>NC_086320.1:251315682-252728242 GCF_036172605.1 Pelobates fuscus
TTATTTAAAATTTGTATAATTGAACTCTCTCGTTGTGTTCTTTTAAAACAAAAGTTGTTCATTAGTTCGGACAACAGTACGAGTTGTTTTTTCTAAACTTAAACCTTAATATTCAGGTTTAATTGCCGTGTTGGCACTTTAAGGAAAAACATTTGGCATGTATTGTGGTTTGGGTACTCTGGCTCAAAAAGGTTCGCCGTTACTGCTCTAGCATGTAAGCTCATTGAGCAGAGCCCTCCACCTCTCTTCCTGTACGTCCAATTGTCTGGTTAAAATTACATGTCTGTTAATCCACCCAATGTACAGCGCTACTGAATGTGATGGCGCTATATAAATAATAAAATAATAATCTGTTTCATATCATTACTGAAATGGCCCCAAACACAAATATATATTGTGTGTGTGTGTCTCAATATAGCCATGTGACAGATCCATCTGTATGGACTTATATTGCTGGTTTGCCTTCCTTACGCTGGATTTCCTGTCTGTATGCCCCTGTTCGTGCGTTTCCTTAAGTACCGATTGAAACTACCGAACGGACGGCCACCCAGGAGAGGAGTGTGCTGCTAGTTAACCTATTGGCCTCAATTAGAACGTTGCGGTTAACCGCAGACACCTCTCCATTCCATTCGTACGGGTGGTCGTCGTTCGTATGCCGACCACGAGGCGGCGGCCATTTTGGGACACGAGGAGAATCAGCGGTGTTTGGTGCAAAACCTATGGAACTAAAAACTGATACTTTACCTGCCGAACACCGCTGGAAGTCGCCGCCCGCCTTCTATTTCGTCGAGGCGTACAAACACCAGTCAGTTTGGGAGTTTCTACCATTCGTATGGACTTTACCCAGATAGCCGTCCCAGGGAGTCATTCGTATACCGAAGGACTTGTGAAAGACTTTGACTCCCTGGCGATTGAACTGTGTACGTCGGATCTGAGCGCTATTCGGTAGAAATATGCACTCAGGTCCAGCCTATCTGGGGATACGTTACACGAACATATGCATTCGGTATTTCTGAAATTATGTATTTTATTGTACTTTTCTTATTATGTTTTAAAATGGCGTTTGTCTCTATCCTGGGAGATAATTAGGTTTCTTCCTAATTATCTCCGGGATAGAGAAGAAGGATTTATGGGTAAAATGGGAAGGGCTTGTATTGAAGCCACTGCGATTGGCTACTGTCCAATATATTGTACAGTCTTCCACAAGGTCCCCTAGGGGAGTGTCCACCTTGTGGAGACACGCATAAATACCGGGCAGGTAGCCCCCATTAAACACATTCCTGTTTGACCTTCAAGACAGAGCTTGATCTCGTTTGTGGAGGGATTTATTATTGGGACAGTACTTTTTGTTATTTCTAGCGGTGAAAGGATTTCAACTGAATTGCTGATTGGGAGTTGCCGCGTTCGTATGCTCCGTTCGGGAGTTTGACGATCGGCTGGATTAAAACTGCATTTCTGGAGAAAGGGGATTATTCACTAAACGGCGGCTTCGTTCCCCTGGCGGGGAGTGTCGTAACAAGCCATATACAGAAATCTAGCATATAATAACCATGACATCAATGAGTTGGAACCAGTCGGTTGTGGTACCATAAGACTTAATACGGTTAACCAACTTTTATTTATTTAGATAAGTCACAGAAAGCTTGTCTTAATTCTTTAACGGGATTAGGTATGTAGAGTGTGTAGGCTGAGGACGTGAGTGGGTACGTGATTAGCAGACGCTGTAGATGCGGCCCTAATTCGGAAAGAGTGACCTGAGAAATGATTGGGGTTTAGGCCGAGCCTAGTCAACAGTAATCGTACATAAAGCATACATTTTGTTGTAGTCAGAATGTTTCCATGCAGTTCGAGCAAAGGTTGTAGAGGTTGTTTGTGGAGTGAGAAAATAAGCGTCAAAAACTTGTACTGGGCACCATTTATTATGAGTAGGATACAAGGGGATTTCAATAGTATGACCTATGGTGCTGTTTTTTGATTATTTTAAAAATAGTAAGTAATGGTCGTAATGTTTTTGTAAGTCCATAGTTCTTAGTTAGTCAGAGGTTGTAATGGTCCTAGTCGTGAATTTGTTGGGATGGAGGAACCCATAAAAAGCTAAATATATAGCTGTCTTTATTACGGTATTAGTTATGGGTTCGAAAGGAGAAGAATCTAATAAATTGATTAGTGAATGGAATATGTTGTTGTGTATGGGTAGTCTTTGTGAGGGGACGTGTGCGTGCAATTTTTTTAATGCCTTTAGTACTGTCTTAATTTGATATGAGGTCAGGAAACCTGTAGCGTTTGGTTGTTGGATAAGCATGTGGTGCTGAATGCCCATAAGGTACAGTTGTATAGTGTTGAATGATAATTTAAGGTTGATGTGGCAAAAATAAGTGAAACACAATATTGATTCTAACGTGAAAATGTCGTGGATGTGGAATTCAGTGATGAATTTCTTGAATACGTGAATAGTCCTGTCATATGTGTTCCTCGTGTTTACTGAAAGTGCCAGGTGAGAAATGTGACATGCGTGATCTAACAAAGCCTCTAATCCATTATCATGTCTCGGAAAAGTGGGGCAGGAGTTGCCAGTCTGGAAGCGGAGGGTAGTGTCATGAAGAAATCCTGAAAACGAAATCGAGACAAGTGATCAGCACCAGTGTTTGTGCACCCCGGAACGTGAATACATGTGATAAAGAATTGACAGGTGGCCGCTACCCATGTGAGTCGTCTTAGGAGTCTCATAATTACCAGCGATGCTGACCGGCCTTTATTGACAATATGGCATGTAGCCATATTATCCGAGTAGCACCGAACCGTGTGACCGGACCCATGTGGTCCCCAGGCAATGGCCGCCGCCACGATTGGGTACAGCTCAAATAAAGCTGAGGTCTCTGTGAATTTGGGCAGTGATTTGACTTTGGTCGGTCATAGTCCCTAAAGCCATTGATCTCCCCAGTTGGCTGCAAAACCTGTGTTTGCTGCGGCATCTGTCCACAGTGTAGGTGAAGCGTCAGAGTGGGGTGGTATAAACATGGCTCGCCCGTTCCAAGAGGTGAGAAAAAAAAACACATACGTAAATCAGAGGTTGCGTGGTCGTCTAACGAAGTGTCTGAGGTGAATTGTGGAAATAGGGATAATAGATGTGAAATGAAAGATCTACCTTGTGGAATGATCCTCATGGCAAAATTGAGCGACCCCAACAGTGATTGTAGTTCTTTCCGGGTGCAACACCCTTGAAGTAGGTAGTGTTCGAAACGTGCCAGGGTACGCTCAATTTTGTCCTGAGGGAGGCTAGCCTGCATGTGTACCGTGTCTAGTTGGATCCCCAAAATTGCATGTTGGTGTCTGGACCCAACATCTTGTGCAGGAGACTGGGATAGTGAGGGATTCAAACAAAGCCAACATGTGTCTCAAACTACTTAAGGGGGTGTGTTGTTCTCAAGCGTGAGGAAATCATCCAGGTAGTGAATAACCGAAGGACATTTACACACATTAAGTAATAACCAACACAAAGCCTCTGAAAATGTGTCAAAATACGCCGGCTACTTTCGGAGCCAAAAGTGAGACGGGTGAAGAAATAATATAACCCTTGCCATTTAATGCCATGAAGGTGCAAAAGGGAAGGGTGCATGGGAAGTAACTTGAAGGCATTCACTACATCCATTTTACTTAACCATGCCCCTGTGCCTGCTTTAATGATGGCACCTATGGCATGGTCGATAGTAGCGTAATGTAGTGAAAACTCTTCGGAAGGTATGAGTGAGTTTAGGCTGGGGACCATGGAAGAATGTGGTGCAGATAAATCAATGATCAGTCTAGGTTTGAGTGAGTTCTTCCCCGTGACAACCCCAATGGGGTTGGTTCTCCAAGATGTGAAGAGTGGTGAAAAGAATGGGCCCAACAAAAACCCTTGGTTCACCTCGGTCATGATAAGTTTATGTACCAACTGTGGGTCTTCTAATGTGGATTGTAGGTTGTCACATTCCAGCGTGCCTGTAGGTAAATGTATCAACCAGGTGTGAAATTCCTCAGGCAGTCCCGTTATAAGGTAGTTACTGAAATGGCATGATGGGTGTAGTTGTAACAAAGTGGTGAATAATGTGAGGTTCACGCAAGTGAAATATGGTTTAGGAAATGCTTTATTTGGGCACATTGTCTTGGAATGGGCCCTGAAACAGTGTGAACATAGATGCATTAACCTGCAAGAGCTGAAACCACAATTACCCGCGTTAAAATTATTGCAAACTTGGGATTTGCCTAAAAATACAATATCCCGACCCAGTTTGTCTTTTAATCCTCTAGCAGGTCTTTGGAAGTTAGAAGCTGTCATGGGAAGTTAGAACACGGCAGAAATTGGTGCTATGCACAAGCTGGGGGCCTGAGGCCTGCAAAGTGCTTGCAGAATAGTGCATGTATGCATCCAACTCTATTTTCTCAGGGTAAACTGAGCAGTAGACATCTCTATAGATCCCAAACCCCAGCACGAATTCAGGGATGGACAATTTCTTATTCAGCCGGGGGGGTCTCTAGCCCTTAGTACTACTGAAATATCCCCGTATGCAAAGGTCCTGTTCTCTAGGACATCCTGGGAGGCAATGAGCAATGAGACCAGGTTAACGACCTTGCCTTCCAGAATGTCCTTTTTTTATGTGAGATGGGACCATATTTGAGGGATTAATTGATTCTATAACCGCAATAGATTCAAAGGAATTACCGGGCATAGTTTAAGTGAGAGGATGACTGGTAACCGTAGTATTGGCAATGGACTGATTAGCACCACCAGCCTTCAATTTATCCAGCCTGTCACTAATTGTGCCAATGGATGCCATTAGAGAAGTCATCATGGCATGGAAAACTGGTAATTGAGTCCCACTAGGGCCTTCCCCTGCCTCGGAGTGGTAATGTTCAGTAATCTAAACAACTCTGCCTTCCTTGCAGTAGCTGGGAAAGGGATGCAGCGTCTTATGAGTTCTGCTGTGAGACGTGGGATGGTCCATGATCTAAGGGACGAAGGGCTATTCACATCTGTACCAGGAACAGGGGTACCAGGCCTAGAGGGTGTGCTGGGTAGTGAAAGTTACTCAGGGATATCAGGAGTTTGTGACATAACTGAAAAATATAAAAGTGGCTTAATCTTGTAATGAATTTGGGTGGGAACTGGTGGGGCTAGCTAAATACCAAGCGGTGAAACAATTATGCTTTGTGAGAGTGACAGATTGATCCCTGCTAGTTGCCAAGCGGCCTGAGAGGCACTATCTATGCATGGGCCCGGGGGGGAAAATGAGGCCACCCCGAACGTTGTGGCGGGGTGTTGGCCTTTCGGTGTCAATTAAAGCATAAGAAAGAATGGGAGTGACAGGTGAGGCCCTCTCTTTGTAACAGTGCGAGGTGGCTAGCTATGATTTGGCCCGAGGGACGTATACCTCAGAGTATGAGGATGGCAGTGTTGGCCTGGCGGCAGGGCCGGATTAACATAGGGGCTGATGGAGCTGCAGCTCCAGGCCCAGGCCCATGGAATAGGCCCATTGAAAAAAAAAAAAAAAAAAAAAAATTTTTTTACATTTTTTTTTTTTTTTTACACACACACTACTCTTAGGTTTGCCACCTGCCTGGTATTTTACTGGCACAGACGGTATTTGAGACTGCCTGGCCGTGCCGGTATTGCAGTAATACTGGCAATACAAATGCAGGTATTTTTCTCAGAATAAGTAGAGATTACTCTGCAATACCAGCACCGGCCAGTAGAGGTCACTGTGTGTGGAGGGAGGCAGGGATAGGAAGTTACAGCATATCCCCATAGACATATAATACCTAGACGCCGCATTGACCTCGGGGGGCCATGAAATGCGGGCGCCATTTTGGGCCGGTCACCCGGTGTGGTATTATATGTCTATATATTAGGACTTCTGTCCCTAATTTTTTTTAATTTACTTTGCCTTAGTGACAAATCTCACTTTAGTAAATAGTGATGTGATTGTTTGTTCTGCTATTCTCTTTATGCTATCTCCATGCGGACTTCAAAGGGCAAAAGACAGAGCTGACAATAATAAAGAGTTGTAAATATCTACATTTCATTTTGCACAGTTCCAAAATCCATATTAGTTAAAAATAGGTGAAAAGTAAATACATTACAAATCAGACAAAGATCCAGTCCCAGTTTAAAACATGTATATTAAGATGATAGATTGTGGGATTAGTTCACTAAACGTATAATTTTAGCAAACCTAAATCCGAATGCAACGCATAGTTTCAATCAGGAAATTCAAATAATTTCAATGTATTGAGTAAACTTAGTCGATAACGTAAATAACCACAGAGGTCTTAAAGCAGCAAATGTCAGTTAATTTTATTTAATATCCCAGGATTAAACATCATGCTACTGGATCTATACACCCTCCAGGTGGATTTTAAGACTAACCATGTTTACTTTGAGGACCTTGCTCTGCAGATCATAGACATGTCTATGCTGCAGATCACACTGTGACCGATCCAAGTCAATGCGGCGTCTAGTATTTTATGTCTATGCATATCCCTGCTTCTCTGTACTACTCACTGACCCGTGGGGACCAGCAACACAGCACAGAGTCCAGACATCAGCTCGACAGCTCAGATAAGTGAGGGATGGGGGGGAAAGGCAGCAGGGACACATGTGGACACTGAGACACTAGGGGACACATGTGGACACTGAGACACTAGGGGACACATGTGGACACTGAGACACTAGGGAACATATGGGGACACTGAGACACATGGGGGCACAGACACTAGGACACATGGGGACACAGACACTGAGACACTTGGGGACACTGAGACACATGGGGATGCTGAGACACATGGGGACGCTGTTTCTCCCAGTGTCCCCCATCCAGTGTCGCTAGTGTCTGTGTCCCCAAGTCTCCCAGTGTCTGTGTCCCATGTCTCTGTGTGCCTTGTGTCACCATGTCTATGTCCACAACTGTCCCCATGTCTCCCAGTGTCCCCAAGTGTCTGTCTCCCTGCCAGTGTCCCCTAGTCTCCCAGTGTCCCCTAGTCTCCCAGTGTCCCATAGTCTCCCAGTGTCTGTGTTCCCATGTCTCTGTGTCCCTAGTGTCTTAGTGTCCCCAAATGTTTCAATGTCCCCATGTCTCCCAGTGTCTGTGTCCCTAGTGTCTGTGTCCCCATTTCTCCCAGTTTCCCTAAATGTCTGTGTCCCCATGTCTCCCAGTGTCCCCGGGTCTCTGTGCCCCCAGGTCTCAGTGTCCCCATGTCACTCAGTGTCCTAGTGACATGGGGACACACTGAGACACTGGGAGAAATGGGGACACTGAGACACTGGGAGACTACGGGACTGGGCAACATGGGGACACTGACACTGTGATACATAGCGACACTGAGACACTGGGTGACTTGCGAGACTGAGACACTGGGAGCAATCCATCTATACAGCAGAATCAAACTGTGAGTAGTTTGTTGGTGATTTTACAGATGTCACTCTGATGTCACTCCTTGTGATTATACAAAGGATTAAGGCTAGTATTTTGTTCCAAGAAAGGTGGCAACCTTAACTATTCTTCACATACTCTTGCTTAAAGTAGCACTATAGGGTCAGGAACACAATCATGTATTTCTGACCCTATTATGTTAAAACCACCACCCTGCCCCCTTCTTGCCTCCCTAAGTATAGTAAAATATAACTTGTATTCAAGTCTGCAGCTGCTGGCTCTGCCTCTGAACTGACTGTCTGCTGACATCATCAGAAGTGGTGGTCTGAGCAAATTACAATACTTCCCCATAGGATTGTCTGAGACTGTCAACTAGGCAGATCGGGGCAGAGCCAGCAAAAGTCATAGCCCTGGCCAATCAGCATCTCCACATAAAGATAAATTGAATCAATGCATCTCTATGAGGAAAGTTCAGTGTCTGCATGCCGAGGGTGGAGACACTGAATAGCAGTGCTGCACACTAGGCAGTACTGCCCCAGGAAGCACCTCTAGCAGCCATCTAAGGAGTGGCCAGTGGAGTTATTTTCTCTGAAAAGACAGTGTTTACTGCAAAAGGCCTGAATGGAATGATTCTACTAACCAGAACAAATACAATAAGCTGTAGTTGTTCTGCTGACTATAGTGTCCCTTTAAGTTTGGAAGCTTAAGAGGGATGTATGGGAACAAAACTTGTGTGGACTGGCTGACAATAAAATTAGTTTAGGTAATGCAGACGTTGGTCTCTCTAACACTGTGGCATGTCCCCATTCATCTACACTCACTACATACACCCTTTATCTGTCTCAGACTATATACCAGGAACTTCTGCCTGCTAGTAAGAAGGTAAGGAGACAAGTGGACCAGTGAGTGCTAGGAGACAGTCCTTAGAAAGCATTGAGTGAGTGCATCATTAGACGCATTTATGTCAAGCTCATGGTGCTGCATAGTATGCCCTTAGTTGGACAGCCTGCATGATTGGCGGGCAGCCTGACATGCATTCATGCCAGGCTGTCCTTCAAATTCTTTGGACAGACATGCCCCCTTTTTGGGCATGTTCTCCCCTTTTGGCAGGTCTGGTCACGTGATTCGCACCGGTGGCCACCCTTTTATCCCGCCCATTGACTGCCTGCTTCACTGGACACTGCTGTTAAGGGTTATGGATTTAATTGAAAGATATAAATTAGAGCGATATTAGCATAGAGTATGTGTTTTCTTATAGCTGCATCCTATGAGTTTCCCTCCAGCACCATCTCCATCAGATACATGACGCTTGGGAGGTATGATTGTTTTAATGTTTTTGGTCGATAAGATTCCGTAATTAGGCCCATCATAATTGTCAGCACCAGGCCCAGTGTGCTCTTAATCCGGCCCTGCCTGGCGGGACCACTAGCCTATGGATTAAGACCAGAAAATATATACCTAATTGGGCCACATAACCTAGGACCAGTACCACTCTAAACATAGAAAGTAGTTGGTTCTGACGTAGTAACTGATATGTGAGTCAGGCCGAGCTGTCAATGTAGAGGTAAACAGCGATTGTAATAGTATCGAGGTGTTGACCTGTGGACATGAGAATTGACATATAAACTGTAACGGACCGTTTCAGCAGAAAAGGGGTAAAAATCCCCTTTTCACAGACAGGCACAGCTACTGTAAACAGGGCCGCCATCAGGGCATGACAACCATAACAGTTGTCATGGGCCCGGTGGCCCTGGGGGGCCCGGCCGCCCGGGCCCCACGTGTGGGGCCCATCGGGTGGCCCACACACTTAGGGCCACCCGATGAGCCCCCTTCTTCAGGGGCCCGGTCAGCGCTATGGCCGTTGTATAGCGCGACCGGGCCCCTTTAAAAAAAAAAAAAAAAGCAGCCGCAAGTGCTGCTGGGAGGAAGTGCTCACTTCCTCCCAGCTCACTCCGCGCGCCCGCCCGCCCAGCCGTAAAGAGGGAGAGCCCAGCAATGAAGAGGGAGCAGCGCCGACTCCCATCATCCCCAGCCACCCTCCTGCAAAGAAAAGGTAAGAGACATGAGGGTGGCTGGAAAATGAGCTGTGTGTGTGCGCATGTATGTATGTATGTATGTCTGTGTCTGTCTGTATGCATGTATGTGTATGTCTGTCTGTCTGCATGTATGTGTATGTATGTGTGTGTCTGTATGCATGTATGTGTATGTGTGTCTGTCTGTATGCATGTATGTGTATGTCTGTATGCATGTTTGTGTATCTATGTGTATGTCTGTGTGTCTGTATGCATGTATGTGTATGTCTGTCTGAATGCATGTATGTCTATGTATGTATGTCTGTCTGGATGCATGCATGTATGTCTGTGTGTCTGGATGCATGTACGTGTATGTATGCCTGTCTGTGTATGTATGTCTGTCTGCATGCATGTATGTATGTCTGTATGTATGTCTGGATGCATGTCTGTGTGTATGTCTGTCTGTCTGACTGCATGCATGTCTACGTATGTATGTTTGTGTATGTCTGTATGCATGTCTGCCTGTATGTATGTCTATGTATGTGTATATATGTATGTCTGTATGTCATTATATATGTATATATGTATGTCTGTATGTCAGTATGAATGTATGTCTGCATATTATTATGAACGTAGGTCTGTGTGTATGTGTGTATGGATGTCTGTATGCATGTATGTCTGTCAGTATGTCTGTATATATGCATGTATGTCAGTCTGTATGCCATTATGAATGTATGTGTGTATGTGTGTATGGATGTCAGTGTCTGTATGTATGAATGTGTGTGTGTGTGTGTGTGTATGTATGTATGTATGTCGGTGTCTGTATGTATGTATGTGTGTCTGTCTGTCACTATGTATGTCTCAGTATGTGTGTGTCAGTATGTATGCCTGTATGCGTGTATGTCTGTTTCAGTATGTGTGTCTGTTAGTATGTATCAGTGTGTGCGTTTGTGTCTGTGTGTGGACCCAGTGAGCGGTATTTGGAGGCGGGCCCCAGGGGGCCCAGACCCTGAGCTGAGTTAGGGGCCCCAAAATTTTTGGTGGCGGCCCTGACTGTAAAATCACCAAAACTCATGAATTGGATAGAGGTGAATGCATCAAACTCCCGAACTGCATACAAGGGAATAAGGTAGCACTCCAAACTGGAACCTCACGAATAGCTGCTAGCACACAAACAGGAAAAGCATACATCAGCTTACACTCCTAGCAATCAATCTCCAACAGCATACAGTGAATCCCCCCCAAGAACGAGACAAGGCTCCGTGTTGTGGGTCAAGCAGTGGTCTGTTTGTTGAGGGCTACCTGCCCCTGTATTTATGCAGGTCTACCACCTGATGGACACTCCCCTCGGGGACCAAATGGAAGACTGTAACACAGACAGACATGTATCACATTACAGACTTACAGAAGTAAAACATCCCCACAATGCATCCTGGCTTCCTCCCTTCTGCCCTGGAGATAATTGGAGAAGTAATTCAATTATCTCCCAGGACAAAGGCAAAACTCCATTACACATGTGGGGACACAAATACAGTAATATGCTATAAAATATATAAAGTTACTTTTTATACATTAAACACAGACATGTAACATATTCCCAGATAGCTCAGGTCTGAGTGCACATTATTAGGTGAATGGCACGCTGACCACACATATACAGTTTAATTGCCATGGAGCCAAAGTCTTTAATTACACTAGTATGCTCCATGGCATGGCTATCTGGGTTAAAACATTCACCTATACAAACTACCGAATTTCCCTGCATTCACCAAATCCATATGAATTAGAACCAGGGGCTGGAGGTTCAGCGGTGCCTGCACGTAAAAGTGTCCGATTTTGGTGCATGAAAGCCGGGCAGAAAAGTGCTGGCTGTCCGGGGAGCTCCAGAACACCGCCACCTAGCGGCCGCTAAGTGTAACAGTGGCCACCCAGTAACAAGCAATTAAGCTGCGGTTAACCGCAGCTTCAGGGAGGTAAATTGGCAGCACACTCCAGCTTCTGGGTGGCCAATTAACAGCGCCGGCCTGCTTCCCACGGCTCTGGGGAGGTTGCAAACAGGCTGTTTGTTCGGTAGATAGAATCTACCAAACGGCTGTGCAGAAAGGGAGAAATAAATCCTTCTGCACAGTAAAATTAACCCTTTAGCTGCCGGTCCATAATGCAAAGGCAGCAGGCGGGCAACCAGGCTCCTCCAACGCAATGTGGCGAGATTGGTCTCGTCACATAAACGTCTGAGTGTAAGGTAGTAGTTTGTCCAGATCGTGGGCCCTAAATAAGAACCTACCCGAGAATATGCAGAGGGTAGATTTAAATGGAAGATGACGGCTTCTGTGCTTGTAAAAGCTACCGTCCGACGTTCAAGAACCTAAAAGAGTAAATTTACACACTTAACTAGTTTAATATGTATCATTGGTCCCAAGAATGAATCATAAATTAAATTCCAACCAACCTAGAAAGTAAATACAATTTGACACAGATGTCAGAAATCACAATTCCTAAGTGCGAACCCCTGGTATGAACCTGTGGAAAAAGGTCAGGAAAATCAGGTAACAACATCCATGTTTCAACATTTATATTTACTTTAGTAGAATTTTTATAAGTGACTGTAATAACGTTTGTAACCAGTAGGGGCAAAAATCCCCTGGAGTACTGGTTGAATTTGTGCCTATGTCGTGAGTTGTTGTAATCATCGAAAGAACTAGGTAAAGTGTTGAAACATACGAATAGATAACATCCTAAGTGTAGTTCGAAAACCGAACGGAAAATGTATTTGTATATAACCTAATGATAGCGTTCGTTTGACTAAGTAATGTGAACATGCAAGTAGATAAGGAATTTTAGCCGAACAGCGTATTTGTACTCCGCCGTGTAAAGCTAAAAAGTTGCGGCGGTTGCTTTACGGCGGGCCTGACTTACGGTTTAACGCAGTGTGGAGCTGGTGGCAAAGTAATGAACGGGCTGTGCGGACGCCAGCAATGGGTAGGAGAGCCAGGGAAGCACCAGACCAGGAGACAACAAGGAAGACAAGTTAGAAAATCCAAAATGGCGGTCTGAACCAGAAGTAAACGTTTCAGACTCGCCAGACCAGCAACGGTAAGGTGGGAGTGGATTGGCAGCCCCTTTAAAGGGAATTCAAGCACCTCCCACAACTACAGGCCAAGCCTTCAAATATATGTGCACACACATGTGTATCCGAGTGGGCCTGTAAATAAAAGAGGGCCCACCAAGGAGAATTGTATGTTCTAAGGGTGCTGGTGGGTGGGGAACACTTGAACTTGAACGTCAAAGGTGAGTAGGGGCTGGGTGTTTAAGTAGGGGACTTACTCCTCCCACAAATTCAGGCCTAATGGCCTTTCTACTTGTGCTCGGAATTTAATATGTAATGGATTGCATTTAATTACATAACTAAGTTCCTGAAGGCTTGGCAAAGTTCTCTTTCTGGTCGTGGAATATACGTGTTGTAAATGGAGGACTTCCAGCGGCCCAGTCTCTTTATGATGTGGACCGGGGTGTTAGTACTAGAAGCTGCTGAAGCGGCTCCTTTATGGAAGGAATGGCCGGAGAATGAAGTTGGGTTGTAACCCAATTTTTACAGTAAGTTTCTTACATGCGTAGTAAATTTTGCTGTGGTGAGTGGGTGTCCTTGTAGTTGTAATAGCGGTGAGTCTGGTAGGCGTGTGCTATGAGCTGACCGTAATGTGTCCAGTGTCTTGACTGGACACCAAGCATTGTCTGTTGGAAAGAGAGGAATGATGGTGGGGTGTAGGGACTGATTTGTTTTGGTAGATGGGATTGTGAGAACGTAATAGTCGTCTATTTTTGTGAGTTGTGAGGTTTTTAGGCTGTGAGTGGTATCCCCTTGACAAATTCCCCAGGTCTTAGGAACCCATAAAAAGCCAAATAGATTGCAGATTTGATCACCAGGTTAGTGTTAGGATCAAACGGGGATTCGTCGAGGAGGTTGCTTAGTAATCTAAAGATAGGCCCATCTATTGGTAGTCTGGTGGTGATAGATGGAACTGACACTTTAGAGATCCCCTTTAAGATTTTCTTTATGGGATATGATGATAAAAAGGGGGTGTTGTTGGGGAAATTTGTGAGGCTATGGTGCTGCACCCCCGTGAGGTATAATTTAATGGTGTTGTGTGAAAGTTTTCATATAACTTTTTTTATTGTTTTGCAAGTTATGGGGTACAGAAAAGAAAAGGGGGGGGGTACGAGATTACATATTTCAGCAAGTTATACAATATGCGAACGTGTTATACAGAAATAAGATACAAATTCTTCCTTACTATACAATTTGGGATGACACAGTGGGGTGGTAGTAGGGGAGAGAAGGCCTACAGGGCAAGGAGGGGTGAAGGGATAGGTAGGGTTGAGCAGTGGTGGGTCAGTGTCCTTACATCTCATGGTATGGCCATGCACATTGGTAGTAACCTGATAAGTTATCTGTCGGAGCATTCGTTACAGGTTTTGTTTGTTCAATACTTTAGCATATATTGTCCGCCATGGTTGCCATGCGGTTTCGAACCGTTGTGTGTCTGCACTTTGGTGCGCTGATATGCTCTCATAAATCTGATATTGTTGGAGCTTGTCCCATAACTGAGACCTGGATGGGCAGGCTTGTGATTTCCAGTTAGTTGCTATAAGGTTCCTAGCAGCCAATATTATGAGAGCACTAATTTGCTTGTGTTCCCTAGGAATCCTGGTCGGGAATATAAGCAGGAGGTACATTTGGGGATTCGGGGTGAGGCTCCCTGTACCCAGCTCCTCCAGCAAACTCCGGACTTCTGTCCAGAGGGGCTGAATCACTGGGCACGACCACCATATGTGGAAAAAAGTTCCCATCTCCTTGGAGCATCTCCAGCACGTTGGCAGCACAGTAGGGTAAATTTTGTGTAGTCTCAGTGGTGTCAGGTACCATCTGTAGAGCAGTTTTCTATGTGCTTCAATGTGTGTGTAGCATTTAGTGAGTTTAGAGAGACCATTGAGGGCCTGAACCCAATCTTCATTGGATAAATTGAGGGAGCAATCTTCCTCCCATTGCTTTTTACACTGGGGAGTTTGACGGGGGACTACTTCTTCCCACATTTTATAGCAGAGGGAGATAGACTTGGGCTTGCTTGGTACGGCCCAGCATCTTTCTATAATTCCCTCTGTCAAAGGGTTTTTCTCACGGGTATCGTCTTGTTTTTGTACGTGAGTCAGTATGGTACCTTTAAGTCTGAGGTATGTGAATAGTTCCACCGGTGGTAGGTGCCATTTCGCTTGTATGTCAGCGAACTGTATAACCTCCCTGTCCTCCAGCAGGTGTTGTATGTTGGTGATACCAGCTTTAACCCACCTGTTGAGAGGTAGGTGCGGTGAGGTGGCTTTTAGAGCCGATAGTGGTGCCCTGACGTGATATAAGGTTTTACATCCTAGTGAGGACATGAACGTGTCCCAGATGCTGAGTGTGAGAGTGGTGGTTGGGTACAGGGCTAGTCCGGGGGGTCTTAGGTGTTTGGGTGTCCACAGGGTGTCAACCATGTTCCCTCCCGGAACCTGTTTGTTCTCCATATCTACCCAGCTTAATTCTCCTTTAGGGGAGTGTAGAAGGATCCCGGCTGTTAGCGCTGACGCTTTGTAGTATTGGGCTATATTCGGTAACCCCACCCCCCCTTGTTTGACTTGTGTGTACAGGAGTTTGGCAGGGATCCTAGGTCTTTTATTGTCCCATATAAAGGCGTTACATATTTTTTGTAGGGTTTTGAGTATGGGTTGTGCTATCTTTAGGGGAAGCATGCGAAAGATGTATAGGATCTTGGGCAGTATGGTCATTTTGAAGGCGTTAATCCTTCCCAACCAAGAGATATGTGTATGTTTCCATCTCAGTGTCTCCTTTTTGCACATGTTGGGAAGAGTTGAAAGATTTATGCGGGCAGTTTTGTCAACTGAAGGCGCAATTTTAACCCCCAAATATGTAAGGGAGGATGACCTCCAATCGAATTGGTGTTTGTCTTTTAGAGCCGTTATGCGGCCTGAAGGCAGGTTAACTGGTAATGCCTGGGTCTTGTCCTGATTTAATTTATAGTGGGAAACCAGGCCAAAGTCTTTAAGGGTATGTACCAGGTGGGGCAGTGAATGTTCCGGGTCTGTTAACGTCACTAGGACATCATCGGCGAATAGAGCCAATTTGTGGTCTTGGCCTAGTATTCGTATTCCTTTGATGTTTTGATGACTGCGGATCTTTTGGGCCAAAGGTTCTAGGGACAGTATATATAGGAGGGGGGATAAAGGGCAGCCCTGGCGTGTCCCATTGGTGATATGGAATTTGTCCGAGATGAAGCCTCCACTAGAAACCTTGGCAGCTGGCGTGCTATACAGTGCATTGATACTTGTGATCATTTCTGGTGGGAACCCATATTCTTCTAAGACCCTAGACATGTATGTCCAATTGAGGCGATCGAAGGCCTTCTCCGCGTCCAGCGCAAGGAGAAGGCCCTCTGTGTTGCTCTTATCCATACATGCCAACGTGTTTAGAATGCGTCGGGTGTTATCCGAGCCTTGTCGGCCGCGGACAAACCCTGATTGGTCGTTATGCACTAGTTGCGTGAGGAAGGGGGCTATTCTGTTGCTAAGTATTTTGGCGTATATTTTGGCATCTCCATTCAGCAATGATATGGGTCTGAAATTTTTACACTGTGTAGGTGGCTTCCCGGGTTTAGGGAGTGTGGAGATGTGGGCCAGGAGAGTTTCTTCTGGTAATGCACCTTTGTTGCTACCCTGCCTATATAATTTTAGCAGGTGAGGTGAGAGGACAGCTGCAAACTGCTTGTAGTAAGTATTCGTGAGACCGTCAGGTCCTGGTGACTTGCCTGTGGGCAACGCCTTGATCACTGCCGAGATTTCGTCCAGTGATATAGGCTTCTGCAAGGCCTCTATTGCGGTTGGGTTCAGTGAGGGTAGATGTAGGTCCGATAGGAAGTTGTCTATGTCTGTTTTTGTCGGGACTATAGTTGTTCCTTCGTGTTGAAGGTTATATAGTTGACCATAGTACTTTGCAAAGGCATTTACTATCCCCTGAGGGTCAATAATTTTGTGGTTATTGCTATCCTGTAGGTAGGCAATTCTGGAGGCGACGGTTTTTTGTTTTATTTGTGCTGCTAATTTGGCTCCCGCCCTGTTCCCTGCTGCGAAGAATTTGTGTTTTGATTTTTGTAAAAGGTAGGTAGTTTTAGCCAGTTCAATATCCCTCAACTGGGATTGGAGTGCCAATAGTTTTCTCTGTAGAGTGTTATTGGGTGATCGTTTGTTCTCGTGTGTGAGAGTTTTAATCTCATTGACTATAGTCAAGTATTGTGTTTG
Source organism: Pelobates fuscus (assembly GCF_036172605.1). Classification (NCBI taxonomy): domain Eukaryota; kingdom Metazoa; phylum Chordata; class Amphibia; order Anura; family Pelobatidae; genus Pelobates; species Pelobates fuscus. Next base: position 251,332,448 of record NC_086320.1, read on the forward strand.
CCGTACTTTTTTGGTATGGCTAGCGTGTTTTATAAAGCTTCCTCTAATGACCGCTTTATGAGCTAACCAGACGTAGTCTGAGTTAATGTCCTGTTGATCGTTGTCTGTAAAATAGTTCTGGAGGTCTGTTGTTATTTGTTTGACTATGTGTGGTTGTGTTAGCAATTGGTTGTCCAGCCTCCAAGATGTTTGGCCTGTATTAGGGAATCTCTCTTTGAGTGTTAATGTGATAGGAGCGTGGTCTGACCACGTGATGTCTCCTATTTCTGTGTCCAGAATTTTTGTGAGGGATGTGGTCTTTATTAGGAACCTGTCTATCCTGGAGTAGCTGTTATGCACCGCAGTGTAGCAGGTGTAATCTGTTTCAGAGGGGTGTGTGATTCGCCAAGGGTCTACAAAGTCATGTGTTGCTAAGACGTCTTGAATGTTACGTGACTGTGTGAGCCTCCTCTTGGAGGTGGTCGTTGCCACTGTTTTCGAGGCTGATGAGTCTCTAAAGCTATCTAGAAGAAAATTTGTGTCGCCTCCAAGTATTACCTCCCCAAATTTATACAGGTTCAATAATGCAAACATTCTAGACATAAACTCCTCTTGGTTCTCGTTAGGCCCATATATGTTCATTAAGGTGAAGGGGTTATTGTTGAGATGGCATTGAATTATCAGGTATCTACCTTTTTTATCAGTGATTTTTCAGATCAGTTCAAAAGTAGTTTGTTTGCTAATTAAAGTGGACACTCCTCTTTTTTTTGTGGAATAGCAGGAGTGATGGTCTATAGGAAACCAGGGTGAGTTGAATCTGGGGCGAGATCCCCATTTAAAGTGGGTTTCTTGGAAAAAAACGACATGCGCCTTCTGATTTTTGGCCTCTAGCAGTGCCAATCTCCTCTTATTGGGTGTATTTAGCCCTTTTACATTAAGAGAAAGTACCTTGAGGGACATGTCACCAGTGTGAATTTTAGGTTCGTTGTCTACCTGAGCTTTGTGACAGCGCCGTCGGAGTGTGGTGGCGACACTGGTGGGGGGGGGGGGGGGAGGGTTAGGTAGCACTATATAACAGAAAAACGTGAACTATATACAAGCCCGATAGCCAGGTGGCTGGTGCAGAAATCTGCTGACGGGTAATAAAGTGGCTTAGTTCTTAAGCCTTGTGGGGTACCGTGGGTGCTGTCGTAGCGTTACTAATGGGGTATGCACACGTGGGGAAAAGCTAAAATAATGATAACTCAAATTAGTGGGTGTGCTCCACTGGTAACACTCGGTATCAGAAATCACAGGTCGTAGAGAAAGCAAAATATTCAGTATTATAATAATATCTAACTAATAGTTGTAACAATCATGTATAATCAGCCGCCTCGTGTGGACTCTCGGCTGTGCGACACCATTAAAGTGAAGACAGGTATGAGGGTGCACAGGGGGGATTTGCGTATATAGTCTCTGTTAACATATACATATCTGTGGTTTATCAACGATGGGCAGGAACGGTGCGCCCCAAGTTGTCGTCGTGCCGCTGGTATATTTCTGGAATGTTCATGTTGTGCCAAGGGAGCGAGTTGTGGCCTTTCGTCTGCTTTCGGGGTGGTGATGTCGTCGGGGATCTGGAGCTGCCTGGCGGTGGTGGTATAGGAATGTCCCATTCTTTGAGTAGTCTCGCGCCGTCACGTGGCGTGGAGATTATCTTGTCAGTTCCATTCCTCTTAAGTATTAATTTCGTTGGGAATCCCCATTTGTAAGGGATGTTAGCCGATCGTAAAGCAAGGGTTATCGGTGCAAATTCTCTTCTCTTGAACATAGTCGCTGCAGATAGATCAATGAACAACTTGATTTCTGCAAACTTTTGCGGCAGCGGAGGGTGCTTCCTGGAGGCCTGCATGATTTGGTCTTTCACTGTAAAGTAGTGGACTCTGGTGATTACGTCCCTTGGTGTGGAGGAAGGCAGGTGTTTAGGCTTAGGCAGTCTGTGCGTGCGGTCTAGCCGGAGGTCTGAGGCCTCTAACTCTGGGATGAGTGCCTTAAACATGTCCTGTACAAATTTAGGCAGGTCTTGTGGGCCCACTTCCTCAGGCACCCCCCTCAATCTTATGTTGTTTCTTCTGTCTCTGTCCTCATTGTCTGCTATTTTCCCTTCTAAGTATTGTACCTTTTGCTGCAATGCAGTATGTGCTTCTGCTAAGTCGTTGTGGGCTTCCCTTAGCCCTTCTGTCGCCTCCTCTAAATGCGCCGTCCTGTCCCCTAGGGCCTGGATGTCTGCCCTGACGTCCGCCGCCATTTTAGAGAAATCTGAACGGAGAATGGACTGCAGGGACTGCAACATGTGGCTCACGGAGGCATCCGTGGCCGGTTGGGTACAGGGGGGGTCCGTTGGATCTGGACACTCACCCGGTTCGCAGTCTATAGCTGTGGGGCTACGGTCGTCGGCGCCATCTTGGCTGTCACTTCGGCCCGTTGTGAGGTGCGAGTGAAGGGTTCTCTGCTTCATTTTTTTCGTTGACTTAGTCGACATGACTTCCCCTGAGCTCTCCTCGGTTTTCAGTCGTGTTTTGGCGGTGTAATGCTGTGTTACACGCTGTGTTAGTCCACGGAATGGCGGAGCGCTCAGATTATGCGACTGCTTCCATGCGGAGTCAGGCCACGCCCCGTTGTGTGAAAGTTTTAAATGTAAATGGCAAAAGGAGGCAAAAGCCACCATGGTTTGGTTTGAGAAATCGCTTTGTAATCCGAATTCAGCAGTGAATTTATTGAAAATGTTAAGTGCCCTAGTGTAGGTGATTGCAGTGCTTGGTGATAGTGCTTGGTGTGAGCGGTGCCTGCACGTAAAAGTGTCTGATTTTGGTGCATGAAAGCCGGGCAGAAAAGTGGGGGGGAGGAAGCTTATATGAACTGGACTGTAGGATTATTGCCGAAGCGAAAAACTTAACTTAGACTAGTGACGGTTGAGGCCCTGCTAATGCCAAGTGGCGGTGAGAGGCTCTATCTATGATTTGGGCGAAGTGGATTATGTTGCCACGGATGTGGTGGCGGGAAGTTGGCCTCTCGGTGACATTTAAAAGGTTTCAAAACGTGTGGCCGTGACGAGTGAGGCCCTGACTACGGCCCTGTAGAAGGGCGAATGAGGCGATTAACTATGATTTGGGCGTGGGCCGTACCTCCGTGTTGAGGTTTGGGAGATGATTTGGAAATGCCTCGGTGAGCTAGGTCTGGCGTTCAGACCCTGTGAGCCAGTTCACGTAAAAACTATGGGGTAATTGGCGTTTTATGTGCTGGTAGGATACTAACATTGATAGAGATTATACCCGTGGACTTGTTTCTTCAAGTGTATGAGAGAGAGGTCCAGTGGTTCATGATGTCGTAGCAGAGCCTAAGGGGTTTGAGACAGATGTAGGTCTGCGTGAGCGTGGCAAAAGGGTGCCATATGAGTTAATGGGGGGGGGGGGGGCATGAACCGTGAAGGCTGTCTGAGGCCTTTTCATGAGAAACTTAAGTAATATATTGAAGATTTAAAGAAAACTATACCTGGATAAGGTACAATTATTTAGAATTTAGACGGGGAAAGTTGTAGATGGTATCGTAGTAGAACCTAAGGGGGCTTAACGCATGAGCGCAGAGTGAGTTGACAAGTGTAACTTGTTGGCTGCCTGAGTTACCTCAAACAGAGAATAAAAGTAAAATATAAATACTATACCTGGTTTAAAGGACAATAAGCAGGGTTTGAAATATAGTATGACCGAACGGTTGGTAGTAGCGTAGAAAGGAAACTGGATTAAGGATAAGAACCCCAGTTTTTTAATTGCAATTTTTTGCCGTACTATGTGGCAAAGTGCGATCTGTGGAGATCAAAGAGATTTATTTTAACAGGGCAGAGATTATTTAGCACGTTTAAGGCATAGTAAAAAATACTATGTGAATAGTAATTACTAGCAGGGAAGCTGTATGTTTTTACAGAACAGTAAGTACCATAAAAAACCACTAGGTGGCGATGTCAGTCCAATAAACTAGGTATGTGAACAGCTACACAGAATATATTGAAAAAGAATGAATGAACGTTGTAATACATAAGTAATGCAAAATATGGAAACTGGTAAGACTTCATTTCCCCACATAGTGAAAATGATGTAGAATTATTAAAAAGTCTTTATTGTACTTGTATTGAATTCTTGCACTAACTCCATTTTAACCTGATGCTGTGACAAATCCTCCATTTTGTCCTCATAACCTGACTTCTCCATATGAACACTACATTACATGACAGAATTGCTCAGCACATCTAACACAATAGACAAAGACTGTATTTTTCCATAAAGATATGACTAACCCAGGAACTGCTGAAATTCCCCTAACTCGCAACATAGTATAAATTGAAGGCCATGAGAACACTGTAGTAATGAAATGTTCTATTCATAAGAGACCTTGCACCTGACCACGAGATCTGACATCACCGACCGTGTAAAATGACGCTCAAGACCCCCTTGTCCCCACCCGTGTCCAAAATAATACCACCTCTTGGTGGGTGGACACGAAGCTAACCACTTAGTTTTTGATCCAATTAATAATATTGATGGGTGGACACTGATATAGTCACATAACATTTAATCCAATTAATGATGTTTATTTGTTATTATCTGATATTCAATGATGATGTCATTTTGCCTTTAAAAAGATCTGCATAACTGTTTTCCAGCTAGATTGCATTAAATTTTCTGAAGTGCTTTTAACCTGAACTCCATGTGTCAGTGTGAGCTTACTTCTGCGTATACGCAATTTAATCATCTCAGATTTGGACAGGAACAGACATTTAAACATATTTGTTTATTTCTAAATTAATCTACATCAAAAACATGGCTTCTTATAACCATGTTATGAGTTTTAGTATGAGTTTTTATTTTTTATGTATTATCCCCCTGGCATAAAGTAACGTTTCCCAGATTTTAAGACCGTGAGGGGGGGGGGGGAGTGTAGAACCCCCCAGACGGGTGTTTAGAAAGAGACCATGGCGTGAGGGGAGCATGGGTGGTCCCCGGTAAGATTTTTAAATGTCATTAGTCTTCCGGTCCCCTGCTGAACCACCGAGCGATGTGGAGGGGACCGGAATGAGAGGACTCACGATTAGGCAGGAAGCAGACCGGGGAAATCTGCCGGACCGCCGGTAGTACTGAGCGGGACCGCCGGTAGCACGGAGGATTCAGCCGTGCAGCTGATACAGGGGACGTCCGGACCGGAAATGACGCGCACGTGAAGACTCGTGAACCGGAAGTAGTACAAGGAACACTTGAACGTCAAAGGTGAGTAGGGGCTGGGTGTTTAAGTAGGGGACTTACTCCTCCCACAAATTCAGGCCTAATGGCCTTTCTACATATAATTTATACACACACATACATATAATCCGTGTGTGTATATAATACGTGTGTGTGTGTTTATTTTGAATTATTTATATATATATATATATATATACAATTATATATTTTACTCTGTGTATTTTTATATTAATATATGTATATATTAATAAAAATACACTTAGTATGACAGTGTGTGTGTGTGTGTGTGTGTGTATATATATATATATATATATATTTTTTTTTTTTTGTCAGTTCAGGCACTGTGGACACCTATTGCTTTTAGAGTGGTAACATGGCCCCTGGGGGTTTTAAATTGCAGAGGGGGGACTGTCTGGGCTAAGAAGAACGATTGCCGGCGGGGGAATGGTGGCGATCGGTAAGTACATGGAGAGGGAGAGGGCGGGAGGGTAGGGGTTAATTTTTTTTAATTGTTAAATAATTTTTTTGTTTTACATTTACTGAGTGCCTCGACCACTCGAGGCATTCATTACAGGCAGAGCATCGTAAGCCTGCCTGTAGTCTTTCGATGCTCTGTGTCATTGCCGGGCTCAGCGTGGAGCTACCGGCAATGACGGCAGTGAGGGGCTCGGCAGTGAGGGGGGTATTGCAGCAATGCCTGCAATACCATTAGAGCTCCTGGAAGCGATCTAATTCTCTGCGGACATATCAGGTATGTCCGCGGTCTTTAAGGACCGGTTTTGGTTGGATATACCTGATATGTCTGCAGTCACTAAGAGTTTAAAAACATCTCACCAAAAAGGTAAGTGGGTTGATCTCATAAGGGCAGGCATTAGAGAGAGAGAGAGAGAGAGAGAGGTAAAAACAAGATGGCTGCACTCACCTGAACATGCATACATTATAGGGTGCTGCTGGGGCCAATATATACAACATACAAAATACACAATCCAGTGCACTTGCTTATTCACTTTAAAAACACCTCACCAAAAAATAATGGGGGTTTAGTTACATTATTTAATCATATATTGCATAAGCCTGCCACAACATCAATGTACTCCGGTCTGGCCATATAGATATATATATATATATATATATATATATATATATATATATATATATATATATATTGTGATAAAGTGAATGCAGATAGGCCTATAACATTTAACCACAGAGGCAGTATGTGTAGTATGTGTTGTAGGCAACACAAACCAAAGTTTAGTTATGGGCCCCTGGGGTGGAGCATTTGGAGAGCAGGGTGGGCCAATGCTCCACTCCGCAGTTTGCATACACCTGGGAGAAATACGTTCCAGGCCAGAGTTTTGATCTGTCTCTCAACCCACTGCTCAGCTGCAGATAATCAGCTGCAGCAGTGGGAATAAACCCTTCCCTGCTAGGCAGGTAAAGGGGGATTACTGGCTTCCTCCCTGGAAGCAGATAGGAGAGACTCTGTTCTCTCCTGTGAGATAATCAAGGTGACTGAGCACTGGGTGTGCAGAAGGAAAGCAGTTAAGGCTGGCTTAGAGCACTGGGTGTGTTACTCTTTTTCTCTCTCTCTCTCTCTTTCTCGCTCTCTCGCTCTCTTTCTCTCGCTCTCTTTCGCTCTCGCTCTCTTTCGCTCTCGCTCTCTTTCGCTCTCGCTCTCTTTTTGCTCGCTCTCGCTTTTTTCTCGCTCTCGCTCTTTTTTTTCTCGCTCTCGCTCTTTTTTTTCTCGCTCGCTCTCGCTCTTTTTTTTCTCGCTCGCTCTCGCTCTTTTTTTTCTCGCTCGCTCTCGCTCTTTTTTTTCTCGCTCGCTCTCGCTCTTTTTTTTCTCGCTCGCTCTCGCTCTTTTTTTTCTCGCTCGCTCTCGCTCTTTTTTTTCTCGCTCGCTCTCGCTCTTTTTTTTCTCGCTCGCTCTCGCTCTTTTTTCTCTCGCTCGCTCTCGCTCTTTTTTCTCTCGCTCGCTCTCGCTCTTTTTTCTCTCGCTCGCTCTCGCTCTTTTTTCTCTCGCTCGCTCTCGCTCTTTTTTCTCTCGCTCGCTCTCGCTCTTTTTTCTCTCGCTCGCTCTCGCTCTTTTTTCTCTCGCTCGCTCTCGCTCTTTTTTCTCTCGCTCGCTCTCGCTCTCTTTTTTCTCTCGCTCGCTCTCGCTCTCTTTTTTCTCTCGCTCGCTCTCGCTCTCTTTTTTCTCTCGCTCGCTCTCGCACTCTTTTTTCTCTCGCTCGCTCTCGCTCTCTTTTTTCTCTCGCTCGCTCTCGCTCTCTTTTTTCTCTCGCTCTCGCTCTCTTTTTTCTCTCGCTCGCTCTCGCTCTTTTTTCTCTCGCTCGCTCTCGCTCTCTTTTTTCTCTCGCTCGCTCTCGCTCTCTTTTTTCTCTCGCTCGCTCTCGCTCTCTTTTTTCTCTCGCTCGCTCTCGCTCTTTTTTTTCTCTCTCGCTCTTTTTTTTCTCGCTCTCTCTCGCTCATTTTTTTTCTCGCTCTCTCTCGCTCATTTTTTTTCTCGCTCTCTCTCGCTCTCTTTTTTTTCTCGCTCTCTCTCGCTCTCTTTTTTTTTCTCGCTCTCTCTCGCTCTCTTTTTTTTTCTCGCTCTCTCTCGCTCTCTTTTTCTCGCTCTCTCTCGCTCTCTTTTTTTTTCTCGCTCTCTCTCGCTCTCTTTTTTTTTTCTCGCTCTCTCTCGCTCTCTTTTTTTTCTCGCTCTCTCTCGCTCTCTTTTTTTTTCTCGCTCTCTCTCCACCCCAGATGCTTGAATAATATATAAACACATGTATTAGATTACTCAATCATCTGGGGTGGCAAGACATAGCCGTGCATATTACATGTGACAATTCATGGCACAATGACTGACTTATGGGGCTGGCATAGATTTTTTTTTTTTTTTTTTCAGGGCTGCTTTGTATCTTCAGTCCGGCCCTGCCAGCATCTGCCTGGCAAAGAAAAACACTGTAAGGAGCAGTCCCAGATTCTTAAAATATATTGGTTTCTCTCAATAAGCACTATCACCCTGGACCATTTCAAACAAATCCATGCAGCCATTACTCCTGTAGGCCTCCAGTTTTTATAATGGAAGCCCTTAAAAGCTGTGAATTTCACCAAAATAAATCATGTGTCCAAAAAAAACCTCAAAGATCTAAATATTTTGATCTAGGCTTGTGAAATGGTTAAATTAGGGATGTCAAAATGCTCTTAGATAAATAGCCTGGGGTATGTACTTTCTACAAATATTTAGTATTGTGTATCAGTTTTGGATTCTCTCACTGTAATTCACTCCCAATAATTGTTTTATTACACAAAAAAACAAACAAAAAAAATCCTAAATTGATTTTTTTTTTCTTTAGATGCATTTGGTGTGTAGAACGTATTAAATGTAAAACTGAGAAACAAAATTGTGTTTTTATTGGGGGAAAAAAAAACCATAAAAATATATATATATATATATATATATATATATATATATATATATATATATATTGCTATTCACTATTGTGTTATGCATACATATTAGTTATCAAAATATACCTACCGGTATTTATGATTTAAAAAAAAAAATAAAAAAATTATATGTATGGGTGCAATTAAAAGGTGAAATTGTGGTAAAAATGCCAAAATGCCCTTGGTCACAAATGCATAACATCTCAAAATAGTCTTAGTCCTTAAGAGGTTAATATAATTTCAGATGAGTTATAGATATTTAGAAAATGTATTTCAGACATAATAAAAGCATGCATTATGGATAAAGCATTTATTTGATTATGGCAACTTAAAGAAGCCACTAAGAGTTCGAACGAATGGCAATAAAATGTACTTACATTTTTTTAAAGGAACAAGTAAACACTTGTATATTGCCTTATGAGTAGTAAACTTTGTCAAGAATGCATGACAACTGAGCCATTGAGCAGCTTCAAAAGGGAATGGATCAGACGCTTCTTTGGTGCCAATTGTCATATCTGTAGAAATGAAAAAAGGACATTGTCAGACTAGCCATCAGGTATACTAGGCTGATGCCTTTTGGACTAGTATGTGGGCTGCATCTTTTTCTCTTCCTCCTGCATGGCCTGTGTGCTTTAAAGCGGCACTGTCATGCCGAACTTACCTTTCCTCAATCTCTTCCTCTTCTCACCCTCTCTCGGGATCTGTTATTCATTTCTTCCATTCTTCTTTAGTTTTCTTTAAAACCATAAGACAAAGTAGGGACTCTTTGTCTTATGGGATTCCTCCGCTTGACCAGCTCTGACCAGCGGAGGAGCAAAGTGTGCTTCATTTCCGCTGGTCAGAGCAATTTTCCCATGATCCCTAGCTTTCCTCCCTGTTCCCACAATGCTTCCTGTCAGTATTGCCGAAAGTCCTGACACTTAGACAGAACGCCGGCAAAACTGCCGAATTGCATCCTAACAGAATGAGAAGAGTTTCTCCATTGGTGTTAGGATGCAATTCGGTACTTTGTTCGGATCGGAATTTCATTCAAATGAATGAAACTCCGATCCTATTCATTGCTGTGGCTGCATCTTGCAGCCGCTTAGTAGATAACTCCCTAATTCCCACGGTATCAGGGAGCTATCTACTAAAAGGCTGAAAGACCTAAACTGGTCTTTCAGCCAAATTTACTAACACCAAGTAAAAATGACTTGGTATTAGTAAATAATATGCCCCTACTCGCTATACCGCGAGTAGGGGCATGTCTAGTAAGCAGTGAGCAGCCTGTGGCTGCTCACTGTAGAAAAAAAAAAAAAAAAATATTGCCCCCCACCCCTAAATGACGGGTGGGGCCGTTAAGTAAAATAAGGGAGGGAGACCTATTGTACCCCCCCCCCCCGGCCCCCACCCCTGGGCGGCGGGTGGGGGCCATAATGTTAATAAAGGGGGGGGGGGACCTACTGTCCTCCCCCCCGGCCCCCACCCCTGGGCGGCGGGTGGGGGCCATAATAGTAGTAGGGGGGGGGGGGGACCTACTGTCCTCCCCCCCGGCCCCCACCCCTGGCCGGCGGGTGGGGGCCATAATGGTAATAAGAGGGGGGGGGGACCTACTGTCCTCCATCCCCCGGCCCCCACCCCTGGGCGGCGGGTGGGGGCCATAATGTTAATAAAGGGGGGGGGGGACCTACTGTCCTCCCCCCCGGCCCCCACCCCTGGGCGGCGGGTGGGGGCCATAATAGTAGTAGAGGGGGGGGGACCTACTGTCCTCCCCCCCGGCCCCCACCCCTGGCCGGCGGGTGGGGGCCATAATGGTAATAAGAGGGGGGGGGACCTACTGTCCTCCACCCCCCGGCCCCCACCCCTGGGCGGCGGGTGGGGGCCATAATGTTAATAAAGGGGGGGGGGACCTACTGTCCTCCCCCCGGCCCCCACCCCTGGGCGGCGGGTGGGGGCCATAATAGTAGTAGGGGGGGGGGGACCTACTGTCCTCCCCCCCGGCCCCCACCCCTGGCCGGCGGGTGGGGGCCATAATGGTAATAAGAGGGGGGGGGACCTACTGTCCTCCATCCCCCGGCCCCCACCCCTGGGCGGCGGGTGGGGGCCATAATGTTAATAAAGGGGGGGGGGGACCTACTGTCCTCCCCCCCGGCCCCCACCCCTGGGCGGCGGGTGGGGGCCATAATAGTAGTAGAGGGGGGGGGACCTACTGTCCTCCCCCCCGGCCCCCACCCCTGGCCGGCGGGTGGGGGCCATAATGGTAATAAGAGGGGGGGGGACCTACTGTCCTCCACCCCCCGGCCCCCACCCCTGGGCGGCGGGTGGGGGCCATAATGTTAATAAAGGGGGGGGGGGGGACCTACTGTCCTCCCCCCCCGGCCCCCACCCCTGGGCGGCGGGTGGGGGCCATAATAGTAGTAGGGGGGGGGACCTACTGTCCTCCCCCCCGGCCCCCACCCCTGGCCGGCGGGTGGGGGCCATAATGGTAATAAGAGGGGGGGGGGACCTACTGTCCTCCACCCCCCGGCCCCCACCCCTGGGCGGCGGGTGGGGGCCATAATAGTAGTAGGGGGGGGACCTACTGTCCTCCCCCCCGGCCCCCACCCCTGGCCGGCGGGTGGGGGCCATAATAGTAATAGGGGGGGGGGGACCTACTGTCCTCCCCCCCCCCCCAGGCCCCCACCCCTGGGCGGCGGGTGGGGGCCATAACAGTAACAAGGGGGGAGGACCTACTGTCCTCCCCCCCGGCCCCCACCCCTGGCCGGCGGGTGGGGGCCATAATAGTAATAGGGGGGGGGGACCTACTGTCCTCCCCCCCCCCGGCCCCCACCCCTGGGCGGCGGGTTGGGGCCATCATAGTAATAAGGGGGGGGGGACCTACTGCCCCCCCCCGGCCCCCACCCCTGGGCGGCGGGTGGGGGCACTAAGTAAATCCCCCCCCCCATCAAGGTGACTAGGGGTGCCCAAGCCCCTAGTCACCCACCCCCCACCCAAATAAAAAATGCCCCTACCTACCCCCCTCACCCTAAAAAATAGTGAGGGGGGAATAAAATTGCTAACCTGTAAAGTAAAATTAAACTTACCATTCGACGTCTTCTTTTTTCTAAAATCTTCATTTTTCAGCCCCAAAAAAGGCCAAATAAAAAACCATCATAGCCGTCGAACTAAAAATAAAATAAAAAACCCGACGAAAAAGAAAAAACCCGAGCGCACAAAAAAATAATCCATCTTCACCCATGGAGGGCTCCGCGCAGACTGAGCTCCGCAGGGCGGGGCAAGGCTTATAAAGCCTTGCCCCGCCCTGCAATTAGCCTAAGAACACTCTGATTGGTGGGTTTAAGACAATCAGAGTGCTCTTTGTCATTTTACAAGCGTGGGAAAGTTCTTTGGAATTTTCCCACGCTTGTAAAATGACACAGAGCACTGTGATTGGATGGCTTGAAATCCATCCAATCACAGTGCTCTGTGTCATTTTACAAGCGTGGGAAAATTCTTTGGAACTTTCCCACGCTTGTAAAATGACACAGAGCACTGTGATTGGATGGCTTGAAATCCATCCAATCACAGTGCTCTGTGTCATTTTACAAGCGTGGGAAAGTTCTTTGGAATTTTCCCACGCTTGTAAAATGACACAGAGCACTGTGATTGGATGGCTTGAAATCCATCCAGTCACAGTGCTCTGTGTCATTTTACAAGCGTGGGAAAGTTCTTTGGAACTTTCCCACGCTTGTAAAATGACACAGAGCACTGTGATTGGATGGCTTGAAATCCATCCAATCACAGTGCTCTGTGTCATTTTACAAGCGTGGGAAAGTTCCAAAGAATTTTCCCACGCTTGTAAAATGACACAGAGCACTGTGATTGGATGGCTTGAAATCCATCCAGTCACAGTGCTCTGTGTCATTTTACAAGCGTGGGAAAGTTCTTTGGAACTTTCCCACGCTTGTAAAATGACACAGAGCACTCTGATTGGCTTAAACCCACCAATCAGAGTGTTCTTAGGCTAATTGCAGGGCGGGGCAAGGCTTTATAAGCCTTGCCCAGCCCTGCGGAGCTCAGTCTGCGCGGAGCCCTCCATGGGTGAAGATGGATTATTTTTTTGTGCGCTCGGGTTTTTTCTTTTTCGTCTGGTTTTTTTTTTTGCGCTCGGGTTTTTTATTTTATTTTTAGTTCGACGGCTATGATGGTTTTTTATTTGGCCTTTTTTGGGGCTGAAAAATGAAGATTTTAGAAAAAAGAAGACGTCGAATGGTAAGTTTAATTTTACTTTACAGGTTAGCAATTTTATTCCCCCCTCACTATTTTTTAGGGTGAGGGGGGTAGGTAGGGGCATTTTTTATTTGGGTGGGGGGTGGGTGACTAGGGGCTTGGGCACCCCTAGTCACCTTGATGGGGGGGGGAATTTACTTAGTGCCCCCACCCGCCGCCCAGGGGTGGGGGCGGGGGGAGGACAGTAGGTCCCCCCCCATTATCGTTATGGCCCCCACCCGCCGCCCAGGGGTGGGGGCCGGGGGGAGGACAGTAGGTCCCCCCCCCCTTATTACTATTATGGCCCCCACCCGCCGCCCAGGGGTGGGGGCCTGAGGGGAGGACAGTAGGTCCCCCCCCCTTATTACTATTATGGCCCCCACCCGCCGCCCAGGGGTGGGGGCCTGAGGGGAGGACAGTAGGTCCCCCCTCATTCCCATTATGGCCCCCACCCGCCGTCCAGGGGTGGGGGCCGGCGGGGGAGGACAGTAGGTCCCCCGTCCCCCCCTTATTACCTTTTTTTTTTTTTTTTTTTTTTTTTTTTTTTTACAGTGAGCAGCCACAGGCTGCTCACTGTTTAGTGGACATGCCCCTACTCGCGATATAGTGAGTAGGGGCATCGGGGAGATTTGAATCTCCCTTGTGCTATTATGGGGGTCATATTGACCCCCATAGAGTGAGGGGAGGACCTGGGGGGCTAATGAAGTGGTGGGGAGCACTGCTCCCTGCCGCTTCTGTCTTTACATAATGCAAGGAGGGAGCTGCACGCCGGTAGCTCCCTCCTTGTAATAAACCGAACGAACAAACTAACACTGATACACAGTGTTAGTTTGTTCGTCTGATTTTTTCTATTCATTCATTCGTCTGTCTGATGAATGAATGAATAGGTGAAATTCCCGTTCGCATGTCCAGGTGTTTCACTGGGCATGTGCGGGAATCTCACAGTCTGTGTAGTGTGGGTAGATGACGTGTCCCACAGGGACTTCACCTACCCACACAAAGATGGCGGCGCCCTGAATATAGATCGGGGCAGAAAATAAAGAATAAGAAATAGGTAATGTGGGGGGCATAGGGGCATTTGGGGATGACTAGGGGGTCGATTGGATGTAGTTGAGGCGGGTTAAAAAAAAACGGAATTCGGCATGACAGTGCCGCTTTAAGTATGCTGCACTCTCACTATTCTAAGTTGTGCTGAGTGTATGAATAAAAGATTCTGAAGCTACCAAAGGAAAGAGACAGACTGAGAGGGAATAAAAACAATCAAAAGTAGATGTGCTCAAAACTGGAAATGCAGGATTTCACCTACCGTAATCCTATTAAAAAGAAAATTAAAACCACCCTAAGGTGCAGGTATCCAGGAGCTTGAAAATAGAAACTTTCTAACAATGGTATTGAGGAAATACAGTATATACAGTCATATACACAAAATTATAAACCAGAATTCAAATTAGCATAAACTGGCAATATATAAAGATTCTGTGTGTCTCACAATGGGATTACAACTGAAGATTATGCTATCTTTAGTGTACCTATAATCTTAATTTTAATAATGACAGGAGGCGAATATTTTGCATTATCTTTCTTTACTAACTCCATAGCAGCAAAGAAAAGAGTGACAAAACTGAGAACCGATCGCAATGCAGTATAGAGTATTAAGAGGTAACATATGACCTAATTTCCTCTTAAAGCATGCAACATCACAAGATTGCAATGCAGAATAATAATAAAGATAACTCATAAAAGTCCATGGTAAGATAATGGTAGAACAACATGTAAAACTGAACACAAAACAGGTAGATTCCAAGCGAAGACTTCCTGATGTCAAGTGACGATCTTCAGTGACAAGACGATGACATCTTGAATAGAGTCTTTAGTTCCTCGAGGTATCTGGTTAAACTGAAACGAGAATATAAAGGGTATTAGATTCCAAAAAAATGGTTGTGTAAAAACAATGAAATGTCTATCCCTTATGATTAAATTAAAACCACCAATATTAAAACAGAACAAATACATTCCTCCTGTCTATCGGTGCTAACTAAAACATCCCACCCACATGGCATATCTGCATAAGTGTATGAGTGACTCAAAATAGGCATTAGTACAATAATGGCAGAAAACAAAGCGTTGGAAATATGCATGAAAACAGAGAGAGGGACGAGCGAAAGAGAGCAGGGATGGAAAATACTCGCCTCCTGTCATTATTAAAATTAAGTTTATCGGTACACTAAAGCTAACATAATCTTCAATATTATTACATGACAGGAGGCTTCGTATTTTGCAATTTCAATGCTGAGAAAGTAAAGCAAAAGCTGGATTAGATGGAGGATGGAAGTAGAACGTCCTAAAGGTGGATTCACTAGTCCAGTCCGCCGCTCATAAGATATCTGGAAGGGAGGCCCCGCCGCGTAGGCGGAAGAGGCTGCGGCCACTCTAACTCAGTGTGCTCCAAAAGCCTGGTCAATCCCGGCAAGGGCTAAGAGCCATTTAACCCATCTGGCTAACGTAGTGGTCGAAACTGGACCGTAGGGGGGCGGACATAAGAGATGAGAAGTTGACGATTGGAAGAAGGCCGCAACTTTGTGGGAGCTTCCACGTATTGACGGAGAGTAGAGACCACACAGAGCTGAGGGTCTGAGGGAAAAAAAGGGGTAAAAGACAGAGGAAGAGTCGGATTTCGTGCATCTAGAGACCTGGAAGGTTACTCCCGCTGGACAAAAGGTAAATGCGTCGGCGTCAAAAGCGCGTACATCGGGCACCCGAAGAAAGGAGACTAGGCAGAGCAGGAAGGTGAATTTCGCCATAAGCTGGCGGAGTGATAAATTCTCGTTAGGAGGTCAGTCTCGTAAAAACTGTAAGACAATGCCAAAGTCTCGAGTATTTGGGTTCCGGGGGGCGCCGAAGGCGCCTGCTGCAGAGGAGTCTACAGATGAGTGGGTTCTGGCCCACCGGTGTCCCTTGAGTCGGCGTATGAGCCGCTGAGATGGCTGAACGTATCACGTTGATAGATTTCCCAGCTGTGAATAGGGAGGTGAGGAAATTCATGATGGAGGGAATAGGTGCCGTAAAGGGATTGAGATCCCGTCCCAGACACCAAGTTGTCCAGCAGTGCCATGCTGATAAGTAGCACCTCCTTGTTCCTGGTGCCCATGAATCCCATAGGAGATCTCTAGTTTCCTGCGATAAGTCCTCGGTTTGCCAGGAACCCATGAAAGAGTCCAGGCCACCAGAGGAAGCCGTTCCGCCCTGACCAGCGGATGGGGTAGTCCCATCGGGTTCCTGAGGATGGTCGGAGTATCTGGTAGGAGGAGGGGATCCCTGTTTGACAGTTCCAGAAGATCCGGGAACCATGGTTGGCTTTGCCATAGAGGCGTGATGAGAGTCAGCATCACCCTCTGTATGCGGATCCGGTGAAGGACTCTTGTAATCATTGAGAATGGCGGGAATGCGTAAGCTCCGTATTGTGGCCATTGTTGCAGAAAAGCGTCCGTTGCTAGACTCTCCGGGTCTGGGAGCCAGCTGAATAAGTCCTTTGTCTGACGGTTGTTGCGGGAAGCGAATAAATCCAGGGAGAAGGGACCCCTTTGTGCATCCAGTATCGTGAAAATATGAGGGTCTAGTTGCCAGTCGCTGGCGTCTCGCCAGTGGCGTGAGTACCAATCTGCTGTCATGTTGGATTCCCCCGGTAGGTGTTCCGCTAACAGCGTGATGTTGCGTGGTAGGCAATAATCGAAGATTTCCTTTGTGAGTTCTACTAGTGCTTGGGAACGTGTGCCTCAGAGGCGGTTGATGTATCTTACCGCCGAGACATTGTCCATCCAGAGCAAGATGCAGCAGTTGGATCGTTCCTTTGCCAGGCTGCGTATGGCGAACGATCCTGCCAGGAGCTCCAGACAGTTGATGTGCATAGAAAGCTCTTGGGGGGTCCATACTCCCGTGGAGGAGGTTCCGTCTGTTGCTCCCCAGCCTGAGCGTCTGGCGTCTGACTCCAGCATGAAGTCTGGCTGGTTTCCGAATATGGCCCGGCCGTTCCAGGCCTGCATGCAGTTCAGCCACCAGTGCAATTCCTCCCGAACCTCGTCCGACATAGGGACCGGTTTCTTCTTTATTTTTGGAATGACATTGTTATACACATATGCATTAAAACATAGGTTACATGGCATATTCATCCGTTTACATTGGTTTGGAAACCGTTCATGTTTCGGATTGCAATTGAATATACCGCGTCTGCAGTTCGGGTGTAGTTTCTCAAGTTTGCATAGATCCACTGTTTGGTGTCATATTTGTATATTTCGTAGATAGAGCATAGTAAGAACACAGTAAAAAGAAACATAATAAAACATGTTAATATCCTGCTAGGAGGGTCAAGCCTGTTGGCTTAAATTCTTACTCCGGGTTCAGTGTACCTATTTATACACCTTCAAACATTGCGGATTGGCCGGATATGTAAGAAACATGACCTCCCGTGGTTGTGGATGGGTAGACGTGGTCTGTCCCTCATCCACCTAGTTATGGCGAAACAGGGGGGGGATAGAATGGGGGGGGGGGGGGCGGGCAGGTGGGGGGGGTGGTTCCTCATGGTGGAGGTCGGAGCGCCGTGTAGGGGGGAAGGCTCCCTTGGTGTCCTCTTGGTGTCGGTGTTGGCATGGAGCATTGGGTCTGCAGGGTGGCCCTAGTATGGTCTCCTTTTATAACCCCCAATCGCCAGCCATCCACAATTCCCAGATTTTTTCGTAGGTTTTTATGTTGCCTCTCACTCGTGCTGTGAGGTTGTCCATAACTTGTATGTCTTTTATTTTGTGAATTACTGCGTTTACCTGGGGGATTGCTGGTTTAAGCCACGCCTGCGCCATGGTAAGTCTGGCCGCCAGTGTAATTTTATGTAGGAGTTTTTGTTCCTTCCTCGGCCAATCGTCTAGCGTTCTAGAGAGCAGGAACACCCATGGGTCTACTTTTATTTGCCTATGGAATACTTGTTCAAGTAGGCTCCCAATATCCCTCCAGAAGGCCTGTGCTGTTGGGCATTCCCACCACATATGGATGTAAGTCCCTTTATGTCCGCACCCTCTCCAGCACAGGTCGTCTGGGTTTTTTTTGCATGCGGTACAGTTTTACCGGGGTTGTATACCATCTCAGCATGGTCTCGTAGGCCTGCTCTTGTTGGGTGACGCATACTGAGATAGCCCTGTTCGCGTCCCATATTTCTCTCCAATCTGTGCCCTCTAGGATCTCCTTGAGGTCGGTTTCCCATTGTGTGGTGTAGTGTAGGTCGCCCCAGTCGGTGCTGTTTGTGCATAGGTGAGCGTATAGGTTTGTGATAAGTCCCTTTGGAAGATTTTCTTTGAGGCATATTCGTTCGAAACCTGTAGGTGTAGTTTTTGCTGCCGTTTTTGCTAGGTTGTGTTGTGTGAAGTCTCTTAGTTGGACATATCTAAAAAAGTCTGAGGGGCCTAGCCTGGTCCTCTCTGTCAACTTCTCAAATGACAATATTTGATTCCCTTCATATAGGTGTATCACCCTCTGTAGTCCTGCCTCCTCTATATTTTTGAAATCTCGGGCCCTCATTCCCGGTAAGAAAGCTCTATTTCTCAACAGGGGCATCATTGGGGAGGGTGCCGTGGTTAGTTTATGTTTCAGGGCTGCAGAGTCCCACACCCGGAGGGAGTTTAGAATGGCTGGGCAATCTGTGCGCAGGATGGCCCTGTGTTCTCTGGGTAGCCAGATGTAGAATTGGGGTAGGTCGGCTCCCGTTAAGCCGGCTTCTAGGTCTGCCCATCTGCGGTCGCCCGGTGTCGAATGCCACATGGCCACCTGTGCCAGTTGGGCCGCCAGGTAGTAGTTATAGAGATGGGGCAAACCCAGCACCCCTCCGTCCTTGGGTCTATATAATATGTTGCGGGCCACTCTGTGTTGTTTGTGTTGCCAGATAAAGTCCCCAATTGTCCTCTGTAAGGGGGCCAGGTCCGTTTTAGTGACGGGAATGGGGAGGGCTTGGAAGAGGAAGAGGAGTCTGGGGAGAATGCTAATTTTTTTATCGTGTGGACTCTCCCTATCCAAGATATAGGTTTATCTGTCGAGGTCAGCGCCAAGGGTCCTAAGAAGGGGGGTGTAGTTCGCCCCGTAAAAATTTGGGGATCTGCGGTCAGTTGTATCCCTAGATATTTTATGGCATTATGTGTTATATGTAAGTGGTGATGGTTCCTTATGTGTGTCGTGTCGTTTGCTGTCATGGCTATTGGGAGAGCAGCAGATTTGGACAGGTTGACCTTGTAACCTGAGAGGGCTCCGTATTCTGTTAGTTCTCTGTCTAATGCCGTCATTGAGTTCCCTGAGTTTGTAAGGGTGAGAAGGACGTCGTCTGCATATCCCGATACTTTGTATGTTTGGTCGCCCACTGCGATTCCCTCTATGGATCTGTTCGATCTGATTGCTTGTAATAGGGGTTCTAATGTGAGTACGAACAAGAGGGGTGACAGCGGGCAGCCTTGGCATGTGCCGTTGTGTAGGGTGATGGGGGTTGTTGTGGCGCCCGGGATCCGTATGAGTGCCTTGACATCAGTGTACATGGCTTGGATTGTTTTGATGTACGTCTCAGGGAATCGCAGATGTCATAAGAGTTCAAACAGGTATATCCACTTAACTCTATCGAACGCCTTTTCAGCGTCGAGGGAGAGGATGAGCGTTGGGATTCGTGAAGTCGTCTGTGTCCATATTAGGTCAATGTTGCGTCTGGTGTTTTCAAATAACTGACGGTCGGGGATGAATCTCACTTGGTCTGCGTGGACTAGGTTATGTAAGTGTGGGGAGAGTCTGTCTGCTAAAATCTTGGCCAGTAGTTTTACGTCATGGTTGATCAATGATATGGGTCTGTAGTGTTCTGGGTAGGTCGTGTCCTTTCCCGGTTTTGGTATTAATACTATGTGGGCCGTGGACATATCTGAGTCAGGATGTCCGCCCTGAATCAGGTGGTTGAACCACTTTAATAGGTGGGGTGTCAGTTCCTCTCTATATGTCTTATAATAGCTGCCCTCGTATCCGTCCGGGGCTTTACGTCCCTTAAGTCATGAGATGGCTCTGTCTATTTCGTCCGCTGTGAATTCTTCCCCTATGGTTTCTGTTAGTGAGGGGGTCAGTTTTGGGAGGTCTATTTTGTTAAGGTATTGTCTGATCTCATCCTGCATGTGTGGCGCTTTGTCGGCATCAGTGGGTGTGTGATTGTATAAGGTTTTATAGAATTCTGTGAATATTTGAGCTATGTCTGTAGGTGCTGTCTTAATCTGACCTGTGCGGTCCCTAATTGTCGTGATGTGTGTTTGTTTTGGTTGCGGGCGGAGTGTCCATGCCAATAGCGTGTGCATTTTGTTGGCCTGTTCATAGAATGTTCTCTTAGACCATGTCATTGCCTTCGCTACATCGTCCAGTAGGGTCTCTTTGATGTGGCGTCGGGTAGTTTGTAGGGCTGTGAGCCCTTCGGAGGTGGGGTTAGATTTGTGTCTCTGTTCTAGAGTGTGTAGGTCACGTAGGAGGGATTTTAGGTGTTGTGTTTTTAGTTTCTTTTTTCTGGTAGCTTCCCTAATGAGGGCACCCCTGATGACCGATTTATGAGTGGCCCATATGGTGGTGGGCGTCAGGTCCTGAGTGGTGTTTAGTTGGAAATATTCTACTATCTCCTTGCGTATAGTCTCTATGATATCTGGGTCCTGTAGTAGGGAGGTGTTTAGTTTCCAGTTCCATTGGGTTGCTGTGCAAAGGTTGCCTAGTTCTATGCTTATGTCTGCATGGTCGGACCATGTGATAGATCCTATTGAGGACTTGGTGGTCCTTTGGATGGTTTGGTTGTTAACTAAGAAATAGTCTATACGGGAATATGAGTCGTGGGGTGCGGAATATAATGTGTAGTCGACCTCTCCTGGGTGGTGGGCCCTCCACACATCTATTAGACCCGTTGTGCTTATAAAATCATATAACAATCTATCTTGTCTCCCTCTACCGTGCGAGCGTGGTAAACCCCTTATGGTCCCCCTGTCTGTGGCTGGGCACAGAGCAGCGTTACAGTCGCCTCCCATTATAATCATGCCGTGTTGTAGAGCCTGCAGTTTGTCAGCCATTTGATCCCAGAAATCTCTGGTTGGTTCGTTAGGTGCATAGATGTTTATAAGGTGTATAGTGTGTGCATATAACGTCCCGGAGACTTTAATGTATCGTCCGTCATTGTCTGGGTTGACCCCTGTGACCCGTAGTGGGCAGCGTTTGTGTATTAGTATCGCAACTCCGTTGCTCCGTCGCTTCATATCCCGTGCTGTATATGTGGTCTTTGAGGGATATTCCCAGAGTCTTGGGTAGGTGGGTTTCTTGCAGAAAAGCTATGTCTGGGCCTAGTCTTTTAAGTTCTCTGTATAAGAGCCTGCACTTTTTAGGGGCGTTCAACCCTTTGACATTTAGGGAGTTAATGCAAGTGAACATTGTGGTGTCTGGGGTGAGTGCATGTGAGCTGACTTACGGGTGTTGTCGTCTTGTTGATTCAGAGGTTTTGTCTTTGGGGTGTCCCTGATACTTGTTGCTTTGACCTCCTAGGTTGAGACGCTCCGGCCACCATGAGGGGCGGAGGTGCGAAGTAAAAAAGAGAGGTTGTTAATCTGAACATTTACATATTTACATAAACAGATAAAACTTATAAAACTTAAAAGGAAAATAAACCATCTGGTCTTATCTCTTGCCAGACTTGTGTGGGGCGTCTGCATCAGTGCTGCTGATACCGGAGAAACTGACGGAAGCCAAGCACAGAGATGGACACAGGTTTCTTCAGGAAGGAAGAGATTCTTTATTCGATTCACCGAACGGGACTCAGAGGGACTAATGTCACCAAAATACAACAAGATCTGTGTAGGTTCCTTATATAGGCATGTAACTCCTCCCATAATAAGCTCCACCCACACATACTCTTACCCAATCAATCGAACAAGAACTAACTTCCTGTTTGACCACATGGCTTGCCCAGCACAATGGAGGAGGGGAATACTACATCCGGTATTCTCGCACATGCTCCGTACACTACTGATTGTATCTTTGCCAGTGCAACCAACCGACCGATACACCAGTATATGCACGTACACATGCCACGTGGTAATCTCTGCCTACTAAATTTATTTTTACCGAGATTCCACCACATTCCCCCCTTTGATGCCTCTGATATTTTCACAATTCCGGAGGCATCACTTAACCATAGTTTGCATATACCTCAGGTTGCCATGAACCAGACCAGACCTTGCGATTAATGACATGAATCCCTCAACATTCCTCTTCCTGCACTGGTTCTCCCTGATTTAGAGCCTCATATCTATATATGGCTATATATTAATGCTCTGCACAGACCTAACTACCAAAGGAACAAGACATGGTAGGAGAAGACACAGCATTAAGATTAGCATGACTCCACCTACCAATGCCTTAAGACCTCCAAACTGCTCATACCAATTACCAAACCAACTACTTGGATTATACCCTTTCCATACCTGAGTAGGCACATGCGCTAGTTTAACCATATGGCTAGTAAGCTCAGCTATTGCTTGCCCTTCATCATCTATTTGAAGACAGCAATTGCTTAGGTTAAACTTCCCACATACACCTCCCTCTACTGCCAATAGGTAATCCAAAGCTAATCCTCTGCCCATGCAGCTGGCCCATAATAATCTATAATGCGCTGGGGAGGCCATTCATTATCTTCCCAGGTACCTATCTCTAGGGGTCCCCTTTTCTTCCTATGATTCACATCATATACTTTAACTCCCAAAGTCTCTCCTGTTTCAATAGGCAACAAGAAGAAGGATGGTTTGAGCATACCTAACACACATGCCCCTTCCCAGTCCTGTGGTAACTCCGAATAGACTTTCTTACCACAGATCCAGTACAAATTTGCCGGGGCTTTCCAACTAGATGTGATAGATCAAACCACACGTCCTTTAAATTGGCATAACTTGCAAACGGGTTAGGTGGTTCTGAGACATTTGAAGCCGACCACCAGGTTGTATTCTTTGTATTATCATTATAAGCTTTTTGCCCTAGACAAGTTAATTCTCCTACAGATGTATTAAACATTATTCCTTTCCTTGCTTTGCAAACATAACCTATAATGGAGGTCTTTAATCGCCACTCAGATTTACCTCTAACACTCATTTGATAATCGGCTTGAGAAGATATTATTTGTTCAATTGTCTCAGAACCAGAATACATTACCTCCTTTGCTTCCCAGGGCCATTGGTCTCCCATGTTCGTACCTCCACACACATAGCAGTTGGTCACATTAAGACTACCAGCAATACTCTCAGCTAGATCAATAAACAGGTTTTTAGCATTATGGGGGATCTTATTTTCTACACTCATCTCTTCATAAAAAGAATGGAAAACCTGATGAGTTTGGGATGCTACGGTATCGGTCTCTATCCCTATAAATAATATTGTCCCAGGATCCAAACCCGTCCCATATATCTGGAACCCAAATAAGTTTCCGAACCTATCTATAAATTGTTCAGGATTATTAATAAGTATATGGACTGGGTTACACTCCATAGACTTACAATATGGTTTGGTAGGCAACTTAGTAACAATCATATCCCTATCTACTGTCTGTCCCCAAGTTGCCCACCCCACACAAGACCAATATGGACAATAATTATAATCCCTATCTGGACATTTTGGATTTACGTACTTGTTTTTACTACTGGGACAAATGTACTTATCATTAGACCCATACGTTCTCTCCCATTTAAGATCCGCGCATACATTCCACGGTTTTCTACCACTTGATATTACCTTACATGCATCAAATAGCAGAACACCCGAAGAATGTACGGTTTCTAATACTGTTTTATTTATTAGGGTCCCCTGTGGGTCTCCATTCCGGAGGGTCAACCAAATTGTACGGGGTTGATACTCTGGATTGAAGCACTTAGGTTCTCCTACTCCTAAATGGCATACACTATATTCTATACCTAAGTATCTACACCTAGATACATATCCTTTACACTCATATTGTGAATGCCAAATAAGGGTCTGGGAAATATGATTACCTGTTATAGTAGTCTTAATGCAAACCTCACAGCTAGGTGTGTCGGTACCTCTACCTTCCTGAATAATTAAAATCACAAAAATATACATTATCAAAAGCATTTCTTTCGACGTTTTCATCCTCAGTCTTCGTCCGTGCGATGGCACCTCAGCTTCCAGGATGTAAGGGCTGCAAGGAATGGAGTTCTGCAGGTCCTCTCTTCCCTTCACAGAGGTCCCTTCAAGACACCCTGGCTATGTCACGTGGGTAAGTGGTCAGCCTTTATTATGGCCGTCAAAACACTCACTTACTGATCTCTTTAAACACACTTGAAATCCCGATATCTCCTCATCACTCCGACTGAGTCGTGCGCTTCAACCGGATCTTGCAGGGATTCTCTGGATCTGTTGTAGCTTGCCAAGAATCTACTGCTGCTGGTTTAACCCTGGAGTGATGAATCCACGGAGTCACTTCAGCCACCTTTATAGCTGTAGGGGTAGACAAAAGAACAACATAAGGACCCCTCCACTTAGGCCCTAACGTACACTGTTCCACTCTTTAATCCATACTTGATCTCCTGGATGATAGCTATGAACAGGGGGATAAATATTCACAGGTAATCTATCTTGTACCCATTTCTGTACCTCCTCCATAGTTTTACCCAACTCTACAACCTGCTGCCGGGTAATTCCTTCTCCCAACTGACTCAAATCCCCCCTTAAGTTACCAAGTACGGGAGGTGGACGCCCATACATGATTTCAAAAGGTGAGAGACCCATCATTCTGGTAGGTGTACTACGAATACGCAACAGAGCTATGGGCAAAAGAACATTCCACTTAAGCTGAGTCTCTTGACACATCTTTGCCAATTGGTTCTTAATAGTTCTGTTCATCCTTTCTACTTTACCAGAGCTCTGAGGTCTATATGCTGTATGAAGCTTCCACTTAATACCAAGCATATGAGTCAGTTGTTGTAGGCACTGGTGAACAAAGGCTGGACCATTATCCGATCCTATAGAACATGGTAGTCCATATCGGGGTATTATTTCTCGCAACAGGGATCGTACAACTTCTCCTGCTTTCTCTGTACGAGTAGGACATGCTTCTACCCAACCTGAATAGGTACACACAACTACTAGTAGGTAGCGATGTCCACCGGATTTAGGCATTACAGTATAGTCTATTTGAAGATCGGACATAGGGAGTCCCCCCATATACTGGACTCCCGGTGGTTTCACTGGTCCTTGCCTTGCATTATTCTTGGCACATATCACACATCTTCGTACAATGGCTTGAGTCAAGTTGGACAATCTTGGTATGTAGAAATGTTTCCTGAGAGATTCTTCCATACTATCTCTTCCAGAATGTGTCCCGTTGTGATAGTTCTGGACAATTTCTACAGCTAGTGATGCTGGAATAACTATTCTTCCATCTTCTAACTGATACCATTTGTTCTCCAGGTACTTCCCAGTTTCCGTCTTTAACCACTCTTCTTCTTGAGCTGTATAAACTGGAGTCCATTGGGACAGTGGAGTCGGTATAAGAGCAGCTATATGTTCCACATACTCCTGTCTTCCTGATTCAGCGGCACGCTTAGCTGCATTATCTGCCATCCGATTTCCTTTGGTTAAATCACCATCTCCTTTCAGATGCGCCCGACAATGTATGATACCAACTTCTTTCGGTTCCCACACGGCTTCCAGTAGTTGTAATATCTCAGCTGCGTACTAGATTTCTTTACCCTCTGAATTCAATAATCCTCTTTCTTTATACAAAGCTCCGTGGGCATGAGTGGTTAAAAACGCATACTTGGAGTCCGTGTAGATGTTCACTCTTAAACCTTCTGCCAATTGTAACGCTCGTGTTAGTGCAATTAGTTCTGCCTTCTGTGCCGATGTTCCTTTTGACAATGGCAGAGCTTCTATCACCTTGTCTATGGTTGTTACTGCATATCCTGCATTGCGAATCCCTTCTTTCACATAACTACTGCCGTCCGTATAATACTGGACATCAGGGTTCTGGATGGGAAAGTCACGAAGATCTGGTCTACTTGAGAATACTTCATCCATCACCTCCAGGCAATCATGTTGACTCTCAGTAGGTTGTGGCAAAAGGGTAGCTGGATTTAAGGTGTTAACAGTCTCTAGATGCACTCTTGGGTTTTCACACAACATAGCTTGATACTTAGTCATGCGGCTGTTACTAAACCAATGATTGCCTTTATAGTCTAGCAACGTTTGTACTGCGTGTGGTACTCGCACATAGAGTTCCTAACCCAGAGTGAGTTTATCAGCTTCGGCTACCAGCAGGGCAGCTACGGCTCTTAGACAAGGTGGAAGACCACTGGCCACTGCATCCAGTTGTTTAGACATATATGCAACAGGTCGTTGCCATGATCCCAAGTACTGTGTCAATACTCCCACAGCCATTCTTCTTTGCTCATGTACATATAAGTAGAATGGGCGTGTATGATCAGGAAGACCTAATGCTGGGGCACTCATCAAAGCCTTCTTCACAACTTCAAATGCCTTTTGCTGTTCAGGGGCCCAAGGAAGGGATCGTGTTCTGTACCTATAGCTGCATAAAGAGGTTTCGCCAATATCACATAACTGGGAATCCATATCCTACAGAAGCCTGCTGCCCCCAAGAATTCCCGCACTTGTCTTCTATTCTTGGGTATTGGTATTTGGCATACAGCTTCTTTTCTCTCTGGCCCCATTATTCTTTGACCTTCAGAGATATAGAATCCCAGATACTTGACAGTTGGCTGACACAACTGAGCTTTCTTCCTGGACACCTTGTATCCTGCCTTCCAGAGAATGTGTAGTAAATCATGTGTTGCTTGCTGATAAATTTCTCTTGTAACTGCCGCTATCAACAAATCATCTACATATTGCAATAGTACACACTCTCCTGGGATGGACTTGAAATCCAGTAAGTCTTGACTTAAAGCTGATCCAAATAGGGTAGGTGAATTTATAAACCCTTGGGGCAGTCTTGTCCAAGTCATTTGGCGTTTCGAGCCCGTTACAGCATTTTCCCATTGGAATGCGAAGATACACTGGCTTTCCGCAGCAATTCAAAGGCAAAAGAAGGCATCTTTGAGATCTAAGACAGTAAAATAGGTAGCCCCGCCCGGAATTAAAGCAAGCAGGTTATATGGATTGGGCACAACTGGGTGTATACTTATAATCGCATCATTGACTGCTCTCCTGCACAGGGCGATACTCATCTGTACCGGGCTTTTGAACAGGCAACAATGGGGTGTTCCAGGGGGAAGTACAGAATTTTAGGATACCATACCGTATGAACTTATCCAAATATGATTGTATGTTCTTCTTGGCCTTTTGTGGGATGTGGTATTGTCTTAAGCTCACTGGATAAACCCCAAGTTTCAGTTCAATTCGAATTGGTGGAATATTGCGAGCAAGTCCTGGTGGGTTGTTCTCTGCCCACACTCCTGGTATATTGAACAAGGATTCATCACTCTTATGGTTTTGGCTAGTCAACACTGTATAAAGTCGCCACTCTTCTTCCTTTAGTACAGATATTGTCATTATACCTGAAGGTCCATTGAACTTTAAAGATGTTGTTCCATTAGGTAGAAACGTTATCTGTGCTTGTAATTTAGACAACAAATCACGTCCTAGCAGTTGGACTGGACATTCAGGCATATAAAGGAATTGATGTTTCACCACGTGGCCTCCCGACTTTTAAGAACCAGTTTAGCAGCACTCCTTCCAGTTGCTCCTATTACGGTGATAGTTCTTCCAGATGGAGGAGCAACTAGGTCAGTCACCACCGAATGTTCAGCACCAGTATCGATCATGAAAGCACTCCTTTTTCCCCCTATTGCTACATCGACCATAGGCTCCGCTCGGCCAAGGGGGATGGAGCCCGGTCGGTATCAATAGTCCTCCATGACTGTGTCAGCCAAACCTGCAAAGTCCCTATCTTCTCTATCGCGGGGTCTCTGCGCTGCTGGATAGTACCTGTCTCCACTAACACTTCATCTATTGTTACCACTATTCCCTCCAGGACCTCCTCTACCTCTCGCTCTGCCTCTATAATTACCATATCCTGCCCTAGGTCTGTCTCTCTCATACTGTTCCCTTTGTGGACACTCACTTCTCCAATGCCCTTCTTCCCTACAGTACGTGCATTGAATCCTACTCAGGGGTTCCCTATTCCATTTACTCTCGCCTTTATCCGTTCCCCTATACACTTCCTTTTCCCTTCTATCTACGCCTGCGATCGCTACCGCTAGCATATCTGCCATTCTACGCATCTTGCACTCTTCCTCCTTCTTTGTCTCGGTTTCCCTATTCATATATACCTTGTTTGCTACCTCCATTAGTTGGGTTATGGACATCCCTACAAACCCTTCTAACTTTTGTAGCTTGCGCTTTATATCTCCGTAGGCTTGGCTGACAAAGGCAGAGTTAACCATCCGGGAATTCTCAGGGGCCTCCGGATTAAAGGGGGTATACAAACGGTATGCCTAATAATCGGTCATAAAAGACACTGGGTGATTCATCACATTTCTGTAATACCTCAGCCGTCTTAGACATGTTAATCGCTGTAACGGAGCTCCGTGTACTCCGACCGAGTACCCTCCGTTGATGGATGCTCCTAGCGCTCTCAGAGGTCTCAAAGCACTGCAGACGACACCACAACCACCGCAGACTCCACAACCGCCGTAGCTTAACTGGAGCCGCGCCGTCTTCCTTCCACCCTGGATCGGCTTCTGTCCTCCAGGACCGTGTGGGGAAGACCTCTCCTCCAGGAGAGCGTATCTGGAACAAGCTCTTAAAAGAGCTAAGTGATTAAGAGCTCAGGGGAATATGCAGAGCATAGCAATCCCCAGTGTGATATAGCAGTTCCCTCCAATAACGAGACAAGGCTACGTATTGAGGGTCAGAAGAGGTCTGAGATGCTGGAACACCCAGCCTGGCTTTTATTGAGGTTACATGCAAATAGGACACTCCCAGGGGGAGGCATAAAATCACCAATCACACATCTGGTGCAACCCACACATTCCCTCCCCTCAGATAAACAGTTAAACCAATTATTACATACAATAAAAATACAGTTTTTACACACACACTGTAACTTTAAAACCATACATTCAATTTCAATAAAAATCCCTCCAGTGGATCAAAAGTTAGCTGGAAGTCCTTTACGACCGACCGCAAGCACAATTTCCTGCCCAAAACAGTTCCATAGATTTGGGCTGTGCGGCCGGTCAATTTCATGCCGAAAAACGACTAAGTCCCATTTCGAACGGGACTTAGTCTCTGGAGCTGCAAGTTCAGTATGGGAGAAGGTAAGGGTCAGCGGTATTCGGCAAAATGTGTAGCCGATTTTGGTTCCACAGAATCTTTAGCATACACCGCTGACCGCATTCGAATGACTAAAATGGCCGCCGCCACGTGTTCGGCTGCCGAATTAACCTGCAGTAACCTCACAGCCTGGGAGGTAAATTGCCTGCACACTTTAACTTCTGGGTGGTCCGCCTGTGTGGTACTTGGTTCAGTAAGCCCTATTTACTGAGCCAAGTGGGAGAGAGCCAGGGGCAAGTTATTTTACAGGTCTGGGAACATAGTCTTAAAGGGGAATTGTTCAGCAAAGTCACAATATGTCCCCAGACGGTTCTTAAAGGGCCATACACACCCAATAAAAGTTCATCAGTTTTCAGGGGCACAATCTTCCAGGGGCCATAGTCATGAGGCAGGAGGCTGGCAAATAGGCTTCTCCACAACAAAGTGGCGAAGGGCACTTTGTCACACATCTCCCCTTTGGGGGGAAGACTAACCAGGCACCTGACCTTCTGTCGGTCAGTGCCTCCGTTAGTCGATCCACCAACCCACAATAAACAGATGCCAGAGTAGCCCTCCCACAACAACCAGTCACTGCACCTGGGTATTTGTCCGTGGTAATGAGGCAATATGCTGAGGGAACTTGAAGGGCAGAGGCCAGCGGCGCTCTGCCCTGATGCCAGCTCTTATGCTGGGGTAGCCCTCAGGACCTCAGGCTCTGGACCAGGGACAAAGGTAGGGCAGAGGCCGACTGCACTCTGCCCTGCTGCCAGCTCTTCCACTGGGGTAGCCTGCAGGACATCAGGCTCTGGATCAGGGACAAAGGTAGGGCAGAGGCCGACTGCACTCTGCCCTGCTGCCAGCTCTTCCACTGGGGTAGCCTGCAGGACATCAGGCTCTGGACCAGGGACAAAGGTAGGGCAGAGGCCGACTGCACTCAGCCCAGCTGCCAGCTCGTCTGCTGGGGTACTGTGACCATAGTCCAGCTCAGTAGCCAAGGGAACATGGAAGTCAGTAGGGGTTAACCTCACCTCTGTTAACCCTGGTGCCACGCTAGGAGTTAGCTGGGGAGGGGAATTTGTACTTACCCCCTCCTCCTGTTGTCCCGGTGAGGGCAGTTGGGAATCTGGGAATCCCTGTAGGTCAGGCACAGAGACCACGGTCCCATCTGCGCCGTCTGATGGATTGGTGTCTCCCCTTGTTAGGGGAAGCTGCCGCTGGGGAGAGGGGGTGCTGTGCTCCTCTCCCTGAAACACAGGCTGCCGCTGGAGAGGGAGACCGCCTGTCTCCACTCCCGTAACATTGTCCTGCTGCTGGAGAGAGGGACCAACTGTCTCTGCTCTCTGTAGGACACACTGCTGCTGGTGGGGAAGGACGACACCTTCGGCCCCCTGTAACTCACACTGTCGCTGGGGAGGAAGGCCGACACCTTCAGCTCCCTGGGGTTCACACGGCCGCTGGGGGGGAAGGACGACACCTTCGGCCCCCTGGGGTACACACTGCCGCTGGGGAGGAAGGACGGCACCTTCAGCTCCCTGGGGTACACACTGCCGCTGGGGGGGAAGGACGACACCTTCGGCCCCCTGGGGTTCACACTGCTGCTGGAGATCTGGGTTGGCTGCCCAGCATCCCTGTAGAGCCGGTAGAGAGACCTCGGTCCCATCTCTACCTGCCATCTGGAGGGCATCGCCGGACCAGTCAGGGAGGTCTGGTTCTGCTTGTCGGGTAGGTTGGGGCTGCATGAAGCTGAGCAGGTGTAGGTAGTCTTGCTCCAGCTCCCACTCCCTTGTTACCAGGTGGGTCATGTCTTTTCTCACCTCGCGTTCGTCAGCCCAGACATACATGCCCATCCGGTAGTCGTAGATGTCCCAAAACCTAGACTCCTCTGTGCTGCCGAAATCAGGCTCCTCCTCCATGGCATCCTGAAGTAGACCAGGACCATCATAATCATCCCCTTCCGGTAAGTCGTGCTCGGCTGTCCAGGGAGTAAGTCGAAAGGTATGCCACCAGAGGGCCTGGTATGCGTTGTCTAGCCCGATCTCTCGCCATACCAGGGTCTCTAGTCTTGCCACCCACTCATCCAGGGGCTGCTCTCCCAATAGACACATTCGCATTGCCACACGCTTCTGTAGCCGCTGCTCATCACTGGGGAGACTCTTACCTCGCCGCCACTGGGCATCTTCCAGGGCATCATACCAGAGTTCCTTTCTGGCTGCATCCCTGTAATCTGCGGCCTCCTCCTCATCCTCATCATGGAACGCTGTCCGCAAACCAGCTGATTCCATCCTGTTGTAGCCAGGGGCGCTGCCCAATGGCTAGCATTGCCCTCAATTGAACTCCAAACGTTACCAGTGTCTCTGAGCTGCTTCTCCTCGCACTAGGATGCCATCCCACCGCTGCCACCACTGTAACGGAGCTCCGTGTACTCCGACCGAGTACCCTCCGTTGATGGATGCTCCTAGCGCTCTCAGAGGTCTCCAAGCACTGCAGACGACACCACAACCACCGCAGACTCCACAACCGCCATAGCTTAACTGGAGCCGCGCCGTCTTCCTTCCACCCTGGATCGGCTTCTGTCCTCCAGGACCGTGTGGGGAAGACCTCTCCTCCAGGAGAGCGTATCTGGAACAAGCTCTTAAAAGAGCTAAGTGATTAAGAGCTCAGGGGAATATCTGATCTATTTTGTCCTCTACGCATAATTATAAAGATCACAGGCTTCTGCTACCAATTTCTTTAACGTGGGAGAAGGGAATGCTAAAGACCATGGCCTTGATAGATTCCGGAGCTGCTGAGAATTTTATCGACCAATTGCTTCAGGACAAGCGTGAGGTTGAGAGGTTGGTGCGAAACCGAGATGCCACAAGGTCCATGCAACCACTGAGAGGGAGTCCAGCTTATTGGGATAAAAATCTGAAGAATTTGCTAGCCATGGTCAGACAATTGGGTAAGCCAACATTTTTTCTTACCTTTTCTGCTGCAGAATTCAGATGGCCAGAGGTAATCACGTCAATAAAGGCGCAACAAGGTCAAAAGGTGGATTTTGCAGAGCTAGACTGGGCTGAAAAGTGTGACATCCTTCGAGGCAACCCAGTGACCACCATGTGCATGTTTGACAAACGGGTTGATGCTCTGATGCGAGAGCTGCTGTTGGGTCCTGCACAGCCAATCGGTGAAGTTATAGATTACTTTTACCGGGTTGAATTTCAGGCGAGAGGGAGCCCTCATATACATTGTCTCTGTTGGGTAGCAGGAGCTCCTATATTTGGACAAGACAGTGATGACCAGGTGTGTGCCTTTATAGATCATAACATCTCATGCCAGCTGCCTGATGAAGCCAAACAGGCCCTTCTTCACAGATTTGTAACAGAACTTCAAATGCACAGCAGATCTCATTCAAAATCGTGCAAGAAAGGTAACAGAGTATGCAGATTTGGATTTCCAAAGCCACCTATTACAAAAATGAGGATAACTTAACCGATTCCAGAAGAACAAGGAGATTGTGCAATGAAACCACAAGCAGCCAAAAACAAACTGAAACCAGTCTGGGATTTGCTTAATAACCCGAAAGTGCAGCTTGAAGACATGTCACAGCTACTGGCACAGTGTGATATGACTTTGAATCAATACAACTCGTACATTGAGGCATTGACCTCCTCAAGCGTGATTGTAATGAAGCGAGATGTCAAGGACTGCTGGGTGAACAACTACAATCCACATTTGCTGACGGCCTGGAATGCCAACATGGACATCCAGTACATTCTTGATGAGTATGGTTGCATCATGTACATGTTGTCCTACATATCCAAGCCAGAACGCGAGTTGAGTGACCATCTCAAAACAATAGTCAAAGAAATGAGCCCAGAAACAGAGACAGAACGAGAAGAAATGAAAGAAGTTCTTCAGGCTTATTCAAAACACAGAGAGGTCAGCGCCCAGGAGTCTGTGGCCCGTACGTGCAGCCTGAAAATGAAGTCTTGCTCACGTGAGGTTGTTTTTCTGCCAACTGGTGACAACGCACTGAAAATGAGTCTCCCGCTCAGTGCATTGCAGAACAAACCAGCCGATTCTCTTAATGTGTGGATGACGAGTTTTGTTGACAAATACAGAGCCAGACCCGAAACACCAGAGTTTGAGTCCATGTGTTTGTCAGACTTTGCATCCCATTACAGGGTTGTCTATGGCAAGCAGAAGGAAGATGGCAAGCAAAAGGAAGACGGCAAGCTTGTCAGCCTTTTGAATGAAATGGGAACGATTCAAAAACGCACAAGAGGGAAGCCTGCAATCATCAGGTATGCACGCTTCTCAGAGAAGAAGGACCCCGAGAACTACTACGGCAGACTGCTTAAGCTCTACCTCCCCCACCGTTCAGAGTCATCACTGAAAACTGTAAGGTTCCCAACACACCAGGATTTTTACAAAGGTGCCTGTGTGAGCTTACCAGGAGAAGAAGCAATCCGAGCAGTGTCTGCAATTGTTACCAGCAACCAAAAGAAGTTCGAACAACAAAACAAAATTGTGGAACAAGTCTTGGATGACTTTGTAAAAACCGGCCCTGTTGAAGATGCTTGGAACACCTTTGCCCCAGAAGTTGAGTTAGATAGGTTGGAATGTATAGAGGAACGCAAAGAAGGGGAGCCACTTCATGAGAATGAACAAGATGATGTTCCGGAGTATACACGTCACAAACAAACAGGTGGAATTGCGCTTACTGTGAAGGCCCCACAAATGTGCCCTGATTTCCTTCATAAAATGTACAGAAAACTTAACCGGACACAAGCTCAGACATTCTACTCCGTTTGTGACTGGTGCACTAACCGTGTGCGTGGCCTAAATCCTGACCCATTCTATTACTTTGTCACTGGTGGTGCAGGGACAGGCAAATCACACCTGATAAAGTGCATCTATGCTGAGGCGACAAAGATACTCTGTAAACTTACCAGACTACGTGAGGAAGCAGACATATCCATGCCCAGCGTTTTACTAACTGCATTTACAGGAACAGCAGCTTTCAACATTTCAGGCAACACTTTGCATTCTCTGCTGAAGTGTGTGTGTTGTGTCAGTGTATGTAGTGTGTGTGTTGTGTCAGTGTATGTAGTGTGTGTGTTGTGTCAGTGTATGCAGTGTGTTGTCGGTGTATGTAGAGTGTGTGTGTGTGTTGTGTCAGTGTATGCAGTGTATGTGGTGTGTGTGTGTGTTGTGTCAGTGTATGTAGTGTGTGCAGTGTGTGTGTGTGTGTGTGTTGTGTCAATGTGTGCAGTGTGTGTGTGTGTGTTGTGTCAGTGTATGCAGTGTATGTGGTGTGTGTGTGTGTTGTGTCAGTGTATGTAGTGTGTGCAGTGTGTGTGTGTGTTGTGTTAGTGTATGTAGTGTGTTGTGTTAGTGTATATAGTGTGTGTGTGTGTGTGTGTTGTGTCAGTGTATGTAGTGTGTGTGTGTTGTGTCAGTGTATGCAGTGTGTGTTGTGTCAGTGTATGCAGTGTGTGTTGTGTCAGTGTATGTAGTGTGTTGTGTCAGTGTATGTAGTGTGTGTTGTGTCAGTGTATGCAGTGTGTGTTGTGTCAGTGTGTGCTGTGTGTGTGTGTGTGTGTGTGTGTTGTGTCAGTGTATGTAGTGTGTGTGTGTAAATGTGCAATCTGGAGTGAGGGGGAGGGGGGCATTTTAACATAATTTAAAAAAAAAAATTAATTAAATTGTTTCTCCTCCCCTCCCTGCTTACCTGTGTAAGGGGGAGGGGGGTGACTCCATCCCTGGTTGTCCGGTGGCATGGTCCGGTGGCTGAGAGTTTACTTACCTCTCTTGCAGCTCCTGTCAGCTCCCTTCTCCTCCGCGCCGGTCCGTGCAGCACTATGACCCCGCGGCTCTCGCAAGACTTACACTGGGAGCTGACCGAGGTGCTGAACGGACCGGCGCGGAGGAGAGGGGAGCTGACAGGAGCTGCAGGAGAGGTAAGCGCTGACTGCCAGCCCCCAGTCTGTATTATGGCAATGTAAATTGCCATAATACAGACAGTGACTCGAGTATAAGCCGAGTTGGGGTTTTTCAGCACAAAAAAATGCTGAAAAACTCGGCTTATACTCGAGTATATACAGTACTTTTCCTTAGCTGGACATATTATGCACACATTAGTGCAAACACTTAGAAAAAACATTTTTTTTTATTATTTTCCAATTTTTTGGCATTTTTTTATAATAAATTAGACTTTATGTATGTCTATGTGACATCAAATTAAACCACTATTTGTCCTATAAAAAAAAGTATAACATATGTGTTGGTGCAATAAATGAGAGAGATGCAAATTATGCTTGAACACAAAAGGCAAAAAAAATAAAAAATTGCCTGTGTCCTTAAGGGTTTAAGGGGTTAAATATAAAAAAAAATGAAAAATCTAAACCAAGCCTTCGAAAAAGCACCAACTTTTTTTTAGGTACACTTGCACAGAGTTTTTAAGGAGCTCAGTCGGTGCTAAAAGGTGACAATATAACTTAATTTTACATGTTAGCATTCATAAAATATAGAACATGATATGGCTGACACAAGATGAAAAGAAAACAAAAAAAGATTGTTTAAAAAAAAAAAAAAAAAGGATTTGGTCAAGCAAGATTGTCCTACCGATTACTTTAAACCATTTACCTTTGTTGCTGCTCTTCAAGCATGAGTACAGACATGGTGCCATCTCAGTTATCACACTAAGAAAGAACAATGGATTATTCTTTACTCCTTGGTGAAATGGAAGTTGCAGAACACATGCATGAAACCTAAAAATAAAGACACACATAACATATAATTTTAAACATGTTATAGGGGGGAAAAAGTATACATACTACTACTACTAATAATAATAATGATAACAATGATAAAGTTACTATGAATACATGTATATTCCTGTAGTTGTGGGAGTTGAGGGAGTTAGCCGGCCTATAAATTATCTGCTTAAACTAACCATTTACATACCTGAACTCCAGCCATTTTAATAAGTTCACTTCTGAATATCGAATCGTCAAACCGTACTCCATCAATACCATGGTGGCATTCACATCCTTTTGCCACCTCAGCCTTAAATTAGCTAACAAACACTTAAACGTATCTCATACCCACCTGCAGACATATACCTACATCAGGGGTCAAGTCCTGGGTAAAAAAGTGCAGGAACTCACCCAAGACCCACTCCCCGCCCCCTTCCCCCCGCCCCCCCCTCACACCACAAAAAAATGATACGCTTGTATGCAGGGGCTGAGTAAGGGCACGGGGCTGAGGAGGGGGACAGGAGCTGAGGCAGAGGGACAGGAGCTTAGGAGGGGTGGGGGGGGCATGGGCTGAGGAAGGGGACATGGGCTGAGGTAAGGGATGGGGGCTGAGGAAAGGGACAGGAACTGAGGGGCTGAGGAAAGGGACAGGAATCGAGGGGCTGAGGAAAGGGACAGGAATCGAGGGGCTGAGGAAAGGGACAGGAACTGAGGGGCTGAGGAAAGGGACAGGAACTGAGGGGCTGAGGAAAGGGACAGGAACTGAGGGGCTGAGGAGGGGGACAGGGGCTGACGAAGGGGGCAGGGGCTGAGGAGGGGGGCATGGGCTGAGAAGAGGGATAGGGGCTGAGGAAGGGGGATAGGGGCTGAGGAAGGGGGACGGGGCTGAGGAAGGGGGACGGGGCTGAGGAAGGGGGGACAGGGGCTGAGGAAGGGGGGACAGGGGCTGAGGAAGGGGGACAGGGGCTGAGGAAAAGGGACAGGGGCTGAGGAAGAGGGACAGGGGCTGAGGAAGAGGGACAGGGGCTGAGTAAGGTGGACAGGGGCTGAGGAGGGGGACAGGGGCTGAGGAGGGGGACAGGGGCTGAGGAGGGGGACAGGGGCTAAGTAAGGTGACAGTGCTGTGGAAAAGGGACAGGAGCTTAGGAGGAGGGGGGGCCATGGGTTGAGGAAGGGGCCATGGGCTGAGTAAGGTGGCAGGGCTGAGGAAGAGGGACAGGAGCTTAGGAGGAGGGGGGCCATGGGCTGAGGAAGGGGCCATGGGCTGAGGAGGGGGACAGAGGCTGAGGAGGGGGACAGAGGCTGAGGAGGGGGACAGAGGCTGAGGAGGGGGACAGAGGCTGAGGAGGGGCGCAGGGGCTGATGAAGGGAGCAGGGGCTGATGAAGGGAGCAGGGGCTGAGTAAGAAGACAGGGACTGAGGAGGGAGACAGGGACTGAGTAAGGGGACAGGGCTTGAGGAGGGGGACAGAGACTGAGGAAAGGGACAGGGACTGAGGAGGGGGGCAAGGACTGAGGAGGGAGACAGGGCTTGAGGAGGGGGGAAGGGACTGAGGAGGGAGACAGGGACTGAGTAAGGGGACAGGGCTTGAGGAGGGGGGCAGGGACTGAGGAGGGGGGCAGGCACTGAGTAAGGGGACATGACTTGAGGAGGGGGGCATGGACTGAGGAAAGGGACAGGGACTGAGGAGGGAGACAGGGACTGAGGAGGGAGACAGGGACTGAGGAGGGAGACAGGGCCTGAGGAGGGAGACAGGGCCTGAGGAGGGAGACAGGGCCTGAGGAGGGAGACAGGGCCTGAGGAGGGAGACAGGGCCTGAGGAGGGAGACAGGGCCTGAGGAGGGAGACAGGGCCTGAGGAGGGAGACAGGGACTGAGGAGGGAGACAGGGCTGTAACGGATCACCTGGCACCCCGACTTGGTACCTCCGTTAATGGATGCTCCTAGTGCTTCCTGTGGACTCCAAGCACTCTGGCAGACACCACAATCACCGAATCCGAGAAACCTTTAAATTCTCCCAAGCATATGAATGCTGTAGACCATTGAATAGGAACCATACGAATAGGCTTGTACTCCTAGCAGTCAACTGGAACAGCATGCAATAAATCCTTCCCCCAATAATGAGACGACACATCACTTTGAGGGTAAAACAGGAACTCTGGACTGGCTCATCCAGCCTGGCTTTTATTTCCAACTCACACATACAGGCCACACCCAGGGGGAGGCATAAAAGAACCAATGACATAGATGTTACCTCCCACACATCCCCTCCCCTTAGTGTGACACATAATCCCATTATGCATACAGTGTAAAATATACTTTTACACAACTTTCATAACTTTAAAACCATACATCACATTCACATAAAAATACATATCCACAATCAATCCATTCAGGGGAACAACATATTAAAAAATGGCATGAATCCGACCAGGGGTTCAAAAGTTACTAAAAGTATCTTTTGTTCCTTTCTGGCTGGCAGAAAAACATCCCCACAATGCACCCTGGTTTCCTCCCTTCTGCCCTGGAGTTAATTGGAGAAGTAATCCAATTACCCAGGACTAAAGGCAGACTCCATTAACCACATGGTTGCAAAACAACATAAAACACTTTAAAATACATAAAGTCACATTTACACATAACACACAGACATTTCACCTATCCCCAGATAGCTGGGATCTGCACGCACAAAACTACCGAATAGCGCGCAGATCCTACTCACACAGTACAATTGCCATGGAGCTAAAGTCTTTCCCATAGTCTTTCATTATATGAATAGGCTCCATGGTATGGCTATCTGGGGTATCACATTCCCATAAAGTCTGGTCCATAGTCCAAAGGCAAGAGGCGGGCAATCAGCCCCCTCCAAGGACACGTGGCGAGGTTGGTTTCGCCACAAGGGCCTTAAATAGGGACAGGGACTCGAGAAAGGGACTTAGGAGGGGGACAGGGACTGAGGAGGGAGACAGGGACTGAGGAGGGGGGCAGGAACTGAGATGGGGGGACAGGGAATGAGGAGGGGGGACAGGGAATGAGGAGGGGGTCAGGAACTGAGATGGGGACAGGGAATGAGGAGGGGGACAGGGCCTTAAATATGGGGACAGGGACTGAGGAGGGGGGACAGGGCCTTAAATATGGGGACAGGGACTGAGGAGGGGGGACAGGGCTTTAAATAGGGGTACAGGGACTGAGGAGGGGGGACAGGGCCTTAAATAGGGGGACAGGCCTGAGGAAGGGGGACAGGGCCTTAAATAGGGGGACAGGCCTGAGGATTGGGGAAAGGGACTAAGGAGGGGGACAGGGACTGGGGATAGGGATAAAAAAAAAAAAACCTAAAGTGCCTTCCCCCCCTTCCTGAGGCTTACCTTGGGCCAGGAGGGGTGGGACAGGATCTGGAACCTGCAGCCTGCAGTCTGTGGAGTAAGCCGGCCTCTCCTGATGATGTCAGGGGGAGGGGGCGTGACTTCCTCTGCTCCCCAGCGGTCCTGTGAGAAGAGCAGAGGAAGCCACGCCCCCTCCTACTGACATCATTAGGAGAGGCTGGACGACTCCACTGACTGCAGGGGGAGAGGTGAGTTTAAAAATCCGAGTCCCCAGTCAGAGGCAGGGGATTCGGATTTGTGCTCCCCCATCTCTGGCAGCCGCTTGTGCCAGCCCTGGGTCCTGCAGGACTAGTAATGGGAACGGCGTTCCTGCTGTGGAAAAAGTGCAGGAACGCCGTTCCCACGCGTTCCTGCAGGACTCGAGCCCTGACCTACATACTATCAACAATAAATGGTGCCAGGTCAACATACAAGACCAACTGTCCGACACTCAAAGGACTACACAGGCATACGCTCTCTTTTAAGGTTCTGTACATCAGGACACAATTCATGAAATCTGTTACGACCCTTCAACATATTCATGCCATTCTTTCAAAATAAGCACTACTTCTGAAGCCTTTAGTAAACATCTCAGCGCACATCATAAACTGGGACATTGGAATTGTCTACATACACCAGATATTCCTCAAATGGAGAGGGAACTGAGACAGACATTTCGATTACTGGTTATATAATGTCAACACGTACTAAGGATTTAACTGTTAACTTTTTGAACTCTTTCACAGGCCTACCCGAGTGTCGGTTTCAGTACACCACGACTTATACCACTACTATTACTCGGCTTATTGTCGTCGACTACAAATGGAAAGGAGGAGCCTGTATTTGTGGAAGGGTTTATACAGCCTATAAATTCACAGGCCTTCCCTTCCTGTGGGCTGAGACTTCCTGGTTCAGCCCACCCACCGCTCCCTTTATTTAACATTCACTTAGTGGGCCCTCTTTTTTTTTTTATAATTGAAGTTTATTAGTTTAATTTCAGTGTACATTTCAATGTAAACAATTACAGTTTGTCACACGCATCACTTTGATGTGGGATTATTAAAAATCTTTATTGTACTTGTATTGAATTATTGTACTAACTCCATTTTAACCTTATATTGTGACAATCCTCCATTTTGTCCTCCTAACCTGACTTCTTCAATCCTCCATTTTGTCCTCCTAACCTGACTTCTTCAATCCTCCATTTTGTCCTCCTAACCTGACTTCTTCAATCCTCCATTTTGTCCTCATGACTTAACTTGTTCATTTTAAAACTACCTTACGTGACTGAACTTCTCAACCCAATTAGTACAGTAGACAAAGACTGTGTTTCCTGCAAGGACAAGCACCAGGAGGTGCTGGCTACTACTTAAACCTTGCTGGCTACTCCTTAGAACTTGTAAGATAGTGTAGTTTGAAGGCCACGAGAACACAGTAGTAATGAAATGTTCTATTCATAAGAGACCTTGCACCTGGACATGAAGCCTGATATCATTGACCGTGTAAAATGACGCTCAAGACCCCCTTATCCCCACCCGTGTCCAGAATAATCCCACCTCTGGTGGGTGGGCACGGGACTAACCTCTTAATTTTTCGAACCAATAGGTAAGACACTAACCCCGATACTTAACAATTAATCCAATTGATGATGTTTATTTGCTGATATTCTAATAATCAATGATGACGCAAAATGCCTCTTAAAAGGGCCTGCGCGCCCGCTTTTACTTCACTTGCCAATAAACTTTCTCGAAGTTATTTTAACCTGAACCTTGTGTGTCAGACTTAATTACTTCAGCGTATATACGCAATTCAATTTTATTGATTTGGACAGGAACAGATAGACATTTAAACATTTTGGTTTACTTTTAAAAAGTACCATAACAACTTGGCGCCCAACGTGGGGCACCGGGCTATGTCCGGCCGGTGAGCCGTCCTAAGGAAGACAAGGGTGGACGGAGGAATCCAGGGGGAAGGAAAGGAGATTGATCACCTCCAGGTACACGGTAGAGACTTCTGCAGAGCCACCGGTATGTTCCGGCCCCTTTGATTGACCCGTCCACGTGTCTGTGACTGCTTCCCGGGAGGACATCAAAGACAGGTAATATCTTGCCCGGTGTCTCGTTACTCACTTGTTTACCTGCATTTTAGTCTATCTGTTGCCTGGGTGTGTTTGAATTGTTTGCCTGTTTCCCCATTTTGAGATAAAGGGGGGGTGGACCTGCAGGGGATTTGCCTGGGGTTCTGTCTTGCTTGTTTTCCCCTTTTTGGGATAAAGGGGGGTGGACCTGAGGGGACTTGCCTGGGTCTTCAGTTTGTCTGTTTATCTGTTTGTATTTTACCCCTTTTGGGATAAAGGGGGGTGGACCTGTGGATGCGTTCCTGGGGGTCTT
Organism: Pelobates fuscus; assembly: GCF_036172605.1. Classification (NCBI taxonomy): domain Eukaryota; kingdom Metazoa; phylum Chordata; class Amphibia; order Anura; family Pelobatidae; genus Pelobates; species Pelobates fuscus. Next base: position 251,374,218 of record NC_086320.1, read on the forward strand.
CTGTTACCTGTTTTACTCCTTTTAGGAACCACGGTGCTGTGGTTGTAGGGAAAAAGGGGGGTTGACCTGTGGATGCGTTCCTGGGGGTCTCCTTTGCCTGTTTACCTCTTTTAGGAGCCTCGTGGCTGTGGCTGTAAGGAAAAAGAGGATTGTTGGAACTGTGGATTTTGTGTAGACTCATAATTTCCTGTGATCCTTCTTGTGACACTTTGAGAGCCCAGCTAGCCTCATTGTGCACGTGGTAACCCACAGTTTCGAGTACTGGGGCTAGTGGAATTCCAAGTTTGGTAACCACTGCCCCGAGTGCTGAGGCTGGGGGGATTCCAGTTTTGGTAAACCTCAGCTTCGGCTGGGGGGATTCCAGTTTTGGTAAACCTCAGCTTCGGCTGGGGGGATTCCAGTTTTCTTTTGGTAACCACAACCCCGAGCGCTGGGGCTGGTGGAATTCCAGTTTTCTGTTTATTTGTGGTAGGGGACTTAGTCTTGTGGCAGGGGACTCTGTTTCCTGGGGGGATTCAAGTAGGCATTGCTTGTTTTCCGCATCACGTGGTAGTGAGACTTATAAGTGGGTTTTATAGGGGCACTACGGGAGTGAGGATAGAGGTGGCCACATTCTTGTGGGCTACTGTGCAGAGGGAGGCTGACGGAACTCGGACCGGTGTCAGTTGTTTTCCGTGGCCGCTGGTAGTGAGACTTATGAAAGTCGTTCTCCGAGCGGAGACACTACGGGGTTGAGGGAGGTGACTTTGGAGTAAGCACACGAGTAAAGGAAAGGGATTATTGTTGATTTCATTTGAACTGTGATGCATGCACTGCATTTCAATTGTATTGTTGTCTTGTTTGTCTAATTAGGAGTCTCATGCACTCCTGTGTCTGTCTCTAAGGATTTTCCTTGCCTTTCATCTTTTCTACACTTCCTATATTATTATACTATCCACTCCTATTTCTCTTAAAAGATAAGTGATTGGTCACACACTTCTCACCTCGCTCCAATCCGTGTCTACCACCCCGGGTAGGCGGATTCAGTGACTAGTCTACGTTTTGGGAAGACGCACCAGAGAAAGTCCCACGGTTCTCAGGTGGCAGTCGAGCATTGTAGACGTTCTTGTTCAGTTTTCCTTCTCTCTCCCTATATCTAGGACGCTGGTATAGGGGGAAAGGGATTATGGGGCAGGATTTGAGCAAGCCCAGTAAGGGCTGGTTAGCATGTGATTTAGTTGAGGACAGAGAGGGCGAGGAGATGGTTAAAGGTGTTGAAAAGATTGCAAAAGTATGTAAAATTGCTGTACCAACAGGTGGAAGATTGCAACCAGAAAGTTGGCGTAGGTTACTGACAGAAAAGAAAGGCAAGCTTACAGATAATGGTTTATTAAAGACTGCTGAAGCATGGTACAGAGTAGCGAAGGCTATTCAGCTAGAAGGTTGGGTTGAGGAAGAAATAAATCACAAAGGTGTGAAATTGTTTGTGTATCATAATAATTGTGTTACTGGGGTTTACCCTCAGCCAGCGCCCAAAAATGGCGCCCAGAGAATGTCTATCCCCAAGGTTCAGTCAGCAATAGGTGATAGCCAGCTGACTATGTTCCCCACTCCCAATCCTCCTAACGCCCATCCCATCACCTCCCCTGTCTGCCCGGTCCTGAATTCTGATGGATCTTTCTTTTCCCCTTCCCCGTCTCTAACATTCCCATCATCCTCATCCATCCCTACGCTACCTGCTGTACCTCCTCCTAACATCTCATCTGCCATTCCTTCCCTACATTCCCTCTCCGTTACTGATCCCCTCCCCTCTTCATCCGCCCAGCTAACCACCTTCTCCACCCTTGCTCCGGCTCCTCCCTCTACACCCACCTCAACCAATCCCTCTCCGTCCCCTCCCATCTCCACCCCAGTCCAATACCCCACCTCCTTCCCCTCCCCAACCTGGCCCTACCCCTTCCCATATCCCATGGCCCTGCCCTATCCCGGATATCCACTACCCCTTCCCCAAGCCACTCCCCAGGTTCCGGTCATGCCCAGTCCGGCACAGTCCGCTCCAGATGTGCCCACATCCAACATGGCCGCCACTTCTTCCCTTAACCCTAATACAGTACCTTTTCCGGCCACCAATATGGCGGCCCCCAGTACAGCCCTGATGCCGGTAATTCCCGGTGACTACCTATCCCCAGGTTATGACGTGCTAGCCACCCCCGCATCTGGGACCCCCGCTCATCCTCCGGTCCTGTCACCTTACTCGGGCCCTGCACGAAAGAGAGCTCAGATCATAGAATTAGATGAGGGAGAAGAGGATAGGTTATCCCAGGACTCGTTGGAGGCCGCAGGAGCCGCTGCAGGAGCCTCAACTCATCGTTCTATCGATGATCCCTTTGGACACAAGGGTTGGGGAGAACGGACCCCTCCTAAATATGTTGCTTTTAACCCCACTCAAGCTAGTGCATTAATGAAATCGCTCCCTGACCCAGAAAAACAGCCTATGCCTTTTTACCGAGGGATAGTTCAAATTCAAAAGACCTATTCCGCCGCATGGCGTGATTTACTGAGCATTTGTGCTATTAAAGCAGGGGATGCATATTGGCCAAGCATGGCCCGTCACCTCAGTACAGATCTGCTTTCCAGTGATGTTGATTACCCCTCCGGGGTAACCTTTTGCACCCAATTAAGAGAATGGGCTAAAGACAAACTTGCAGATCAGGCTGCTGGCCTTACTGATGTTATTCAAGATAAAGGAGAATCAGTGGAAAGGTTCCATGCAAGACTGTATCAAATGTTTACAGATTTGGGATTTGATCTTACTGACAAAATTCATTCACAAATGCTGACAGGTGCGTTTGTCCAAGGTGTTAAAGACTCTATACGCAAGGGAATCATTGCTGCACGCCCTGAATATAAGGTTGTTCCCCTGGATACCCTGCTTTTAGTTGCTAGAGGTTTGGAATCTGTTCAGACCCCAAGAAGACCCACTTCAGCTCCTCTCATGGTATCCCGCTCCACCCCAGTCCCAAGAGGTACCAGACCGGAGGAGGGGGGACATTGCTTTAATTGTGGAGCAAAGGGGCACTTTAGAAGTGACTGTCCAGAACCAAGAAAGGAGCAAAGGGAACCCAGAAAGCCACCAAAGCCTGCCCCGGCTCCAAAAGCCACCAAACAGGTTCCAATAGTTGAGGAACCCGATGACTAGGAGATTGGCAAGCCTGTGTCCGTAACCCCTGTCATGGCAGTGTCTACAGGGGATAAGGGGGGGCCACTTGCCACAGTGACTTTACCCATTGAAGGCCACCCTACCACATTTCTAGTTGACACAGGTGCAGCCCGTAGTGTTCTGCGAGAACAAGACCTGCCAGACCCATCCTTCCTGTCCAATATTGATGTCTCTTGTGTTGGAGTGGATGGCCAACCAAGACATAGCCCTTTAACAACTCCACTACGAGTTGGCTCTAGCCTGCTTGCTCGCTTTGTGGTATCCTCCACATGCCCAATTAACCTGTTAGGTGCTGATGTCCTCTCACGCCTGCAAGCATCCATCACCTTCACCCCAGACGGGCAGGTAGAAATGTTCACACCTCTATCTGTATCAGACACCTCAGCTCTGTGTTCCTTGCCTCTGATGCTGCATTTAGAAAAGCCCCGTGAGGAAGCAGCAGAATTAAGGTCTAATTTCCCAGAGGAATTAAAAACACAGGTGCCCGCCAAGTTATGGTCCTCAGGCCCAGAGGACATAGGTCACCTAAATGTTCCCCCTGTGGTGGTAAAGCTTATTCCAGGAGCTAAGTTACCAAGAAAGCCACAATATCCATTAAAACCAGCACAGTGGGCTGTGCCATTTCTATCCACATCAAGGCACTCTTAGAGAAGGGTGCCCTGGTAAAATGTAAATCTGAATGCAACACCCCATTATTTCCTGTGAAAAAGAAAACTCCAAAGGGCGAGCCAGAGAAGTACAGGATGGTCCAGGATCTCCGTGCTGTCAATGAAGCTACCGTCCTGGATACCCCTCTTGTACCAAATCCCCATACTCTGCTCTCTGGAGTCCCACCATCTGCACAATTCTTCACAGTCATTGACCTGGCCAATGCCTTTTTCAGTGTCCCACTGGACCCATCCTGTCAATATCTGTTTGCTTTCACTCATGAGATGCAGCAGTATACCTGGACTGTCATGCCCCAAGGGGCACAAAATTCTCCAAGTCAATTTGCAAAGGCCATGGGTACCATCCTTGACCCATGGCAAGCTGAGCACCCAGAAGTTGTCTTGCTTCAGTATGTGGATGATCTACTGCTCTGTGGTGATGATATACCCACTACTGAAAGGTGTTCAATTAGTCTTCTTTCCTATTTGGCAGAACAGGGATGCAAAGCTTCACTCACCAAGCTGCAATTCTGCCAATCTTCAGTGATCTTCCTTGGACATTGCCTATCCCAAGGCACCAGGCACCTTACTCGGGACCGGGTAAGAACTGTACTAGACATTCCACCTCCAAGGACTTCAAAGTCTCTTCATGCCTTCCTAGGCCTCATTTCCTACTGCAGAGCATGGATCCCAGAAGCCCCCCTGCTTATGCAACCTCTCTATGATGCACTCAAGTCTGACCCGTTCTGTCTGACCAATGAAGCTCTGGACAATTTCAATGCTCTCAAACGTGCCATTGCTTCTGCTCCTGCCTTGGGCCTACCTGACTACACCAAACCCTTCAAATTATTTGTCTCTGAAAGACAAGGCCATGCAACAGGAGTTCTCTCCCAAACTAATGACTTAAGAGGCCGCCAGAGGCCTATTGGATATTTCTCATGTCAACTGGACATTGTGGCCAGAGGGACCCCTTCCTGCCTCAGGGCCGTTTTTGCTGCAAGAGAGCTCATAGAAAGAACCTCAGACCTGGTCCTTGGCCACCCTCTGGTTGTTTTGGCCCCTCATGACATTTCTGCCATCATCAACCAAGTCCAGCTCAAGCACGTGTCTCCAGCAAGACACCTGCGCCTACAGTGTCATCTTCTTTTGCCTGACAACATTTCCATCCAGAGATGTCAAGTGCTTAATCCATCCACTCTTCTTCCACTCCCTGAGGGGGGTATCTACTATGGATTCATCACGGATGAGACCTACATTTACCTGCTCTGCGGGTGTATCAAGAAGATCATGCACCCACATTTGACATTTCAAGAAAATGGGAATCCTCTCTGTGAAGGCCCAGATTACGCCTTCTGTACCATGTGGTACAAACCAAACATTTCTCCCGAACCTTGCTATGAAGATGAACTTTACCACTGGACTGATGTGAAGCTCACTGCTCAAGACTTCTATTGTGATTCTGAAGGCAATAGCATGGTCTTGGTCCAGCTACCTCAACAACTTAACTACCTTTACCGCCATTGGGATACCGCTATCCCACATATTCCTGTTACCAAGTTGAAGACAAGGTCATGGAATGATCTTGGGCCCATGGCAAAACTATGGGCCACCATGAATGAAGAACAGCTACAGGAAAATGGTATTGCCAAATACCCAACAACTGACCTTCTAGAAGCATGGCCACGCCATTTCCTGGAAAAGGAATTTCAAGATCTGGTCATAAAGAATCCATTAACTGTGCATGAGAATCCATTAACAGATCCGGATTTTACCCTGTTTGTGGACGGTTCAAGATATGCTGATGAAGAAGGAAGATACCATACAGGATATGCCGTAACCACAACAGATGAAGTTATCAAATCATCATCCTTACCGCCAGCAATGTCTGCGCAAGAAGCTGAATTACAGGCTCTGACTTCAGCATGCAAAATTTCCGAAGGAAAACGTGCCAACATCTATACAGATTCAAGATATGCTCTGGGTGTGGCACATGACTTCGGCCTAATTTGGAAGACAAGAGGATTCCTTACCACCGCCGGTACACCAGTCAAACACAGCACTGCAATCAAGGAGCTAATGGATGCCCTCCTACTCCCCAAAGAGGTGGCCGTTTTGAAAGTCAAGGCCCATGGGAAATTGGATACAGATGAAGCAAAGGGCAACCATTTAGCTGATCAGGCTGCTAAGCTAGCGGCCAGGGATCTGCAGGAAGTGGACGAAGAAGTGTCCGGACAAGAAGAAGAAGAAGTTCCTATTTTTGCTCTGCAAACTCTTCCTACTGATTTGCGAATTTTGCGAGAACAGCAAGCTGCAGTCACTCCTGAAGAAATCCAGAAATGGAAAAAGAAAGAAGCTGTCCAAAAGGACGGAATATATTACAACAACTTCAAATTTTGTCTTCCCAGAAATTTGTATCCAGCAGTTGTCCAATGGGCACATGGGCCTGCACACCTGTCAAAAGAATTGATGGCCGCCCTCATACAGAAGTATTATGAAGCACCTGGAATTACAACATTGATCAGTAGCTTCTGCAAGGCCTGTGTCATTTGTGCAAAATGCAATCCAGGAAAACCAATCAAGGTGCCTGCAAAACACCTGGCAAAGCCCATGTACCCCTTCCAGCGAATTCAAATTGACCACATCCAAATGCCCAAGAGTGGGCCCCATGAATATGCACTAGTCATAGTGGACATGTTCTCAGGATGGCCAGAGGCCTACCCAGTGGCCAATATCACTGCAAAAACAACCGCAAGACGCCTACTTACAGAGATAGTATGTAGGTTCGGACTCCCAGAAGTCATTGAAAGTGATCAAGGCCCAGCTTTTACAGCAACAGTGACTAAAGAAATTTGGACTGCTCTAGGGGTGACTCTAGCCTTCCACACCCCTTACCACCCACAAAGTAGTGGTAAAGTGGAGCGTATGAATGGCACTCTAAAAACCAGAATGTTAAAAATGTCACAAGAAACAAAGATGCCCTGGCCAGAAAGCCTGCCAATAGCTTTATTTAGTGTTAGGCACACACCTAGAGGGAAGCATTCACTGTCCCCATATGAGGTTCTATTTGGGACAGCACCCAGACTAGGTTGTTATTATCCGCAGCAGTTACAGCTCCAATCAGATGTTTTAATAGACTATGTAACTGAACTTGCAAGTGTTTTGAACAAAATACATGCCCAAGTTTTCTCTTCAATTCCAGATCCCGAATTGGATACAGGTACCCATAACCTGCTTCCCGGAGATTGGGTCCTGGTCAAGAAGTTTGTGCGGAAAAGTACCCTGGAACCAAGATTTGACGGTCCATTCCAAGTTCTCCTGATTACCGCAACCTCCGTCAAACTGGCCGGTAGGCCAAATTGGATCCACGCTTCCCACTGCAAGAAATCTCCTGCCCCAGAGGAAGCGAATACCGCACAAACATGTATCTCTGGTACACCTTCTCCCTAATTAGCCTTATAAAGGCCCAGCAAGTAGCCATTACCAAAGATATTAGTGGGTACACCTTCTGGTATAATTCATCGTGTACCCAGGTGGCTACTTATACCTTTGATTACTGTGATATTGTAGAATGCCCATTTCCCACACCACAAATCCAGAGCATCTATAGAGATATCCCTCATTCGAAAGACCCATATGTTTGTGTAGTTGACAAGCAATGGGGGCACAATTGTGACCATTGGGGGGCGGCGGGATGGAATGCCGGGCCTGCCTGGGGTTACAAACCAAAAAGTGCCGTATCTAAAGTAGACGATCATGGTAGATCCCTTCTCCAGAGAATGACTTTGAGAAAGCCTGGGGGGAGTACACCAATGAAACTAATCCTTAACATTGAGCATCCAAGCCCAACAGATGCAGACCAGTATGTGATGGGAATGTATTGGAAAAAGGGTTCCTACCGTAAATTAGGGCATTTCTACCTCAAAGATATGTGCAACTCTTCTGAGTGGCAAGGGGCCACCCATATGGTCCCTAACCCATTAAAACCTCATATCCAGACCTTTCAAGACATGATGGCCATTGCTAACCCCACCTTTGAAGATACCATGGCCGCTGAAACAGGTTTTAATTATGTAAATCTATGGTTAGAATGGATGAAATATAATGCTAACAAGCATAATAGGACTGCATGCTATGTGTGTGGCGGTGCCCGGCCTCACCTGGGTACTGTGCCTTTAATCCTACCAGTAGATATAGAAGAATGTGTTTTAAGCCTTTTTGCCTATCACTATAATTTTAACAGGTCCATATGTATTGCATGGACAAAAGAGTATCCTCTCCTAACCCAGGATGTCAAACCCCCAGATGGTATTACCGTGTATAAAGGTAATTACACTTGTTATGCTAATTACGATGGAATAGGTAAATTCTTGGGTAACTTCTCTAAGGGGTATTGTGCTACCTACAGAAATGTCTCTATAGACTTGTTGCAGTTTCACACCAGGTCATTAGGGGATATTTACTGGTTGTGTGGGGATTTACAGCTAAGATCCAGAATGGACAAGCAGTGGTGGGGGGAGTGTACTCTGGCTAAAGCTATTATGCCTATACATATCATCTCTGACACACACCTCGTCACCCATGGGTCCAAACACACTAAGGCTAAGCGTGACGCCCCAGTGAAAGGAAGTTGTGATCCTCATGTGTATATTGATGCCATTGGAGTGCCTAGGGGGGTGCCCAATGAGTTTAAAGCAAGGGATGAAGTTGCCGCAGGATTCGAATCAATTTTTACCATAGTTACCGCAAACAAGAATTTAAATTGGATAAATTACATTTATTATAATCAACAACGTTTTGTTAATTACACCAGAGACGCCCTCCAGGGGTTGGCCGAACAGCTGCAGGCCACATCCCAAATGGCTTTCCAGAATAGAATGGCCCTAGATATGATCTTAGCCGAAAAAGGAGGGGTTTGTAAAATTTTGCCCGACACCATGACATGTTGTACCTATATCCCAGAAAACACAGGCCCTAATGGTAAAGTTACATTAGCCATAGAGAAATTAAATGACCTGTCTGAAGAGTTAAAAAGGAATTCTGGGATAAAAGATCCCTGGGAAAGATGGTTTGGTTGGATGACAGGATGGCAAAAGGCTTTAATGCAGATTGGTATGGCTATACTAATTTTCCTTTTTATTTTTGCTCTTCTCTTTTGTTGTATCCTCCCATGTCTGAGAAAATCCCTCATGAAGACTGTTGACCAAGCGGCACCCACTTTCGCCCATCTCGAAGTTGATGACCAAGATTTCCAAGACGTCAACTCACCCTGTCTGCCGCTGCAAACAATCCCTTTTGTTGATAAAGTGCAGGAATTCTAGGAAGGGACTAACTTAGGGACAGCATCTGTCAGTGAATGGTAAAGGCCCCGTGTGGAGAAGTGGTGGGTTAGCTGCCATGGGACACCCATGGGTGTGAAGTGTTCGAGAGCCATACTGACGGATGAGTTAGCCTATTAGGGTCAGCTCTAGGGACAGACTTGCACTTTGCATTAACACCTAGTTAGCGGCCACGGGGTTTCTGTGCCTTTGGGTTAACACGTCTTCTGATACTAACAAATAAAGTTTTATCTCTTAGAATCTAACATTTCATAGGGGGGACTGATGTGGGATTATTAAAAATCTTTATTGTACTTGTATTGAATTATTGTACTAACTCCATTTTAACCTTATATTGTGACAATCCTCCATTTTGTCCTCCTAACCTGACTTCTTCAATCCTCCATTTTGTTCTCCTAACCTGACTTCTTCAATCCTCCATTTTGTCCTCCTAACCTGACTTCTTCAATCCTCCATTTTGTCCTCATGACTTAACTTGTTCATTTTAAAACTACCTTACGTGACTGAACTTCTCAACCCAATTAGTACAGTAGACAAAGACTGTGTTTCCTGCAAGGACAAGCACCAGGAGGTGCTGGCTACTCCTTAAACCTTGCTGGCTACTCCTTAGAACTTGTAAGATAGTGTAGTTTGAAGGCCACGAGAACACAGTAGTAATGAAATGTTCTATTCATAAGAGACCTTGCACCTGGACATGAAGCCTGATATCATTGACCGTGTAAAATGACGCTCAAGACCCCCTTATCCCCACCCGTGTCCAGAATAATCCCACCTCTGGTGGGTGGGCACGGGACTAACCTCTTAATTTTTCGAACCAATAGGTAAGACACTAACCCCGATACTTAACAATTAATCCAATTGATGATGTTTATTTGCTGATATTCTAATAATCAATGATGACGCAAAATGCCTCTTAAAAGGGCCTGCGCGCCCGCTTTTACTTCACTTGCCAATAAACTTTCTCGAAGTTATTTTAACCTGAACCTTGTGTGTCAGACTTAATTACTTCAGCGTATATACGCAATTCAATTTTATTGATTTGGACAGGAACAGATAGACATTTAAACATTTTGGTTTACTTTTAAAAAGTACCATAACAACTTGTCATACATATTACAGGTTCATTTTGTGAATTATACAAAGAATCAAAGTATAACACTTTTCAACAATCCCTTCCCCTCCCCTCGTCCCCTCATCCGTCTTTTGGGTTTGAGAGAAGTAGTGTGTGTCCACATGTACGTCCTAACTTGCGTACGTGTGAAAGGTGTTGATGCCTGGCCCTGATGGTTTATCTGTTTATGTCGTATTGGTGCCTGGCAGGGGGGGGGGGGAGGGTCGGAGGTGGTGTGTGTGACACCTTTATTGGTGGTCGTGCTGCCTTAGTATGGTACCAGGCAGCAGTCCCATTACCTTGAAGTATACGCCAGACCATAATAAAACAAAACAAGAGAACACAAAAAAAAAAAAAATACATAACATTGAGTAAAAAAGAAAAGTAAAATAGCGAATTTTAGGTTAGGTTGGGACTGGTTGCTAATACCACATCCTGTGAAAGAGTTACCAGAACTATCACAGTTTGCAGGTCCCCACCCCCTAGGATGGAGGGTATAGAGCCTCCCATGGTTTCCATATCTTAGAAGTCGTGCAATAAGCTGTATGTGAGAGGACTGCCATACGTTCGTATGTGTGATGGAGATTTATCCTGTCTACTAGCGCTCTCTTTGTGGGGCAGATGCTGGATTTCCAGTGGAGCGCTATCAGTGCTCTAGCCGCAAGAGCTATGTGAGATACTAAGGCTCTCTCATGAAATGACACCCCAGGGGGAAACTCTAGCCAAAGGTATATTTCTGGTTTTGTAGGTAATTTAAGCTGAAGTGCCGCCACTAGTTCTGCCACCCCTGCCCACAGTTGTTTAATTTTATGACACGCCCACCAAATATGGGTCATGGTGCCCCTTTCTGAGCCACATCGCCAGCATATTGCTGATGCTCCTTTATACATACGGCTCAGTTTGTCAGGTGTAAGATACCAGCGGTAGATAAGCTTGGGGTGAGCCTCTATCAGTGTGTAACACTTGGTAACTCCCCTTAGTGCATTTAATCTTTTTATCCATCTTTCTTGTGAAATTTCTTCCCCAGTCTCTTTTTCCCATTGCGACTCTAGCGTCATGGGGTTTCTGGCCCTCGGGGCAGTAATGGCCCTATAGCAGCCAGAGAGAAGTTTGGGCGGCAGCGGTGTTGTCCAACATGAACCTAGAAGCAGCCGTGTGGTACTGTCAACGGGGGTGGAGTTGTTTGTGTCATATTCTACATGGTCTAGAATTACACTTTTAAGTTGCAAGTATGCGAATGTAAATTTTGATGGCAATTGAAATGTGTCTTGTAAGGTCACGAATGGGAGCAGTTTTCCCCCTATAACCAGCTGCGACAGCTTAGTGATACCCTTGTTTTCCCATTGTCGAATTGATAACCACGGAGATATGGCTTGTAGGGCTGCTAGGGGTGCCAATCTATGATATTTAGAGTGTGAGTGTCTCGCTTGGAGGATAGACCATGCATCAAGCGACGCTCTTGTGGTCGGGTATAGGTGAGGCTGTTGGTTCCTCACGCGGGGGGGGTCCATATATGTGCCAGCAGAGAGTCTCCCGGCATTTGCTTTCTTTCCATATCAACCCAATTTAGTAGTCCCTGTGGTGCGTGGAGGTTAATCGCTTGGGCCAATAAAGCTGCCTTGCTATAGTCCCATACCTGAGGTACCCCCATTCCACCCTCCCGAAATGATCTTTGCAATACCTCCCTCGCCACCCTAGCCCTACCCTTGAACCAAATAAAATCCATGAACAGGGTTTGTATTTTCGTGCAATAGTTCTTTGGAATCAGTATGGGAAGCATTCTGAAGATGTACAATAACTTTGGCAAAGATATCATTTCAAGTGCATTTATGCGGCCCAGCCATGAGATTCGCACATCTCTCCATCCCCCCAGCTCTTGTCTTAAAGTTGCCAACATGGGAATGTGGTTGTATTGCATCAAGGTTGTTATTGATTTAGTTACTCTTACTCCTAAGTAGGTTATATAATCTTCTCTCCAGTCGAATTAAGAGGGAAGCGAGGGTCTCCCTTCTATCTTTTGGTATATTAATCGGCAGTGCTTGCGTTTTGCCTGCATTGAATTTGTAATAGGACACTCGTCCAAAGCTGTTTAACAATTCCATTAGTGGGGGAAGTGACTTTTCCGGGCGAGAAAGTGTGAGGATGATGTCATCCGCGAAGAGCGAAAGTTTGTGTGCCTGGTCCCCGATCACTACACCTGTAATGCTTTGGGAGTCTCTTATGAGTTGAGCCAGAGGCTCCAGACATAAAATAAACAGGAGGGGGGACAAGGGGCACCCCTGCCTGGTTCCATTAGTTATGGCAAAAGGGGGAGAGATGAAGCCTGCATTGGAAACACTTGCTGTGGGGCTTGTATACAGTGCCATTATGGCTGTGATAAGTGGCGGAGGGAGGCCGAACCTCCCCATCACCTCCCTCATGTACAGCCAGTTAAGTCTATCGAAGGCCTTCTCCGCGTCCAGCGCTAAGAGAAGGCCCTCGCTCGATGTCTCGCTAATGTGATGAATCACATTCAGGAGGTGTCTGGAGTAATCCGACCCCTGTCTTCCCTTGATGAAGCATGATTGATTGTAGTGTATGAGTTTAGGCAGGATCGAGCTAATTCTACTTGCTATGATTTTGGCATATAGTTTTGTATCTATGTTAAGGAGCGAAATTGGCCTGAAATTCGGGCATACATTTGGCTTTTTGCCTGGTTTTGGAAGAGTAACTATATGGGCTAAAAGCATTTCTTTGGGAAGTGTGCCGTTTTGAAAACTTTCATTTAGTAGGGCCAGTAGGGAGGGACCTATTTGGTCAAGGAATGTCTGGTAATAGGTGGCCGTAAGGCCATCCGGTCCTGGACTTTTTGCTTTGGGTAGGGCTTGTATATGAGTCTGTAATTCCTCAAGTGAGATAGGTCTAAGGAGTCGCTGTGTGTCCAGTTCCTGCAACCTGGGCAGGTGTGCCTTGTCTAGAAACTTATTTATCTCCACTAGGGTTGGGACATGTGTCGAGGGGTCATCTGCTAGATTATACAATGTGCTGTAGTATTTGGCGAATTCTTGTACGATCGTGTTTGGGTTCAGTATCTTATGTCCGTTCGCTGAGTGTATATATGCGATCTTAGTAGCTAGTGCCCTTTTTTTCAGTCGTGAGGCCAGAAGGGCTCCTGCTCTATTTCCTTGCTCAAAGAAGCGTTGCTTAAACCTACGTAATATGAAGTTCATTTTAGCCAGTTCTATCTCTTCTAGTTGGCGCTGTATCTGTTTGATCTCTTTCGCTCGTTGGGGAGATGGGTTAGCTTTATTGGATGTGGTTATTTCCAGCAGTTGTTTGGTAAGAGCTAGATATGTTTTAAGTCGTTGGGCCTTAGCATAGCTAGCGTGCTTAATTAACACCCCTCTAATGTAGGCTTTGTGGGCTAGCCAGAGCACATCTATCTTTGTTCCCGGTATCTGGTTTGTACTAAAGTACAGATCTAGTTCCTCTCTAATATCTGCGAGGGTTCGTGGATTTGTGAGTAAGTGCTCATTCATGCGCCAGGATCCTCTACCACTGTTAGGGAATTGTTCCCCCAGTTGGAGCGTTACCGTCGGACCATGAAATTAAGCCCACTTCCGTCTCTTGTACTCTCAGTATCATCAAATTGTGTATAAGAAATCGATCAATACGAGAGTAGGAATTGTGAGCAAGTGAGTGAAACGAGTAGTCCCTTCCCATTGGATGCGTCATCCTCCACGGGTCTATGTATCCATGAGTTAAGAGGGCTTGGTTCAGTTTTCTTGTTATGGAGCCTCTGCGACCAGCCGTGCTCCTAGCTGCTATTTCTGAGGACATAACGTCTAAATGGTCATCTAAAATAAAGTTGGTGTCCCCTCCTATGATCACGTCTCCCAACTTCCATTTTTCTATTTTCTGGAAGAGTGTATCTAAAAAGGCCGGCTGATCAGCATGTGGTCCATATATATTAATCAGTGTGAATTGTGCGTTATTGATTGTACATTGAAGTATCAAGAATCTGCCATGTTTATCCGCATGTTTGGCCACTAGTGTGAAGGCGACTTCCCTGCTAATGAGGATGGAAACTCCTCTTTTTTTTTTAGTGTAACAGGAGTGGAAATCTATCGGGAATTTCGGGGAATTGAATTTAGGTCTGTGGCCCCATTTAAAATGAGTCTCCTGGTAAAATGCTACATGAGCGTGTGCCCGTTTTGCTTCCTGCAATGCCATACGTCTCTTGTGTGGAGAATTTAACCCCTTCGCATTATGGGAAAAAATGTTAAGCACCATATCTATGATGAGTTCTGGGGGATGAAACTAGGGCCCAAGCGGCCTCTGTCGGGTAGAAAGTAACTCTCTTTACCCATGTTTCCATGAGCATTGCCTCTCTCTCAAAAGACACATATGCAAGCACTACAAACCAGCCATAAGTATACATTATTCGCCATGAAAAGAAAAAAGAATAAGAATTGACATAAAAATAATAACAAACCAAAAGAAAAGATAATAAACCAAAAAAGAACTATATACAAATGTCCCCAACCCCTAGATAGCCTCGGCCGAGACATCTAGGTGCAACAGGGATCAAAACACTATAGCAGTGTGAGCGCACCACACTGCAATGGCTCTCTTTAGTGAGCCTGATGGGGGTGTGGGTAGAAAAGTGAGTTAAAGTGTGCGGGCAAAGCTGTCGCACTGAGCTCCGCCTATTACGGCCTTTTTGAGAGTATCAACTGATTTATAAGAGTAAGGACACTCTCATAGTAACAGAATGTTTTGTTTTGTTTGTTTGTTTTTTTTTTTTTGTTTGTTTGTTTGTTTGTTTCTTTTTTTTGTATATTTTTTTTTTTTTCTTTTTTTTTGTAGTTTAGCCATTAGAATAGAAAATATGCATTTTTGCATTACAGTATTGGTTAGATAATACTACACCCAGTCCGTGGTTCCTGGAGAAGCGCCAAAGTGGCATGCGACCATCCCATGGTGATTGTTCACTTAGCGGAGGCTACCTTTTGCCAGTCTCCTATGATCCTAGTAGCTACCGGCTCCGTCTCCTTATCTGGGGTGACATCTGCCTGGAGTGGTATGTTCCATTGAGACAGTAACTTTCTTCCCTCTTCTGGCGTTGCAGCAGTCTTGTCTGAACCGTTCTTGTGAATGATGAGGCGGGTAGGAAACCCCCATTTGTAAGGTATTTGCGCCTCTCTGAGTGCTTTAGTAATGGTGCCAAATGATCTTCTTTTCGCTAGCGTTGTTGGAGAGAGATCAGCAAAAAGCTGAAGGCCCGCAAATTTTCCTGTCAGGTGTGCAGGATCTCTGGCCGCCTGCATCAGTCATTCCTTAGTGGCAAAGAAGTGGACCCGGACTATAGCATCCCTGGGTACTGCCGCAGGCATATTTCGTGGTTTCATGAGCCTGTGAGCTCTGTCTAGCTCCAATTCTGGAGGTGAGGCATCTGGTAATAGGGCTTGAAATAATTGCATTAAATATGGTTTTAAATCTTGCGCCCTAATCTCCTCTGGAATACCACGCAGGCGGATGTTGTTTCTGCGGGCTCAATCCTCCATATCTGTAATTTTTGTATCTAGCGCTTGCAATTTAGTGGAGAATTTGTCATAGGCATCAGCTAAATTATTATGTGCCTCTATAATCTCCTCTGTCTTATCCTCTAGGTGGGCTGTTCGTTGCCCTATAGCCTGAACATCCCTCCTGATGTCTGCTGCCAATTTGTGAAAATCTGACCTGAGAGTTGTTTTCAGATCCTCAATCAGTTTAGGGACGCTTGTTTCTCCAGCTGGCAGCGCGGTGGTCCGTGATATCGATGTGATATCGCTCCGGCCGGACTCACTGCGTTCTGATTCTGAAGCAGGCGAGCGCGGTCTTCCAGCGCCATCTTGGGCGTGCATGCTTGGCGGCGAGAAGGGCGCAATCTGCAGCGAAGGCGTTTTGCTTTTTGATTTGCGAGCGTTTTTACTCGCCATTGCAACTCGGGGGTGCAGTCTGTATGTGAGTAGCCTTGAAAGCTTGTTATCTGTAGTTTATTGTGTGGAATCAGGCTAATTGGCCGTTATTACCGCGGAGCTCTGTCTCTATGCGTCCGTTCGCATTCCGGTCGAGGCCACGCCCGAGTGGGCCCTCTTTTAAAGGCCTACCCGAACACTACTATTACTTGGCTTATTATCCTTGACTACAAATATATATATATATATATATATATATATATATATATATATATTCACAGTGGTGCAATATAATGATTAATTAATCTGACACCATTTGACCATACTTGTTTGGAGAATTTAACCCCTTAAGGGCGGCAGGTGTTCTATGCTGTCCTTTTTAGGGTGACTCTAAACGCCGGCGAACGGCATAGAATGTCCCCACCGTCCTTATTACTAACCCGATCGCCGATGTTCTCCACTGGCGATTGGTGTTGCGCCTGGTCTGGGGGGACTATCTGACAGTCCAGACAATCTCCCCCCTTCTGCAAATTAGGCCCCTGTGAGCCATGCGATCGCTCTGAAAAAGCAATCACATGGCCGCAATAGGCGTCCATGCATCTGGTAGGCAGTCTCCCTGCTGCTGTAAAATAAAAAAAGTTATTACTGTATATACTCGAGTGTAAGCCGACCCGAATATAAGCCTAATTTTACCCCAAAAAACTGGGAAAACGTATTGACTCGAGTATAAGACTAAGGTGGGAAATGCAGCAGCTACTGGTAAATTTGTGTGTATGAATGCAGTGTGTGTGTATGAGTGCAGTTTGTGTGTATGAGTGCAGTGTGTGTATGTAAATTGCCATAATACAGACACTGACTCGAGTATAAGCCGAGTTGGGGTTTTTCGGCTCATACTTGAGTATATACGGTAAATCAAAATATAATTTTCTGAGGGCGTGGCCTGGAGCTCAAGCGCAGCGGTCGCATGTTGATGTAGCTCCGTGCTACCACAGCCTAAATTCAGCGGAACGAGCATCCAAACGGCGGAAAAAACTGTTTCCACAATGATGTCACAGCACAAGGGACGCAGGCAGACTGAAAGGAGCGAGAAAAATTACTTTTTTGCCGCTCAGAATGCCCAGGGGAAAATGCCGGTGAGACCGGAGGAGCCCCAAGATGGCGCCCACGACGAAACCTCTGTAATGCAGGGACCAACAACTGCGGATGGGCCAGCAACCCAAAGCATGATTCAAAAAATGCTGGACGATATGTACCAAAAGTTACAACTTACCCTCCACACATCACTTAACGAAATCAAGTCTGAAATCCATGATCTGGGCACACACACGTCGTCACTGGAAGACAAGATGGCAGACCACGCTGAAGCTTTTAATGCCATGCAGGCTGAAATGAACGAAATGCAAGACACAATGTTGACCTATGAGAACAAGCTGGCAGACATGGAAGATAGATCCAGACGAAATAACCTGCGCCTGAGAGGGATTGCAGAAACGGTCAGCACAACAGATCTGCACGCATACTTACAGGGGCTGTTTAAACTCCTCATCCCAGATGTGCATCAAGACATGCTCCTGATAGACAGGTACCACAGAGTCCCCAAACCGCGATTTCTCACATCTGAAGAGCCCAGAGACACCCTAGTGAGACTCCACTACTTCCATGTAAAGGAAGATATTATGAGGGCAAACAGGCAACGCCCGAATCTCCCACCACCCTACCAGGGGATTACAATCTATGCTGACATATCGGCAGTAACGCTGAAAAAAAGGAAATCCTTTGCAAGCATCACAGAGAGCCTGAGACAACATAAGAAGCCGTATAGATGGGGATTCCCAGTTAAGCTGCTGGTTATGCATGAAGGCAAGATGACAGCCATCACGACCCCTGAAGCTGGTATCCAAGCACTGAAAGATTGGGGCCTGCCACTGCCGCAGACAACACCCCAAGCCGCAGGACGGACCACGCTACCTCCCACGTGGAAGAAGATCACCAGAAACAGATAAGGGCGCGGCCCACAACCTAAGACTGTGGCAGGTACCTCTCAGAGACGTTGGGACTGAGACTCTAGGGGGGAAAAGGTGCCCGACAAGGGGACCAAGGTCGGCTAGAATCACCATGGTTTTAAGGTTACACACCTAGCCAACAAGGTAAAGCCGGGGACCCGGGGGCGATACACTTGAACTCCCCAACCATGGGGCTCTTAATGCTAATGTTAAAGGTAATGTTAATATCTAAGATAGGGGGTGCGCACACTAATGATTCACCCACCTCAGGCCGTAAGACCACTGTGAACAGGCATGGAAGCAAGATACTTCCTACCCCACAGTGCCAAAGTTAGGCACCAAGCCATTACTATGGCAGTATGTTTAGTTTTACTTGTTTATGTTCATTTGTTAGATCACCAGGTTTTTCTATGTACATATTCATTGCATGTACCACCTCACACCTCCACACCTCCAATAGCTCTACCTCAAGATGGGAGTAGTCCCATGCACTCCAACCGACACAGGGAGTGGACACCAGGTTCGACGATGCTGGGAAAGGTGTCTCTCCCACCAATAGATATCGTAAACACACCACATAACGTAATCCGACTGTACAACCCCCCATGAAAATATACTCTCATAATACAAAAGGGCTTAATCACCCAGTGAAGAGTGGTTTGCTTCGAAAAGATTTGCAACAACTAAAACCTGAGGTAGTATGCCTCCAAGAAACCCACTTCAAGGCCAATGCACATTCACCTCTATTCCAACAAGACTACCCCCACCAATTCCACGCCACGTACTCCGCCAAATCGAAAGGGGCGTCAGTACTTATCAGTAGGGATGTGGCGTTCACCCTAATACATTCGGAGGTAGACTCAGAGGGCAGATACGCTATGGTGGTGGGGACAATTAATGTGGTCTTATATACAATTGCAAGTGTTTATGCCCCAAACAAGGAACAACGAAACTTCCTCCACAAGGTGTTCAAAAAATTGTCGTCTATAAGCCAAGGCATAGGGGTGGTTTGTGGCGACTTTAACCATGTACTAGACCCTCTGATAGACACCACTGGTCCGCACACACCAGCCAGACTGAAACCGCTTAGGAGACAGGGCAGGGCACTACAAAAACTGCTACAAGACAACCATTACTATGACGTGTGGCGAGCATTACACGTGGGAGAACGGGGGTATACATTTTTATCCACTGTGCATAATACCTACTCACGCATAGATGGCATATGGATTGCAGGCCAACATCTGGAACAGGTCAGGGACTGCTCTATAGCTCAATTAACGTGATCAGATCACGCACCAGTAGTGGCGACATTGACAGACTTATACGACTCAACACATAGAAGCCCATGGAGACTAAACGCGTCGCTTCTTACAGATATCACATTCAGGAAGACATTAGAAACAGAACTCGTTCATTTCTTCACAGAAAATGACACGGGAGATATATCCCAAAACACACTATGGCAAGCCGATAAATCAGTAACTAGAGGCCTGTTGTTAAAAAGAGCATCATATTTAAAAAGGCAGGCACAAACACAGATGCGGCTATGGCAAAGGGAACTGCAGGACCTTAACACCCAAAACCAACAAGCCCCCTCCCAGGAACTAAAAACGTGCATTATGGAGATTACACAGGCCATACACACAAAAGCCATAGAAAGGACAGGGCATCACCTGCAAAAACTAAAAGCTAACTAGTACTCTCAGGGAAACAAAGCAGGCAAACTAACAGCTAACCTCCTCAAAACGAAGCAAGCACAACAGAAAATAGCTTACTTAACATCGGCAGAGGGACACAAAATAACAGCACCTAAAGATATAAGTAACACATTTGCAAAATACTATGCCTCTCTGTACAATCTAACAGAGGACGCACGCAGACACCAGCCCACCCCTCAAGCGATTAGATCTTACCTGCAAGCCATACCCTTGCCAACTTTCACACCACAACAACAACAGATACTCACGGCTAGCATAACTACCAAGGAAGTAGAGGAAGCTATCAACCTACTACCCTCCGGCAAGGCACCAGGCCCGGACGGCTTCGCAAACTGCTACTACAAGCAGTTCGCCCCCATCCTAACGCCACACCTGAAAAACGCGTTTAACGAAGCTACGGCAAAACAACAATTACCGGCCGAATCCCTGCTTGCACACTTCAAAAATAGGGGCAAACCACCCACATGCCCTCAAAACTTCCGCCCAATTTCCTTGCTCAACACTGATGCCAAGCTGTATATGCAAAGATCTATGCAAGACGACAGGTCATCCATACAGACCAAGTAGGGTTTATAAAGAATAGACAAGGGGGAGACAATACCAGAAAAGTACTTGACATTGTTCACAGTATCCAAAAACTAAGAGTGGGAGGAGTGCTGGTGTTTCTAGACGCAGAAAAAGCCTTCGACCGACTGGGATGGGAGTTCCTAGAGCAGGTCCTTAGAAAGTTCGGGGTACCAGAGGGATTTATCTCAGCGGTCAGGGCTCTTTACCACACACCAACAGCGAGGGTCATCAATGCAGGATTTGTCTCGGAACCCCTCAAAATCACAAACGGCTCCCGACAAGGCTGCCCGCTGTCGCCTCTCCTATACGTCATGGCCCTAGAACCCCTAGCATCAGCAGCAATTATACAGCATTCTTCCATACATGGGGTAACAATAGGAGATAAAGAATATAAGGCGAGTTTATTCGCGGATGACGTCCTTCTGACCCTGACACAGCCCCACATATCCCTTCCTAACCTCATGGCTACCATCACGGAGTACGGGAAACATTCCTACTACAAGTTAAATGTCACAAAGATGCAGGCGATGGGGATGGGGTTGCCGAAGGAAACACTCGCTAGGCTCAAAAGCGCCTTCCCCTTTGACTGGCGAGAGGACCACTTAACGTACCTGGGCATACGCATCCCACCGAGTACTGACAAACTGCTAGAACTCAATTACATCAAACTCTTGAAGGAAACAGCAGCCACACTGGGAACATGGGAAGGGAAATATCTATCATGGGTGGGAAGAATTACAGCGCTAAAAATGATAATGCTCCCAAAACTCCAATATCTCCTGAGAACCTTCCCCATAAAACTACCACTCACGTATCTGACCTCCTTCCAGAGACTGATAACCAGATTTGTGTGGGCTAACAAAAAACCTAGGGTAGCCAATAGAATACTACAAATACCATCCAGAAAAGGGGGGTTAGGAATGCCAAAGGTACATGCATATTACAGGGCGGCCCAACTGACGGCAATCAAAGTAGCAATGGCGGGAGGGGAGGCACCACAATGGACAAAGATAGAATCATACTGGACGCAAAGCCCATCCCTCAAGGAACTATTATGGCTCCCACAAAAACTCCGACCCCAACACATACTCCCATTAGTGACCACCCAACTAACATTACACTTCTGGGACGAAAACAGAAAGAGGGAGGGGACAGAGGGGACACTCTCGGGGGATGCCCCATGTGGCGAAACCGACCTCGCCACGTGTCCTTGGAGGGGGCTGATTGCCCGCCTCTTGCCTTTGGACTATGGACCAGACTTTATGGGAATGTGATACCCCAGATAGCCATACCATGGAGCCTATTCATATAATGAAAGACTATGGGAAAGACTTTAGCTCCATGGCAATTGTACTGTGTGAGTAGGATCTGCGCGCTATTCGGTAGTTTTGTGCGTGCAGATCCCAGCTATCTGGGGATAGGTGAAATGTCTGTGTGTTATGTGTAAATGTGACTTTATGTATTTTAAAGTGTTTTATGTTGTTTTGCAACCATGTGGTTAATGGAGTCTGCCTTTAGTCCTGGGTAATTGGATTACTTCTCCAATTAACTCCAGGGCAGAAGGGAGGAAACCAGGGTGCATTGTGGGGATGTTTTTCTGCCAGCCAGAAAGGAACAAAATATACTTTTAGTAACTTTTGAACCCCTGGTCGGATTCATGCCATTTTTTAATATGTTGTTCCCCTGAATGGATTGATTGTGGATATGTATTTTTATGTGAATGTGATGTATGGTTTTAAAGTTATGAAAGTTGTGTAAAAGTATATTTTACACTGTATGCATAATGGGATTATGTGTCACACTAAGGGGAGGGGATGTGTGGGAGGTAACATCTATGTCATTGGTTCTTTTATGCCTCCCCCTGGGTGTGGCCTGTATGTGTGAGTTGGAAATAAAAGCCAGGCTGGATGAGCCAGTCCAGAGTTCCTGTTTTACCCTCAAAGTGATGTGTCGTCTCATTATTGGGGGGAAGGATTTATTGCATGCTGTTCCAGTTGACTGCTAGGAGTACAAGCCTATTCGTATGGTTCCTATTCAATGGTCTACAGCATTCATATGCTTGGGAGAATTTAAAAGGTTTCTCGGATTCGGTGATTGTGGTGTCTGCCAGAGTGCTTGGAGTCCTCAGGAAGCACTAGGAGCATCCATTAACGGAGGTACTCAGTCGGGGTGCCAGGCGATCCGTTACACCCCAATCTCATGCTTGGCAGTAGGGATCCCGACGTTTGATGCAAAAAAGTGGTCAGAGAGGGGTTGCAATAAGATTGTCCACATGTACCAGGGGGACAAACTGATGCCTTTCCCAGACCTCCAAGCTAGATACGGCATACCCAGCAATGCATTATTCTCATATCTGCAGCTGAAATCCTTGCTCACAGGAATACCGATAAACCACCAAGGGCCAACCACCAACCAATCCATAGAACATCTATGCCTCTCTAGCAGACCTCCCAAAAAAACTATCTCCAAGATCTATAACGTGCTCACAGACGACATGACAGACCCTGACATGACATTCCAAAAGACATGGCATACAGAACTGGAGCAAGACATAGAGAGGAACAGTGGCGAAGGGCGTTTGCAATACATATAGGCAACACACGATGCACATCTCATCTAGAAACTATCAGAAAACTGCAATACAGGTGGTACAGGGTACCCGAACAATTAGCCAGGATATACCCAAACACTCCAAATGTATGCTGGAGATGCGGGACAGAAAAGGGAACAATGAGCCACATCTGGTGGTCATGCAAGGAGATTGGGAAATACTGGAATATGGTAGAGGAAATAGCTAAGGATCTAATGGGCAGGCAGTGGAAACTAACCATCCAACAATGTATATTATTTATATTACCACAGGCAATGACCAGAATTGAGGAGGCACTACTGTTCCACTTGCTGATATCAGCGGTGACCCTAATAGCCAGATCATGGCGGTCCCCACTGCCTCCAACCAGGGAAGCTCTCATGCAGCAAATATCACTAAACTGGCAATACGAAAAGATGGCGAATACGCATATTGGATACAAAAAACATGTAGGGCCAGCTGTACAGAGGAAAAAACAAGGCACAGGACCATAGTGGGTAATAAGAGGACAGGAGGGACAGATGGGTAGAGAAGGAGGAGGGAGGAGGAAAGCACAGAGCCGCTCACTACATAGTGCGTCAAAAATACCAACGTAGATAAAGACCCCAAAAAACACGAGAACCCTTAAGGAAAAGGGCACAAACTATTACAACAGGAACAGAGCTAGAATAGCCGCTAGACACCCTACCACTCAGAACATATCGTAAAACAATTGTATGTTGCATGTAATGGTCTGTCAATACTTTGACCCTAACCCTTTTTCTTTTCTGTACCCCGAGTTCTTTAAGAAAATATTTGGGAAAAAAAACACTAAAAATTGTGAAATTGAAAAAAATATATAATTTTATATATATTTGTGCTCGGAATTTAATACGTAATGGATAGTATCTGTAAGGGCAAAGTTGGTTGTGGTGTGCCGAAACCAACGTACAAGTGGGCCTGTAAATAAAAGAGGGCAAAAGAGAAGTTCATGAAAATACACACTTTATTGCCTTTTTACTTAACCAAGTTCCTGAAAGCTTGACGAAGCTCTTTCTCTGGTCGTGGAATATAAGTATGGTATATGGAGGATTTCCATCGCCCCAGTCTCTTGATGATGTGAACCGGTGTATTAGTGCTAGAGGCTGAAGAGGCGGCTCCTATGCGAAAGGAGTGCCCGGAGAATGAAGTCGGATTGAAACCCAGTTTAGATAATAGCGTTCTGACGTGAGACGTGAATTTAGCAGTGGTAAGCGGGTGCCCTTGTATTGATAAGAGCGGATAGTCTGGTGAGTGTGCGTGAAGTGTTGACCATAGGTGGTCTAGCGCCTTGACCGGACACCAGGCATTATCAGTAGGGAAGAGAAGAATTACAGTGTGGTGTAGTGAATGGTTGGTTTTAGTTGATGGGATCGAAAGTAGATAGTGATCCTCCACCTTTGAAAGGTGCAATGTTTTTAAGCTGTGCATGATATCCCCTTGACGAACAACAGTGAATTCTCTAGGACTGAGAAAACCGTAGAAAGCAAGATAGATAGCTGATTTGATCACCAGGTTAGTGTCGGGATCAAACGGGGATTCGTCAAGGAGATTGCTAAGTGATCTGGAGATAGGCCCATCTATAGGTAGTCTTGTGATAGTGAGAGGAGCTGAAACCTTTAACATACCTTTCAATACCTTTTTAATGGGATATGATGACAATAAGGGGGTGTTGTTAGGGAAATTTGTGAGGCTATAGTGCTGCACCCCAGTGAGGTAAAGTGTTATGGTGTTGAGGGAAAGTTTAAGATGTAAGTGGCAAAAAGAGGGAAAAGCCACCATGGTTTGTATAGAAAGGTCGCCTTGTAAACCGAATTCTGCAGTGAATTTGTTAAATATGGTAAGTGCCCTATTATAAGAGATAGCTGTGTTAGGTGATAGTGCTTGGTGAGTGAGAGTCCTAGCGTGATGCATTAGTGTGCTCAATCCAGGATTAGTTCGTGAAACCGTGGTGTCCTGGATGGCTGGTGGTGAGCCGTAGGGAGTGCCTGAGAGAATACCTGGAAAAGAGAGTCAGCTGCAGTGTTGTGGATACCCGGGATCTGATAACAAACTAGGTGAAACTGACCGGTTGCTGCTAACCAGGTCAGCTTGCGAATCAGCCGCATGATGGTCAGGGATGATGAGCACCCCTTGTTAATGATTTTGCAAGCTGCCGAGTTGTCAGAGTAGCATTTTACTGCCGTGCCGGACCAGAGATGACCCCAGGTGTGTGCGGCCGCCACAATGGGATATATTTCAAATAGGGCTGAGGTCTCCCTGAATCCTGGCAAGGCATGCGTCTCAGCGGGCCAGTGACCCCTAAACCCGTGGTTGTCAAAGATGGCTGCGAAACCAGTGTTGGCTGCAGCGTCTTAATGATGGGTGAAGAAGTGGAGAGAGGGGGGATAAACATGGAGATACCGTTCCAATCTGCCAAAAACTTCCCCCACATAGCTAAGTCAGCCTTGGCGTGGGGGTCCAATGAAATTGGGCAAGAGTCCGGTACCCCGTGGAGCAGGCAAAGGAGCCTGGATATAAAAGACCTTCCCTGCGGGATGATGCGCATGGTGAAGTTCAGGGAACCCAGAAGGGACTGGAGTTCCTTCCTAGTGCAAACATCATTCCGCAGGAACTTGTCTATCTCCCTGTAACGGAACGTTTTGCTTACCAGAGGATAAAAAACGTTTAGGCGATAATCCCCTTTCGGCCAGACAAGCAGCTACTGCAAGCACCAATCTCCCAAACTGCAAACTACACAAATCTTCAAACTCCCAAACAAGAGGCACACGAACACTGGAAGCAGCCAAACAGGAAAAGCATGCAATCCGCTTACACTCCTGGCAATCGGCATACAATCAAATTCCCCCTAAGAATGAGACGACGCTTCAGCTTGTGGGTTAAAACAAGAACTCACGTTTATTTGCACAACTTCCTTATAAAGGATTCTCCCATGCAAGGGAGGGATTACAGTACTTACCGGATACCCCAATCACACATGGGTTACCTCCCACACATCTCCTCCCCTAAGCATGACACATAATCCCCTTAGGAAATCAAAGAAAGGAAAAGGGATGGCGCTAGTTGGAAAATGTGCTAATATAGTAGCATGCAGCAAAAAAACACCTTAGTGTATAGTCACTCAATACACTTACATATACAAATGAGAAAGCAAGAATAGGTGATTGCGCAGTTAGGGTATAGTTCCACAAAATTGTAGGACCTTCCTAAGTTCTGTAAGGATAAAAGACCAAACATAGGGTAATACGTTTAGCACATATAGTACATTAACGAAGCTTGGTCAAACTCACAATTTGATGAGCATTTATAAGTTTGCTCTAAACTGTATAGGCAGAGTAAATCATTGAGATGTACACGAATCACAGGCCAGGTCCCCCAGGAGGTGTTGATAGTCCTCAGTCAGGTAAATCAGGAACCAGGTAGTCAGGCACAGGTGAAAAATGAATTTATTCTCAATATAAAATATATTTTAAAAGCACAACGCGTTTCAACCTTACACACAAGGTCTTCCTCAGGTGCATTTGATATGCACCTGAGGAAGACCTTGTGTGTAAGGTCGAAACGCGTTGTGCTTTTAAAATATATTTTATATTGAGAATACATTCATTTTTCACCTGTGCCTGACTACCTGGTTCCTGATTTACCTGACTGAGGACTATCAACACCTCCTGGGGGACCTGGCCTGTGATTCGTGTACATCTCAATGATTTACTCTGCCTATACAGTTACGAGCAAACTTATAAATGCTCATCAAATTGTGAGTTTGACCAAGCTTCGTTAATGTACTATATGTGCTAAACGTATTACCCTATGTTTGGTCTTTAATCCTTACAGAACTTAGGAAGGTCCTACAATTTTGTGGAACTATACTCTAACTGCGCAATCACCTATTCTTGCTTTCACATAATCCCCTTAGTCATATACATTATTTCCCAACTTTCTGGATGTACCCCAAATACCTGGAGTACACTCCTAAAGTACTATCAGGGCTATCAGGGAACCCCCTGATAGCCCTGATCTGGGTGAGTAACATACTCAAAGATCACCCAGATCAGACCAGGGGTTCGGGAGTTATGGCCGAAAATAGTTCCATAAGATTTGGCCTTGCGGTCAGTCTCTGGTTATGAGTATAACCGGCTGAAAATACCGAAGGAAATGGCTTGCCTTCGTTGGAATCCCCTTGTTCGTATGAGTATTTCTACCGAACGGCGGCCTGTTCGGTAGTTTCCGCACGAATCCATGGAAGTCTGGAGGTCTCAGCGGTGTTTGCCTAGTCGATTGTCCGATTTTAGTTCCAGACACTCGACAGCAAATCACCGCTGTTCGGGAGTTTAAGATTGCCGCCGCCACGTGTTCGTTTGACGAACAAAAATCACCCAGCGATCGTCAATTGAGCTGCGGTTAACTGCAGCTTCAGGGAGGTCAATTGGCGGCACACTCCCGCTCCTAGGTGGTCGTGCATTCGGTAGTTTGTTCGGTAGATAAAATCTACCGAACACCCCGGCAGAAAGGTACAAATAAGCCTTTCTGCAGGGAAAATAGAAGCTCTAACATGCAGGGCCATAGTCCAAAGGGAGCAGGCGAGCAACCAGGCTTCTCCAGTGCCCAGTGGCAAGGTTGGTTCCGCCACACTCCCCTCTCAAGCGGGTCAGTTTGGCATGGGGAAGGCTAGCTCTGAGGGTAACGGAATCTAGCTCTATTCCCAAAAAGGTTAATTTAGTTGTGGGGCCAATTGTTTTAGCTGGGGACAAAGGTACTCCAAGTGTGGAAAAAAGGGCTGTAGTGCAGCTGATAGCGGTGGGTGTTTGTGTCCCTGGCTCTATCAGTAGGAAGTCATCTAGGTAGTGAATAACTGAGTGACACCTGAAGACGTTCAGAAGCAGCCAGCATAGTGTCTCAGCGAAGATATCGAAAAGTTTGGGCTGCTTCTGATACCGGAGAAACTGACAGAAGCCAAGCACAGAGAGATGGACACAGGTTTCTTCAGGAAGGAAGAGATTCTTTATTCGGTTCACCGATCGGGACTCAGAGGGACTAATGTCACCAAAATACAACAAGTTCTGAGCCCCGGACAATAGTGCAGGCTCCTTATATTGGCATATAACTCCTCCCATATTAAGCTCCACCCGCACATTCTCTTAACCAATCAATACAAATAAGAATTAACTTCCTGCTTGACCGCATGGCTTGTCCAGCACAATGGAGGAGGGGAATACTACATCCTGTATTCTCGCACACTACTGATCGTATCTTTGCCACGTGCAACCAACCGACCGATACGTCAGCATATGCACGTACACATGCCACGTGGTAATCTCGGCCTACTAAATTTATTTTTACCGAGATTCCACCACATTCCCCCCTTTGATGCCTCTTGATATTTCACAATTACTTGAGGCATCACTTAACCTTGGTTTGCATACACCTCAGGCTACCATGAACCAGACCAGACTTTTCCTATGATGTGAATCCCTCAACACTCCTCTTCCTGCATTGGTTCTCCCTGATCTAGAGCCTCATATTTATATATGGCCATTATCTGTGCTGCAGCCTTCCTTTCTGCTATATTTTCTATCAGGCTTTGCACAGACCTAACTACTAAGACATGGCAGGAGTAGACACAACATTAAAATCAGTATGACTCCGCCTACCAATGCCTTAAGCCCTCCAAACTGCTCATACCAGTTAGCAAACCAACTACTTGGATTGTACCCTTTCCATACCTGAGTAGGCACATGCGCTAGTTTAACCATATGGCTAGTAAGCTCAGCTATTGCTTGCCCTTCGTCATCTATTTGAAGACAGCAATTGCTCAGGTTAAACTTCCCACATACACCTCCCTCTACTGCCAATAGGTAATCCAAGGCTAATCTATTTTGATACACTGCTGTCCTCATCCTGGTATTATGCTTCGCTAGAAGATTGAGCGCTTGTGAGGTCTCATTAGTAATTATCTCAACCACCGCCTGTAACCTTATAATGCGGTTGAGCATATAAATTGGGGTTCTATATCCGAAAGTACCATCCTCTGCCCATGTGGCTGGCCCATAATAATCTATAATACGCTGGGGAGGCCATTCATCGTCTTCCCAAGCGCCTATCTCTATGGGCCCCCTTTTCTTCCTATGATTCACATCATACACTTTAACACCCAAAGTCTCACCTGTTTCAATAGGTAACAAGAAGAAGGATGGTTTGAGCATACCCAACACACATGCCCCTTCCCAGTCCTGTGGCAACTCCGAATAGGCCTTTTTACCACAGATCCAGTACAAATTTGCTGGGGCTTTCCAACTAGATGTGATAGATAAATCAAACCATATGTCCTTTAAATTGGCATATCTTGCAAACGGGTTAGATGGTTCTGAGACATTTGAAGCCGACCACCAAGTTGTATTCTTTGTATCATCATCATAAGCTTTTTGCCCTAGACAAGTTAACTCTCCTACAGAAGTATTAAACATCATTCCCTTCCTTGCTATGCAAACATAACCTATGATGGAGGTCTTTAATCTCCACTCAGATTTACCTCTAACACTCATCTGATAATCGGCTTGTGAGGATATTAATTGTTCAACTGCCTCAGAACCGGACATTACCTCCTTTGCTTCCCAAGGCCATTGGTCTCCCATGTTAGTACCTCCACACACATAGCAGTTGGTTACATTAAGACTACCGGCAATACTCTCAGCTAAATCTATGAACAGGTTTTTAGCGTTATGGGGGATCTTATTATCTATACTCATCTCTTCATAAAACGAATGGAATACCTGATGAGTTTGGGAGGTTACCGTATCAGTCTCTATCCCTATAAACAATACTGTCCCAGGGTCTAAACCCGTCCCGTATATTTGAAACCCAAATAAATTACCATATCTATCTAAGAATTGGTCAGGATTATTTATAAGAATATGGACCGGATTGCATTCCATAGACTTACAATATGGATTGGTAGGCAACTTAGTCACAATCATGTCCTTGTCTGCTGTCTGTCCCCAAGTTGCCCACCCCACACAAGACCAATATGGGCAAAAGTTATAATCCCTATTTGGGCATCTAGGACTCACATACTTATTTTTACTACTGGGACATATATATTTATCATTAGACCCATACGTTCTCTCCCATCTAAGATCCCCACATACATTCCACGGCTTTCTACCACTTGATATTGCTTTACATGCATCAAATAGCAGAACACCCGAAGAATGTACGGATTCTAACACCGTTTTGTTTATTAGGGTCCCCTGAGGATCTCCATTCCTGAGAGTCAACCAAATTGTTGATACTCTGGATTGAAGCACTTAGGTTCTCCTATCCCTAAATGGCATACACTATACTCTATATTTAAGTATCTACACCTAGACACATCACCTTTACACTCATATTGCGAATGCCAAATTAGGGTCTGGGAAATATGATTACCTGTTCTTGTAGTCTTAATGCATACCTCACAGCTAGGAGTGTCGGTACCTCTACCTTCCTGAATATAAAAATACACATAAATAAACAATATCATTAGCACATCTTTCGTCGGCTGCATCCTCAATCTTCGTCCGTGCGATGGCACCTCAGCTTCCAGGATGTAAGGGCTGCAGGGAATGGAGTTCTGCACGTCTTCACAGGGGTCCCTTCGAGACTTTCCTGGCTTTTAAACTACACGTTGGTGAGCGGACAGGCTTTATTATGGCCGTCTAAAAACACTCACTTACCAATCTCTGAAACAAAACAATTTGTAATCCTCGTCACTCCGACTGAGTCGTGCGCTTTAACCGGATCTTGCAGGGATTCTCTGGATCTGTTGTAGCTTGCCAAGAATCTACCGCTGCTGGTTTAACTCTGGAGTGATGAATCCACGGAGTCACTTCGGCCACTTTTATCGCTGTAGGGGTAGACAAAAGAACAACATAAGGACCTCTCCACTTGGGCCCTAACGGCACATTATTCCACTCTTTAATCCACCCTTGGTCTCCTGGGTGGTAACTATGAACTGGGGGATAAATATTCACAGGTAATCTATCTTGTACCCATTTCTGTACCTCCTCCATAGTCTTACCCAACTCTACAACCTGCTGCCGGGTAATTCCTTCTCCCAACTGACTCAAATCCCCCCTTAAGTTACCAAGTACGGGAGGTGGACGCCCATACATGATTTCAAAAGGAGAGAGACCCAACCTTCTGGTAGGTGTACTGCGAATTCGTAACAGAGCTATGGGCAAAAGAACGTTCCACTTAAGTTGGGTTTCCTGACACATCTTTGCCAACTGGTTCTTAATAGTTCTATTCATTCTCTCTACTTTACCAGAACTCTGAGGTCTATATGCCGTATGAAGTATCCACTTAATACCAAGCATATGAGTCAGTTGTTGTAGGCACTGATGAACAAAGGCTGGACCATTGTCCGATCCTATAGAGCAGGGTAGTCCATATCGGGGTATTATTTCTCGTAGCAGGAATCTCACAACTTCTCCTGCTTTCTCTGTAAGAGTAGGACATGCTTCTACCCAGCCTGAATAGGTGCACACAACTACTAGTAGGTAGCGATGTCCACCAGATTTAGGCATTACTGTATAGTCAATTTGTAGATCGGACATAGGGAGTCCCCCCATATACTGAACTCCTGGTGGCTTTACTGGTCCTTGCCTTGCATCATTTCTAGCACACGTTACACATCTTCGTACAATGGCTTGAGTTAAGTTGGACAATCTTGGTATGTAGAAATGTTTTCTGAGAGATTCTTCTGTACTATCTCTCCCAGAATGCGTCCCATTATGATAGTTTTGAACAATTTCTACCGCTAGTGATGCTGGAATAACTATTCTCCCATCTTCTAACTGATACCATTTGTTCTCCAAATACTTTCCAGGTTCAGTCTTTAACCACTCCTCTTCTTGAGCTGTATAAACCGGAGTCCATTGAGACAGTGGAGTTGGAATAAGAGCAGCTATATGTTCCACATATTCCTGTCTTCCTGATTCAGCGGCACGCTTAGCTGCACTATCTGCCATCCGGTTTCCTTTGGTTACATCACCATCTCCTCTCAGATGCGCTCGACAATGTATAATACCGACTTCTTTCGGTTACCATACTGCTTCCAATAGTTGTAATATTTCAGCTGCGTACTTGATTTCTTTGCCCTCTGAATTCAATAGTCCTCTTTCTTTATACAAAGCTCCGTGGGCATGAGTGGTTAAAAACGCATACTTGGAGTCCGTGTAGATGTTCACTCTTAAACCTTCAGCCAATTGTAACGCTCGTGTCAGTGCTATCAATTCTGCCTTTTGTGCTGATGTTCCTTTC
Source organism: Pelobates fuscus (assembly GCF_036172605.1). Taxonomy (NCBI): domain Eukaryota; kingdom Metazoa; phylum Chordata; class Amphibia; order Anura; family Pelobatidae; genus Pelobates; species Pelobates fuscus. The sequence continues at coordinate 251,406,649 of NC_086320.1, forward strand.
GACAGTGGCCGAGCTTCTATCACCTTATCTATCGTTGTTACTGCGTATCCTGCATAGTGAATCCCTTCTTTCACATAACTACTGCCGTCTGTATAATATTGGATATCGGGGTTCTGGATGGGAAAATCACGAAGATCTGGTCTACTTGAAATCCACTTCATCCATCATCCATCACCTCCAAACAATCGTGTTGACTTTCAGTAGGTTGCGGCAGAAGGGTAGCTGGATTTAAGGTATTTACAGTCTCTAAATGCACTCTTGGGTTTTCACACAACATTGCTTGATACTTGGTCATACGGCTGTTACTAAACCAATGATTTCCTTTGTAATCCAACAACGTCTGTACTGTATGTGGGACTCGTACATAAAGTTCTTGACACAGAGTGAGTTTATCGGCTTCAGCTACCAGCAGGGCGGCTGCAGCTACGGCTCTTAGACAAGGTGGAAGACCGCTGGCCACTGCGTCCAGTTGCTTAGACATGTAGGCAACAGGTCTTTGCCATGATCCCAAGTACTGTGTCAATACTCCCACAGCCATTCTTCTTTGCTCGTGTACATACAGGTAGAATGGTCGTGTGTGATCAGGTAGACCTAATGCTGGGGCACTCATCAAAGCCCTCTTCACATCTTCAAATGCCGTTTGCTGTTCTTGAGTCCATAGGAAGGGGTCGTGTTCTGTACCCTTGATAGCTGCATACAGTGGTTTCGCCAATATCGCATAACTGGGAATCCATATCCTACAGAAGCCTGCTGCCCCCAAGAACTCTCGCACTTGTCTTCTATTCTTGGGTATTGGTATTTGGCACACAGCTTCTTTTCTCTCTGGCCCCATTATCCTTTGACCTTCAGAGATATGGAATCCCAGATATTTGACAGTTGGCAGACATAACTGAGCCTTCTTCCTAGACACCTTGTATCCTGCCTTCCAGAGAATGTGTAGTAAATCATGTGTTGCTTGCTGTCATATTTCTCTAGTAACTGCCGCTATCAACAAATCATCTACGTATTGCAATAGTACACACTCTCCTGGGATGGACTTGAAATCCAGTAGATCTTGACTCAGAGCTGAACCAAATAGGGTAGGTGAGTTTTTAAACCCTTGGGGCAGTCTTCTCCAAGTCATCTGGCGTTTCGAGCCTGTTACAGCGTTTTCCCATTGGAAAGCGAAGATACATTGGCTTTCTGCAGCAATTCGGAGGCAAAAGAAGGCATCTTTGAGGTCTAAGACTGTAAAATAGGTAGCCCTGCCCGGAATTAAAGCAAGCAGGTTATACGGATTAGGCACAACTGGATGTATACTAACAACCGCATCATTGACTGCTCTCAAGTCCTGCACAGGGCGATACTCATCTGTACCGGGCTTTTGAACAGGCAGCAATGGGGTGTTCCAGGGGGAAGTACAGAATTTTAGGATACCATACCGTATGAACTTATCCAGATAAGATTGAATATTTTTCTTAGCCTTCTGCGGGATGTGATATTGCCGTAGGCTCACTGGATAAACCCCAAGCTTTAGTTCGATTCGAATGGGTGGAATATTGCGGGCCAGTCCTGGTGGGTTGTTCTCTGCCCAAACTTCTGGTATGTTGAATAAGGATTCATCACTCTTAGGGTTTTGGCTAGTCAACGCTGTATAAAGTCGCCACTCTTCTTCCTTTGGTACGGATAATGTCATAATACCTGAAGGTCCATTAAACTTTAAGGATGTTGTTCCGTTTGGTAGGAACGTAATCTGCGCTTGTAATTTGGATAGCAAATCACGTCCCAACAATTGGACTGGACATTCAGGCATGTAAAGGAATTGATGTTTTACTACGTGGCCTCCCAATGTACAGAGTCGACTTTTAAGAACCGGTTTTGCAGCACTTCTTCCAGTTGCTCCTATTACGGTAATAGTTCTTCCAGATGGAGGAGCAACTAGGTCAGTCACCACCGAATGTTCAGCACCAGTGTCAATCATGAATGCACTCCTTTTTCCCCCTATTGATACTTCGACCATAGGCTCCGCTCGACCAAGGGGGATGGAGCCCGGTCGGTATCAATAGTTCTCCATGACCGTGTCAGCCAATCCTACAAAGTCCCTATCTTCTCTATCGCGGGACCTTTGCGCTGCGGGATAGTATCTATCTTCTCTTACACTTCCTCTGTTACCACTATTACTCCCTTCCGGGACCTCCTCTACCTCTCGCTCTGCCTCTAAAGTTTCCATAACCTGCCCTGGGTGCGTCTCTCTCGTATTGCTCTCTTTTTGGACACTCGCTTCTCCAATGCCCTTCTTCTCTACAATATGTGCACTGATTCCTACTCAGGGGTTCCCTATTCCACCTACTATCGCCTCTATCTGGGCCCCGTCTATCTACGTCTGCGATCACTACCGCTAGCATATCCGCCTTTTTACGCATCTTGCGCTCTTCCTCTTTCTTACTTTCTGATTCCCTATTCATGTACACCTTATTTGCTACCTCCATTAGTTGGGTGATGGACATTCCTGCAAACCCTTCTAACTTCTGTAGCTTGCGCTTAATGTCTCCGTAGGCTTGGCTGACAAAGGCAGAGTTTACCATTCGGGAATTCTCAGTGTCTTCCGGATTAAAGGGGGTATACAAGCGGTATGCCTCCAATAATCGGTCATAAAAGACACTGGGCGTTTCATCACTTTTCTGAATCACCTGAACCGTCTTCGACATATTTATGGCTTTCTTCCCTCCGGCTTTCATGCCAGCAATTATAGCATCTCTGTAGGCTTTTAGATGAACCATATCTGCGCCATTAACATCCCAATCGGGATCAGCATTAGGATAATGAGTTGCGGCCCATGCTGCTGGATTTGCTTGATTTAAAGTACGGGCTTCTTCCTCCAGCGCTTTAATAGCCGCTTGGTTAATCCTAGTCCTCTCCTCGTTGTTAAACAATGTCATTAATAATTGCTGGCAGTCAGCCCAAGTTGGATTATGCGTCTGGACTATCGAGGTGAACAGGTCGGTCATGGCTTGTGGTTTCTCAGTATACGAGGAATTGTGGGTCTTCCAATTCAAGAGATCGGTAGTCGTGAATGGGACATATACGAAGACTGGGTCAGCATACACCATTTGACCTAAATCATTAAGGTAAGCTGACTGTAGCGGTACTTACCCTCTCCAGGGGCCGGCCGGGGTCCTCCCTTCTCGCCGCGCGCGGTCCTGCTCCTGCACGAGCTGCGCGCGGCTCAGCCAACGATGGGATCAGTCAGGCGGGCAGTGACCGCGAGAAGCGGTCACATGTCCCGCCCGACACTAAGAGCGCGCCGCGCGTCTCGGGCGCGCTCTTAAAGGGACAGTGGGAGACTAAATTAGAATCAGTCTCCCATTGGCCCCTGTCAGGCCACATTCCCCATTCAACCACGTTTTGGGGGCGTGGATATGACAGGAGCCAATCAAAGTGAACCTTAGGGTTTTTATACTCACCTGTTTCCCCTTGCTCCTTGCCCTATCGTGGTTTCTGTCCAGTTCCCTTTAGTGCTTGTATCGTTCAGTTGGTTTTTTGGTGCTTGACCTTGGCTTTGTTCCTGACTCCGCTCTCTCCTTATCCTTGCTTGCTTATCCGCTGTTTTGTCCTCTGTGTACCAGTCCTCGGCTTGTTCTACGTTTCGCTGTCTCTCAGTTCCCTTGACCTCGGCTTGTTCTGACTCTGTCTTTCTCTCGTCCTAGTCCGGCCATTCTAAGGTCCGGTAAGACGAACACTGTTTCTTGTCTCTTGACTGTGAACTATTCCTGCGTGTTGGGGTATATTACCGTGACATTACGATAGGGCCATGGACCCCGCAGGTTTAGGTCAACAGATGGTCACTCATGAGGCTAGATTCGCAGAACAGGATCACCGTATGGATCAAATGGCTCAAGCCATCCAGACACTGTTATCCAGATCTGTTCCGGTACCTGTACCTACGCCTCCTGTAAACCCTATACCGGACACTGCTAATATGTCTAATGCTTCTGCACATCTAACCCCGCCACCTAGGTATGGAGGGGACGCTAAGACATGTAGGGGATTCCTTAATCAAGTAGAATTCCACTTCGAAATGTACCCACGTTCATTTCCCACAGACAGATCTAAGGTGGGTTTTCTTATGCACCAGCTTACGGATAAGGCGCTAGAATGGGCAAATCCTATTTGGGAGGCTAATGGGCCTATGGTACACGACTTTAATAGCTTCCTCACAGCGTTCCGTAGAACATTTGACACGACTAAAAGGTCAAAAAATGCCGCCAGGGCATTAATGAGAATAAAGCAAGGATCTAAATCTGTAGCCGATTATGCTATTCAGTTCCGGACCCTTGCCTCACAGGTAGATTGGACTAATAATGGCCTTACTACTGCCTTTATGGAAGGTCTGTCTGATACTATCTTAGATGAGGTAGCAGCTAAGGACCTCCCTGTACCGCTGGAGGACCTGATTGACTATCTTATCGATATAGATAACAGGATCCGTGACAGGTTATATACCAGGTCCAGAAATAGACATTTTGTTCCCCTTAACTCCCCTAGAGCTGAGACTCCCGAGGGATCTAAAGGTTCTGAGGAGGAACCTATGCAGTTAGGGGTTGCTAAACTTACCGACGCTGAAAAGCTTTATAGGAGAAAGGAGGGACTTTGTCTTTATTGTGGTAGGAGGGGTCATATGAGACAAGAATGTCCCGTGCGTCCGGGAAACTTTCGCACCTAAGGCCGTATAGAGGACTGGCCTTGGGTGTGACATCACAGTCCTCAGATTTGCCTCTTAATAAGCTACTTCTTCCTGTTTCCCTGCACCTTGATAGTAACTGCATAGCAGGGAATATACTAGCCCTGGTTGATTCCGGAGCGGCCGAAAACTTTATTGATTCCAGTTTTGTCAAGGAGAATAACATACCCACCAGAGAGAAGGAGACACCCTTGGCCGTTGAGGCCATAGATGGTAGACCATTATGCTCTCCTATTATCACACATGAGACTGTTCCCCTACATATGTCTACAGGGGTGTTACACTCTGAGACCATTCGGTTTCAGATCATTACTTCTCCTTCCTCTCACCTCGTGTTAGGGTATCCTTGGTTACGTACTCATAATCCCACTATTGATTGGGAGTCAGGACAAATAGTTTCTTGGAGTGATTCTTGCCAAGAGTCTTGTGTTGTTAAAATCACCCCTTTGAATTCTACTCATATTCCCCCCGTGCCTACGGTCATACCCTCTCAGTACCTGTCTCTTAAATCTGTTTTTGATAAAAGGGAGGCTGAAAGATTGCCACCTCACAGGCCTTACGATTGTGCAATTAATTTATTACCTGGTACGATGCCTCCCAAAGGGAGAATATATCCTTTATCTCCTCAGGAGAATCTGGTTATGGAGGAATATATCAAGGAATCTCTAGAGAAGGGATTTATAAGAAGATCCTCTTCCCCGGCAGGGGCTGGGTTCTTCTTTGTGTCTAAGAAAGATGGCGAATTAAGGCCTTGTATTGACTATAGGGGCCTTAACAAAATCACCGTCAAAAATGCGTACCCCATACCTTTGATCACAGAACTTTTTGATAGGCTTAAACAGGCCACAGTTTTTACTAAATTGGACCTTAGGGGTGCTTACAACCTCATACGTATCAAAAAGGATCACGAGTGGAAGACTGCTTTCAATACCAGGAGTGGCCACTACGAGTACACAGTGATGCCCTTTGGTCTTTGTAACGCCCCAGCAGTTTTTCAAGAATTTATTAATGATGTCCTACGTCAATTTATACATACATTCGTTATAGTATACTTGGACGACATATTAATTTATTCTAATGATTTACAGACTCATCACATGCATGTTAAATTAGTGTTGAGAACTCTTCTGGTTAACGGTCTCTATTGCAAACTCGAAAAATGTTCATTTGATCAATCTGAAGTCCAATTCTTGGGTTATATAATCTCTGCCAAGGGTTTTCGTATGGATCCCAAGAAACTGTCTGCCATTATGGAGTGGCCTCTGCCCCAGGGTTTGAAAGCCATTCAGCGTTTCCTGGGGTTCTCTAATTATTATAGGCGTTTTATTAAAGGGTTTTCTGCCATTGTAGCGCCTATAACCAGAATGACCAAGAAGGATGGTAATACTCATGTCTGGAAACCAGAAGCACTCGAGGCCTTTGAATTCTTGAAAGCTACATTTGCCTCTGCTCCTGTTTTACAGCATCCTGTCCCTTCACTGCCCTTTATTCTTGAGGTTGATGCTTCTGAGATAGGGGTAGGTGCTATCTTGTCTCAAAGAGATTCACCTGAAAAGCCGTTACACCCTTGTGGCTTCTTTTCCAGACAGATGTCCAAAGCAGAGAGGAATTATGATGTAGGCAATCGTGAACTCCTTGCTATCATTTTGGCGCTCAAGGAATGGAGACATCTGCTAGAGGGTACCAGGGATCCTATCCTCATTTTAACGGATCACAAAAACCTCTCATACCTTAGTGAAGCAAAAAGATTGTCTTCTAGGCAGGCCAGGTGGTCTCTGTTTTTGTCTCGTTTTAATTACATAATCACTTACAGACCGGGTGATCGTAATACTAAAGCTGACGCTCTGTCCAGACAATTCGAGACTACTGACAAACTCGAGGTCGATGTTACCCCTGTCATTCCGCCTGACAGAATAATAGCGACTACTGTTCTTTCTATTTCGTCTTCTCTCTTACAGACTATTCAGGCTAAACAAAACTTGGCTCCTGAGGAGAGGCCTGCTGATAAGCTATTCGTTGATTTACCAGAGAGACGAGACATCTTGTCGTTGTATCATGACACTAGAACTGCTGGACACCCTGGTATTTCTAAGACAGTCTCAGCAGTTTCTAGATATTTCTGGTGGGCGTCCTTGCGCAAGGACGTCACCGATTACGTTAATGCCTGTAGCACTTGTGCCAGTATGAAGTCCTCCCACAGAGTTCCCTGTGGGTTGTTGCATCCGTTGCCCATACCCGAGAGGCCATGGTCCAATATATCCATGGATTTTATTGTTGAATTACCTCCCTCTAATGGTAAAACTGTCATCCTGATGATTGTGGATCGTTTTTCTAAGATGGCTCATTTTGTGTCTCTTGTCAAATTGCCATCATCCAAGGAACTTGCCTCTATCTTTGCCGAGCAGGTGTTTCGGTTGCATGGTATTCCCACTTCGATCGTGTCCGATAGGGGTAGCCAGTTTATTTCCAGATTCTGGAGAGCGTTTTGTGCAGAGATGGGTATCTCCCTCTCGTTTTCTTCAGCCTACCACCCCCAGTCTAATGGAGCTGCTGAACGTGCCAACCAATCTCTGGAGCAGTATCTTCGCTGTTTCGTGTCCCACCATCAGAACAATTGGGCTGACCTGCTTCCTTGGGCTGAGTTTGCTCGTAATAATGCTGCTCATGAATCCTCCGGTAACAGCCCTTTTTACGTTGTGTATGGCCGGCATCCCGTGGTTCTTCCAGCTGCATTCTCCTTACAGGGCATGCCAGCTCTGGACGAACATTTGGCTAGTCTACGTAATACTTGGGAGCAGGTTCAGTGTTCTTTGGTGGCCTCAGCTGCTCGCCAGAAGGTTCACGCTGACAAGCATCGCAGGGCGGCTCCATCCTATGCGGTGGGAGACCGGGTTTGGCTTTCTACTCGCAATATTCGTCTTCGTGTGCCTTCTATGAAGTTGGCCCCTCGTTTTATTGGTCCTTTTCGTATCTTGCATGTGGTTAATCCTGTCTCGTATGCATTGGATCTTCCAAAAAATCTACGCATTCCTAACGTGTTTCATACCTCCTTGTTAAAACCCCTCCTGTGCAACCGTTTTACTCGGCATGTCCCTCCTCCTCCTCCGGTTTCGGTGGAGGGCCATGAGGAGTTTGAAGTGGCGGCTGTAATTGACTCTCGCTTGCTTCGGGGTCGCCTCCAATATCTGGTACATTGGAAGGGCTATGGGCCTGAGGAACGCAGTTGGATTTCCGCTGACGCTGTTCACGCTCCTCGCCTTGTGCGTTCTTTCCACGCTCGTTTTCCTGCCAGGCCTGCTCCTCCCCGCCCGGTGGGCGTGTCTTCAGGGGGGGGTACTGTAGCGGTACTTACCCTCTCCAGGGGCCGGCCGGGGTCCTCCCTTCTCGCCGCGCGCGGTCCTGCTCCTGCACGAGCCGCGCGCGGCTCAGCCAACGATGGGATCAGTCAGGCGGGCAGTGACCGCGAGAAGCGGTCACATGTCCCGCCCGACACTAAGAGCGCGCCGCGCGTCTCGGGCGCGCTCTTAAAGGGACAGTGGGAGACTAAATTAGAATCAGTCTCCCATTGGCCCCTGTCAGGCCACATTCCCCATTCAACCACGTTTTGGGGGCGTGGATATGACAGGAGCCAATCAAAGTGAACCTTAGGGTTTTTATACTCACCTGTTTCCCCTTGCTCCTTGCCCTATCGTGGTTTCTGTCCAGTTCCCTTTAGTGCTTGTATCGTTCAGTTGGTTTTTTGGTGCTTGACCTTGGCTTTGTTCCTGACTCCGCTCTCTCCTTATCCTTGCTTGCTTATCCGCTGTTTTGTCCTCTGTGTACCAGTCCTCGGCTTGTTCTACGTTTCGCTGTCTCTCAGTTCCCTTGACCTCGGCTTGTTCTGACTCTGTCTTTCTCTCGTCCTAGTCCGGCCATTCTAAGGTCCGGTAAGACGAACACTGTTTCTTGTCTCTTGACTGTGAACTATTCCTGCGTGTTGGGGTATATTACCGTGACACTGACCCAGGATTCAAACGAAGAGGCATCTGATAGTGTCTGGGTTTTTGGGTTCCGGTCAGTTGTCGGGTTAGTACATGGCTTCGTGGAGGGGCGTCAGTTAGGGGTTCCGGTCGGGGGGTAGTAAGACGTGGGGATGTAGAGGCTTTATTGTGGGGAAGGCCGGTGAATAGAATATTCCGAGCCGGGCTAGAGGAAGCCTGACCGGAAGCTTGAACTGGCGCCACATCGGGATAGATGGACTGAACGGGGGCTGGTGTCGGGAGGGGAGGTTTAGTATGGCGTGGGGTGGATTCTGAGCTGGAGGAGGAAGTGGAAGTGGGGACAACGGGGGAGGGGGTGTAGAACTTCCTGTACTTGCATCACTTCCCCTTGCAGGGAAATAAGGGGGCGGCATAGGGATCTCGGACTCAGGGGGCGTGTCCAAAATGGGCTTAGCCGTGGTCCTAGTGGACAGACAAATCCTGGCCACCATGAGGCGACATTGCTCCTCGTGGCATACTCGGATCCATCTTGGCGAGTCGTTTACGGCCTGCCTCCAACAATCAATGTATGGAAACTGTCCGTAAAGTTCAGGCCTACCTGATACAGCCACGTGTACACGCTGTACCAGATTTGGATCCAAACTGCCACGTGGCGGCCATGCCGCAACCAAAGTAGGCCATTCCCTAGTGCACAAAGTGATCAAGCGGGCAGGAGACATTTTAACCCCAAAATCACATACTGTGAATCCCTTTTTAAAATTCTTTACCATACATCCTAAGGGATCCAAAATCGTCGACTCCGACGCGCCCATACTTATCAATGGAGCGTCGTTGACAACGAATGCTATACATACACTCTATGCAACAGTCACACCCGTTCCTTCGGCAACAGCACCACGTGGTACAGTTACCAAGTGAATTATATAATTCCCTATATATGAATTACCCGTCTATAACATACCCCAGTAACATCGTCTTTACAAACAGCAGTTACAGTACGGTTAGCATAGGTCAAAGTACAATTTAAGGTCACAATACAATTATTAGTGGTTATGGTGTTAGACATGCAATAGACGACAATTATTAGTACTTATATACAGTGTCAGTAAATATACAGGGTTATGGTACCGTGCACTATAATACAGCAACATACTATTAACACTCTCGCTAAATGGCAGAGCTCACGCTATCTAACAAGATATACACGTTACTAAACAATCTTTATCACATATACAATCCCAACTAATCTATTGGCCAGTACCTTGATGGACTACCTAAAACTATCTACATCCGTTTTGGTTAGCCACACTGCCCAAGCACCACGTATAGCGAACTAGAGGGCAGAATTTACAACAGAACCCTTTTAGTCTTTCTACTCTATCAATAGTCTAGTGGGTTCCAAATTTACACGCCTTCCCACTTAGCCAAGATAGGTTGAGATCTAGCGGACCGAATTTACACAGACGCCGCTTAGTCTCCCGGTCCCTCCGACCTAGCGAACAAATTGTACACCCTAGAACGCTAGTCTAGACAAGACACCGGTGTCCGGCTAGGGCTATTTACACAGAACCCTGCCTGACTCCAAACCAAATCAAACGGTCTTACTAAAGAGCGTTCGATTGAGCGGTGCGCCTTCGCTCCTTCCCTCCGACAGAGGGGGCAGATTCCATACACAGATTAACCCCTTATGGGCCTACCGCACAATCGGTATACCCCTAGTGGGTCCGCCGTCTAAAACAGCGGTCGTCTTACTTCCTCGTTCCTGAAACTGAGTTCACACTCATCGACGGGGACACCCCAGCACTTACTACGTAGAGGCCGATGATCTCCTGGACAACAGACCAGTGGCGCCGAGACGAAAGGAGGTCCAGGCAGAAGTTCAGGGGTGCAGCCGTAGAGAACGTGGGCAAAGATAGACCGTCTCACGCCTCTGCTTCTCAGCTACCGTTGAACGATGAGCTTCCCGGCCAATGCACCAAATGATACCGGAGAAACTGACGGAAGCCAAGCACAGAGAGATGGACACAGGTTTCTTCAGGAAGGAAGATATTCTTTATTCGGTTCACCGATCGGGACTCAGAGGGACTAATGTCACCAAAATACAACAAGTTCTGAGCCCCGGACAATAGTGCAGGCTCCTTATATAGGCATATAACTCCTCCCATATTAAGCTCCACCCGCACATTCTCTTAACCAATCAATACAAATAAGAATTAACTTCCTGCTTGACCGCATGGCTTGTCCAGCACAATGGTGGAGGGGAATACTACATCCTGTATTCTCGCACATGCTCCGTACACTACTGATCGTATCTTTGCCACGTGCAACCAACCGACCGATACGTCAGCATATGCACGTACACATGCCACGTGGTAATCTCGGCCTACTAAATTTATTTTTACCGAGATTCCACCACACTTCGAGAACCGAAAGTGAGTTGTGTGGAGAAGTAGTACTTTCCTCGCCATTTAACACCGTGCAAGTGCCAGAGTGAGGGGTGCATGGGTAATAACTTAAATGCGTTTGTGATGTCTGTTTTGCTGAGCCAGGGGCGATTACCAGAAGAGATGATGGCCTGTATAGCGTCGTCAATAGTTACGTACTGGAGTGAGAATTTGTCTGCTGGAATGAGTGCGTTTATGCTGGGAACAAAAGAGGAGTGCGGTGCCGATAAATCAATAATTAGACATTTTTTATTAGAATATTTGTGAACTGCGACACCGATTGGGTTAGTGCGCTGTGGGGATATTTATGGGATAATAATAGTAAACAGATGAGAATTGCCCACGATTTTCAATTCTCAGATCCTTAATCGTTATCGTGTTAAATGAAATGTATAACCATATACCGGTAATTAAAAATCCCAAATTGTTATAAAAATAGATATTTATTTTTATATTCAAATGATAATATAAGTAACATGCATGATAATAATCAATGGAATTTTCAGTATAACATGAATATGTAATACAATATGGCAATAATCAATGAATATTCAGTATAAAACAATATGCAATACAGAGTGGCAGTTTACTTCCTGGTTAGTATAACATTGAATCTACAAGCTGTCAAGATAAGATTTACGACCCTTTCACAGAGACAAAGAATGTGAAGTTTCAGTGTGCAGAGATGGTAAAGAAACTTTCAGCTGGCAGTTTAGAAATAACCCTTTCAATGCTGGTTAAACCTCTTCTAGGGATTTAAGATCTACTCCTATGTAATATTAAATAAAAATAATATTTAAATAGTCAGTAATCACTCCAACATTTCCTTGCATCCAATGAGAAAATCTACTATGTTCTATAAGCTGATATTTTATTAATTTGTCTAAACAGATATTTTATCTTATTTTAGAGCCAATCAATACAGCTGGATAAATGGTCATGATATGCTAACGTGATATTAATCACACAAATACATTAATGATTATATTGATCCCAGCTGCAGATGGGATGCTATAACCATATATATTCTTTAATAATTAAGATTTCTAAATATGAAATCAAACATGATTTATCCAGTCATATATCATGCTATTAATTTTAATTAATTTAAATTAATTAATTAAATGCCTGTATATTTACCAGTTAAGTAGATATTTTCTCATCAGATATCCTCAGGTAGCTAAATGTCATAGATCTCTTTCTCTGCATGGAGTGTGAGAGTTTCTTGGTTACTCTGGTCGCCCGATTCTGCCTGGATCTCTCTGAATCCCCAGAGTGTCGTAATGTCTCTCTCTTCAATCTTTGAAATTCCGAATTTTTGAATTCTTCCCTTGTCTTAACTTTTTAAAGGGGAAATTCCTCTAAGTGATAGCCAATCACAAATGTGGGGTGTGGTTCCCTTCTAGGTAATCATTTTAGTATTTGAACTCAAGAGGGCAGCCTTGTTCCACTAGACATACCTATCCAGGAAAGAGTTAACTTTTCCTGGTGGCTATTTTTGACGTCATTTACGTTATCTTTATGTATGCCCTAACTCAAATCTTCTGTCACATCAAAGGGATTTCTCCGGACTTATCCAGACTATGCGTCTCCATTTTTCACGTGGGGAGTTTAAATACCACTGTATGCTGTTTTACTCAGAGCTGGTTATAGCTCTCTAAATTGTAAGTTGGCACTCTTAGGACCTCTGTGTTGTCTGTTGTTGCAGTACTACCTAAGTTATTGCACCATTGGGTTTTTTTCTTTTATATATTTTATATGCTGACGTCTGTCTCAGAAGTTTTAAAGAATCGTGTGGAGACTCCAATTGCCCAGTTATATCCTACATGTGGGGAGTATCAAATACCACTGTAAGCTGTTTTACCTAGAGCTGGGCTTAGCTCTAAAAATTGTAAGTTGGCATTTCTCTACGTCTGTGTTGTTCGTGATCCTCTCTACCATACGGTTTTGCACTATTGGTCCCCCCCTTCTCTGCTTTTGTGTTTCATATCCAACCACTGCGATTCCAAAGCGAGAACAGAAGAACATTTACTCAAGGTCTACACTGTACCTATAGAGACTTTCCTTTTTGTGTTATCGTTTTCGTTTATTTTATCCAGCGCACCCTGTATTTGTTGTTTTTTGTTGTCTCCATTTTCTGTAGTAATTCCTAAAATTGATAGTTTGTGAACTAAGTTTCACCTTAAACTATAATGGGACGTTGTACAATATCGAAAGTAAAATTTAATTATTTAATCCTCTGTCACCTAAGTCTGGGAATAGAATTTATTATATTCTGTCCATCCCCCGTTCTCAATGTCTTATCTATTTGGTTTGGTTATATACACATTCCATTCAGCTTGGGCAAAGCAGTCAGTCAAAGAGAAAGGATAGAAATTTTGTGTCTCTTTGTTAAAGCGGCACTGTCATGCCGAATTCCGTTTTTTTTTTAACCCCCCTCCCGCCTCAACTACATCCAATCGACCCCCTAGTCATCCCCAAATGCCCCTATTCCCCCCACATTACCTATTTCTTATTCTTTATTTTCTGCCCCGATCTATATTCAGGGCGCCGCCATCTTTGTGTGGGTAGGTGAAGTCCCTGTGGGACACGTCATCTACCCACACTACACAGACTGTGAGATTCCCGCACATGCCCAGTGAAACACCTGGACATGCGAACGGGAATTTCACCTATTCATTCATTCATTCATCAGACAGACGAATGAATGAATAGAAAAAATCAGACGAACAAACTGACACTGTGTATCAGTGTTAGTTTGTTCGTTCGGTTTATTACAAGGAGGGAGCTACCGGCGTGCAGCTCCCTCCTTGCATTATGTAAAGACAGAAGCGGCAGGGAGCAGTGCTCCCCACCACTTCATTAGCCCCCCAGGTCCTCCCCTCACTCTATGGGGGTCAATATGACCCCCATAATAGCACAAGGGAGATTCAAATCTCCCCGATGCCCCTACTCGCTATATCGCGAGTAGGGGCATGTCCACTAAACAGTGAGCAGCCTGTGGCTGCTCACTGTAAAAAAAAAAAAAAAAAAAAAGGGTAATAAGGGGGGGACGGGGGACCTACTGTCCTCCCCCGCCGGCCCCCACCCCTGGACGGCGGGTGGGGGCCATAATGGGAATGAGGGGGGACCTACTGTCCTCCCCTCAGGCCCCCACCCCTGGGCGGCGGGTGGGGGCCATAATAGTAATAAGGGGGGGGGGGACCTACTGTCCTCCCCTCAGGCCCCCACCCCTGGGCGGTGGGTGGGGGCCATAATAGTAATAAGGGGGGGGGGACCTACTGTCCTCCCCTCAGGCCCCCACCCCTGGGCGGCGGGTGGGGGCCATAATAGTAATAAGGGGGGGGACGGGACCTACTGTCCTCCCCCCCCCGGCCCCCACCCCTGGGCGGCGGGTGGGGGCCATAACAGTAACAAGGGAGGGGGGACCTACTGTCCTCCCCCCCCCCGGCCCCCACCCCTGGGCGGCGGGTGGGGGCCATAACGATAATGGGGGGGGACCTACTGTCCTCCCCCCGCCCCCACCCCTGGGCGGCGGGTGGGGGCACTAAGTAAATTCCCCCCCCCCCCCCATCAAGGTGACTAGGGGTGCCCAAGCCCCTAGTCACCCACCCCCCACCCAAATAAAAAATGCCCCTACCTACCCCCCTCACCCTAAAAAATAGTGAGGGGGGAATAAAATTGCTAACCTGTAAAGTAAAATTAAACTTACCATTCGACGTCTTCTTTTTTCTAAAATCTTCATTTTTCAGCCCCAAAAAAGGCCAAATAAAAAACCATCATAGCCGTCGAACTAAAAATAAAATAAAAAACCCGACGAAAAAGAAAAAACCCGAGCGCACAAAAAAATAATCCATCTTCACCCATGGAGGGCTCCGCGCAGACTGAGCTCCGCAGGGCTGGGCAAGGCTTATAAAGCCTTGCCCCGCCCTGCAATTAGCCTAAGAACACTCTGATTGGTGGGTTTAAGCCAATCAGAGTGCTCTTTGTCATTTTACAAGCGTGGGAAAGTTCTTTGGAACTTTCCCACGCTTGTAAAATGACACAGAGCACTGTGATTGGATGGCTTGAAATCCATCCAATCACAGTGCTCTGTGTCATTTTACAAGCGTGGGAAAGTTCTTTGGAACTTTCCCACGCTTGTAAAATGACACAGAGCACTGTGATTGGATGGATTTCAAGCCATCCAATCACAGTGCCCTGTGTCATTTTACAAGCGTGGGAAAATTCTTTGGAACTTTCCCACGCTTGTAAAATGACACAGAGCACTGTGATTGGATGGCTTGAAATCCATCCAATCACAGTGCTCTGTGTCATTTTACAAGCGTGGGAAAATTCTTTGGAACTTTCCCACGCTTGTAAAATGACACAGAGCACTGTGATTGGATGGATTTCAAGCCATCCAATCACAGTGCTCTGTGTCATTTTACAAGCGTGGGAAAATTCCAAAGAACTTTCCCACGCTTGTAAAATGACACAGAGCACTGTGATTGGATGGATTTCAAGCCATCCAATCACAGTGCTCTGTGTCATTTTACAAGCGTGGGAAAGTTCCAAAGAATTTTCCCACGCTTGTAAAATGACACAGAGCACTGTGATTGGATGGATTTCAAGCCATCCAATCACAGTGCTCTGTGTCATTTTACAAGCGTGGGAAAATTCCAAAGAACTTTCCCACGCTTGTAAAATGACAAAGAGCACTCTGATTGGCTTAAACCCACCAATCAGAGTGTTCTTAGGCTAATTGCAGGGCGGGGCAAGGCTTTATAAGCCTTGCCCCGCCCTGCGGAGCTCAGTCTGCGCGGAGCCCTCCATGGGTGAAGATGGATTATTTTTTTGTGCGCTCGGGTTTTTTCTTTTTCGTCGGGTTTTTTTTTTTGCGCTCGGGTTTTTTATTTTATTTTTAGTTCGACGGCTATGATGGTTTTTTATTTGGCCTTTTTTGGGGCTGAAAAATGAAGATTTTAGAAAAAAGAAGACGTCGAATGGTAAGTTTAATTTTACTTTACAGGTTAGCAATTTTATTCCCCCCTCACTATTTTTTAGGGTGAGGGGGGTAGGTAGGGGCATTTTTTATTTGGGTGGGGGGTGGGTGACTAGGGGCTTGGGCACCCCTAGTCACCTTGATGGGGGGGGGGATTTACTTAGTGCCCCCACCCGCCGCCCAGGGGTGGGGGCCGGGGCGGGCAGTCGGTCCCCCCCCCCCCCCTTATTACTATGATGGCCCCCACCCGCCGCCCAGGGGTGGGGGCTGGGGGGGGAGGACAGTAGGTCCCCCCCCCTATTACTATTATGGCCCCCACCCGCCGGCCAGGGGTGGGGGCCGGGGGGAGGACAGTAGGTCCCCCCCCTTGTTACTGTTATGGCCCCCACCCGCCGCCCAGGGGTGGGGGCCTGGGGGGGGAGGACAGTAGGTCCCCCCCCCTACTACTATTATGGCCCCCACCCGCCGGCCACATGTGGGGGCCGGGGGGGAGGACAGTAGGTCCCCCCCCCTACTACTATTATGGCCCCCACCCGCCGCCCAGGGGTGGGGGCCGGGGGGGAGG
Source organism: Pelobates fuscus (assembly GCF_036172605.1). Taxonomy (NCBI): domain Eukaryota; kingdom Metazoa; phylum Chordata; class Amphibia; order Anura; family Pelobatidae; genus Pelobates; species Pelobates fuscus. Next base: position 251,423,342 of record NC_086320.1, read on the forward strand.
ACAGTAGGTCCCCCCCCCCCTTTATTAACATTATGGCCCCCACCCGCCGCCCAGGGGTGGGGGCCGGGGGGGGAGGACAGTAGGTCCCCCCCCCTCATTATCTTTATGGCCCCCACCCACCGCTCAGGGGTGGGGGCCGGGGGGGGGGGGACAATAGGTCTCCCTCCCTTATTTTACTTAACGGCCCCCACCCGTCATTTAGGGGTGGGGGGCAATATTTTTTATTTTATTTTTTCTACAGTGAGCAGCCACAGGCTGCTCACTGCTTACTAGACATGCCCCTACTCGCGGTATAGCGAGTAGGGGCATATTATTTACTAATACCAAGTCATTTTTACTTGGTGTTAGTAAATTTGGCTGAAAGACCAGTTTAGGTCTTTCAGCCTTTTAGTAGATAGCTCCCTGATACCGTGGGAATTAGGGAGTTATCTACTAAGCGGCTGCAAGATGCAGCCACAGCAATGAATAGGATCGGAGTTTCATTCATTTGAATGAAATTCCGATCCGAACAAAGTACCGAATTGCAGCCTAACACCAATGGAGAAACTCTTCTCATTCTGTTAGGATGCAATTCGGCAGTTTTGCCGGCGTTCTGTCTAAGTGACAGGACTTTCGGCAATACTGACAGGAAGCATTGTGGGAACAGGGAGGAAAGCTAGGGATCATGGGAAAATTGCTCTGACCAGCGGAAATGAAGCACACTTTGCTCCTCCGCTGGTCAGAGCTGGTCAAGCGGAGGAATCCCATAAGACAAAGAGTCCCTACTTTGTCTTATGGTTTTAAAGAAAACTAAAGAAGAATGGAAGAAATGAATAACAGATCCCGAGAGAGGGTGAGAAGAGGAAGAGATTGAGGAAAGGTAAGTTCGGCATGACAGTGCCGCTTTAACTTGAAGATACACAATGGAGTCTGGTCTGTTTAGCAATGACTTCAGAACATACACTTTGTATTTCTATCATAGCACAAAATGTCTGCCGATATAAATACCCTGACAGCGCCAGGAGGAAAAAGGTGAGGAGGTGAAAGGCCCGATCATGAAACCATTGGTAATTTCTGAGGAAAGGAGAGTGCCTGTGGAGACTGGGTCTAGACGTGCTGACAGGAGAGTAGGACATTCAAGTGTACCTGAGGGGATGGCTACTATGCCCGTGAGAAACCCCTGTGTGAACCCCGTGGTCAGATATTCCACCAGGTGCCTGCTAGGGTGTGACCTTAAGTAAAAAAACAGGTTGTCGACATTAATGTCGGTTAATCATTTGTTAGGGGAAAACCTGGCCGGACACATGGTCTTGGTATGTGCCCTGAAGCAAATGGAGCAGATGTGCAATAGTCTACATGCGCTGAAACTGCAGGAGCCTGCGTTGAAATTATTGCACACCTGCGCCTTGCCTAAAAAGGTGATGGGCCTACCCAGCTTTTCACGACCACCCGCTGGTTTGTGAGGGGTGAAAGAGGAATGAGGGGTGGGAGTGGAGGTGGTGGGATCTGCTTCGGAGGGACATAAGTCCGCCATGTGGGAAGTGGAATTACATATGGCACAAGATGGGGGCCTGAGACCAGCGAAGTGGCAACATAATAATTCTGTATCCATCTGACACCAGTTAATTCTAACGTTGAACTGTTTCAGATGGGTTGCCGCCTTCGCTGATACTGACTTATGGTAGTCGTAGAAAGAAGAGCCCCCGTACTTGATGCCTAGATCCACCACCTTGTGAAGGTAGAGGTCTAACTCCTCTCTTCTGTGGGGATACACCGTGCAGATGACGTCACGATATATCCCGAAAGCTATCACGAACTTGGGAATTGAGTTTTTTATTAAGCCTAGGATCTCTTGTCTTGAGCACTACTGAAATACCCCCGTAATTGTAAGCCTTGTTCTCCAGTATGTCCTGTGAAGCTATAAGCAGAGACACCAGACACACGTCCTTCCCGTCTAGGATTTCTTTCCTGATAGAGTCTGGGATGGAGTGAGCTGGTGACTCAAAAGGAGCTATAGCTGTGACTGGTGTAGGCGAGGGGAGTATGGGGGGGCATGCTGGTATAGCTGGGACAGCCGGGGTGGAGACTGTGAGGCTCGGGGTATTACCTGGGGAGGCGATGGTGCTCTCCACCATAGATAGCCTGCTATTAAGGGTCTGTAGGTTGGCCAAGATTGCTGCCAGGGTATCCTGGGTGGCCGTGCCAGTGCTTGGTGGATGTCCTTGAGAGCTAGTGCTTGGCCTAGGCTCAGGGGCTTGGTAGGTAAGTAGCCTGTAAAGTTCTGCCTTTCTAAGTTCGGACGTAATTTTAGGAATAGTCCATGCTCTCAAGGACGTGGGAGTTGAAGGGGTGAGAGATTCGCCTGGAGACTCAGGTCTGGTTGGCGTGAACGGTATCTCTTCTGGCAGTTCTTCGATGGGGATTGGTTCTTGGGACATTCTAAAAGAAATTATTTTGTGAATGAGGTATTAGAAGGGGAGTGAGGAAACGTGGGGGGTATGAGAGATGGTACTGTAATGAACTGGACTGTAATACTAGTGACGAAGCGAAAAACGCATCTGTGAGATTTTTGGTAGGTGAGGCCCTGCTAATGCCAAGTGGCGGTGAGAGGCTCTATCTATGATTTGGGTTAGGAAATTGAGGCCACAGATGTGGTGGCAGGGTGTTGGCCTCTCGGTGACTGTAAAGAGAATTCAAAACGTGTGGCCATGACAGGTGAGGCCCTGACTAAAGCCCTGTAGTAGGGCGGATGTGGCGTATAACTATGATTTGGGCGTGGGGCCGTACCTCCGTGTTGAGGTGGGAGATGGCCTCGCGGGACCGGATTTCCTAATAGGGTGAGTTAAGGCGGTAGCTGAACGGCAGAGGTGAGTAGGGGCTGGGAGTTTAACTAGGGGACTTACTCATCCCACAAATTCAGGCCTAATGGCCTTTCTACATATATATATATATATATATATATATATATATCATACTAAGTGTATTTGTATGTGTGTGTGTGTGTATGTATGTATGTATGTATGTATGTATGTCTATATATATATATATATATATATATATATATATATATATATATATTTTATATCAAAATAGTCTGAGAATATAAATATATATAGCCACACTGTTGAGTAGAGAGTTTCCGTCACTTCTGGATTTTAAAAACAATAAGATTTATTGTCATGAGTCAACGTTTCAGTACCTAGCTTGGAACTTTCATCAGGACACAAACAGATATCATACAAATGACTAGCTTTTATACAGAGTTAAAAAGAAAAAAATATTACTCACCACCCCCAGCTGCTCGCAAGTGGATTGCGTACTGTACCGGAGCTTGGGCGCATATATGAATCACCTGGGTGTGTTACCGCAAGTCATGGACATGGTCCACCCCCTTTACTGAGTGTTTCCTGTATTTCTGCATTGCCCAGGCATTCGGCTATTGGCTGTTCTAAGGGCCGCTGACGTCAGACGGATCACTATGTGGGTTCCGCCCATGTACCACGTAGGACGGGACGCATCTCCAGGGCAACTGGAACTCACCAATCCCATTATACGAGATGGCACTAAGTGTCAACATCAGGTAATATTTACCAATATACCCAGTTAATGGGCCGTGAAAATTCCAATAGAGCTGTGTAATTAGCTGTATAATGGCATTATCATTACCAAAAATAGGTAGATCATAAAACAAATGTTCATACACCATAATTTAGGCCCTGGGGAGATAGCGCAGCTAAGCGGACAAGGGCACATGTAGGAGTGTGGGGATAGATGCAGGGGAGGGTCTTTGATAGTGGGTGTATTGTGTGGGTGGGGGTTAGGGCTATGTGAGCTAGCAGGGGGGAGGTCTTACCTCAGTGCCACTTGGGATTCGGGCCAGTGAACAGCTTCCCGCCCGCCCACCCCGAGTAGGTTTAGTTAGTCACAGCGAGTCGGGGGTATGTCCTTGCCAATTAAGTGTGGTTATGTTAAGGATGGAATAAGTTCCTCATGTTTACAGGTCTCAACCTCCCCTGCTTCAAAAGGTTTAACTTTAGGTTGCCTGAGGTCTCGTGCCCATCGAGCGTGGATAAGGTCGGCTGATGGCAGGCATTGGAATATGTTTTTTATGACGGGGGGGGGAGGTGAGAGGCAGTGGTGTTTAGGAGCCACTGCAGGTTTTTATTGGCAAGGACGGGGGGTTCTCTGTATAGCACTGTATGTTGAGTTGTTATTTATATATGTATGTTATTTATGTTTTGTTGCTAACAATTTCGTTACAGAAAGAAGAGTTTAATATATGGAGTTATGGGTGTGTTATACAGTTATTTATTTATGTTATAATAAATGCTGTGGCCTGTTCATCCATACCACGTTGTCTGTCGTTATTGGGGGGAGGTTGAATGGGGTTTAATTATGTTTATGCTTCATCGTAATTCCCCACTACGTACATACAAGGAGATACTCCCTTAAGATCATATGCCTATTAGCTAAACATACATAAAAGACAGCATAAAAAAAGTTCTGGATCTTCAAGTAATAGAGACATAGAAAGGATACAACTTATTAAAGTAATAATGCACCTATATACTGCTCAAAAAATAAAGGGAACACTTAAATAACACAATGCAACTCCAAGTCAATCACACTTCTGTGAAATCAAACTGTTCACTTAGGAAGCAACACTGATTGACAATCAGTTTCACATGCTGTTGTGCAAATGGGAAAGACAACAGGTTGAAATTATAGGCAATTAGCAAAACACCCCCGATAAAGGAGTGGTTCTGCAGGTGGTGACCACAGAACACTTCTCAGTTCCTATGCTTCCTGGCTGATGTTTTGGTCACTTTTGAATGCTGGCGGTGCTTTCACTCTAGTGGTAGCATGACACGGAGTCTACAACCCACACACGTGGCTCAGGTAGTGCAGCTCATCCAGGATGGCACATCAATGCGAGCTGTGGCAAGAAGGTTTGCTGTGTCTATCAGCGTAGTGTCCAGAGCATGGAGGCGCTACCAGGAGACAGGCCAGTACATTAGGAGATGTGGAGGAGGCCGTAGGAGGGCAACAACCCAGCAGCAGGACCGCTATCTCCGCCTTTGTGCAAGGAGGAACAGGAGAAGCACTGCTAGAGCCCTGCAAAATAACCTCCAGCAGGCCACAAATGTGCATGTGTCTACTCAAACGGACTCCATGAGGGGGGTATGAGGGTCTGACATCCACAAGTGGGGGTTGTGCTTACAGCCCAACATCGTGCAGGACGTTTGGTATTTGCCAGAGAACACCAAGATTGGCAAATTTGACACTGGCGCCCTGTGCTCTTCATAGATGAAAGCAGGTTCACACTGAGCACATGTGACAGACGTGACAGAGTCTGGAGACGCCGTGGAGAACGTTCTGCTGCCTGCAAGATTCTCCAGTATGACCAGTTTGGCAGTGGGTCAGTAATGGTGTGGGGTGCCATTTCTTTGGGGGGCCGCACAGCCCTCCATGTGCTCGCCAGAGGTAGCCTGACTGCCATTAGGTACCGAGATGAGATTCTCAGACCCCTTGTGAGACCATTTGCTGGTGCGGTTGGCCCTGGGTTACTCCTAATGCAAGACAATGCTAGACCTCATGTGGCTGGAGTGTGTCAGCAATTCCTGCAAGACGAAGGCATTGATGCTATGGACTAGCCTAACCATTCCCCAGACCTGAATTTGATTGAGCACATCTGGGACATCATGTCTCGCTCCTTCCACAACATCACATTGCACCACAAACTGTCCAGAAGTTGGCAGATGCTTTAGTCCAGATCTGGGAGGAGATCCCTCAGGAGACCATCCGCCACCCCATCAGGAGCATGCACAGGCGTTGTACAGAGGTCATACACGCACTTGGAGGCCACACGCACTACTGAGCCTCATTTTGACTTGTTTTAAGGACATTAAATCAAAGTTGGATCAGCCTGTAGTGTGTTTTTCCACTTTAATTTTGAGTGTGACTCCAAATCCAGACCTCCATGGGTTTAAAAATGTGATTTCCATTTTTTTATTTTGTGTGATTTTGTTGTCAGCAAATTCAACTATTTAAAGAACAAAGTATTTCAGAAGAATTTAATTTATTCAGTTCTACGTGTTATTTTTGTGTTCCCTTTATTTTTTTGAGCAGTGTATTTACATAGTTACATAGCTGAAAAGAGACTTGTGTCCATCAAGTTCAGCCTTCCTCACATTTGTTTTTTTGCTGTTGATCCAAAAGAAGGCACACAAACCCAGTTTGAAGCACTTCCAATTTTGCAACAAGCTAGGAAAAAAAAAATCCTTCTTGACCCCAGAATGGCAGTCAGATTTATCCTTGGATCAAGCAGTTATTTCCCTACATTGAAATATTATATCCTTGAATATTCTGTTTTTGCAAGTATGCATCTAGTAGCTGAACATTTTTCTGGACTCTGATAAAACCAATTCTTCAGGCAAGAGAATTCCACATCCTTATTGTTCTTACAGTAAAAAAAAAAAAAAAAAAAACTTTCCTGTGCCTTAGACAAAATCTCCTTTCTTCCAGTCTAAACGCATGACCTTGTGTCCTATGTAAAGTCCAGTTAGTGAATAGATTTCCACACAATGGTTTGTATTGTCCCCAAAAATATTTGTATAATGTTATCATATCCCCTATCAGGTGACGTTTTTCTAAACTATACAGGTTTAAATTTGCTAACCTTTCTTCATAGCTGATATGTTCCATTCCATGTATAAATTTTGTAGCCCGCCTCTGCACTTTTTCTAGTGCCATAATATCCTACTTTAGAACAGGTGGCTAAAATTGCACAGCATATTCAATATGTGGTCTTACCAGTGATTTATAAAGAGGCAAAATGATATTCTCATCCCGAGAATGAATGCCCTTTTTCATGCATGACAATACCTTACTGGCCTTAGCCACTGCTGATTGACATTTCATAGTTTGTTGTCTATTACAATTCCCAAGTCCTTTTTGTATGTTGTTATACCTAATTCGATTCCGTTAAGGGTATACGTTGCTTGTTTATTCTTTACGCCAAAGTGCATAACTTTGCATTTTTCAACATTAAATTTAATCTGCCATTTGAGTGCCCAGTTCCCCAGTCTATCTAAATCCCTCTGCAGCAAAGTAGCTTACATTGTATTATTTTAATACAATTTAATACAATTGAATTTATTTTGTGTCATCTGCAAACACTGAAATATGACTTTCAATGCTTTTTTTCAAGATAATTAATAAACATGTTAAATAGAAGGGGTCCCAGAACAGAACCCTGAGGGACACCACTTGCCACCTCTGTCCAGCTTGAAAATGTACCATTTATGACAACTCTTTGTACTCTATTTTTAAGCCAATGTTCTAACCAAGAAACAATTTTTTCATCTAGACCGATTTCCTTCAGTTTGAACACTAATCTATTGTGTAGAACTGTATCAAATGCCTTAGCAAAATCCAAATAGATCACATCCACTGAAACACCCTGATCTATACTTCTACTTACTTCTTCGTAGAACGCAATCAAGTTAGTTTGACATGACCTGTGCTTCATAAATAAAGTATTTAGATAATCCATCATAAAGTGCATACCACTGTGATCCATGGCTATGGACAATAATGAATGCAACTCGAAACCAAAAGGGGTTCTGCCATTCCTCCAAAGGGAATGTATAAGTCTAGAGTATTTCCTAATAGATATATAATAGGTATAGAGAATGACATAAATACCGTTCTATCTCTTAAAGTGGTAGGGACATAGTAAAAATGTGACAGTGCTCATATATTTACATAGGTAGGGATCTTAAAGCAATCCATCAATAAGTGCATGCCAATATAGTCTAAATATATGGACAATAAGGTGAACCAAGTGTACTCTGTGAGTACTGCATTTTCAAAGAAACTTTATCATTATCATATAAAAGTGCAAAATACATGATCTAAATATTTAGATCCATTAAAGTGCATACAGTACTCCTCCAAGAATAATGTATAGGAGGATTTATATAAGAGGGTTCTACAGTCTGGGGTAAGTAACATACTTACTTAGTGGTGGTGAGAATGTAATAAAATCGGCAAACACAGTATCATATGCATCACACAAAATATTCATAAGTAATAAAAACACCTATAGCTATGCATACACAATTGTTTCGGAATTAATAAGCAACTACTACACTCCTATCTAAAGGAATGGTAGGAAAGAGGACTTTTCATTAGTGTGTTCGGTTCAAGGATCCAAAATGTTTCTCGCTGCAAAAGTAGTTTAGCCCTGTCACCCCCTCTTGCAGGCATTGAAATGTGGTCAAATGCCACGCATCTAAGCGTCGAGAGATGGTGTTGGCTTTCTAGAAAATGTCTGGCCACAGGTTTGTCCGACTTACCATCTCTGTAGGCGAGCCGGATACATGACCTGTGTCCCCTAATTCTCTCGAATAATGCGGTTTCAGTTTTCTCAACATAGTTAAGACCTCATGGGCAACTGAGCTTATAAACCACAAAATCTGTTCGACAGCATATCCTATTTTATTTTATAGGTTTTACCCGTGTGTGGGTGACAAAAAGTTTTAGAAGGGATAATGTGACCACATGTCACACATCCTAGACACTGAACACATCCTGCATTTAATATCCATATGGACCAATAGATCTCTACGATTTTTGTTCCGTTTATAGCAGGTAAAAGGTTTCTGTTGTATATTCCAGTAATGTGACATCCCTTCTCAAGATATTCCAATTCTGATCAATAGAAGTTTTAAAAGCTGAGCTGGCTGTATGAAATTACATGGAAAATAGCAATCTGGATGGGGCTTGATCCATCTTTATCTTCTCCCCGGATTCCTGGTACTTCTTCTTAGCCTCATCGAAGGCCCGGTTGAGTACGTTCCTTTTATACCCTCATTTGACAAATCTGTTATACATCATTTGTAGCTGTTCAGTACATTGAATAGCAACTGAATTATTTCTAAAGACTCAAAGGAAATGAGAAAGTGACAATGAGTCTTTGAGATGTTTAGGATGAGCACTCTCATAATGCAGAATAGTATTTCTATTAGTTGGTTTTGTATATAATTCATATTCCAGTTGCTTTTCATTCAATAATAGTTCAATATCAAGGAATTGTATGCTCTTGGAATTAATCTTAGAGGTGGCTTTAACTGGTGTGGGTAAATTGATAATATACTCCATAAAAATCTGAGCCTCACTTTCTCTGCCATTCCATAAACTAGGATATCATCTATAAAACGATAATATTTCACAATCTGATGTTTAAACTGTTGTAGAATGTACTTCTCCTCAAAAGCATGTGTTGGCATACATCGGGGCCATAGCTGCCCCTATTGAGGTACCACAGATCTGTGGATACCAATTGGTCTGAAAACAAAAGTAATTGCACTGTAAAGCCAGTTGCATAAGTTCCAGGACAATCTCGATCGTAGGTCCCTGGTAAACCGAAGAGTTGGCTAGAAGACTACTCATTGCCTCCACCCCATCATCATGGGGTATGATGGCGTATAAGCTATTTACATCCATGGTAATTAGCACTCCATCAAACTCTCCTACTGTCTGAAAAAAAAATCACAAGAAGATTTCCTGTGTCTTTATTGCAGGTGGGAATTGTCATAAATGGTTCCTTAAATAAGAAATCAAGATATTTAGCAATCGGTTCAAGGATGCCATCCCGAACCCGGACATTTCAGTAACAGTTCAAGTTCGGTGTTCGGCGATTTAATGGCACGTTTTGAAAAGCTGCAGGGCAGCCAATCAACAAGCGTTTGACTTGTGTGCCCTTAGAAGCCATCACAGCCATGCCTTCTAATCACACATTTTGTTGTGCTAAATAGAACATTTACTGCCGGCGGTGCATTACTTGCAGTCCAATAAAACCCTTAAATACTACTGTTACATTGTTGGTTTAAAAAAAAAAAAATCACACTTTTTTGTGCTAAATAGAACATTTGCGGACTGCGGTACATTTTTTTGCAGTCCAATAAAACCTTTAAATACTTCTTTTACAGTGTTGGTTTAAAAAAATCACACTTTTTTGAGACAGTGAAGTAACTGTATTATCACGCCTGTCACACTGTTGTGTGACCTCTAGAATCTTTTTTCTCTTTAGGACACCGGCACTGCCATACTATCAGTGAACTTAATTGTTGACTATTGGCGGTTACATTGTCACCTGACATAAACCATCTGTTAGGTTGGTGGGTGAACGCAAAGAATGAGTAGAGCGTCAAATAAGGGACATGGCCCTGGTTATGGTGCTGCTGGTGTACACGCACAAGTGAAACACCTTCCTCAGGTGCGAGTAGGCGACAGAACCTTCAGCATTATTTGGGGTAAGCCCAAATGCCGCTCTACGAATGGTGAGGCCAGAACAAGTACAGGCGATAGTAGATTGGATGGCTGACAGTGCCTCCAGTTCCTTCACATTGTCTCCCACCCGGTCCCCTGACAAAAGTTTAGAGTTGGCACCTGCAGCCCATGGCAATCTGTCTTTCACCTCAACCCCTTGCAAATCAGCCAAGCAGTCTGAGCCACAATTCATGCAGCAGTCTCTTTTGCTTTTTGATGACTCTGCTGGCGGGATTTATGTGGGCCATCCACCTGGCCCTGCCCCAGAAGTGAAAGAGATTGAGTGCACTGATGCACAACTACTTATATTTCAGGATGTGGACATGCGGGGACCACCGCAGCACGTCTCTGATGATGACGAAACACAGGTGCCAACTGCTGTGGCTTTCTGCAGTGTGCAGACCGGAAAGGAGGGCAGGGTTGAGGAGTGGGTGGAAAATGATGTGGAGGATGTTGAGGTCCTAGACCCCACATGGAATCAAGGTCATGCGAGTGACATGTGCAGTTTGGAGGAAGAGGCAGTGGTCGCACAGACGCACCAGCACAGCATAAGAGGGAGCAGGGTGCAAAAGCGGAGCGGCCGTCCCCTAGACAGTATGCCTGCTACTGCCCACCGCACCCAAGGACCGAGCACACCAAAGCCATCTCCAAGGAGTTCCCTGGCGTGGCAGTTCTTTAGACAATGTGGTGACGACAAGACACGAGTGGTTTGCACGCTGTGCAATCAGAGCCTGAAGCGAGGCATAAACGTTCTAAACCTGAGCACAACCTGCATGACCAGGCATCTACATGCAAAGCACAAGCTGCAGTGGAGTAAGCACCTCAAAAACCAAGAAAGGTCTCAGGCTCCTCCTGCTTCCTCTTCTGCCTCTTCCTCCACCTCTGGGGTGACAGTGGCACCTGCCACCCCGCAAACAGAGGATGTGGCAGCAACACCACCACGTCCGCCACCGTCCCCAAGCATCTCCACACTGTCCCATGGAAGCGTTCAGCTGTCAATCTTCCAAACACTGAAGAGAAAGAGGAAGTACCCCCTACCCCCCTGAAATTCCTGGCCTTTGAAATGCTGTCATTCCATCTGGTGGAGACGGACCAACCAATTGGTGGACAAAATCAGGTGTGCACTGCGTATGCCATCTGTGGCAAGGTCCACATAACCACTGATACGTGGACCAGAAAGCACGGGCAGGGACGCTATATCTCCCTAACTGCACACTGGGCAAATGGCGGCTGGGCCTGAGGCGGATAGCAGTTTGGCGCATGTCCTTCCGCCACTGAGGATTGCAGGGTATGTCTCTTTGCCTCCTGTTGCCTCCTACTCCGCTTCCTCCTCCTCTACCACCTCCTCATCTGTTCAGCGTAACACCTTCACCACCAACTTCAGCACAGCCAGGAGGAAACAACAGCAGGCTGTTTAAAAACCCCACACCGCACAGGAGCTGTGGACGGGCATGGAACAACAGACCAATGAGTGGTTGTTGCCACTGAGCCTCAAGCCCGGCCTGGTGGTGTGCGATAATGGGTGAAGTATTGTAGCAGCTCTGGGCCTAGCCGGTTTGATGCACATCTCTTGCCTAGCACATGTGCTGAATTTGGTGGTGCAGAAATTCCTAAAAAAAACTACCCAGATATATCGGAGCTGCTGCAGAAAGTACGGGCCGTCTGTGCACGCTTTCGGCGTTCTCACACTGCTGCTGCTCGCCTGTCTACGCTGCAGCGTAACTTCGGCCTTCCCGCTCACCTCCTCATTTGCAACGTGCCCACAAGGTGGAACTCCACCTTGCACATGCTGGAGAGACTGTGCGAGCAGCAGCAGGCGATAGTGGAGTTTCAGCTGCAGCACGCATGGGTCAGTCGCTCTGCACCAGACTTGCCCTCCAATAGATCCTCGTTAAAAGATTTAAAGTGTACTCATTCCAATTACAGGGTCTCAAAAGAGTCCTGTATTGTTATTTTTCGCCACTACCTCCCCGCGTCGGGAGTGGGTAATTTGCGCGCCTGCTGCCTTCCTTGGATGTGGTAGTCATTTCTAAGGCTCCCTCTACGGAATCGAACCCTGATTCCCCGTTACCCATGGTCACCATGGTAGGCGCAGAAAGTACCATTGAAAGTTGATAGGGCAGACATCCGAATGCGTTGTCGCCGACATAGGGATGTGCGAGCTGCCCGAGGTTATCTAGAGTCACCAAAGTGCCTGCGCAACGACTGCCGAGTTGCCCACATTAAAACTTGTGCTAATTACTGGGTGGCCACCCTGCTGGATCCCCATTACAAGGACAATGTGTCGTCCTTAATTCCCTCACTGGAGCGTGATCGGAAGATGCGCGACTACAAGTGCACGCTGGTAAACGCGCTGCTGAGGGCATTCCCAACTGAAACCAGGGGCTGAATGGAAGCACAAGGCGAAGGCAGAGGAGGAGGAGGTCGCCATCGCAGCACACGTACTGACTGATGGGTCTGCCCCATTCAACTTCTGGGTCTCCAAATTGGGCACATGGCCTGAGCTTGCCCTTTATGCATTGGAGGTGCTGGCCTGCCCTGCAGCCAGTGTGTTGTCTGAACGTGTGTTTAGCACGGCAGGGGGCGTTATCACAGGCAAGCGCAGCCGCCTGTCCACAGCCAAAGTGGACAAGCTCACAATTATTAAAATGAACCAGGCATGGATCCCACCAGACTTGGATGTACCTTGTGCAGAATAGACATTTATACCGGCCTCACCCAGCCATTGTTATACTCAAGTGCATTTATTCTTTGTTTTCTTTTTTTATATGTCCCAATATTTTGTGGGCTACCCCAATTGTTTTCAGGGCACTTGTCTCTTACCCCCATTTTAATTCCTTTTGCATCCCTCTAGCCCTTTCCGGGACTTTTTTAGAGCCATTTTAGTGCCCAAAAGTTCGGGTCCCCATTGACTTCAATGGGGTTTGGGGTAAAGTTCAAGGCCGAACTCGAACTTTTTGCTGATGTTCGGCCGAACCCGGCGAACCCAAACATCCAGGTGTCCGCTCAACTCTGCTTATAATTTAGGATCACTTTAGCATAACAATTGTGGGATCACTAAAAGGGCTTTAATCAATTGTCTCTCTTCCTTAGCAAGATTTGAATGCTGTGGTCTATGCTCTGGTAAGATTTCATTGTTGCTTGATTAGATGTTGGATCAAATTGGCTTGGAGGTTTAAAAGGGCAATCGTGTTTAATATATTTGATACCCTGTGTTCGAGTTTTATTGAAAAAAATATTTCAGTCTGAGTGTTCATCCAAATTTAAAGAGTTCTATATTCGAACTGAAATGATTCGGAGGAGTTGTCAGAGTTGTCAGAACAAAGGAAAGGCCTTAGTTCAGAATATTTACTTCTTTAGTGGTGAGTTCTCTGATAGAGAGATTGAATACTGAAATCATCTCCGGTATGGAGGTTTGCCTTTGGGACCAGTGTTTCCCTCCCTTCTGTCCAGTGGCGTCGCTAGGGGGGGGCAGAGGGGGCCATGCCCCCCCCTAGGTAAGGCTGTGCCCCCCCCTTGTGCCCCCCCAATTTAAATCAAAGTTATGTATCATGTGGAGTTAGTGGCAATAAAATAATTGCCAGGCTCTCTGCCTGGTTCAGTCAGCCAGCGCGGCGCCGGCCGCTGTTTGTATTATCATTGAAGTTCTGACAGCCGCGAGGGAGAGTCTCACCTCTCTGTCAGAACTTCACGGATCATGTCGTTTCTGTAATTCCGGCGGCTCGGCTGTCCGCCAGACTGGTGCCACCATGTGACCTTTAGGGGAACAACCATAGAGAGGGAGGGAGCTGCGCAGGAGCGGACATTGCAGCGTGCGCGTGGAGTAGTGGGCCATACCTTAAAGGCAGCCGCACTGTGCAGAGCAAGAAGATTGAGAAGGACGAAAAAAGAAGACCCTGAAAGGCTGAAAGTCAGAGCAAGCAGCAAAGCACTAAGCAGGGAAGCAGTGAGCAGAGAGCACTGAGGAGAAGAGCAAGAGGAAGAGGAGAGGAAAGTACAGCAGGTAAGAAAGGGCCTGAGGCTGAGCATAGTAAGGGAGGGGGGGGAGAGGCTGAGCATAGTAAGGGGGGGGGGGGAGAGGCTGAGCATATAAGGGAGGGGGGGAGAGGATGAGCATATAAGGGAGGGGGGAGGCTGAGCATATAAGGGAGGGGGGGAGAGGCTGAGCATATAAGGGAGGGGGGAGAGGCTGAGCATATAAGGGAGGGGAGGAGATGCTGAACATATAAGGGAGGGGGGGAGAGGCTCAGCATATAAGGGAGGGGGGGAGAGGCTGAGCATATAAGGGGGGGGGGAGAGGCTGAGCATATAAGGGAGGGGGGAGAGACTGAGCATATAAGGGAGGGGGGAGAGGCTGAACATATAAGGGAGGGGGGAGAGGCTGAGCATATAAGGGAGGGGGGAGAGGCTGAGCATATAAGGGAGGGAGGGGGGAGAGGCTGAGCATATAAGGGAGGGGGGAGAGGCTGAGCATATAAGGGAGGGGGAGAGGCTGAGCATATAAGGGAGGGGGAGAGGCTGAGCATATAAGGGAGGGGGAAGAGGCTGAGCATATAAGGGAGGGGGGAGAGACTGAGCATATAAGGGAGGGGGGGAGAGGCTGAACATATAAGGGAGGGGGGAGAGGCTGAGCATATAAGGGAGGGGGGAGAAGCTGAGCATATAAGGGAGGGAGGGGGGAGAGGCTGAGCATATAAGGGAGGGGGAGAGGCTGAGCATATAAGGGAGGGGGGAGAGGCTGAGCATATAAGGGAGGGGGAGAGAGGCTGAACATATAAGGGAGGGGGGAGAGGCTGAGCATATAAGGGAGGGGGGAGAGGCTGAGCATATAAGGGAGGGAGGGGGAGAGGCTGAGCATATAAGGGAGGGGGAGAGGCTGAGCATATAAGGGAGGGGGAAGAGGCTGAGCATATAAGGGAGGGGGGAGAGACTGAGCATATAAGGGAGGGGGGGAGAGGCTGAACATATAAGGGAGGGGGGAGAGGCTGAGCATATAAGGGAGGGGGGAGAAGCTGAGCATATAAGGGAGGGAGGGGGGAGAGGCTGAGCATATAAGGGAGGGGGAGAGGCTGAGCATATAAGGGAGGGGGGAGAGGCTGAGCATATAAGGGAGGGGGAGAGGCTGAGCATATAAGGGAGGGGGAAGAGGCTGAGCATATAAGGGAGGGGGGAGAGGCTGAGCATATAAGGGAGGGGGGAAGAGGCTGAGCATATAAGGGAGGGGGGAGAGGCTGAGCATATAAGGGAGGGGGGAGAGACTGAGCATATAAGGGAGGGGGAGAGGCTGAGCATATAAGGGAGGGGGGAGAGGCTGAGCATATAAGGGAGGGGGGGAGAGGCTGAGCATATAAGGGAGGGGGGAGAGGCTGAGCATATAAGGGAGGGGGGGAGAGGCTGAGCATATAAGGGAGGGGGGGAGAGGCTGAGCATATAAGGGATGGGGGGAGAGGCTGAGCATATAAGGGAGGGGGGAGAGGCTGAGCATATAAGGGAGGGGGGGTAGAGGCTGAGCATATAAGGAAGGGGGGAGGCTGAGCAAATAAGGGAAGGGGGGAGAGGCTGATCATATAAGGATGGGGAGGCTGAGCATATAAGGGAGGGGGAGAGGCTGAGCATATAAGGGAGGGGGGAGAGGCTGAGCATATAAGGATGGGGGAGGCTGAGCATATAAGGATGGGGAGGCTGAGCATATAAGGATGGGGAGGCTGAGCATATAAGGATGGCGGGAGGCTAAGCATATAAGGATGGGGGAGGCTGAGCATATAAGGATGGGGGAGGCTGAGCATATAAGGATGGGGGAGGCTGAGCATATAAGGATGGGGGGAGGCTGAGCATATAAGGATGGGGGGAGAGGCTGAGCATATAAGGGAGGGGGGGAGAGGCTGAGCATATAAGGGAGGGGGGAGAGGCTGAGCATATAAGGGGGAGAGGCTGAGCATATAAGGGAGGGGGGAGAGGCTGAGCATATAAGGGAGGGGGAGAGGCTGGGCATATAAGAGAGGGGGAGGCTGAGCATATAAGGGAAGGGGGAGAGGCTGATCATATAAAGATGGGGGGAGGCTGAGCATATAAGGGAGGGGGAGAGGCTGAGCATATAAGGGAGGGGGGGAGAGGCTGAGCATATAAGGATGGGGGAGGCTGAGCATATAAGGATGGGGGAGGCTGAGCATATAAGGATGGGGAGGCTGAGCATATAAGGATGGGGGAGGCTAAGCATATAAGGATGGGGGAGGCTGAGCATATAAGGATGGGGGAGGCTGAGCATATAAGGATGGGGGAGGCTGAGCATATAAGGATGGGGGGAGGCTGAGCATATAAGGATGCGGGGAGGCTGAGCATATAAGGATGGGGGGAGAGGCTGAGCATATAAGGGAGGGGGGAGGCTGAGCATATAAGGGAGGGGGGAAAGGCTGAGCATATAAGGGAGGGGGAGGCTGAGCATATAAGGGAAGGGGGGAGAGGCTGATCATATAAGGATGGGGGAGGCTGAGCATATAAGGGAGGGGGGAGAGGCTGAGCATATAAGGATGGGGGAGGCTGAGCATATAAGGATGGGGGAGGCTGAGCATATAAGGATGGGGGAGGCTGAGCATATAAGGGAGGGGGGAGAGGCTGAGCATATAAGGGAGGGGGGAGGCTGAGCATATAAGGATGGGGGAGGCTGAGCATATAAGTATGGGGGAGGCTAAGCATATAAGGATGGGGGGAGGCTGAGCATATAAGGATGGGGAGGCTGAGCATATAAGGATGGGGAGGTTGAGCATATAAGGATGGGGAGGCTGAACATATAAGGATGGGGGAGGCTGAGCATATAAGGATGGGGGAGGCTGAGCATATAAGGATGGGGGAGGCTGAGCATATAAGGATGGGGGATAGGTTGAGCATATAAAGGAGGGGGGGAGGCTGAACATATAAGGGAGGGGGGAGAGGCTGAGCATATAAGGGAGGGGGGAGAGGCTGAGCATATAAGGATGGGGAGGCTGAGCATATAAGGATGGGGGAGGCTGAGCATATAAGGATGGGGGGAGGCTAAGCATATAAGGAAGGGGAGGCTGAGCATATAAGGATGGGGGGAGGCTGAGCATATAAGGATGGGGGGAGGCTGAGCATATAAGGATGCGGGGAGGCTGACCATATAAGGATGGGGGAGAGGCTGAGCATATAAGGGAGGGGGGAGGCTGAGCATATAAGGGAGGGGGGAGAGGCTGAGCATATAAGGGAGGGGGAGGCTGAGCATATAAGGGAAGGGGGGAGAGGCTGATCATATAAGGATGGGGGAGGCTGAGCATATAAGGGAGGGGGGAGAGGCTGAGCATATAAGGGAGGGGGGAGAGGCTGAGCATATAAGGATGGGGGAGGCTGAGCATATAAGGATGGGGGAGGCTGAGCATATAAGGGAGGGGGGAGAGGCTGAGCATATAAGGGAGGGGGGAGACTGAGCATATAAGGGAAGGGGGGAGAGGCTGATCATATAAGGATGGGGAGAGGCTGAGCATATAAGGGAGGGGGGAGAGGCTGAGCATATAAGGGAGGGGGGAGAGGCTGAGCATATAAGGGAGGGGGAGGCTGAGCATATAAGGGAAGGGGGGAGAGGCTGATCATATAATGATGGGGGAGGCTGAGCATATAAGGGTGGGGGGAGAGGCTGAGCATATAAGGGAGGGGGGAGAGGCTGAGCATATAAGGATGGGGGAGGCTGAGCATATAAGGATGGGGGAGGCTGAGCATATAAGGATGGGGGGAGAGGCTGAGCATATAAGGGAGGGGGGGGAGAGGCTGAGCATATAAGGGGGGGGGAGAGGCTGAGCATATAAGGGAGGGGGGAGAGACTGAGCATATAAGGGAGGGGGGGAGAGGCTGAACATATAAGGGAGGGGGGAGAGGCTGAGCATATAAGGGAGGGGGGAGAGGCTGAGCATATAAGGGAGGGAGGGGGGGAGAGGCTGAGCATATAAGGGAGGGGGGAGAGGCTGAGCATATAAGGGAGGGGGGAGAGGCTGAGCATATAAGGGAGGGGGAGAGGCTGAGCATATAAGGGAGGGGGAAGAGGCTGAGCATATAAGGGAGGGGGGAGAGACTGAGCATATAAGGGAGGGGGGGAGAGGCTGAACATATAAGGGAGGGGGGAGAGGCTGAGCATATAAGGGAGGGAGGGGGGGAGAGGCTGAGCATATAAGGGAGGGGGAGAGGCTGAGCATATAAGGGAGGGGGGAGAGGCTGAGCATATAAGGGAGGGGGAGAGGCTGAGCATATAAGGGAGGGGGAAGAGGCTGAGCATATAAGGGTGGGGGGAGAGGCTGAGCATATAAGGGAGGGGGGAAGAGGCTGATCATATAAGGGAGGGGGGAGAGGCTGAGCATATAAGGGAGGGGGGAGAGACTGAGCATATAAGGGAGGGGGAGAGGCTGAGCATATAAGGGAGGGGGGAGAGGCTGAGCATATAAGGGAGGGGGGGAGAGGCTGAGCATATAAGGGAGGGGGGAGAGGCTGAGCATATAAGGGAGGGGGGAGAGGCTGAGCATATAAGGGAGGGGGGGAGAGGCTGAGCATATAAGGGAGGGGGGAGAGGCTGAGCATATAAGGGAGGGGGGGAGAGGCTGAGCATATAAGGGAGGGGGGAGAGGCTGAGCATATAAGGGAGGGGGTAGAGGCTGAGAATATAAGGAAGGGGGGAGGCTGAGCATATAAGGGAAGGGGGGAGAGGCTGATCATATAAGGATGGGGAGGCTGAGCATATAAGGGAGGGGGAGAGGCTGAGCATATAAGGGAGGGGGGAGAGGCTGAGCATATAAGGATGGGGGGAGGCTGAGCATATAAGGATGGGGAGGCTGAGCATATCAGGATGGGGAGGCTGAGCATATAAGGATGGGGGAGGCTAAGCATATAAGGATGGGGGAGGCTGAGCATATAAGGATGGGGGGAGGCTGAGCATATAAGGATGGGGGAGGCTGAGCATATAAGGATGGGGGGAGGCTGAGCATATAAGGATGGGGGGAGAGGCTGAGCATATAAGGGAGGGGGGGAGAGGCTGAGCATATAAGGGAGGGGGGAGAGGCTGAGCATATAAGGGGGGGAGAGGCTGAGCATATAAGGGAGGGGGGAGAGGCTGAGCATATAAGGGAGGGGGAGAGGCTGGGCATATAAGAGAGGGGGAGGCTGAGCATATAAGGGAAGGGGGAGAGGCTGATCATATAAAGATGGGGGGAGGCTGAGCATATAAGGGAGGGGGGAGAGGCTGAGCATATAAGGGAGGGGGGAGAGGCTGAGCATATAAGGGAGGGGGGAAGAGGCTGATCATATAAGGGAGGGGGGAGAGGCTGAGCATATAAGGGAGGGGGGAGAGACTGAGCATATAAGGGTGGGGGGAGAGGCTGAGCATATAAGGGAGGGGGGAAGAGGCTGATCATATAAGGGAGGGGGGAGAGGCTGAGCATATAAGGGAGGGGGGGAGAGGCTGAGCATATAAGGGAGGGGGGAGAGGCTGAGCATATAAGGGAGGGGGGAGAGGCTGAGCATATAAGGGAGGGGGGGAGAGGCTGAGCATATAAGGGAGGGGGGAGAGGCTGAGCATATAAGGGAGGGGGGAGAGGCTGAGCATATAAGGGAGGGGGGAGAGGCTGAGCATATAAGGGAGGGGGTAGAGGCTGAGCATATAAGGAAGGGGGGAGGCTGAGCATATAAGGGAAGGGGGGAGAGGCTGATCATATAAGGATGGGGAGGCTGAGCATATAAGGGAGGGGGAGAGGCTGAGCATATAAGGGAGGGGGAGAGGCTGAGCATATAAGGATGGGGGGAGGCTGAGCATATAAGGATGGGGAGGCTGAGCATATCAGGATGGGGAGGCTGAGCATATAAGGATGGGGGAGGCTAAGCATATAAGGATGGGGGAGGCTGAGCATATAAGGATGGGGGGAGGCTGAGCATATAAGGATGGGGGAGGCTGAGCATATAAGGATGGGGGGAGGCTGAGCATATAAGGATGGGGGGAGAGGCTGAGCATATAAGGGAGGGGGGGAGAGGCTGAGCATATAAGGGAGGGGGGAGAGGCTGAGCATATAAGGGGGGGAGAGGCTGAGCATATAAGGGAGGGGGGAGGCTGAGCATATAAGGGAGGGGGAGAGGCTGGGCATATAAGAGAGGGGGAGGCTGAGCATATAAGGGAAGGGGGAGAGGCTGATCATATAAAGATGGGGGGAGGCTGAGCATATAAGGGAGGGGGGAGAGGCTGAGCATATAAGGGAGGGGGGAGAGGCTGAGCATATAAGGATGGGGGGAGGCTGAGCATATAAGGATGGGGGAGGCTGAGCATATAAGGATGGGGGAGGCTGAGCATATAAGGATGGGGGGAGGCTAAGCATATAAGGATGGGGGAGGCTGAGCATATAAGGATGGGGAGGCTGAGCATATAAGGATGGGGGAGGCTGAGCATATAAGGATGGGGGGAGGCTGAGCATATAAGGATGCGGGGAGGCTGAGCATATAAGGATGGGGGGGAGAGGCTGAGCATATAAGGGAGGGGGGAGGCTGAGCATATAAGGGAGGGGGGAAAGGCTGAGCATATAAGGGAGGGGGAGGCTGAGCATATAAGGGAAGGGGGGAGAGGCTGATCATATAAGGATGGGGGAGGCTGAGCATATAAGGGAGGGGGGAGAGGCTGAGCATATAAGGATGGGGGAGGCTGAGCATATAAGGATGGGGGAGGCTGAGCATATAAGGGAGGGGGGAGAGGCTGAGCATATTAGGGAGGGGGGAGGCTGAGCATATAACCATGGGGGAGGCTGAGCATATAAGTATGGGGGAGGCTAAGCATATAAGGATGGGGGGAGGCTGAGCATATAAGGATGGGGAGGCTGAGCATATAAGGATGGGGAGGTTGAGCATATAAGGATGGGGAGGCTGAACATATAAGGATGGGGGGAGGCTGAGCATATAAGGATGGGGGAGGCTGAGCATATAAGGATGGGGGAGGCTGAGCATATAAGGATGGGGGATAGGCTGAGCATATAAAGGAGGGGGGGAGGCTGAGCATATAAGGGAGGGGGGAGAGGCTGAGCATATAAGGGAGGGGGGAGAGGCTGAGCATATAAGGGAAGGGGGGAGAGGCTGATCATATAAGGATGGGGGAGGCTGAGCATATAAGGGAGGGGGGAGAGGCTGAGCATATAAGGGAGGGGGGAGAGGCTGAGCATATAAGGATGGGGGGAGGCTGAGCATATAAGGATGGGGGAGGCTGAGCATATAAGGATGGGGGGAGGCTAAGCATATAAGGAAGGGGAGGCTGAGCATTTATATGCTCAGCCTCCCCTTCCTTATATGCTTAGCCTCCCCCCATCCTTATATGCTCAGCCTATAATGGGGGGAGGCTGAGCATATAAGGATGGGGGGAGGCTGAGCATATAAGGATGGGGGAGGCTGAGCATATAAGGATGCGGGGAGTCTGAGCATATAAGGATGGGGGGAGAGGCTGAGCATATAAGGGAGGGGGGAGAGGCTGAGCATATAAGGGAGGGGGGAGAGGCTGAGCATATAAGGGAAGGGGGGAGAGGCTGATCATATAAGGAGGGGGGAGGCTGAGCATATAAGGGAGGGGGGAGAGGCTGAGCATATAAGGGAGGGGGGAGAGGCTGAGCATATAAGGGAGGGGGGAGAGGCTGAGCATATAAAGGAGGGGGAGGCTGAGCATATAAGGGAAGGGGGGAGAGGCTGATCATATAAGGATGGGGGAGGCTGAGCATATAAGGATGGGGGAGGCTGAGCATATAAGGATGGGGGGAGGCTAAGCATATAAGGATGGGGGAGGCTGAGCATATAAGGGAGGGGGGAGAGGCTGAGCATATAAGGATGGGGAGGCTGAGCATATAAGGATGGGGGAGGCTGAGCATATAAGGGAGGGGGGAGAGGCTGAGCATATAAGGGAGGGGGAGGCTGAGCATATAAGGATGGGGGAGGCTGAGCATATAAGGATGGGGGGAGGCTAAGCATATAAGGATGGGGGAGGCTGAGCATATAAGGGAGGGGGGAGAGGCTGAGCATATAAGGATGGGGGAGGCTGAGCATATAAGGATGGGGGAGGCTGAGCATATAAGGGAGGGGGAGAGGCTGAGCATATAAGGGAGGGGGGAGGCTGAGCATATAAGGATGGGGAGGCTGAGCATATAAGGATGGGGGAGGCTAAGCATATAAGGATGGGGGGAGGCTGAGCATATAAGGATGGGGAGGCTGAGCATATAAGGATGGGGAGGCTGAGCATATAAGGATGGGGGAGGCTGAACATATAAAGATGGGGGAGGCTGAGCATATAAGGATGGGGGAGGCTGAGCATATAAGGATGGGGGGAGGCTGAGCATATAAGGATGGGGGGATAGGCTGAGCATATAAGTGAGGGGGGAGGCTGAGCATATAAGGGAGGGGGGAGAGGCTGAGCATATAAGGGAGGGGGAGGCTGAGCATATAAGGGAAGGGGGGGAGAGGCTGATCATATAAGGATGAGGAGAGGCTGAGCATATAAGGGAGGGGGGAGAGGCTGAGCATATAAGGGAGGGGGGAGAGGCTGAGCATATAAGGATGGGGGAGGCTGAGCATATAAGGTTGGGGGATGGGGGGATGCTGAGCATATAAGGATGGGGGGAGGCTGAGCATATAATGATTGGGGAGGCTGAGCATATAAGGATGGGGGAGGCTGAGCATATAAGGATGGGGGAGGCTGAGCATATAAGGATGGGGGGAGGCTGAGCATATAAGGATGCGGGGAGGCTGAGCATATAAGGGAGGGGGGAGGCTGAGCATATAAGGGAGGGGGAGAGGCTGAGCATATAAGGGAGGGGGAGGCTGAGCATATAAGGGAAGGGGGGAGAGGCTGATCATATAAGGATGGGGAGGCTGAGCATATAAGTGAGGGGGAGAGGCTGAGCATATAAGGGAGGGGGGAGAGGCTGAGCATATAAGGATGGGGGAGGCTGAGCATATAAGGATGGGGGAGGCTGAGCATATAAGGGAGGGGGGGAGAGGCTGAGCATATAAGGGAGGGGGGAGAGGCTGAGCATATAAGGATGGGGGGAGGCTGAGCATATAAGGATGGGGAGGCTGAGCATATAAGGATGGGGGAGGCTGAGCATATAAGGATGGGGGAGGCTGAGCATATAAGGATGGGGGGAGGCTAAGCATATAAGGATGGGGGGAGGCTGAGCATATAAGGATGGGGGAGGCTGAGCATATAAGGATGGGGGGAGGCTGAGCATATAAGGATGGGGGGAGGCTGAGCATATAAGGATGGGGGAGGCTGAGCATATAAGGATGGGGGGAGAGGCTGAGCATATAAGGGAGGGGGGAGGCTGAGCATATAAGGGGGGGAGGCTGAGCATTTAAGGGATGGGGAGAGGCTGAGCATATAAGGGAGGGGGAGGCTGAGCATATAAGGGAAGGGGGGAGAGGCTGATCATATAAGGATGGGGAGAGGCTGAGCATATAAGGATGGGGGGAGGCTGAGCATATAAGGATGGGGGGAGGCTGAGCATATAAGGATGGTGGGGAGAGGCTGAGCA
Organism: Pelobates fuscus; assembly: GCF_036172605.1. Classification (NCBI taxonomy): domain Eukaryota; kingdom Metazoa; phylum Chordata; class Amphibia; order Anura; family Pelobatidae; genus Pelobates; species Pelobates fuscus. The sequence goes on from NC_086320.1 coordinate 251,447,197, forward strand.
TATAAGGATGGGGGGAGAGGCTGGGCATATAAGGGAGGGGGGGGAGGCTGAGCATATAAGGGAGGGGGGAGAGGCTGAGCATATAAGGGAGGGGGAGGCTGAACATATAAGGGAAGGGGGGAGAGGCTGATCATATAAGGATGGGGAGGCTGAGCATATAAGGATGGGGGAGGCTGAGCATATAAGGATGGGGGGAGGCTAAGCATATAAGGATGGGGAGGCTGAGCATATAAGGATGGGGGGGAGAGGCTGAGCATATAAGGGAGGGGGGAGGCTGAGCATATAAGGGAGGGGGGAGAGGCTGAGCATATAAGGGAGTGGGGAGGCTGAGCATATAAGGGAAGGGGGGAGAGGCTGATCATATAAGGATGGGGGAGGCTGAGAATATAAGGATGGGGGAGGCTGAGCATATAAGGGAGGGGGGGAGAGGCTGAGCATATAAGGGAGGGGGGAGAGGCTGAGCATATAAAGGAGGGGGAGGCTGAGCATATAAGGGAAGGGGGGAGAGGCTGATCATATAAGGATGGGGGAGGCTGAGCATATAAGGATGGGGGAGGCTGAGCATATAAGGATGGGGGGAGGCTAAGCATATAAGGATGGGGGAGGCTGAGCATATAAGGGAGGGGGGAGAGGCTGAGCATATAAGGATGGGGGAGGCTGAGCATATAAGGATGGGGGAGGCTGAGCATATAAGGGAGGGGGGAGAGGCTGAGCATATAAGGGAGGGGGAGGCTGAGCATATAAGGATGGGGGAGGCTGAGCATATAAGGATGGGGGAGGCTAAGCATATAAGGATGGGGGAGGCTGAGCATATAAGGATGGTGGGGAGAGGCTGAGCATATAAGGATGGGGGGAGAGGCTGGGCATATAAGGGAGGGGGGAGGCTGAGCATATAAGGGAGGGGGAGAGGCTGAGCATATAAGGGAGGGGGAGGCTGAACATATAAGGGAAGGGGGGAGAGGCTGATCATATAAGGATGGGGGGAGGCTGAGCATATAAGGATGGGGGAGGCTGAGCATATAAGGATGGGGGGAGGCTAAGCATATAAGGATGGGGAGGCTGAGCATATAAGGATGGGGGGGAGAGGCTGAGCATATAAGGGAGGGGGGAGGCTGAGCATATAAGGGAGGGGGGAGAGGCTGAGCATATAAGGGAGTGGGGAGGCTGAGCATATAAGGGAGGGGGAGAGGCTGAGCATATAAGGGAGGGGGGAGGCTGAGCATATAAGGGAAGGGGGGAGAGGCTGATCATATAAGGATGGGGAGAGGCTGAGCATATAGGGGGGGAGAGGCTGAGCATATAAGGATGGGGGAGGCTGAGCATATAAGGATGGGGGGAGGCTGAGCATATAAGGATGGGGGGAGAGGCTGAGCATATAAGGGAGGGGGGGAGAGGCTGAGCATATAAGGGGGGGGGAGAGGCTGAGCATATAAGGGAGGGGGGAGAGACTGAGCATATAAGGGAGGGGGGAGAGGCTGAACATATAAGGGAGGGGGGAGAGGCTGAGCATATAAGGGAGGGGGGAGAGGCTGAGCATATAAGGGAGGGAGGGGGGGAGAGGCTGAGCATATAAGGGAGGGGGGAGAGGCTGAGCATATAAGGGAGGGGGGAGAGGCTGAGCATATAAGGGAGGGGGAGAGGCTGAGCATATAAGGGAGGGGGAAGAGGCTGAGCATATAAGGGAGGGGGGAGAGACTGAGCATATAAGGGAGGGGGGAGAGGCTGAACATATAAGGGAGGGGGGAGAGGCTGAGCATATAAGGGAGGGAGGGGGGGAGAGGCTGAGCATATAAGGGAGGGGGAGAGGCTGAGCATATAAGGGAGGGGGGAGAGGCTGAGCATATAAGGGAGGGGGAGAGGCTGAGCATATAAGGGAGGGGGAAGAGGCTGAGCATATAAGGGTGGGGGGAGAGGCTGAGCATATAAGGGAGGGGGGAAGAGGCTGAGCATATAAGGGAGGGGGGAGAGGCTGAGCATATAAGGGAGGGGGGAGAGACTGAGCATATAAGGGAGGGGGAGAGGCTGAGCATATAAGGGAGGGGGGAGAGGCTGAGCATATAAGGGAGGGGGGGAGAGGCTGAGCATATAAGGGAGGGGGGAGAGGCTGAGCATATAAGGGAGGGGGGAGAGGCTGAGCATATAAGGGAGGGGGGGAGAGGCTGAGCATATAAGGGAGGGGGGAGAGGCTGAGCATATAAGGGAGGGGGGGAGAGGCTGAGCATATAAGGGAGGGGGGAGAGGCTGAGCATATAAGGGAGGTGGGTAGAGGCTGAGCATATAAGGAAGGGGGGAGGCTGAGCATATAAGGGAAGGGGGGAGAGGCTGATCATATAAGGATGGGGAGGCTGAGCATATAAGGGAGGGGGAGAGGCTGAGCATATAAGGGAGGGGGGAGAGGCTGAGCATATAAGGATGGGGGAGGCTGAGCATATAAGGATGGGGAGGCTGAGCATATCAGGATGGGGAGGCTGAGCATATAAGGATGGGGGAGGCTAAGCATATAAGGATGGGGGAGGCTGAGCATATAAGGATGGGGGAGGCTGAGCATATAAGGATGGGGGAGGCTGAGCATATAAGGATGGGGGGAGAGGCTGAGCATATAAGGGAGGGGGGGAGAGGCTGAGCATATAAGGGAGGGGGGAGAGGCTGAGCATATAAGGGGGGAGAGGCTGAGCATATAAGGGAGGGGGGAGAGGCTGAGCATATAAGGGAGGGGGAGAGGCTGGGCATATAAGAGAGGGGGAGGCTGAGCATATAAGGGAAGGGGGAGAGGCTGATCATATAAAGATGGGGGGAGGCTGAGCATATAAGGGAGGGGGGAGAGGCTGAGCATATAAGGGAGGGGGGAGAGGCTGAGCATATAAGGATGGGGGGAGGCTGAGCATATAAGGATGGGGGAGGCTGAGCATATAAGGATGGGGGAGGCTGAGCATATAAGGATGGGGGGAGGCTAAGCATATAAGGATGGGGGAGGCTGAGCATATAAGGATGGGGGAGGCTGAGCATATAAGGATGGGGGAGGCTGAGCATATAAGGATGGGGGGAGGCTGAGCATATAAGGATGCGGGGAGGCTGAGCATATAAGGATGGGGGGGAGAGGCTGAGCATATAAGGGAGGGGGGAGGCTGAGCATATAAGGGAGGGGGGAAAGGCTGAGCATATAAGGGAGGGGGAGGCTGAGCATATAAGGGAAGGGGGGAGAGGCTGATCATATAAGGATGGGGGAGGCTGAGCATATAAGGGAGGGGGGAGAGGCTGAGCATATAAGGATGGGGGAGGCTGAGCATATAAGGATGGGGGAGGCTGAGCATATAAGGGAGGGGGGAGAGGCTGAGCATATTAGGGAGGGGGGAGGCTGAGCATATAATGATGGGGGAGGCTGAGCATATAAGTATGGGGGAGGCTAAGCATATAAGGATGGGGGGAGGCTGAGCATATAAGGATGGGGAGGCTGAGCATATAAGGATGGGGAGGTTGAGCATATAAGGATGGGGAGGCTGAACATATAAGGATGGGGGGAGGCTGAGCATATAAGGATGGGGGAGGCTGAGCATATAAGGATGGGGGAGGCTGAGCATATAAGGATGGGGGATAGGCTGAGCATATAAAGGAGGGGGGAGGCTGAGCATATACGGGAGGGGGGAGAGGCTGAGCATATAAGGGAGGGGTGAGAGGCTGAGCATATAAGGGAAGGGGGGAGAGGCTGATCATATAAGGATGGGGGAGGCTGAGCATATAAGGGAGGGGGGAGAGGCTGAGCATATAAGGGAGGGGGGAGAGGCTGAGCATATAAGGATGGGGGGAGGCTGAGCATATAAGGATGGGGGAGGCTGAGCATATAAGGATGGGGGGAGGCTAAGCATATAAGGAAGGGGAGGCTGAGCATATAAGGATGGGGGGAGGCTGAGCATATAAGGATGGGGGGAGGCTGAGCATATAAGGATGGGGGAGGCTGAGCATATAAGGATGCGGGGAGTCTGAGCATATAAGGATGGGGGGGAGAGGCTGAGCATATAAGGGAGGGGGGAGGCTGAGCATATAAGGGAGGGGGGAGAGGCTGAGCATATAAGGGAGGGGGAGGCTGAGCATATAAGGGAAGGGGGGAGAGGCTGATCATATAAGGATGGGGGAGGCTGAGCATATAAGGGAGGGGGGAGAGGCTGAGCATATAAGGGAGGGGGGAGAGGCTGAGCATATAAAGGAGGGGGAGGCTGAGCATATAAGGGAAGGGGGGAGAGGCTGATCATATAAGGATGGGGGAGGCTGAGCATATAAGGATGGGGGAGGCTGAGCATATAAGGATGGGGGGAGGCTAAGCATATAAGGATGGGGGAGGCTGAGCATATAAGGGAGGGGGGAGAGGCTGAGCATATAAGGATGGGGGAGGCTGAGCATATAAGGATGGGGGAGGCTGAGCATATAAGGGAGGGGGGAGAGGCTGAGCATATAAGGGAGGGGGAGGCTGAGCATATAAGGATGGGGGAGGCTGAGCATATAAGGATGGGGGGAGGCTAAGCATATAAGGATGGGGGGCTGAGCATATAAGGGAGGGGGGAGAGGCTGAGCATATAAGGATGGGGGAGGCTGAGCATATAAGGATGGGGGAGGCTGAGCATATAAGGGAGGGGGGAGAGGCTGAGCATATAAGGGAGGGGGGAGGCTGAGCATATAAGGATGGGGAGGCTGAGCATATAAGGATGGGGGAGGCTAAGCATATAAGGATGGGGGAGGCTGAGCACATAAGGATGGGGAGGCTGAGCATATAAGGATGGGGAGGCTGAGCATATAAGGATGGGGAGGCTGAGCATATAAGGATGGGGGAGGCTGAACATATAAAGATGGGGGAGGCTGAGCATATAAGGATGGGGGAGGCTGAGCATATAAGGATGGGGGGAGGCTGAGCATATAAGGATGGGGGATAGGCTTAGCATATAAGTGAGGGGGGAGGCTGAGCATATAAGGGAGGGGGGAGAGGCTGAGCATATAAGGGAGGGGGAGGCTGAGCATATAAGGGAAGGGGGGGAGAGGCTGATCATATAAGGATGGGGAGAGGCTGAGCATATAAGGGAGGGGGAGAGGCTGAACATATAAGGGAGGGGGGAGAGGCTGAGCATATAAGGATGGGGGAGGCTGAGCATATAAGGATGGGGGATGGGGGGATGCTGAGCATATAAGGATGGGGGGAGGCTGAGCATATAATGATTGGGGAGGCTGAGCATATAAGGATGGGGGAGGCTGAGCATATAAGGATGGGGGAGGCTGAGCATATAAGGATGGGGGGAGGCTGAGCATATAAGGATGCAGGGAGGCTGAGCATATAAGGGAGGGGGGAGGCTGAGCATATAAGGGAGGGGGAGAGGCTGAGCATATAAGGGAGGGGGAGGCTGAGCATATAAGGGAAGGGGGGAGAGGCTGATCATATAAGGATGGGGAGGCTGAGCATATAAGTGAGGGGGAGAGGCTGAGCATATAAGGGAGGGGGGAGAGGCTGAGCATATAAGGATGGGGGAGGCTGAGCATATAAGGATGGGGGAGGCTGAGCATATAAGGGAGGGGGGGAGAGGCTGAGCATATAAGGGAGGGGAGAGGCTGAGCATATAAGGATGGGGGGAGGCTGAGCATATAAGGATGGGGAGGCTGAGCATATAAGGATGGGGGAGGCTGAGCATATAAGGATGGGGGAGGCTGAGCATATAAGGATGGGGGAAGGCTAAGCATATAAGGATGGGGGGAGGCTGAGCATATAAGGATGGGGGAGGCTGAGCATATAAGGATGGGGGGAGGCTGAGCATATAAGGATGGGGGGAGGCTGAGCATATAAGGATGGGGGAGGCTGAGCATATAAGGATGGGGGAGAGGCTGAGCATATAAGGGAGGGGGGAGGCTGAGCATATAAGGGGGGAGGCTGAGCATTTAAGGGAGGGGGAGAGGCTGAGCATATAAGGGAGGGGGAGGCTGAGCATATAAGGGAAGGGGGGAGAGGCTGATCATATAAGGATGGGGAGAGGCTGAGCATATAAGGGAGGGGGGGAGAGGCTGAGCATATAAGGATGGGGGGAGGCTGAGCATATAAGGATGGGGGGAGGCTGAGCATATAAGGATGGTGGGGAGAGGCTGAGCATATAAGGATGGGGGGAGAGGCTGGGCATATAAGGGAGGGGGGGAGGCTGAGCATATAAGGGAGGGGGGAGAGGCTGAGCATATAAGGGAGGGGGAGGCTGAACATATAAGGGAAGGGGGGAGAGGCTGATCATATAAGGATGGGGGGAGGCTGAGCATATAATGATGGGGGAGGCTGAGCATATAAGGATGGGGGGAGGCTAAGCATATAAGGATGGGGAGGCTGAGCATATAAGGATGGGGGGGAGAGGCTGAGCATATAAGGGAGGGGGGAGGCTGAGCATATAAGGGAGGGGGGAGAGGCTGAGCATATAAGGGAGTGGGGAGGCTGAGCATATAAGGGAAGGGGGGAGAGGCTGATCATATAAGGATGGGGGAGGCTGAGAATATAAGGATGGGGGAGGCTGAGCATATAAGGATGGGGGAGGCTGAGCATATAAGGGAGGGGGAGAGGCTGAGCATATAAGGGAGGGGGGAGAGGCTGAGCATATAAGGATGGGGGAGGCTGAGCACATAAGGATGGGGGAGGCTGAGCATATAAGGATGGGGGGAGGCTAAGCATATAAGGATGGGGGAGGCTGAGCAAATAAGGATGGGGAGGCTGAGCATATAAGGATGGGGGGAGGCTGAGCATATAAGCATGGGGGAGGCTGAGCATATAAGGATGGGGGAGGCTGAGCATATAAGGATGGGGGGAGAGGCTGAGCATATAAGGGAGGGGGAGGCTGAGCATATAAGGGAGGGGGGAGGCTGAGCATATAAGGGAGGGGGAGAGGCTGAGCATATAAGGGAGGGGGAGGCTGAGCATATAAGGGAAGGGGGAGAGGCTGATCATATAAGGAAGGGGAGAGGCTGAGCATATAAGGGAGGGGGGGAGAGGCTGAGCATATAAGGATGGGGGAGGCTTAGCATATAAGGATGGGGGGAGGCTGAGCATATAAGGATGGGGGGGAGAGGCTGAGCATATAAGGGAGGGGGAGGCTGAGCATATAAGGGAGGGGGGAGAGGCTGAGCATATAAGGGAGGGGGAGGCTGAGCATATAAGGGAAGGGGGGAGTGGCTGATCATATAAGGATGGGGAGGCTGAGCATATAAGGATGGGGGAGGCTGAGCATATAAGGATGGGGGGGAGGCTACGCATATAAGGATGGGGGAGGCTGAGCATATAAGGGAGGGGGGAGAGGCTGAGCATATAAGGATGGGGGAGGCTGAGCATATAAGGATGGGGAGGCTGAGCATATAAGGGAGGGGGAGAGGCTGAGCATATAAGGGAGGGGGAGGCTGAGCATATAAAGATGGGGAGGCTGAGCATATAAGGATGGGGGAGGCTAAGCATATAAGGATGGGGGAGGCTGAGCATATAAGGATGGGGAGGCTGAGCATATAATGATGGGGAGGACGAGCATATAAGGGTGGGGGAGGCTGAACATATAAGGATGGGGGGAGGCTGAGCATATAAGGATGGGGAGGCTGAGCATATAAGGATGGGGAGGCTGAGCATATAAGTGTGGGGGAGGCTGAACATATAAGGATGGGGGGAGGCTGAGCATATAAGGATGGGGGAGGCTGAGCATATAAGGATGGAGGGAGGCTGAGCATATAAGGATGGGGGGATAGGCTGAGCATATAAGGGAGGGGGGAGGCTGAGCATATAAGGGAGGGGGGAGAGGCTGAGCATATAAGGGAGGGGGAGGCTGAGCATATAAGGGAAGGGGGGAGAGGCTGATCATATAAGGATGGGGAGAGGCTGAGCATATAAGGGAGGGGGGGAGAGGCTGATCATATAAGGGAGGGGGGAGAGGCTGAGCATATAAGGATGGGGGAGGCTGAGCATATAAGGATGGGGAGGCTGAGAATATAATGATTGGGGGAGGCTGAGCATATAAGGATGGGGGAGGCTGAGCATATAAGGATGGGGGGAGGCTGAGCATATAAGGATGGGGGAGGCTGAGCATATAAGGATGCGGGGAGGCTGAGCATATAAGGATGGGGGAGAGGCTGAGCATATAAGGGAGGGGGGAGGCTGAGCATATAAGGGAGGGGGAGAGGCTGAGCATATAAGGGAGGGGGGAGAGGCTGAGCATATAAGGATGGGGGAGGCTGAGCATATAAGGATGGGGGAGGCTGAGCATATAAGGGAGGGGGGAGAGGCTGAGCATATAAGGGAGGGGGGAGAGGCTGAGCATATAAGGATGGGGGGAGGCTGAGCATATAAGGATGAGGAGGCTGAGCATATAAGGATGGGGGAGGCTGAGCATATAAGGATGGGGGGAGGCTGAGCATATAAGGATGGGGGAGGCTGAGCATATAAGGATGGGGGAGGCTGAGCATATAAGGATGGGGGGAGGCTGAGCATATAAGGATGGGGGAGGCTGAGCATATAAGGATGGGGGGAGGCTGAGCATATAAGGATGGGGGGAGAGGCTGAGCATATAAGGGAGGGGGGAGGCTGAGCATATAAGGGAGGGGGAGGCTGAGCATATAAGGGAAGGGGGGAGAGGCTGATCATATAAGGATGGGGAGAGGCTGAGCATATAAGGGAGGGGGGAGAGGCTGAGCATATAAGGGTGGGGGGAGGCTGAGCATATAAGGATGGGGGGAGGTTGAGCTTATAAGGATGGGGGGGAGAGGCTGAGCATATAAGGGAGGGGGGAGGCTGAGCATATAAGGGAGGGGGGAGAGGCTGAGCATATAAGGGAGGGGGAGGCTGAGCATATAAGGGAAGGGGGAGAGGCTGATCATATAAGGATAGGGGGAGGCTGAGCATATAAGGATGGGGGAGGCTGAGCATATAAGGATGGGGGGAGGCTAAGCATATAAGGATGGGGGAGGCTGAGCATATAAGGATGGGGAGGCTGAGCATATAAGGATGGGGGAGGCTGAGCATATAAGGATGGGGAGGCTGAGCATATAAGGATGGGGGAAGGCTGAGCATATAAGGATGGGGGAGGCTGAGCATATAAGGATGGGGGAGGCTGAGCATATAAGGATGGGGGGAGGCTGAGCATATAAGGGAGGGGGGAGGCTGAGCATATAAGGGAGGGGGAGGCTGAGCATATAAGGAGGCTGAACATATAAGGGAGGGGGGTCTGAGCAAGTAAGGGAGGCCTGAGGCTGAGCATATAGGGGGGGGGGGTGAGCAAATAAGGGGGGTGGGCAACTGAGTATTTAAGGGGGGGCTGAGAAAATATGGGTGGGGTGAGCAAGTATGAGGGAGGCTGAACAAATAAGGGGGTGGGCATCTGAGTATATAAGGGGGGCTGAGTAAGTAAAGCAGAGCATAGTAAGTAAGGCGGAGCAGAGAGCAGTGCAAGTACGGTGGAGCAGTGCAAGTACGGGGAGCAGAGCAAGTAGAGGGGAGCAGAGCAAGTAACTTGAATTAAGGGGGAGCAGAGCAAGTAGAGGGGAGCGTAGCAAGTAACTTGAATTAAGGGGGAGCAGAGCAAGTAGAGGGGAGCGTAGCAAGTAACTTGAATTAAGGGGGAGCAGAGCAAGTAGAGGGGAGCAGAGAGCAGAGCAAGTGACTTGAATTATGGGGAGCAGAGTAAGTGGAGGGGAGCAGAGCAAGCAGGCAGAGAGGAGCCTTACTTACCGTAGACTGTAGACCATTGTGGTTCATTGTGCGTATAACAATGAAACAAGTCGTTTTAGTTTGTGTTGTTAATGGATTCACCAACTTTTATGCAGGTCAGGGCACACATTTTAAGGGATCCTATAGTGCCAAGAAAACAAACCCTGGCACTATAGGCTCTTGGAGTGAGGTCGTCCAGCGTCAAATAACTACGATTTACTCCGTGTAAATCACAGAAGCGGCCTTTAGTGGCTGTCAGTGAGATAGCCACTAAAGGCTGGATTAACCCTGCAGTGTAAACATAGCAGTTTCTCTGAAACTGCTACGTTTTCAGCTGCAGGTTTAAAACTAGGGTGACCTGGCACCCAGACCACTTCATTGAGCTGGGTGCCTACAGTGGTCCTTTAAGTTTACTGAAGAAGTTCTGGTGTGTAAATCATGCCCCTGCAGTTTAGGAGTTAAAACACTTTGTTTTTGCAGCTCTTGCCACATCCCCCCTTGCCGTGACACACACAGCCTCAAAAGAGGTTTCATTTTTATAGTATAGTTTACTTTAAAGATTTCTAGCTCTTACTGGGGCGTTTCTTGGAGGCAAAAAGTCCAGGGGCCTTTATTATTAATTATTTAATAACCTAGGTATTTCTGATTTGAAACTGTTCACGTCAATAAAGAAAATGGCTACTGTGCACAATGTATGTTACAAAGTTGCATTAGAAATCCATAACATGACAATGTAAAATTCATAACATGAAGTCTGCTTTGACAATATAAAACGCATTTCTTCATATTATTAATGTTATTAATTCATCCACAAAGTGGTGAGTTTTATATTGTCATGGTAGACTGTATATAATGTATTTTACATTGTCGTGGCAGTCTAGTGCAGCTTGCCCAGCAGCCATTTACATTGTTGGAATAATGGGATAGTATCCATTTTCTTTATTGGTGTGAACAGTTCCATACCAGAAATATCTGGGGTATTGAATAATGACAGGTTTAAACTGACAGGGTCAGTGACAGGTTTTTATAATAATGACCATCATCAATTTTTAGCTCTCCAAGTCATTCAGTCACATTAAAATTGTCCCCCACCCACATCAATTGTTGAAGTGAGTGTGGACTGAAAGGGTTGGGGTGAATAATGCTAGTGTGACTGAATGACTTGGAGAGTTAAACATGGATGATGAGTATTATTAAAAAACAAAACCGTGGAGATGAGATTTATGTTTTGAAAATGCCCATCGTCATCCATTTTAAACACTTCAAGTAATTTATTCACATTACTGTGTTCCCCCATGCAGACCACACTACCCTAATTGATGTGGGGAATGCAAATGGGACTGAGAGACTTTTAGTCCTGTTTCATCTCTGTCCTCAGTTTGCCGGTGCTATCTATGTCCCCAAACAGCAGGCAGGTTATGCATGAGGAGCAAATATTTGTTATTTATTTTTTTATGTTTCCAGGATATGAACAGTATATTTCTCAATTCTGTTTAAAATACAATTTTCCTATTCAGAAATAATAATGGTGCAGTGTGCAGGTGCAAGTCCTGTCTGAGCAGTGTGGGTGCAAGAGCAAGTCCATTTTATGCAATAATGTGGGTGCTGAAGAAGAGAATGAAAACAAGAAATAATTTTTTTCCAATAAATGTTTTATCCCATGTGGAAAAGGTTCATATAAGTGTCAATGTATATATATGTATGTGTATATGCTCAGAAATGCTTCAGACTTGAGAAAGGGAGGTTATCCCGAAAGCTTGTCACTAAAAAATTCTGTTAGTCCAATAAAAAAGGTATTACAAGATACAAATTGTATCTGTTTTTTTATATATATATATATATATATATATATATATATATATATATATATATATATACACACACACAGACACACACATTAACGGCCCCCCTACTTTTGTCACTGGCCCCCCATGTGCCCCCCCTAAATATGAATGCTGGAGACGCCACTGCTTCTGTCCACGTCTAGTGGATGCTCTTGTGTTACTGTTTCCAGAGTTTCTGTTTTGACTAAAAAATTAACTGCTTTTGATGTTAGCAATCCCTTACCTTCTGAGGCTGATTCCCCCGAGGTGATATCTCTTGTCGAGATGTTAGGTTTGTTGATTCTCCTTTTAACTCTCCAAGGGTGAACTTTATTCTCACCAGATTACCATCTGTGACAAAACGCCTTTTGTCACTGGATGGTTAGGTGACAAGCTGCCCTTTTCCAGTGGCTGTTGGAGGAGCCTGATTGCCAGCCTCCTGCCTCATGACTATGGCCCTGGGTTGTATGGCCCTTTACAAACATACTTTGGGATAATTGATTTATATTGTGCTGCTGCTGGCCCTTTAAGAACTGCATTGTGGCTTATGGACTTGTATTGGACCATGCTGGCCCTTTAAGAACCGTCTGGGGACATATTGAGACTTTGTGTGACAATGCCCCTTTAAGACGGTGTACCCAGTGTTCCTAGACTTAGTTAAAATATTTTGTTCATTGCTATTTTCCACTTGGTTCAGTAAATGGGGCTTACTGAACCAAGTACCACACAGGCGGACCACCCAGAAGTGGAAGTGTGCAGGCAATTTACCTCCCAGGCTGGGAGCCTGCTGTAGGTAAATTCCCGACCGCTGGCGGGCCACCCTTCGCACAGACGAACACGTGGCGGCGGCCATCTTTGTTCATTCGAACAAGGTCAGCGTATGTGTAGCCAAATTCATCGAAATGAAATCGGCTACACATTTAGATGATCACCGCTGACCCTTACCTTCTCCTACACTGAACTTTCAGCGGCAGAGACTAAGTCCCGTTCGAAGATTCAAACGCACATTCAAATGGGACTTTTCTGCATAAAATGGGACTTTTTCTGCATAAAATTGACCGACCGCACAACCCAAATCTCTGGAACTGTTTTGGGCAGGAAAACGTGCTGGCGGTCGGTCATAAAGGACTTCCACCTAACTTTTAATGTACTGGATGGATTTGCATGATTTTTGGTTATGTTTATATTTAAAGTATGCTGATTCTGAATATGTATGTTTTATGTGGAAATGGTGCATATTTTTAAAGTTACAGTATATGTATAAAAAGTGTATTTTTCCTGCCTGTGATAAATTACATTAACCCATTGTGTTCAGTAATTATATCACAGGCAGAGGGGAGGGATTGTATGTTTGTGCTGGGTGTGGTTTACGGTGTTCCTGTAAATGATTGGTTGTACTGTGTTCCACCCTTGCATGGGGACTTGCATAAAAGCCAGTGTGTGGTCATTAAAAGTTCAGATCATCTTGGACCTTCATGAAGTTTCGGCTCATGTTTGGGGGATTGGAGAACTACACTCTGGGGATTGCTACAATCACTATACTCCCCAGGGTATAATCACTAAGCTCTGCTAAGAGCTTGTTCTTGTTCCTGCTCTCTGGAATTCGGAGAGGTTGACCTACTGGAAGCTGGACCCTGGTCTTGGGTCCAGAGTGGGTGGAGACGGCGAGACCCCAACCAAGCTGCGGTGGTTTGTGGGGTCTGCAGTGGTTATAGTGTCTGGAGGAGTGATTGGAGTCCTCGGGAAGCACTAGGAGCATCCATCAATGGAAGGAACCCGGTCGGGGTGCCAGCGGTTCCGTTACACCATCTATATACAAAATGGCTTTATCTTTTGTCTCTTAAATTTTATAAGTTGGTTCTTATATTTCAGTAAATACTCTGCAAATAAATACTCTGCATTCCAGGGGCTGCTATGTTACCTCTGAGCTACTATTCAGCCCCCGTGCACTGACTCACAGGCCAGGTGAATTCTTACCTGACCACCTCGGCATGTGTTTACTTACAAGTGTGAGCATATATTTCTGCCTGCCAGACTCCCAACTCAGGTAAGCCCTGACATCAGGTAAGTGAGACATGGGGGACAGCCTACAGATCAAGTAAGTGAGGGATGGGGGGTAGCCTACATATCAGATAAGTGAGACATGGGGGGGCAGTCTACAGATCAGGCAAGTGAGGGATGGGGGGCAGCATACAGATCAGTTAAGTGAGGGATGGGGAGGCAGCCTACAGATCAGATAAGTGAGACATGGGGGGCAGGCTACAGATCAGGTAAGTGAGACATGGGGGACAGCCTACAGATCAGGTAAGTGAGGGATGGGGGGTAGCCTACAGATCAGATAAGTGAGACATGGGGGGCAGTCTACAGATCAGGTAAGTGAGGGATGGGGGGCAGCCTACAGATCAGTTAAGTGAGGGATGGGGGCCTCCAGATCAGATACGTGAGACATGGGGGGCAGGCTACAGATCAGGTAAGTGAGACATGGGGGACAGCCTACAGATCAGGTAAGTGAGGGATGGGGGGGACAGCCTACAGGAAGGTAAAGTAGACGGAGCAGAAATGAGCAGAAAAGGTTCTGCAAGGAGCAGGAGGGGTCAGCAAGGAAAAGGAAGAAACAGGAAGAGGTAGGATATGTTTGCAAGGAGCAGGAGGGTGAAGTAGAAGGAGCAGCAAGGAACAGGAGGGGTCTGCAAGGGGCATAACGGGTCTGTGAAGAGCAGGAGGGGTCTGCAAGGGGAAGTATGGGTCAGCAAGGAGCAGGAAGAGGCAGCAAGGAGCTGGAAGGGGCAGTAAGAATCAGAAGGAGCACAAAGGTAAAGTAGGAGAAGGAACAGAAGACCAGGATCCAGAAACAAAAAGGCTGATGCTCTTTCTAGAATCCCTCAGAGCCTCTCTCCAGATGATCCTCCTGAGTCACATAATCCTCCCAATAAGATTGTTGGGATTATTTCATCCATATGTGAGGACATAAACAATCTAAAGAAAGAAGATCTCAAACTCCCCACTTCACCTAAATTAACAAAAAAAATGGGTTCTACTATTTTAAAAACAAAATTTATGTTCCCCCCATATTTAGGAAAAAAAATACTTAAATGATTCATGATTCTCCTTTAGCTGAACATCCTGACCCTTGAATTATCTAAACGACACTATTGGTGGCCACGTCAGGACAAAACCATTGAAACCTATGTTAAAACATGTACAACTTGTCAGAGATCCAAACCCGAACATCATCAACCTTTTGGACTATTGGTTAATTTACCTATTCCAGAAAGACCATGGCAATCCATCTCTATGGATTTCTTAGTAGAACTCCCTCCTTCCCAACATCATACCACCATTCTTGTTGTAGTAGACCGCTTCACGAAAATGTCCCATTTTATTCCTTTAAATAAATTACCCTCATCTTCTGAACTTTCTAAAACCTTCATCAATAATATTGTGAAACTTCATGGACTTCCTGAGGAAATCATTTCAGATAGAGGAACTCAATTTACCTCCAAATTCTGGAAGGAGATGTGTGCTTCCCTTCAAATCCAACACAAACTTGCCTCTGCCTATCATCCACAAAACAATGGACAAACAGAAAGAGTCCATCAATGTCTAGAACAGTATCTAAGATGTTATTGTTCATACATGCAGGATGATTGGATTACATGGTTACCTATGGCTGAATTTGCTTACAACAATCCTGTTTATAATAGTAGCAAAATTACTCCATTCTTCTCAAATTATGGATTCCATCCTTCTTCATTCCCCAATCAAACTATTCCATCTTCTAACCCCTCTGTTTCGGATCGTAACACTTTCATGTCCTCTCTATTTCTCAAATTACGGAAAAATCTTAAACTTGCTCTGGAGAACCAAAATACATTTTTTGACACCAAGAGAAAATCTCCTCCTAGGTACAAAATTGGTGATCTTGTATGGCTTTCTTCTAGGAATATAGCCACCAATCGTCCCTCGAAAAAATTAAGTTCCCTCTTCCTCGGTCCTTTCCAAATAATATTAGTTATCAACGACAACGTTGTTAAATTAACACTACCTCCAACTGTCAAACTTCATCCTGTCTTCCATGTGTCCTTACTAAAACCTCATCTCCCCGATCCTTTTCATAGAGATATGATAACTTCTCCTGAACCTATCATAGTTCAGGGTGAAGAGGAATATGAAATCCAGAAAATTCTAGATTCACGTCTCCATAGGGGCTCTTTACAGTACCTAACTAGATGGAAAGGGTATGGGATCGATGAAGACACATGGGAAGATTCTTCCGTTGTACATGCAGACAGATTAGTTTCTGCATTCCACAGACGTCACCCATCCAAACCAAGAAAATAGCACCCAGAGGATGCTCCTTGAGAGGGGGGTACTGTCAGGACATATCTATCGGCATCAACTTTTTCCAGGCATTTCCGTATAGATGGAGCGCAGCTGAACGGTAAGTATCATTTAAAAATTATATCGGAATTGCCAACGCACTGCTTACCTTTGCAATATAAGCTTGCAACCTTTCCCCTAAAGAGCATTGGATCTATCATCCACTAAACGCTGAGTTTCACTTAAGTAAATTGGGAGTTTGTCTGCTTGCTTTTGCAGCCGCTAACCTGCTACTATCAAATAATATTCCTACTGTTTCCTGCTAATATAACAGCACTGGAATCCTCTCCTTACATTTTGAAGTGTCTTTATCACTACTGCTACTCTGTAACAAATCTACTTCTGCTTGCACTATTTCCATCAGCAACCCCTAAACTAAGATTTAAAGCTACAGTAACTGCTCCAACCAATTGTAGTTTCCTTTGGCAATTAATTAAAATATCGAATCAATATTTCTGCAGTTGTGTTCCATCCATTTATTGAATCATCTTAAGAGGCATTACAGTCAGCTGACCACTCAGCCAATCAGCGGCACCCATGCCTGACATCAATCTTCACTTCCTGACAATCTGTTTCAGAAGCCGAATACCACTGAGTGACCTGGAGCTGGAGCTGGAGGAAGCCTTTGGGGTTAAACAATTTGAGAGCGCTTTCACCACTTAAAGGAAAGAGCGCCCAGGGGACTCCTTGCGTCATAGCATTTTTTTTTTTTTATGAAGTTGCTATGATGACCAGAATGTTCCTTTAATTTGATTAACTCCTTAAGGACACAGCTTCAGAAGCTTGTCTTAGGCTTAACGACACAAGCAATTCTTGCATTTTCTTGCTGTATGCATTCAACTGCAATTTGCATCTCTCTTGTTTATTGCACCGACACATATTACATACTGTTTTTTAAAGCACAGAAAGGGCTTTAATTTGATGTAACATATATATATATATATATATATATATATATATATATATATATATATATATACTTATTTATTATTAAAAAAAAAACAGAAAAATGCAAAAAAAAATAAACTTTTTGTGTTTTTTGTACAGTTTTTGCAATAATAATGTGTGCCTAATTAGTGCAGGTTAAAGAAAGTAATTAAAAATAAATAAATTTAGTTCTGATTTACAGAATATATATTGTGTCTGGGATTTTAAGGTTTTTTTTGGTAGTTACAGGTCACAAAGCACAAGGAGTAAAATAAACTTTTAATGTGGAGCGATTTTAGAATTTGGTATGTTTGTCTTGTAAGCTTAATAGCCATAAAAGAAAACAAAATTGCCACACAAAAGTATATATTTATATAAAATAGACATCACAGGCTATTGTCCTAAGGTTGTTTTGACACTTTCTAAGTAGCCAATTAACTGCCAATCTCTGCTAAATATTGGAGTAAAATTTAGTTTTTTGGGTTTTTTGGCACACAAACTTATAACAAAGAACTTCTCATGTGTATTTTGTAAAGTTGGTGTGTGCTATTCCTGTACAAAGTTTTATTATGTGTTCAGTTACTTCTGCTGAGTACAACGGTACCCCCATTGTATGTCTTTGGCACTATTTCGTGAAGCTACAGTGCCATATAGGAGTCTGTTTCAACATTACAGTAGAATTTTTAGAGGCAGATTTAATGGGCCTATGCTTCAATTTGGGGTATTATAGCGGTTTGACTGTTCAAAAAAAACCCACAAAGGCCTACCATTTGTAAAAGTAGACACCTCAGGGTATCTCATATGGTGCATATTGTGCTTTAACATGCCCCCATTTTTTCACCAATATATGCCAAAGTATGTGGTAAAAAATAATTTTGGGCATTTTTTAAATACAGATTACATTTTTGCTGGGCATTTTGTACATTTCATATGTACCACTTTGCCAGGTATATGTGGACATTGAAGGGGCACATTTGAGACACAGCCATTCCAGTTTTTTTCAAACTTTGAAGTTTTACACTGTGTCCATGTCCCATTTTAGAGTATTTTATAAGGCTATATAATCAAATTACACCATAAAGGCATACAATTTCTTAAAGAAGACATCCCAGGGTAATTCAAAAGGCATATTTTGAACCTTAGCATGGGATAATTTTTCTGCTAGCTTGTACCAAGTGTAGTGGTAATGAGTATTTTTTTATGTATATTTTTACTTTGTAAAACTTTTTTTTACTTTGTAAAACCCGTTTTTAAACTTTTTTTTTTACTTATTAAATGTTTTACACTTTCTTAACTTTTTTTACACTTTTACATTTTTTTTTTCTAAACTTTTCTTTTACCGTTAACCCCTAACTAACAGTAAGCAGCACTAACAGTAAATTCCCCATTTTCCCAAAACTCCCACCCACCCCAGCTAGCAAAATATATAATTATAAAATATGTAAATTAATTAATGTTATAAATTGAACCCCTGAGGGTTAAAAAAATAAATAAAAGTTAATCCTCAAGGGTTAAAAAAAATTAGATCACAGTATAATACTGTGATCTGTATTTTGACCACTGTAGGCAGAGATCAACAGGCAGGGAAGGGGTTCATTGTTATTTAGACTGGGTAAACGGGGGTGGTATTTCTTTTTTTACTTAAACGTTACTAAAACATTTTAATTTTTTTTTACCTTTTTAAAGCTTATTTTAAAACTTTTTTAACCCCTAGTTAGCCTAACACAAAATTCCCCACTAACTTCCACCCATCCCAGCTAGCTAAATATATAATTTAAATATTTAAATTAATTAATAAAATAAATTTAACCCCTGAGGGTTAAAAAATCAGATAACATTAAAATGTATACCCTGCCAATTGATCACTGTAGTCAGTGATCAATTGGCAGGGAAGGGGTTAATTGTATTAAAGCAGGGGAAAGGGGGGCGGGATTTAACTTTATTTATGTTTTTTTACACAGGGAGAAGATCAGGAGCACTGATCCGTCTCCCTGCACTTTACACAGAACCCGGAAGTGCAGGGAGGCGGAAGGTGAGTACATTGAGCACATGTGCTCGCTCTGACAGCCTGTCAGAGCGAGCACTGCTGCTGGGGCAGCCCGATTGGGTGCTCCCGGTCTGCCTCTAATACAGACTGCTATCACTTAATATGAAAAAGGTGAATTACGGTTGAACAGACATATAGCACAAATTCTAGTTTTTGTTTACGTTTTGTTTTGATCTCAATGTGTACAACTGGCTCAGTCCTTAGCCCCTTAAATGTTCCTCAGGGGCTGTCTCTAAAAGCCGGCGGGTGGCATAGAACGTCCTAGCTGCTCTTGCCGCCCACGTGGCCGGCGCCATAAACCCAATGCAGATCGTGGTTGGGGACATGCCTGGCCCCCAGGCAGCGCTACTGTGCCCAGTGACCACGGTCTGCAGCCTCCGATCGCAGTGACAGGCTGTCACTGCGATTGGTATTTACCATGTGTCAGCCGATTTGAAAGCAGACCGTGGTCGGGGATGTGCCTGGCCCCCAGGCAGTTTTCCTGCGGTCAGTGACCGCGATCTGCTCAGTCTGATCGCGTGACAGGCTGTCAGTGAAAGCCTGTCACTATTGGCTGACACATGTAATTGCAGCCATGATCCCGCTGCAGATCGCGGTGGGGGGCACTCCCTTCTGTGGCCAATTACCACGATCTGCAGGAGGTGATCACAGTGACAGCCAGTCACTGTGATCACTGTTGGTATGTGTCAGCCAATGATGTGGCTGACACATTGTCTCTGCCCCTCTCTTCACCTCACTTTGATCTTAGAGAGGCAGAGAGATCGTTGGTTTTGCAACTCCTGTGAAAAGAAAGTTTTAAAACTTTTTAAAAGTTAAAAAAAAAATATATAAATATATATATATATATATATATATATATATTTTTTTTTTTTATTTTATTTATTTAACCCGTTCAGTGCTGATCACAGCATATTACTGTCATCAGCCTGATTAGGGCATTTAGTACTTTTGTAATATATTCATATTTATTTTTTTGGGTCAAAAATAAATTTCACATTTTCTTTTTACCCTTTGTGTCAGTCGCAGCAACCCAAATCTCCCTTAACCCTTTCCCTGCTGCCGTGATCACTGTACTGTACAGTATATCTGCTGTACAGTACTGTATCAGTGATCAATGTGATCAGAGGGCTCTCTGATCAGACTGACCGTTTTTTACGGTTATTTTTGGGCCAGGACATTAGCCCCACCCCCTTATTAGTATTTAGGCCCTCCACCCACCGCTCAGGGGTGGGGGCCAGGGGGGAGGACATTAGGTCCCCCCCTTATTTTACTGTAGGGCCCCCATCCACCGCTCAGGGGTGGAGGCCATGGAGGAGGACATTAGCCCCCCCTTTATTTTTATTTAGGGCCCCCACCCACCGCTCACGGGTGGGGGCTAGGGGGGAGGACATTAGGTCCCCCCTTATTATAATTTAGGCCCCCCACCCTGCAATTAGGCTCAGAGCACTCTGATTGGTGGGTTTAAGCCATCCAATCAGAGTGCTCTGACAGGTAAATGAAGAGACTGACAGGTAAGTCTTTACATGTACCTGTCACAACACTTGGTTTGTTTGAAATCCACCAATCAGAGTGCTCTGTGTCATTTTACATGGCGTGGGAAATTTCAAGGGTGGGGGCCAGGGGGGAGGACATTAGGTCCCCCCCCCTTATTAGTATTTAGGGCTCCCACCCAATGCTCAGGGGTGGGGGCCAGAGGGGAGGACATTAGGACCCCCCCCTTATTAGTATTTAGGGCTCCCACCCAATGCTCAGGGGTGGGGGCCGGGGGGGGAGGACAATAGGTCCCCCCATCATTTTACTTTAGGGCCCCCACACGCCGCTCAGGGGTGGGGGCCGGGTGGGGGCCCTATTTGTTTTTTTTAACATTGAGCAGCCACAGGCTGCTCACTGTTTTATAGACATGCCCCTACTCACGGTATAGGGAGTACCGTGGGAATTAGGGAGTTATCTACTAAGCGGCTGCAATAGAAGTCCAGAAATTCCGAAATTCCATAGTGTCGAAGTGCCAAAGTTTCCGAAATTGCCGAATTTCCGAAGTGTCGAAGTTGCCAAATTTCTGAAGTGTTGAAGTGCCGAATTGCGAAAAACCAGAATTTCGGAATGGCGAACCGAACCGAAAATATTCCCCATTCACATGCCTACTGCTTGCTATTATAGAGTTAAGATACATGTTTTCATTTACAGCATAAACACATGTATTTGGTTGATCTTGATGGTCTCTTTTATATCAAATACTGCACAAGTACGGATTACTCATACAGTTAGTGTTTATTGTTTTTTTCCTATTTTACATGATGTGTATTGAACAGAGCTGCTTTTAATATATTTTGATGATTATAGTTAAACATAGATTTCATTTTGAAAGCACAATTCTTAAAAGGTAAGATAAATTAATAAAATAAATGAATCTACAGTGCCTTACAATGTTTAATAGTGATACAAATAAACTTTTGTTTTCTGACTACTCAGCTATCTTAATCTCAGTAACACTTTCATATGTACCTGTAAGCTTGAAGCAAAAGTATCTTGTAAACATTGATGAACACGGTTCGTAAGCTGTTCACCTATGAATAAAAATTGAAAACACATTTTAGTCAACAAATGTACAATAATTGTATTTAGTACAAATTAGAATTAGAGATTCAGTTTTAGCTGAAAAGAGATTTGGCTGAATTTTGATTGATTAACAATTTGGCCAAATACCCAAATTCCAAGCCACAACATACCCAAATCTGTATGCAACCAACCAGTGCCTGTTTCAACTATTTGTCCATACAAGCTGCCATTGAGAAAATAGCGAAAAACTGCTCTTGGGCATCACTATGATCTACTATGATTAGTACAAGGAAGAATTAAAGTATGCATTATCAGTTATCAAGTCGTTTGCTTAGGAATATTTGTGTCTTCTCATTAAAGGGACACTATAGTCACCTGAACAACTTTAGCTTAATGAAGCAGTTTTGGTGTATAGAACATGCCCCTGCAGCCTCACTGCTCAATTCTCTGCCATTTAGGAGTTGAATCCCCTTGTTTATGAACCCTAGTCACACCTCCCTGCATGTGACTTGCACAGCCATCTATAAACACTTCCTGTAAAGAGAGCCCTATTTAGGCTTCCTTTATTGCAAGTTCTGTTTAATTAAGATTTCCTTATCCCCTGCTATGTTAATAGCTTGCTAGACCCTGCAAGAGCCTCCAGTATGTGATTAAAGTTCAATTTAGAGATTGAGATACAATTATTTAAGGTAAATTACATATGTTTGAAAGTGAAACCAGTTTTTTATTTTTCCATGCAGGCTCTGTCAATCATAGCCAGGGGAGGTGTGGCTAGGGCTGCATAAACAGAAACAAATTGATGTAACTCCTAAATGACAATGAATTGAGCAGTAAAATTGCAGGGGAATGATCTATACACTAAAACTGCTTTATTTAGCTAAAGTAATTTAGGTGACTATAATGTTCCTTTAACCCCTTAAGGACCAAACTTCTGGAATAAAAGGGAATCATGACATGTCACGTGTCCTTAAGGGGTTAAGCCTCCAGACCAGTGCTACTACATCAGGATGTAGATGACCACCTGGAATAATATCTTGGTTCTAAAGGAAGCAATCCATCTTGCTCCATATATGGTTGAACATAGTGTTGACTGGTCCTGGACTAAACTCAAGTTTTCAGTGCATCCCTGAATAGTTTAAGGACATTGGTGATTATTGGTGGATACACAATACCAATGTACTGGTCAGATGCCAGACTATGGATTGTTCTCAGCTTTCCAAACATCCTCCAGCATCTCCAAAATAATTCTACTATCTACTGACAACTCGTCATAGATAGTGTGTTGGAAGACCTGTCTTCTTTTGATCCTGCCTCAAGAGTTGGCTAGCCTTCACACTGCTAGCAATCCTCCTACAACATTCAATTATAAAATAGCTGCAGAGGTGATGGTTCATACTGTTGATGGTGAGATGATACAGCAGTCTCTCTTTGCTGACTTCTTTCCTGCAAAGTTTGAACTTTGCAAATCGCCCATCTCCAATGCTTTCAAAGTGGTCTCAAAACCTGGTACAGATGTTGCTAGTAGTACCAGTGGTGATGATTGTTAGCACAGTTACACTGGTGGTAGTTACTTTGCCATTGTGAGTATAAGTTGTGGACCTGGAACTAGAAGTGAGCATTTTAGATTTTGCAGAAATATGTGGTTCACTACGGGTCGAAACAGAGCTAACAGGTGCTTCTAATTGAAGAAAGTTGTGAGGCAGGGCAAAACTGCACACTAGTTCCATGAAAGAAAAAAAAAAAGGTGGACTGCTCCCTGAGGAATCCTCTTTCTCCTCTAATATCTCCTCCTCATCCTCTGGCTCATAGTCAAGTTCTTCATGATCTACACTACATGCAATTCCACGAGACTGGAGGCTGAGACTGATATCACCTTCAGGAAGAACAGACAATGCTGATACTTGTAAAGCAATATAACCTGTCTCTAACATAGTAGTTAATAGCAAAATTGGAGTACTAAAACTTTACATTTTTTTGGGTGCTAAAAAGTACATTAGTGGGGTGCACTTCATATCTGAGAGTCAAATAGAAGCGTCAAATACTGCTGTCACATTGCAGTTTTAAAACTTACCATTATTTGGGTGCTAAACTGCTAAATAGTATTTTAGTGGGGTGCACTTCATATCTAAGAGTCAAATCGAAGCGTCTAATAGTGTGCTTACAGCGCAGTTGTAAAAATTCTAATTGTTTTGGTGCTAAACTGCTAAATAGTACATTTTGGGGCCTGCAATTCATATCTGAGAGTCAAATAGAAGCACCAAATACTGTGGTTACAGTGCAATTGTAAACATTCTAATTGTTTTGGTGCTAACCTGCTAAATAGTATATTTTGTGGCCTGCTCTTTATATCTGAGAGTCAAATAGAAGCGTCTAATAGTGTGCTTACTGCGCAGTTGTACAAATTATAATTGTTTTGCTGCTAATCTGCTGCTTATATTGTTTTAAAAAGTACATTTTATATATTTTTTTCTGCTAAATAGTATATTTGGGGTGTTCACTTCATATCTGAGAGTCAAATCGAAGCATAACTTTGATTCAAATTTACTACATCGGTCACTTGTGATATTGTTTCACACCTACAACACTTGTTACACAGATCGAAGTGATAGAAAACAGATTGATATTTTCTACACTAAAAACTACCAGACAAAAAGCTGCTATATTTAAACCAGTTATCAATAGCTAAGAGGTACTCACACAATATTGTAATTCTGGGGCAAACTGAGAGGTCAGTTTATAGGGAAAACTGTTGCCTGGATACAATTCTAATACAATTTCCATATGTCCATGTGCAGACTTTACATGCTGAAAAAACGCAGGTGCCAACTGCTGTGGCTTTCTGCAGTGTGCATACTGGCAAGGAGGGCAGGGTTGAGGAGTGGGTGGAAGATGATGTGGAGGATGATGAGGTCCTAGACCCCACATGGAATGAAAGTCATGCAAGTGATGTGTGCAGTTTGGAGGAAGAGGAGCTGGTCGCACAGAGGCAACAGCACAGCATACAAGGGAGCAGGGTCACCTAGCGCCCGTCGGCATGTATTAGCTCGAGCATTGGGACCCAGTATGCCTGATGTTGAAGTTAGGAGTCACAGTGTGGAATTAGCAGGGTCTGGTGCAGGCTAACCGCACGCCACCTGGTGTTGATCACCAGCGTTTGTGCGGCCACATACCAGGACCCTGATGCAGCTTTAGTAAAAAAGAGTACTGGATACCATAAGCCATCACCAGACTGATCCACAACTTGGAACAGGATGTGAAATTCACTGTAGCGGCTGTGCGCACTTTTGGCGTTGTCACCCTGCTGCTGCTCGCCTGTCTGCGCTGCAGCATAACTTCGGCCTTCCCGCTCACTGCCTCATGAGACTGTGCGAGCAGCAGCAGGCAATAGTGGAGTTTAAGCTGCCGCACGCACAGGTCAGTGGCTCTGCACCAGACTGGAATTGAAAATTGATATAGATGACATCTGCATGCAAAGTTGCCGCCACAGGGATGTGTGATTGGACCGAGGTTCCCTAGAGTCAAAAAGTGCCTGCGCAACTATAATGTCAACAGCTACTCTGCGGATATGTCCCAATATTTTTCATGATCTTGAAAAAGACCCGGCAGGGTCGAAACGTCGATTGATTTTTTGTACACTTTTGATGACCGAATAAAGCACCTATTTGTCCATTAACACGAAGACCTGTGAGTGCATTTTGATTTTTTCATTTATTAGTTTATATATTTGACGCCAGCAATTTGCACCCAGGCATATGAGATATTAATTATTTTGGAGGAGAGTGCCAAGCTTCCATTTGTTTATATATATATATATATATATATATATATATATATATATATATATATATATATATACATATTATTGTCACTCTATATTTCTCAGAATTTGTTTTACAATATGGCACACACATCAGTTTACAGAGAAAATTGCATTACATCATTGACTTATATAGTACAGCAGAGAGGAATGTACGAGAGTAGAGTTACAGCATCTAAATTTAACAATATTTCGGGGTGTTCATCTCTCCATTTTGTGATAAACGTTAGTGATGTCCCGAACTGTTCGCTGGTGAATAGTTCCCGGCGAACATTGCTTGTTCGCTTTCGCCACGGACGGCGAACACATGCGCTGTTCGGTCCGCCCCCTATTCGTCATCATTGAGTAAACTTTGACCCTGGCCTGTACCTCACAGTCAGCAGACACATTCCAGCCATTCAGCAGCAGACACTTCCTCCCAGACCCTTCCACCTCCTGGACAGCATCCATTTTACATTCATTGTGAAGCTGCATTCTTAGTGAGAGTAGGGACAGTGTAGCTGCTGCTGATTTGATAGGGAAATTGATAGCTAGGCTAGTGTATTCAGTGTCCACTACAGTCCTGAAGGACTCATCTGATCTCTGCTGTAAGGACAGCACCCCAAAAAGTGTAATGTAATTGCAGTTGCCTGCCTGCCAGCCAGCCTGTGTGTCAGGCTCACAGCATATACTGTGCCCACTTGCCCAGTGCCATCACTCACTCACTGGTGTCCCAATAGCTTGCATTTAAAAAAAAAAAAAAAAACTTTTTGGACTGTAATATAATAGCAGTCAGTTTCCTTCACTTGTGTGCGTTTCAGGGCCTGCCCAGTGCCACCACTCACTCACTGGTTTCCCAATAGCTTGCATTTAAAAAAAAAACAAAAAAAACTTTTTGGACTGTAATATAAGAGCAGTCAGTTTCCTTCACGAGTGTGCGTTTCAGGGCCTGCCAGGGCACAGTGTCACACCAGTGCAACTCATATCTGGTGTAACAGTAGTGTACATTTAAAAAACAAAAATAAAAATTTGACTGTAATAGATTGAAAAACAGTTAGTTGTCTGCCAGCGTGTGTGTCAGGCTCACAGCGTATACTGTGCCCACTTGCCCAGTGCCACCACTCACTCACTGGTGTCCCAATAGCTTGCATTTAAAAAAAAACCTAAACTTTTTTGACTGTAATATAATAGCAGTCAGTTTCCTTCACTAGTGTGCGTTTCAGGGCCTGCCCAGTGCCACCACTCACTCACTAATGTCACAATAGCTTGCATTTAAAAAAAAACAAAAAAACTTTTTGGACAGTAATATAATAGCAGTCAGTTTCCTTCACGAGTGTGCGTTTCAGGGCCTGCCAGGGCACAGTGTCACACCAGTGCTACTCATATCTGGTGTAACAGTAGTGTACATTTAAAAAAAAAAATTGACTGTAATAGATTGAATAGCAGTTACTTGTCTGCCAGCGTGTGTGTCAGGCTCGCAGCGTATACTGTGCCCACTTTCCCAGTGCTACCACTCATATCTGGTGTCACAATATCTTGCATTTAACAAAAAAAAAAAACTTTTTGGACTGTAATATAATAGCAGTCAGTTTCCTTCACGAGTGTGCATTTCAGGGCCTCACTCATATCTGGTGTCCCAATAGCTTGCATTTAATAAAAAATAAACTTTTTGGACTGTAATATAATAGCAGTCAGTTTCCTTCACAAGTGTGCGTTTCAGGGCCTGCCAGGGCACAGTGTCACACCAGTGCCACTCATATCTGTTGTCACAGTAGCTTGCACGCATAGTACCACTAATCCAAAAAAAAAAAGTCAGGCAGAGGCAGGCCCCCCGCAGGGGCCGTCGTGGTCGTGGTTCTGTGATTTCCTTTGGCCCTAGAATAATGCCCAGTGTTCAGAGGCCACATACCCTGAACTTGAAAAGTTCTGAGGACATAGTTGACTGGCTAACACAGGACACCCAATCTTCTACAGCTTCCACTCGGAACCTCAACGCACCATCCTCCTCCAGCTTAGCTTTGGGCACCTCTCAAGTTACCACTTGCCCGCCTGCCACCACCACCAACACTAGCACCACAGCCACTTCACTTGGTATGTCAGAGGAGTTATTTACACATCAGTTGGAAGAAATGAGTGATGCGCAACCATTATTGCCAGAGGATGTAGATAACAGGGATATGTCTCAGTCAGGCAGCATTACACACGTACGGTGTGATGATGATGATGTTGTACCCACTGCTGCTTCCTTTGCGGAGTTGTCAGATACAAGTGAAGCGGTTGATGATGACGATGCGTCCGTGGATGTCACGTGGGTGCCCGCTAGAAGAGAAGAAGAACAGGGGGAAAGTTCAGATGGGGATACAGAGAGGAGGAAGAGACGAGTTGGAAGCAGGGGGAGGTCGTCGCAAGGAGCTAGTGGCACAGTCAGACAGCATGCATCGGCACCCGGGGTCAGCCAGACAGCACGCCAATCAACGCATGCTGTTGCCACCACCAGAATGCCGTCATTGCAGAGCTCAGCAGTGTGGCATTTTTTGTGTGTGTCTGCCTCTGACAACAGCGGTGCCATTTGCAACCTGTGCCAAAAGAAACTGAGTCGTGGGAAGTCCAACACCCACCTAGGTACAACTGCTTTGTGAAGGCACATGATCGCACATCACAAACACCTATGGGATCAACACATGAGTACAAGCAGCACACAAACTCAAAGCCGCCATCCTCCTCCTGGTCCAGGATCTTCAGCCACGTTAACCACTGCTGTCCTCCTTGCCCCCTCTCAACCATCCGCCCCTCCGTCTCTCGCTTTGAGCAGTTCCTGCTCATCTGCCCACAGTCAGGTGTCTGTCAAAGACATGTTTGAGCGTAACAAGCCAATGTCACAAAGTCACCCCCTTGCCCGGCGTCTGACAGCTGGCTTGACTGAACTCTTAGCCCGCCAGCTTTTACCATACAAGGCGTTCAAAAAATTTGTAGCTATTGGGACACCGCAGTGGAAGGTACCCGGCCGAAATTTCTTTGCACAAAAGGCAATCCCCAACCTGTACTCGATTGTGCAAAAGGAAGTAATGGCATGTCTGGCACACAGTGTTGGGGCAAGGGTCCATCTGACCACTGATACCTGGTTTGCAAAGCATGGTCAGGGCAGGTATATCACCTACACTGCGCATTGGGTAAACCTGCTGACGGCTGCCAAGCATGGAATGCGTGGCTCTGCAGAGGAGTTGGTGACACCGCCACAACTTGCAGGCAGTCCTGCTGCCACCTCCTCTACTCCTCCTACTCCATCCTCTTCCATAACCTCCTCGGCTGAGTCCTCTTCTGCAGTGTCACGCCGTCTTGGGATTGACTTGCCTGAAAGCAGAGAGTCACACCAGACCAGCACTCCTGTCCACCCTGAACGCACAGGTGGATCAGTGGCTGACTCCGCACCAACTGGAGATCGGCAAAGTGGTTTGTGACAACGGAAGAAATTTGTTGGCAGCATTGCATTTGGGCAAGTTGACACATTTGCTGTGCATGGCACATGTGTGTAATCTGATTGTACAACGCTTTGTGCATAAGTACCCAGGCTTAAAGGACGTCCTTAAGCAAGCCAGGAAGGTGTGTGGCCATTTCAGGCGTTCCTACACGGCCATGGTGCACTTTTCCGATATCCAGCGGCGAAAAAACATGCCAGTGAGGCGCTTGATTTGCGACAGCCCGACACGTTGGAATTCAACACTCCTAATGTGCGACCACCTGCTCCAACAAGAAGTTCGCATTCGCCGTTCGCGAACCGAAAATGTTATGTTCGCGACATCACTAATAAACGTGAAAGAAGAGAAAAAAGGATTAAGAGAAAGAAGAAAAGTAGTGAACTATCAGGGGGTCGGTGATAGCGGAAGGAGCATCCTCTAGAATCGGGGGGGGGGGGGGGGTGGGGAGAGAGGCTAGACAAGTCTCGTTTATGCATCTATATATTTTTAATTGAGGGCAAATTTACTCCTCCGGTAGAGTATTTAAAAAAAAAAAATATATATATATATATATATATATATATTTAACCTTTTTTGAGGCAAACACTTTTTTTGGGGTAAACTTCTGATCATAAAATGTGAGCGTTATTATAAACATATTCAGGTGATACTCGAAAAATATGAATATCTTGCAAAAGTTAATTTATTTCAGTAATGCAACGTAAAAGGGGAAAATAATATATGGGATAGACGCATTACATGGAAAGCAAGATAGTTCAAGCCGTGATTTGTGCGATGATTATGGCTTACAGCTCATGAAAACCCCAAATCCACAATCTCAGTAAATTAGAATATTGTGAAAAGGTGCAATATTCTAGGCTCACAGTGTCCCACTAATCAGCTAAGTAAGCTATAAAACAGAATAAAACATATATTACTGGCCTGTGCGACACCCAGGGCCAACCACAGAAGATGCAAACATGCATCGCCGAAGTAGCACGCAACTACTTCAAAACCCTGTACTTAAAGAACCTATCCACAGGCACACCCCAGACCATCAACACAATATGTGTCGTGGATGCCCCAAGATCTAGCCCAACTCTACAGCCTTAACTTCACTCCGTTGCTAAACAATTTCAAGAGAAACCTTGAAGAATGGAAGTTGCCGCACTTGGAAAAAAATGCACAATGCTAAGGTAGTATCCCTTTAAGGGAGTAACTTACCCAGCAAGCTGGTATGGTGTAATTAAAGAACACTGATATAAAGCATTATCTGCTTAGTTTTAGTTAGAGTAAAGAGGGTACATAAATTCATATAACAATACTGGTGGTTGATGGTGAATATAGGTACAGACAAAACGGAATATGGACCGATAAATGCGGTATAGGGAAATCTTGCATCAACAGTGCTACAAATAAACTTTAATCACTGTTGCATGCAGGGAATACTCGTAAAACTATTGTTGCAGTACAATTGCTGAGTGCAAACTGCTACAATGATCTCCATAAAAATCCGATTGTACACATTTATTCACAGACACAACCTACACAGAGTAGTAGAGGGAAACAGCTTAGTTCATAGAACAAGTATTATTGGTGCCATAGTGAAAGCAGTAGTAGGGAAAAAGTATCATATAGATACAAAAAAGACCCGTAGACAGCAGGCTAGTAATAATCGTAGTAATCTGATAAGAATGCTGCTGCATAGACGGCTGGTCTAGCTAATGCCCTATCTTCTGCTAATAAACACCTTCGTGGGTGTTCTGCACTATAAGGCTACCTGTCTGCTGTGCCTCTATAATATCCCCTCTTAACTAAGGCGACATAGATTTAACAGGTTATAGTAACCGAGAGTGAAAGTGACAGAGAGAGGATTCCCATTCGTGCTTCGTGGTGTGCACCGTGAAGTGCCAGTGAGTGCTCGAGTGTGGTGAATGGGAATCACGCTGGAAACCCGAGATCTAGCCCAACTCTACAGCCTTAACTTCACTCCGTTGCTAAACAATTTCAAGAGAAACCTTGAAGAATGGAAGTTGCCGCACTTGTCCTGCCTTGGCCGCGTAGCGGTGATAAAAAAATAAATAAAAAAATTCCTCCCTCGCATAGTGTACCTGTTCCAGACACTCCCCATACAGATCCCAACAGCGTACTTTACATCTTTGAGGCCCTTGATGATTAACTACATTTGGGGCAGGGGCCGGGGCACGCTGAGGGTGAAATATCTAACGCTAACGTGCACAAAACTCGAGGGCGGACAGGCAGTCCCTGACTTCCGGCTGTACTATCAGACAGGTGTTGGCGATGCCGCACCAGAGTGGGCACATTTCTACACATATGGTGGGAATGTCTGAGGGTGGTCCCATATTGGAGAACGATCAGAAGGGTACTACAAAAAGTCTCCAACAACCCACCCCCTTTAAACCTACCACATATTTCTTACATCACACCATGACCCCGACAGTCAAACATAAGAAATCCCTGACCATACTGAACACAGCAAAACACATATTACCCCTATACTGGAAGACAGACACACACCCCCCATTAACGACCTGGTTTGAGAGAATGGGGGATTCGAAGACTTGACATTCACAGCACAGGGATGCTCACAAACATACTTGGACATCTGAACACATTGGCTAGTAGAAGTCTATTGCGCAGATTTTCAAAACATGTTGACATATAGCCAACAAAGGGAAGAAACGGGGAATGGGGAAGGTGACACCTCGGCCCTGACTCAGACTTGGACATAGACAAGAACCTCGGGTCGCTGGTCCACTTAAGCTGGGGAATGACACTCATCTACCCAGGTACAATGCTTAAAACTGGAGGACGAGGCAGGGATGAGGGCAAAGACAGGAACCAACCAGGTCAGAAATACCGGTGACCAGGGGGCAGACAGGGAGGCTGTGTCAAGGTTAATACTCCCCAACACGCAAACCAGAGAACAATAAAGGCGAACACAGATAGACGTATTACCGGACTGTTAAGGTGGCCGGACTTAACGTAGGAATGAGGGAGAAGAATAGTCAAACAGGCCAAGGTCAGGAACACAGAGATACGGGAAAGAGAATAGACAGAGCCAAGGTCAGGGAGCCAGAAACGAGAATAACCGATAAACAAGCCGAAGTCAGGAACCAAAGAAAAGAAAACTATACAGAACGCACTCTTGGGCTATAATGAACCACAACAGGGCAAGGAAGTGATGTCAGAAGGCACATATATAGGGTAAGGTGAATACTGATAGGCAGGGACAGAATTGAGGGAGGTATAAAATAGGTAGTAGCAATTCGCTACAATCGCTTTAAGAGATCTTTAAATGCTACCCCTGCCGGTTACCTTGTGCGCACGCCCCTGGAGGTGTGCGCGCGCAACGGCCGCCAGCATTCCACACTGTCCGACAGGAATGCCTACTGGAGGAACACGAGAAGGGCTAGAAAGAAACCTAGCAATGAACGCCCTAAGGAGTCGGGGCACATGGACCTCAGAAGCAGGAACCCAGGAGTGCTCCTCGGGACCATAGCCTTTCCAATGAACCAGGGACTGAAGTGAACCACGGGAGATGCGGGAGTCGACAACATGTTGAATCTCATACTCCTCTTGACCCTGAACCAAAACAGGAGGAGGACGAGGCTGTAAACGGGAATGACTATTGCAAACAAGCAGTTTCAGGAGGGATGTATGAAAGACGTTGGGTACACAGAGGTTTTTGGGCAAGTCCAGGGCATAGGAAACATAATTGATCTGTCGCAAGACCTTGAAAGGACCAATTAACTTAGGAGCCAACTTCATAGAGGGAACGTGTAAGCGCAAGTTCCGAGTAGATAACCAAACTCTATCACCAGCAACATAAGAAGGTGCTGCCCTACGGTGCCTATCAGCAAAGGCTTTCTGAGTACACAAATTTTTCTCCAAGATGGCATGAACCTTTCTCCAAGTGTCGCGTACAGTGGATAAGTGTTCGTCCAGAGCCGGCATACCCATGTGAGAAAACAAAGCCGGAAGTTAATTAGGATGACGACCATACGTGACAAAGAAGGGACTGTGACCAGAAGCAGAGTGCGTAGCGTTATTCCTGGCGAATTCAGCCCAAGGAAGAAGGTCAGCCCAGTTGTCCTGGAGTTGAGACGTAAAACAACGGAGGTATTGTTCAAGGCTTTGATTAGTCCTTTCAGCAGCACCATTCGTTTGAGGATGATAGGCCGAGGAGAA
Organism: Pelobates fuscus; assembly: GCF_036172605.1. Classification (NCBI taxonomy): domain Eukaryota; kingdom Metazoa; phylum Chordata; class Amphibia; order Anura; family Pelobatidae; genus Pelobates; species Pelobates fuscus. The sequence continues at coordinate 251,480,084 of NC_086320.1, forward strand.
GGCAAGCTCAATGCCCATGTCCTTACAAAAGCCCCTCCAAAACTTCGAAACAAATTGTGAACCCCTATCGGACATGTAACGGATCGCCTGGCACCCCGACCGGGTACCTCCGTTAAAGGATGCTCCTAGCGCTTCCTGAGGACTCCAAGCACTCTGGCAGACACCACAATCACCGAATCCGAGAAACCTTTTAAATTCTCCCAAGCATATGAATGTTGTAGACCATTGAATAGGAACCATACGAATAGGCTTGTACTCCTAGCAGTCAACTGGAACAGCATGCAATAAATCCTTCCCCCCAATAATGAGACGACACTTCACTTTGAGGGTTAAAACAGGAACTCTGGACTGGCTCATCCAGCCTGGCTTTTATTTCCAACTCACACATACAGGCCACACCCAGGGGGAGGCATAAAAGAACCAATGACATAGATGTTACCTCCCACACATCCCCTCCCCTTAGTGTGACACATAATCCCATTATGCATACAGTTTAAAATATACTTTTACACAACTTTCCTAACTCTAAAACCATACATCACATTCACATAAAAATACATATCCACAAGCAATCCATTCAGGGGAACAACATATTAAAAATGGCATGGATCAGACCAGGGGTTCAAAAGTTAGTAAAGTATATTTTAAAACCCCTAGCTTCCCAGCTCAGACTGTTTTTTACAGAGCCTTCTCTGTGCTGGAGAAGTAATCTAATTATCTCCAGCACATAGACAGACTCCATTAACCACATGGTTACAGAAAGACATAAAACACTTTAAAATACAGAAAGTTACTTTTTAACCATAACACACAGACATTTCACATATCCCCAGATAGCTGGGATCTGCGCGCACAAAACTACCGAATAGCGCGCAGATCCTACGCACACAGTACAATTGCCATGGAGCTAAAGTCTTTCCCATAGTCTTTCATTATATGAATAGGCTCCATGGTATGGCTATCTGGGGTATCACATTCCCATAAAGTCTGGTCCATAGTCCAAAGGCAAGAGGCGGGCAATCAGCCCCCTCCAAGGACACGTGCCGAGGTCGGTTTCGCCACACTTCTCCCCTTTACCCCCCAGACTAACAGGGTATCTGACCTCCTGCCGGTCAGTGCCCTGGTTAGTCCAGCAACCCACCCATGAAGCACAAACAGCAGTACCTCCCACCCACAATAACTGGTTACTACACCTGGGTAGAGGAGAACTTTGTCCAGGTCCAGGTGCCTCACCACGGCTGTGTGGGGGACTGGTAGTCTGCCTTGGTGGGTTGCTGAGTGGGCAGAGACCAACGGTACTCTGCCCTGGTGCCAGCGCTACCACTGAAGTAGCCTGATTGGAGCCTGGTTGTGGGAGGGGGAGACCGACCGTCTCCCCTCTGGGTACACAACTCTGCTGCTGGAGACAGACTGTCTCCCCTTTGGCTAAACAGCCCTGTCGTGGGGGGGCAGGACCGACCGTCCCTACCCCCTGTGCTGGAAGTGCAGAGACCACTGTCCCATCTGCACAGGTGTGGGGCTTACAGTCTCCCACTGGTACATTAAGCTGCTGCTGGGGAGAGGTGGTAACCAGCTCCTCTCCCATTAGAACACTCTGCCGCTGGGGAATGGAGACTGGGCTCTCTATTCCCTGTACATTAATGATCCGCCGCTGGGGAGAGGTGGTAACAATCTCCTCTCCCATACATACTTCCCGTCTCTGCGGAGGGAGACCGACTGTCTCTCCTCCCAGCACAGAGTCCTGCTGAGGGGGAAAGGGGGCTGGGCTCTCCATTCCCTGCTGGATACTCTGCCGCTGGGGAATGGAGACTGGGCTCCCAATTCCCAACAAATCACACTGCCGCTGGGGAGGGAGGACGGCCCCTTCAGCTCCCTGTAACTTGGGCGCAGAGACCACGGTCCCATCTGCGCTGGTGTGGGGCTTACGGTCTCCCCTTGGTGTGCTAAGCTGCCGCTGGGGAGAGGGAATAACAAACTCCTCTCCCTTACACACCTTCAGCCGCTGGGGAGAGGGGATAACAGTCTCCTCTCCCTGAACCGTAGACTGCCGCTGGGGAGCAAGAACGGCACCTTCAGCTCCCTGTAACGCACACTGCCGCTGGGGATCTGGGCCGACTGCCCAGCATCCCTGTAGGGCCGGTAGAGAGATCTCGGTCCCATCTTCACCTGCCATCTGTGGGTCTCTCCAGGACCAGTCTATGAGGTCCCCAACTTCTGCAGCTGGTAGTGAAGCAGGGGGTACCTCGGCCACGTTTTCCCAGCTGTAGGCTAGCAGGTCTGGGTCTGCCACCCAGTTTTCCCGGTCTGCGTCCCTGCTCTGCGGCTGGCAGGAATTTAATAGTTCTACATAGTCCATCTCCAGCTCTCGTTCCATGGCAGCGAAACGGCGGAGGTCTTCTCCCAGTCCAATAGATCTCGGGCCCTGTATCATCTCACCTCGGTAATGAAAGATAGCCCAGTACCGTGACTCTGCTGGACTGCCGAAGTCGACATCTTCTGCTAAGGCTTTCCACAACAGGCCAGGGCTAGTGTAGTTCTCCCCCTCCGGCTGGATGCCCTCTGCTCTCCACGTCTCTGGCTGGATGGTGCACCACCACAGTGCCCGGTATGAGGCGTCCAGGCTCAGTTCCCTTTCCACCAGGTACTCAAGTTGTCTTACCCGCTGCCCTCCGGGTTGGTCTCCCAGAAGCGGCATCCGCCAGGCCATTTGTTCCTCCAACTGGTATGCGACACCAGGAAGGCGCTGCTGCCGTTGATACTGGACTTCCTCCAGGGCATCGTACCATAATTCTTTCCGGGCATTATCTCTCCATTCTAATTCACTCTCTTCCTCAGGTGTGTGTGTTGCCCAGGGGTCTACGAACCCCATTTTCCCAAATCTTTATGTAAACAGGGACGCTGTATGAACACTAGCGTCGCCCTTACTTTGTAAATCCCAACGAACTGTGTCTCCGAGCTGCTTTACCTCGCACTAGGACGCCATCCCACCGCTTGCCACCAATGTAACGGATCGCCTGGCACCCCGACCGGGTACCTCCGTTAAAGGATGCTCCTAGCGCTTCCTGAGGACTCCAAGCACTCTGGCAGACACCACAATCACCGAATCCGAGAAACCTTTTAAATTCTCCCAAGCATATGAATGCTGTAGACCATTGAATAGGAACCATACGAATAGGCTTGTACTCCTAGCAGTCAACTGGAACAGCATGCAATAAATCCTTCCCCCCAATAATGAGACGACACTTCACTTTGAGGGTTAAAACAGGAACTCTGGACTGGCTCATCCAGCCTGGCTTTTATTTCCAACTCACACATACAGGCCACACCCAGGGGGAGGCATAAAAGAACCAATGACATAGATGTTACCTCCCACACATCCCCTCCCCTTAGTGTGACACATAATCCCATTATGCATACAGTTTAAAATATACTTTTACACAACTTTCCTAACTCTAAAACCATACATCACATTCACATAAAAATACATATCCACAATCAATCCATTCAGGGGAACAACATATTAAAAATGGCATGGATCAGACCAGGGGTTCAAAAGTTAGTAAAGTATATTTTAAAACCCCTAGCTTCCCAGCTCAGACTGTTTTTTACAGGACACAATGATGTCTGACATTCCGTGTAAGCGTATAATTTCCTTGGTGAATATTCTGGCTAATTCAGCAGAGGAAGGCAGTTTCCTCAAAGGTATGAAATGCGCCATTTTAGAGAAGCGATCGACTATAACCAAAATAACAGTAAAACCCTTAGATTGTGGCAGCTCGACTATGAAATATGACTATAGACAGCTGGGACCAAGAGACTGATGGCAAAGGAAGGGGATGCAGAAGACCACATGGCATTTGATGGGAAGATTTAGATTGGGAACAAACGTTACACGACGATACGTAAGCTTCAACTTCCTTTCTAAGAAATGGCCACCAATACTGTCGAGTAATCAAATCAATGGTCTTAGATACCCCCATATGTCCAGCCATTTTACTGTCATGGGAATGGCTGAATACTCCCCCCCCCCCCCCCCTCAGCTCTGGAGGTACGTAGAATTTGTCAACAGGCTTATCACTAGGTGCCATATCTTGGATCCTTTGGATTTTGTGCAAAAGAGGGGGAGAGACACTGGTTCTGGTTAAAGCAATTATTCTCTCAGGAGTTATGATGGGTTCTGTTATGACCTCTCAGCTCTGGAGGTACGTAGAATTTGTCAACAGGCTTATCACTAGGTGCCATATCTTGGATCCTTTGGATTTTGTGCAAAAGAGGGGGAGAGACCCTGGTTCTGGTTAAAGCAATTATTCTCTCAGGAGTTATGATGGGTTCTGTTATGACCTCCTCTTTATCAAGAGTGGCAAACTGTCTGGAAAGAGAATCTGCTTTGGTATTACGATTACCAGGTCTATAGGAGATTTGAAGCGGGAAAGAAAAAGAGCACAGCGGGCTTGTCTGGGTGAAAGCCTTCTAGTGTCACTTAAATAGGATAAATTCTTATGATCGGTGAGAATCATGATAGGAACCATAGATCCTTCAAGTAAGTGATGCCACTCCTTGAGAGCTAATACTATGGCTAATAGTTCTCTATTACCGATATCATAATTCTTTTCTGCAGATTTCAGCCTATGGGAAAAATAATCCACAAGGATGCAACAGAGCGGTAGGAGATTCCCTCTGGGAAAGGATAGCCCTCACACCGGTCTCGGATGCATCAACTTCAAGGATGAAGGGTCTAGAGGGGTCTGGATGTACCTGGACAGGAGCTGAGGCAAAATATTTCTTCAAGAGAGCGAAAGAAGCCTTGGCTTCTTCAGACCAATTGACATGATTAGCTCCCTTCTTGGTCATAGCTGTGATTGGAGCTATAATCTGGGAAAAGCCCTTTATAAATTTTCTATAATAGTTAGCGAATCCAATGAATCTCTGTATGGACTTCAAACCAATGGGTAAGGGCCATTCAAGAATAGACAATAGTTTTTTAGGGTCCATTTGAAATCTGTCAGTAGAAATAATATACCCTAAAAACTGGATAAAAGTCTGATCAAACAGACATTTCTCAAGTTTGCAATACAAGCCATTAGCAAGAAGGGTTTGTAAAATATTTCTAACTTGTTGGTGATGTATCTGAATATTAGGAGAATTAATAAGAATGTCATCAAGATACACAATAGCGCAAGTATGCAAATAATTTTGTAAGACATCATTGATAAAATCTTGGAAGACTGCCGGGGCATTACATAGACCAAAGGGAATTACAGTATACTCATAATGACCGCTTTGAGTATTAAATGCAGTCATCCATTCGTCTCCCTCTTTAATGCGAACTAGATTGTAAGCTCCTCTAAGGTCTAATTTGGTAAAGATTTTAGAACCACAAAGCCTGTCAAAGAGGTATATATAGGTTATCAGTGGTATAGGATACGCATTTTTTAGAGTGATTTTATGTAACCCCTTAGTGACCAGGCCATTTTTCAATTGTATTACCGTTAAGGACCAGGGCTCTTTTTACATTTCTGCAGTGGTTGTGTTTAGATGTAATTTGCCTCTTACACATTTACTGTACCCATACATATTATATACCATTTTTCTCGCTATTAAATGTTCATTCTAAAGATACCATCATTTTCCTCATATCATATAATTTACTAGAATAAAAAAAGTAAAATATGATAAAAAAACAAACAAAAAAAAACACAGCTGGCCATCATGCACCCATGTCCCAGTTGGAACATGTCTGAAGCCGACCAATGTAATTCACCTCCGTCAAACTGTATGTTTTTGAAAAGTACACACCCTAGGGCATTTCACATGGTGGCATTTGAACACTTTACATGCACTAATTCTACCACCAGTCTCTGTCAAACGTTTTTGTGGTGTTATTTTTCACTCACACATTCTACTTTGTGCATAGATTCTAAGCTCCTGTTAGGTGTTACTGCCAAAGGACACCACAATATGTACTTGGCATCATCTCCCGAGTACAGCGATAACACTCATGCATACGTTTGTCGGGTTCACTGGGGGGGTGCAAAGCGAAATGTCTGATATGCGTTTTTCAAATTTTATATATCTTGTTTGCCTATCTTGCTTTTGAGGGCCTTATCAGATATCCCAATGTATTTTCTTGCCATGAGCGTGCATATATTTGAAAAGTTTACACCCCACAGTAGTTGAAGAACGTGTGTGGAGGTAACTGTTCAATCCTCAATTTTACACACGCACACCGCTATTTGACTGTGATTTAGGAGAGCCCGCTGTTGGTTATTGCAAGAACACACCCCGGGTTGTTTTCTGCGGGGCCTCCTAAGGACACCCATGCCCCCCCATGCATAGGTCTGCCAGGATTTGGGGAAGGTACGGTAACAATTGAATGACTTGCCATTTGAGTTGAAATTGAGAGTATGTCTTCTGATAGGCCCATCTTTAGCTTGGGGCTTATCACATACCCCAGTTTTATATATCGCCACAAAAGGGTACATACTTGAAACGTAGACACCCCGAGGTATTGCATGTATGTGGAGTGCTTTGATGCAACTTTTTTTTAGCCAGAAAAAAGATAAAACAAGTTGAAGAACGTGTGTGGAGGTAACTGTTCAATCCTCAATTTTACACACGCACACCGCTATTTGACTGTGATTTAGGAGAGCCCGCTGTTGGTTATTGCAAGAACACACCCCGGGTTGTTTTCTGCGAGGCCTCCTAAGGACACCCATGCCCCCCCATGCATAGGTCTGCCAGGATTTGGGGAAGGTACGGTAACAATTGAATGACTTGCCATTTGAGTTGAAATTGAGAGTATGTCTTCTGATAGGCCCATCTTTAGCTTGGGGCTTATCACATACCCCAGTTTTATATATCGCCACAAAAGGGTACATACTTGAAACGTAGACACCCCGAGGTATTGCATGTATGTGGAGTGCTTTGATGCAACTTTTTTTTAGCCAGAAAAAAAGATAAAACAAGTTGAAGAACGTGTGTGGAGGTAACTGTTCAACCCTCAATTTTACACACGCACACCGCTATTTGACTGTGATTTAGGAGAGCCCGCTGTTGGTTATTGCAAGAACACACCCCGGGTTGTTTTCTGCGAGGCCTCCTAAGGACACCCATGCCCCCCCATGCATAGGTCTGCCAGGATTTGGGGAAGGTACGGTAACAATTGAATGACTTGCCATTTGAGTTGAAATTGAGAGTATGTCTTCTGATAGGCCCATCTTTAGCTTGGGGCTTATCACATACCCCAGTTTTATATATCGCCACAAAAGGGTACATACTTGAAACGTAGACACCCCGAGGTATTGCATGTATGTGGAGTGCTTTGATGCAACTTTTTTTTAGCCAGAAAAAAGATAAAACAAGTTGAAGAACGTGTATGGAGGTAACTGTTCAATCCTCAATTTTACACACGCACACCGCTATTTGACTGTGATTTAGGAGAGCCCGCTGTTGGTTATTGCAAGAACACACCCCGGGTTGTTTTCTGCGAGGCCTCCTAAGGACACCCATGCCCCCCCATGCATAGGTCTGCCAGGATTTGGGGAAGGTACGGTAACAATTGAATGACTTGCCATTTGAGTTGAAATTGAGAGTATGTCTTCTGATAGGCCCATCTTTAGCTTGGGGCTTATCACATACCCCAGTTTTATATATCGCCACAAAAGGGTACATACTTGAAACGTAGACACCCCGAGGTATTGCATGTATGTGGAGTGCTTTGATGCAACTTTTTTTTAGCCAGAAAAAAAGATAAAACAAGTTGAAGAACGTGTGTGGAGGTAACTGTTCAACCCTCAATTTTACACACGCACACCGCTATTTGACTGTGATTTAGGAGAGCCCGCTGTTGGTTATTGCAAGAACACACCCCGGGTTGTTTTCTGCGAGGCCTCCTAAGGACACCCATGCCCCCCCATGCATAGGTCTGCCAGGATTTGGGGAAGGTACGGTAACAATTGAATGACTTGCCATTTGAGTTGAAATTGAGAGTATGTCTTCTGATAGGCCCATCTTTAGCTTGGGGCTTATCACATACCCCAGTTTTATATATCGCCACAAAAGGGTACATACTTGAAACGTAGACACCCCGAGGTATTGCATGTATGTGGAGTGCTTTGATGCAACTTTTTTTTAGCCAGAAAAAAGATAAAACAAGTTGAAGAACGTGTATGGAGGTAACTGTTCAATCCTCAATTTTTACACACGCACACCGCTATTTGACTGTGATTTAGGAGAGCCCGCTGTTGGTTATTGCAAGAACACACCCCGGGTTGTTTTCTGCGAGGCCTCCTAAGGACACCCATGCCCCCCCATGCATAGGTCTGCCAGGATTTGGGGAAGGTACGGTAACAATTGAATGACTTGCCATTTGAGTTGAAATTGAGAGTATGTCTTCTGATAGGCCCATCTTTAGCTTGGGGCTTATCACATACCACAGTTTTATATATCGCCACAAAAGGGTACATACTTGAAACGTAGACACCCCGAGGTATTGCATGTATGTGGAGTGCTTTGATGCAACTTTTTTTTAGCCAGAAAAAAAGATAAAACAAGTTGAAGAACGTGTGTGGAGGTAACTGTTCAATCCTCAATTTTACACACGCACACCGCTATTTGACTGTGATTTAGGAGAGCCCGCTGTTGGTTATTGCAAGAACACACCCCGGGTTGTTTTCTGCGAGGCCTCCTAAGGACACCCATGCCCCCCCCCATGCATAGGTCTGCCAGGATTTGGGGAAGGTACGGTAACAATTGAATGACTTGCCATTTGAGTTGAAATTGAGAGTATGTCTTCTGATAGGCCCATCTTTAGCTTGGGGCTTATCACATACCCCAGTTTTATATATCGCCACAAAAGGGTACATACTTGAAACGTAGACACCCCGAGGTATTGCATGTATGTGGAGTGCTTTGATGCAACTTTTTTTTAGCCAGAAAAAAAGATAAAACAAGTTGAAGAACGTGTGTGGAGGTAACTGTTCAATCCTCAATTTTACACACGCACACCGCTATTTGACTGTGATTTAGGAGAGCCCGCTGTTGGTTATTGCAAGAACACACCCCGGGTTGTTTTCTGCGAGGCCTCCTAAGGACACCCATGCCCCCCCATGCATAGGTCTGCCAGGATTTGGGGAAGGTACGGTAACAATTGAATGACTTGCCATTTGAGTTGAAATTGAGAGTATGTCTTCTGATAGGCCCATCTTTAGCTTGGGGCTTATCACATACCCCAGTTTTATATATCGCCACAAAAGGGTACATACTTGAAACGTAGACACCCCGAGGTATTGCATGTATGTGGAGTGCTTTGATGCAACTTTTTTTTAGCCAGAAAAAAAGATAAAACAAGTTGAAGAACGTGTGTGGAGGTAACTGTTCAATCCTCAATTTTACACATGCACACCGCTATTTGACTGTGATTTAGGAGAGCCCGCTGTTGGTTATTGCAAGAACACACCCCGGGTTGTTTTCTGCGAGGCCTCCTAAGGACACCCATGCCCCCCCATGCATAGGTCTGCCAGGATTTGGGGAAGGTACGGTAACAATTGAATGACTTGCCATTTGAGTTGAAATTGAGAGTATGTCTTCTGATAGGCCCATCTTTAGCTTGGGGCTTATCACATACCCCAGTTTTATATATCGCCACAAAAGGGTACATACTTGAAACGTAGACACGCACACCGCTTTTTGACTGTGGAACACACCCCGGGTTTATCACGATTCCGGGAACCTAACACGCTAACAGACACACACACACACAGAAAAGGTGCCGTACCGGACCTTAGAGTGGCCGGGCTAAGCACACACAGAAAAGTCAGGAGACAAGCCGAGTCAGGGGAACCAGAAAACAGAATAACGAGAAACAAGCTGAGGTCAAAGGGTAGGAGAAAGTCACAAAGTCAGTTTAACAAGCCAGAGAGTACGTAACCACAAATCACAAGTTCAGAATCAATACTATACAGCAAAGACCACAACAGGGCAGGGAGGAACAGGAAAGGTGAGTATAAATACCCTAGGTTAAATTCTGATTGGATAACTTCCAATCAGAATTAACAATCACATGTGGGAGATATCTAAGCCTCCCACTGTGATTGTGGTACTGTTGCTTTAACGCCGGGTCACTCACGTGACCCCGGCGTTTGCATAAATCAACGACCTTCCAGCGTGCAGCGTTATACATGCTGCCGCTGGGAGGCGTGACGGATGCAAGCGGCGGAGAGGAGACGCCGCTCGCCGACAGGTAGGAGGAGGGGAGACCGCGGGCGGCGATGGACTGAGGGTGAGTGCTGCGAGTTGCGAGCAGCCTCCCCTACTAGCCGCCCGCGGACCCCTGACAGGGTTGTTTTCTGCAAGGCCTCCTAAGGACACCCATGCCCCCCATGCATGGGGTAAATGTAACAACCCCCCCCCCCCCCCAAAGAAAAAGACACAAAAAAAAAAAAAACTGAACGGCAAAAAATAAATTAAAAATGGGCCAGCGTGTGGTATCGTTTGAAACAGTCTCCAATGCAGAGTCCAGGCTGCCCAGGGCAATCAGGACAGTAATATACACTGTCTTTTCTCTGCCCCCTCTTAGAACAGACCCTGCATCTTTTTTGGGGATTCTGCAGTAGGGGGAATTTTAAAAATAAAATGTGTAGCCCCAACTCTGCTCTCTCCCATCACCGCCCGGGGAGCAGGTGCATCACGGTACAAAATCCCCGAAATGATCTGGAGCTGAAACTGTAAAAATCTCAGTTGCGTCCCGGGGTTTGCTTTTTTGAACAACAAGAAAGCGTTGTGGGTTGCAATCTGCATTAGGTAGATTGCAACCTTTTTGTACCAGGCCCTTGTCTTTCGTATAACTAGGTAGGGCTGCAGCAGCTGATCTGCCAGATCAACCCCACCCATATGACGGTTATAGGCCTTGATGCACACTGGCTTCCTCGTTCTCTCAGCTCTGCCACGTACAGGGACCTCCACAGTCCCCTCAGTGTGGATGGTGGTAAGAAGGTGATACCGGAGAAACTGACGGAAGCAAAGCACAGAGAGATGGACACAGGTTTCTTCAGGAAGGAAGAGATTCTTTATTGGATCACCGATCGGGACTCAGAGGGACTAATGTCACCAAAATACAGCAAGTTCTGAGCCCCGGACAATAGTGCAGGCTCCTTATATAGGCACATAACTCCTCCCATATTAAGCTCCACCCGCACATTCTCTTGACCAATCAATACAAATAAGAATTAACTTCCTGCTTGACCGCATGGCCTGTCCAGCACAATGGAGGAGGGGAATACTACATCCTGTATTCTTGCACATGCTCCGTACACTACTGATCGTATCTTGCCTCGTGCAACCAACGGATCGATACGTCAGCATATGCACGTACACATGCCACGTGGTAATCTCGGCCTACTAAATTTATTTTTACCGAGATTCCACCACATTCCCCCCTTTGATGCCTCTTGATATTTCACAATTACTTGAGGCATCACTTAACCTTAGTTTGCATACACCGCAAGTTACCTTGAACCAGACCAGACTTATCTTATGATGTGAATCTTCAACACTCATCTTCCTGCATTGGTTCTCCCTGATCTAGAGCCTTATATTTATATATTGCCATTATCTGTGCAGCAGCCTTCCTCTCTGCTATATTTTCTATCAGGCTTTGCACAGACCTAACTACTAAGGGTATAAGACACGGCAGGAGTAGACACAACATTAAAATCAGTAGGACTCCACCTACCACTGCCTTAAGCCCTCCAAACCACTCATACCAGCTACCAAACCAACTGCTTGGATTATACCCTTCCCATACCTGAGTAGGCACATGCGCTAGTTTAACCATATGGCTAGTAAGCTCAGCTATTGCTTGCCCTTCGTCATCTATTTGAAGACAGCAATTGCTCAGGTTAAACTTCCCACATACACCTCCCTCTACTGCCAAAAGGTAATCCAAGGCTAATCTATTTTGGTAGACTGCTGTCCTCATCCTGGTATTATGCTTCGCTAGAAGATTGAGCGCTTGTGATGTCTCGTTAGTAATAATCTCAACCACCGCCTGTAATCTTATAATACGGTTGAGCATATAAATAGGGGTTCTATAACCAAAGGTACCATCTTCTGCCCACGTGGCTGGCCCATAATAATCTATAATACGCTGGGGAGGCCATTCATTATCTTCCCAGGCGCCTATCTCTATGGGTCCCCTTTTCTTCCTATGATTCACATCATATACTTTAACACCTAAAGTCTCACCTGTTTCAATAGGTAACAAGAAGAAGGACGGTTTGAGCATACCCAACACACATGCCCCTTCCCAGTCCTGTGGCAACTCCGAATAGGCTTTCTTACCACAGATCCAGTACAAATTTGCTGGGGCTCTCCAGGTAGATGTGATGGATAGGTCAAACCACACATCCTTTAAATTGGCGTATCTAGCAAACGGGTTAGATGGTTCTGAGACATTTGAAGCCGACCACCAAGTTGTATTCTTTGTATCATCATCATAAGCTTTTTGCCCTAGACAAGTTAATTCTCCTACAGAAGTATTATACATCATTCCTTTCCTTGCTATGCAAACATAACCTATGATGGAGGTCTTTAATCTCCACTCAGATTTACCTCTAACACTCATATGATAATCGGCTTGTGTAGATATTAATTGGTCAACTGCCTCAGAACCGGACATTACCTCCTTTGCTTCCCAAGGCCATTGGTCTCCCATGTTAGTACCTCCACACACATAGCAGTTGGTAACATTAAGACTACCGGCAATACTTTCGGCTAAATCAATGAACAGGTTTTTATCATTATGGGGGATCTTATTATCTATGCTCATCTCTTCATAAAAGGAATGTTATACTTGATGAGTTTGGGAGGATACCGTATTAGTCTCTATCCCTATAAACAATACTGTCCCAGGATCTAAACCCGTCCCATATATTTGAAACCCAAATAAATTACCATATGTATCTAAGAACTTGTCGGGGTTATTTATAAGTATATGGACTGGATTGCATTCCATAGACTTACAATATGGGCTGGTAGGCAACTTAGTCACTATCATGTCCTTGTCTACTGTCTGTCCCCAAGTTGCCCACCCCACACAAGACCAATATGGGCAAAAGTTGTAATCTCTATTTGGGCATCTAGGACTCACATATTTATTTTTACTACTGGGACAAATATATTTATCGTTAGACCCATACGTCCTCTCCCATCTAAGATCCCCACATACATTCCACCGCTTTCTACCACTTGATATCGCCTTACACGCATCAAATAGCAGAACACCCGAAGAATATACGGATTCTAATACTGTCTTATTAATTAGGGTCCCCTGAGGATCTCCATTCCTGAGAGTCAACCAAATTGTACGGGGTTGATACTCTGGACTGAAGCACTTAGGTTCTCCTACTCCTAAATGGCACACACTATATTCTATATTTAAGTATCTACATCTTGATACATCTCCTTTACACTCGTATTGTGAATGCCAAATTAGGGTTTGGGAAATATGGTTACCTGTTCTTGTAGTCTTAATGCATACCTCACAGCTAGGAGTGTCGGTACCTCTACCTTCCTGAATATAAAAATACACATAAATAAACATTATCATAAACACATCTTTCGTCGTCATCCTCAGTCTTCGTCCGTGCGAAGGCACCTCAGCTTCCAGGATGTAAGGGCTGCAGGGAATGGAGTTCTGCTCGTCTTCACAGGAGTCCCTTCGAGACTTTCCCTGGCTTATATACTATACGTCGGTGGGCGGACAGGCTTTATTATGGCCTCCTCACTCACGTACCAAATCTCTGAAACAATAAAATTTTGTAATCCACAAAGTTCCTCGTTACTCCGACTGAGTCGTGCGTTTTAACCGGATCTTGCAGGGATTCTCTGGATCTGCTGTAACTTGCCAAGAATCGACTGCTGCTGGTTTAACCCTGGAGTGATGTATCCACGGAGTCACTTCGGCTACTTTTATCGCTGTAGGGGTAGACAAAAGAACAACATAAGGACCTCTCCACTTGGGCCCTAACGGTACATTATTCCACTCTTTAATCCACACTTGGTCTCCTGGGTGGTAACTATGAACTGGGGGATAAATATTCACAGGTAATCTATCTTGTACCCATTTCTGTACCTCCTCCATAGTCTTACCCAACTCTACAACCTGCTGCCGGGTAATTCCTTCCCCCAACTGACTCAAATCCCCCCTTAAGTTACCAAGTACGGGAGGTGGTCGCCCATACATGATTTCAAAAGGAGAGAAGCCCATCCTTCTGGTAGGGGTACTGCGGATTCGCAATAGAGCCAGGGGTAAGAGAACGTTCCACTTAAGTTTGGTTTCCTGACACATTTTAGCCAACTGATTCTTAATAGTTCTATTCATTCTCTCTACCTTACCAGAACTCTGGGGTCTATATGCCGTATGAAGCCTCCACTTTATACCAAGCATATGAGTCAGTTGTTGTAGGCACTGATGAACAAAAGCTGGACCATTGTCCGATCCTATAGAGCAGGGTAGTCCATATCGGGGTATTATTTCTCGTAACAGGAATCTCACAACTTCTCCTGCTTTCTCTGTACGAGTAGGACATGCTTCTACCCAGCCTGAATAGGTGCACACAATTACCAGCAGGTAACGATGTCCACCTGATTTAGGCATCACTGTATAGTCTATTTGTAAATCGGACATGGGGAGTCCCCCCATAAACTGGACTCCTGGTGGCTTTACTGGTCCTTGTCTTGCATTTTTTTTAGCACACGTTACACATCTTCGTACAATGGCCTGAGTCAAGTTGGACAATCTTGGTATGTAGAAATGTTTTCTGAGAGATTCTTCTGTGCTGTCTCTCCCAGAATGTGTCCCGTTGTGATAATTTTGGACAATTTCTACCGCTAGTGATGCTGGAATGACTATTCTTCCATCTTCTAACTGATACCGTTTGTTCTCCAAATACTTTCCAGGTTCAGTCTTTAACCACTCCTCTTCTTGAGCTGTATAAACTGGAGTCCATTGAGACAGTGGAGTTGGTATAAGAGCAGCTATATGCCCCACATATTCCTGTCTTCCTGATTCAGCGGCACGCTTAGCTGTACTGTCTGCCATCCGGTTTCCCTTGGTTACATAACCATCTCCTCTCAGATGCGCTCGACAATGAATAATACCGACTTCTTTCGGCTCCCACACTGCTTCCAATAGTTGTAGGATTTCAGCTGCGTACTTGATTTCTTTGCCTTCTGAATTCAATAGTCCTCTTTCTTTATACAAAGCTCCGTAAGCATGAGTGGTTAAAAACGCATACTTGGAGTCCGTGTAGATGTTCACTCTTAAACCTTCAGCCAATTGTAACGCTCGTGTCAGTGCTATCAATTCTGCCTTTTGTGCTGATGTTCCTTTCGCCAGTGGCCGAGCTTCTATCACCTTGTCTATTGTTGTTACTGCATATCCTGCATAGCGGATCCCTTCTTTCACATAACTACTGCCGTCGGTATAATATTGAACATCGGGGTTCTGGATGGGAAAATCACGAAGATCTGGTCTACTTGAAAATACTTCATCCATTACTTCCAAACAATCATGTTGACTTTCAGTAGGTTGTGGCAAAAGGGTAGCTGGATTTAAGGTGTTTACAGTCTCTAAATGCACTCTTGGGTTTTCACACAACATTGCTTGATACTTGGTCATACGGTTGTTACTAAACCAATGATTTCCTTTGTAATCCAACAACGTCTGTACTGCATGTGGGACTCGTACATAAAGTTCTTGACCCAGAGTGAGTTTATCGGCTTCAGCTACTAGCAGGGCGGCTGCAGCTACGGCTCTTAGACAAGGTGGAAGTCCGCTGGCCATGCATCCAGTTGCTTAGACATGTAGGCAACAGGTCTTTGCCATGATCCCAAGTACTGTGTCAATACTCCCACAGCCATTCTTCTTTGCTCATGTACATACAGGTAGAATGGTCGTGTGTGATCAGGTAGACCTAATGCTGGGGCACTCATCAAAGCCTTCTTCACATCTTCAAATGCCGTTTGCTGTTCTTGAGTCCATAAGAAGGGGTCGTGCTCTGTACCTTTGATAGCTGCATACAGAGGTTTTGCCAGTATCGCGTAGCTGGGAATCCATATCCTACAGAAGCCTGCTGCCCCCAAGAATTCTCGCACTTGTCTTCTATTCTTGGGTATCGGTATTTGGCACACAGCTTCTTTTCTTTCTGGCCCCATAATTCTTTGACCTTCAGAGATATGGAATCCCAGATATTTGACAGTTGGCAAACACAACTGAGCCTTCTTTCTAGACACCTTGTATCCTGCCTTCCAGAGAATGTGTAGTAGATCGTGCGTTGCTTGCTGACATATTTCCTTTGTAACTGCTGCTATCAACAAGTCATCTACATACTGTAACAATACACACTCTCCTGGGATGGACTCGAAATCCAGTAGATCTTGACTTAGAGCTGAACCAAATAGGGTAGGTGAATTTTTAAACCCTTGGGGCAGTCTTGTCCAGGTCATTTGGCGTTTTGAGCCCGTTACAGCGTTTTCCCATTGGAAAGCGAAGATACATTGACTTTCTGCGGCAATTCGGAGGCAAAAGAAGGCATCTTTGAGGTCTAAGACTGCAAAGTAAGTAGCCCCGGCCGGAATTAAAGCAAGCAGGTTATATGGATTGGGTACAACTGGATGTATACTAACAACCGCATCATTGACTGCTCTCAAGTCCTGCACAGGTCAATACTCATCTGTACCGGGCTTTTGAACAGGCAGCAATGGGGTGTTCCAGGGGGAAGTACAGAATTTTAGGATACCATACCGTATGAACTTATCCAGATAAGATTGGATGTTCTTCTTAGCCTTCTGCGGGATGTGATATTGTCTTAGGCTCACTGGATAAACCCCAAGTTTTAGTTCGATTTTAATAGGTGGAATATTGCGGGCCAGTCCTGGTGGGTTGTTCTCTGCCCAAACTCCTGGTATGTTGAATAAGGACTCATCACTCCTAGGGTTTTGGCTAGTCAACGCTGTATAAAGTCGCCACTCTTCTTCCTTTGGTACGGATAATGTCATAATACCTGAAGGTCCATTAAACTTTAAGGATGTTGTTCCATTTGGTAGGAACGTAATCTGCGCTTGTAATTTTGATAGCATATCACGTCCCAGCAATTGGACTGGACATTCAGGCATATAAAGGAATTGATGTTTTACTACGTGGCCTCCCAATGTACAGAGTCGACTTTTAAGAACCGGTTTTTCAGCACTTCTTCCAGTTGCTCCTATTACAGTAATAGTCCTTCCAGATGGAGGAGCAACTAGATTAGTCACCACTGAATGTTCAGCACCAGTGTCGATCATGAACGCACTCCTTTTTCCCCCTATTGATACATCGACCATAGGCTCCGCTCGACCAAGGGGGATGGAGCCCGGTCGGTATCAATAGTCCTCCATGACCGTGTCAGCCAATCCTACAAAGTCCCTACCTTCTCTATCGCGGGACCTTTGCGCTGCTGGAAAATACCTATCTTCCCTAACACTTCCTCTGTTCCTATTGCTCCCTCTATTACCATTACTCCCTCCGGGGCCTCCTCTACCTCTCGCTCTGCCTCTAAAGTTTCCATAACCTGTCCTAGGTCTGTCTCTCTCATACTGTTCTCTTTGCGGACACTCATTTCTCCAATGCCCTTCTTCCCTACAGTATGCGCACTGATTTCTACTTAGTGGTTCCTCATTCCACTTACTATCGCCTCTATCTGGGCCCCGTCTATCTACGCCTGTGATCGCTACCGCTAACATATCAGCCTTTCTACGCATCTTGCGCTCTTCCTCTTTCTTACTTTCTGTTTCCCTGTTCATATATACTTTATTCGCTACCTCCATTAGTTGGGTGATAGACATACCTGCAAACCCTTCTAACTTTTGTAGCTTGCGCTTAATATCTCCGTAAGCTTGGCTGACAAAGGCGGAGTTCACCATTCGGGAATTATCTGCGTCTTCCGGATTAAAGGGGGTATACAAGTGGTATGCCTCCAATAATCGGTCATAAAAGACATTGGGCGCTTCATCACTTTTCTGAATCACCTCAACTGTCTTCGACATATTAATGGCTTTCTTTCCTCCGGCTTTCATGCCAGCAATTATAGCGTCTCTATAGGCTCTGAGTTGAACCATATCAGCACCAATTACATTCCAGTCGGGATCGGTGTTAGGATAATGTGTTGCGGCCCATGCTGCTGGATTGGCTTGATTCAAAGCACGGGTTTTATCCTCTAGCGCCTTAATGGCCGCTTGGTTAATCCTTGTCCTTTCCTCATTGTTAAACAAAGTCATTAATAACTGCTGGCAATCAGCCCATGTCGGGTTATGTGTCTGAACTATCGAGGTGAACAGATCGGTCATAGCTTGTGGTTTCTCAGTATACGAGGAATTGTGGGTCTTCCAATTCAAGAGATCGGTTGTCGTGAACGGGACATATACGAAGACTGGGTCAGCATGTGCCATTTGACCTGCGGCATCGATATAGGCTGACCCGGGATTCAGACGAAGAGGCATCTGATAATGTTTTAATTGTTGGGTACCGGTCAGTTGTCGGGTTAGTATGGGGCTACGTGGAGGGGCGTCAGTTAGAGGTTCCGGTCGGGGGGTAATAAAGCATGAGGATGTGGGAGCTTGGTTTTGGGAAAAATTAGTAAATAAAACACTTCGAGCCGAGCTAGAAGAAGCTTGACCGGAAGTCTGAAGTGGCGCCAAATCAGGATATTCAGATCTAATGGGGGTTGGTTCTGGTTCCGGAAGGGGAGATTTAGTACGAGAGGGGGTGGATTCTGTACTGGAGGAGGAAGCGGAAGTGGATGGGGGCAATGGGGGAAGGGGTGCAGGACTTCCTGCATTCGCGTCACTTCCTCTTAAAGGAAAGTAAGGGGGCGGCAAAGGGATCTCGGACTCAGGGAGCGTGTCCAAAATGGGCCTAACACCAGTCCTAGTGGACAAACAAGTCCTAGCCACCATGAGGCGACATTGCTCCTCGTGGCATGTCTGAATCCATTTTGGCGAGTCATTTACGGCCTGTCTCCAACAATCAATATAAGGAAACTGCCCGTAAAGTTCAGGCCTACCCGATACAGCCACGTGTAAGCGCTGTATCAGAGTTGGATCCAAACTGCCACGTGGCGGCCATGCCGCAACCAAAGTAGGCCACTCCCTAGTACACAAAGTGACCAAACGTACAGGAGACATTTTAACCCCAAAATCACATGTTTTGAATCCCTTTTTAAAATTCTTCACCATACAGCCTAAGGGATCCGGAATCGTTGACTCCGACGCGCCCATACTTATCAATGGAACGTCGTTGACAACGAATACTATGCACGCGTACTATTCAACAGTCACACCCGTTTCCTCTGGCAACAGCACCACGTGGTACAGTTACCAAGTGAAACGTACACAATAACACAATAAACACTCAGGGAATTCCCGTACACACACAGCTGTTACACCAGTCACTAGATAATCAATATTATGCCCTTTGGCGAAACTATACAGTCACCCACGCTATAATTCTCTATATACGAATTACCCGTCTATAACACACCCCAGTAACATCGTCTTTTACAAATAGTGGTTACAGTACGGTTAGCATAGGTCAAAGCACAATTTAGGGTCACAATACAATTATTAGTGGTTATGGTGTTAAACATGCAATAGACGACAATGATTAGTACTTATATACAGTGTCAGTAAATATACAGGGTTATGGTACCGTGCACTATGATACAGCAACACACTATTAACACTCTCGCTAGACGGCTGAGCTCGCGCTATCTAACAAGATATACACTTTACTAAACAATCTTTAACACATTTACAATTCCCAACTAAACTATTGGCCAGTACCTTGAATGGACTACCTAAAACTATCTACATCCGTTTTGGTTAGCCACACTGCCCAAGCACCACATATAGCGAGCTAGAGGACCGAATTTACACAGACGCCTCTTAGTCAATTACTATCAAAAATCTAGTGGGTTCCAAATTTACACGCCTTCCCACTTAGCCAAGATAGGTTGAGAGCTAGCTAACCGAATTTACACAGACGCCGCTTAGTCTCCCGGTCCCTCCGACCTAGCGAACAAAATATACACCCTAGAACGCTAGTCTAGACAAGACACCGGTGTCCGGCTAGGGCTATTTACACCAGAACCCCGCCTGACTAACAAAATCAAACGGTCTGACTAAAGAGCGTTCGATCGAGCGGTGCGCCTTCGCTCCTTCCCTCCGACAGAGGGGGCAGATTCCATACACAAATAACCCCTTATGGGCCTACCGCACAATCGGTATACCCCTAGTGGGTCTGCCGTCTAAAACAGCAGTTGTCTTACCTCCTCGTTCCTGAACCTGAGTTCACACTCATCGACGGGGACACCCCAGCACTTCTTACGTAGAGGCCGATGATCTCCTGGACAACAGACCAGTGGCGCCGAGACGAAGGGAGGTCCACGCAGAAGTTCAGGGGTGCAGCCGTAGAGAACGTGGGCAAAGATAGACCGTCTCACGCCTCTGCCTCTCAGCTACCGTTGAACGATGAGCTTCCCGGCCAATGCACCAAATGATACCGGAGAAACTGACG
This sequence comes from Pelobates fuscus, assembly GCF_036172605.1. Classification (NCBI taxonomy): domain Eukaryota; kingdom Metazoa; phylum Chordata; class Amphibia; order Anura; family Pelobatidae; genus Pelobates; species Pelobates fuscus. The sequence continues at coordinate 251,500,695 of NC_086320.1, forward strand.
GAAGCAAAGCACAGAGAGATGGACACAGGTTTCTTCAGGAAGGAAGAGATTCTTTATTGGATCACCGATCGGGACTCAGAGGGACTAATGTCACCAAAATACAGCAAGTTCTGAGCCCCGGACAATAGTGCAGGCTCCTTATATAGGCACATAACTCCTCCCATATTAAGCTCCACCCGCACATTCTCTTGACCAATCAATACAAATAAGAATTAACTTCCTGCTTGACCGCATGGCCTGTCCAGCACAATGGAGGAGGGGAATACTACATCCTGTATTCTTGCACATGCTCCGTACACTACTGATCGTATCTTGCCTCGTGCAACCAACTGATCGATACGTCAGCATATGCACGTACACATGCCACGTGGTAATCTCGGCCTACTAAATTTATTTTTACCGGGATTCCACCACAAAGGTACACATCCTTCTTGTCTCTGTACTTAACTGCCAACAGCTCCTCTTGGCGCAGAGCTGAGGTCTCCCCCCTCCGTAGCCGGGTGCGTGCAAGTTGTCCTGGGAAACCTGTGCTGTTCTTTTTAATTGTGCCGCAAGCTACTGTATCAAAACAGTACAGTAGCTTGAACAAAGGGACACTTGTATAAAAATTGTCAGTATACAAGTGGTACCCTTTGTTCATCGGGGGAATATCAGGTCCCAGACAATCTTGCCACTGGTTCCCATATGTTCTGGGCAACCTGGAGGGTCAAGGTGGCTATCCTTTCCCTCGTACACCCGGAAGGCCTGAGTATACCCAGTCTTGCTATCACAGAGCTTATACATCTTTACACCATACCTAGAGCGCTTGGAAGGAACATACTGCTTGAATCCCAGCCTTCCCTTATACTTCATCAGGGATTCATCCACGCATATATTCCTTCCAGGTGTATAAGCCTCTGCAAACCTGGCAGCAAAGTGGGTAATCAGGGGGCGGATTTTATACAGCCTGTCAAACTGGGGATGCTCCCTAGGGGGACACAGGCTGTTGTCGCTGAAGTGCATGAAATCCAGAATCATTTCATACCTCTTCCTCAACATACATTGGGAGTAAATGGGGGTAGAGCAGATGGGGCTACTGCTCCAGTAGGAGCGGATGGAGGGCTTCTTTATGATGCCCATCAGCATAGTCAATGCCCAGAATCTTTTAAATTCTGGCACATCGATGGGGGCCCATTGCTGCTTTGCCAAAAAAGAGTCCGGTTTTGTAGCTCGGAATTGATGGGCATATAAATTAGTTTGGGCGACAATGTTCCCCAATACATCATCGCCCAGAAACACCTCCATAAACTGCTGAGGGCTAAATCCTGTGACATCCAAATTAATGCCAGGATTTGCAGTAAAGGATGGGATGTCTGGCCTCTGGTTATGAGGCACTACCCACTCCTCAGCAGTTCTGCCAGCTGGAGCAGCACGTCTCCTTCTGGCAGGGGGACTAGCAGGCACAGATACAACATCACCAGATACATCACTAGCTGTATCGAGTGATGATGTATCTGAGCACCTGGCAGGGTCAAAATCAGGGTCAGAGTCTGACATAGACGCGTCAGACTCTAGCGCAAGGGTGGCATATGACTGCTCAGCGCGGGTTGTCTTCCGTGACCCGTGTGCCATGATCACAATTGCTTTACTTAGTGACCTGTCACAAAAAAAATAAAAAATAACCCCTGAAAAAATGAACAGACAGCAAAATAAGTGATGCTGTGCAAGAGCCTGTGATCTGTATAGTGATCACTGGCAGGGCAGGGGTTAATCGTTCTGAAAAGAGCTTTTGGGTCTCAAAAAAGATCACAAAAAAAATTAACCCCTAAAAAAAAAAAAAAGGCACAAACAGCAGAAAAGATCTGCTGTGCAAGAGCCAGTGATTATAGTGATCACTGGCAAGACAGGGGTTAATGGCTCTGAAAAGAGCCTTTGGGTCTCAAGATTTTACAAATCCCTACCTATAAATACCTAAATCTCTCTAGCTAAACCACAGATCTCTCTCTCTCTCTCTCTCTCACACTAAAACACAAGTGAAGAGAGGGAGGCAGATCCACACTAATCAGAGAAATGGGGAACACACTTGGGATGAAATTGCTAATGGGGCAAGCTGTGATTGTATGACTCCATGTATGTACGTAGTGGGGAATCGCGATGCAGCCTAGAACAAAATCTAACCCCATTAAACCCCCCCAATAACGACAGACCACTTAGTATGGATGAAACAGGCCACAGCATTTATTATCACAACTAAATTACTGCATAACACATCCATAACTTTATTTATTAAATCTCTTCTTTTCTGTAACCAAAACATTAGACATAAATAAGCATAAATTAACATATATACATATATAACTCCACCCATAGTGTTATACAGTGACCCAACCGTCCTTGCCAATAAAAAACATGGAGTGGTTCCTAATCACCACTCCCTCTCACCTCCCCCCTCGTCATAAAAAATCCTTCCAATGCCTGCCATCAGCCGACCTTATCCACGCTCGATGGGCACGAGACCTCAGGCAACCTAAAGTTAAACCTTTAGAGCAGGGGAGGTTTGAGACCTTAAAAAACTTGTTCATCTCATTCCATCTACTTAAACGTAACCTCAAACTCAATTGGCAAGGACATACCCCCGGCTAGCTGCGACAAAATATAGTAGAGGGTGGGCGGGAGGGAAGCTGTTTGCTGGCCCGAATCCCAAGTGGCACTGAGGTAAGACCTCCCCCACACTGTCTTACACAGAACATAATCACACCCACAGATTCTTCACAACCAATCCCATGCATCTATCCCCACACTCCTACATGTGCCCTTGTCCGCTTAGCTGCGCTATCTCCCCAGGGCCTTGTATGTACGTAGTGGGGAATCGCGATGCAGCCTAGAACAAAATCTAACCCCATTAAACCCCCCCAATAACGACAGACCACTTAGTATGGATGAAACAGGCCACAGCATTTATTATCACAACTAAATTACTGCATAACACATCCATAACTTTATTTATTAAATCTCTTCTTTTCTGTAACCAAAACATTAGACATAAATAAGCATAAATTAACATATATACATATATAACTCCACCCATAGTGTTATACAGTGACCCAACCGTCCTTGCCAATAAAAAACATGGAGTGGTTCCTAATCACCACTCCCTCTCACCTCCCCCCTCGTCATAAAAAATCCTTCCAATGCCTGCCATCAGCCGACCTTATCCACGCTCGATGGGCACGAGACCTCAGGCAACCTAAAGTTAAACCTTTAGAGCAGGGGAGGTTTGAGACCTTAAAAAACTTGTTCATCTCATTCCATCTACTTAAACGTAACCTCAAACTCAATTGGCAAGGACATACCCCCGCCACAACCCCGCTGTTTTACGCCTAAATCAGCGGGGGACCCCACCACAACCAGCCATGGCCTGTTCCACCACTTCACGCAGCGCTAGAGTAACAGAGGTCAAGTCCGACCTCCAGCAAGCGCACCCCTCCCTTCGAGATACCCAGGCCACCTTTGGCCAAACCCAAAATGCGAACTGGAAGTGTTCATGTTTTAGTTATTCATTTTGTCCGTCATACGTTTAGTCATTTTTTGGTATGGCCATGACAAACCTAGAAACCCATCTATTCTGATGACCGACGGCAGCGCACCAGGGCACTCACATTGCGGAGTGCACTGCCAACAGGAAAGGGCGATAGGCGCAGCCTAGCCCCTGGGAACCTCAGGGAAGAAACAGAATGCGTAACATGTCCCGATCGAAGAGCACCCAAGTCCTAAACCACCACCGACCCACGTCATTCCACCCAGGGATGACAAAACCCCTGGTACCCCATGAGGCGGGGCAGCTGACCCCGTATGAGGAGGAGCCACACCCCCTTCACGTAGCCGGAGCCAGACCACCGAACCTCCGCCATTCGAGCCCTCTGAACCATCGGCGCAGGCACGCCCAGCCTGGCGGTGTCTGTAGCCGCCCCCAACCAAAATAAATGCCCTTTGAATTCCCCACCATCCTTATCCAGGAAGTCGAGCCCCCAAGAGGAACACCCGAACTAGATGGACGCGGGGGTGAAAAACCCATCTCCGAGAAACAAACCGGGGAGGAGGCCGAACAATCCCAGGGACGGAACAGTACTCCCAACGAAACAGGCAAATGACGGAACCCTGCACCGCCCCCGATCAGAACGGTATATTACAGACCATCCTGGAAACCCATTACAGCTTGCTAGGACAAAATACAAACAGTATATCTACATATGATACCTCCAAATTAGTGACAATGGCATCTAGATAAACCCACACTTATCTGGTGTAGTTACAACAGCCTCTCAAGGTCGTGGCCCAGTTCCTGACCTTTTACAACATATACATAGACACAGAGGGGAATGAGATACGGCTGCACATAATCTAAAACAGGGACAGAAAAAATTAAATAAATTACATAGTGTAATACCGCAAAAGAAAAGATAATGCGCTGATACAAGATTGTACTCACAAGATCAAAGTGAATAACTCACCAGAACAAGTGCCTGCCCGGATAAGCTTGGGCGGCTGGACGTCTCCACTCTCCACTGGAACTCCAAGCGGACCAAAAATGGAATGAGACTTCAATAGAGGTAGGTAGAGACTTCCACAGCTTGGTAGGAGCCCAACCATAAACCCCGTGCATCCCACCTACCCCAGGAGGATGCAGAAAGTCAACCCTGCAACACCCAAGAATTGCACAGATTCTATCGATGAAACAGCCAACCTCAACCAACATACCCTCCCCAATGACAACAGCCATCGAGCTGCGAAACCTGAAGGAAGTCCATTCCAACGCTTACTCAACGGAACCAAACATGTATATGAGCAGTCAAATCCCGGAACCCAAAAAGAAACGTACCCATCCGTCCCGAACCCTCCAATCTTACTGGAGCGGGCCCCACGCCGCCCCAGAGATTGCCTACAGACCAGCTTCAGCAGACCGCTGGACCAAGTGACCACACCTCCACTGCCATACAAATCGACCCCGTGACACCTCCACCCGAGTACGCTCTATAATGAACAAGACAGAGCATCGGCCATCATATCGGTAACCACCGGACAAACCCTGACCAGCCGCCCCTAGACTCAAACAGCACCGAGCCAGAGTACCAGAGTACCTCCGGGGTATAGGGTACTGTAACATACGAAAGACAGCCAGCATCACCCCACGATGGTCCCCAAGGAAAACCCACCCCCTTGTTCGTGAGCTGGGTACCACATGCCTACCAAGCCACCAGAAAGGGGGACCTCCAAGAACACCAGAGTCCGTCAGAGCCAGCGTATTGGGCAAGAGGCAGCACACCACCGAGACCCAAATCCCCAAAACCTACTGCGGCGGCAAAACAGTTGGAAGCCAGCGGAAAGGACTCAGGGGCCAGATTGCACAAGCCAGCGTTAAAAAGGCCCAGCAGGAACCCCATACAGTCCCAAGGGCAACCCCAACAGGCAAAGCCCAGCTTTCCCAGGAGAGCCCCTGAGTAGCGCAGCCGAAACCCACAACGCCCCTCCAAACCACAGACGCCTCCTGCCCCAAACCGCAGCCAGGGGCACCGACGTTCCCCTTACAGGAATTGATCCCACTATCCAGGAGACAAGAGCACACATCCCGACCCACGGATAAGGCCCGGGCCACGGAACTCCGAAACTCCAATCCCAAGAAAACACTATAGCAGCAGAGCGCGTACATGCACCACTGACGGTCCCACACAAGCGACATCGGGAACAACTCACGTGGAGGCACATAGCCACCTAATCCTGACCGTCAGAAAACACAGCCCGAAACAACAACTCGACGGGCGTACCGGCAGCAGCCGTAAAACCGATTCCACAGCCGCCTTCGTCAGAAAGGCCCCAGGGCCCCGCAGCTCTACCCACGCAGACCGCTGTGGTGAGCCACCAACTCAAAACCCAGCCCCGGAAAGAAACGACAGCCGAGTAAATAAGGAATCAGGCTACATCAACCCTGTTCCTCCATGGGCACCACATCCCCAAGGGGGGACCCGCAAAGTGGACCCCAGGGGCCCACAAAACGATTGGGAAGTAAGCTAATCGAGCGTTCTTGGTAAACTGGACCCACATCACCCGAAGGAGCTCTCTGAGGGTCCTGCACCGAGAGCACCCACGTCCCCACCCCGACAGATTGCAGAGAGGACGAGAAAAACGCACCGTGCCGAGGCACCAGGCGAGTCCTAAGTATAACCAGAGGCCGAAGCCCCATCCAGCCCCAGGCCAAGAAGGGTCGCACCGCCAACGAAAGTGCAAACGTACCTCCACCAACCCAGCTCCTCCCAGGGTCGATATGCGCCCCGAGAGGGACCTGACAGCAGCGCATTCTCGGGGAGCCCTCTCCCCGACCATGCTACTCAGAACACAGGGTGCATTCGAATATGCGCCATGGGGCGCTACCGTCCACGGCACGTACCCCATGACCCACCCGGAACCCTTAATGTTCCTTTTTAGTCAAGGCACCCCCCGAGGCAGGAGGGAACGTCCCTGCAGTAAAAAGCCCCTCCCCCCATCTGCACCCTAGCATTGCGCGCAAGCCAAGCGAGCCATAGTAGCTCAGCAACACCCAGAGTCACGCGAACCCTGGACGCTGCAGGAAAGCGCACTTAAACATACGATACATACTGAAAATTAAGGGGGAGGGGGAAGCGGCGTCCATGCACCCAAGTACTTGGATTATATTTCAGTTTCTCTTTTCTTTTCTTTTTTTTTTTTTTTTTTTTTTGTGAACATTTAATCTTCTTCTTGTATTTGCCATTGTATTTTTATCTCTCATTTTTTTTTTTTTTTTTTGTGATTTATTCCATGTGGCAATTCACAGTTTATTTCTGTCCTGTAATAATTTGTTTTCATCTTTTTTTTTTTTTTTTTTTTTTGTGTGTTCAAAGAGAACTAGACTGAATAAAGGAAGGAACAACGTAGGTACGCAAAGCGCTAAAAGAGGGGAGAAATTTACTCACCGGTCGCAGTCTGGCGATCCAAGCCCGGCACTGCGCTCACAGAAGGCTGAGGAAAAGAAACAGCAGTTCCAGCATCCACAGAAGACATCAGCCGTGATCCAGGCGCCACCTGCTGGATGGATCCAGGAACTGCAGCAGTGTCCTGAGAAGGAGGCAGCAGAGAGGACGTGAGCCTACGCCCCAGAGGAGAAGGCCAAGGTAAGTGACCTGCAGGGGGGGGGGGAGGGGGGGGGAGCAGGTATAGGGGGCAGGGGAGAACAGAGGGGACCCAGATAGAGCAGGGTAGGCACTAGGGGTTAAAGGGGCAGAAAAGAGGGGGAAAAGGCAGGAAAGGAAGAAAAAGGGGGGGGGGGTGGGGCAAAGAGCCGAAAGGGGGGGGTAGGGGGTAAGAGGAGGACAGTAAGGGATGAGAGGGTCCCGGGGGCCCTGTCAGTGGAAAGCTGGGCCCCCCAGGGGACCCCTCTCGCGGAAACCACATGGGAGGGGGAGGAGACAGGGGAAAAGCATACCGGGAGCCTTCCTCACCGGCAGAGGAGGCTCCCGACCCACAAGGGGACCCCCCACGCACCCCCAACGGCGGTACCACGGTACCCCGCGCGGCCCTTGCGGGCCCACTCACCACAGGGGCCCCAGCGGCAGCCCCACACCCCCGCCGGCTGGGGGGGACCTGGCACGTTGCCGGGCGGCCGCCTGGAAGTATTCATGGGCCTCCCACCGCCCCGGACCGCGTTCCCACGCTGGCGGCCGGGGCGGGAGTCAGGGGAACCGGCCGGGCATGTGGAGCCCGCCGGGTAGGCTGCGCACCAGGCCTCCGGGCCGCAGGGCGCGCAGCAGATGAAGGCCTAACCTCAGGCCTTGAGGGAGCAGGCTGCGCCACGCGCGCAGCCACGGAAGGCCGCAAATCACGGCCACAGGACCCAGGCCGCATGTCTGGAGCCCCCAGACACGCGGTCCTGGTGATGCCTCGGGCCCAGGCTCCTGCTCCTACCCCGGGCCCGAGGAGTGGGGTTTGGAGAGAGCCTGGCAGGCGGGTGGGAACGCCTGCCAGTGCTGGAGCGGCCCCCAGGGGCAGGGGCCACATGGAAGGCAGCAGGGGAGACCACAGGGGGTGCTCCAGGGGGAGGTAGGCCGCGGGGGGGGGCCCACACCGGTAGCCATACCTCTATTAATGTGCCCAAATCTCTCCACAGGTGCCGGCCAGTGGAAAGTGGAGGAGCTAAAGGAACATTAAGGGAACAAAGGGTTTTAACCTGACTTAAACAAGAACGGTTACAGGACGTACTCCAAGACAGGATTTGACTTTCCCTCCAGTCAATAACAGGGTTATGTTTTTGTAACCACGGAAAACTAAGAAACAAAGGGCAAAACGGGGAAGAAATTACCGGGAGAGGACATACTACAATTATTTCTACTGGAGCATTTCTTCAACCCTGACATTGGAGAATGGCTCGCTTGGCTGATGAGTACAAGGATTCCCGAAAGACTGAACAACCAACAGTAATACCCCCCTCCCCCACCATAGATCTGAGCTATTGTGCCCCCTAACCCCCAGGCATCAGCCCGCCCCACCAAGAAGAAGGCCTTGTTGCTACAGGTGCCAGCAGATGGTGCATCTTCGCAATAACTGCCCACTAGAACCTTCTCGTCCACGGTGGGGTGCCCCAACTATGCACCTCCATGTACTGGAGACAGAAACCCAATCAGATGAATACTGGAGGGTACTCCATGAGGCTGACCCCGTTCAAGCAGCCACTTAGGACAACCGACAAAAACATTGACAATTAGTGCTGGTGAACGGACAGGTGGCCAAGGGATTAAGAGATACCGGAGCTACTCTGATGTTTGTGTACAGTGGCTGTCAGGGTAGCTTAGGGAGCTATTTGCCGTTTACCTACTGCCTGCCGTTCACCTGGATTGGGGAGCCGGATACGGCCAGGTGAACGTGGGAATCATGAAGGATTTACCAGCCAAGGTGTTACTAGGGAAAGACTTCGGTCCCTTAACGTCTGCTTGCGTCCCTTGAGAATCTGCCGAAGCACACCCAGTCACAACCCCCCTACAAGCCAGAACTGCGGCAGCTGGCCACATGTCGAGGAAACCCAGGTGAGAAGTGTGTACCTGGATTACATTGCAATCTACAGTGAGTCCTGGGAGGAACACTTGGTTCATGTAGGGGCAGTGCTGGATAAGATTCGAGCTGCAGGCCTGACTCAAAAACCAGAGAAGTGCCATCTAGGCATGGCAGAGGTCCAATACTTGGTACACTGGGTGGGGTGTGGGAAGCAGCAGCCAGAACCGGCAAAGATTGAGGCCATCGCTATCTGGCCCACACCTCATACCAAGACCCAGGTATTGGCCTTTTTAGGGACAGCTGGGTACTATAGGTGTTTTGTCCGCGACTATAGTACTGTCGCCAAGCCCCTGACTGACCTTACAAAGAAAAACTTACCTAGGGTCATGTGGTCTCCAGCATGTGACTGTGACTATGACTGTAGACCCGACCCTGTTAGGCTGTGACACCCCAGAGGAGTTTATTAGGGAAACCTGGGGGGATCCTACTATCGACAAGTATAGGGCCAAGGCAGATACCAAACGAGGGGGATTAGGAACAGAATAGGTTTTATAGGTCAACTGAGAACCCCAGGGGAAGAACAGCCCCATCCCAGAAGCGCCAGCTGGTAGTTCCCAGGAAATACCGGATGGAACTTCTACGGGTTGGGCACGACGAACCCTTAGCAGGGCATCTGGGTGTATGTTGCACGTTTCACAGGGTCACCCAGAACTTATTTTGGTTGGGAATTCATGGGGACATGTGACGGTACTGCAAGACCTGCGATATGTGTCAACAGGTAGGAAAGAGGGGGGGATCACCCCAAGGCCCGACTGCTATCCATGCCCATTATTGAGAAGCCCTAGCAGTCGATATCGTGGCCAGACCCAGTCCATCCAGTAAGAAGTGCATACTTACCGTGGTGGACTATGCCACCCACTACCCTGATGTGGTAGCCCTCACAAATATCCATGCGGAAACCGTTGCAGATGCGCTGGTTAGGATATTCGCCTGGTAGGGTTCCCCAAATAAATCCATTCAGATCAGAGAAGCTGACCTAACCCAGCAGCTGTGGAAAGTATGTGGCGTCAAGCCCATATTAAGCCCATATTAAGCTCACTTTACCACCCCCAGACAAATGGTTTATGTGAGCGTTTTAATGGTACATCAAACAGATGTTGAGAACCTTTACAGATGCTTGCAGAGACTGGGAGAGATTCCTGCCTCATCTTCTATTTATGTACCGAGAGGTGCCGCAGGAATCCACTGGGTTTTCCCCGTTCAAGTTACTCTATGGGAGAAGGGTACTAGGTCCCCTTGATCTCATTAGGGAGCACTGGGAGGGGGAAATGAAGCATGAGGGAACACCCATTGTGCCATTTGTACTGGAGCTCCGAGACCGCATAAAGCAGTTGGAGAGGATGGTAAAGAAAAACCTCCAGGTGGCCCAGGGGCGACAGAAGGTCTGGTACGACCGGGGTGCCTGTCAGTGTATGATCCGAGTGGGACAGAAAACAAAACCAGTCAGGCAAGACAAATTTCCGGCAGCATGGCAGGGCCCCTACAAAGTGGTAGAGCAGTTCTGTGAAAGGACCTTTCATATAAATATGTTGACGGGGAATGTAACGGATCACCTGGCACCCCGACTGGGTACCTCTGTTGAAGGATGATGCAAGCACTTCCTGAGGGCTCCAAGCACTCCAGCCATAACCACAGTAGAGAGCAAGACAGGAACAAGCTCTTACAAGAGCTTAGTAGTGATATAGCAAGAGAGTATGACTAGCATAGCAATCCCTTGTAGCAGATTCCCCCAATAAGAGACGGCACTCCAAATTGAGGGTGAAGTAGAACTGAAGTTTTAATGAAACACTCTGTGCTTTTATGCACATTTTAAACACATAGTACCGCCCACAGGGTTTTTAAGAACAACCAATTAAACACATAATATATAGTAAAACACTCCCATCCATTCCCACAAAATCCTCCCCTCTGCCTGTGATATAATTACTAAACACAATGGGTAAATGTAATTATCATAGGCAGGAACAATAAACTTTTTACACATGTACTGTAACTTTAAAACTATACATTAAATCTTCATAAAAATTACATAATAATCAGCATACTTTAAATATAAACACTCTCAAAAATCATACAAATCCCTCCAGCGGTTAAAAGGTTAACTGGAAGTCCTTTCTGACCGACCACAAGGACATTTTCATGCCCAAAACAGTTCTATAGATTTGGGCTGTGCGGTCGTTCTATTTCAGGCAAAAAAAAATGACTAAGTCCCATTTGAATGTACGAACGGGGCACCATTTGTGCAATTGGCTCAGTATAGCAGTACATTCAAACTGATGAACGGGACTTAGTTTCCAGCCGCAAAGTCTAAGTGTAAGAGAAGGTAAGGCTCAGCGGTGTTCGTTCAAATCTGTAGCCGATTTCAGTTCCATGAATTTGGCTGCACACACCGCTGACCGCGTTCGGCTGAATAAAGATGGCCGCCGCCACGTATCGTTTGTATGAACGGCGGCCCTCCAGCGGTCGGCAATTTACCTACAGCAGGCTCCCAGCCTGGGAGGTAAATTGCCTGCACGCTTCCACTTCTGGGTGGTCCGCATGTGTAGCACTTGGTTCGTTCAGTAAGCCCCATTTACTGAACCAAGTGGGAGAAAGCCCTGCACAAAGGATTTTAAAGGTTTGGGGACATAGTCTTAAAGGGGCATTGGCACACAAAGTCTCAATATGTCCCCAGACGGTTCTTAAAGGGCAAGCACGGTCCAATAGAAGAAGTCCATAAGCCCCAAGTAAGTTTCTTAAAGTGCCATACACCCCAGGGCCATAGTCATGAGGCAGGAGGCAGGCAAGCAGGCCCTCCAAAAACTCATGGCAAACACCCTCAAATGGGTGAGTTTGCCACAGAGAACATATCAGGAAAGGCTATAGCCGCAATATGTGCCTCCGCTGCAGATGACCCAGCCAGCCTCCCTCTGCCAGATCTCTTAGAAAAGGAACCCAAAACTGATCTCAATAGCCTTGAGAAATTGGGAAATCAGTTGATGACTGTAGAGGCAGAGCAAGCCCGGCAGTTGTTAGCAGAGAAACAACTGGCATTCTCACAAGAACCGGGGTACACCATGCTAGCGGTCCACAAAGTGGAGACTCCAGGTCAAGCTCCACTTAGGCAGCCCCCCTACCGTATTACCGAAGCAGTCAGAGAAGGAATACAGAGGGAGATACAAGAGATGTCCCACTTGGGGGTTATCAAACCCCTGGCATCCCTGGGCCTCGCCTGTAGTCCTCGTACTCAAGTAAGATGGAACCACACAGTTTTGCGTGGACTACAGGCGACTGAATGCCTGGACCACCACAGATGCATACCCGATGCCCTGGGTAGATGGACTATTAGATCGCATAGCCAGGGGACGTTATCTGACAACCATAGACCTATGTAAAGGCTATTGGCAGATCCCCATGGCCAAGGAAGCTATCAAAAAGTTGGCCTTTGTTACCCCATTTGGGGTAAGACCTGGTATGGATACCTTAACTACTGTGTCACTGCAAGAAATATCCGCCACCTGCGGTAAAAAGAATAAAAATTGAGTACCTATTGAATAAACAATAGTGAATGCAGGACTCTGTGGAAAAGGTATTTGGGTGCTTGAATATAACAAAATCCACCAAAATTTGAAAAACAAATCCACCTTTTACCCGGCACATTTCAAATCGAGTGCTTTAGATATATTCGAAAAGAAATTAGTCAAGGACTTAAAAATCCTAGACACTAAAAAAATAAAAGATAGACCAAATATGAGCAGAAAAGAAATAAAAATACTAAAAGAACTATATGACGATACTTCAATAGTAATCAAGCCAGCCGATAAAGGCGGAGGCCTCGTCATCTTATCTAAAGATAAATACGAAACAGAAGCTTATAGACAGCTCAATGACTCTAATACTTACATTAAATTGGACAGTGACCCAATAGGAGATATAAAATTAAAATTTTACGACTATTTAAATAGAGGTAAGGAAATTGGAATTTTAAATGAGAAGGAGTATAATTATATAAAAATACTATTCCCCAAAACCCCAGTGATATACTTTTTACCAAAAATTCATAAATGTTTAAATAACCCACCGGGACGCCCTATTGTGTCAGGAATAGGATCCCTTCTCTCCAACCTATCTGAGTATATCGACATAATGCTGCAGCCGTACGTTAAACAAACAAAATCTTACTTAAAAGACACAATAGATCTTTTGAAAAAATTGGAAACCATTACCTGGAACAATGATTATATACTCATTACGTGTGATGTCCAGTCACTATACACGATCATTCAGCACAATAAGGGATGCCAAGCAATTAGATCTGTTTTAGAACGAGATGACTCTATGCCTCAAGAACATACTGATTTTATTATTGAAGGCATAGATCTAATTTTAAAATATAATTATTTCTGGTTCAAAGATAGCTTCTTCCTACAGAAAACCGGCACAGCTATGGGTACCAGGTTTGCACCCAGTTATGCCAACCTCTATATGGCGGAGTGGGAGGACCGAGCCGTGTGGAGGGGGCATGACTGGGTGGAAAGCCTGGTATCCTACTCTCGTTATATAGATGACCTTTTTTTCATCTGGAAGGGCTCTATGAGTTCGGCCAAGGATTTTATCTCTTTTTTAAACATAAATGAAGAAGGAATAGTTTTAACAGCTGATTTTAGTAGTACTGCAGTGACCTATTTAGATCTAAATATATACATTAAAGATAATCAAATACAAACAAAGACACATTTTAAAGATGTAAATGTTAATAACTATATAAGCACTGAAAGTTGTCACAATAAAATATGGCTGGACAACATACCCAAAAGCCAAATGATGCGCCTAAAAAGAAATTGTTCAGATAATTCTGTGTTTTTAGAGCAAGCAAATACATTGAAAAAAAGTTTTATACAAAAAGGCTATAATGGTAACCACATTGATGCAACTATTAACCAAATTACCACAACCAATAGCAACCAACTTATACATAAGGTTAAAACTCCAGCCAATCAGAACAATTGTGATTTTACCCTACCAATCGTATTAGATTACAATAACAAAAACAGACAATTAAAGAAAATTTTAATGAAACACTGGCACCTATTGAAGGAAGACGAAATTTTAGGTAAATTAATCCCTGATAAACCAAAAATAATATTCAGAGGAGCTCCTAACCTTAAAATGCATTTGACAAAAAATTTTACAAAAAAGAGTCCTAATAAGATAAACAATTTTATGGACAAAAAGGGTTTTTATAAATGTAATTGCTGCATGGCATGTAAGAAAACAAAAACTACTAAAAGAACCATTACTGAGTTTAAATCAAACAATACAAATAAAATATATAATATTAAAGATGTCATTTCATGCAACAGTAAAAATGTAATTTATCTATTAGAATGTTCATGTGGCCTTCAATATGTGGGCAGAACGATCAGACCACTGAAAACCAGAATTGCAGAACATTGCAGAAATATAGAAAAAGGTGTACAAAACCATTCAATACCAGCACACTTCTGCATGCACAACAATGATCCTAAGCACCTTACTTTTATTGGTATTAAAATAGTGAAAAACCACTGGAGAGGAGGAGATATTATAAGAAAGATTGGACAAACAGAAATGCAATGGGTATATCAACTAGATACCCTACACCCCAAGGGGTTAAATGTGGACTTCGACCTTTTTAATTTTTTATAATTTTTTATAAGTATTTTTAAAGTTCAGTTAGTCACTCTATATTTTATAGATTCCTTATGGTTAAATTTTTATCTTCCCTCTTTTTCATATCAGATTTTTACTAGTACCCCGTTTTTATATAAATATATTTTATATTCTTATTTTTATTTTTATTTTTATTCTATATTTTTACTCCATAATTTAAGCCATGCGCTTTAATTATTATTTGTCCACCCTCTCTCAGAGTATACTCCAACATCCACCAATTAGGTGCACCTATTTGCAATATCTGTACTCTGATAATTATGCTTGCAAAGCTACTGTCACTATATTCACTTTAGAGGTTTTAGCCATTTAGTAAAGCTGCCCTTTTATTCTTGTTTTTTATTCTGATTATATGTTATCACTAACAGAATATCAACTTTCCCTTTAATCATTGCTTGTGTTATTTATCATGTATTATTCATGTGTTTTTTTCATATATTTATGGACTATTGCCCTTATCCAATATGGCCGCCACGCCATCACCCGGTCATTACAGCCGATACTCCCTTTAAGATTGGACTTAGGAGTGACGTCTGGAACGCGACGCACACCACTTCCTGGGTGTGCGTGCGTTCCACGAGTGTCACGTCATCACGCTCCCCCTCCCCTTATGGACATGCCGCGGCCATTTCCGGCCTGCATCACAACAACGCATCACTTCCGGTGCGACACGGATGTCGCGCCATTTCCGGTCTGACGCATGCGCACCATCACAAAGCCGAAACCCGGAAGTCATCTCACCAGGAAATCATCTAATCATCAAAGAAGATATATAAACGGACTGTTTGAACTCTACACCACACTTCTGAAGAAGCCTATCAGGCGAAACGCGTTAAGTGGGACTATATTTTATATATTATATTTTATATCTATATTTTAATATTCATTGTCTAGTCTGTTTACATTAAAGTATACTTTTAAGTTACTTTTTTATTATCTTCATTTCCTGGTATCCTGTATATCCTTGGTGGGGATCATACCACCTAAGCTGTTCACACTAGAGCAGGTTACATGCTCTAGAAAGTGTAAGTACATTACTTTTTACTATTTTATTCTACCACTTGGACTTACTTCACCATATTGCTGCTATTTTTTCTTTTTATACCAACTCCATATTTGGCACCTTTGAATACATCTGCGGCAACCACCACGAATCCCAAGACGGGGATTGTACCGTCCAAGCGCTTTTACAGTAGAGCTCTGTTATAGCTCTACTTCATGTGAGTGGACTGTACTTAGTTTCTTATCATTTATTTCTATAAATATATTTGCTGTATTGCGCTATTATTTTTCTATTTGTATTTCCCTTTGAGGTCACGACTAATTGAAATACTCAAGAACATATGTATGTATCTTTGTATATTTTATTTTTAATACTATAAGCGCGGTATACGCCCTCTCTCTTTCTACTATTTCACTCACAAGGTTGGGGAATCCTTGTCCTGTATACTGCTGCCTGGTTTCTATAGTGAGCGCCTATTACCCTTTTTCTTTTGTGCTTGAATATATGTTTCACAAATTGGCAATATTCTGTAGAAAATTTATCAGCTAATTGTATCCTTTCTTACCATAAAATGGTAGAAAAAATACAGATTAGCTGAATAGATGATCTAGTAACGGAATAATTAATTCAATAAACCAATACACTAAAAGATATAGTGGGTAGGAAAAAAAAAAAAAAAAAAATTTCTTTCACTGTGGTAGAAGTTAAAAGTGCAGAATTGATCGTATCATGTAGCTGACAGGTTGCTTTAAAATATAGGAGATTTTATTAGCATTAATACACTGTCTAAAAACATACACTTCATATAAAATAGTGATTAAAATTCCCAAATCTGAAGAGCAGTTGCTGACAAGTTAGCAGCCTGATTGTCCCAAAGATGTAAGTAACTCTCTCACCGGCCAGATGAAATCGAGTACAGGACCTCCTCGTGCTGTATGTAAACTTGCTGCCAGCCGCGTGCGTTCCACTGCGGCTCTGGATGCGTTCCAAGCCTGCTCTCCTGGAAATTGATACACACTGCCGCCTTACGCGTTTCGTGATCATAGGATCACTTCATCAGAGGATGGCAGTCTCGGTTATTCATACTGTTATATACTGTCTGGTCTCATTTGCACAATTAGGATTTTAACCCTCCATATTATCAATAAAATCGTTACTCTACCACATCAAAATCTCTTGTTAACCCTCTATAGGATCGAAATTCTACTACATACATTTCACTAGCCCTAGTTGAATAAAAATTATATAAATAGTATCATTTAATTCAAACATATTATGTTAGAAAAGAGGAAACTAATGCTAGACTGTTATATTTTGTCTAGTCTTATTGCACAGTTCATGAACTTAGACCGCAAAGTGTAAACATAAATATAAATCAAACTTAAACATCATTAGTTTCGTTGAAATTGAGGAGGAATAGTGGACAGATACTCTCACTTCCTTAGATGCTTAATATTAAAAAGTAAAAACAGGGGGGCGGGGCCGGAGCGCTGGCGGGATCAGATGTGCTCTCTCTGAGCTCCCGCTTCAGGGCCGAAAATTTGTCGCTAACTAGGTGCCAAATCCACCCAGCAACACACTCCGGCGACCTGCTGGGGTACACGGGGATACCTCCAAAAGACCCTACCAGGCACCAACGGCGACCCGACAGAGGCCCGAAGCATGAGGAGCTTGAGCCGGGATGAGACGGCCACTCTCCCGGGTCTCCAGCCGGTGTCTGGCTCCCCCCCCCTGGACCGGGGGGGTTATCCCGGTCTACACGGACGTCCACCTATGCGCCAATCTGGGCATAAAAGAGCCACCCAGTCATGACATACCTACCGAGCAGCGCCCCTCAAGATGGCCGCCGCACGCAAGCCATGTGCGCGACCTGCCAGCATAATGGAGCTGATCGAGGAGGAGACCATCTGACCACCAGCACAGCCTACCCCAGGGCTGACCACACTGAGACCGGCAGCAGTGAAAATTAAGAGAGTGGGAACAAAGCGGAGGAGCAAGCAACCTCTCCCACCTGCACAAGCCAGTCCACAGATGAAGAGAGAGGCAGTTAGACCCAGACGCAGTCGTGCTCCAGGACTTGTAACCGGCTTCCATTATCAGCAAGTACCAGAGATCGCAAGGGGAACAGGGTGGCCCACGGAAAGAACCCTCCTAATGAACCCTCTCCCTGGCTATAGGATCAACACCTGCCGGGTATAAGCTGAACAGACAGCACGCTGCAACCTGTCAGCAACATGGACTAGGGCTATACAAGCTCTTCAGCTCATTTTAACAAGCGGTATTTTTCAAATATTCTCTCTTATTTAAGTTAACCATAGAGAGCTAGCTTACATGAGTGCCATGCGGCTGTGGCCATTACGGGCTCAATTATAATAAGATAAAACCAAGTTTACACGTAGCCACAGCCTTAAGAATTACCCATAATGCTGTCAACATGTGATGTTTAGACGTGTTAACATAATGCTATCATAAACTTTCACATGTTTAGCTGGCCATGCAAGCTACAAACCTGAACGTATACCTTGTTAGATAAATCTTTTTTTTGACAGCTTCTGTTCCGATCGATAGGTATTAGCAACGACTGAATAGCTTAAGTAACTATCTACTTAACCAAGCCTGCCTAAAATATAAAATTGTGCCTGTTATTCCTATGCCCCGCATGTTAAGCGAGGAAATGCCTGAGGACTGCTTTCGGGGCACCTCAGACCTGCATGTACCACTCTTATGCACTGAAAAATAAAGAATTAAAAAATAAAAATAAAAAGTAAAAACAATTACTTCTAATAACTACATGTCATACCAATATATAGCTACATAAACACCAAAGCAAAATGAACTCCAGGGCTGCACACACGGTCTTTGTAATGAACAAAACTGCTTTATTCCATAAAATGAAAGAGATCAACGTTTCAGTCCATGCAGGGACCTTCCTCAGGATCAGATGACATGTCATTTGAAGGGTAACTCACTACACCAACACTTCAGGGAGACCTCCAACTCAGAGAACACGTCCGTAGTGTTTAATCTGTCGGATAAAATTCTTACTAATGATCACATCTTTGTTCTAAATAAAGGACTCACATTTATACCTAGTAGAAAACCGGATGCTTTTGCCATGGAAGTAGAATTATGCAAATTAAATCGTATTCTGAATTGAAATGAATTTCAAAAAATCGGAAGTAATTTTCGATTAAATCCGTTCTCTTCAAGAGAAAAGAAGGATATTAAAACCAACAACATTGCCATCAAGACTTTTGTACAAACTATTCAAAATGATGTTCATAAGATTATTAAAATGCCTACCCATTCCAGACATAACTTAACGATTAAAGAGAAAGAAGCTCTCAAAGATCTCCAGCAAGATCCTAATATTGTCATTTGCCCTGCGGACAAGGGGGGCACTATAGCTATCCAATCGTACCAGCAATACAAAAAAGAAATTATGAGGCAATTATAGGATGATAAAACTGTCACGTATTCATCCGCTTATAGAAATGTGGTTAATGACATTTACTGTCCACAAAGGAAAAGTTGTGCCGAGCAGCAACCTAATCCACAGAAGGGTTAATGCTGAGCAGCAATTATGCAAATGAAACCTGGTAACTGACTTTAGGGTCAAAGGCCGGTTACAGCCTATCAGAACTAAAGGAGGGGTATTTAGGCCCAGTTCTCATCCTGCTCAGTGCCCTGTCGTGGTTTCCCTTGTGGTTGTCCGAGAGTGCGTTCCTGTTATTAGTTTTCTACCTGGTTTTTGACTTTGGCTTTGCTTATTGACTTCTCTATATTCTGGTATCCTGACTCCTGGCTTTCCTCATCGCTGCATCCCTTTCTGTGTTCCCTGACCTCGGCTCGTATTTTGACTATTCTATGTACGTTAAATCCGGCCATTCTAAGGACCGGTAATACGTTGCTTATTTGTCATCCGTGCTATAAAGTTCTACGTGCTGGATCATACAGTAATCCTGACAAAAACCTACAAGAAATTAACATTTGCTCCAGTAAAAAAGTTCCAACAGAGGATCAATCGTCTTATTGAAATTGGTCTACAGGCAAACTATATTGACTCTAATACAGCAACATTTTTGAACGTGGAGTTTCCGATTCATCCGGTATTATATACAATACCTAAAATTCACAAATCCATGCAGGAACCACAAGGAAGACCTATAGTTTCAGCTAGGCGTGGACTCCTGGAACCTATAGCCAAATTTGTGGATTTCCACATACAAGGATGTGTTAAAGAAATTCCTGTGTGCCTTAGAGACACTCAGGATTTACTACAACAGCTAAAAGATTTAAAGATTGATAACAATTTGGAATTTATTTTTGTTACACTGAATGTACAAAATCTTTACACGGTTATACCTATAACAGAATGTATAGAGGCTGTACGAGAGACTCTCCTTACACCTAAGTCTTATGATGGACCACCCGTAGAATATCTTTTGGAATGGTTACCAGTGGCATTAACATGCAATTATTTTAAATTTGAAAACACCTTTTATATGCAAACCTTCAGGACGGCCATGGCACCTTCATTTTTATTTATTTATTATTTTTTATTTTTCAATATGCATGAATAGATAACAACTGTTTCTCATTCTTGTGGTCATAGTCAACTGTGAGTTACAAACAGTGTGTCAACGTTGAGAAACAGATTTCCAGAATTAACAAATTATAAGTAAACAATATGCAAACAGTATATACGGTATTACACTTTCAATAAAGTTACAATGGCACAGTCAAATAGATATATCTATCAGATATAGTACAAAACAGTTCAATTGGACGTTATGCCCTATGTATTGTTTTAAGTCCTGGAGACCCCGTTTCTGAGCTCTACATTCAAAGTGAGGATCTATGTTGCCTGAGTCTGGGTTCGTTTGGGGACTTACCCATGGCCAACGAGATATCTTGGTCTGTCCCTGTTAGTGGGTACAGTGTGCTTAGTCTGTAGCTAATGAATATATTGCTAACTTCTGTTAGTACCATTATTTGGTCACGGTTGTTTCTGTTTCCCTACTCTTGAGCGTTTTTATCCATAAACTTGTTGCAGGGTTCCCAGGTTATTTTATAATGTGAGTATCTATGGGTAAGTGAGAAGGAAAGTTCTTCCATAACCCTTGTATCCTCTACTGTTTGTATCCATTCCCTAATTGAGGGTGCAAGGGTCTGTTTCCACTTTATAGGTATCAGTAGATTTGCTGCAGTCAGTAAATGATGGACGAGGTGCAGTCGTGGTATGGGGATGTCCGTGGGGAGCATTAAGAACAGGTACGTTTCTGGGGCAGCGAGAGGTCTGTGATGGATGTAATCAGGGCCACAATTTTTTTCCAGTATGTATTTATTGTGGGGCATGACCACCAAATGTGTGCTGACGTAGCAGGGGTGTGTTCGCATCTCCAACATGAATATTGAGTGTTTAGGTATATTTTGCGTAGTTTGTCTGGCGTATAATGCCATCTGGCATCTTTTTATAGTTACTTTCTTGTATTGTGTTGTTGATAGTAGTAGAGTAGGCTTTAGTGAATATTTTTGTCCAGTCGGCATCAGGGATTGTGGTACTAAGGTTGGTTGCCCATGCTTGAGCGAAGGGTGGAAGGCTTGCATTGTTTTCCTTTTGGAGGAGTTTGTATAAGGTGGAGAGGTGTTTGCACTTGATCCCCCGAGTTTGGCACAAAGTTTCAAACTCCGTACTTGATTGGGGTGGTGTTAGTAATGTAGTGTCAGCCCGAAGAAAGTGTGTTAATTGTGCATGTTGGAAAGTATGCATCGTTGTTATCGGGGAATTAACTATGATGTCTTGTAATGGTTTAATGTTTCCCTCCTGAAGCACGTCTTGTAATGTGAGTTGTTGCGACTGTGGGTTATGTTGTAGGAATTGGGCTTGGCAGCCTGGGGGGGAAAGGGGGTTGTTTGTTATCGGGTATAGTGGGGAAGGGTGTGGGGAAAGTACGGGGGAAGCCCTGATTTGGTTCCATACCTTCAATGCAGGCGTGATGGTCGGGTGTTGCGAAAAGGGCGGTTGTTGTAGCATTCACCCTTTGGGATGCCAAACTATGTTGTGAGCTTGTGTTTGAAGGAAAGTCTCCTCCACCGACCGCCATTGTCTGTGCGGGTGTGGTGCTGTCCATTTGTACATGCGGTGTAATATGACTGCCTTATAATAAACTTCCACGTCCGGTAAACCCAGACCCCCCCACCCCACCCCCCCGGTTTTTCCTTTTAGTGAGAATTGTGTAACTGATAAGTGGGTGTTCTTTCGACCAAATGAATTCCGAAAACAACCGTCTCACAGTAGTGAAGTAGGTCTTTGGGAGTGCGATTGGTAATACTTGTAGGAGATAAAGTATTTTGGGTAGAATAGTCATTTTTAGGATGTTTATCCTACAAAACCACCCAAAGTGGGGTTTCGCCCATTGTGCTAGGTCTTGATTTATCGTTTCTAAGAGGGGTTTATAGTTGAGAGAGTACAGGGAGGATAGAGTCCTCGGGAGTAGTACTCCCAATTATTTTATCGCTTTGTTGGTCCACGTGAATGGGAATTGAGATTTAAGAGAGTTGGAGGCTCGGGGGTCCAATCGTAGTGGAAGGATTTCGCTTTTGGTGAAGTTCACCTTAAAGTTGGAGACGGCTTGGTATTGCTCTAGCTCTTCCACCAAGGGACCCATGGAAGTGATCGGGTCCATTATCGTGAATAGAAGGTCATCTGCAAAAGCAGAAGACTTGTATTTGTGGTGTATGTTGGAGTTGTCTCTCACTCCTTGGAGGAAGGGTTCTAGGACTAATATAAAGAGTAGTGGGGAAAGGGGGCACCCCTGTCTAGTACCATTGTAGATCCGCACAGGTGGAAAAAGTTGACCGTTAATTTGAATTTTAGCAGTTGGTTTTGAGTATATGGATTGGATCCACCGGATCCAGTTTGGGCCCAGTCCTAACGCCGTCAGTGTGGCTAGTAGAAAAGCCCAATCCACTCGGTCAAATGCTTTTTCGGCATCGACCTGAGAAGATGGCGCTCTGTGAGGAGGAGTGTTGAGAGAAATGTATCAGGTTCAATATTTTATTTGTATTGTGTTTGGCTTCTCTACTCGGGACGAACCCTGATTGATCTTGGTGTATAAGTAGTTAAAGAAGAGGGTGCAGTCTATTTGCTAATATTTTCGTGAAGATTTTTAGGTCTATGTTGATAAGGGATATAGGGCGATAACTTCCACATTCGGTGGGGTTTTTACCAGGTTTCGGGATTAGGGTAATGTGGGCTTACAGGGCTGAGTCTGGTAGGGTGGCGTGTGTTGTTAGCGCATTGAATGCCGTTGTGAATGGTATACTCAGTGTGGAAGTGAAAAGTTTGTAGTATTTGGCTGTAAAACCGTCTGGTCCTGGGCTCTTACCCATTGGTAGATGTTTTAAATTTGTCTATAGTTATGGGTGATTCCAGGGATTGCACGTCTACAGTTGGGATCATACGTTTTATTCTGGTTAGCAAGAATCTATCTATCGCCTCTTTGGACGATGATTGGTCGGAGAGATGGTATAATTTCGAGTAGTAATCATGAAAGGCTTTTGTAATGTCTGGGAACATGGTGGTCAATGTACCTGTTGGTGATTTAATCTGGGATATGAATGTGTTTTGTCTCCTTTTCTTAAGTGCATTAGCGAGGAGGCGGCCGCATTTCCCCCCCTGTGTGTAATAGGAGTGTCTAGTGAGTAGTAATTTCCTCTTGACGGAGGTATTGAGCAAGTGTTGTAGTTTTGTGCGTCTGTCTGTCAGCTGTAAGTAGAGGTCTATCGTGCTATTGGCTTTGTGGGCAGTCTCTAGGTTCCTTATTTCTCTCGTGAGTGTTTTGACCCCAAGTTCCCTGAGCTTTTTCTGCTTGGAAGCTATCACAATTATCTCACCCCTTAGTACACATTTGTGTGCTTCCCATATTACCGTAGGGGACAAATTTGGGTCATTGTTTTCTAAATAATAGTTAGTAAGTACGTCCCTTATTCTATCAGTCACTGTGGTGTCATTCAGTAATAAATCATTTAGTTTCCAGTGAAAGGATGTAAGTGGTAATGAGGGGACCTGAATCTCCAGTGTCAGAGGTGCATGGTCAGACCATGTGATTTGGCCATAATTGCTTTTCTGCATGAGGTGTAGATATCTATGCGGCATGAAGAGCATATCTATCCTCGAGTATGTGCCTGTGACAGGGGAGTAAAAGGAGAAGTCTTTGGAGTTCGGGTGGAGCGTTCTCCAGCAGTCGTATAGTTGTGCGTCGTCTAATAGCTTTTGGATCTGACGTCGTGCATGGGTCTGGTAAGCCCTTATTAGGGAAGTCGTGTCTAGGGCGGAGTCAATGGATACATTTATATCCCCCCCTGCTACTAATATGCCTTCTGTGAAATTTTCTATCCTGCGCAAATATTGTCTGAGAGTTCTTCATTGCTTCCTGTTGGGTAGGTACAAGTTTGCAAAGGTGATCATATTGGAGCCTATTTGTCCCTTTACCATAAGCAGTCTCCCGCTATCATCTACCTCATGATATTTGTATGTAAATGGGAAGTTGTGCCAATATCAATATTGCCACCCCTCGGGCTTTAGCATTGACATAATCACTAAAGAATCCATGAGGGTATCTCCTGTCTCTTAGGGAAGGGGCATCATGTTTTCTGAAGTGAGTTTCCTGTAGGAAAGCCACATCAGCTCTGAGCCGATGGATTTCCATCAGTGTTTGTGTGCGTTTCTCAGGCATGTTTCAACCTCTGACATTGTACATATCCGTATTGATTGTGATGGTGTGTTAGGTGTTTGTGTCTGTACCATTGTGTTTAATGTTCATATATTGATAGTTATCCACGCCGTGTGGTAATTTTCAAAATACAACAACAAATACAAGTATTGAATAAAGAATAAGTAACTATATACAATCGCAATAATAATACTAAATTATAAGATTCAGTAGTACTGTGTTAACCGTCGGTATCTGACCCAATCTGGGGGGGCTATCCAGATGGGGTCCTTTTAGGCACTGCACAGTCAGTATTCACCTGACTGTTCTCAGATTCGAGTCTGATACATCCGGGACCTATATAAAAGTCTCTGATGTAGACAGATCGCCCGTCCTGCGATATTGGACGGTTGAGGGAGAGGGGCGGAAAGGGTGGGTTGGCGGATTGCCTTGGCTGTCCACGTGTAAGGGGGATCGGAATGAAGAAGGTGGTTAGTGGGGTCTAACTTGCCAAGGTTCCGAGTGTGGGAAGAGCATCATCCACTTTTCATTTACTTTTGTACGTAGTGGGCTTGAGTAAGGTAAGTTGTTATACGCAACTTGTGTCCGGGACATTATCTGTACCACCTGTAATAGGTATTTAGCTGCCAATATCACTCAACAAAAGTCTCACATGAACCATTAGCTTGTCTCAGTAGGCGCTTTGGGAGGCTATCTCCCAGTGTCTCTTCTCGCATCACCAGGTTAGCTCATTTGAGCGCAATGGAGAAACCATTGATACCATAGGTAAACAGTAGTAGGTAGCGTGTGTGCATTACCCCCCTATTTGAGGGTTTGGATAAAGTCACCATGTGGGTATTACTTAACCAGTCAGGTGGCGTCAGGGACGCGGGCACCCAGCAGGGTGGCTACCTCCCCGAGGTCCCATCATTCCTTCAGAGAATGTTCCCCACATGGCCACATGGGTGGTGGTGTATCTACTGTTGTGTATGCACCTTTTTAATGGGTATCACCTGTGTGTGTAAATAGTAAAGTACTTGCGGTTGTTGGCTAGGTCAGGTAGCATTAGGGACATGGGTCTCCATAAGGGAAGCCATCTCCCCAAGGCCCCAGCACCTGCAGCAGTCCAATTATTCATGGAGATGAGGAGAGGAAGGATGTTTGCAGCAACGATGTCATTGTTCTTCTGGTGTTACAGTGTGGTATGATCTGTATCGTTTTGTGAGTGTTGAGTTCAGTACATAAGTGTGGAGTTTCCCCTTGGCGTGGAAGTTCTGGATAGTGTTCCCGCTTGATCTGGCCTCCGTCTTTTCGGCGTCTGCTGCCATCTCGTGCGCTGTTGTAGTTGTTCCTTTTTTAGTGGTTGTGGGAGTCCATACCAGTTGGGTATTCGTGTATCCGGTAAATCCAACGATTGTAAGAAAACAGGGACATCATGGGTGGAGTTGATAGTAAATACTTTGCCTTGGTGGTTAACGCTCAGTGCCAGAGGGAAACCCAATCTGTATTTGATGTTGCGCTGACGTAAGATGTCTGTTATGGGCCTGAGAGTCTGTCTGGCTTGTAGCGTCAGCCAGGACAGATCTGGGTAAATCGAGATTGGAGCTTCTTTATACAATAGAGGTTGAGATGCTTGTCTCAGTGCCCTGAGTATGTCTCCCTTCTGAGAGTAGTAGTGTAAGCGGCAGATTACATCTCTTGGTCTGTCCGCTGGCGCTCCTCTAGGCCGCAGGGCTCTGTGCACCCTGTCAAACATCATTGGCACATCAGCTTGTTTCCCCATGAATAAATTAAATATCTCCCTCAGTACCTCCGCTAGGTCTTCTGTGTCTTGTTCAGGGAGCCCTTTTAGTCGGAGATTATTTCATCTACCCCTGTTGTCTATATCGTCTAGTGAGCGCTGTAATTCAAATGCATGTGAGGAGTGTGCTTCTATAACAGATTGTAGGTGTGACACTTGGAGCTGTATTGCATCCCTGTCATCTTCTAGGGTGCTCACTCAGCTTCAAGTTTCCCTAGCATATTAGCTATATCTTGCTTAGATGGTAGATTCTGAAGTATGTCTTTAAGATCTGGGTCTTGCAGCATTAGGGAGCCTGCAGATTTAGCTGGACTAGATGGAGGGGATGTGGTGCCTGGTGAATCTGGCGCCATATTGGGGCCTACCATGCTTGTGTGAGCCTCCTTGGAGTCCTTGAAATATTTCGTCAGGGCTCCGGTTTTCGCTTCCGCCGACCTCCCTGCCGTTCTCTGAGAAGAGGGTTTGGGGTGTCCCATGGTGAGTTGTTAGCCTGATGTTCGTGGATTTAATGCTCTGTCCGACGGAGCTCTGCTAGTGTGCGGCCATCTCGGTCGGCAGTTGGCTCCGCCCCTCCCATGGCACCTTCATATGCCAATATATTTATGGCTTGGTTTGAACGAAACCACATTCTCTCAGTGTACCACACAAAAATACTGAAGTATTTCAGATTTGTGGATGACATCCTGTTGATTTGGAAAGATACCAAAGAGGAGCTCAGTGCCATGGTCACTGAAATTAATAATCTACAGACACCAATAAAACTTACATCTACATTTGACACTAATACTATCCAATTTTTGGATGCGTCATTATTTAGAACAGAGAAGGGTATTGGCTATACTCTCTATTATAAGGAAACGGATCGGAATACATTGCTCTTAGCCACGAGTTTTCATCCGAAACATTTGATAGAATCACTACCTATTTCTCAGTTCATTCGTATACTATGGTATAACAGTGATCCTATAAAAATGGATACACAGTTACAACAAATGCGACAGAGATTTTTTTTTTTTATTTAAAGTTTTTTATTGTGTACAAATGGAACGGTACATAGTATAGAAGAATATCATTAAGTTCACCGTACAAAGTTTCACAGTTCTCATTCACATTTTGTTAGATGATTCTCCACTTTAGATTATTATTTTACATCACTATATTGTTACATTGGTGCATAGGCTCTTTAACAGATTGGTCCTGGCTAGCATTGCGGCATATGTTGCCGGACTTTATGTAGCACCCTCAATCTATGTGGGTGGGTGGACACTACGCCGATAAGGTGTGAAGTCTAAGATAGCGTCACCTGTTGGGTCCTATGGTAGGGATGTCGGTAGTCGGTGTTGTGTTGAGTCAAGTCTATGTTATGGATGTCTGGGAGGCATCTGATAGATAATGACACCATTTGAACCAAGTGGCCGTGTAAGTTTGGTAGTCATTGGTTAAGGAGAAGCATAGTTCTTCCATTCCTTTCGTGGATTTGACTGTATGTATCAAGTCTCTGACAGTGGGAGTATTGATTTGCTTCCAGAAAGTTGGAATCAATCGGTTTGCGGCCGTGATTAGGTGTAGCAGTAGTGGGATTTGATCTTTCGGAATGTTTTTAGGTGGGAGGAGAAAAAGAAAAGTGTCTGGTGTTAGAGTTAGTGGTACCTCCAGGATGTCTTGTATCGGATCGGCTATGCGTTTCCAGTACTTTCGTATTTCAGGGCAAGTCCACCATATGTGAGAGGCTGTACTGTTTGGTTGGTGGCATTGCAAGCATTGAATAGTCGATTGTGGTAACATAGAGTGTAGACATGCTGGCGTGTAGTACCAGCAGGCTATGCGTTTGCAATTGCTCTCTTGGGTAGTTGTGTTTCTGGATGATTTGTGTATGTTTTGAAATATTTTGCGCCATGTGTCTGGGGGTATAGTAATATTCAGTTATTTTTCCCATGTTACGATATACATTGGGAGAGGGTTTGTTAGTGTGGTCAGTAATATTTTATACATTATTGATATCATCTTCTTTTTTATATCACAGTGTTTGCAGTGTTGTTCAAAAGTAGTTAGGTCTCTTGTGGTCCTTGTGCTGCGGGACCCGTTTGTACAAAGTGTGTGAGTTGGTTATGGTGCAGCTTGTGTAATGCTGTGACTCCTACTCCAGGAATAATGTTGTGGAGGGGTTTAAGGCCTGCGTCCTGCCTGTTATCTCCCAGTGTCAGGTACGGAGAGTTGTGGTAGGATGCAAATGCCTTCCCGTCAAGCCCTGGTGGGAATAGTGGGTTGTGCGTGATCGGGTATAATGGTGATGGGAATAGGAAAACACTTTGGTGATTACGTACGTGCGCCCATATTCCCAGCGTTGGAGTTATGGTAGGGTGTGCCTGATGGGCCAGTAGTGGCATTCCCGTCTTGAGCCAGGGAATAGTATATATCGGCGCTCTAAAGCATGTGTTCTCTAGTTGTACCCATTGCATAGTGGAGTAGTGCGTGGACCAGTCATACACCCTCGAATGATGTATGGCTTTGTAAAATAATTCTATATCTGGCAGACCCAGCCCCCTTCTTCTTTAGGCCTCTTGAGTAGTGTGTATGGTATACGGGGTTTCTTGTAAGCCCATATAAAGGTTGTAAATGTCTTGCGTATTGTGTTGAATAGTTTTTTTGGTAGTGTTATTGGTAGCACCAGTAACAGGTAGAGGAGACAAGGCAGTATATTCATCTTCAGAATGTTCAGTCTACTGAACCAGCTGAAATGTGGAAGGTTCATGAGTTCAGGTCTGTTGCTATAGTTTGTAGGAGTTTGGGGAAGTTGCTATTATAGAGCTGTGTGGGGTCATTTGCGATGTGTATTCCCAAATATTTGAGGGACTCTGTCACCCATGTGAAGGGATATGTTTGTTTCAGCAGCTCCCTGGTGGCGGGTGGAAGTTGTATTGGTAGAATTTTGCATTTGCTGAGGTTGGCCTGGAAATTGAAGATGGCGCTATATGAGGACATTTCCGACATTAAGTGTGGTGGTGGGATGTGCTATTGTGAACATTATGTCGTCTGCAAATGCATCAATTTTATGTTCTGTTTCTCCTACCTTGATCCCGTGTATCATGGGGTTGTCCCTAATTCCCTGAAGAAAGGTTTCCGTCACTAGAACAAATAACAGAGGCGACAGGGGACATCCCTGCCTTGTGCCGTTAGATATGGAAACAGATTCAGATAATTGACCATTTATGCATAGTTTTGCAGAGGGGTTGGAGTATAAAGCCCCCAGCCACCTCATCCAGTTGGGTCCAAAGCCCATGAGTTTTAGTGTATGTCTCATCATGGTCCAGTCTACACTGTCAAATGCCTTTTCGGCGTCTGTTGACAGTAGCAGACTGTTATCTTTGGATCGCTTTGCGTGGTGAATTAGGTTGAGTATGTGGTGTTGTGTTTAGTCTCTCTGTTTGGTATGAATCCGGATTGGTCCGGGTGTACCAGGTCGAGGAGAATAGGTCACAATCTGTTTGCTAGTATTTTGGTGAAAAGTTTAAGATCCAAATTTGTCAGGGAGATCGGTCTGTAGCTCCCACAATTTGTAAGATCCTTCCCCTATTTGGGCAAGAGTGTGATGGTGGCATTTAGGGCTTGGGGTGGGAGGTCTGTGCGTTGGAGCAGGGAGTTAAATGTGTTGAGAAAGTGCGGAGCTAGTGGTGTTGCTAGTAGTTTATAGTTTTTTTTTTTGTTTTTTTTCTGTTAGACCGCCTGGGCCGGGGCTTTTCCCTAGTGGTGTTTGTTTGGTCGCCATATGGTACTCTTGTAATGAAATGGGTTCGTCTAAAGATTGTCTGGTATTGGCAGGTAAGGTAGCCAAAATCCTTTGTGAGAGGAAATCTTGTATCTCTGTTATGGGAGGTGGAACTGCTCGAAGGTTGTAAAGGGATGAGTAAAACTCGTGGAAGGCCTTAGTGATGTCTGGCATGAGATTGGATGTTTTACCTGTTTTGTCCTTGATGGATGCTATGAACGTGGCCTCCCTCTGTTTTTTCAGGGCGTGTGCGAGCAGACAGCCGCTTTTGCCACCCTGGGCATAGTATAAACTTTTTGTAAGGGTCAATTTGCGTTTGGTTTGGACATTTAGGTGGATATTTGTGGCGGAACCAACCTCGGCCCTGTGAACTGGAGAAGCCTGGTAGCTAGCCTCCTGCCCTGCGACTATGGCCCTGGGGTGTATCAACCCTGTAAGAAGGGTATTTGGGCACAATGGATGTTTATATGCATAGCCTGGCCCTTTAAATACTGTGGAACAGTATTACAACTTTTAAACTGGCACTTCGGATGCAGTCGAAGTGCCGAAATGCCAAAGTGGCCGCCATTACAGTCGAACACGTGTGGCGGCCATTTTAATCCAGTCGAACGCATTGAGCTGTACCTTCCCCTACCCTTCGGCACTGCGGCTGGAGACTAAGTCCCGTTCGAAGATTCGAACACACGTTCGAAAGGGACTTTGTCATTTATGGGCATAAAATAGACCTCTGGTAGACAATATAACACCACGTAAACACAACCCCGGTTTCACTGCGACACTTCGACAGAAGTCGAAGTGCGTTCGACGATTCGAACGCCGCCTTCGGATGGGACTTTGTTATTATCAGGGCAGAAATAGACCGACCGCACAGCCTGAATCTGTGGAACTTTTTTGGGCATGAAAATGTGCCTGCGGTCGGTCAAAAGTGACTTATATCTATCTTCCAAATGGCTGAACGGATTTGTATGATTGTTGGGTATGTTTGTATTTGGAATGTGCTGATTAATAATATGTAACTGTTATTAATATTGGATGTATGGTTTTAGAGTTATGAAAGTTGGGTAAAATGTATGTTTAAATTGTACGTTATAATTGGGTTACCTCTCAGGCTAAGGGGAGGGAATCTGTGGGATGTAACCATTGTGTGATTGGATAATGGATAATTCTATGTGGGCGTCTCCCTTGCAGGGGAAAATTGCATAAAAGCAGAGTGTGTGTAATTAAACCTGAATTCTACTTTACCCTCAATCTGGAGTGCCGTCTCTTATTGGGGGAATCTGCTACAAGGGATTGCTATGCTTGCCATACTCCCTTGCTAAATCACTGCTAAGTTCTTGTAAGCTCTGGTTCCTGTTTTGCTCTCTGGAGGAGTCTACAGTGGTTATAGTGTCTGCTGCAGTGCTTGGAGGCCTCAGAAAGCGCTAGGAGCATCCTTCAACAGAGGTACCCAGTCGGGGTGCCCGTCAATCCATTACAATATTGAGCTCTGTTCTCTTTTCTACCAATGTTTTGTATGTGTCTAGACTTAAGTTATTTTTGTGTGTTGTTTCTAGGTTTCGAATTTCCTGTGTTAGTTGTGCCACCCGTTCTATTCTTTTTTTTTTTTTGTGTATATAGATGCAATTTGAATACGGGTGCCTCTGATCGCGCATTTATGAGCTTCCCAGATGATTGGGTATGGAGTGTCAGGATGTACATTCACTGAGAAGTAGTGTTTCAGATCTGTAGAGATCCGATCCAGTACCTCAGGGTCATTAAGTAGGGTGTCATTTAACTTCCATTGGGACCTTGTTGCGTGTAGGGATGGTATTTGTATCGACATAGTTAAGGGTGCATGGTCTGACCAGGTTATTGGTCCGTAAGAGCATGACGTGACGAGGTTAAGGAATCTGTGTGGTAGGAAAAGCATGTCGATCCTGGAGTAGTTTCCCATTGTGTGTGAGTAGAAAGAGTAGTCTCTCTGTGTGGGGTGGGTTGTCCTCCAACAGTCATACAGGCGGTGGGTGTCTAAAAGCTGTTGTGTTTGTGTTCTGGTGGCGATTTGATAGGAGTGTGTTGTGGATGTGGTGTCTAGTGCACTGTCCATTGACAGGTTGAAATCCCCACCCAATATCGAAACGTCTCCAATTTTGTGAGTATCTTTCGGAGTTCTGGAAGTTGCTTTTTGTTAGGAAGATATACATTGGCAAAGGTGGTCATAGTGTTACCTACATTACCCTTTAAAAATATATAACGGCCCTTGTTGTCAGCGCTGTGGTCTTTATATGTAAATGGAAGGCAGGAGTTTATGAGGATCACCACCCACCTGGATTTGGATTCTGAATAGTTGTTGAAATACCCTTTTGGATAGTGTTTGTTTTTTAATGAGGGTGCTGATTCTGCGCGGAAGTGGGTTTCTTGAATGAACACCACATCCGCCCTTTGATTGTGGTAGTCGTTTAGGGCTATGCACCTTTTTTGGGGGGTGTTCAGCCCTCTTGCATTGTGTGTGACAATGGTAATGGTTGCCATTGAGGTCTGTAGTCGGTGGGAGATTTTATATATGTTGGAGGCTGTATCAGAGCCCCTGTGGTGTGCTTTGTTACGTAACCAGTATTGGATCTCGTGTTTTAGAGTTCCGTTTTTCGGTGAAGTCTAAAGAATAAACTAATAAAACTTATGAACTATTTACAGCAAATGAGTCCCGGGGCAGTACTTGAAGCTAGTTTTTGAGCAGAAACCCGGTGGTGAGGAAACGTCTGGTGTCGGCCTCTGCAGTGATCCAGATACTACAGAGGGCTGTACTTTGTGAGTGACACCCACAAGTTTGAGTGGGGTGCGTGTGGTATGGGAGTTAGAGTGATTGTCCACGTGGTCGAGGAGATGCGTTTGTTATGGTTTGGGCTGGCATGAGTTGGTGGGTTTGCGAGCATTGTATGTTGTGACATGTAGGTTGTGGAAGCGGTGTGGTGTTGTAGTGTGTCTTGTGAGTAATGGGAAGGGAAGGTCGTGAGTATAGGGTCCAGAGGTTATCACCAGAGTCATTTTTGTCTCCCCCCGTCCCCCAATTTCTAAGGCCTTCGACCATAGGCATTGGTTCTGACTATGATGTGTTTATCATGACAATTAGCTACGTTTAGCAACCACCTCCGTCAGGCTAGGTATTATAGTAGCGTAAACTGGAAACAATTCTAACTTTAGAATGTGGAGAACATATTGTATACAGTATTAACAGTTGCATATCATAGACATTATACATTTCAATATACGACCTGAGAAGACCAGATTGTTTCGTGATGGTCAGTTTTTTTCAGGGATTTCGAGAGGTCAGTTCTGCAGTAGTACTTTACAATGCAACAAACTGTTTGGTGACGGTCGTTTGGCTGTGGCAGTTCCAAGTTTGTGGGGTTTATCATAATTCCAGTTTTGACAGTCCCTGTAGCTTTGGAGGGTGTCCTTGGTGGTGGTGGTGGGGGGGGGGGGGGGGTTGTGATTAATGCAACTATGTAGAGTCAAAGGGTATCCTCTGGAAAGTCCATGATCTGTTGTGTTTGTGGTTTACTCCTTGGCTCTAAAGACCTGCTTCCCGCCTTCTCTAGTTGACGTTTCTGGTGGGTCCGTCCGCTGTTTCTTCGGTGGCAGGCATCCCCTCTGCCCTTGGGAGCGTTGGAAATAATTTTGAGCTGGATCTGTTGCATACCAATCTGGGACGTTTATTTCTGCCAAGCCCAGTGCCCGCATGAACGGTGCGACATCCTGGTGTGTGGCGATCGTGTGCGTTGCACCTCTATGGGAGACGGTTAGGGCGAGGGGGAAGCCCCACCTGTATTTGATGTTTCTGGCTCTTAGTTGATCCGTTACCGGTCTGAGTATTCTTCGGGCTTGGAGAGTGAGCCATGATAGGTCCTGAAAGATTTGAACCTCGTGGCCATGGAAGAGCAGGTTTGTGTCCCTGAGTTTTCGTCCGGCATTTTATGTCTCTCGGGGCCTCACCCGGTTTGGTTTTGGGTCTCAGTGACCGGTGAGCCCTGTCAAATATTATTGGGTTTGCAGCAGGTAGTCCCATTAGGAGATTGAACAGTTCCTGCAGGGTTGTCTGTATATCTTCGTTCTCCGTTTCTGGGATGCCTTTACCGCAAATATTATTTCTTCTCCCCCTATCATCAATGTCGTCCAGTGCTCTTGTGAGTCTGGATATTTGTGATTCTTGAGCCTCAATTCTGGAAGTGATATTTTCCAGTTGGGTCTTTTCTGTGTTTTTTTCTTCCTCTTGGTCCTGAACCCTGAGGCTCACCTGCCTGATCTCTGATCCTAGGCTATCCATCTTTTTCTGGAACGCTGTCTCCAGCTTGCTGAGCATGGCCGAGAGATCTGCTTTGGAGGGTAAGTTTCTTATAAGATCCTTTAGATCACACTCCCCAGAGATTGCTGATGATTCTGAGACTGCTGTGCTCGACCGGTTGGAATAAGGTTCCGCCGTTATCGGCGCCATGTTGGAATCTCCATGTTCTGACATGCGGTCCGTGTATTCTTTGAATAGTTTCGGAACAGAGCTGGCTCTACCCGCCGGGGTCTTCCCTGAGCTTGCAGGGGTGTTTTGTGTGCGTTTGGGATTCCCCATCTCTGTGTCTTCACCGCTTTCCAGCAGTTTATTTGCCCGCTGTACCCGGAGCTCGGTTAGCGTGCGACCATACTCGACAGCAGTTGGCCACGCCCCCCGCAACAGAGATTTTTAGCTAGAGGTTACTCACCTCAAATATTAAACCTAGCTGAACTCAAGGCAAAATAATGGGTCCAGAAAACTTTGGAGAAAACTGTTGACACATATGAAGATTGTTTATTTCTTCCACTCACTTTTCATACGAACACCTCACAAATCAAAGATAAAATATACAAACATTGGGACATATTAAAAGCAGACAAACATCTGTCACCTATTTTTTTTAAAATCCACCAATTAGCAGTTACAAACGAAATAGGAGTCTGAGGGATATGTTAGTCTGCAACGACCCTGTACATTGTTATCAAAAATTGAAGGTGATCAAGAAAAAAGGTTGCTACAAATGCACAGAATGTGTATGTCACGCCACTCCTTAGCTGATTTGCCCTCGTGCAGTACTCATACTCACCACTGTTTCTGTTTGGCACTGTTCCTCATTTCTTTTCATTTAGCACTTCACCTGATCCTTGTTTAGCACCTATTTAGTTTGGGTTCTCCCCTCACTCCTGGCCAGATCATTGTTTCTTGTCTCCTGTTTCCCTGGTTCCTGGTTTCCCGTGATTCTGGCTCCTGCCTCCTGGCTCCTTGATCCTGCATACTGTTCTTTGTTCCTGTGTTCTCCTGGTCTTCATCCTGTGTCCTCCTGGTCCTTTGTTGCTGTGCCCTCCGATCCTGTGTCCTGGTTCCGTGATCTCTGCTTTATTTCCAGTGATCCTGACCCTGCAGCCTGGTTCATTTATTTTGCCTTTGGTCTTGCTTCCTGGTATATCTGCCTTGTGATCTTTGGATCTGTGTCCTACCTATTACTGGTGGTGCCTGCACAATCCTGCCTTCATACCAAAGGACTATTTAAGTATTCACTGCCAGCACTATTCATGCTTATCCTATATCGTTCTATACATTTTGTTCTGTGACTTTGTATATATTTATTATGTTGTTTTGTTATCTTTTTGTACTTTGATTCTCTTTAATTCTTTATTTGCACTATTCATTGTGTCTTTTGCATTTATTCTTTGCTAAATTGGTTCCTACATTTAAAGGGATAGTGCTGTCTCTGGGCAGCACCCCTACATGCCCATGACAGTGAAACATGTAGCCATATGGTATCCAGTACATCTTTTTCCCACCCACAAACAGGCAAGCACATTCCAATCAAACATTACATTACTTGCACTACAGATCATGTTATTTACATGATCACATGCCCTTGTGGTTTATCATACGTGGGCAAAACTGATTTTAACACTTTGTGACAGAATCATAGGACATCGCTCAGGAATTACAACAACTTTTCGTGACCAGCATTCTGAGAAACCAGTTGCCAAACATTTTTTGGCTTTACAACATCGATTGCCCACATTGAGGTTTATTGGTATTGACCATGTTCCACCTCTGCTTCGAGGTGGTGACAGATCTAAAATCTTGTTACAGAGGAAGGCATACTGGATTCATTTTTTGGACACCGCATCCGCTAAAGGACTTAATGAACATGTCACTTATTCCGTGTTTCTTTAAATTTGGGCAACCACAAATCATAGTGACATTCTCTTTAACATCAGAGGCCTGATTTAAGGCACAGCATAAATGTATATGTATATAGTCAACCTAGAAAGTTGTATAATTTCTATTGTTACATTTCTCCTACTTATTGCAGTAGTATGTTTTTTTATTCTTTGTCTCAGACAGGTTTTCTATGATTTATTTAAATATATTTTCAGTTTGTTTGGTAATTATAGCATTACCTTGGTTTATAGTATTCATATGCTTGGTAGGCAAAGAGCTTCTGTAGGAATATGTTATTGAGGTTATTTGCTGTAGAAGTATACAGTTACTTGCATTATTTTTTATTTTTTTTCAATGTATAATTTTTTATTGTTTTTGTCAAGAGCAAAGACAACAATAGAAATACATAACAATAAAAATAAAAGGAAAAGAGGAGTAAAGGGTATACGATAAATAATATAATAGGATACATCCAGGACAGGAGGATACATACAACTCCTACACAGTTTTTTCAAGACAGTTGAATTTTGCAGGGCATAGATACAAGCAATAAATTGGACCTTGTCCATTGTAGATGATAGGACTCAACACATAGCTTATATAGTAAGGTGGTAACATTTACATACAAGACAATCTAATATTAAATATGGTACAAGGTGCCTGGAAGTAAGCGAACATTCAACAACTCGTATACTTATTTATGTAAGGTGCAGTTGCAGTGTAGGGCGCCAGGAGTGCACTGTAATTGCAGTGGCGCGGGGAAACAATATGCCCTTGCTTCCAAGGAACACAGTAGGAAGTGTCACAATACAAATGTGGTATGCAGTATCCATCCTAGACTGTAAAAATAAGATAGGAGAGGAACTAAGAAAAGAGAGGAACTAAGAGGGTGAGGCTGGAAACAGGGAGAGCGTCCGGACCAGACATCTAAAAAAACATAATATATATCCTTATCACAATCTATCAGTCAGGGTATGACTTGAAAAAGGAGTCCCAGTTGAGCCAGTTTGTGAGGAATTTATCTATATTACCCCTCTGAGCCCATTCTTTTTCGTGATGATATACAGAATTTACCTTGGTCAGCACCTCCGAGATAGTGGGAGGGTGGGAACTTTTCCAATGGGCCGCTATGCTAATTTTAGCAGCCACTGAAATATTGATTGCCGCGTCCCTAGATGGAAACGTGCTTAAATTTGGTATAAGGTGTAGCAAATAGTTATCTAACGTGAGAGGTACATAAATTTTACACAATGAAAGTATGGTACTTTGTACAGAATGCCAGAATGGCTTAACGGATTTACAGTCCCAAAAGATGTGTTCAATAGACCCCGGGTCTATATTGCATCTCCAGCATAATGGGGATATCGTGGGGTAGCTTTTACAGAGTCTTACAGGGACTAAGTACCATCTCATGAGAAGCTTATAATAGGCTTCCCATAGTGTGATGCAGTTGGATGATTGCTTAGTGTAATTTAAGGTCTGTTCCCATTCCGACATAGTATAGGCAACTCCCATACTTTTTTCCCATTTGAGCATATAAGATAGTTTATTTACATCGGTAGGACCAGCCAGTCCCGCGTAGCATATTGATAGAAATTTACACGAGGGATGGATTTTCGAATTGGAGATATACCATTTAGTGCCTAATTTGCTAAGCGCTAGGGGGTTTATGTAAGAGATTGAATTTGAATCTAATATATGTTTTATCCTAAGATATAAAAAAATATCTTGTGGTGGGATCGTGTATAACTCTTGCAGTTCCGGGAACGGGCGAATACCATGCTTATTAAATAGGCAGTGGGTATGAGAGATGCCCAAAACTTCCCACTTATTCACGGGTAAATCAGGAGAGAGCGAGGAGAGGGCTGAAATGGGCGCCAGATAAAGCAATTCCTCCGGCTGCCACACTGGTTTGTTCCAAGTCTTCCAAGAATTTGTGAGGAAGGACGTTGCTGGGAGCGTGTCGGGATGTGTGAGGGCAGAAGATGACCATAAGACATTAGCAAGTGACGGTATGTGACTGCAAGCAGATTCAAGGTTGAGCCACAGTGGGTTCGTTCTTCCCGTCATTATATCAAGACCCTGTGCCAGTACCGTTGCCCTATAGTAGTGTAGAATATTTGGGACATTGAGGCCTCCGTGTCTAAATGGACGCCACAGTGACTGCGAGGATACTCTTGGGGGCTTTTTTTTTCCAGATATGGGCATTGATGACAGTTTGAAAGCGTTTGAGAAGTGCATTAGGAAGAGCAATTGGGAGAGTCCTGAAAAGATACAATATATGGGGTAAAATCATCACCTTGATAGAATTGATTTTTCCGAACCAAGAAATGTGAAGTTTGTCCCAGGAGCTCATCTGTGTATCTAGTGTAGACAGAACCACTTCATGGTTTTCTTTAATGATATGTGCTCTCGATTTGGTAATTTTAACGCCTAAATAAGAGAGTGAGGAGTGTCTCCAATCAAAAAGATATCTACTTTTTAAGTCATCTACTATTTGTACTGGTAGGTTAATTGGAAGAATTTGGGTCTTGGTAATGTTATTTTTGTAATAGGACACATATCCATAGGATTGTAAGATCTCAAGTAAGCGTGGTAACGTGTCAGTAGGATTGGTAAGAAACATTATAATGTCATCGGCAAATAATGCGATTTTCTTTTCTCCTGCCGGAGTGAGGAGACCGGGAATTGCCGTGTCTGATTTTATACGTCTCACCAGGGGTTCTAAACATAGTATAAAGATCAGGGGTGACAGAGGACACCCCTGTCTAGTTCCATTTGTGATGCGGAAACTCCTAGATGTGAAACCAGTATTAAAGACTTTGGCTGAGGGGGAGGAGTAGAGGGCTAGTACTGTTTTTATGAAGGTATGTGACAGACCAAAAGCAGATAAAGTCGCCGCCATGTAATCCCAATTTAGACGATCAAACGCCTTTTCGGCGTCTAAGGCTATAAGAACTCCACTATTGTTATGACTGTTAGCCCAATCCACTAAGTCCATACAATATCTCGTATTGTCTCCCACTTGTTTTCCTGGGACGAACCCCGCTTGCTCCTCTGAAACTAGGTCGGTTAAAATAGGTTTAAGTCTGTTCGCTAACAACTTTGCAAACAATTTCACATCTGCATTAAGCAGGGAGATGGGTCTTAGATTGCTGCAAATTGTAGGGGGTTTATTGGGCTTGGGTAACGTTATAATGTAGGCCTCCAACATTTCCTGTGGGAATGAACCCAAATCTTTGATTGCGTTAAATAGTTTAGTTATGTGAGGGATAAGTTGAGTTGCTAATTTGAGATAGTAATAATTCGAAAGCCCGTCAGGGCCCGGGGCTTTGTGCTTTGGAAGAGCTTTAATAGCCTGAGCAACTTCCTCCTCTGTGAACTGGGCATCCGACACATCATTTTGTCGCTGCGTGACTTGTGGTAGCCTAATATGTGATAGGTAATCAGAGATTTCTGATATATCGGGGGTAAGAGTGTTTGTGTCGTTCGTAAGGTTATATAGCTCTTCGTAATAGAGAGCCAGTTCATCCACTATGTTGTTGGGGTTATATATTCTAATGTTGTCCTTGGATGTAATATAAGGTATTTTGGTTTGTAGATATTTAGATTTTAGTTGGTTAGCTAATATCCTGCCAGCTTTGTTACCCATATGGTAAAATTTTTGTTTAGTTGTCAACATTTGTTTGGTGTACAGTTGAGTTTGGATTTCATGAATTTTGTGTTGTATTTTAGCGATTTGTTTTGCCAGTATTTTGGAGGGGGACTTTTTGTTGGATTGTTCTAGTGAAGCTAATTC
This sequence comes from Pelobates fuscus, assembly GCF_036172605.1. Lineage (NCBI taxonomy): Eukaryota > Metazoa > Chordata > Amphibia > Anura > Pelobatidae > Pelobates > Pelobates fuscus. The sequence goes on from NC_086320.1 coordinate 251,540,770, forward strand.
TTGTCGTAATGCTATGTCTTTGGTTTGGAAGCTCCTTTTACGAAAAGAACCCATTTTAATAAATTCGCCTCTAACTACCGCTTTGTGGGCTAGCCATTGGGTTTCAGTGGTTGTATCATCGGTATTATTGAGGGTGAAATACTGGGATAGTATAGAGGCAATCTTATGCTGGTTTGTTGGTTCATCTAAGAGGGATTCATTCAACCTCCATTTCCCTCGACCCTTTGTAGGGTACGGTACTGTTAACGTAACTATAATTGGAGCATGGTCCGACCATGTTCTTTGGCCTATCGTTTGGTCTATGAGGTGAGGGAGGGTGGACTTATCAATGAGGTGCATATCAATTCGCGAGTAAGTGAGATGTACCTGCGAAAAATATGTAAAATCGTGTGAAGAGGGAAAAAGGCTTCTCCAAGTGTCATAAATGTCTTGGGAATGCAAGAGGTTGGAGAAAAGTTTAGCAGTATGGGTGCTTTGTTTATTGGGCAGTTTATTGCCCGTGCGTCTTGTGTCAATGGATGGGTCAAGGGTGCAGTTGCAATCACCGCATATAATAACATGACCCTGTTTCATACGTGCAATCCTTTTAATTGTTTTGTTGAGGAAGGAAAATTGTGTTTCATTGGGGGCATATATTGATGCAACAGTTAGCATTATACCATTCAAGTCTCCCACCAATACGAGTACTCTACCCGAGGCATCTACAAATTTCTTACGTAGTGTAAACACCCAATCTTTGTGGAAAATTACCGCCACACCCTTAGATTTATTCGGGGCATTTGCATAGTAGGCAGTAGGGTATAGTGCGGAGCGAATTTGAGGAGGGTTCTTTGTATTAAAATGTGTTTCTTGAACACAAACTATTGCTGCAGCAGCGTCATTCATGGTTTTAAACAATTGTCGCCTTTTGAAGGGGCTATTCAGGCCCCTAGCATTGATTGACATAATTTTCATTACGTGTTGTGACATGGGTGTAGAATAATGAGGGCTGAAATTAGATGAGTAGCTAGACGTACCGACATTTGATCATGTTTGGCCTCTAAGTACCTGATGAAGTACGAAAATCACTATGTTAATACATATAGCAATAAGGCGAAAACACCTCACATGCAACTTGTCCTGTTTAGGGGTTTTGTCCGGACTTACAGAAAGGGAAGGTAAGAAGGTGTGAGAAAGGAAAAAGGAAACATAAAACCAAACATATTTACACACCTCTTCCTGAAAAGGAAGATATACAAAAGTCATCCTTGGAAGGGATGGAATAGCGACTCCAAGGGTGAATGGGGGAGGCTATGAACTCCTCCCGACCTGAAATGGTTCAATAGTGGTATCACACGTGAAAACGAAAAATGAAGGGACTATAAAAGATAGGTAATAAATACAAATAATAACAATCTTTGCGCCATATAGGGCTTGCCTTCATTCTGTGACCCACGGAGGCATGGTGGTGGTGTATGAACACAATATTAAGACAAAAAAACATGTATTTACGTATATAATGCCCAATTGTCATGTGGGACCTACATAAGGCTAATAGACCATCGGTCAACTTATAGTTACACAGGGGATACAGTAGCAGTTTACCGGTAGCTATATCAGTAGTATTAGTCTCCCCGTGGACAACAAAAACCTTAATTAAAGCATCTACGGCCTTTACCCAGAAGGCCCAGTGAATTACAGGGCCAATAGAGGGGAATCGACCTGTCGACGGGCATGTCAACGCATATAAACAAAACACAGCGTGTGATCGGTCGAAGTCGACTGTGTAATAAAACACGGCTGGTTATATTTACACTCATAACTCGATAAGCATATATTAAGGAACCAACCTTAGACCATGTCACAAAGAGAATTAACTCAAGAAGCGGCCATTGTTTAAATGGCTTTCCTAGGCGTGTAATGTATAACGCTAAGCGTATGACATGCTATGCAGTGCACCTTATGTAAACTACGAGATCAACATATAACGTTAGCCGTCAGGATAATAATCAAGAAGCATTAAATCTGAAACTATCTAAACACATTCGGGTTACTGTACTCTGAGCTAGGCCTGGGCGTGCGTGATGTAGGACTGTTTGGCAAGCCAATTATATATACAAAACCCAGCGTAGGATACAGTTTAGTAGCCTGCCAACACAGAAACAAACTGTTTGAAGTCAGGATATGCCAAGTTACGCAGCAAGATCCGTTAAACAGTGTTAAAGTAGAATAACCTACCGGGTCTTATATTAAAGTATCCATGCACGCTTACAAGATCCCTGTGGAAATTAGATATAAGGAGATGACATGCGGACATAAAGGTCAATGGAGGTATGGCTAGACAAATTTTGGGGAAGGGGACATCATAATAGCTGAACAAGAAAACTTCTAAAGAAGTTAGCATCGAATAAGGTACCTGTAACTGAAAGATAGGCACTACAAGTGTAACTGAAAAACCCGTAACAAAGTCACTTCAAAGTTCATGGCTTCTTGGGTGAAGCTTTAGCCATATGCCAATCTGCTTGGATTCGTCTTGGAGAGGTGTTGCCAGCAATATTATGGGGGGGGTGACTGGGATTCCATAATCCCCATGTTGTAAGTGCTTTCATCCCGTCCGCCGGATCGTTGATAACATGGTGTTTACCTTGTCTCCAAATTAACAGTTTAGTAGGGTAGCCCCATCTGTACACTACATTGTGGTTACGCAGCGTTTTCGTTATCGTAACAAATTCTTTTCGTCTCGCCATTGTCGCGGCCGACAGGTCAGCGAATAGGGCAATGCTTTGGTGAGTTCGGGAAGCGTTTGCAGTTCCCTCGCCGCTGACAGGAGCGCGTCTTTATGGGCATAGTAATGAAATTTTACTATCACATCCTTAGGGACTTCATTGGAGAGGCGAGCAGGCCTCGGAAGCCTGTGCATCCGATCAAATGCCCACGCTGAGTCCGGTAAATCCGGGACAAGTGATTTGCAGATGGATAAAATTTGGGCAGGGAGAGCATCGTGGGAGACATCATCAGGTATGCCTCTGAACCTCACGTTCTGCCTCCTCGACCTATCCTCAACGTCCGCCAGTTTAACTTTGAGCATCTCGTTCTCTTCTGAATGTTTCTGCAACTTATCCACTACCTCATTATGTGCCACGCAGAGTTCCTCAGTTTTATTTTCGAGATGATCCGTTCTGTCCCCTATATCCGATATTTCTCTTTTTAGATCGCTGTTTATACGTTGAAAGTCCGCTGTTAATGTTGCACGAAGTTCCTGCAGCATTCTATGGAGGCAACGTTCAGTCACCGGAGAATTGGTGTAAGCGGTCGAGATTGCCTCGTGGTCAGACGCTACAGAGGCTTCGTCGCCATCTTGTTTTTCTCGCCGGCGTTCCGTTCTCTTTAATTTCGCCGATTCCGAGATTTTCAATTGTTTAGAAGATGGCATTTTGGATGCCACTATCCACATGCACCAGCCGGTGGAGTAAGATACTCAATTCGTGTCAGATAAGTCGCTTTCAGTCGCGTTCAGGTCGGGCTGGATGCGGAGCTCCTAAGCCATGCGACCGCTCTCACCGGAAGCTGGACACGCCCCCTTAATATTTATTTTTACTTTTATTTTTATATTTTTATTTTTATTATCATGATTATTGTTATTTTTATTATTCTATTTTTACATTTATTTTAACTTTTTTATTTATTTTTTTGTGCCTCAGCATACTCAGTGTTGTAAACTGTATATAGCATCCATATGCTGTTAAAGCATAGGGCTCGATTTTGTATTGATAAATATTAATGTTTTATGTAATTATTTACATGACAATGTTTATTTTTTAACGATTGGTGGATTTCCATTGTTATAGTATGCATTAAGTATGATGTATATTCCTAGTATCTATACATAGTTGGTCCCTATACCTATCTGCCACTTTATTTATTCACTAGTGTAATAGACTGTTTCACTGTCCACTTTGCTTTTGCTTTACTATTTAAAGCACTTTTTCACCCCATAGTAGCTCCTAGGTAGGTGTGACTTATTTAGGCATGACTTTGCCTATTTTCCATGAATACCATGGATCTTCTGTCTTGTTGTTCCTCCATCACCAACTTTCGTTCACTTTCTATCACAGATATGATTATATGTGATAAAAATATTGGGCTGCACTCACAGTCTTTTTAGTAGAGTTTTTCTTTATTCCAACATATAGATGTAGATCAATGTTTCAGTGCTCTTAGAGACTTTCTTCAGGATCAAATAACAAATCAGGCTTTTAGGGTCGGTGCTTCGCTTACTGACATTTTGCGGTCCGCGGACTTGGCTAGAGACTGTGTCTTTTATTTCTGTCAGATTTTTCATGCTTGTTTTGCTTTTCTTCCACAGCTTTAAAAGTGCAAAATATAAAGCCTCCTGTCATGTTATAACATTGTAGATTATGCCAACATAGTGTACCTATAATCTTAAATTTTATAAAGGACAGAAGGTGAATATTTCCCCACTCTTTTTTCTCCCCTTCCTATTCACGTGGTTCATCGTTTTTACTTCGATAAGGATTTGAGCATGTTGTAGGTGTGTTTATTTTTATATTATGTGATTTGAATTACTATAACATATATTGAGATTTTCAATTATTTGACTTAAGTTGACATTTTAGATAAATTTTGAATTTATATGTATGTATATATGACAAAAAGTTCATTTCCAAGTACCTTTCATGTATTTTTGTTTATTTTAAGTTTAATTCACCTACATTGATTAATGCATGGAATCGTCTACACACTCTACGGAAACCCTTCATTCGGGATTTGGATCGTTTACAGTCTCAATCTTCACTGTTGTCATTATTGTTGTAGTTTATTATATTATAAAGAAGTTAAATCTCATTAAACAAAGAGGAGGAGCTAAGGTGGGAAGGAACTTTTATACCCTGTTGCAATATGTTTTTTCATTTGATTAAATTTTATTGTTAAATCTGTGATGCTGGAGTTTAGTAAAGATAGTTTAATGCCTCCTGTCCTTCATAAAAATTAAGATTATAGGTACACTTAATTAGCATAATCTCTTTTTTTACTGACTTTACGCTTTACTTTTTAATTCTCACATCTACTGTTTTCCATCTTTCATTGAATTCCTGTCCCATGCTCTTCCAGTCTTTTTCATCACTCCTTAACTCAACCATGCTCTCTGTGATTCTTTTCTCCCTCTATGTCCTTGCTTCCTCAATGTTCTCCATACCCTAATTTATTTCAATACCATTTCATGTGGGTGTGATTATACTCATATGCAAATGATAGAGGTTCCATCTGTAACGGTACAATTAAACAACCTTGCATTGCAATCTGACCAAATACTTACTGAAAGCCAAGCTACAACGTTTTTGTCCATACCCAGTATTCTCATACATTCTATTTTCAACTTAATTTTAGATTTCATTTATTTAGAGTTTAATTTTTTTCTCATTTTCAATTAAAGTTGAAACGTGGGTTGAAATTATATGGTATAAATGACACCTGTGAAACAACACAGTTATATTCCACTATATTACCTTAAGATCAAGGAAGAAGCTGTGACACTTAAGCCTGAAAATTTTAACTAGTTTCTGTCTCATATTTTCTCCAGCTGAAGTACTGTGACAAAAAATCAGACTTGAACGAATGGATGTACAGGCATAACTACAAAGACATAACAAATTATATTATTATTAATATCGATACAGACAACTGGACAATATTGGCATGCTTCAGTAGTTGGATAATTTAAAGTGTCTAACATGCTATAATCCTAGAAGTAACATTACTCAGGACTTCAGTTGGGGTGACAGTTAAAATCAAACATGTATTTTATTTGCGTGGCACTAGATATAGGAGTAACATGTCTGTGTATCTGCCTCTTGGGAGCAATTTGGAAGCAAGATGGCATAACAGCTGTTCATAGGTTTTTATTTTTGTTTCAGAAATGTATATTATCAATATCTGAGCACTCAATTGGATGATCCAAAGCAGATGTTACCAATACACTTTTGCACAAAGCAGACTTACATGTTGATTTAAAGCCATAAAAAAGGGGCACAATGCGTAATAGTCAAAAGTCATAAACATATTCATAATATTTACTGCACCCCTGCTAACTTATGAGCATAGCTAATCACAGATGTTTTTCATAGCAGAGTTTGCAGTGCAGTAGTAAACATAGCAGCAATTTAGAATTTCAAACTGCAAACATGTTTTGCCTTTTTGTTTAGATAATGCTACAAGTCTGAAAATGTGGTGGGGTGAAAAAAAATATGTACATACTGTGACAAAAGTACCTTGTCCTGGAAACAGGGTTTTACACACAGTCTTTTCAAGCTTTAGAGACACTTCTCACGCTGGATAAGGTAAAATGACTTGGTCTTTTTTTGTGGCTCCAAAATACAATAAGGTACATCAGAGTATAACAAAATAAAGCAAAACAAAATATTTGCTCTTCTAAGCACTAACCTAACAATATTGTAAACTGACTGGGTTGGATGGCTTGTCCATTTATGAACAGATATACCCACCTATATCAGCTTCCTGGCTCATTTTATTTTAGCTGCTCCTTTCATACCTCAGAGAAAGCAAAACAAACATCAGATCTCCTTCTTGGCAGGGTAGCACTTAACCCCTTAAGGATGGCAGGCGTTTTATGCCATCCTTAAGGGGCTGGCTCTAAACGCTTTTGGGCGGCATAGAACACCCTCACCGTTTTCACCGTTCTTGCCGCACAATCCAGAACTGCAACATCTGTGTGTGTGTGACTCCCCCCCCTGTGCAGACCCCCTGCCCCCCCCTGCCCCCCCCCCCCCCCACACACACACACACAGATCGTGGTCTGGGGGCATGACTGGTAGCCAGCTGATCACTTTTACAATGTTTCAGCCAATGATTTTAAATCACTGGCTGACACTTTGTCTCACTTTTTTTTTTTACTTTAACCCCTTCACGACGGGTGACGGACGAGGTCCGTCATCCAGGGGATACCCTTAACGACGGATGACGGACCTCGTCCGTCACGCGGTAAAATTAACCCCAGATCGCCGCAATCGCGGCGATCGTGGGGTTAATGGTGCTCCGGTCTGCCTCTGTATTAGAGGCAGACCGGGAGCACCGGATCGGGCTGTCCCAGTACATGTGCCCGCTCTGACAGCATGCCAGAGCGGGCACATGTGCTCTGTATACTTACCTTCCGCCTCCCTGCACTTCCGGGTTCAGTGTGAAGTGCAGGGAGACGGATCAGTGCTGATCCTGCCCCCTGGTGGAAAAAAAAATAAAGTTTATTTAAAATCCCACCCCCCTTTAACCCCCCTTTACCATTTTAATAAAAAATTAACCCCTTCCCTGCCAATTGATCACTGACTACAGTGATCAATTGGCAGGGATTACATTTTAATATGATCTGATTTTTTTTTTATCCCCTGAGGGTTAATTCTTTTTTTTTTTTAACCCTCAGGGGGTTAAATTTAAAAATTTAAATATTGTATAAATTTAAATATTGTATAATTAAATATTTTGCTAGCTGGGGTGGGTGGGAGTTATGGGAAAATGGGGAATTTACTGTTAGTGCTGCTTACTGCTAGTTAGGGGTTAACGGTAAAAGAAAAAGCTTAGAAAAATGTTAAATCTGTAAAAAAAAGTTTTACGAAAGTTTAGGAAACTTTAAAAAAATGAATAAGCAAAACAAAAGTTTAAAAAATAGTTTTAAAAAGTAAAAAAGTTTTAAAAAGTTAAAAAATTAATTTAATAACGCTCATTACCACTACACCTGGTACAAGCTAGCGGAAAAATGATCCCACGCTAAGGTTCAAAATATGCCTTTTGAAATACCCTGGGATGTCTTCTTTAAGAAATGGTATGGCTTTATGGGGTATTTGGATTATATAGCCTGGTAAAATACTCTAAAATGGGACATGGGCACAGCGTAAAAATTTTAAGTTTGAAAAAAAATGGAATGGCTGTGTCCCAAATGTGCCCCTCCGATGTCCACATATACCTGGCAAAGGTACATACGGGGGTATTTTTGTACTCAGCCGACATAGCTGAGCAACATATAAAGTATTATAGAGTGGTGGTACACATAAGGTTTGCAAAATATACTGTGCAAACTCACGTTGTGTGTCAAAAAGGCAGAAAAAACGCTTATTACCACTACACCTGGTACAAGCTAGCGGAAAAATGATCCCACACTAAGGTTCAAAATATGCCTTTTGAAATACCCTGGGATGTCTTCTTTAAGAAATGGTATGCCTTTGTGGGGTAGTTTGAATTATATAGCCTGGTAAAATACTCTAAAATGGGACATGGGCACCGCGTAAAAATTTAAAGTTTGAAAAAAACTGGAATGACTATGTCCCAAATGTGCCCCTCTGATGTCCACATATACCTGGCAAAGGTACATACGGGGGTATTTTTATACTCAGCTGACATAGCTGAGCAACATATGAAGTATTATACAGTCGTAGCACACATAAGGTTTGCAAAATATACTGTGCAAACTCACTTTGTGTGTCAAAAAGGCAGAAAAAACGCTTATTACCACTACACCTGGTACAAGCTAGCGGAAAAATTATCCCACGCTAAGGTTCAAAATATGCCTTTTGAAATACCCTGGGGTGTCTACTTTAAGAAATGGTAGGCCTTTGTGGGGTAGTTTGAATTTAAAACTTACGAAGATGCTTGGAAATTGCACATAGGCCCAGCGTCAAAATTCAAAGTTCTGTAAAAACTGATATGGCTTGGTCTCCAATATGCCACTGTAGCTTCACAAAATAGTGCCAAAGACATTCATTGGGGATGTCTTTTTACTCAGAAGACTTAGCTGAGCATAATTTGGAGGTTTTGAACTTAGTGGCACATATGAAATATACAAAATGGCCAGCAAAAATGCAATCCGTATGTCAAAAAATGCACAAAATTATTTTTTACCACATACTTTGGCATATATTGGTGAAAAAATGGGGGCATGCTAAGGCACAATATGCACCTTATGATATACCCTGGAGTGTCTACTTTTACAAATGGTAGGCCTTTGTGGTTTTTTTTTGAACATTCAAACTGTTATAATACCCCAAATGGAAGCATAGGCTCATTAAATCTGTCTCTCAAAATTCTACTGTGAATACTGAAAAGGACAGGTCTCCTGTATGGCACTGTAGCTTCACGAAATAGTGCCATAGACATACAATGGGGGTGTCCTTTTACTCAGAAGACTTAGCTGAGCATAATTTGGGGGGGTTTGAACTTAGTGGCACATATGAAATATACAAAATGCCCAGCAAAAATGCAATCCGTATGTAAAAAATACACACAATTATTTTTTACCACATACTTTGGCATGTAATGGTAAAAAAATGGGGGCATGTTAAGGCACAATATGCACCTTATGAGATACCCTGGAGTGTCTACTTTTACAAATGGTAGGCCTTTGTGGGGGTTTTTGAACAGTCAAACTGTTATAATACCCCAAATGGAAGCATAGGCTCATTAAATCCGTCTCTCAAAATTCTACTGTGAATACTGAAAAGGACAGGTCTCCTGTATGGCACTGTAGCTTCACGAAATAGTGCCATAGACATACAATGGGGGTGTCCTTTTACTCAGAAGACTTAGCTGAGCATAATTTGGGGGGTTTGAACTTAGTGGCACATATGAAATATACAAAATGCCCAGCAAAAATGCAATCCGTATGTAAAAAATGCACAAAATTATTTTTTACCACATACTTTGGCATGTAATGGTAAAAAATGGGGGCATGTTAAGGCACAATATGCACCTTATGAGATACCCTGGAGTGTCTACTTTTACAAATGGTAGGCCTTTGTGGGGGTTTTTGAACAGTCAAACTGTTATAATACCCCAAATGGAAGCATAGGCTCATTAAATCCGTCTCTCAAAATTCTACTGTGAATACTGAAAAGGACAAATCTCCTATATGGCACTGTAGCTTCACGAAATAGTGCCAAAGACATACAATGGGGGTACCGTTGTACTCAGCAGAAGTAACTGAACACATAATAAAACTTTGTACAGGAATAGCACACACCAACTTTACAAAATACACATGAGAAGTTCTTTGTTATACGTTTGTGTGCGAAAACCCCCCAAAAACACAATTTTACTCCAATATTTAGCAGAGGTTGGCGGTAAAATGGCTACGTAGAAAGTGTCAAAACAACCTTAGGTAAATAGCCTGTGATGTCTACTTTATATAAATATATACTTTTGTGTGGCAATTTTGTTTTATTTTATGGCTATTAGGCTTACAAGACAAACATACCAAATTCTAAAATCGCTCCACATTAAAATTTTATTTTACTCCTTGTGCTTTGTGACCTGTAACTACCAAAAAAAACTTAAAATCCCAGACACATTATATATTCTGTAAATCAGAACAAATAAATGAATTTATTTTTAATTACTTTCCTTAACCTGCACTAATTATGCACACATTATGATTGCAAAAACTGTAAAAAAAAAAACAATGTTTTTCTTTTTTTTGCATTTTTCTGTATTTTTTTATAATAAGTAAGCATTTATATATATATATATATATATATATATATATATATATATATATATATATATATATGTTATATCAAATTAAAGCCATTTCTGTCCTTTAAAAAAACAGTATATAATATGTGTTGGTGCAATAAATGAGAGAGATGCAAATTGCAGTTGAACGCAAACAACAAGAAAATGCAAAAATTGCTTGTGTCATTAAGCGTAAGTCAAGCTTCTGAAGCTCTGTCCTTAAGGGGTTAAAAAAGGTTTAAAACTTTTTCTTTTTTTTTTTTTTTCACAGGAGCTGGTATTACCAACGATCTCTGCCTCTCTCTCTCAGTTAGAAGTGAGGTGAGGAGAGGGGCAGAGATCGTTGGTAATACCAGCTCCTGTGAAAAAAAAAAAAAAAAATGACAACTTTTTTTCAAAGTAAAAAAAAAAAGTGATACATTTTTAACCCTTTCAGTGTTGATCACAGCATTAACACTGTGATCAGCCTGCTTACCGTATATACTCGAGTATAAGCCGACCCGAATATAAGCCGAGGCCCCTAATTTTACCCTCAAAAACTGGGCAAACTTATTAACTCGAGTATAAGACTAGGGTGGGAAATGCAGCAGCTACTGGTAAATTTCTAAATAAAATTAGATCCTAAAAAATTATATTAATTGAATATTTATTTACAGTGTGTGTATGAATGCAGTGTGTGTGTATGAATGCAGTGTGCGTGTATGAGTGCAGCGTGTGTGTATGAGTGCAGTGTGTGTGTATGAGTGCAGCGTGTGTGTATGAGTGCAGTGTGTGTATGAGTGCAGCGTGTGTGTATGAATGCAGCGTGTGTGTGTGTGTATGCAGCGTGTGTATGAATGCAGTGTGTGTATGAGTGCAGTGTGTGTATGAGTGCAGTGTGTGTGTATGAGTGCAGTGTGTGTGTGTATGTATTAGTGCAGTGTGTGTGTGTGTGTGTGTGTGTGTGTTGCAGAGCCTTGGTGGGGAGCGGGCAATTTTTTTTTATTTAATTATTTTAATTTTTTTATGATTAATTTGTATTATTTTATTTTATTTAATTATTATTTTTTTATATATTTATTTTTATTTTTATTTTTTAATATTTATTATTTTATTTATTTTTCGTCCCCCCTCCCTGCTTTATACATAGCAGGGAGGGGGGTGCTCCTTCCCTGGTGGTCTAGTGGCATTGGCAGTTCAGTGGGGGGGAGGAGGAGGCTGTCAGCAGTGGCGGATCCAGAGCCTGATCTCGGGAGGGGCACTTGTAGATTATTTAAAGAAATAATCCAGACACAATAACCACTACAGCTCAGTGTAGTGGTTATGGTGTCTATAGTGCCAGGACCCCCTCCCAGAGTAAGTAGTCAAACCGTTTAAGAACAGTGTGACAACTTACCTGAAGTCTGCTGGGAAATGGGGCTGTAGTAGTGCATAGGAGCAGTAGTGTGTGTGAGTGGTGCAATGTGTAAGGGGTGCAGCGTGTGTGTGAGGGGGACAGTGTGTGAGCGTGTGTGAGAGCGGCAGTGTATGTCAGGGATGCAGTGTATGTGTGGGACAGTATGTGTGTGTAACAGTTGCAGTGTGTGTGTGTGAGAGTATTGCAGTGTATGTGTGAGTGTGGGCAATGTGTGTATATGGGGCGGCAGTGTGTGTGTATGGGGGCAGTGTGTGTGTATGAGGGGGCAGTATGGGGGGCAGTACAGGTCTATGGGGCTCAGTGTGTGTGCATGAGGGGGCAGTATGGGGGCAGTACAGGTCTATGGGGGTCAGTGTGTGTGTATGGGGGCAGTATGAGGGTCAGTGTGTGTGGGGGGGAGTGTGTGTGTATGGGGGCAGTATGGGTGTATGGGGGCAGTGTGTGTGTATGGGGGGCAGTGTGTGTATGGGGGCAGTGTTTGTGTATGGGGGGCAGTGTTTGTGTATGGGGCAGTATGGGTGTATGGGGGCAGTGTGTGTGTATGGGGGGCAGTATGGGTGTATGGGGGGCAGTGTGTGTGTATGGGGGCAGTGTGTGTGTATGGGGGGCAGTGTGTGTGTATGGGGGCAGTGTGTGTGTGTATGGGGGCAGTATGGGTGTATGGGGCAGTGTGTGTGTATGGGGGCAGTGTGTGTGTGTATGGGGGCAGTATGGGTGTATGGGGGCAGTGTGTGTGTGTATGGGGGCAGTATGGGTGTATGGGGGCAGTGTGTGTGTATGGGGGCAGTGTGTGTGTATGGGGGCAGTGTGTGTGTATGGGGGGCAGTGTGTGTGTATGGGGGCAGTATGGGTGTATGGGCGGCAGTATGGGTGTATGGGGCAGTGTGTGTGTATGGGGGCAGTGTGTGTGTGTATGGGGGGCAGTGTGTGTGTATGGGGGGCAGTGTGTGTATGGGGGGCAGTGTGTGTATGGGGGCAGTGTGTGTATGGGGGGCAGTGTGTGTGTATGGGGGGCAGTGTGTGTATGGGGCAGTGTGTGTATGGGGGGCAGTGTGTGTGTATGGGGGCAGTGTGTGTGTATGGGGGCAGTATGGGTGTATGGGGCAGTGTGTGTATGGGGGCAGTGTGTGTGTATGGGGGCAGTGTGTGTATATGGGGGGCAGTGTGTGTATGGGGGCAGTGTGTGTATGGGGGGCAGTGTGTGTGTATGGGGGCAGTGTGTGTGTATGGGGGCAGTATGGGTGTATGGGGCAGTGTGTGTGTATGGGGGGCAGTGTGTGTGTATTGGGGGCAGTGCGTGTATGGGGGCAGTGTGTGTGTGTATGGGGGCAGTATGGGTGTATGGGGCAGTGTGTGTGTATGGGGGGCAGTGTGTGTGTATGGGGGCAGTGTGTGTATGGGGGGCAGTGTGTGTGTGTATGGGCGGCAGTATGGGTGTATGGGGGGCAGTGTGTGTGTATGGGGGGCAGTGTGTGTGTATGGGGGCAGTGTGTGTGTATGGGGGGCAGTGTGTGTGTATGGGGGGCAGGGTGTGTGTATGGGGGGCAGTATGGGTGTATGGGGGGCAGTATGGTGTAGGGGGGCAGTGTGTGTGTATGGGGGGCAGTGTGTGTGTATGTGGGCAGTGTGTGTGTGTATGGGGGCAGTGTGTGTGTATGGGGGGCAGTGTGTGTATGGGGGCAGTGTGTGTATGGGGGGCAGTATGGGTGTAGGGGGGCAGTGTGTGTGTATGGGGGGCAGTGTGTGTGTGTATGGGGGGCAGTGTGTGTGTATGGGGGCAGTATGGATGTATGAGGGGCAGTATGGGTGTATGGGGGCAGTATGGGTGTATGAGGGGCAGTATGGGTGTATGGGGGCAGTATGGGTGTATGGGGCAGTGTGTGTGTAATGGGGGCAGTGTGTGTGATATAAGGGTATGGGGTCTTTTTTATATATATATTTATTTTTTATTTAAATAAATATTCTATGTCCCCACTCCCTTCTTACCTTTACTGGGGGAGGGGGGACATTTCACTGGTGGTCCGGTGGGCGATTCATTGGTGGTCCCAGTGGGGAGAGTGAACTCTAGCCCACGCTCCCGGGCTAGAGTTCACTCTCGCGAGATTTGGAGCGTTGCCGTGGTAACCGCGGCAACGCTCCAAATCTCGCGAGAGGAGGACCCGGAGGAGCTGCAGCCTGACCTCCGGGTCCTCCCTCTCACTCCCTCCCTCCCCCGCCGGCCGCTAGCACAGTGCCTGCGGACCGGGGAGGGAGATCTGTGATCTCCCCTCCGGTCCGCACGCACATTTCAGGGCTGGCAGGGGAGGGGGAGGGAGAGGGAGAGGGAGACCGTCGGTATTCTCGGGGGGGGGGGGGGGCAATTGCCCCGTTGCCCCCCCCCCCCTGGATCCGCCACTGGCTGTCAGAGAGTTTACTTACCTCTCCTGCAGCTCCTGTCAGCTCTCTCCTCCTTACACTGGGAGCTGACCGAGGTGCTGAACGGACGGTGCGGAGGAGGAGGAAGCTGACAGGAGCTGCAGGAGAGGTAAGTAAACTCTCTGACAGCCCCCACAGCCCCAGTCTGTATTATGGCAATGCAAATTGCCATAATACGGACTATTGACTCGAGTGTAAGCCGAGTTGGGGTTTTTCAGCACAAAAAATGTGATGAAAAACTCGGCTTATACTCGAGTATATACGGTAGGTCTTTTAGTACTCTTGTACTATATTATTATTATTTTTTGGGGGGGTCAAACAGAAAACTTTAAAACAATTTTTTGACCCTTTGTGTCAGTTGCAGCAACCCAAATCTCCCTTAACCCCTTCCCTGCTGCCATCATCACTGTACTGTGCAGTGTATCTGCTGTACAGCACTGTATCAGTGATCACTGTGATCAGAGGGCTCTCTGATCAGGCTGCACATTTTTTAGGGTTATTTTTATTTCAATAAATAAATAAACCCTAAATAAATAATCACTAAACTGTGATCAGTTAATTTATTTTATTTTTCGAGGGATTTTGAGAGTGGATAGGGGTGTTAGGTAGGTAGATAGATAAGTACCCCCTTAGTTTTTTATGAGTTAATTGTCCCCCTTGAATGGCACGTCGCTACTCAGCAGAAGAGGCATATGCCATTCTGGCAGGCAGTGATAGTGACAATCTGCAAGACAGTGCCACTATCACTGCCTCTGACATTGAGTCCTTGAGTGAGACCTCAAGTGATGGTGCCCCAAGAGCACTCACAAGAGGACACTCAGAATGCCCAATGCCAGGCGTAGACTGGGTGCCCCCAAACATGATGGCCCCAGAAATACCTCTGTTCACATTTAGCATCACTGTAACAATGTATGACTGCAAGCCAATTTGTTTTTTTTTAGCTCTTTATGTCGGACGACATATTTGAGCTCATGGCTCCGAAAACACATTTGTTTGCCATGCAGTATCTCTCTGCACATCCGGGGTCCCATTATAGTCACAGGAATATGTGGCGACCCACAGATGTTGCAGAGATGAAGCGGTTTTGGGCTTTAACCCTAGTGATGGGTATAGTAAAAAAGCCCAGTATCAGGTTCTACGAAGCAAGCAACACTACCCCTCTTTTCCCTGAGGTTATGCAGAGGGATCGCTACATGCAACTGCTGCAATTCCTTCATTTTAATGATTATTATTATTATTATTATTATTATTATTAAGTGTTCTTGCATAGCAAGACCACTTAATGTTATCTCACATATATATTATTATTATTATTATTATTATTATTAAGTGTTCTTGCATAGCAAGACCACTTACTGTTATCTCACATATATATTATTATAGCCAAATTTGCCACCCTAACTCCTCCCACAGTTTTTACACTACATAGACAAAAATATACCAAAACGTGCAGATTGTTCCCGATTGGATTGCTATTACTTTGTGGAACGTTTTGCCGAATGGTTCACAGAATATCGTCGTTCTTGTGGTGAAATTTGTCCCATAGAAATGAATGGCAAAGCTAGAGTGGGAGCTGGCAAAAGCAGAAAAATCAGGACATGATTTCTAAACTGCCACCACTCGCTCATTTTCAGGCCCACCTACACAAATCTTATATCAAAACGTTCAGCTACCCCTGCCTGCTGCCACTAAAAATGTCCACAGCTAAGCCATAGTCCTGATAGTTTTCACAATATGACCATTTGTTTGCAACTCACGCCGTCCATTGACATTCATTGAAACTCCACTCTGCAAAGCTCACATTTGAAGGGCAATTTCTAAACTGCAACTGTGCCTCCATTGTTAATATTGCAGAGACATGCTATACATCAAAATGTAGGTCTGGGTCTTGTGATTCTCACAATATAAACCTCTTCACAGAAGGATTTATAGTTTTTAAAAATATGACCGTTTGAAGATGGCAACCGCCAAAATACTCTGACCTGTGCCAGGCTGCAGCAGCAAGTGATGTCATAGACAAAGCCTTTTGTACACCTGCTAGTGTTTTTATAAATGTATGGTTTAATGTAACTGTGCAACAAAGTTGCAATTAAATGTGCTATATAAATGATAACAGTTACTCCGCCCACTCCAGTTGTAGACTACTGGTGGAGGCAAGAACACTTCACACAATTTCCCCAGAAATTGTAGCTTTTCTAGTTATGATTATTGTTTTATTATTTATATAGCACCATCAGATTCCGTAGCGTTGTACAAAGGGTGGACTAACAGACATTTAATTGTAACCAGACAACTTGAGGTACAGGAACAGAGAGGTGGAGGGCCCTGCTCAATGAGCTTACATTCTAGAGGGAGTGGGGTATAGTGACACAAAGGGTAAAAGTAGGGGTATGAAGTAAGATGTTAGAAAAGTATTCACTGAGAGCTTAATAGGTAATTTTTGACAGTTGCAGGAGAGGAGTCATGGAGGGTGGGGGATGAAACCCTGCAAACAGTTTTAATTGGTATGCTTTCTTGAAGAAGTGAGTTTTCAAAGATTTTTTGAATGAGTGGAGACTGGGTGAAATTCTTACGGAGGAGGGAAGGGAGTTCCACAGAAGAGATGCAGCCCTGGAAAAGTCTTGGAGGCGAGCATTAGAGGTGGGAGTACGGGCAAAGGATAGACGTAGGTCTTTGGCAGAGCGTAGGGGCCTTGACGGGTCATACTTGTGTATTAGGGAGGATAGGTAGGTTGGAGCAGCATTATGTAGGGACTTGTAAGCAAGCAACAGAATTTTAAATTGAGCCCTATATCTAACAGGGAGCCAATGCAGGGACTGACAGAGCGGGGAGGCGTGGGATGTGCGAGTGGACAGGAAAATGAGCCTTGCCACTGCCTTCACTATAGATTGCAACAGTGCAATCTGGGAACATGTAAGACCACTGAGAATAGTATTGCAGAAGTCCAGGAGAAAGAGAACAAGAGCATGGACCAGCACCTTAGCCGCATCCGGGGTTAAATAGGGGCGAATGCGCGGTATGTAAGAAGCTGTTGATGATCAACAGTGTCAAAGGCAGCAGAAAGATCAAGGAGTATTAGGATAGAGTAATGGCCACGAGATTTAGCAGCAATTAAATCGTTGGATACTTTGGTCACAGCCGTTTCAACAGAATGACCAGCGCAGAATCCAGACTTAACGGGGTCAAGCAGAGAGTTGGTTTCAAGAAAGTAAGTCAATCTGGTGTACACAACTCTCTTGAGAATCTTGTAGGCAAATGGCAGTAGCGAGATAGGGCGGCAGTTGGGGTCAAGACTGGGCTTTTTCAGAATTGGGGTTACAGTTGCATGTTTGAAGGGTGAGGGAAATGTGCCAGAGGAAAGTGAGAGATTGAAAATTTTAGTGAGTCGGAGAGCAGGAGAGGGAGACATAGTGCGGATGAGATATGAGGGAATAGGATCGAGGGAACAGGTGGTGGGGCAGGAGGACTGGAGCAGAGAAGAAACCTCTTCTGCTGTAGCAGGTGCGAATGAGTGTAGAGTGGTGGAGGGAGTGGGGTTGGGTCACTGTGTCCCTCTAGAAAAACCCACTGTTTGACAGGCTCTATAAAATTTGGCCTTTTATCTAACTCCAGACAGACACATTTTCTGAAAATTATGACCTGACAAAAATATTTAAATTGACTAATCCCTAATGAAATTCAAAGGTCAACTGCTAAACAATATATACCATCTAAGCGGTCCCAATATGGCTTTACATGTTCTGAATTATGCAAATCCTCAACTGGTTACACATGGGCGTTTCGCATTTACCAGGGAAAGGATAGCCATCTTGCCCCACCAGGATGCCCTGATTCTGTGGGTATAAGTGGCAAGATTGTTTGGGATCTAATCCGTCCCTTGTTAAATAAGGGATACAGGCTATGGGTTGACAATTACTATACCAGTATAGAATTATTTAAACATTTATATTGCTTTGAAACCCTAGCCTGTGGCACAGTGAGGAAGAATCACAGAGGTTCCCCCGAAACCATGGCAAGAGGCAGAAGTAGAGGTTCCTCTTCAGCTCTCCACCAGGATGAGTTGCTTGCCCTTCACTTCACAGATGGGAAGGATGTATACATGCTGTCTACAATGCACGACAAAAGTACAGTGCCAGTGTCTGTGAGAGGTAGCACTGAGCATCTGGAAAAGCCAAAGTGCATTGTAGACTACAGCACGTTTATGGGGGCAGTAGACTTGGCTGACCAATGCATACAGCCCTATCTGGTGAACCGAAAAACTAGGACCTGATACGAGAAAATTGCAATCTACATGAGCCAGATTGCAATTTTCAATGCCTATGTCCTCTATAAAAAAAATTAGGTCATAGGTAATCCCTGCCATTTCCTTGAATTCATGTTAAGCCTTTTATCCCATATGTTATTTACACAGCCCCCCAATCCCACTTTGGAATCAGGAGATCTCCAAACACTTCCCTTCCCGAATCCCACCGACCCTAGTAAAAAAAGCTCCCCAAAGAAAGTGCTGTGTTTGCTGCTAGAAAGGAGTCCGAAAGGACTCCAGTTATCATTGCCCAACCTGCCTATCTCTATCCACCCTCTGCATAACAGACTGTTTCAAAGTCAACCATACAGAGTTGAACTACTAAATCACTCTGTATGGACTTTGACAGTTTGTTTGCTTGATTTCCCAGGATTTCTGACCTTGGCTTGTTCTGACTACGCTTTTTTAGCTGCCTGTACCGGCCTATTGGCTTCTTTTACTGACTACTCTTACTTTTGGATTCCCCTGACCTTAGCCAGTCCCTGTTTACGCTAGCCATTCTAAAGTGGCTACACCAAACAACTCAAAGTACTACATTTGTAGTACTTGAAATGTCACTTCCTCCAAAAAAGAAACTTTAATCACAGGGTTAATGTTGTGATTAGCACTGAAAGGGTTAATATAATCACTATTTTATTTTTTTTTTTTAACTTCTTAAACTTTTCACACAGTAACTCTCTGTGTGAGATCAACGATCTCACTGTGTCTCTCAGCCTTCACATTAAAGTATGTGGGGGTGCTGTTCTATTCCAGTGATATAATAAAAACCTGGAAAAATGGTACATGTGGATACTGTTACATTCAGAAGACAGTGTTAAACCAAAATACTGAGGTTTTATTGCACTAATTAATATCAGGATTATGACATTTTCTGTGAAAATGCAATTTGTGTGTGTAAAAAGATAAAAATAAAAGTAAACATCTCTACATGGGCCCTGCATTTCTTTTAAAATGACTAGACCAAACATCTCAAATTATGCCATTTGGAATTCTTTGGTTTGCGTACTTTTGAAAATGGTATGCCATAACGGTGGACATGTTATTACCGAGGCTGTCATACTCTCTGAAAAGCCACATAGGCCCAGAAAATCACTTTGTCAAACTTACAAGCTGAAAGTGCATCTAATATATTTTGTCCTGTGACTTATCGAAAAAATCTGAAATAATGGTACAGGGGATACTATTATATTCATGAAACAATGTGTAATCAAAATACTGAGGCTCTTTTGCAACAACTAAGATCAGGATTAGGACATGTAAAGTAAAGTAAAGATACTCTTATCCCCCCAATAACAACAGACAACAAATATTGGATGAAACAGGCCACAGCATTTATTAAACTTACAACTGTAGGACTCATCCAAACTTTATTATTTTTCCTTTAATTCAAATATAAACATAACACATACATATATATGTATATATATATACCATATATACTCGAGTATAAGCTGACCTGAATATAAGCCAAGCCCCTAATTTTACTCCAAAAAACTGGGAAAACGTATTGACTCGAGTATAAGACTAGGGTGGGAAATGCAGCAGCTACTGGTAAATGTCTAAATAAAATTAGATCCTAAAAAAAAAAAAATATATATTAATTGAATATTTATTTACAGTGTGTGTATATAATGAATGCAGTGTGTGTATGAATGCAGTGTGTGTGTATGAGTGCAGTGTGTGTGTATGAATGCAGTGTGTGTGTATGAGTGCAGTGTGTGTGTATGAGTGCAGTGTGTGTATATGAGTGCAGTGTGTGTATATGAGTGCAGTGTGTGTGTATGAGTGCAGTGTGTGTGTGTATGAGTGCAGTGTGTATGTATGAGTGCACTGTGTGTATATGAGTGCAGTGTGTGTGTGTATTAGTGCAGTGTGTATGTGTTGCAGAGCCTTGGTGGGGGTGGGCATTTTTATTATTATTTTTTAATTATTATTTTAATAAAAACATTTTGTTATATTATTTTTATTTTCTTATAATTTTTAAAATATTATTATTATTTTATTATTTATATATATATTTTTTTTCGTCCCCCCTCCCTGCTTGATACATGGCAGGGAGGGGGGCTCTCACTCCCTGGTGGTCCAGTGGCATTGGCAGTTCAGTGGAGGGGGGCTGACAGAGAGTGCTTACCTCTCCTGCAGCTCCTGTCAGCTCCCTTCTCCTCCGCGCCCGTCCGGTCAGCTCTCTCTGCAAGTCCCAGTGTAAGTCTCTTGTAAGCTGCACTATGACCCCGCGGCTCTCGCAAGATTTACACTGGGACTTGCAGAGGGAGCTGACCGGACCGGCGCAGAGGAGAAGGGAGCTGACAGGAGCTGCAGGAGAGGTAAGTAAGAGCTCACTGCCAGCCCCCTCCTACACAGCCCCCAGTCTGTATTATGGCAATGTAAATTGCCATAATACAGACAGTGACTCGAGTATAAGTCGAGTTGGGGTTTTTCTCGAGTATTTATGGTATATATATACCATAATTGACATATAAAATAAAACACTTATTGCCCTACAGCCTCCAACTTAAATAACCGTCCTTGCCAACGAACTTAACCAGGTGCCTATGCACCAAAAACTTTACCCACTGGTGTCTCGCCTCCCCCCTCGTCCACACCAAAATTTCCATCATCTTAAATGCTCTACCACCAGCCGGCTTTTAGCTTGGTGGGCATGTCCTATTCAGTAATGTGGCGAAACCAACCTTGCCACTGTGAACTGGAGAAGCCTGGTTGCTAGCCTCCCACCCTGCGACTATGGCCCTGCAGGCAAAACCTTTTATTTTCCCTGCAGAAAGGCTTGTTCGTGCCTTTCTGCCGGGGTGTTCGGTAGATTCAAACCTGAAAGCTGGAGTGTGCCGTCAATTGACCACCCTGAAGCTGCGGTTAACCGCAGCTTAATTGATGAACGCTGGGTGGCCTTTGTTCGTCAAACGAACACATGGTGGCGGCCATCTTGTAACTCCCGAACAGCGGTGTTTTGCTGTCGAGTGTCTGGAACTAAAATCGGACACTCGACTAAGCAAACACGGCTGAGACCTCCAGACTTCCATAGGTTCGTGACGAAACTATCGAACGGGCCGCCGTTCGGTAGAAAGACTCATACGAACAAGGGGATTACAATAAAGGCAAGCAAGAGCTATTTCATTCGATACTTTCAGCCGGTTATACCCAGAAACAGAGAGCGACAGCAGGGCCAAACCTTATGGAACTATTTTGAGCTACTGTTGCCTGTGCGGTCGGTCATAACTTTCAACCTCTATAACTCCCGAACCCCTGGTCCGATCTGGGTGATCTTTGAGTATGTTACTCACCCAGATCAGGGCTACCAGGGGATCCTATTTAGGACTGTACTCTAAGTATTTGGGGTACATCCAGAAAATAGGGAAATGATGTATATGATTAAGGGGATTATGTGTCATGCTGAGGGGAGGAGATGTGTGGGAGGTAATTCATTTGTGATTGGTGCATCGGGTAATTATTGTAAATCCCTCCCTTGTATGGGAGAATCCTTTATAAGCAAAGTGTGTTAATAAACGGCAGATTCTGCTTGACCCTCAAAACGAAGTGTCGTCTCGTTCTTGGGGGGAATTGGATTGTATGGCGATTGCCAGGAGTGTAAATCTTTTGTATGGTTTTTCCTGTTCGGCTGCTTCCTGTGTTTGTGTGTTTCCTATTCGGGAGTTGGTGACTTTGTGCAGTTTGCAGTTTGGGAGATTGGTGATTGCAGTAGCTGCTTGTCTATCTGGAAGGGGATTATCGCCTGAACGGTTTTTAACCTCTTGTGAGCGAAACGGTCCGTTACAGGCAACTTAAAAGTTTACCTTACAGAGCAGGGGAGGTTGAGACCCACCTTGTCCATCTCCTGACATTCCATCTGCTCCCCAACCCTGTTGGCAAGGACACGCTCCCCGCCACAAACCCCACTGTTTTAAATCTAAAATCAGCTGGGAGCCCCACCAAAACCAACCAGAGCCTGTTCCACCACTTTCTGCATGGCAAGACGAAAAATGGTTGAGCCCGACCGCCATCACCCAGAAACACATTAGCTGCCACGCGTGCAACAACACCCCGTGGCGAACCAAAATCGACTTACCCTCAAACACACCTAGAGGCCCTCCAATTTTTGTTTCATACGGTAAATCAAATTACTGTATTCAAATAGCACACAAAAAAATCAACGTTTCGACCGTCTAGCGGTCTTTATCAAGATGCTGTCATATACAAAAACCTCAAATATATACATAAACACTTGTTAAACTTACCCAATCACCAAGTGCTCCCTGTGTGTCCAATCTGCCATGTGAGTGAAGCCGCAAATCGCGGATCGTTGTGTTAATTGCCGTAAAGTGACGTGTGGTGAAATCACCATGTGTTGCCTAGAGACGGCACAGCTGTTTAAAAACCAAATGTCGGCAGAGATTTAAAATCAATACGGAGGATAAATAAAATTATATGTTGCATATGTGTTTTCATGAATGTCTAAGCAACTGCCTAACTGATCATTGGATACTAGAGTGAGCCAGGAATGGCTAGAAACGATTGCTCATATAGGGACTCGGTTAGAAAGACTGGTGGATTGGTAACTATGGACCTGTGTAGCCTAATAGATAGAGCTAACTCAAATACTACCTAACTCCTTACTAAATTGGAAACCCTAGCTGGGAAAGCCATGTGTGTTGCCAAATCACAAACCTAAACAATAAGACCAGGCATCAATTACAGAAAACAGGCTGGCTTAGCATAATGTAAGTTGTCAGTATATAACAGAGAGTGTGTGTGATGTTGACCCTTTATCTACTGGGGTCCATTTATAGTGTAGAGTGATCAGCATGTGTGTGATGAAATAAGTAAACACAGGGAATATTAAATGGTGAGTGACAAATCAGTATGTGTGAATTCCAAACTAGTGAAAAATAGATAAATGTAAAGCAAGAATGGGAAAATCCTGTACTAAATCAATCTACGGTATGTATGTGAAACAATGTAGAAAAGAGTGTGTGTGTGCTACTAAGATCATTCTCCGGTGTGTGTGTGAAATGATGTAGTAAAAAATGTGAGTATACTGCCTGACCTCTAGAAATGAGAAAATCAATGAAAAGTGAAAAAGACTGTGCAGCTGAAACAGGCACTAAAAGTGTAATGAGCCCTCGTGAATAATGAGAATGCACTGTCAGAAAAGTAAGAATGCAATGAAATAAAATAAAATAAAAAAAATACAAAATACAAAATACAATAAAATTAAAATAAATATAAAAATAAATAAAAATAAAAATAAATACAAAATATAATAAAAATAACAATAAAAATAAAAATAAAAATAGTAAAAATAAACAATAATAAAAAAATAAACAATAAAAAATGTTACAGTGATTCTACTAAATATATGCCAGTTCAGCCTCCAAGATCGGCATGCTAGGTAATGGAAAAGAGAAAAATTAGGTAAAAGGAGAGAGGGTCCTACTATAAGAACCTTATGTCACTGGGTATTTATCAAAAAGCCAAAAGTGCCTAGATGTATGTACTATCCCCAATCACCAATTGGAAGTCCACAACCCTTTCTTGCAGCTCTGTATTGTAACTCCCACCGGCAGGAAATCAGATGGAAATAATTCACAGTCTCCTCTTTATTATGGGATGGTCATTAAATCCTGAGTCAAAATCTTGCATCCAAGTCATTTACTGCTCAGCGATATCAACGGATATCCAAAAAACAACTAAATGAGTTGTATTCGTTTAATCCTTTCGGTTGGACCGTATCCAGATGTGTGATCCAAAAGGTTTCCCTTTGTAAAAGTAACTTTGATCTGTCGCCTCCTCTTGTGAGCGGTGGGATGTGGTCTATCATAATGAACTTAAGCGTGGGTAAATGGTGTTGGAATTCTAGGAAGTATTTTGCCACAGGTTTATCAGTCTTCCCATCCCGGTACGCCGTCATGATTCCTGATCTGTGGCCACGAATACGGTCCCTTACTGTGAGGTCTGTTTTACCCACATAATATTTCCCACATGGGCATGAAATGAGGTATACTACATGGTCACTCGTGCAGGTTAGTCGATGTTTGATCTGGATTATTTTGCCTGTGTGGGGATGTGCAAAGGAAGAGCCTGTCAGCATGTGTCCACAGGTGACGCAACCTGAACACTTGAAACAGCCTTTCTTGGTATGCAATGTTCGTGTATTATATTGGCTCGGTGTATCTGTTTTTACTAAAATGTCCTTCAAGTTTCTGTTGCGTGAATATGCGACCCTTGGTTTCTGTAAAAAAACGGATTAAGTGTTCTGTCGCTGGATAAGATGTCCCATCTACCTTTAATCCTGTGGGAAAATCTCTGGCTCTCCGTGTGGTATAATAAAGGGATCGTAATTCTGGGCAGATTTTGAAGTTGTTTAGTAGATAAGCCCCTGCATATATTTTCTGCTTTTATTTGACATTCTTGGAGCACTTTATATGTGTATCCTCGTTCCACAAAGGATCTGGTCATGTCCTCTAGTTGAGTTTTACATGTGCTTTCCTCCGCGTTATTTCTGTACACTCTTAAGTATTGCGAAATAGGTAGACTCCTTTAGGGCTTTGGGATGAGCGCCGTTGGCGTGTAGCAGCGTGTTGCGGTCTGAGGGTTTTCTAAATACTCGATGTCCAATGTTTCGATACTTCCGGAATATCTCCACATCCAAGAATTGGATCTTATCTGGGCTGTACGTCAAATTAAGTTTAATGGTGGAGTTTAAATTGTTCAGTTCTTCAATCATCTTCTCCAATTCCGTTGCCGTGCCTTGCCATAAAATAAAGATGTCGTCCACAAACCTGTGATACTGTATCAAATGTTCCTTATATGTGGACAGAATGTGTCTGCTCTCATATGCATACATAAAACTATTCGCATATGTTGGAGCTATTGCCGATCCCATCGCAGTTCCCATCTCTTGAATGTAGAAATTCTTTTCAAAACGAAAATAATTGTTTGTCAATGTAAGTTGTAATCCTTCTAAAAAAAATTCAATGGGGGGACCTTCATAGACATTTTTTATGTATATATTTGAGGTTTTTGTATATGACAGCATCTTGATAAAGACCGCTAGACGGTCGAAACGTCAATTTTTTTGTGTGCTATTTGAATACAGTAATTTGATTTACCAAATCCATGGAGTGCTCTCATTTCTTGCTTTGTTTATATATATATATTATATATATATATATATATATATATATATATATATATATATATATATAAAACATTTCACCTATATACATTTGATATTTATGCTATATGTATGTCTTTTTCTACAATTTAAAAATCAATAAAGATGAAGAAAAAAAAAAACCACTACTATTTATTTATTTCAATTTTTATTGTCAACCTTTTTGGTAAACACCAATCCTAGTTATTTGATGTTATCTTTCCTCCACTCAAAGTAAAATTATTATCTGCCATTCGTGATCTCGAAGGGAGTGGAAAGGAACCCTGCTGGCAGTTCTTGGGCCGTTGGGCTCGAATATAGTGGAGATATTAGCTGTATGAGCTGTACGGGGAGTCCAAAAGCATTGAGAGTATACTTCAGGAAGGGCCAGCCAATGTGGTCCTATGGAGATGTTCCAGAATTAAAGAGAGTTTTTGCAAGTTGTCCAATCCATGCCTCCCCTGGACAAAACCTGCCTGGTCATCCGTAGGGACAGAAGTATGGTGCCAAGTCTGTTGGCCTGAAATTTTGCATATATTTTTGCATCTCTATTGAGTAATGAAATGGGGCGAACATTTTTGCACACATCAGGTGGCTTGTCTAGTTTGGGGATAGTGACATGTGACAATGGTAACATTTCGGGCCGGAGGGTACTTGTAACCGAGGGTTTTTGGAAAACTTTTAGAAAGTGAGGGGCTAACACCATTGCACATTTATTTTTTATTTATTTTTTTAATAGTAAGAGTTGGGCAGGCGGACTGCCCCCAGTGATTTGCCCTTTAATGCTTTAAGGATTTCCTCAAGGGAAATCAGTTGGTTCAGTCTCTCTGGCTTAGGTGGGGTAATCTGGGGAAGGCAAATTTTCGGCAAATAGTCTGAGATCGACCTCTCAGTAGGGTTGTGTATATTGTCCTCCATTTTGATATAGCTTCAAAATGAAATTTGCAAATTCCTGACATATATTGCTAGGATTAATTTTCTTCAGGCCGTCTTCCCTTGTGATGTGGGAAATCTTAGTGGGCGTGTACCTATTGTGAAGTCTAGATGCAAGATATTTAGTGGCTTTGCCACTGTTGTGATATACATTTGCATGTAGTTTATTCACAAGATATTATTTTCAAAATTCAGTTCTGCCAGTCTGGCATATAGTTCCTTAACTTTTGCAGCTAATTCCACAGTGGGGTGGTCCTTGTTAAAGTGTGAAGTGTTGCTGCTGAGAGATCGGCAAATATTTCAATTTTCTTGTATGGTTCTGGCATGTCAGAGTCTATGCAGCCCCGCACTAGCTTCTCTTTTGCATGGGAAAAATCTACCCTTGCACTAATATCCCGGGAGATGTTTGGTCTGTCAGAGCTTATGGGCTCTGTCCACAATCACTTGGTCAGGGTGGATTTCTGGGGTGAGGGCTTGGAACAGATCGAACAGATAGTTGTCAAGCTCTGGTGCAGTGACCGACTTGCTTTCCGCAGGTCCGTGGCTAAGGTCTGCAATCAGGTCTTCATGGTCGCCTGGATGGTGTTTGTAAGTTCTGCAATCATAAGGTGCATGGTAGTTGCTGTTAAGGGTCTCTCTTATGACTGGGAGCAGGGAGAGGCCGGAGGTGAGGGTGACTGCTCCCGATCTTAACCCCTTAAGGACCAAACGTCTGGCATAAAAGGGAATCATGACATGTCACGCATGTCATGTGTCCTTAACCCCTTAAGGACACATGACATGTGTGACACGTCATGATTCCCTTTTATTCCAGAAGTTTGGTCCTTAAGGGGTTAAGGGGTTAAGGAGGGCTTCGACCTACCCACAGCTTCTGTGTAGAGGGTCTAGTCATAAAAAAGGATGCTTGTTCCATCTTGGCTTCTTCATTCTTTTGTCTGTGGTACAAGGTTGTGCTGGTAGCTCGCTGCTTGATTCAAAATATGCTCTGTAGTCTGATTGTTTTAGTCCCCTTGGCACCTGAATTTCTAAGCTTCAAAAACTTGGGTCCATTCAGTTCAGGCACCAAGCCACACCCCCACCATTCTACTGCTTTTTCTTGCCCTCTGTTAACAGTTTAGTAGACATGCTCCAGATATCTGTATTACATATCCTTATTAGTGGAGAACAAACCCCCTCCACCCCCCATTTCTGTCCTATCAGTATGCATTTCTCTAAAGTATAGATTGCTGTCTTATTAAAACCTAGTTTTGGTAATGTCCTGAATTATTGCCAGATGATCATTTCTCCTGTGTGTTGCACTACACAATTATTAGCAGTTTCTTAATATGTTATACTATTCAGTTTGCCGTCTTGATTGGCACATAACATCAATTCAGGACACTAATCTAGACATGTATTGTGCATTTTGCAAGAAGGTATGCGAATGATGCTCTTTGGAGCCTCTTACTGGCTAGGAAAGCTGCCAGTCACCATGGGACACTGATTGGCTAAATAGAGATTAACCTATGAGGTATTTTTGCACGATATGTAGTTTCTTCCTGAAATTCATTTAATTTCCCCCTGACGAGCCTGCTTGGTGAAACATATGTTGAGGCTAGCTCAGGAGGTTATATCTTCAGCAGCATATATCACTTATGTATTTGGAAATCTCATCAACAAACAAGATATATAGTTTAACCCCTTAAGGACACAGCTTCAGAAGCTTGTCTTACACTTAATGACACAAGCAATTTTTGCATTTTCTTGCTGTTTGCGTTCAACTGCAATTTGCATCTCTCTCGTTTATTGCACTGACACATATTATATACTGTTTTTTTTTATTTTAAATTCTTTATTTTTGCTGTGCAGGTGAGTACAAGGAATCAACAAACGCCACAACAGCGTCTTGTAAGATATGCATTGGTTTAACAGTGGCATGAGAGACTGCACATTTTTATAATTATAACAAGCTTGGTTAAAACGGTTGTGTCATTAGCGTGAAGGTAAGTAAAGTGTAGCAAGATAACTGTCGTTCAATAGGGCTAAAACGTCAATGGTGTAAGGTATACATGTGTAATACAAAATAGTTAGCTGTATTTTGACGGTCAAACTTAGAAGTTACTGTAAGCTCTATTAAGGTTATCCACCAGGGGGCAGCATAACGCCAGGTACATTTGTATGCCTAGATAGCTCAGGTAGAATAGGCAGAGAGCTTAGAACACCTACCACATCACATTGCAAACTTTTACAGTTGAAGCAAATCAAAGTAACTGTCTCAAATCAGGTTTAAGAAGTAGGTTAAAAGGTAATTGTTCCAAACAGTTAACAGTGTAAACTTAACAAGTAGTGATACAGGAACCGTCCCCGACACTGTGGTATTACAGTGTGGGAAAGTCTGCTTTGCTGTCTGGGTTCAGCCTATGCCTGCAATGCCAATCCGTTGGTGTTGTGTGCAATATTCCTTCGAGGCAGGGACTGGGGCAGTGTCCTGAGAGGTAAGTGTCAGCATCAGCATCTCACCGATAAATCCTTTGGGCTGCTGCGTTTGTTTGGCGCATGGAGTAGATAGGCAGAGGGTTGTGGCTGATCTGTGCACCCTGGCTCGGTAGCTGTTCCCCTCTTTCACTGGCTTAGCTGTAGTAGCGCTATGCTGTGTCATTTGGTTCTTCCCTCGCCTTGGGTAATTGGAGGGTCGTGGAGGTATCCGTTTACGGCGGATGATCCTCCGTTTGCGCTGCAAGTGCATGGAGGCAGTGTCTCGGGGTGCTGTCCTCTTAGGTGGCGTTGACGCCGTTGCTTTGGCTTTGCTTGTCTGCTGCGGGCGGTTAATGCCCCTCTGTCTCTCCCTCCGCTTTGTCATGTTGCCGGTTGATTGCTCCCGTGGTGTATTTGCCATAATCGGGTGCTTCAGCCGTGTGTGAGAGGGTGTGTGTTGTCGCTGTGCCAATGTAGCTGGTTTCAGGGCAGGTGATGGGTTCCTCTCTCCCAATCTCGCCCAAAATTTCTGGCATACCGCCTCAAATTTAGCCTGGAAGGCCACTGCCCATTCATCGGCTGTCTGTGCCGGTGGATTCGCGGCACTGCCGGCAGCCATCTTGGCTGGGCCTCGTGGGGTCGCTTGGACGGAGTTGCTCTTATAAGTGTCCCAGAGGTGAGTGTTTACCATTAGCTTGTGGACCGGGATGACCCCCGCCGGTCCAGAGGGGGGGAAGCGAGGGCCCGCCGCCAGATACCCGGCGTGGTATTGCAGCTGGGGAGCGGCCGTCTCCCCTGCGCCTGCCATGCTTGTAGGCCTCACCGTGAGTTTAGCTCGGTTCTTCGCTTGAGAGGTATCGTTCTCCTCGCTCCGATATCAACTCTTGAGTGGTGGCCTTATAATCACGATTGTGTGCCGGTGTGGCAGTGAAAATTCAGCTTTAGGTGCCAAGTTTAGCGGGAGCTGCTGAGATAAGCGTCTTCACAGCTCTGCGGTCAGGCCCCGCCCCCTATATACTGTTTTTTAAAGGACAGAAAGGGCTTTAATTTGATGTAACATATTATATATATATATATATATATATATATATATATATATAAATGCTTATTTATTATCAAAAATACAGAAAAATGCAAAAAAAAATAATACAGTTTTTGCAATAATAATGTGTGCATAATTAGTGCAGGTTAAAGAAAGCAATTACAAATAAATTAATTAATAAAATAATTAATTTAGTTGTTCTGATTTACAGAACATATAATGTGTCTGGGATTTTAAGTTTTTTTTTTGGTAGTTACAGGTCACAAAGCACAAGGAGTAAAATAAACTTTTAATGTGGAACAATTTTAGAATTTGGTATGTTTGTCTTGTCACACAAAAAAGAATTGCCACACAAAAGTATATATTTATATAAAGTAGACATCACAGGCTATTTACCTAAGGTTGTTTTGACACTTTCTACGTAGTCATTTCACCGCCAACCTCTGCTAAATAAAATTGTATTTTTTTGGTTTTTGGCACACAAACTTATAACAAAGAAGTTTTCATGTGTATTTTGTAAAGTGGGTGTGTGCTATTCCTTTACAAAGTTTTATTTTGTGTTCAGTTACACCTGCTGAGTAAAATGACACCCCCTGTGTATGTCTTTGGAACTATTTCGTGAAGCTACAGTGCCATATATGAGACCTGTCCTTTTCAGTATTCACAGTAGAATTTTGAGAGACGGATTTAATGAGCCAATGCTTCCATTTGGTGTATTATAACAGTTTGACTGTTCAAAAAAAAAAAAAAAAACACAAAGGCCTACCATTTGTAAAAGTAGGCACTCCAGGTTATCTCATATGGTGCATATTGTGCCTTAACATGCCCCCATTTTTTAACCAACATATGCCAAAGTATGTGGTAAAAAACTTATTTTGGGCATTTTTTACATACAGATTACATTTTTGCTGGGCCTTTTGTATATTTCATATGTGCCACTAAGTTCAAACCTCCCAAATTATGCTCAACTAAGTCGTCTGAGTAAAATGACACCCCCATTGTATGTCTTTGCAATATTTTGTGAAGTTACAGTGCTGTAAAAGAGACGTGACAAGTTTACGTTTTTAAGTGTGAATTTTCATGGAGGGTTTTGATGTGTCAGTGTTCCACTTTGGAGCACTTGAGCAGGCTACATATTAAAACTACGCCATAAAGGCATACCATTTCTTAAAGAACACATCCCAGGGTATTTCAAAAGGCATATTTTGAACCTTAGCGTGGGATCATGTTTCCGCTAGCTTGTACCAAGTGTAGTGGTAATAAGCGTTTTTTCTGCCTTTTTGACACACAAAGTGAGTTTGCACAATATATATTGCAAACCTTATGTGTGCTACGACTGTAAAATACTTTGTATGTTGCTCAGCTATGTTGGCTGAGTACAGCAATACCCCCATATGTACATTTGACAGGTATATGTGGACATTGGAGGGGCACATTTGGGACATAGCCATTCCATTTTTTTTCAAACTTAAAATTTTTACGCTCTGCCCATGTCCCATTTTAGAGTATTTTACCAGGCTATATAAACCAAATACTCCATAAAGCTATACCATTTCTTAAAGATGACATCCCAGGGTATTTCAAAAGGCATATTTTGAACCTTAGCATGGGATCATTTTTCCGCTAGCTTGTACAAAGTGTAGTGGTAATAAGCATTTTTTCTGCCTTTTTGACACACAAAGTGAGTTTGTGCCGTATATTTTGCAAACCTTATGTGTGCTATGACTGTATAATACTTCATATGTTTCTCAACTATGTCATCTGAGTACAGCAATACCCCCGTATGTACCTATGCCAGGTATATGTGAATGTTGAAGGGGCACATTTGAGACACAGCCATTCAGTTTTTTTCGAACTTTGAAGTTTTATGCTGTGTCCATGTTCCATTTAGGAGTAGTTTAGATGGTTGGTTATTGAAACTTCCCCCCCAAACACATATTATTTATTAAAGA
Organism: Pelobates fuscus; assembly: GCF_036172605.1. Taxonomy (NCBI): domain Eukaryota; kingdom Metazoa; phylum Chordata; class Amphibia; order Anura; family Pelobatidae; genus Pelobates; species Pelobates fuscus. Next base: position 251,572,945 of record NC_086320.1, read on the forward strand.
ATACACCCTGGGGTAATTCAAAAGGCATATTTTGAACCTTAGCGTGGGATCATTTTTTCTCTAGTTTGTTCCAGGTGTAGTGGTAATGAATATTTTTTTTATGTATTTTCTACTTTTTAAAACTTTTTTTTTTTTTTTTTTTTTTTTAATTCTTTATTTTTATTGTGCATAGAAGTACAGATCATCCTGCATTGTCACAACAACGGATGCAGGAACATGTAAAAGTCACAATGTAAACTGGTACATAAAATTTTGACATATGCAAGATATTTCTTTGTTCCATTACGCTACGTCTGCACAGTTTTATGGTAAAGTTAAAGTACAAGAGATAACCGTACCCATTTTCATGGGGAAACTATTAAACTTTTTTTTTAAAATTCACGTATTAATACAGGCCGAAATATGTTATGTCCGATTATGCGAAGTGTTATCGGGACTTACTAGATAGGCAGGCATTAACAGCATTAACTGGGGTAAGATAGAGTAACCTGGTACTCTGTAGTGTAGTCTGTGGCATAGTATCCGCTGGATACCATTTCTAGGGGTGGAGGATGTACAAGATGCATTTTGTAGGGGTATTGGTAGAGGTTGCCTGTCCACTCTGGGCTTAGGTTTATCCTCCCCTGTGAGAGGGGAGTCGGCTAGTTGGGCTGGTGGGCTCTGGGGTTTATGCCTCCAGGGGAGGTACCTCGCTAGGGTCGTTCTGGTCGCTGTTTGACCAGCTGTAGTAGCCGGATTAAGCAAATCGGGCTGATGCAAGTGTATGGGGGGGTTATTGCAGGGGACAGAAATGAGCGATGTCAGGAAGGGGTTGATGTGTGGACCTCGGCTCTTAGCCCTGAGAGTTAGGCTATACTGTTCACTTTTAACTGCAGGGCGGTTGAATGTGTGAGTGTGGCTACCGCAGCTGGGAAAACATTTATCTGGCCAAGGGCAGTGGGTTACACACTGGCTTAGTTTGGCTGTATTGTAGGCCTAGTTAGTCGGGGGATCCAGCAGTATTAGGAGAGTGAGACAATAAAGGTATAAAAAACAATAAGTCCAGGAATGGCAAAATTAAACTGAGTTAAACTGAATTAAACTGAATCGGGAGCACATTGTCTATTGAAGTTCACTGGCAATGATCCCCTCCGGTCTGGCTGCGTCCGGCGATGTTTCTGCTTCTCGTGTGCATGTCCCCTGGCTAGCATCGGTGTAGTGCCTAAGCCAGTTGAGGTATGTGGGCAAAATCGGTTGAAGGCAAAGGTAAAGGTGTGTTTGGTCCAAACAAGAGACAGTGCAGTCTTAATGAGGGATGTGCTGTGAAGGGCACAAGGCCAGTCTCGGGTTACTGCCCTCCCCTTTCATCGATGGGCCTTATAGAAAAGTTCAGGACCTGTTCGGGTCAGCGATGGGGTGGGGGTAGGGTAGCGAGCAAAACGAGGCCGTACATAAAGTTCTGATTGTGAGATCTTGCATTTCGGGTACCTGTGTCTCGCCGTGGCTTTCAAGTGTTCGCCATGTGTCGGTTTACCCGTTGTGCCTTGTAAGCTGTGGAGGACGAAGCTTTGGTGTTTGCGGGTTGAAATGCTCTGATGTTGGTAACGTCCCAGTTGTGAGAGGGTTTTGGGATCTGGTCGGTAGTGGCTTGTTCCGGTTGCGGTTGCAGGCCTAGCGCTGTCAGAACCGAGTCCATTTCTGAGGGGTCGGTGACCCGTGTTGTTGCGCCCTTGTGTGTGATGATCAGGCTTCTGGGGAATGCCCAGCGGTATGGGATTGAGTTCTGGCGGAGAGTGGTTGTTAGGGGTTTCAGGAGGCTTCTCCATATCAGTGTGGGCCTAGAAAGGTCCTGAAAGAACGCCAGGTCCGCTGCTTCAAAGATGTGTGATGCCTTCCCTCTCACTGCTGCCATGAAGGTTGCTTGGCCTGATCGTGTCATGAATTGAAGGATAACATCTCTCGGTGCCTCCGCCGGGGCTTTGGCGGCTCTCGGGATTCGGTAGGCCCCTTCTATTGGGACCGTTTTAGCCTGTTGCGGTGTGAGTATAAAGGTGAGGAGTCGTCCGATATATCCGGGTAAGTCGGTCTGGGTCACACTCTCAGGGATCCCTCTTATTTTTGTGTTTTGGCTCCTGTGTCGGTCCTCCACCGCATCCATGCGGGCGGTGAGCCGGAGCTGGCTGCGGTGTAGTTCCGCGTTTTGGGCCTCCAGTTGTAAGCACCGTGCGTTGAGGTCTTTCAAGTCTGCCTCTGTCTCCTTTACTCGCCTCTCCACTGTATGAATCTCTTCCCTCAGTGTCGCTATGTCCGCTGCGAAGAGGGAGCGAATGTGGCACAGGAGGGCTTTTATGTCCCCTTTGGTGGAGGGCAGTTCATTATCCTCGTCCGAGGATGTGCTGTGTAAACCCCCTGTGCCGGGGAATTCGTCCAGCTCATCGAGGATCTGTTCTCCGGAGGAGGCTGAGGCCGTGTCGCCATCTTGATTTGGCGCGGGAACCGCTGCGGCCTTTGTAGGGCGGTGGAGAAAGGCTCCGATATCTTGAGCCCCCGCCGGTTTTGCAGCCCCTCTGTGTTTGGTCTTCTTGCCCATCTTCAGGTGATCTAGTTTGTATTCCAGATTATTTAGTTTCGGACAGTTAATTAGCGTTTTACAAGCTTTGACCTGCGGAGCTCTGTTGATGCACGTCTGCTTCCTTTTTAAAACTTTTTTAACTTTTTAAAACTAGTTTGTAAACTTTTGTTTTGCTTATTATTTTTTTTTAAACTTTCTAAACTTTCTTAAAACTTTTTTTTACAGATTTAACATTTTTCTAAGCTTTTTTTACAGTTAACCCCTACCTAGCAGTAAGCAGCACTAACCGTAAATTCCCCATTTGCCCATCACTCCCACCCACCCCAGCTAGCAAAATGTATAATTATAAAATATTTAAATTAATTAATTCAATAAATTGAACCCCTGAGAGTTAATAAATAAATAAAAGTTAATCCTCAGGGGTTAAAACAAATTAGATCACAGTATAATACTGTGTTCTGTATTTTGATCACTGTAGGCAGTGATCGATTGGCAGGGAAGGGGTTAATTTTTATTTGGACTGGGTAAAGGCGGTATCTTTTTTATTTTTTTACTTAAACCTTATTAAAACTTTGTTTTTTAAAAAGTAATTTTTTACTTTTTAAAGCTTATTTTAAAACCTTTTTTAACGTTAACCCCTAGTTAGCCTAACTCAAAATCCCCAAATTCCCCACTAACTTCCACCCACCCCAGTTACCGGTAGCTAAATATATAATTGTAAAATATTTTAATTAATTAATAAAATAAATGTAACCCCTGAGGGTTAAAAAAAAAAAAAAAATTATTAACCCTCAGGGGTTAAAAAATAAAATCAGATGACAGTAAAATGTAATCCCTGCAAATTGATCACTGTACTCAGTGGCCAATTGGCAGGGAAGGGGTTAACTTTTTTTATTAAAATGGGTAAAGGGGGGTGGGATTTTATTAAAACTTTATTTTTTTTTCTTACACAGGGGGCAGGATCAACACTGATCTGTCTCCCTGCACTTCACAGTGAACCCGGAAGTGCAGGGAGGCGGAAGGTGAGTATACTGAGCACATGTGCCCGCTCTGACATGCTGTCAGAGCGGGCACATGTGCTGGGACAGCCCGATCCGGTGCTCCTCGTTTGCCTCTAATGCAGAGGCAGAACGGAGCACCATTAACCCTGCGATCGCCGCGAGCGCGGCGATCTGGGGTCAATTTTACCACGTGACGGACAAGGTCTGTCACCCGTCATTAAGGGTATCCCCAGGATGACGGACCTCTTCCGTCACCCGTCCGGAAGGGGTTAAAGGAACACTATAGTCACCTAAATTACTTTAGCTAAATGAAGCAGTTTTAGTGTATGGATCATTCCCCTGCAATTTCACTGCTCAATTCTCTCCCATTTAGGAGTTAAATCAATTTGTTTCTGTTTATGCAGCCCTAGCCACACCTCCCCTGGCTATGAATGACAGAGCCTGCATGAAAAAAAAAAAAAAAAAAAAAAAAAGTGGTTTCACTTTTAAACAGATGCAATTTATCTTAAATAATTGTATCTCAATCTCTAAATTGAACTTTAATCACATACAGGAGGCTCTTGCAGGGTCTAGCGAGCTATTAACATAGCAGGGGATAAGAAAATCTTAATTAAACAGAACTTGCAATAAAGAAAGCCTAAATAGGGCTCTCTTTACAGGAAATGTTTATGGAAAGCTGTGCAAGTCACATGCAGGGAGGTGTGACTAGGGTTTATAAACAAATGGTTTAGCTCCTAAATTGATACCGGAGAAACTGACGGAAGCGAAGCACAGAGAGATGGACACAGGTTTCTTCAGGAAGGAAGAGATTCTTTATTGGATCACCGATCGGGACTCAGAGGGACTAGCGTCACCAAAATACCACAAGTTCTGAGTCCCGGACAATAGTGCAGGCTCCCTATATAGGCACATAACTCCTCCCATATTAAGCTCCACCCGCACATTCTCTTGACCAATCAATACAAATAAGAATTAACTTCCTGCTTGACCGCATGGCTTGTCCAGCACAATGGAGGAGGGGGAGTACTACATCCTGTATTCTTGCACATGCTCCGTACACTACTGATCGTATCTTGCCTCGTGCAACCAACTGATCGATACGTCAGCATATGCACGTACACATGCCACGTGGTAATCTCGGCCTACTAAATTTATTTTTACCGAGATTCCACCACATTCCCCCCTGTGATGCCTCTTGATATTTTACAATTACTTGAGGCATCACTTAACCTGGGTTTGCATACACCGCAAGTTACCATGAACCAGACCAGACTTTATCTATGATGTGAATCTTCAACACTCATCTTCCTGCATTGGTTCTCCCTGATCTAGAGCCTTATACTTATAAATCGCCATTATCTGTGCAGCAGCCTTCCTCTCTGCTATATTTTCTATCAGGCTTTGCACAGACCTAACTACTAAGGGTATAAGACACGGCAGGAGTAGACACAACATTAAAATCAGTAGGACTCCACCTACCACTGCCTTAAGCCCTCCAAACCACTCATACCAGCTACCAAACCAACTACTTGGATTATACCCTTTCCATACCTGAGTAGGCACATGCGCTAGTTTAACCATATGGCTAGTAAGCTCCACTATTGCTTGCCCTTCGTCATCTATTTGAAGACAGCAATTGCTCAGGTTAAACTTCCCACATACACCTCCCTCTACTGCCAAAAGGTAATCCAAGGCTAATCTATTTTGGTAGACTGCTGTCCTCATCCTGGTATTATGCTTCGCTAGAAGATTGAGCGCTTGTGATGTTTCGTTAGTAATAATCTCAACCACCGCCTGTAATCTTATAATACGGTTGAGCATATAAATAGGGGTTCTATAACCAAAGGTACCATCCTCTGCCCACGTGGCTGGCCCATAATAATCTATAATACGCTGGGGAGGCCATTCATCATCTTCCCAGGCGCCTATCTCTATGGGTCCCCTTTTCTTCCTATGATTCACATCATACACTTTAACACCTAAAGTCTCACCTGTTTCAATCGGTAACAAGAAGAAGGATGGTTTGAGCATACCCAACACACATGCCCCTTCCCAGTCCTGTGGCAACTCCGAATAGGCTTTCTTACCACAGATCCAGTACAAATTTGCTGGGGCTCTCCAGGTAGATGTGATAGATAAATCAAACCACACATCCTTTAAATTGGCGTATCTAGCAAACGGGTTAGATGGTTCTGAGACATTTGAAGCCGACCACCAAGTTGTATTCTTTGTATCATCATCATAAGCTTTTTGCCCTAGACAAGTTAATTCTCCTACAGAAGTATTATACATTATTCCTTTCCTTGCTATGCAAACATAACCTATGATGGAGGTCTTTAATCTCCACTCAGATTTACCTCTAACACTCATATGATAATCGGCTTGTGTAGATATTAATTGGTCAACTGCCTCAGAACCGGACATTACCTCCTTTGCTTCCCAAGGCCATTGGTCTCCCATGTTAGTACCTCCACACACATAGCAGTTGGTAACATTAAGACTACCGGCAATACTTTCAGCTAAATCAATAAACAGGTTTTTAGCATTATGGGGGATCTTATTATCTATACTCATCTCTTCATAAAAGGAATGGTATACTTGATGAGTTTGGGAGGATACCGTATCAGTCTCTATCCCTATAAACAATACTGTCCCAGGATCTAAACCCGTCCCGTATATCTGAAACCCAAATAAATTGCCATATTTGTCTAAGAACTTATCGGGGTTATTTATAAGTATATGGATGGGATTACATTCCATAGACTTACAATATGGGCTGGTAGGCAACTTAGTCACTATCATGTCTTTGTCTACTGTCTGTCCCCAAGTCGCCCACCCCACACAAGACCAATATGGGCAAAAGTTATAGTCTTTATTTGGGCATCTAGGACTCACATATTTATTTTTACTACTGGGACAAATATATTTATCATTAGACCCATACGTCCTCTCCCATCTAAGGTCCCCACATACATTCCACGGCTTTCTACCACTTGATATCGCCTTACACGCATCAAAAAGCAGAACACCCGAAGAATGTACGGATTCTAACACCGTCTTATTAATTAGGTTCCCCTGAGGATCTCCATTCCTGAGAGTCAACCAAATTGTACGGGGTTGATACTCCGGACTGAAGCACTTAGGTTCTCCTACTCCTAAATGGCACACACTATAATCTATATTTAAGTATCTACATCTCGATACATCTCCTTTACACTCGTATTGTGAATGCCAAATTAGGGTTTGGGAAATATGGTTACCTGTTCTCGTAGTCTTAATGCATACCTCACAGCTAGGAGTGTCGGTACCTCTACCTTCCTGAATATAAAAACACACATAAATAAACACTATCATCAACACATCTTTCGCCGTCATCCTCAGTCTTCGTCCGTGCGAAGGCACCTCAGCTTCCAGGATGTAAGGGCTGCAGGGAATGGAGTTCTGCTCGTCTTCACAGGAGTCCCTTCGAGACTTTCCCTGGCTTATAAACTATATGTCGGTAAGCGGACAGGCTTTATTATGGCCGTCTAAAAACACTCACTTCACCAAATCCCTGTAACAATAAAATTTGTAATCCACAATAGTTCCTCGTTACTCCGACTGAGTAGTGCGTTTTAACCGGATCTTGCAGGGATTCTCTGGATCTGCTGTAACTTGCCAAGAATCGACTGCTGCTGGTTTAACCCTGGAGTGATGTATCCACGGAGTCACTTCGGCTACTTTTATCGCTGTAGGGGTAGACAAAAGAACAACATAAGGACCTCTCCACTTGGGCCCTAACGGTACATTATTCCACTCTTTAATCCACACTTGATCTCCTGGATGATAACTATGAACAGGGGGATAAATATTCACAGGTAATCTATCTTGTACCCATTTCTGTACCTCCTCCATAGTCTTACCCAACTCTACAACCTGCTGCCGGGTAATTCCTTCTCCCAACTGACTCAAGTCCCCCCTTAAGTTACCAAGTACGGGAGGTGGTCGTCCATACATGATTTCAAAAGTAGAGAGGCCCATCCTTCTGGTAGGGGTACTGCGGATTCGCAAAAGAGCTATGGGTAAGAGAACGTTCCACTTAAGTTGGGTTTCCTGACACATTTTAGCCAACTGATTCTTAATAGTTCTATTCATTCTCTCTACCTTACCAGAACTCTGGGGTCTATATGCTGTATGAAGCCTCCACTTTATACCAAGCATATGAGTCAGTTGTTGTAGGCACTGATGAACAAAAGCTGGACCATTGTCCGATCCTATAGAACAGGGTAGTCCATATCGGGGTATTATTTCTCGTAGCAGGAATCTCACAACTTCTCCTGCTTTCTCTGTACGAGTAGGACATGCTTCTACCCAGCCTGAATAGGTGCACACAATTACCAGCAGGTAACGATGTCCACCCGATTTAGGCATCACTGTAAAGTCTATTTGTAGATCGGACATGGGGAGTCCCCCCATAAACTGGACTCCTGGTGGCTTTACTGGTCCTTGTCTTGCATTATTTTTAGCACACGTTACACATCTTCGTACAATGGCCTGAGTCAAGTTGGACAATCTTGGTATGTAGAAATGTTTTCTGAGAGATTCTTCAGTACTGTCTCTCCCAGAATGTGTCCCGTTGTGATAATTTTGGACAATTTCTACCGCTAGTGATGCTGGTATGACTATTCTTCCATCTTCTAGCTGATACCACTTGTTCTCCAAATACTTTCCTGGTTCAGTCTTTAACCACTCCTCTTCTTGAGCTGTATAAGCTGGAGTCCATTGGGACAGTGGAGTTGGTATAAGAGCAGCTATATGCCCCACATACTCCTGTCTTCCTGATTCAGCAGCACGCTTAGCTGCACTATCTGCCATCCGATTTCCCTTGGTTACATCACCATCTCCTCTCAGATGCGCTCGACAATGTATGATACCGACTTCTTTCGGCTCCCACACTGCTTCCAATAGTTGTAGGATTTCAGCTGCGTATTTGATTTCTTTGCCTTCTGAATTCAGTAGTCCTCTTTCTTTATACAAAGCTCCGTGGGCATGAGTGGTTAAAAACGCATATTTGGAGTCCGTGTAGATGTTCACTCTTAAACCTTCAGCCAATTGTAACGCTCGTGTCAGTGCTATCAATTCTGCCTTTTGTGCTGATGTTCCTTTCACCAGTGGCCGAGCTTCTATCACCTTGTCTATTGTTGTCACTGCATATCCTGCATAGCGGATCCCTTCTTTCACATAACTACTGCCGTCGGTGTAATATTGAACATCAGGGTTCTGGATGGGAAAATCACGAAGATCTGGTCTACTTGAGAATACTTCATCCATTACTTCCAAACAATCATGTTGACTTTCAGTAGGTTGTGGCAAAAGGGTAGCTGGATTTAAGGTGTTTACAGTCTCTAAATGCACTCTGGGGTTTTCACACAACATTGCTTGATACTTGGTCATACGGCTGTTACTAAACCAATGATTTCCTTTGTAATCCAACAACGTCTGTACTGCATGTGGGACTCGTACATAAAGTTCTTGACCCAGAGTGAGTTTATCGGCTTCAGCTACTAGCAGGGCGGCTGCAGCTACGGCTCTTAGACAAGGTGGAAGTCCGCTGGCCACTGCATCCAATTGCTTAGACATGTAGGCAACAGGTCTTTGCCATGATCCCAAGTACTGTGTCAATACTCCCACAGCCATTCTTCTTTGCTCGTGTACATATAAGTAGAATGGTCGTGTGTGATCAGGTAGACCTAATGCTGGGGCACTCATCAAAGCCTTCTTCACATCTTCAAATGCCGTTTGCTGTTCTTGGGTCCATAAGAAGGGGTCGTGCTCTGTACCTTTGATAGCTGCGTACAGAGGTTTTGCCAGTATCGCATAGCTGGGAATCCATATCCTACAGAAGCCTGCTGCCCCCAAGAATTCTCGCACTTGTCTTCTATTCTTGGGTATCGGTATTTGGCACACAGCTTCTTTTCTCTCTGGCCCCATAATTCTTTGACCTTCAGAGATATGGAATCCCAGATATTTGACAGTTGGCAAACACAACTGAGCCTTCTTTCTAGACACCTTGTATCCTGCCTTCCAGAGAATGTGTAGTAGATCGTGCGTTGCTTGCTGACAGATTTCTTTTGTAACTGCTGCTATCAACAAGTCATCTACATATTGTAACAATACACACTCTCCTGGGATGGACTCGAAATCCAGTAGATCTTGACTTAGGGCTGAACCAAATAGGGTAGGTGAATTTTTAAACCCTTGGGGCAGTCTTGTCCAAGTCATTTGGCGTTTTGAGCCCGTTACAGCGCTCTCCCATTGGAAAGCGAAAATACATTGACTTTCTGCGGCAATTCGGAGGCAAAAGAAGGCATCTTTGAGGTCTAAGACTGTAAAGTAAGTAGCCCCGCCCGGAATTAAAGCAAGCAGGTTATATGGATTGGGTACAACTGGATGTATACTAACAACCGCATCATTGACTGCTCTCAAGTCCTGCACAGGTCGATACTCATCTGTACCGGGCTTTTGAACAGGCAGCAATGGGGTGTTCCAGGGGGAAGTACAGAATTTTAGGATACCATACCGTATGAACTTATCCAGATAGGATTGGATGTTCTTCTTAGCCTTCTGCGGGATGTGGTATTGTCTTAGGCTCACTGGATAAACCCCAAGTTTTAGTTCAATTTTTATAGGTGGAATATTGCGGGCCAGTCCTGGTGGGTTGTTCTCTGCCCAAACTCCTGGTATGTTGAATAATGTCTCATCACTCCTAGGGTTTTGGCTAGTCAACGCTGTATAAAGTCGCCACTCTTCTTCCTTTGGTACGGATAATGTCATAATACCTGAAGGTCCATTAAACTTTAAGGATGTTGTTCCATTTGGTAGGAACGTAATCTGTGCTTGTAATTTTGATAGCATATCACGTCCCAGCAATTGGACTGGACATTCAGGCATATAAAGGAATTGATGTTTTACTACGTGGCCTCCCAATGTACAGAGTCGACTTTTAAGAACCAGTTTTTCAGCACTTCTTCCAGTTGCTCCTATTACAGTAATAGTCCTTCCAGATGGAGGAGCAACTAGATTAGTCACCACTGAATGTTCAGCACCAGTGTCGATCATGAACGCACTCCTTTTTCCCCCTATTGATACATCGACCATAGGCTCCGCTCGACCAAGGGGGATGGAGCCCGGTCGGTATCAATAGTCTTCCATGACCGTGTCAGCCAATCCTACAAAGTCCATACCTTCTCTATCGCGGGACCTTTGCGCTGCTGGAAAATACCTGTCTTCCCTAACACTTCCTCTGTTCCCATTACTCCCTCTATTACCATTACTCCCTCCGGGGCCTCCTCTACCTCTCGCTCTGCCTCTAAAGTTTCCATAACCTATCCTAGGTCTGTCTTTCTCACACTGTTCTCTTCGAGGACACTCATTTCTCCAATGCCCTTCTTCCCTACAGTATGCGCACTGATTTCTACTTAGAGGTTCCTCATTCCATCTACTATCGCCTCTATCTGGGCCCCGTCTATCTACGCCTGCGATCGCTACCGCTAGCATGTCTGCCTTTCTACGCATCTTGCGCTCTTCCTCTTTCTTACTTTCTGTTTCCCTATTCATGTATACCTTATTCGCTACCTCCATTAGTTGGGTGATGGACATACCTGCAAACCCTTCTAACTTTTGTAGCTTGCGCTTAATATCTCCATAAGCTTGGCTGACAAAGGCGGAGTTCACCATTCGGGAATTGTCTGCGTCTTCCGGATTAAAGGGGGTATACAAGCGGTATGCCTCCAATAATCGGTCATAAAAGACACTGGGCGCTTCATCACTTTTCTGAATCACCTCAACTGTCTTCGACATGTTAATGGCTTTCTTTCCTCCAGCTTTCATGCCAGCAATTATAGCGTCTCTATAGGCTCTGAGTTGAACCATATCAGCACCATTTACATTCCAATCGGGATCGGTGTTGGGATAATGTGTTGCGGCCCATGCTGATGGATTGGCTTGGTTTAAAGTACGGGCTTTATCCTCTAGTGCTTTAATGGCCGCTTGATTAATTCTTGTCCTTTCCTCATTGTTGAATAAAGTCATTAATAACTGCTGGCAATCAGCCCATGTCGGGTTATGTGTCTGTACTATTGAGGTGAACAGATCAGTCATAGCTTGTGGTTTCTCAGTATACGAGGAATTGTGGGTCTTCCAATTTAAGAGATCGGTTGTCGTGAATGGGACATATACAAAGACTGGGTCAGCATGTGCCATTTGGCCTGCGGCATCGATATAGGCTGACCCAGGATTCAGACGAAGAGGCATCTGATAGTGTTTTAATTGTTGGGCACCGGTCAGCTGTCGGGTCTGTATGGGGCTACGTGGAGGGGCGTCAGTCATAGGTTCCAGTCGGGGAGAAATAGGGTATGGGGAGGTGGGAGCTTGGTTTTGGGAAAAGGTTGTAAATAAAACACTTCGAGCCGAGCTAGATGAAGCTTAAACGGAAGTCTGAAGTGGCGCCAAATCAGGATATTCGTTTTTAATGGGGGTTGGTTCTGATTCCGGAAGGGGAGATTTAGTACGAGGGGGGGTGGATCCTGTACTGGAGGAGGAAGCGGAAGTGGATGGGGGTAATGAGGGGAGGGTTGCAGGACTTCCTGCATTTGCGTCACTTCCTCTTAACGGAAAGTAAGGGGGCGGCAAAGGGATCTCGGACTCAGGGGGCGTGTCCAAAATGGGCCTAACACCAGTCCTAGTGGACAAACAAGTCCTAGCTACCATGAGGCGACATTGCTCCTCGTGGCATGTCTGGAGCCATTTTGGCGAGTCATTTACAGCCTGTCTCCAACAATCAATATAAGGAAACTGGCCGTAAAGTTCAGGCCTACCTGATACAGCCACGTGTAAGCGCTGTACCAGAGTTGGATCCAAACTGCCACGTGGCGGCCATGCCGCAACCAAAGTAGGCCACTCCCTAGTACACAAAGTGACCAAACGTACAGGAGACATTTTAACCCCAAAATCACAAGTTTTGAATCCCTTTTTAAAATTCTTCACCATACAACCTAAGGGATCCGGAATCGTTGACTGTGACGCACCCATACTTAACAATGGAACGTCGTCGACAACGAATACTATGCACGCGTACTATTCAACAGTCACACCCGTTTCCTCTGGCAACAGCACCACGTGGTACGGTTACCAAGTGAAACGTACACAATAACAATAAACACTCAGGGAATTCCCGTACACACACAGCTGTTACACCAGTCACTAAATAATCAATATTATGCCCTTTGGCGTAACTATACAGTCACCCACGCTATAATTCTTTATATACGAATTACCCGTCTATAACACACCCCAGTAACATCGTCTTTTACAAATAGCGGTTACAGTACGGTTAGCATAGGTCAAAGCACAAGTTACGGTCACAATACAATTATTAGTGGTTATGGTGTTAAACATGCAATGGACGACAATGATTAGTACTTATATACAGTGTCAGTAAATATACAGGGTTATGGTACCGTGCACTATGATACAGCAACACACTATTAACACTCTCGCTAGACGGCTGAGCTCGCGCTATCTAACAAGATATACACTTTACTAAACAATCGTTAACACATTTACAATTCCCAACTAAACTATTGGCCAGTACCTTGAATGGACTACCTAAAAACAATCTACATACGTTTTGGTTAGCCACACTGCCCAATCACCATATATAGCGAGCTAGAGGACCGAATTTACACAGACGCCTCTTAGTCGCACTATCAAAAGTCTAGTGGGTTCCAAATTTACACGCCTTCCCACTTAGCCCAGATAGGTTGAGAGCTAGCGAACCGAATTTACACAGACGCCGCTTAGTCTCCCGGTCCCTCCGACCTAGCGAACAAAATATACACCCTAGAACGCTAGTCTAGACAAGACACCGGTGTCCGGCTAGGGCTATTTACACCAGAGCCCCGCCTGACTAACAAAATCAAACGGTCTGACTAAAGAGCGTTCGATCGAGCGGTGCGCCTTCGCTCCTTCCCTCCGACAGAGGGGGCAGATACACAGATTCAAACCCCTTTGGGCCTACCGCACAATCGGTATACCCCTAGTGGGTTCTGCCGTCTAAAACAGCAGTTGTCTTACCTCCTCGTTCCTGAACCTGAGTTCACACTCATCGACGGGGACACCCCAGCACTTCTCACGTAGAGGCCGATGATCTCCTGGACAACAGACCAGTGGCGCTGAGACGAAGGGAGGTCCACGCAGAAGTTCAGGGGTGCAGCCGTAGAGAACGTGGGCAAAGATAGACCGTCTCACGCCTCTGCCTCTCAGCTACCGTTGAACGATGAGCTTCCCGGCCAATGCACCAAATGATACCGGAGAAACTGACGGAAGCGAAGCACAGAGAGATGGACACAGGTTTCTTCAGGAAGGAAGAGATTCTTTATTGGATCACCGATCGGGACTCAGAGGGACTAGCGTCACCAAAATACCACAAGTTCTGAGTCCCGGACAATAGTGCAGGCTCCCTATATAGGCACATAACTCCTCCCATATTAAGCTCCACCCGCACATTCTCTTGACCAATCAATACAAATAAGAATTAACTTCCTGCTTGACCGCATGGCTTGTCCAGCACAATGGAGGAAGGGGAGTACTACATCCTGTATTCTTGCACATGCTCCGTACACTACTGATCGTATCTTGCCTCGTGCAACCAACTGATCGATACGTCAGCATATGCACGTACACATGCCACGTGGTAATCTCGGCCTACTAAATTTATTTTTACCGAGATTCCACCACAAAATGGCAGAGGATTGAGCAATGAGGCTGCAGGGGCATGTTCTATACACCAAAACTGCTTCATTAAGTTAAAGTTGTTAGTGTCCGTTTAACCTATAATGGGTTATGACTCAGCAATCAAGCATAGTTGAAGTAGCACTTAGCCATATTCTTAACCCCAGCTAGAGCTGCTAGCAGAATAGTCATTTTGTTGTGAATGATTTTTGGTGCCCTCGAAGGCACAGTGCAGCACATTGAGACTGTTCATGCATCTCTGTCTGACAGTTCCTTGACAAGCACTTTAGGATTCAAAACTTTTGAGAAAACAATATACATTTTTTTTTTCCAAAGGAATAGCAAAAATGGATATACTGCTGCAAAATAGAACTTAACCTAATATTGCATACCAAGTATATGTACACTTTGAGCAAACTCATGGGAAACACATGCATCTAACATGGGAGGAAACCAAGCCAGCTAACAAAAAGCTGTTCCCTATTTCACTATTTTTTTCCCTTTTTGTTTTTTTCACTGTATTAATTTATGTGAATATGCAGTTTTCAAACATGTTTCTTATAATGTTATGTTTTAAATTTGTGTAAGGGCAACCCTTCTTTATCTTATAAAGTAAAATGCATTCATAGTTTTTGCTATGCTAAATTGTTAAAGGTCACACATGTAATGTTACTACTTGGAATGTTAATAGGTACAGAAATTTTTTTAATAAATATACAAACAGTATTTATAATGATAAAACATGCTTACCTAGAATAATCACAGTAGACTTCTAAAGTTTGTGTGTCAAACAAAAGACCACACCACTGGAACAAGCAATGAACTGGGAACTCTTTCACTCTTGAACATTCAGGAATATCACCAATCGGAAAGTTTACAGATGTCTTATGTAGGCTAAGTGAACAGCCATATTGGGGAATTCCTTTTGCGAGCATTCTTGATATTAAAAAAAACAAAGAAAAACATAAACATAAAAACACAATGTCCATTATGCATATATTAGTAGAGGTGAAAGCTATTGTAAATGAAGAATGAATTTAAAGTGAAGTTTCTAGTTCAACCCCTTCCCTGTGCAAGACAGACATTTTGCGTCATGCTTGTCCTACCGTTAAGGACGCATGACAGAAAATGTCCATAGTTTACTAAAGTTATCACCAGATCGCCACAATTGCAGCGATCCTGGGGTTAACGCTCCTCTGGTCTGCCCTCGATTGTGCTGTCCCTGCAGCTGTTATCACTCTGACAGCCTGTCAAAGCGAACACATGTGCTGCAGGGACTCCTGATCCGCCTCCCTGTGCTTCTGCGGTCAGTGTGAAGTGCAGGGAGACGGATCAGCAGTCATCAGCTTCTCCCAGCAAAAAAAAAAGTATATATATATATATATTTTTTTTTTTTAAGTTTTAAAAAGTTTAACCCCTTAAGGACCGAGGACGGTTCAGAACCGTCATCGGGCATTTTTGCGTAGCCGACCGGTGACGGTCCTGAACCGTCCTAACGGTCCAATGTACTTACCCGATCGCCGTCGTTCCCCCGGCGGCGATCGGCGGTGCTCCCGTTGTGGGGAGACTGCCTGCAGCCCAGACAGTCTCCCCATGGCGAATTAGGACCCCTGTGGCCATGTGATCGCTCAACAGGGCGACCACATGGTCACAATAGGTGTCCATGTGTCTGCCTGCAGGGGGACTGTCTGTGCTGACAGGCAGTCTCTCTGCATGTGTAAAATCATAAAAAAAAATTAAGTTAAAGTTAATAAAAAAAATGATTAGTATATATGTGTATATCAAAATACACTTAGAATGAAATTGTATATATATCTATGTATATATAAATAAATAAAAAGAATACAAACTATTCATATGTCCATATACAAAATTACATAAATAATAATATAAATATACACGTAGACTTCAAATATATAAATATGCATATATATTTAAATTATACGTGCATATTTATGTAATATTTTTACATAATTAAGTTATTTTATTAATTGCAATTTAAGGGACCTGCCTGCCAAAACAGTAAAACATATCATAGCGATGATATTGTCAGTGAAAGTTACTTTTTTTTGCATTTTTCACACACAGCACTTTTACTGATGATATAATTGTTGTGATACATTTTCCTGTTTTGAAACACTAATATTTGTGTTCAGCAAAGTCTCCTAAGTATAACAGTACTCCCCATGTACAGGTTTTATAGCGTTTTTGAAAGTTACAGGGTCAAATATATGGGTCAAATATTTTTACATTGAAAATGGCCAGGTTGGTTACGTTGCCTTTGAGAGCGTATGGTAGCCCAGGAATGAGAATTACCCCCATGATGGCATACCATTTGCAAAAGAAGACAACCCAAGGTATTGCAAATGGGGTATGTCCAGTCTTTTTTAGTAACCACTTAGTCACAAACACTGGCCAAAATTAGTGTTCAATTTAGTTTTTTACTTTTTTCACACACAAACAAATATGAACGCTAACTTTGGCCAGTGTTTGCGACTAAGTGGCTACTAAAAAAGTCTGGACATACCCCATATTGAATACCCTGGGTTGTCTACTTTAAAAAAAATATGTACATGTGGGGTGTTATTCAGCGATTTATGACAGATAATAGTGTTACAATGTCACTATTGATACATTTTAAAAATGTATGTTTTGAAACCTCAATATCCTACTTGTACTTATAGCCCTATAACATGCAAAAAAATAGCAAAAAGCATGTAAACACTGGGTATTTTTAAACTCAGGACAAAATTTCGAATCTATTTAGCATTTTTTTTCATTCGCTTTTGTAGATGAGTAAAAGATTTTTCACATAAAAGTCAAAAAACATGTATTTTTAAAAAAAATTTCATCATATTTTTTCCTGCAAACATGCAAAAAAATAGCAAAAAGCATGTAAACACTGGGTATTTTTAAACTCAGGACAAAATTTCGAATCTATTTAGCATTTTTTTTCATTTGCTTTTGTAGATGAGTAAAAGATTTTTCACATAAAAGTCAAAAAACATGTATTTTTTAAAATTTTTCATTATATTTTTTCCTTTTTTTTAAATTAAATTACATGCGATTATATAAATACTGGTATGTAAAGAAAGCCCCTTTTGTCCTGAAAAAAACAATATATAATTTGTATGGGAACAGTAAATGATAGAGCGGAAATTTACAGCTAAACACAAACACCACAAAAGTGTAAAAAGATGCCGGTTCGCAAATGTACAACATCGCAAAAACAGTCCGGTCCTTAAGGGGTTAAAAAGTAAAAAAAAAAAAGTTTTAGTAATGGTTTAAAACAAGTAAAACAAAATCCCACCCTTGTTTACCCAGTCCTAATAAATATGAACCCTTTATTTTTTCAACCTTGAGGGATTCAATTTATTTAATTAATTAATTAATTAATTTGTATAATGCCATATATAGGGCAAAACTGATGAGTGAAACACTTTTAGATCACTGAGCACTCTTGCTAAAAGGGCACTCATTTT
Organism: Pelobates fuscus; assembly: GCF_036172605.1. Classification (NCBI taxonomy): domain Eukaryota; kingdom Metazoa; phylum Chordata; class Amphibia; order Anura; family Pelobatidae; genus Pelobates; species Pelobates fuscus. The sequence goes on from NC_086320.1 coordinate 251,590,749, forward strand.
ATTTATTTTTTAATAGTTTAGTAGATATATTCCCAAAGAAAACTTGCATGTACACTGATCAGCAAAAACATAAAAGTGATTGATAGATTGTTACATAAAATGAGATTGATTAGATTGTTATAGTGGTAAAGGGAAAGTGCTCTATTAAGGTAGTGGGCTTGGCATTCAAATACGTACAGTCAGGTCTATATGTTACGGACCGTTTCAGCAGACAAGGGGTTAAAATCTGTTTAGGTGATAATCCCCTTTCTGAGACACAGGCACAGCTACTGCAGAACACCAAACTCCCGAACTGGATACAAAAAAACACTCCAAACTGGAACCTCACGAATAGCTGCTAGCAGACGAACAGGAAAAGTGTCACTAATAATATACTAGATTGCCTACTTACAATTAGATGAGGATGATGATGGGCTGCAGTTTGGCTCCACTGGTCTGGTGTAGAACAGGATCTCTGGAGGCTGTTTGCAACTGTGGTCACAAAATTCAATGTTCTGGGAGAATTGGAAGCAGCTCCGTTTTTGGGGGCCTCTTACACAGCTCAAGGTCTGGGCCCCAGGGCCTGACGGTGAGTATGCCCATAAGGCCCACTCATAAGTCCACTTATATGTTCCACCCACCCATGAGTTCGCTCACAGGGAGTGGAGTGTGTAGGGGATGTGTTATGTGTTATAGTAGATATGTGTGCTTATGGTATGTAGTGTATAGGGATACCAGTTTGTGCAGGTGATGCAGCGTGTATTTGTGTATAAGGGATGTATTATGTGTTTCTGGTTGTGTGTAAGGGATGCATTGTGTGAATCTGTGTTTGTATGCATAAGGGATGCAAGGTGTGTGTCTGTATGTGTGTGCATTGAGTGTAAGAGATGCATTGTGTTTCTGTGTGTATGTAAGAAAAACAGTGTGTGTGTTTGCATGTGTGTGTAAGGGTTTGCATTGTATGTTTCTGTGTATGTGTGCAAATTATGCATTGTCTTTGTGTGTAAGGGTTGCATTGTGTGTGTGTGTGTGTAATGGATGCATTGTGTGTTTCTCTGTGTGTAAGGGAAGCATGTTGTGTTTCTGTGTATGTATAGGGATGCATTGTGTGTTTCTGTGTATGTATAGGGATGCATTGTGTGTGTGTGTGTGCGCGTAGTGTGAAAGAGCTCCCTGTCTTGCCCCCTGTCCTATAGAGCTGTCCCTTCTGTCCCTTAGAGCTCTCCCCTGCCCCTTAGTGGTCTCTCCTCTCCCCCACCCTCCCCTAGCGGTCTCTTCTCACACTCACCCACCCTCCCTGTGCTCTTCTCATCCCCCCCTCCACCCGCCCTGTGTTCTTCTCACTCCTCCCTCTGTGTGTTCTCCTCACCCCCCTGTGTTCTTCTTACCCCCCGTCCTCCCTGTGTTCTTCTTACTTCCCCCCTTGTTCTTCTTACTCCCCCCTTGTTCTTCTTACTCCCCCTTCTTCTTCTTCTTACTCCCCCCTTCTTCTTCTTCTTACTCCCCCCTTCTTCTTCTTAACCCTCCTACTTCTTCTTACTCCCCCCTCTTCTTCTTACTCCCCCTTCTTCTAATTACTTCCCACTCTTGTTCTTCTTACTCCCCACTCTTTTTCTTACTCCCCCCTCTTCTTCTTACCCCCCTCTTTTTCTTATCTCCCCTCCTTCTTACTCCCCCCTCCCCCTCTTCTTACTCCTCTTTTTCTTGTCTCCCCTCCTTCTTACACGACCCCCTCCCCTCCCCTCTTCTTACTCCCCCCTCCTCTTACTCCGCCCCTCCCCTTACTCCCCCCTCCCCTCTTACTCCCCCCTCTTATTATCCCCCCTCCCCTCTTCTTACTCCCCCCTTCTTCTTACTCTCCCTCCTCGCCTCTTCTTACTCCCCCCTCCACTTACTCCCCCCTCCACTTACTCCCCCCTCCCCTCTTACTCCCCCCTCTTCTTACTCCCCTCTCCCCTCTTACTCCCCCCTCCCCTCTTCTTACTCTCCCCCCTCCCCTCTTCTTACTCTCCCCCTCCCCTCTTCTTACCCCCCTCTTCTTACTCCCCCCTCCCCTCGTCTTACTCCCCCCTCCCCTCTTCTTACTCCCCCCCTCACTCCCCCCTCTTCTTACTCCCCTCTCCCCTCTTACTCCCCCCTTCTTACTCCCCTCCTCTTCTTACTCCCCTCTCCCCACTTACTCCCCCCCTATTCTTACTCCCCTCTTACTCCCCCTCCCCTCTTCTTACCACCCTCCCTTCTTCCTACTCCCCCCTCCCCTCTTCTTACTCTCCCCCCTCCCCTCTTCTTACTCTCCCCCCTCCCCTCCTCTTACTCCCCCCTCCCCTCCTCTTACTCTCCCGCCCCCTCTTACTCCCCCCTCCCCTTACTCTCCCCCTCTCTTCTTACTCCCCCCTCCCCTCCTCTTACTCTCCCCCCCTCTTACTCCCCCCTCCCCTTACTCTCTCCCCCCTCTTCTTACTCTCTCCCCCTCCCCTCTTCTTACTCCCCCCTCCCCTCTTCTTAATCCCCCTCCCCTCTTCTTACTCTCCCCCCCTCTTCTTACTCTCCCCCCCTCTTCTTACTCCCCCCCTCCCCTCTTCTTACGTCCCCCCTCCCTCCCCTCTTCTTACTTCCCCCCTCCCTCCCCTCGTATTACTTCCCCCTCCCTCCCCTCTTATTACTTCCCCCCTCCCTCCCCTCTTATTACTTCCCCCCCCTCCCCTCTTCTTCTTACCCCCTCCCCTGTAGCGTGGCCGAGCTGCTCTCCGGTCCCGGCCGGAGTGATGGGAAGGTGCACGCTCAGTGTGCACTTCCTGTCAGTCCGGCCGGTTACAGGAAACAGAAACTCCGCGCGGAACAGGAGTTTCTGTTTCCTGTAACCGGCCGGACTGAAAGGAAGGTGCACACTGAGCGTGCACCTTCCCATCACTCCGGCCGGGACCGCGGACCGGAGACCGCTCGGCCACGCTACAAGGGAGGGGAGGGAGGGGAGAATCTGTTATGCAGCCGCCTGAGCGCTCTTTACAGAGCGCTCAGGCGGCTGCAGCATTTAAAGGGCCGGCCCGCCGCGGCCGGTCTTAATGGGATTTAGGGCGGCCTGGGGGGCAATTGCCACCCTGCCCCCCAGCCCAGCCCGCCCCTGACCATGGCTGGCACATGGCTATCTGGCTCAGACCGGTTTTACAGAGCCCTCTTTCCTGGAGACAATGGGAAAATAATCCAATTATATCCAGGGATAGAGGCAGACTCCATTGAGCACATGGTTGCAAAAATACATAAAATACAATAAAATAGGGGGGCGGAGCCAGCAACCGAGCTGAACGGTCGCACAGCAAAAGAGCTCCGGCTTTTTCGGGCCACAAACTGCCCAATTACCGCTATTCACAGCATATTGGGCTCCCCAACGAGACAACCAGCAACAACTAAGACAATGGGACGAAAAACCAACAAACTCAAGCAGGACCGAATATTGTGGATCTCCTGCAGCAGACACGTGAAACCGCTAGGCCCAAGATGGCCGTCTATATGGACAACTTCTCAGAGATGTCGGACGACTTCTCCTCAGGAGAAGAGGCGACGGACCTCATCCTGGTACAAAAGCAGAAATCGGTAACCCAGACAGCGGATGCCTCTCCGGTGACTACGGCGGTGCTGAAGACGCTCCTTGCGGACCTTCAGAAAACCATCCAAGCCGACGTCGCCACGATCCGCAATGAAATAAAAGGCCTGACAGGCCGCATGGGAGCGCTGGAGGATACCACCGGCGCCTGTTCCGACCAACTGACCTCTCTCCAGCAAGTGGTTCAGGAGCTTCAACGGCAGAATGAGGCACACAAACACCGCTTCGCGGCCCTGGAGGACGCACGCCGGGCCAACAATGTAAAGATTAGAGGCATTCGAGAGGCCACTCAACAGGCCGAGTTGCCACACCTGCTCAGGCGCCTTCTGACAGCTCTGCTACCAACGAGGCAGACTAAAGCAGTTGCCCTAGATGGCTTCTTTAGAGTCCCGAAGCCAGCCTTGGCGCCCGCCACAGCACCACGAGACCTCATCGTGAAGTTCCAGCATCATTCAACCAAAACCGCAGTACTAGCGGCGACCAGAGACTGCTCCCCATACACGTTTGAAGAGATGGATTTATCTTTCTACACTGACCTCACTGGGGGCACCTTGGCATGGCGGAGGTCGCTCCGACCTCTCACAACGCTGCTGCAGAAACGAGGAGTCACCTACAAATGGCACCAATCCCGCACACTGAGGATACTGCACGGAGGGACTGACCATAAGGTACGAGACCTTCAGGAAGCCAAAGCCTTATTGCCAACACTGACTACTGAGGAGCCCCAAGGAGTGAGCCAGCCGCAGAGCAGATGGAACCCTGACAGGATAACATCCTTTGTTCCCCGACGATCTACAGTAAACACGACCGGGACTGAGCCCACCTGAGGCCCCAGATTGCCCATTGCTTCACCGCACTACCACAGAACTCTATAACACCAAGTTACCTGTTTAACAGTTAGAGTGTATAAGTTAGAATATAACTTGAATTGCATGTTACTCCCTACAAGAAGGGTCAACTGACCATACCAACCCCCCCCCCCACCCCCCCCGCACTAGCCTCCCCATGTGCCTAGGCCTAACCCGGACACGCACAGGCATGTCCACTAACGGCACTGAACATACCTAGCCTCACCCAGTAAGCTTGGGGGTATCGTACGGGTACCCACACCAAGCCTCCGTTAAGCCGTTTGTATTTTTTCTTAGTGATTTCATTAGAAACGTTTTAATCTTTAATTTTAATTTTAACTCTCTCCAGTCCACTACGAGAATAGACTGAGGCACTGCACACTGTGACTGGAACATGACATATTCAAATGTGCAGGATACCTCCACTACGCATGGATACATAAAATATAAAGTTTTGAGCACTAACCCTGTTAGCACTACACGCGTTTTAATTGTGAATGTTAGCAATGATGTTTTTCTATGTTATGTAATATATATATCATTTTTTATGATGTGACTAATACTGCCAAAAGTCTGCATCCCCCAGCCTCTCACGCTACACTAGAACACCCACCTCGCACGACTTACGCATACACGGAGCACTTCAATAGCGTTCTGTTTAGCGGTTCAACCACTCTAGCTAGCAACATCCAGCACAACGACACAGATCACAAAGACCTATACCATATTCTTGTGCCCTTTGCAGCGACCACACGCCTCACTACACATAATCCCTTTGCAAGCATGGAAATAAACTCATAGGCATAACCCTTACCAAACAGCGCAGAACAAACCGGTAAATATCGATGTTGTAATTATCCAACACTGAACCTAGCTATGTGTAAGCTTTTATACAAAAATGTGCACTGTTTCATTGCCATGACTGTACAATAACGATGATGTGCTTAGGCTTACAAACGCTGTTGTGGCGACGTAGGCTGTCTTGTAACTTTCATGCACGCAAAAATAAAGAATTAAAAAAAAAAAATACAATAAAATACACAAGGTTACATTTACTACATAAAATAAAGTCTTGCAACATATCCCCAGATAGCTTAGGTCTGAGCGCATATTATTGAATGGCACTCAGACCACACACATACAGTTCAATTGCCATGGAGCTAAAGTCTTTCCCATAGTCTTTCATTATATGAATGGGCTCCATGGCATAGCTATCTGGGGTATCACCGCTCACACAGGGCAAGTACCGAATGACCCCACTGTATTTAAAGGGCCAGAATGAGTGACATGCACTCTGTTAGGGCCGAATACGGTTTTTAAAGGGCCCAATCTCCCAGGGCCATAGTCCAAAGGCAGCAGGCGGGCAACCAGGCTTCTCCAATGCAATGTGGCGAGATTGCTCTCGTCACATCTCTCCCCTTTTCCAACAGACTAACAGGGTACCTGACCTCCTGCCGGTCAGTGCCCTTGTTAGTCCAGCAGCCCACCCACAAAACAGAAAAAAACAGTACAGCCCACCCACAATAAATGGTTATTACACCTGGGTAAGGGAGAATCTTGTCCATGTCCAGGTGCCTCACCACGGCTGTGTGGGGGACTGGTAGGCTGCCTTGGTGGGTTGCTGAGTGGGCAGAGACCAGCGGTACTCTGTCCTGCTGCCAGCACTACCACGGGAGTAGTCTGGTTGGAGCCTGGTTGTGGGAGACCGACTGTCTCCCCTTTAGGTGCACGGCTCTGCTGCCGGAGGGGGAGACCGACTGTCTCCCCTTTGGCTAAACAGCCCTGTCATGGGGGGTAGGACCGACCGTCCCTACCCCCTGTGTGGTAAGTGCAGAGACCACGGTCCCATCTGCACAGGTCTGTGGCTTACAGTCTCCCCCTGGTACATTAAGCTGTCGCTGGGGAGAGGGGGTAACAAGCTCCTCTCCCGATAGAACACTCTGCCGCTGGGGAATGGAGGCTCTCTATTCCATGTACATTACTAATCTGCTGCTGGGGAGAGGTGGTAACAAGCTCCTCTCCCATACATACTTCCAGTCTCTGCGGAGGGAGACCGAATGTCTCTCCTCCCAACACAGAGTCCTTCTGCTGGGGAAAGGAGACTGGGCTCTCTATTCCCTGCTAGACACTCTGCCGCTGGGGACTGGAGACTGGGCTCCCAATTCCCAACAAATAACCCTGCCGCTGGGGAATGGAGACTGGGCTCCCAATTCCCGGCACATCACACTGCCGCTGGGGAATGAAGACTGGGCTCCCAATTCCCGGCACATCACTCGGCCGCTGGGGAATGGAGACTGGGCTCCCAATTCCCAAAAAATCATGCTGCTGCTGGGGGGCAGGAATAACTACCTCTGCCCCCTGTAACTCAGCCTGCCGCTGGGGAGGGAGGACGCTGCTCTCCTCTCCCTGCACTTCACACTGCCTTCCCGGCATATCACTTGTGTAGCGCTCCCAAACTCAGGCTCTGTAAAAGTCTCCCATAACAAGCCAGGACTATCAAACTCGTCTCCCTCTGGCTTGTCATGCTTTGATGTCCGGGGTAGGTACTGAGCTTCACACCACCAGAGCGCCTGGTAGGCATCCTCCAGCCACATCTCCCGCCTTATCAGGTACTTCAGATCTTCTACCCACTCTTCCAGGGGCTGCTCTCCCAGGAAAGGCATCTGCAGGGCTAGTCGCTTTTGTTGTCGCTTCTCGTCCTTGGGGAGCCTATCGTCCCGCAGATATTCCACAATACCCAGTGCCTGGTACCAGATGCCTTTGAGGACTGCATCTCGGTCATCCATGACACCCTCATCGTACTCCACTGCTGGTTCCATGCTGGTGCTGTCATGGTCGCTGTACTGAGACATGTGTTGCCCTCAAATTGTACAATCCAAAGAACTGGTGTCTCCTGTAGCTGTCCTTCTGGCTGTAGGAACGATCCCGCCGTTTGCTCCGTGTACTCCGACCGAGTACCCTCCGTTGATGGACGCTTCCTAGCTTGCGCCGAGGACCACAAGCGCCGCACTGGACACCACAGCCACCGCAGACTCCACAACCACCATAGCTTAACTGGAGCCTCGCCGTCTTCTGTCCACCCTGGATTGGCCTCTGTCCTCCAGGACCGTGTGGGGAAGACCTCTCCTCCAGGAGAGCGTATCCGGAACAAGCTCTTAAACGAGCTAAGTGATTAAAGCTCAGGGGAATATGCAGAGCATAGCAATCCCAAGTGTGATATAGCAGTTCCCTCCAATAACGAGACAAGGCTACGTATTGAGGGTCAAAAGAGGTCACCCAGCCTGGTTTTTATTACAGACTTTTCAAATACAGGACCGCCCACAGGGAGGTATAAAACAACCAATCACATATCAGTTACATCCCACATATTCCCTCCCCTTATCCTGAGAGGAAACTCAATTATACATACAGTTAAACACACTTTCTTTATATATTTACATTTTTATTATTTTTTCATAATGGTCACAAATAACAATCGTGAAATTAGAAAATGCAAACAGTACATACATAGATACTTTGATTGGAGAATTCGGAATTGAACAATTCTGTACACTCTGTTTAGTGATTTCCATAACCAACGGTTTGATCAGATTAGGTTAAACAAAATGACAAGTTGAGTATAAAAACCTGGTATAGAACATTATATAACTCAATATGTAAAACATGAGAGCGGTTGCACATTTTAGTAAGTTGCCTGTTAATACTTGTGAGGTCATGGAAGTATAAATAACTTTACTTATCTTACAACATATTTCCAAACTTTATAGTCTATAATCACGTCATCAAGTCCTTAGTCGCCTCTGTAAAAGAGACCGTTGTCAACAACATTCGTTTAGGTACGTTATTGTCCTTGTATATTTCATATTGCGCTCCCAGCCGCCCGTGGACAGTGTCCAGAAGGCTCCTCCCCTAATTATCAGTCGGTTATCACGGAAACGGTATGATTGATTGTCTATTAAGTTCCCAATCCTGTGAAAGTATTCCACGGAGCCCAAACTTTGGTATATCTCGTGTAGTTCCCTGCTTTAGCATGTGTTATTCCTTCCAGTTGTTTTGTGTCCTCTACCCTCTGAATCCACTCCCTGAGCGAGGGAGGGTTTGGCTTTTTCCAGTGTTTGGGAATTAGTTGCGTGGCGGCCATGACTAAGTGGCGGAAAAGGGCAGTTTGCATTTTTGAAAAACCCTGAGGAGGCATGAGGAAGATGTATTGATCTGGGGCTAGTGTAAATTTGGTTTGGAAAATGCTTTGTGTAATAGTATGTATCCTGTTCCAGAATTTTTCTACTTGCGAGCATTGCCACCAGATGTGAGCATGAGTTGCTCCTGTTTGGAAGCATCTCCAGCACTGGTCTGGAGAGGTGGTATGTATCATGTGGATCTTCGCTGGGGTATGGTGCCATCTTGTTAATCTTTTATAATTGCTCTCCTGTGCTGATAAGGAAATAGTAGAGGTATGTGCTGCTTTGAGTATGTGGTGCCATTGTGGACTTGTGAAGTTCACCTTCAGCTCTTCTGTCCATTTAACTGTATACCCTGGAAGAGTATTCTCTTGAGATTCTCTAAGCAGTGTGTACATTGAGGATAAGATTTTCCTAGTAAGCGGATGTGAGGAGCAAAGTTGTTCTAATTTTGTGAGTGGTCTGTCCCCCAAGGGTAGTAGGTTTTGAGTCTTGATGAAGTGTTTCAATTGGTGGTAGTGTAAAAGTTGTATTACTGTCGGGTTGTCAGTCAGTAGAATTTGGAGTAAAGTATTGACTTTGCCGTTCTGAATCACATCACGTAACTGTAGTGTCTCGTTTTTGTGATAAAGTTCGAAAGATTTGCCCGAGTCCCCTTGTTGAAAGTAGGGATTGTGAGTGATGGGATATAGCGGAGACGGGATTGGAGAGATGTCTAGTTTTTTTCTAAGTTTCTGCCACATTTTGAGGGTTGTGTCAATCGTCGGGTGGGACTTGTGGGTTCCCTTCAGGGGAAATGTAGGATTAGAATGGGACCAAACACATGTATGTAGTGGGAAGCTGTGGAGGGCATTTTCAATGGTAACCCATTGTTGGGTTCGTGTGTTTTTGGTCCATTCGTAAACACTCTGTAAATGTAATGCCTGGTGGTATAACTCAATATCAGGGAGATTTACTCCTCCATTTCCTTTGTTTCTTGTCAGGATGGAGTGAGCTAGCCGTGGTGATGTGTGTGCCCACAAAAATTTCGTGATTATGGATCTGCTTGTGATGAAGAAGGTGCGTGGGATTGCGATGGGAAGAGTTTGTAGGAGATACAGAAGTCGGGGTAGGACATTCATTTTAATTATATTGATTCTGCATAGCCAACCAAAGCAAGGTTTGTGCCAAGTCTGTAAATCTTTAGTGATGTTAGCTAGTAGAGGAGGGAAGTTTAATGCATAAATCAATTCCAATTTGTTTGGAATGTGCACACCTAGGTATTTAATCGACCCTGAGGCCCAGTTGAAGTTGAATTTGGACTGTAGTAACATATTCGTGTTTCCCGTTGTGTGAATTGGAAGAATGTCGCATTTAGTTAGGTTCGCCTGGAAGTTGGAAATTTTACCATATGTTTCCATCTCCGCCATTAAGTGAGGTAAAGTCGAGAGTGGGTTAGTGATCGTGAATAATAGGTCATCTGCAAAAGCAGTGACTTTGTATTCCTGTTTATCAATCTTAAAGCCCTGAATATGTTTGTTGTCTCTGACACCCTGAAGGAACGGTTCTAAGATTAAAATGAACAGAATAGGGGAAAGAGGGCACCCTTGTCTCGTCCCATTAGTGATGGTTACTGGCTGGGATAACTGGCCATTAACCCTCAATCTGGCTGTCGGTGCAGAGTATATGGAGTTCAACCATTCTTGCCAGCGTGGGCCAAAACCTAACTGTTGCATTGTGTGGTGTAGTAGCGCCCAACTAACTCTATCAAATGCTTTCTCCGCATCGATAGCTAATAGAGTGCTGTCTATTTTGCGCGATTGGGCCCAATGTACAAGATTAATAATTTTAGTTGTGTTATGCTTTGCTTCTCTACACGGAACAAAACCGGCCTGGTCTTGGTGGATAAGGCCAGGTAATAGAGGTTTCAATCTATTGGCCATAATTTTGGTGAGGATTTTGATGTCTGCGTTTATCAATGAGATAGGTCGATAGCTGCCACATGCCGTATGATCATTACCCGGTTTCGGTATTAAAGTGATGGTTGCCTCTAATGCAGACTTGGGGATGATAGATGACAAGTTTTGGGCGTTAAATGCAGTGGTAAAGGGTTGTGCTAGGATTTGAGACAGTAATTTATAGTATTTCCCAGTGAAGCCGTCCGGGCCTGGGCTTTTGCCAATGGGGATAGTTTTAACCACCTGAAGGAATTCGTCGATGGAGATGGGTTCGTCAAGAAATGCTTTATCTATGGGTGGTAAAGTATGTTTAATCCTGGGTGTTAGGAAATCTAGTATGTCTTGTGAGGTGGGTTGGGAGGTTTTCAAGTTGTATAAGTTAGTATAAAATTTATGGAAAGCTTTGAGTATGTCTGGCATGTGGCTGGTGAGATCGCCATTCTCCGTTTTAATTTCGGAGACAAAGCTGGATTGTCTTTCTGCCTGAAGTGCCTGAGCAAGGAATCTCCCCGCTTTGCCTCCCTGTGTATAGTAAGATCCCTTGGTGAGTGAGAGCTTACGTTTTGCGTTTAATATGAGGATCAATGTGAGTTCCGACCTTTTAGTGAGCAGTAGATTGTAATTTTCTAGGGAAGAGGCGCCCCGGTGTTTACTTTCCAGATTTTTAATATCTTGTGTGAGTTTGGTAATTGTTTGTTCCCTCTTACGTTTTAGTTTTGATGCTATCTTAATTAATTCTCCTCTAAGTACCGCCTTATGTGCTTCCCATGTCATGATTGGCGTCGTATCTGAGTTGGTATTTTCTCTAAAGTAATTCATGACTGTTTCTTTTATTTGGGAAACAGCTTCCTCATTGTTCAGTATCAAGTCATTAAGTTTCCATTGAGGAGCGGAATTAGGGATCGAGGGTATGGTCAGCTTGAGTGTAAGTGGTGCATGGTCTGACCACGTGATCGGGCCATAAGATGCTGATGTAATCAGGGGCAGGTGTCTATGATGGAGAAAAATTGTGTCTATTCGTGTGTAAGTGCCGGTGGGAGGTGAGAAGAAAGAGTAGTCTTTTGTCTTAGGATTGACCGCTCTCCAGCTGTCAAATAGTTGAGCCTCATAAAGGATATTTTTCATATGTAGTCTTGTTTGTGTCAGATAGCCCTGCGACGAGGAGGTAGTGTCAAGGATTTCATCTAGGGATATATTGATGTCTCCCCCCATTATAAGTATCCCTTCATAAAAAGAGGATAATTTGTGTAATATTTTGTTGAGGGAGTGTGATTGTTTCTTGTTTGGTAGATAGATATTTGCCAATGTGATTTGAGTGTTTCCTAATTTACCCTTCACGAATATATATCTGCCAGCATTGTCTAGTAATTGATCCTGAAAAGTGAATTGCGTCTGACGGCTGACCAGGATGGCCACACCCCTCGCCTTAGCCTCAGTGTAGTTGCTAAAATAACCTCTTGGGTAGTCCCTATTCTGAAGTCTGGGAGAAGCATCTTTACGAAAATGTGTTTCTTGTATATAAACAAAGTTTGCCCTACGTCTGTGGAAGTCCGTTAGAGCTATGGACCTTTTCTCAGGGGTATTTAGTCCCCTAGCATTTTGCGTGACAATAATTATATTGGACATTACTAAGGTGCGGTTGTTAATATGGTGCTTGGAATGTGTTCAATGCTAGTATGTTTTGGAGAGTTAATTGGGTGTTATTGGTGTGATAACCTCCCAAGCCTTCCTAATTTTCTTAGGGAAGTTTGGTGTATAGATGGGGTGTGGTGGTGATACTAGTTACCTTGCAGATAGATTTTCCTATAGGAGACCAGAGAGTCCTTCAGGTCCGCCCCGGGCAACTGGTTGCGCAATAGATTTAATGTTCACAGTCGATGATATGTCTCAGTCTCAGAAGCACAGGTGTGTGGTATAAGCTGTCAGTGAAGTTATTTGTCAGGCACTAAGCGAGCACCACTGTATATATATTACAACAATGAGAAGAAAAGAGAAGTTAACAAATAGAAAATTAACACGTATAAAACGTATCACTATCAATATCAATAACAATAATACACTTCAGTGTAATTAAATTGACCTCTTGATACTATGAATGAAAAGGTTATTTCACAGGTAAATCGGAATTTAAAATGTAAATGTGAGTATATTAGATCCGAAATGTATTTCTCTCTGTGTTGTGAACTCTCTATCTCATAAAGAGTTTTCTGTACTGTGTAGTAAGACTATGAAAGAGTTGATGGAGATTAAACCCCACAATGTGGGTAATCTGTTTTCCCTTAAGGGGAATGTAGTTCAATCTCTTTATTAGAGAGAGAACCGTAATTTATTTGGGGTTGTGTGCTACAGGTGGGTATCTAGGACCAGGGACTTATCGATCCTATTCGCTTAAATAATCTTTAGGAGAGAAGGTCAGGTGACCTATAATTAATAGACTAGATAGTATAAACAGTGGGTGAGAAGATCTCAAATAATCAGTTATTAAGATCATAGCCTGTTTTGTGGGATGGTTCCAGTTACTCTTTGTTTTTTTGTTGTTTTTTTTTTGTTTTTTTTATTATTTTAATTTTTTATTTATTTTTATATTTTTATATATATATATATATATTTTTTTTATACTAAATACAGTTTACTTCCAATTGTCGTCTAGCCGGTCTCTAAGTATAAGTCTAATTCCCGTAACTAATCAAAGTGTATATTACATAATTAGCTTAAGCATAACCAGTTGAGTGGGGTTTCTTATCCTCAGTTACTCGAGGGAGTCTCTTATGAGTGATTCAGTTTTATTTCAAATATTAGAATAGGAAACCTTGGAGTCCCTGATTTGTTGTGCCACTAATGACATTTCTTAGCTTAAAGACTTATTACGGGCATATTAACAATAATCATTAGACAATGAAACCTATATATATATATATATATATATAAAATGCTGTACAAAATGCGTATAACTTAGGAATTGTGAACCCAGCGTGTGTGTCTGGACTGTCTTTGGACATACGACCTGAAAACGCAAGTCATTAATCTCCCTGCATGAGGGTGGTTGCTTCAAAGGTTCAACGACTTTGTCCGATCAGGTTTAGGTGAAAGTCTCGGTGTCCAAGGCTTGCATGCGTCTCAATAAGTCACAAACGTGGCATGCGCGAGGTACATAGAGATTTGGGTTGTATGTGGCTAGTTAAAGTGGATTTTAGAAGAAGGAGAACCCCAATCATCTTCGTCCGTTTCATGCAGAGTAGTCAGTGGGGTATCATCACGTTAGAGAGGATTAGTCGTTGGAAACTGATCTCAGATGGTTTTGAGTGTTCAGCTGCCTTTCTCGTTGTAGATGTGGTGAGATGAACCTGTTCGGTGGTTTCTTTGTTTTCGCTGGGGTGGTCCATTTCTGTCTTTGTGATATTTGAAGGCTTTCTTGGTTCGGTATTGGATAGTTCCAGTCCATTATAACTGTATCTGGCAGGTCCAGAGCTCTTAGAAATGGGGGGACGTCCATAGTTGAGGCAATTTGGTGGATGTTACCTTTGTTATTCACAATCAGTGCAAAGGGGAAACCCCATCGATATCTAATGTTCCTGTTGCGTAGCAATTCTGTGATTGGTTTAAGTGCCCGTCTTGCCTGTAAGGTGTACCAGGAAAGATCCGGATAAATCTGTATTGGATTTCCATGAAATAAAAGTGGTTGTGATGTGTCCCTCAATGATCTCAGAATCGAATCTTTAGTATTAAAATAATGCAGCCTGCAAATGACATCTCTGGGGGAATCCTGGGATAACCCCCTGGGGCGCAACGAACGATGGGCCCTGTCTAGAAGCATTTGACTTGCACTAGAGTCTCCTAATATGAGGGTGAATAGCTCAGTTAATACCACTGGTAAATCTTCATTTAGGGTTTCTGGGATCCCCCTTATGCGCAGATTATTTCTTCTCCCACGATTATCCAAATCGTCAATATGTCTCTGGGTGGCTGACATAAAGTGTATGTGAGATTCCAGAGTTGAGGAGATATTAACTATTTGGGCCTGCATTACGTCCTTCTCTTCTTCCAGGTCAGTGACTTTTAGGTTTATTTGTTGAATTTCTGAGCCCATCTCCGCCATTTTGGCATGAAGTGTGGCCTCTAATTTCCCAATCATATTCTGTATGTCGGATTTAGATGGGAGATTCTGGATATCAGACTTAGATGGGAGATTCCTCAGCATATCCTTTATATCTAAATCCTCACTAATGTTTGGTGAGTTTATTGAGCACTCCGACATGTGGGGGCTTTGTGGCTGTGATTCTATTACGGAATCAGTGTCCGCCATCTTGGAGGTCGCGGCCGCGGCCTCCGACTCTCGACCGAGAGTATCTTTAAAATATCGGGTGAGGGTGCCCGATTTAGCTGTGGGGGTTTTCCCCTGTTGCCCCTGTACCTGATTTTGTTTCCTGGGATTGCCCATGTCACTTGAGTCTCTCCGATTACAGCGGATTGTGCCCGGGTCTGGAGGAGCTGAATCAGAACGCGTCCATCAGGCTTCCCGGTTAGCCACGCCCCTCCTTAAACACACTTTCTACCCAACTTTCATAACTCTAAAACCATACATCACACTCACATAAAATTACATATTCACAATCAATCCATTCAGGGGAAAAACATATTAAAAATGGCATGAATTAGACCAGGGGTCCAAAAGTTGGTAAAATATCTTTTGGGCCCTGGCTGGCACATGGCTATCTGGCTCAGACCGGTTTTACAGAGCCCTCTTTCCTGGCGACAATGGGAAAATAATCCAATTATATCCAGGGATAGAGGCAGACTCCATTGAGCACATGGTTGCAAAAAAGACATAAAATACAATAAAATACACAAGGTTACATTTACTACATAAAATAAAGACATGCAACATATCCCCAGATAGCTTAGGTCTGAGTGCATATTATTGAATGGCGCTCAGACCACACACATACAGTTCAATTGCCATGGAGCTAAAGTCTTTCCCATAGTCTTTCATTGTATGAATGGGCTCCATGGCATAGCTATCTGGGGTATCACCGCTCACACAGGGCAAGTACCAAATGACCCCACTGTATTTAAAGGGCCAGAATGAGTGACATGCACTCTGTTAGGGCCGAATACAGTTTTTAAAGGGCCAAATCTCCCAGGGCCATAGTCCAAAGGCAGCAGGTGGGCAACCAGGCTTCTCCAATGCAATGTGGCGAGATTGCTCTTGTCACACTATAAATATTGGGACAGCGACACAATTCTAATCTTTTTTGGCTCTATACACCAACACAATGGGTTTGAAATGAAACAAACAAGATGTGCTTTAACTGCAGACTTTCAGCTTTAATTTGAGGGTATTTACATCCAAATCAGGTGAACAATGTAGGAATTACAACAGTTTGTATATATGCCTCCCACTTTTTAAGGTGTGGTGACATTCTGTCATCAAACTAATATGGTGACCAGGGGGCATGTGACCAAGTTCATGTAGATCTTTCTTACAGGGGGATAAGCTTTACCCTTTTAATATGGTAATTGGGTAATTCAATACCTTTACAAGTCAGGAAAATGATAACCACTTCCCCCTATCTCCATTCCTCTCTGTTCCTTCTTGGCTGTGCTGCAGAGCAGATGTGCAGACGCCATGTGCTAGCATGGTGAACCATGTTACACTCTGTTGCTTCCTTTTCTTCCTTGGTGTTTGTGATGTTGAACTTGCAGTAGTGAGCCATTACTAGATGTGAAGGCCTAACCGTGGGTGAGATCAAACGTGTGGGGAAGGGGATTACTATATATAGATAGATGGATTTAAAAAGGGTTGTTGCTCCGTGGGTCTGGGCTGTCTGTTTGTGATAAATTTATAGTATTGTGTTGTTGCCTTCTAATAAATACCTTTTAATGTAGACGAACCTTGTGTAATATATATATATATATATATATATATATATATATATATATATATATATATATTAATTTGTCGATACACCACATTTTGGCGACCACCAATTTTAGACTTCTACAAAGTTTATTTATGAGGTAATAACACATTAATAGATAGTCAGATTTATTTTTTGAAAAAAAAAAGTTATTTGTTTAATTATCATCTGCATGGGAAATCAAGGGCTGATTGTGTTTGGAGTCTAGTGTGGCGGAACCAGCCCCGCCACTTGTGCCTGGAGAGGACTGGACTTTTGCCCTGCGACTATGGCGCTGGGGTGTATTGCCCTTCTAGGAACTGATTTGGGTATGTTGTACTGTATTATGCTGCTACTGGCCCTTTAAGAACCAACTGGGGACATACTGTGGAGTTACTGGGTGGCCACCATTTCATGTATCAGAGGTACATGGTGAGAACAATGGATGAAGCACATGGTGAGAACAATGGATGAAGCACATGGTGAGAACAATGGATGGTGGCCATTTTAACTCACAGACACTGTTGTGACTTTTCTACACTGTGCCATCTCGCCGGTATTTGGTGCACAAAGACATCGTGCGGTAGTTTTAAACTATACAACAGGGGACACATTATACAGTAATTATTTTTCATATAGCCTGTATATGTTCTGCGGAATCTACATTAAACTGTATCTTCCAAACTACTGAACGGATCTGGGTGAATTTTGAATATGTGGTTCACCCAGATCCCCCGGTTCTGAGGATATACTTATGGGGTTATTGCATGTTTTGGGGTCCCTGTGATATGTTTTATAAAACTGTATTTCTCTGTATGTGATAATTATATTCCCATTGTGTTCAGTAATCATATCACAGGCAGAGAGGAGGATTTTGTGTGGGAGTGTCTGTGTGTATTGTACATATTGATTGGTTGTTCTGTAAAACCCTGTGGGCTGTACTATGTTTGTGGATTGTGAATAAAAGAGGCTGTATGTTCCAGTACAGTCAGTTCTGCTTGACCTCAAAACAAAGTGTCGTCTCGTTATTGGGGGAATTGGATTGTATGCTGATTGCCAGGAGTGTAAGCTGATTGTATGCTTTTCCTGTTCAGCTGTTTACAGCATTCATATGCTTGAGAGCTTTCATATGCTTCTCCGATTAGGTGGTGGTGGTGTCTGCTGCAGTGCTTGGAGTCCTCAGGAAGCGCTAGGAGCATCCTTCAACAGAGGTACCCTGTCGGGGTGCCCGTCGACCCGTTACATCTAGTTCGGGCCTCCATTTTAATATACCAGCTTAGGCATCAGGCCTCAATTTTGAATATATTATTAGTTTTTTATGTGTTTCAAATATCTGAGTTTGTTGTGTTTTGACTACTATAGTTCAGGCCTAGTAGTTTTTTCAGGTCTTCATTTTTTTTTTTTTATTTTTTTTTTTTTTACACTACCAGCATTGGCCTCAATTTTGAATACATTATTGTTTTAATCCTTTATATTGTACTAGCTTATTTTGCTACATAAAGCAAAAGGTATAATACAAGTTGTTTTTTTGGGGGGGTTCAAATATCTGAGTTGAGTTTTGTTGTGTTTTGACTATCAGAGTACAGGCCTAGCCCTGCATTTTAATACACTATAGTAGGCTTCCATGTGGCTTCTTTTTGTATTTGAATGCTGATATGATTCTTTTGTATCCTAGTGCAGACCTCTATTTTAATATACAAGCTTGGGTATCAGGCCTCAATTTTGAATATATTATCAGTTTTTTTTTTTTTTTGTGTGTTTCAAATACCTGAGTTTGTTGTGTTTTGACTACGATAGTTCAGGCCTAGTAGTTTTTCAGGCTTTCTTTTTTTTTTTTTTTTTTTTTTAATACACTACCAGCATAGGCCTCAATTTTGAACATACTATTGTTTAATCCTTTATATGGTATTTGCTTATTTTGCTACATAAAACAAAGGTAAAATACAGTTTGTTTTGTGTGTTTCAAATATTTGAGTTAAGTTTTGTTGTGTTTTGGCTATCATAGTACAGTCCTAGAGAAAAAAAAAATATATTTTGTATTTCTTTTTATTTCAGGCCTGCATTTTAATACACTATAGGCTTCCATACTTTATACTTTTTTTTGTGTGTCTTGAATATCTTAGTTTAGGTATAACTCCTACCCTCCAGGCCTTGCTATTATATTTTAATATGCTAATTCAGGCTAATTTACTGGTTTTGAAGTTAATTAGCAAGTATTACCTTCACCATACTAAGGTAAATATAATTTGCGTTGTGGGTACTAGTCTATTTTGCTACATTTAACAAAACTGGGCGTGTGTTTAGGTCATATCCTAAGTCAAGCTTCACAGTAGAGTTGTGGATATTGTGTTCCCCACCCACTGTGTTTAGCATACGAAGGTAATCATTTTTTTTAATTTTTTTTTTATTTACACCTGGCCTACTGAATAGACATGAACTATTGTTGGCTATTCAGAAGCGTGCTACTTTAGTTGCAAATTGATTTAAATTGGGTTCTTACTTGGATGAGTAAAAGAGTAGAAATGTCTTTTCAAGGGGCCAAATACTTTTCCACAGAAGCATGCAAGTACTTTAGAAAGCATATTCAAAAACATGATGGTCCATATGAGCTTCCAGAGCCAGCAAACCAAGACAGTGAAAAAGAGGAGAGATTAATGGATGTACTAACACAAATTGTAAATAACAAAAAGTATAGAACAAAGAAAAGTTTGGTCACACAAGCTGTTGTAGCCACAATAGGAGGCCTAATAGACACAGTTGTAGAATTATGGCAGCATAATTCGGAAACAACAAATAAAATGGAGGAAGCAATGGAAAAAAAGTGATTGTTTAAAAATTGCAGCTTTGAGAACAACTACAATTGTTGGGGAACTAGAAAAGGAGTTAAGAGAAATAGAACAACAGAGAGATGCATATAGTGCTAAGATCACTGAACTCCAAGACCTAGTCATGGAATATAAAATGAAAATTAAAGAAAACACAAATAAATGGGATAAGGAGATCTCTAGAGTATGCCCAGGACAGTCTTATTTTATATCTGAAAGTAAAGAACCAGTGCTGGGAACAAAACACAAGGGAAATGTGTCAATTCTTAACTGTGTCCCACAAGCCCCTTTAATTATAACTGAACACGTTAATGCAAGAGAAATGCCTACTAGCTTCTCTAGGCAGACAAGGACTATGTCAATCACAGACAAAGATAATTTCCAGAAATAATGGGGAGGTATGCCAAATAACGACTTTAATACATATACACATTGGTTTATGAGGGGATCAAATAGAGCTCAAAAAGGAGGTCTTAACTTAGAAGAATGGGCAGAACTTTTAGAATATGCTATGGAGCCTTTGGCTAGTAGACTATTCAGATTTAATAACAGTGTGTCTGATCAGGCAGGAATAATTGCTGCAACTAATTTCAATCTACTTAGCATAGAGAAAGAAATCGCTAATATTACGATGAGGCCAGCAGATGGTCCTAGAGAGGTAGCTCAAATGATATTGTTCTGGTATACACTATGCCAACCTCAACAGCCCCTGGTGTTGGGCTCACCAGAACACATTGCTAAAATAATGGAAGCCCTTCCCTGGGAGTGTCAGGAATTTGTCAGGCTTTTTGATCCAACACCAACAGACTTAGAAATGGTACTAACTAGAGCTGACAATTGGTGGATCAAGCATCCTTCCACAGACATAGATATAGATATAGATGGTAAATGGAGAAACCAGAGGTGGGATGTACCCCAGAACAAGAGGGATAATGAGAACTGGAGACCACAACAGGACTTTGATGAAAGATGGAGAGATTCACAGAGGGACGATAGGAATAGGGACAGCGCTAAAGGAAGCAATGTAATGGGAGATAATTGGAGAAATAGATTAGAAGGAGCCTCAGGCAATCAACAATCATTTTAATAATAATACATGGGAGAGGCTAAAAAGGAGAGATAATAACTGGGAAAATCACAGTTGGGGAGAAAAACAGAGAAACAACAGGAGCAGTTATTGGGAGAATAATTGGAGAAGGAACCATAGATGGGATGAGCATCAGACCAATAGACGGGACTGGGATAATTGGAGGAATAAAGAAGGGAATAGAGACTACTGGGATCTAAAGAGACAGACTGAGAGATTGGAGGCAGACGTGAAAGCGCTTAGGGAACAGATGAGAGAGGAGGAAAAGATTGATCAATTGGGGGGTCCCAGCAATTAATAACTCCCATATTTTTTTTTGTTGCTCTCTACATCTATATGTATGTTTGTTTTTCTTTTGTTTTGTTCTTTCTCTCAGTCTTCCAGTCTCCCATATAGCTAAACATTTCTAATGATGAGATCTAGGGTTTCCACAGAGCAAGGCAAAGCTGTATTAGGATGATGATGTGTGTCAACAGAAGATCATAGTGGGTCCTTGTTACATGATGGATAAGTATATAGTACTTACAGATCTTTTCAACCTGCTACTGGGAGTTCCCAATGAAAACCTAATACTAATGGATAGAGCACACAGATCGCTTTGCCCCAGAGGTCTGACTCAGGATGCGCCGAGAGAAATCATCTGCAGGCTCCATTACTTTAATGTAAAATAAAACATAGTGAAAGCCTTGAGAGAGACCTCACAACCTCTGCTTTTCCACGGCAACCCAATTCAAATTTTTCTTGATCTTTCGTGGTACACTCTTCAGGCGAGGAGAGACCTCAAACCTATAACGGAGCTTCTACGAAACTGCAACATACAATATATATGGGGTTTCCCATTTGCACTGGTAGTGTCATTAAAAGGGTCCATACACTCTATTTCATCTATCCTAGACATACCGCCTTTTCTCAGAGTCCTGGATCTTCCAGACACACCAGTCATGGACTGGAACTCCCCTCCACCAAACCAAGACACACTGCAATCCTCTCAATGGCAGAAATGGATCACACCAGCTAAGAAGAGGCACACTGACCAGAGGTAAATGTCTCCTAACCGAAGACATATGAATACTCCTCTCACTCATACTCCGCGGCGAATACAGCCCAAAACCGGTCCTCCAGACCAACCTGTACAGAACTAATCCATCATGATCTCTACATGGGACTTATCTGCATTACCTTCATCCCGACAGCGACACTCACACAGTGACCTCAGCATTACCAGCATTTGCATAACAGAAACGTTTCTTACCTTTCTGTCAAAAAGGTCACTACTATTACGCCTAAAGAAATTTCTCAAGCAAATCTATCTCCTCAGCATGCTACCCGCAAGAGACTCTTACTAAACAGACTTACGTACGGAAATCCTTGCAGAGAGGTCTGGGACTAACTTAAACGCCAGGTTGTATATTGCCAAGCTTTTGCTATGTGTTCAAACATATCCTTTGCAGAAATGTCCCTAATGTGATAAGGTTAATGCAATGTTATTATATTTTTAAAGTGGTTAACTGAGCCCTGACGGCGGTAATTACACTGTAGTGTGTCGATGAGATATAATGATGCTGACAACTGTACTCCTCTCCCCCTTACAAACTTTGTAGACAGGAATAATGTGGCTTCAGGGGAAACAGCCGACTGTATAAACAGAGCAGAGCATAATGGCCCTCATTAGTGCATAACTCCCAAGCTAGCGATCACCATTCTTCACTAACAACGTCCGACAGGAGAATTAAACCGGGGCTCCAAGTCCCTACTAGTTCTCATTATCTATGGGTTGCTTCACTCCATCTCATTGCAAGCTAGCATCAGAACTACTGGGTTTGTCACTCTCTCACATAGATGGCACTTTGATACTCTAATCCCAGCGCACCAGTTTCTAACAACGGTTATCTCCCAAGTCACACCAGAGGGAGTCATCCTTCCCCCTATGACTGGAGTGCCGCTCTATGACTGGACATGTTATCCCTAACCAAGACTAGTGAACAGCAAACCATGTACGGGGATCTTTCCTACAGCCTATCAAACATAAATATATATATATATATATATATATATATATATATATATATCTATATATCTATATATATATATATATATATATATATATATCTATATATATATATATATATATAGATATATATATATATATATATATATATATATATATATATATATATAGATATATATATATATATATATCCCTATAATATTAAGAGACTCACACAATCTTCCTACACCTAACAGGACCCTATTTCATTGGCGCTTCGCCGAAACCGCTTCTACCGTTGATATTGGAAACCAGTTGATACCTCCGTGAGGGACTCATGTTGCCACACTAAGTGAGAATAAACTCTCAGAAACGTACTTCTCCACTAAGACAGTCTAAACGTTGGGATTGTAATTTTGGGTCCCAGACTTATGCGCAAGTCCGTGATCCCAATTATCCTTTGGTTCTCTCTCTAGCGTCGAGATTGAACCATATCCCCTATAGGGGAAGACACCCCCTTTTCCCCTACTCACTCTTATCTAATCCTCTTACCCATTCATTTCCCTCCCCCTCCCTCCCTCTTACCCTCTCCCCGATCATAACCAGGGCTCTGGTTTTACCCCGCTCATAGTCAGCGAGACATACTGATCCTCCTTAATCCAGCAAGATAAGGTATATTTTCCTGAATCTGAGAGACAAATCTCATCCCGACAAAAAGTTATTTCTATGATATATTGTCATTTTCATACAGTTCGCTTATTGTACTGTTTTATTACCTAGTTGTTTTCTAATTTTCTAAGTTTCTAAGTTGCTTATTGTATAACTTCAAAAGTAGTAACCCAAATATTGAAGGACCAAGATCTCAAGAAATAGGAACCAAACCGCCTGTGGTAAAACTGAGTTAAACACAGTATTTAGATTCAAAAAAATTGAAGAGTGACCAACCTAATCAGTCTCCACAAACAAACTTTGAGGCGACACGCAGGTTCCCTCCCATCCCAAGTCGATTAAATACTTGGGAATTCACATTCCAAATAAACTAACGTCAATATATGCGACCAATTTTCTCCCACTAGTAGATTCCATCACCAAGGACCTTCATAGATGGCACAAACCATGCTTTGGTTGGATTTTCCGCATTAATATAATTAAAATGAATGTTTTGCCTCGCATACTGTACCTTCTACAGACAGTGCCGGTAAAGATCCCAATTAAATTCTTCAACACGATTAGATCACTATTCCTGAAATACATTTGGGCTCTCACACCTTCCCGCCTAGCCTACCAAACAATAATTAGAAGACAAGACCAAGGGGGACTGAACCTTCCGGACATAGACACTTACCACAAAGTGATACACTTACAAAGAATCTACGAATGAACAAAGACCTCTGATACCCAACAGTGGGTCTACTTGGAAAATGACTTTGTAAATTCTCCACTAAGTACCTACCCCTGGCTTCACCAAGCCATCCAACACTCAAGCCAAACAAATAAACACCAAACAATATCTGTGACATTGCACATCTGGTTTAAATTGAGGGCAAAAACAGTTATATAACCTTACCCATCACCTCTATACCCCTTAACTCTTAACCCTCATCTACACCAAGGTACATCAGGGAAACAATTCGGCATTCAATACGAGGGCCCGTTCTTGAAATTGATGGATGCCATTAGCGAAGGCAACCTAAAGCCTTTACAAGAACTTACCTCATCTAAAACTCACACAGGGGTCCAACTTTTCTTCTACAATCAGATGAAACACTTCATCAAAACCCATGCATTGCTCCTGAAAGGAGACAGACCTCTCACTGAATTAGAACTTTTATGCACTTCACAACCGCCCAAGAAAAAAATAATTTCCTCTCTACACTCTATACTCAGAGATACATTCCCACAACCCCCTCCCCCAACCCTAGCTACACACTGAAAAGGACAGACAAACTGAAAATCAATTTCACCAAACAACAGTGGCGAAACGTCTTCATCACTACTCATAAATCCTCAGTCTCATCAGTCTCAGTTCACGCCCAGGAATGTAATTTTAAACGTTAACCCGGTGGCATAATACGCCCACTAAACTTCACCGATTTTACAACATATCACCGGACATATGCTGAAGATGTAACAACCCAAACACTCATCACACTCATATATGGTGGCAATGCCCAATAATCTCCAAGTACTGGAATAGGATACACTCGATAATTCAGATGATATTCCACAAATCCTTCTCGTGCACTCCAGACCAATAAATTTTTCTCCTACCCCCACAAGAATTCACAAAACAGGAGAGGGCATTGTTCCGTCACCTTGCTATGGCAGCTTCACAACTGATACCTAAGTACTGGAAACAGCCTACTCCGCCCTCATTTAGAGAATGGGTATCAAGAGTAGAATCCATTAAATTAATGGAAGAAATTACACTAGCAAAACAAGTGAAAAGGGGACAATTTGAGACCACCTGGGAGCCATGGACTATTTTCTCAAACAATAATCCCTCTACGCCCTAGATACGTAACAATCCTAGTACCCTACCCTATGTCAAGTGTCTAAGCTCCATTCACTATTAAAGAGGAAAGTGTCTGAGGCGAACGAGCAAACTAGACAGTCCGATTCTTCTCTTCTCCCCTCAAAGACATAATCCTAGCCCCACTTCCAACCTACCCTTATCCAAATCCGTCCCCTTAACTATACATTATTAGCTACACAATCCCATGAGACTTGGTTCTCCAAACGACCACAGGAACTTACCTTTTTCTTCAAGATGATCCATATTGTCCACTATATGATGTCTAACCTGTACTATTTATTGTATTGTAATACTTATACCACCTTTGTGTTATAACAAGGTTTTTTCAATGTTTAGCGACGCAAAGTGCCTCTTAAGTCGCCTTGACAACCTCAATAAGAGGTGTTGACTACTCATTCCAAGCCTACATATGTATCTGAAATTCTGTAAAATGCTCTATTGTTTAATACTGTACTGTCTATGACTGTAGAATACCACACTTGTAATCTCGCTTTACCATTGTTTGTGAACAATTCTGTAAAAAGAATAAAATGAAAAAATTAAATAAAAAAAAAAGAAATCGGAATGTGTAAAATGATAATGTAAGATTTGTATATTTATATTAATAATAACAAACAATAAAAAAGACTGTGAGGTCAAGATGGTATTATATTAAAAACATTAAAAAAAAAAATAGGGGCGTGGCCACGCGACGAACCAAGACGGACGTGTAAGCCACGAGCTCCTGCACACGAGGCTACACACAGCGACTATACCAGCGTTATAAGATATAGACACGAGCTTCCCTGAGTGCCCGATGATCATGGCACATCGTGCAA
The DNA here is from genome assembly GCF_036172605.1 of Pelobates fuscus. Lineage (NCBI taxonomy): Eukaryota > Metazoa > Chordata > Amphibia > Anura > Pelobatidae > Pelobates > Pelobates fuscus. Next base: position 251,616,442 of record NC_086320.1, read on the forward strand.
CCAAAAAGCTTAAACAAAAACCGGCAGAACTGCTAATACCGGCGCTTACCTCGCCGCGAAAAAAAATCCAAGATGGCGCTGATAACCCGTCCTCGTCGAACCCGTCCTCGCCGGCGTCCTGCTCAGATGGCAGCGACAACACAACCATTTCCACGCATGCCTCTGCACCAGCCACAGACTCCTCTATCCAGAGAATGCTGACAGAACTTAAAAGCTCCATGCAAATGGAATTCACTAAGCTGGCAAAATACATCAAAGCCGACATCCATGCAATAGGTGAGCATACTGCTCATCTTGAAGATAAAACAGACGAGATTATAAGTGCGCACAACACATTAGCTGCTGCATATACAGACATCACCGCAAAACTTGATTTTCTGACGAATAAAGTAACCGACCACGAGGATAGGGACAGGAGGAGCAACGTGCGCATACGAGGTATACCTGAAGATATACCCCCAAATGATTTACCACACTTTGCAGCAGACCTCTTTCATGCCCTGTCCCCGGAATTAACATCACCTGAACTTCTACTGGACAGAATTCACCGCCTCCCGCGGCCTAAGAATCTGCCGACATCCCTTCCAAGAGACACTATAGCAAAATTTCATTATTTTACGTCCAAGGACAAAATCATGAGGGCGTCCAGACTTCTCCCTGAACTGCCGGGTAAATACGCAAACATAAAGATTTTCACTGATCTCTCGGCGGCCACACTCCTTCGGAGGAAAGCACTGGCACCAATCACCACAGCTCTGAGAAAGGCCAATATTATCTACAGATGGGGTTTTCCAGCCCGGCTGATGCTCAGACGGAATGGCGTTGTCAAACATATCCTCACTGTAGAAGAAGGACAACGCATGCTTAAAGAATGGAACATACCCATATCAACTTCAACCGGCGATGAGGTGCAGATCCCACCAAGACGCTCCCCTGTACAGATATCAAGAGACTGGAGTACAGCTAAGTGACTTTGTAACACACGGCATGTCTTGCCAGCCTTTACCCGTTATTACGGCCTGACAGCAACTCTGTACGCCAGAGTTGCCCTAACTTGATATAATTTACATCGGTATTTTGGGGTACCATGTTAAGCCCCCTAACACATAATCTGCCGACTTTCCAAGACCACTCATGGGTGGCACACAAACTATACAAACATTCTATACAGAATTTCTATATCCAAAATTAGAGCCTCTTGCAGGTTAATCCACCGACCCCCCACCAGGCCAATAATGGCCTCCTCTATGCCGTTTGTACCCACCAGTACCACCCCTGACGGCAATGTGTATATAGTTCAAAATTTTATATTGTTTATATTGTTTATGTCTCTGTATGTTAATATCGTGCCACTAGTGTCACACCCCACCATAACCTACTACTCCACCACGGGGCTCCATGCACGGGCATCACGCACGTTGTGTACAACTAAAGCCCATGGCACCTCCCTCCCCACAGACAGCTGTGCCACTTTAAAAACAGGTAAATCGCACCTGAAAACACTATGGCCATATCCACAAAATCCCATAACGCAACCTATAAAGTACAACAGGGTGTCTACCTCCATGGCAGATAGGGAATGGAGCATTACGTTACAAAAACCAATGACCTATGTAGCAGATTCCCTAAAACATGTAGAATGACCCTTACAATTATATCATTAAACACAAAAGGCCTAAACACACCCCATAAACGACGGCTAGCGCTAGAAGAAGCCAAGAAATCCAAAGCCCAGATAGCTTTCTACCAGGAAACCCACTTCAAATGGGGCAGTAGACCCAAATTAAACTCTGCCCTATACCCCCATGATTTCCACTCATGTTATAAATCAAAGAAACGAGGAGTAACCACTCTAATTAGCAAAGATGCATCCTTCACATTGGTGAAAAAAAATTGGTGACAAGCACGGTAGATACTTAATCATTCAATGTTATATCAACAATGACCCATACACACTGGTCAACATCTATGGACCATCTATAGGCCTTATAACGTGGTCAGACCACGCACCTATACTACTGACCATCCAAGAACAGCACACGTTCAAAGGAAAAGGCACCTGGAGACTAAATGACACCTTGCTCGCCAGCCAAGACACAGTGGCTAGCATACAACGAGACATAGAAACATACTTCAAAGAAAATGCGACGGAAGATACAAATATAGAGATATTATGGCAGGCACATAAGGCAGTCATCAGAGGCACGATTATTAAAATAGCCAGTTACCAACAAAAACAACGCAAACTACATTACACAAAACTCATACAGGACATCACACATCTCACACACAAAAATAAACTACAACCCTCTAAAGACTCACACGCACGACTAACCGCACTACACAAAGATCTCCAACAACTAGAACTAGAGAAAACTACCTATCTATTACAGAGATACAAACACAAATTCTTTGCCACTGGGAATAAAGCTGGGGCCCTACTAGCCGCACAACTCAAAACCAAGACGCAAACCTCTAAGATAGCGTTCATACAGAATCCCAAACAACCCAAAATCATCAACCCACAGGACATAGTGAACGAATTTGCATCCTACTACAGCTCCTTATACAATCTTAAAGATGATCCACAGACAGTACCACCTTCTCCCCAATCTATTATAGACTTCCTACAATCCATAGATGTCCCTAGCCTAAAGGCCGAAGACATAGCAACTCTCACCTCCCCGTTCACAGTACAGGAAGTGGAAAAGATTATCCATGACCTGCCCAAACAAAAAGCTCCAGGACCAGACGGTTTCACCAATTTATACTACCAAACCTACACCAAACTCCTCGCACCCCACATGACGAATCTCTTTAACTCCTGCTACACTTCAGGGCAAATACCCAGAGACATGCTAACAGCCCATATATCGACACTCCCCAAACCAGGTAAACCACCAACACTCTGCCAGAACTTTAGGCCGATCTCCCTTATCAATACGGATGTCAAAATGTATGCCAAACTCTTGGCCAATAGGCTATCCCGAATTCTACCTACACTGATCCATAACGACCAGTCTGGGTTCATTAAAGGTAGACAAGGCTCGGACAACACGCGAAAAATCATAAACGTACTATCACACATGCACAAGTCACAAACGAAAGGCCTAATTTTAGCCCTTGATGCCGAAAAGGCTTTTGATAGAATCAATTGGGAATATTTGCAACAAGTCCTCCCCAGATTCGGGTTCCCGGAGGGCCTCATAGCAGGCATTATGGCCCTATACAACGACCCCCAAGCAAAAGTATCCAACTCAGGCTTCCTATCTAGACCCTTCCTTATTACCAATGGCACCAGACAAGGATGCCCTCTGTCACCACTTCTCTTTATCCTATCACTAGAACCCTTAGCGTCCAAAATCAGACACCACGGCTCGATCACAGGTATACCTATAAAAAACCACACATACTGTCTCTCTATGTTTGCGGATGATATCTTGCTCACAGTAAAATATCCTGAAACATCAGTACCAGCACTAATACAACTACTACGCCTATTCGGACAACTATCATATTACAAACTTAACCAGAGCAAAACACAAGCCCTCCCAATCAATTTACCGAATGCACTGCAATTACAACTCAAACAGGCCTTCCCCTTTGACTGGAGAACTAATGACATCACCTACCTAGGGGTAAAGCTCGGGCCATCCCCCACAACAATTTTTGATCTTAACTTTAAACCCTTACTATCACTCTGCACAACACATACCCATCAATGGAAAAAAGTGAAACTCTCCTGGCTGGGTAGGATAAACTCAGTTAAGATGATGCTACTCCCAAAACTACTGTATAAATTTAGAATGTTACCTATCTACGCTAGCCCGAAGTTTTACAAACACTTACAGGCCATAATCTCCTCCTTTGTGTGGGAGGCACGTAGACCACGACTAGCAAACTCACTCCTCCAACAGCGCCCACAGCAGGGAGGCCTAGGCCTCCCAGACGTTGCCAAGTATCACAAAGCATCACTTCTGGAGGCGGCAATTAAAGGGGGCTCACTAATACCGATTTTATGGACACCCCCGCAATTCCGACCACACACATCCCACATGTTCCACACCTCAGTCCTCACGTTGAACCAATGGGATACCCTACACCACTCTATGAGCAAAATTAAAAAATTCCATCCGAGAGCTCCGATAGCAGCCCTAAGCTCCCTAGCCCCAGGATTGACGTGGAACTCTTGGAAGAAACAGGGTATCACACATATAGCGGACACTTACCACAACCAACAGCTTATGCCCTTCCCGGACCTCCAAAAGAAGTACGGACTACCGAATTCTTCCATTTTTCAATAACCCCAACTTAAAAGTATTGCGGCTCATAAAATTCTTACAAAAGTAGACATCACACTCTACGACCACCACTCCCTAGACACTATATATGACAGATGCTGGCAGGCACCCACTAAACCCAAGTCCCTCTCTTTATGTTATGCTTCGCTACTACGCAATACCGCTACCAAGCACTTTCCCTACGAAAAACAATGGCAAGTGGAATATGCCTCCTCTCCATCAGGAGACGCCTGGCTACACTCTCTTAATGCACTTAAAGGTGTCACCAACTGCTACTCCCATGTGGAAGCCCACAAAAAATTGATTTACAGGTGGTACCTACCGCCTAGTAGACTACACAAAATATACCCCATGGTCACAGCGGAGTGCTGGAGGTGCAAAAACGCAGAAGGCACAATGATCCACGTTTGGTGGGAATGCCCTGTCCTGTTGCCACTTTGGCGACATGTGGACAGCATCCTCAAATCCCTAAATGTCAAGAATGTTACCCTCAATCCATCAGTCTGCCTATTCTTACTATTCCCCGCTCCCCTATCCAAACCCATGAGGCAAGTAGCTATGCTTATTATACTGGCGGCTAGGAACCTTATAGCGACAAACTGGAAACGAGACCTCTGTCCATCTAGACAGCAACTGTTGGATAAAATCCATCTATACTACACGTATGAACATATGGCCACAACCTCACCCAGACAATCACAGGCACTGAGAGAAGCCTGGACGTTATGGGCCAATGTATATGCCAATCAACGGCGAGTAATGTGACTTACCCATAAATATATGGGTCGAGCCTTTTCCCGAACATTATAAGCCACTACCAAGAACAGAGCAACCCCCAACCGCCCGTAACACCCAAAAGCTGGCTATAAGAATGGGCTCCGCTATCTATGTATACAACTAAATTAACAGAAACCCACATCCATACACATATGCTCGCGCTTCCTCCAAGGTAGATGATAAGTACCAAGATGACACACTTCAGTGACACCACAATTGGATATATCCCAACAAAGTTTGACAAGACATGTTAATACCCCTGGTTATTAACCCTTCCCTCACCCTTTTTCAGGCCAAAAGCCCCACCTTATTTAGTCACCGTCACAAACAGAGCCTGAGAAAAACAGGTTGTATGTAACTTGAAATCAGCTGTACGGCACATTGAAAGACTTTGTGATGTACCCCACCCCCTCCCCTCCCCTTTCTCTTTTCTGTATCCCACATCCCATTACTTTATTGAAAAATAAAATATTAATAATAAAAAAAATAAAAAAAAAAAAATACCAAGGAATATTATAAAACAAAGAAAGCTGCACCTAAATATGCAGTCTTGATTAAAATAACAAACCGAGGGTAATACCACTTCTTTTCTCATATTTAAATTTTCTATATTGTCTTGTTTATTTAATAAATAGCTAGGTTCTAGATTAATCACTTCATTATATGCGTTTTCTAAATCTTGCTGTGGGTACTTTTTTTGTTTAAATTTATCTATAACTACCTTGGCTTGTTCCTCAAATTTTTCTTTATCAGTTTCTCCTAATTCTTTGTAGCTGCCCCTTAGGAATATTGTTAAGCCAAGGAGTATAGTGGCCGCTATTATACAGAACATAATTATTAGCGTCCAAATTAAAAAAAATAAAAATGTTTTAATCTCGTTGTCTTCTATGTATATTTCCAGATCTAAATAAGTAATATTTGACTTGTTATACCCCAATTATTATTATTAAGTCTTTCTAAAAATCTGGTAAGATCTTCCTCAAGTCCATCCCATATAAAAATTAAATCGTCAATATACCTATAGTATAAGACCAGGTTTGCCCCCCCCTCCCATTCTGGGCTCTCGTATATATACTTATTTTCCCAGCCTGACATATGCAAATTCGCATAACTGGGGGCAAACCTGGTCCCCATGGTAGTTCCTTGGCACTGTAGATAAAAATTTGAATTAAATAAAAAATAATTATTATTTAAAATCCAATTAATACTTTTAATTAGGAAATCAATATGCTTATCTGAATTTTTTTTTTATTTATTTAAACAATCTTTTATTACCTGACAGCCATGGACATGTGGAATAGATGTATATAAGAAAGATACATTGCTTGTTATCAATATATATGAACTTTTCCACTTAATATTTTTTTTTTTTTTAAAAATAATCACATCTTATGTATCTTTTAAGTAAGAAGGTATGATTTTGACTAAATCTTGCAACCATGTATCTACATATTTAGAAAGATTAGCCAAAAAATGATTTATCCCCGAGACAATAGGTCTCCCAGGGGGATTCTCCTTATTCTTATGGACCTTGGACAGGGTATAATAGACTGGCATCCTGGGCAAATCGTTATGTCAAAATTTGTATTCATCTTCATTCAAGATGCCATCCTCCTTCCCCCTGTCCAATAATCCATACAAGGATTGTTTATTTCTTCTACAGGATCCTTTTCCAGGACTTTATAAACATTTTTATCTTGCAAATGTCTATAACATTCTTTTATATAATTTTCGGAATCTTGTATCACTATACTACCCCCTCTATCAGCTGGCTTTATTGTAATATTTTTATTACTTCTTAGAGATGTCCTGAACAGTTCGCCGGGAACTGTTCGCCGGCAAACATAGCTTGTTCGCGGTCGCCGCGGCGGGAGAACATATGCGATGTTCGGTCTGCCCCCTATTCGTCATGGAGGTGGGAGGGTCTGGGAGGGAGGGTCTGCTGCTGATTGGCTGGAATGTGTCTGCTGACTGTGAGGTACAGGGTCAAAGTTTACTCAATGATGACGAATAGGGTGCGGACCGAACATCGCATATGTACGCCCGCCACGGCGACCGTGAACAAGCTATGTTCGCCGGCGAACAGTTCCTGGCGAACTGTTCAGGACATCTCTATTACTTCTTAGTAGAGATGTCGTGAACATAAAACTTTCCGTTCGCGAACGGCGAACGCGAATTTCCGCAAATGTTCGCGAACGTGCGAACCGCCATAGACTTCAATGGGCAGGCAAATTTTTAAACCCACAGGGACTCTTTCTGGCCACAATAGTGATTGAAAAGTTGTTTCAAGGGGACTAACACCTGGACTGTGGCATGCCGGAGGGGGATCCATGGCAAAACTCCCATGGAAAATTACATAGTTGATGCAGAGTCTGGTTTTAATCCATAAAGGGCATAAATCACCTTGCATTCCTACATTGTTTGAAATAACATGCTTTAAAACATCAGGTATGATGTTGTATCGATCAGGTAGTGTAAGGGTTACGCCCGCTTCACAGTGACAGACCAAACTCCCCGTTTAACGCACCGCAAACAGTCCATTTGCACAACCGCAAACTCCCCATTTGCACAAGGTTGAATACCAAGCTAGCCATGTCCCGTTCCTTGACCTCACTGATGTCATTGAAGGTCTCTTCCTCCACCCAGCCACGTACAACACCAAGGGTCTCCAAAAGGTGACAACAAGCCCCCTGGGACGCCTGCTGTGTTTGGTCTTCCACCTCCTCAAAGTCACCTTCCTCCTCTGACTCCTCTTCTTCAGACTCCTCTCTCTGTGTTGCCTCTCTCTGCGTTATTATAAGGTGTGATATTCCTATCAGTTTAATCCCTGTTACGTCCCCTATCAGGGGACGTGTATATGGCATCGATTTTAGGAACCGGGAGATGGAAAAAAGATGCTTGGTCGGTCCCCCTACTTCAAATTTGGGGCACTGCGCGTGCAATCTAATTTGCCACCAGATAGGAGTGGTGTGTTAAGTAGTACTATTCTTATCAGTTTAATCCATGTTACGTCCCCTATCAGGGGACGTGTATATGGCATCAATTTTAGGAACCGGGAGATGGAAAAAGATGCTTGGTCGGTCCTCCTACTTCAAATTTGGGGCACTGCGCATGTAATCTAATGTGCCACCAGATAGGAGTGGTGTGTTAAGTAGTACTATTCATATCAGTTTAATCCCTGTTATGTTCCCTATCAGGGGACGTGTATATGGCATCAATTTTAGGAACCGGGAGATGGAAAAAGATGCTTGGTCGGTCTGCCTACTTCAAATTTAGGGCACTGCGCGTGCAATCTAATATGCCACCAGATAGGAGTGGTGTGTTAAGTAGTACTATTCTTATCAGTTTAATCCCTGTTACGTCCCCCTCATCAGGCCTTTTTTTTGTTGTAAATATATTTTTATTGAGCATTTTTTCAACATTGTGGCAATGTAGCGAAAGCATCAGTGTGGACGCGCAGGTCCCAACAGTTTATCAGGTTCTCTAAGATAACATAATAGTTAGAGTGGCTGTCTCAAATGCAAGCATTGGTGATGCGCAGGTCATTCCATTACGTATTGGGCGTTCCCTGGTGGGACTCGCAGGTCCCATATTATGGGTGCCTTAGGTGATAGCCCAACACATTAGTTGGAGTCCCCCTTCCGCCTAAGCAATAACGGGCTAATGTGTCTTGTGTGTTTCTTATAGGGAGGTAGCTGCCATCTTAGTGGTAGTGGCACCCAGAGTCCAGGGAATCGACTAGGGTGGGTGCCGGGTTTGGAGCATGTTTTTCCCCGTGGGAGGGGATTCCGTTCCCTGAGCCCTGGGTGTGTGCCTGTTTACTCCCATTAGGTGTGCTTGCCCCACCGTTGCTGGGGGTCTCCACTCTGTGTATCCTTCCTTGGTTATCCTACGCTGTTAGCCATATCGTGTGTGTATGCAGCAATACTAAGTACCCTTAAACTGTCAAGGTGTGTCTGCGGCGGGCTCGTTTCCCTGTTCTAATTCTCCTCTCTCCAACCTTGTGTGTGATACATCCTACGTGCTATGCTTGACTTAGCCTAGCTATAGTGCCGTGTGTTGCCTTCCCAGCAGTCGCGTGTCCTCGCCTTCTGGTCCACGGGGGGTGGGGGGGGGAAGGGGGGTTGGCAGGGGTGGGGGTCGTGTCCTGTCGAGTCCGTGAATAGTCTGGGTCTGTTCGTCATGGTCAGTGGAGTAAAGCTTGGAAGTCCGGGCGTTCAGTGGTCAGAAGCCAGTGTGTCCAACTCGTCAAATAAGTCTGCAATTTCCCTTCTGCCATCAGGGATAGCTCCTCCAGTGTTCTGAGTTCCTCCATGCGGCAGTACTAAGTGTCTATGGGCGGCACAGTTTGTTTTTTCCAGTAGATGGGGATGAGGCTTTGAGCCACATTGAGTATTCGGATTGTGAGGGATTTTTTGTAGATAGATGACTTTGTCTTGGTGTGGTGTATGAGGAATGTTGCAGGTTCTTTCGGAGGGGGGGTGTCAGTGAATCTCTGAATGATTTGGTATATGGATTCCTAGTAGGGTTGGATGAGTAGGCATTCACACCAGATGTGGAGGTAGGTGCCCGTGTGTCTGGTGCATCTCCAGCAGGTTTTGTCTGTAGTGGGGTCGTATATGTGAGTCTGGTGTGGGGTGCGGTACCAGAGAGCCAAAATTTTATAGGCTGTTTCTTGCGTCCCGCTTGACAGCGCGCAGTGGAGCGTGAGGGTACATATCTTGTCCCATTGAGGTAGTGTGAAGGATGTGCCTAGTGCTAGTTCCCATTTCCCCATAAAGCTTGGGGGCGGTTGTCTTCCCTGTCGCATGAGCATGCCATAGAGTGTGGAGAGGCCCTTAGCTAGGGGGACTGGGTCCATACAGAGTTCCTCGAATTGTGTCAGTGTTCTAGTGGTGTTGTGGATCCGGAGCAGCGGTTGCGTGAACAGTTTCAGTTGTCTGTATCTAAATTGTATCATGAATGAGTGGTTTGAGTTCCCCGTCATGACCTCTAGTGTCTTGAGGCGTCCATCGGTGGTTGCGTGGCACAACCTCGGGACCTCTCGATTCAGGAGGCGGACTAGCGTTTTCGGCTCTTTACCTCGGGGGAAGGTCTTGTTGTGGGTCAGCGGGAGCAATGGGGAGGGTGTGGTGGTGAGAGACAGTCGTGTGGCTAGTTTATGCCACACCTGTATGGTCGCTTTGATGAGGGGGTGTGGAGCTGCTAACTGCCTACCCTGTTGGTGGTCCAGCCAAGGAAGGACTACGATGGGTCTGCCCACCTGTGCGGATTCCACGTCTTTCCACAGTTTAACTACCCCTGACTTAGTCCATTCCATGATCCGTTGGATGTGTGTGGCTCTGTAATACCCTCTGTAATCAGCGAGGGCCAGCCCTCCCTTTTCTTTGGGCAGCGTGAGCATGTCATGCTTTATTCTCGGTTTCAGTTTCTGCCAGGTGAATCTAAGTGTCTGAGAGAGGCAAAAAAGGCCTCTGGGATGGTACAGGGGATGGCCTGAAACAGGTACAGCACCCGCGGCAAGACGTTCAGTTTGAGAACTCCTACCCTGCCGAACCACGAGAGCCATACCCGTTCCCATTCAGTGAGGTTGTTCTGGATGGTGCGCAGCAGCAGTTGAAAATTCGCCTCGTATAGCTGGGCGAGATCCCTGGTGATCATTGCCCCTAGGTATCTCAGGGAGGAGTCCGACCACCCGAAGGGGAGGTCCCTTCTCAGTGCCATTGCTGTGCGCTTTGGGATTGAGATGTTCAGGATCGTGGATTTAGAGAGGTTTATTTTTAAATTCGATAGTTCTCCGTATGTATCAAATTCCCTCATTAGGGTCGGTATTGCTGTTGCAGGTTCGGTGACGAAGAACAATAGGTCGTCTGCATACACTGCTACGGAATGCCTCTTGTTCCCTATCTTCAGATAAGTGGGTTGTTCCGGATCGAGATCAGGAATGGTTCCAGTGCGAACACGAACAGAAAGGGTGAGAGTGGGCAACCCTGTCTGGTTCCATTCCTGATCGGGAAGGAGTCAGTGAAGGCTCCGTTCACACACACGCAAGCTGTCGGTCTTGAATATAAAGCTTTGATCAAGGTCATCATGGATGGACCCATCTCTAGTTCCTCCAGCACCTGGAACATGAAGTCCCAGGATATCCTGTCGAAGGCCTTCTCCGCATCCGTAGAGAGCAGGAGAAGGCCCTCTTTGCTGGTATTTGCGGTATGGATCAGGGCTAACGCCCTGATCGTGTTATCCCTAGCTTCGCATTGTGGGGTGAATCCCACTTGGTCCCTGTGTATTAGGTGTGGGAGGAAGGTTTGCATTCTCTGCGAGAGCCCTTTTGTGAAAAGTTTTAGGTCGTAGTTAAGCAGGGATATTGGTCGGTAATTGGCGCACTGTTCAGGGTCCTTCCCTTCTTTGGGGATCAGGGCGATGTTTGCCTCCAGGGTTTGTGGTGGGATCTGCATCCCGTCTCTGAGCGCATTGAGCGCCACCAGGAGGCAGGGGAGGAGGAGCTCCGCGTACGCTTTGTAATACCTGATGGGTAGACCGTCAGGTCCCGGGCTTTTGCCGGGTTTGGCTGTTTTGAGGGCCCATGCCATTTCCTGGGCGGTTATTGGTTCGTCCAGCTCTGTGCTTGCCTCTTGTGTGAGACGTGTGCCTATGCGGGTTTCTAGGTATCTGGTGATTCGTGCTTTCTTGTCCGCTAGTGCATTATCTGTTGTGTGTGGTTCTAGGCTGTATAGGTCTGCATAGTAAGTCCGTATGGCGTCTGCCATGTCCCGTGGCATGCCCTGGATCCTTCCCTGTTTGTCCCTAATCTTGGGGATATATGCTGTTGCCCTCTTTTTGGCTATCATACGTGCGGGGAGGGTGCCGCGTTTATTAGCGTTATTATAGAAAAATGCTTTAGTGTGTATGCATGCTCTGTGATAGGTAGCGCTGAGGATGGTAGAGAGTTCCCTCCGGAGCGTCGTTAGTTGTGCCCCGTCAGTGCAAAAAAAATTTCGGCCGGGTACCTTCCACTGCAGTGTCCCAATAGCTACAAATTTTTGGAACGCCTCAGACTCCACCAGCTTGTATGGTAAAAGCTGGTGGGCTAAGAGTTCAGACAAGCCAGCTGTCAGATGCCGGGCAAGGGGGTGACTTTGTGATATTGGCTTCTTACGCTCAAACATGTCCTTGACAGACACATGACTGTGGGCAGATGAGCGGGAACTGCTCAAGGCGGGAGACGGAGTGGCGGATGGTTGAGAGGGGGCAAGAAGGACAGCAGTGGTTGACGTGGCTGAAGATGCTAGACCAGGAGGAGGATGGCGGCTTAGAGTAGGCGTGCTGCTTGTACTCATGTGTTGATCCCATAGGCGTTTGTGATGTGAGATCATGTGCCTTCGCAAAGCAGTTGTACCTAGGTGGGTGTTGGACTTCCCACGACCCAGTTTCTTTTGGCACAGGTTGCAAATGGCATCACTGTTGTCAGAGGCAGACACACAAAAAAATGCCACACTGCTGAGCTCTGCAATGACGGCATTCTGGTGGTGGCAACAGCATGCGTTGATTGGCGTGCTGTCTGGCTGATCCCGGGTGCCGATGCATGCTGTCTGACTGTACCACTAGCTCCTTGCGACGACCTCCCCCTGCTTTCTAACTCGTCTCCTCCTCCTCTCTGTCTTCCCATCTGAACTTTCCCCCTGTTCTTCTTCTCTTCTAGCGGGCACCCACGTGACATCCACGGACGCATCATCATCATCAACCGCTTCACTTGTATCTGACAACTCAGCAAAGGAAGCAGCAGCGGGTACAACATCATCATCATCACACCGTACGCCCATGTGTGTAATGCTGACATATCCCTGTTATCTACATCCTCTGGCAATAATGGTTGTGCATCACTCATTTCTTCCAACTGATGTGTAAATAACTCCTCTGACAGATCAAGTGAAGCGGCTGTGGTGCTAGTGTTGTTGGTGGCGGCAGGCGGCGAGTGGTAACTTGAGAGGTTCCCGAAGCTAAGCTGGAGGAGGATGGTGCATCAAGGTTCCGAGCGGAAGCTGTAGAAGATTGTGTGTCCTGTGTGAGCCAGTCAACCATATCCTCAGAACTTTTCGAGTTCAGGGTACGTGGCCTCTGAACACTGGGCATTATTCTAGGGCCAAAGGGAATCAAAGCACCACAACCACGTTGGCCCCTGCAGGATGGCCTGCTTCTGCCTGTCATTTTTTTTTTTTTTTCGATTAGTGGTATTATGCGTGCAAGCTACTGTGACAACAGATATGAGTGGCACTGTGCACTGGCAGAAGTTGGCAGAGTAGACGCTGTATGCCTGACACACACGCTTGCAGACAACTAACTGCTATTCAATCTATTACAGTCATAATTTAATTTTTTTTAAATGTACACTACTGTTACACCAGATATGAGTTGCACTGGTGTGACACTGTGCCCTGGCAGGCTCTGAAACGCACACGTGTGAAGGAAACTGACTGCTATTATTTCACAGTCAAATTTCTATTTTTTTTAATGTACACTACTGTTACACCAGATATGAGTTGCACTGGTGTGACACTGTGCCCTGGCAGGCCCTGAAACGCACACGTTTGAAGGAAACTGACTGCTATTATATTAACCCCTTAAGACCGCAGCCAAATGTACAAGTTGTGAACGAAACAAAATGTAAACAAAACCTGGCATTTGCTCTATATGTCTGTCCAACCGTAATTCACCTCTTTCATATTAAATGCACCCCCCCTTATTATATATCATTTTATTCAGGGGAAACAGGGCTTTCATTTAATATCAAATATTTAGCTATGAAACATAATTTAATATGAAAAAAATGGGAGAAAATAAGATGTTTTTTATTTTTTAGTTCTACATGACATTTTAACTGTCAATATCATAATACTGTTTGCTTTTACTGCAATAAAATACACATATTTGTATTCAGCAAAGTCTCACGTGTAAAACAGTACCCCCTATGTACAGGTTTTATGGTGTTTTGGGAAGTTACAGGGTCAAATATAGTGTGTTACATTTGAAATTAAAATTTGCCAGATTGGTTACGTTGCCTTTGAGACTGTATAGTAGCCTAGGAAATAAATTTACACACATAATGGCATACCATTTGCAATAGTAGACGACCCAAGGTATTGCAAATGGGGTATGTCCAGTCTTTTTTAGTAGCCATTTGGTCACAAACACTGGCCAAAGTTAGCGTTAGTATTTGTTTGTGTTTGAAAAAATGGAAAAAAAAACGCCAATTTTGGCCAGTGTTTGTGACTAAGTGGCTACTAAAAAAGACTGGACATACCCCATTTGCAATACCTTGGGTTGTCTACTATTGCAAATAGTATGCCATCATAGGGGTAATTTTCATTCTTGGGCTACCATGGGGTCATAAAGGCAACGTAAGCAATCTGGCAAATTTTAATGTGAAAAAAATGAAACACAAGCCTTATATTTGACGCTGTAATTTTTGAAAACACCATAAAACCTGTACATGAGGGGCACCGTTGTACTCAGGAGACTTCGCTGAACACAAATATTTGTGTTTCAAAACAGTAAAAAGTATTGCAGCAATAATAGCGTCCGTGTAAGTGCTGTTTGTGCGTGAAAAATGCAAACAACGTCACTTTTACTAGCGATATCATCGTTGTAATACATTTTACTGTTTTGAAACACTAATATTTGTGTTCAGTGAAGTCTCTCGAGTAAAACAGTACCCCCCATGTACAGGTTTTATGGTGTCTTGGAAAGTTATAGGGTTAAATATAGTGCTAGCAAATTAAATCCCCTATACTTTCTGCATGGGTTGTCAGGCAGGTCCCGCTAATTGTAATTAATTAGAATACCTAATTATGTAAAATTATTACATAAATATATGTGTAGAATTAATATAGGAAACATGGGGGGATGGTTGCACTCACCTAAACATGCTTAAATGGGGTGCTGCTGGGGGCCATATTATACAATAAATACACAAGATCCAGCGCACTCTCCTATCTACTAAACAGCAACTTCAATGTCGACAGACTTTATTAGTCTGTAAAAGTTTGTTACAGGTGCCTCATCTCAGGTCCCTATTTAGCCTTGTACTGCAGAGAGCCTCAGATGGAATTTTTTCCCAAGTAAGTGGTTAATCTCATAAGAGCAGACATTAGACTGTGAGAGTAGGACCTGCCAAAGATGGGGTACATTGACGTTGTGGCAGGCTTATGCAATGTATGATCATATAATGTAACTAAATCCCCATTTTTTTGCCTAGATTAGGTGTTTTTAAAAAAAACTTTTACAGACTAATAAAGTCTGTCGACATTGAAGTTGCTGTTTAGTAGATAGGAGAGTGCGCTGGATCTTGTGTATTTATTGTATAATATGGCCCCCAGCAGCACCCCATTTAAGCATGTTTAGGTGAGTGCAACCATCCCCCCATGTTTCCTATATATATTTGGGAGTCTAGCCAACTCCTTGGTTCTGCACCCCTCCCTGTTACAGGTGCCTCATCTCAGGTCCCTATTTAGCCTTGTACTGCAGAGAGCCTCAGATGGAATTTTTTCCCAAGTAAGTGGTTAATCTCATAAGAGCAGACATTAGACTGTGAGAGTAGGACCTGCCAAAGATGGGGTACATTGACGTTGTGGCAGGCTTATGCAATGTATGATCATATAATGTAACTAAATCCCCATTTTTTTGCCTAGATTAGGTGTTTTTAAAAAAAACTTTTACAGACTAATAAAGTCTGTCGACATTGAAGTTGCTGTTTAGTAGATAGGAGAGTGCGCTGGATCTTGTGTATTTATTGTATAATATGGCCCCCAGCAGCACCCCATTTAAGCATGTTTAGGTGAGTGCAACCATCCCCCCATGTTTCCTATATATATTTGGGAGTCTAGCCAACTCCTTGGTTCTGCACCCCTCCCTGTTACAGGTGCCTCATCTCAGGTCCCTATTTAGCCTTGTACTGCAGAGAGCCTCAGATGGAATTTTTTCCCAAGTAAGTGGTTAATCTCATAAGAGCAGACATTAGACTGTGAGAGTAGGACCTGCCAAAGATGGGGTACATTGACGTTGTGGCAGGCTTATGCAATGTATGATCATATAATGTAACTAAATCCCCATTTTTTTGCCTAGATTAGGTGTTTTAAAAAAAAACTTTTACAGACTAATAAAGTCTGTCGACATTGAAGTTGCTGTTTAGTAGATAGGAGAGTGCGCTGGATCTTGTGTATTTATTGTGTAGAATTGATATATATGTATATATATATATATATATGTATATATATATATATATATATATATATATATATATATATATATATACATACATATGTGTATATATACATATATATATTAATATCACAATACAGTTAGAACGAAATAAAACACATCTATATATTTAATATTTTATTTTCAATTTTTTTTTTACGTATTTACATATTTTTTATATTATATATAAATCTATCTAACAATAATTATATATATATATATATATATATATATATATATATATATATTTAATCAGTATCAGTCTACGTGTAATTTGATATTAATATATATATATATATATATATATAATTATATATATTAAAATACACCTAGACAGTGTATGTGTGTGTATGTATATGTGTATATATATACTTAGATCATATATATATATATATATATATATATTTTTTTTTTTTTTTTTTACACTTATTTTATTTTATTTTAATTTGATTTCCAGCCAGCAGGGGGACTAACTGTCATTACAGTTAGTCCCCCTGCTGGCAATGCACCAGGCAATGCACCAGGCAGCTATCTCGACCAGGCAGCGATCGCCGGCGTGGGATCGCCGGTGACCGGGTAAGTAAATAAAAACCGGAGGGCGTACATTTACGTCCGGCGGTGTTTAGAGCCGCTTTAAAAAGGATGTAAATGTACGCCCTCCGGACTTAAAGGGTTAAAGTCAAAACATTTTTTTGTTTTTTTTAAATGCAAGCTATTGTGACACCAGATATGAGTGGTGGCACTGGGCAAGTGGGCACAGTATACGCTGTGAGCCTGACACACACGCTGGCAGGCAGGCAACTGCAATTAGATTACACAGGAAAAAAAAAAAGCAGACTGATGTTCTAGCCCTAAAAAAAGGCTTTTTGGAGTGCTGTCCTTACAGCAGAGATCAGATGAGTCCTTCAGGACTGTAGTGGACACTGAATACACTAGCCTAGCTATCAATTTCCCTATTAAATCAGCAGCAGCTACACTGTCCCTCCTCTCACTAAGAATACAGCTTCCGGAGCGGGGGAGGGGCTGGCCAGCATGGCGGACGGACGTGCATGAAGTGAGCTCCCTGCATACAGCCTGCAAAGTGAGACCCATCAAGGGAATAATACCTTTGGAGGTTGCTCACAGAACACTTACCTGTTCCTGAACACCAGGGAGCTTACACGATCAAGTTTGTAGCAGCCTATGACTACGCACTGTCCTGCGGCCTATCTGCTCTGGGGGTTCTGTGGCAGGGAGAAGCGGCCGATATCCCGGCCTGGAGCTCTCATTGTGTCTGCACCTCATATCTACAGCCCCGTCCCCCCCCCCCCCCTCTGGACCGGTGGGGGAAAGGCTAAAGAAACCCACAAGGCTAAATGGCCACTATTCACCCTGACAAAACGAGCCATTGTGTCACAGCTAAGATGGCCGCCACTCCAACAGAGCAATCAAGCCCACAATGGGAAGCTAAGTTCCATGACACCTTTGATGCTCTCTGTGCAGCCTTCTGGAATCGGATTGAATCACGGTAGAGGGCTTTGCTACTCACCTAGGATGGAAGAGATCTCCAGAGGTGCCCCAGCATTGTGCTCTCCATCGTAACAGAGAGCCAGGGGGGATGGCACACCAAACAGCCGCCCACGACTGAACAGGACCGATCCTAGAACCTCACAGGTTACTTATACTGAAGCTGGAGGGCTGGGGGGCGACCAGGCATCTTCTTCCACAGTGGACTGGGCTCAGGGAGCAAGGATGTTGATGCGCCGACCTGCTGACCCCCGTGGTCTGAGCAATCCTCTGGTGTACCCGGAAGGCGGTGGAAGCACTACTAAGCGGCACATGGATGCGAGAAGAGACGACCACTCTCTGAAGCATGTCAGAGGAATTGGCTAAAACATCTATGCTGCTGAAAATCTAAAATGCCCTTGTTATGAGGTGTAGTCAGTTTTCTAGCATTTAACAGCACTCACTAAGAGGTTATTTAGTCTACTTATTTCTAGTTTTGATATTCTGATTCGCACATGTTGATCTATAACTGGTGGTGTTAATCCCCTTACCCCTCTTCAGTTCAAGCATGTGTATTCAAACTTACGAACACTCTCAACATGTCTGACGATTTCCCTATGCCATGCTTTTCACTTATATCAAGACAAGTTTACCTAGCATGATTGTTTTATATTTTAAAAATGTGCAGTTCCTCTTGACATTTTGTTTCATAACTCTAAGTCTGTATTCCAACGTTTTGCATTGCGCCATATGTCATTGTCACTACGTGTATGTTCACTGCACTTCAAAAATAAAGCATTAAAAAAAAATGCAGCTTCCGAATGAATCTAAAATGGATGCTGTCCAGGAGGTTGGAGGGTTAGGGAGGGAGGGTCTGCTGCTGATTGGCTGGAATGTGTCTGCTGACTGTGAGGTACAGGGTCAAAGTTTACTCAATGATGACAAATAGGGGGCGTACCGAACATCGCATATGTTCGCCTGCCGCAGCGAACAAGCTATGTTCGCCAGGAACTATTCACCAGCGAACTATTCGGGGCATCTCTACTTCTTAGTTGTTGTAAAGCTTATTTTTCATCCTTGTCTCAAAGATGTCAATAGCACTAGTTCTAAAATTTCTAGGATTTGTCTTAATTAATACAAAGCACGGTTCACCACGCCAGCTTTCATCCTATATTCTATTAAAGCAGATCCTCCCATCCAATCATCCTCTTATCTGACATATCAAATAATATTGCTTGCTCCAGACTGAACAAGTAATTATTTACTGCATTTTTCAGTAACATTGCAAATACATACGAATGGCCACTTAGCCACGATAACATAATTTTGTAAAATTGATTACATTGTTTCATAAGATTGTTAGTTCATAATGTGATACCATTTACAGTATGTGACACCAATTATAATATTGCTTACAGTCCTTGAAATGTGGTCTGATTTCTATGTTAACAATCGATATCTATCTGTTTTATACAAATGTGAATCGTGACACACTGTTTCATTGTTTCATTGTAACTTCTACTGGAAAAACAATAAAAATCTTAAATAAAAAAAACTAGATTTGTTTTTCAGAGTTGTATGCGTATTTTCTATAACCTTTTCTCTGCATTTATTTAGATAAAAACACCTGTTTAATGTCAAAACTCTTGAATATTTCAACATATCCACATATGCAGAGAAGGAGTCAAATTTCCTACTTGGGGCAAATTTAAGCCCTATATCCAGTACTATATTCATTTTGGGAGAGATGGTACTTAGAGAGATTAATTATTCCGTCCGGTTTCCTATTTTTCCTTTCTTTCCGAATCTGTAATTTGACTCCTCCTCTGCATCCTCTTGATCTCTGTTCCTCCTTCTTTTTTTGTGGTGAAAAAACTACTCTCTCTCTTCTTTTCTCTAAAAAATCATTGCATGAATGTTTAGGTGTTTCCTCAGATAGGACTTCAAAACGATTTTTAGTTGCAATGTCCCTTGTATTTTGTCTTTTATTGGGGCTATGAGTTCTATACTCTATATAATTAGAGCTATTTATTGCTTTTACCTTAGTCCATTCCCCTTGTATTCTATGTTCTGGAGTTCTCCATGTTGTTTTCTTGTGTGTTTCATAACTGTTTAGCCTTTCCCTTTGTATGTTTTCACATACATTTTTATTTTCTCTGATTAAAACTACATTGGTTGTTTCTAGGTTGATATAGATGAGGAATAAACTTGAAAAGGGGGATATATTTGATTGTTTTTTGTTTGTTTCTCTCTCTCTCTCTTTCTCTCTCATACATTCTTCAATAAAAGTTTTACATTGCACATACATGCACATTTAACACACACACACACACACCTACATTTTTTGTGTGACAAATTTGTATAATATGTGAATTGATAGCCTTAGGAAAGTACAGGAGAACTTATGTCGCTGAGGGAACTATTCCGGAGGGACGGTGGGTTGATTTTATCCTGTATATCAGGTTTTTGCTCCCACTAGGTTCTCTTGTACTAGAGGGATAACTAGATAATGGAGCAGCATAGGTGAATAAAAAGTGGGGGAATGCGGGGTGATGCAACCCCTATTTGACTGTTTTCTTTTACCTTACTCATCTCACTCACTATAATTCATGTGCTCCCCTTTCCTACTTCAGATCTCATAGTTTAGATAAGGGATATATTATCATTTTTAAATGTGCTCAACATAAGAGAAGAAAAAGTGAGGGAATGTGGTGACATTCTGTCATCGAACTAATAAGGTGACTAGGGGTCATGTGACCAAGTTCATGTAGAACTTTCTTACAGGGGGATAAGCTTTACCCTTTGATATGGTAATTGGGTAATTCAATACCTTTACAAGTCAGGAAAGAAATAACCACTTCCCCCTATCTCCATTCCTCTCTGTTCCTTCTTGGCTGTGCTGCAGAGCAGATGTGCAGACACCATGTTCTAGCATGGGGAACCATGTTACACTCTGTTGCTTCCCTTTCTTCCTTGGTGGATGTGATGTTGAACTTGCAGCAGTGAGCCATTACTAGATGTGAAGGCCTAACCGTGGGTGAGATCAAACGTGTGGGGAATGGGATTACTATATAGATAGATTTAAAAAGGGTTGTTGCTCCGTGGGTCTGGGCTGTGTGTTTGTGATACATTTATATTCCGGCTCCCAGCCTCACTCTGCGACGCGCGAGGGAGCTGAGCAGACAGCTCAGGGGAAGTGCTCCCTCGCCAGCCTGCCGCCCGCCAATGCCGCCTGCCCAGCAGCCACTGGACCACCAGGGAGGAAGAGAACCCCCTCCCCCCCCAGCATTTCCAAAGGTAAGGAGGCTGGGGGGGGGGGGGTACATTTAAAAAAATATGTGTTAAAAATGTGAGTGTGTGTATGTCTGTTAGTGTGTGTATCTGTTAGTGTGTGTATGTGTCTGTTAGTGTGTGTGGGTGTGTGTGTATGTTAGTGTGTGTGGGTGTGTGTGGGTGTGTGTGGGTGTGTGTGTATGTCTGTTAGTGTGTGTATGTATGTCTGTTAGTGTGTGTATGTATGTCTGTTAGTGTGTGTATGTATGTCTGTTAGTGTTTGTGTGTCTGTTAGTGTGTGTCTGTTAGTGTGTGTGTATGTATGTCTGTTAGTGTGTGTGTCTGTTAGTGTGTGTGTGTCTGCTAGTGTGTGTGTCTGCTAGTGTGTGTGTCTGCTAGTGTGTGTGTGTGTGTGTCTGTTAGTGTGTGTATGTCTGTTAGTGTGTGTGTCTGTTAGTGTGTGTGTGTGTGTGTGTCTGCTAGTGTGTGTGTCTGTTAGTGTGTGTGTGTGTGTATGCGTATCTGTCAGCGAATGTGTGTGTGTGTATTTAGAAGGCGGGGGAAGGATGGGTGGGGGTGGCGGGGGAAGTAGGGTGGGGGTGTCGCGGGTGGGAGGGGGGCGCCTGAGTTTTGTCCTGCCTAGGGCAGCACAAAACCAGGATACACCACTGTTCATACATACACACTGCACTCATACACACACTGCACTCATACACACACTGCACTCACACACACACACTGCACTCATACACACACTGCACTCATACACACACTGCACTCATACACACACTGCACTCATACACACTGCATTCACACATACACACTGCACTCATACACACACACCCTGCACTCATACACACTGCACTCATACACACTGCACTCATACAGACACACACTACACTCATATACACACACACTGCATTCATATAAACACACCCTGCATTCATTATATACACACACTGTAAATTAATATTCAATTAATATAATTTTT
Organism: Pelobates fuscus; assembly: GCF_036172605.1. Classification (NCBI taxonomy): domain Eukaryota; kingdom Metazoa; phylum Chordata; class Amphibia; order Anura; family Pelobatidae; genus Pelobates; species Pelobates fuscus. The sequence continues at coordinate 251,638,525 of NC_086320.1, forward strand.
TTAGGATCTAATTTTATTTAGAAATTTACCAGTAGCTGCTGCATTTCCCACCCTAGTCTTATACTCGAGTCAATAAGTTTTCCCAGTTTTTTGGGGTAAAATTAGGGGCCTCAGCTTATATTCGGGTCGGCTTATACTCAAGTATACACGGTAATAAAAAATTATAAATACAAAATAAATATATAAAAACATAAAAAATTGAAAATAAAAAGTGTGTGTAAGTGTAGGAAATGTAAGTAGAAACAAAATGTCAGAATATTAATGACAATAGCACATGTGTGCCAAAAACCCATCAAACAAAGACAGTGATACACGAAAGTGGTATCTACTGTATAGTGTAGAGAAATCACCTCTCAATAACTCTATAGAGCTACTATATATCAATATGCACAATAAACTAATAAAAAATATATACAGGAAAAATCTGCTCACAATATACAATAAGAAACCTGCACCTGCAACAAAATAAAAAAATAGATAAAAAAAAAACTGGAAAAAAAAAGAAAAACAATATATAAGCATAAACATATAAGATACTGAGGGTAGTGGTGTTGTGGAGACAGGCTCAGGCACCGAGTGGAATGGTATTATGGAGAAAGGCTTGGAGACTATGGTGAGGCCTAATAGAAAGTAGTTGTTGTTTCAGGATTCTGTCATAAGTGTGGAGCTTTACAATAGTGGTCTTGTGAAATGTCTTCCCGGAGCTACTGCTCACAGAGACAGGAGACATATTTTTAATATTGTTAAAGCGAGCAAAGCAGGCAGGGGATTGGATGTACTTGTCTATCTAGGGACAAATGACCTGGCTTGAAATGATGTTTCAGAGGTAAAGGAAGTTTTTTGCCAATTATATACAACAGGTTGCTTCAACACTGTCATTCTCTGAAGTTCTGCCTGTGCACAACACTCAGAACGACAGGCGGATGTGTATTAGGGACTTTAACTTGTGGCTTGATGAATGGTGTCAGGAACAATGATTTGGCTTCATTTCTCATGGTATCTCTGTTTGGAATAGAAATAAACTGTACAGAAAATATGGTTTGCATCTTTCTCAAAAGGGAACGCATGTTCTCAGTGAGCAGTTCAGAGGTTTTGCTAGGATGTATTTAAATTAAGGGAGGGGAGGGTGCAAAAGGGTGATAAAAACATCAATCCAATTGGCCCCCAAAACAAGAACAGAAGGTGCCTGTAGCAAGTGTGTTAAAAATGGCAAGCTTAGAGCCATGTCTACAAATGCTTGCAGTTTAGGAAAGAAGATACATGAACTTGTGGCAGTAATGGCAAATGATAATGTAGATTTAGTTGCTGTTACTGAGACATGGTATGATAAGAAAAAATAACTGTGACATAGCAATATAGATAAGACATGTGAAGGATAGCATCAAATCTAGCCTAATAAAAGTTAGTGAGGCGAACAACGAGACTGTTTGTTTGGTAATCACACAGTAACTTGTGTAGGTGTGATTTATAGGCCCCAAAGACAAATTGAAGAGTTAGATAATCTACTAGTTGAGGAAATAGCTAAAATGACAATGAAAGGGGAAGTTATCATCATGGGTGACTTTAATCTTCCTGGTGTGAACTGGAAAACCAAAATAGCTGTGTGTGCCAGGAGCGCACACATTCTAAACTCCCTACTGGGATTGTCTCTAAAACAAGTCGTTGAGCAGCCAACTTGTAAAGAGGCCATACTAGATTTAGTGTTAAACAAATGGAGATTTCGTATCAGATATTACTGTAGGTGAAAGTTTAGGATCCAGTGATCATCAGTCAGTGTGGTTTAATATAAGAACAGTGACTGAGTCACACCACACAAAAACAAAAGATTTAGACTTTAGAAAAACAGATTTTTCTAAAATTAGAATATGTGTAAATGAGTCATTATCAGACTGGAGCAATTTAAATGGAGTCCAAGAGAAACAGGATTATTTAAAAGTTGCATTGCTGAAGGCAACAGAAAATTGCATTAGGCGTGTCAGTAAAAGGAAAAAAAAAAAAAAAATCAAGAAACCACTTTGGTACTCTGCAGATGTGGCCAAAATAGTAAAAAAAAAAAAAAACAGTTAGCCTTAAGTAATTATAAAACAACCCAGAGTGAGGAAGATAGACAGATCTATAAGATTAGGCAGAAAGAGGCTGAGCAAGTTATACGAGCTTCCAAATCACACACAGAAGAGAAAATAGTACATTCAGTAAAAAAAAGGGGGACACAACATGTTTTAGATGCATACATGAGAAAAGGAAAGTAAAACAAGTATTAGATTAAAAACAAAATAAGGAATGCATGTAGAAGAGGATAAAGGTCTAGTTGACTGTCTCAATGAATATTTTTGTTCAGTATTTACAGATGGAAATTAAGGAAATGGGCCCAGTTAGGAAAAATGACAAATTAGTAATTTGTTACATGTGAGTTTACAGAGGAAGAAGTTTTATTTAATCTGTCAAAAGTAAAGACAAATAAGTCAATGGGACCTGATGGAATACACCCAAAGTTATAAAAAATAGCTTAGTGGTGAACTAGCAAAACCATTAACAGATTTAATTAACCAATCATTGTTAACAGGGGTAGTCCCAGAAGATTGGAAGTTAGCAAATGTTGTTAGTAGGGAGGAGTCGAGGCAACTATTGGCCAGTAAGCCTTAATTCAGTAGTGGGGAAAGTAATGGAAACCATGTTAAAGGATAGGATTGTTGAGCACCTAAAATCACATGGACTTATCAGAGACAACATGGGTTTACTTAAGGGAGATCATGCCAAACTAATCTGATTGATTTTGTTGATTGGGTAACTAAAATAATAGATCAGGGTGATGCAGTACCTAACCTAGATTTCAGTAAGGATTTTGACACTGTTGAACATAGAAGGTTTATCAATAAACTGCAAATTTCAATATTGTTGAATGGGTAAGGCAGTGACTGAGTGTTACGACACTCACCGCCAGGTAGAGGAAGCCGCCGTTTAGTGAATAATCCCCTTTCTCCAGAAATGCAGTTTATTTTTTTATTTTTTTAAATTCTTTATTTTTGTTGTGCGAGCATTACATCATACTTGAGTAGCCACGACAGCTATATCAAGCTACATTGTAACAGTTGAAAACAGTATCATGGCATAAGAGTTACTGTACATTTTTAAAATGAGAACCTGTAATAAAAAACTCAGCGTGTAACAACAGCTTATTATCTTAAGTTATTGCCGTAGGCCAGTGGTAGTGGGCCTAGTGGGCGTCCCTTGTGTGTCTTAAGGTGCGGCTTTTGCTTGGCCTGCTTTCTTTAGTTGGGACTGGTGTATCTATGCTGTTAAGGTGTGGGAAACAGCCTAGGTATGCCAACTGGTGTGGTCAGGCATTGTGCCTGTAGTGGGGGCGAGTGTATGGCCCAGAGTTGTGTAGGCTTGCAAGATAAAAGAAAAACAATAAAAAGAAGATGAACATAACAAAAGCTGGTGTATAAACAAACATGTCAGTTAAGATAGAGGATTTCGGTGAAGTATCTGTATGGCTTGAAAGCCAGCTCCGTGTAGTGAGGCTGAGATATCCTGGGAGCTGTTTGGAGATGGGGGGAGTTAGGTGGTATATTGGAGCCAATTGCCTGGGTTATTCCCGGTGTCTATAGTGGGTGCCTATTAGCCCTTTGAATATGAAGTTGGAACATATGAAACATGTGAGATAGGTAGAGAAGGTAAATAATAACATACAAAACATAGGTATATAGCCGGCAGCCGGTGGTTCATGAGGTCTTTTTTCCGGAGGCACCCTCGCTGGTCGGGACAAACGGGATGACGTTGGCCGGGTCACAAGCCATTGTTTTCGGAGGGGTTGCAAGTCCAAGTTTGGCCACCACAGTGTCCATCTCTGCTATGTCCTTGACTCGCTGTTCAGTTGTCAGGATCGGGACAGGGATCCAACACGCAAAGTACAAACAGGACAGGGTACGTATACCGGACCTTAGAATGGCCGGACTAACGTACGGAGAGTAAAGAGAATGGTCAGAAACAAGCCGAGGTCGAGGGAACGAGAGGACAGGTGAGCGAGGAACAAGCCGGGTCAAGGATACCAGAGGGAAACAGAGTGAGTCAAACTAGCCGGGTCGGAACCAAAGGAATAACTGAAATCGCCAGAGCACTGTGTGACTAGACAGGCTAGAACCACGACAGGGCAATGAGTGAATGGGAGAAACAGGTTTAAATACCCTGGTTACAGTGAGTATACCCGCCTCCGACGAGTCCTGAGTGGCTTCCAGTCACTTGAGTGACAGATCGGTCCGGACTGACGTCATGACGTCGGGCAGCGTGCGTGACGTCATAAAATGAGACGGATCCCTCGCGGCCGGCGTGAGAGTGTCTAGGGGAGCCGCGAGGGATGGAGGAAGCCGACCTGCTGGAGGAGTAAACTACTAAGTCTCTACCTCTTTCGGAGGTAGAGGCTTCAGGTACCCTGACATCAGTGCCCTGATGCTGTATTATAATACATCGTCAAAACGATTGTCAAAACTCCCGAACGGAGCATACGAACGCGGCAACTCCCGATTAGCAATTCAGTTGAATTCCTTCCACAGCTAGAAATAACGAAAAGTACTGTCCCAATAATAAATCCCTCCACAAACGAGACCAAGCTCTGTCTTGAAGGTCAACCAGGAATGTTTTTAATGGGGGCTACCTGCCCGGTATTTATGCAGGTCTCCACAAGGTGGACACTCCCCTAGGGGACCTTGTGGAAGACTATACAATATACAATATATTTTGCCAATCGCAGTGGCGTCAACATAAGCCCTTCCCATCTTACCCATCAATCCTTCTTCTCTATCCCGGAGATAATTGGGAAGAAACCTAATTATCTCCCAGGATAGAGACAATCACCATTTTAAAATACAATGATAAAAATACAGTAAAATACATAAATGCAAAAGTACTGAATAAAAATAGTTTGTGCAACGTATCCCCAGATAGCCTGGATCTGAGTGCATATTTCTACCGAATAGCGCTCAGATCCGATGTACGTAGTTTAATCGTCATGGAGTCAAAGTCTTTCACAAGTCCTTCGGTATACGAATGACTCCATGGGACGGCTATCTGGGTAAAGTCCATACGAATGCTATAAAACTCCTGAACTGACCGGTGTCCGTACGCCTCGACGAAATAGAAGGCGGGCAGCAGCTTCCAGCGGTGTTCGGTAGATGAAGTGTCCGTTTTTAGTTCCATAGGATTTGCACCGAACACCGCTGATTCTCCTCGTGTCCCAAAAAGGCCGCCGCCTCGTGGTCGGCATACGAACGACGACCACCCGTACAAATGGAATGGAGAGGTGTCTGCGGTTAACCACAACGTTCTAATTGGGGCCAAGAGGTTAACCAGCAGCACACTCCTTTCCTGGGTGGCCGTTTGTTCGGCAGTTTCATTCGGTAGTTCAGTATCACACGAACAGGGGCATACGGACAGGAAATCCAGTGAAATTAAGGCAAACAGATGAACCAACAATATAAATCCATACAGATGGATCTGTCACACTGAGTGAAAGGCAATAGAGGGTTGTAGTCAATGGAGTATACTCGAAGCATGGGCTTCTCATCAGTGGGGTACCTCAGGGATCTGTACTTGGACCCACTATCTTTAATATTTTTATTAGTAATATTGCAGAAGTTCTTGGTATGTTATGGTATGGTAAGGAATGTCTTTTTGCTGATGATACTAAGATATGTAATAGGATTGATGTTCCAGGAGTGATAAGCCAATGGCAAATGATTTAGGTGAACTAAAAAAAATGGTCATAGTTGTGGCAACTGACATTTAATGTGGATAAGTGCAAGATAATGCATATTGAACATAAAAACGCAAGGGCAGAGTACATAATATTTGATAGAGTCCTAACCTCAACATCTGAGGAAAGGAATTTAGGGGTGATTGTAACGGATCGACGACACCCCGACTGGGTACCTCCGTTGATGGATGCTCCTAGCGCTTCGTGAGGGCTCCAAGCACTCTAGCTGACACCATAACCACCGTGGACTCATTCAGAGAGAAGCAGGAACAAGCTCTTAAAAGAGCTTAGGAGTGATTATAGCAAGGGAATATGCAGAACATAACAATCCCTTGTAGCAGATTCCCACAATAAGAGATGCCACTCCAAATTGAGGGTGAAGTAGAACTGAACTTTTATTCAAACACTCTGCTTTTATGCCCATTCTACAAACATAGTACTGCCCACAGGGTTTTGAAGTACAACCAATCACTACATACAATACACTCAGACACTCCCACACAAAGTCCTCCCCTCTGCCTGTGATATAATTACTGAACACAATGGGCTAACATAATTATCACAGGCAGGGAAATACACAGTTTTGCACAATATTAATAACTCCAAAACTATACATAACATTCACATAAAACTTACATTTTCAGAATCAGCATACTTCAAATACAAACATATGTCACAATCATACAAATTGGTCCAGTGGGTCAAAAGTTAGTTGGAAGTCCCTTTGTGACCGCCAGCAAGCATGGCTTGGGTGTGGTAAGCCAATTATCTCCAGCATACAGAAAATAGCTCTACTCACAACAACAATAAAAACACATAACAATACATAATTCCTATAACACTGAACAGAACCCCCACATTCAACCTATCCCCAGATAGCTTGGATCTGAGCGCTCATTATATCTGAACAGCGCTCAGATCCCACAAACACAGTCAAATCGCCATGGGGTTAAACGATAGCAAGGGCTGATGAGAGACAGAGGAGGGGCAAAACAGCAAGTTACAACTAGTCTGGAAGTGTCCCTGGGACAATGCCCTGCTGGAGAACAATAGACAGGAAACAGGGGAGGGGCACACCTTCCCATGTATTCAAAGGGGCAGAAAAAGTGTTTCAAAATGCAATAAGCCCAAATAAGTTTCTTAAAGGGCAATACATCCCAGGGGCCATAGTCACAAGGCAATAGGTCTTCTCCAATGCCCAGTGGTTTTGCCACAGTGATTATTTCTTATGACTTACAGGTAGGCAGACAATGTAATAGAAAAGCAGGAAATGCTAGCAGCATGCTTGGTTGTATAGGGAGAGGTATTAGCAGTAGAAAGTAGAAAGTGCTCATGCGATTGTACAGAACACTGGTGAGACCTCACTTGGATTATTGTACACAGTACTGGAGACCGTATCTCCAGAAGGATATTGATACTTTAGAGCAGAGTTTCCCAATTGGTGAACACTAATTGGGGTTCCGCGAAAAATGTGAAAGAAAATTGAAAAAAATAGACGCGGGCAGCGAGGGAGCAGGGAGCTATGATCTCCCTGCTCAGCTCCCTCGCGCTCACAGCAGTGATGCCGGAGCCGGAATATGACGTCACTCCGGCTCCGGCATCACTAGGAGGTGTGCAAAGGAGCTGAGCAGAGAGATCAGAGATCCCTCGCCGCCCACCTCCACCACTCACCTGTCTGTCCCTTGACGCCCGCCAAGCTGCAGCCATCAACATTGGACCACAGGGACTTCATGCCAGCAGCCCCACTGGTCCCCAGGGAGTCCATGCCAGCACTTCTAAAGGAGGGTTGGATGGAGTAAAATGTAAAAAAAAAAAAAAGGTGTGTCTGTTAGGGAGTTTGTATGTGTTTGTGTGTTTGTCAGTGAGAGTGAATGTGTGTTTGTCAGTGAGTATGTGTTTGGCAGTGATAATGTATCTGTTCTTGTCAATGTCAATGAGTGTATATGTGTTTGTATTTGTGTCTGTAAAAGAGTGTGTGTTTGTCAGTGAGAGTGTATGTGTGCATGTCCAAGAGTGTGTGTGTCTGTCAAATAGTGGGTGTGTCAGTGTGTATCTGTGTCAAGGTTTGTGTATGTGTCACTGTGTGTGTGTGTGCCAGTATGTATCAATGTGTATGTATGTGCCTGCATGTGTATCTGAGTGTGCCAGTGTATGTATGTGGGTGCAAGCGTGTGTATGTCACTGTGTGTATCTGAGTGTGCATATATTTGTGAGTCAAGGTGTGTATATCTGTCAGTGTCAGTGTCAGTGTGTATTTGTGTGCCGGTGTGTATTTGTGTGCCAGTGTGTGTGACACAGAGATACACACACTGGCACATACAAACACAGATATACAAACCTTGACACACACCGGCACATGCAAACACAGATACACACACCTTGACACACATTTACATACATACACAGATACATACAGTGTGTTAATGTGTGTGTATCTCTGTGCCACTATCTGCCAATGTGGGTATTTGTGTGTCAGATTTATACACACTGGCACATACAAACACAGCTACACACACCTTGGCATACAGATGCATACAAACACAGATACACTGACTTTGAAACAGACACACACACCTTGACACACAGATGCATACATACACACTGTGTGTCAAGGTGTGTGTATCTGTGTCAGTGTTTGTATCTGTGTGCCACTAACTGCCAGTGTGTATCTGTGTGTCAGATTCATACACACTGACACATACAAATACACACACCTTGATACACAGACACATACAAACGAAGATACACAGACTTTGAAACAAACACACACACACACCTTGACACACAGACACACACATACATACACACAGATACACATTGTCTGTCAAGGTGTGTGTTTCTGTGTCAGTGTGTGTATCTGTGTGCCACTATCTGCCAGTGTGTATCTGTGTGTCAGATTCATACACACTGGCACGTACAAACACAAATACACACACCTTGACACACAGATACATACACACACAAAGATAGATACACACTGTGTGTCAAGGTGTGTGTATCTGTCAGTGTGTGTATATGTGTGCCACTATCTGCCAGTGTCTGTATCTGTGTATCAGATTCATACACACTGGCACATACAAACACAAATACACACACCTTGACACATAGATAGACACACACACATATGCACACTGTGTGTCAAGGTGTGTATATCTATCAGTGTGTGTATCTGTGTGCCACTATTCATAAACACTGGCACATAGATTCATAAACACTGGCACATAGAAACACAAATGCACACACCTTGACACATATTTACACACTGCGTGTGTATCTGTGTGTCAGATATGCAACTGGCACATACAAGCACAGATATACACACCTTGAAAGACAGATACATACATACACAGATACATACAGTGTGTTAATGTGTGTGTATCTCTGTGCCACTATCTGCCAGTGTGGGTATTTGTGTGTCAGATTTATACACACTGGCACATACAAACACATATACACACACCTTGGCATACAGATGCATACAAACACAGCTACACTGACTTTGAAACAGACACACACACCTTGACACACAGATGCATACATACACACAGATACACACTGTGTGTCAAGGTGTGTGTATCTGTGTCAGTGTGTGTATCTGTGTGCCACTAACTGCCAGTGTGTATCTGTGTGTCAGATTCATACACACTGACACACACATAAAAAAAAAAAAAGGTGTGTGTGTGTGGGTGGGGGGGGGGGGGTCCACGATGTGGATACACTATGTCAAAGGGTTCAACAGGAAAAACGTATAGGGAAACGCTGCTTTAGAGAGAGTTCAGAGAAGGGCTACTAAATTGGTTCTTCAATTACAGGATAAAACTTACAAGGAAAGGTTCAAATAACTTAACATGTAGCTTGGAGGAAAGACAAGACAAGGGGGATATGATAGAAACATTTAAATACATAAAGGGAATCAACACAGTAAAAGAGTTTAAGCATGCGCGGGAGGGGCATAAGGCTAGCCTAACAATAAGATAAGGCAAGGGACTAATGAAAGTATTTCGGAAATTGGGCATACTAGATGGGCCGAATGGTTCTTATTTGCCGTCACATTTTGTTACATAAGGTATGAAGGTGTACAAGAGATACATAATCATTACAGAGTATATATAGCAGAGTTATACTATGTTGACAGTGACAGTTGGCGTACCATGCTAAACACCAGGTTTTGTGATGCCTGTTTATAACATATGCATATGAATTACAACAACTTGACAGCTTCAACAGGGGATAAATGTTGGGGGGATGAGGGTGAGAGTGAGTATATAGGTTGGAAGGGCAGGGAGGGAGGGGGGAGTAGCTGCAACATCACTACACCCCTGCCAAGATTGGTAGCAAGTTAGAGATGGTCATCCCCTCTGGGTAGCTCAAGGGTGAGAGAGTCAGGGATCAATTAAGCTTCTAAATTCTATAGTATGCATACATTCATTGATCTTATCCTATCTGGGAACTCACTGGGATTGAGGTATTTTGGAAATGTACTATGCTCTAGGGGTGCCACCTAGACTGTGTCGACTTTGTCTAAGGCAAAGGATTTTTTTTTTTTACTGTAAGAACAATAAGGATGTGTAATTTTATCAGTGTCCATACAGATGTTCAAACAGCTACTAGATGCATACTTGCAAAAAACAGAATATTCAAGTGTTGCAGACCGTTTCACACACAAGAGGATAAAACCCAGTTTAGGCGATAATCCCCTTTCAGATAGACCAGCAGCTACTGCAATCACCAATCTCCCGAACTCCAAACTGTACAAATCTCCCAACTCCCGAACTGGAAACACACGAACCCTGGAATAGCTGAACAGGAAAAGCATACAATCTGCTTACACTCCTGGCAGTCAGCATACAATCCAATTCCCCCAATAACGAGACGACACTTCGTTTTGAGGGTCAAGCAGAATCTGAGGCTGGCACACCCAGCCTGGTTTTTATTACAGTTGTTGAGAATACAGAACCACCCACAGGGAGGGACAAAACAACCAATCAATCTGTACAATACACACAGACACTCGCACACAAAATCCTCCCCTCTGCCTGTAATATGATTACTGAACACAATGGGTAATCTCATTATCACAGGCAGAAGAATACAGTTTTATAAAACATATCACAGGGAACCCAAAACATGCAATAACCCCATATAAAGTATATCATCAGAACCAGGAGATCTGGGTGAACCACATATCCAAAATTCACCCAGATCCATTCAGCAGTTTGGAAGATACAGTTTAATGCAGATTCCGCAGAACATATACAGATTATATAAACAAATATTACTGTATAATGTGTCCCCTGTTGTATAGTTTGAAACTACTGCACAATGTCTTTGTGTACCAAATACCGGCGAGATGGCACCGTGTAAAAAAGTCACAACAATGTCTGTGAGTTAAAATGGCCGCCATCCATTGTTCTCACCATGTGCTTCATCCATTGTTCTCACCATGTGCCTCTGATACATGAAATGGTGGCCACCCAGTAACTCCACAGTATGTCTCCAGATGGTTCTTAAAGGGCCAGTAGCAGTATAATATAATACAACATGCCCAAATCAGTTTCTTAAAGGGCAATCTATCCCAGGGCCATAGTCGCAGGGCAGGAGGCTAGCAACCAGGCTCCTCCAGTGGACAGTGGCGAGGTTGGTTTCGCCACACTTCTCCCCTTTACCAACTAGACTAACAGGGTATCTGACCTCCTGCCGGTCAGTGCCCTGTTAGTCCAGCAACCCACCCACAAAACAGAAATAGCAGTACAGCCCACCCACAATAACTGGTTACTACACCTGGGTAGAGGAGAACTGTGTCCATGTCCAGGTGCCTCACCACGACTGTGTGGGGAACTGTTAGGCTGCCTTGGTGGGTTGCTGAGTGGGCAGAGACCAGCGGTACTCTGCCCTGATGCCAGTGCTACCACGGAAGTAGCCTGGATGGAGCCTGGTCACTGGAGGGGGAGACCAACTGTCTCCCCTCTGGATACACCGCTCTGTGGCTGGGGGGCAGGACCGACCATCCTTACCCCTTGTGCTGCCGGTGCAGAGACTACGGTCCCCTCTGCATCGTTGGGGGGCGCAACATCTCCCCTTGGTGGGCTAGGCTGCCGCTGGAGAGAGGGTGTAACAAGCTCCTCTCTCTGGACTGTCAACTGCCGCTGTGGAGAGGGGGTAGCAGGCTCGTCTCTTGGACCCTTTCTCTGCTGGTGGAAAGGGGAACCAGCTGTCTCCCCTTTCATTATTTTGTCCTGCTGCTGGGGTGTGAGACTGACGGTCTCTGCTCTCTTTAGGACACTCTGTCGCTGGGGAGGAAGGACGGCCCCTTCAGCTCCCTGGGGTGCACACTGCCGCTGGGGATGAAGGACACACCTTCAGCTCCCTGGGGTACACACTGCCGCTGGAGAGGAAGGACTGCACCTTCAGCTCCCTGGGGCACACACTGCCGCTTGGGAGGAAGGCCGGCACCTTCAGCTCCCTGGGCTACACACTGCCGCTGTGGAGGAAGGACAACACCTTCAGCTCCCTGGAACTCACGCTGCCGCTGGGGAGGAAGGACGGCACCTTCAGCTCCCTGGGATACACACTGCCGCTGGGGAGGAAGGACGATACCTTCTGCTCCCTGGGGGACACACTGCCGCTTGGGAGGAAGGACGACACCTTCAGCTCCCTGGGACTCACACTGCCGCTGGGGAGGAAGGACGACACTTTCAGCTCCCTGGGGTACACACTGTCATGGGGGGGAAGGACAGCACTTTCTGCTCCCTGGGACACACACTGCCGCTGGGGAGGACGGACGACACCATCAGCTCCCTGGGTTACACACTGGCGCTGGGCAGGAAGGACGACACCTTAAGCTCCCTGGGATACACACTGCCGCTGGGGAGGACAGATGACACCATCAGCTCCCTGGGTTACACACTGCCGCTGGGGAGGAATGATGACACCTTCAGCTCCCTGGGATACACACTGCCGCTGGGGAGGAAGGACGGCACCTTCAGCTCCCTTGGACACACACTGCCGCTGGGGAGGACAGACGACACCATCAGCTCCCTGGGGTACACACTGCCACTGGGGAGGAAAGACTGCACCTTCAGCTCCCTGGGACTTACTCTGCCGCTGGGGAGGAAGGACGACACCTTCAGCTCCCTGGGATTCCTTTTTGGCCAAATCTACTAGGGATTGCAGGTACTCTCCTACTAGTTTCCTGGCGAGCTGCACGGCTCTCTCCGGGGGGTTGGGTCCATAGCCAGACAGCACCTCATTAACCTCTCTGTCAAACTCCAACTGAGTGTAGTCATATGCCATGCTTGCTCTGCTGAAGTTGATTCTTTTGTAGATAGGGTCGCTGTACGGGTACCGTTTCACACACAAGAGGATAAAACCCAGTTTAGGTGATAATCCCCTTTCAGATAGACCAGCAGCTACTGCAATCACCAATCTCCCGAACTCCAAACTGTACAAATCTTCCAACTCCCGAACTGGAAACACACGAACCCTCGAATAGCTGAACAGGAAAAGCATGCAATCCGCTTACACTCCTGGCAGTCAGCATACAATCCAATTCCCCCGATAACGAGACAACACTTCGTTTTGAGGGTCAAGCAGAATCTGAGGCTGGCACACCCAGCCTAGTTTTTATTACAGTTGTTGAGAATACAGGACCGCCCACAGGGAGGGACAAAACAACCAATTAATCTGTACAATACACACAGACACTCCCACACAAAATCCTCCCCTCTGCCTGTAATATGATTACTGAACACAATGGGTAATCTCATTATCACAGGCAGAAGAATACAGTTTTATAAAACATATCACAGGGAACCCAAAACATGCAATAACCCCATATAAATCACATATCCAAAATTCACCCAGATCCATTCAGCAGTTTGGAAGATACAGTTTAATGCAGATTCTGCAGAACATATACAGATTATATAAAAAAAATAATTACTAATAATTACTAATTACTAAAATAATGTGTCCCCTGTTGTATAGTTTGAAACTACTGCACAATGTCTTTGTGTACCAAATACCGGCGAGATGGCACCGTGTAGAAAAGTCACAACAATGTCTGTGAGTTAAAATGGCCGCCATCCATTGTTCTCACCATGTGCTTCATCCATTGTTCTCACCATGTGCCTCTGATACATGAAATGGTGGCCACTCAGTAACTCCACAGTATGTCTCCAGATGGTTCTTAAAGGGCCAGTAGCAGTATAATATAATACAACATGCCCAAATCAGTTTCTTAAAGGGCAATCTATCCCAGGGCCATAGTCGCAGGGAAGGAGGCTAGCAACCAGGCTCCTCCAGTGGACAGTGGCGAGGTTGGTTTTGCCACATCAAGGACATAATATTTCAATGTAGGGCGATAACTGCTTGATCCAAGGATAAATCTGACTGTCATTCTGGGGTCAAGAACAACTTTTTTTTCCTAGCTTGTTGCAAAATTGTGCTTGCGACTGTTTTTTTTTTTGCCTTCTTTTGGATCAACAGCAAAAAACAAATGTGAGGCAGGCTGAATTTGATGGACGCAAGTCTCTTTTCAGCTATGTAACTATGTAACCATGTCTTGATTTCATCTATTAGTGGTATACCGTAACATCATTCACACACTTTGTTTTGTTAACAAGGTCAGGATTATGTTCACAGCTGTCGGAGTCGTACAACCTTCTCAAGTGGATGTGTTTTCAACGAGGTTTTCAACGAGGCAGGCAGCATGGTCGCCATGTGTTGGGGCTAATAAGTAAAGGTAGTATGTTTCCTATAAATAATTTTTAGATAGGAATTGACATTTATAGGGGTCAGCTTATGTTAGTGGTGATGTGGCGTGGTGAGTCTTATAAAGGAATGACTCCCACGTTGTCCAAGCTGACGCTAGGTATTTTTTAGGGGGTAGATGTTTCCTTACCATGAGTTCATATTGTTTAGTTATTTCTACTGTTTGGATAAAATGGGCAATAGTAGGAAGGTCTGTTGTTCGCTACAATCTACTGATAATCATGAGGGCAGCAATGGGTGTGTGATATATGAGATATTTGTGGTCTTTCAAGAGACCCTTTGGGAAGAGATGTAGTAGATATGTTTCCCGCAGTCTTGGTAGGTATGCCTGAGTATTTGCGGATGAGCTGCTCTATGTCAGACCAGAATTTAATTATTTGTGAACAAGACCACCAGATATGGGTCACCGTGCCTGTTTTCGATAAGCAACGCCAACAAGTGTCTGATAGGCCCGGGTTACTGTGTTTTAATTGGGTAAGCACTATCGGTAGATGATTTTCTTTGCAATCTCCGTGTGAGAGGTACACAAGGAGAGCTTTGTGTGTGCCAGACGTATTTGCCATTGCCTTGGAGTGTTTTTGACATATATGATAGAGATCCACCTAGTGGTTGATTGCAATCTGAGGCATATCTCTTCAACGTCCATCAGCTGTACACCATTTACAGTATTGTAGGAGATCACAGTTTGTGTCTTTGACCAAGATAACATTTGCGTATATACAGATTTTGCCGTATTGGGTAACCCATATTGTTTCTGGACAACATTAAAGCATTTCAAGCTAGATCCTTGGTAAATGTGATAGAGGTGTGTGGCACCGTGTCTATGCCACAGTTTATAGTTTAAATCCGGGATAAGGGAGGCCAAGGCCTTCAATGGTCCCCTCAGTTAAGGAGTCCTGTCTTTGACTTTATCCCATAAATTGAGTGTGAGTTTGTTGGTGGGGAGTATATCTTTGTATTTCGATCTTAGTTTCCTAGACATCCATGCAAGTGCAGTGATAGTGAAGTGATTGGTATAGACTGATATAAACGTATTTGGGGGGTGGCTAGAGTGACCACTTGCCAATAGGATTGGGCTAATTAGTGCTGCTCTGTAATACCCTACTACGTTTGGTAACCCCATTGCACCATGTGAGAAGGTTTGTACATGGTAGCTTTCGTAATTCTAGGTTTGGAGTTGCTCCAAACAAAGGCATTAATTAACTTTTGTGCTTCGTGGAAGTATTGAGTGGGGATTTTAATAGGTAGGGTACACAATAGGTATTATTTTGGGATAATTAGCATTTTGGTTGCTGCTACCCTGCCTGTCCAAGATATAAATTTACATCTACAACTTTGTAGTTGGGTTTTTACCTTGCTTAGCAAAGTTTGATAATTGGACTTGTAAAGGCCTAAGGGCTGTAACATCAGGGTTACTCCCACACATTTTAGCAAGTCTGTTCGCCATTCATATGCAAAAGCATTTTTTCAGGGTGTCTGGTGTGTGTTTTGGGATATGAATGCCCATCACTTGCATTTTCAATATGTTTAGTTTATAGTCAGAACATTTGCTATACTACAAAAGGGTGTTATGAAGATTAGGCAGTATGTTGTATTGTAAGTAAGATGGCATCTGAGAACAAGGTCACTTGCCAAGATGTATAGTATTGGGGAGAGTGGGAACCCCTGTCTGGAGCCATTGGAAATTGTGAAACTGTGGGACATGAAACCTCCATTGACCACTTGTGCCGATGAGTGTGAGTACAATGCCTTTACCAGAGACAAGAACTGTGGGGGGAAGCCCAATTTCCTTAGGACCACGGGGAGAAAGGGCTTTTTCTGTGTCTAGTGAAATAAATACATTGGGGGCCCTCCCCCCTCGCAGCTCACCCAGCAAGTCCAGAACTTCCCTTGTTCCATTTGCACCCTGGCGTCACTCACAAACTCCGCCTGATACGAACATTTGCACAATTATCCAACAGGGAGTAGATTTTGGTAAGTAGCTTGGTATCAGTGTTGAGAAGTGAAATCGGTCGCAGATTTAGATTTTATGGTGGGGGGTTTCCCTGGTTTAGGGAGGGTGGCCACGTGAGCCATAAGCATTGTGTGTGGCATGTCACCTGTATGTATTGTGTGGTTGTGCTCGCTCCAGTTTCGGGGTTATGATATGGGAGAAAAGCTAGTATGCGTTTATGAGGCCATCTGGCACAGGGGATTTCCCCGATGGTAGGGAGGCTATGGTTTGTGAGATTCCCTGACATGTGACAGGTCTCTGTAATATCTCTTGCTGTTGTGTAGTCAGTGATGGTAATTTGGAGAGGCTGATTGTGCTTGTTTTTTCCTCTGCATTGTTGCCAGATATTTCCCTGCATTGGTACTTTGTGTAGAATTATGCATGTTTAGCTGTTGAAGTGTGTAGGATGTTGTGGCTAGGTGTATTTTATTTATGTGTTTGGTTGCATCAGCAATGGTTTTCAGGTGTGAACCTGCGGGTTGCAGAATGTGTGTCATCTCATAGGGAGCGCAGCAGGTCTATGTATTCATTGTGGGACTTGCATTTCAGAAATTAAGTTTGGTTGATTAGAATGCTTCTAATGGTAGGTTTATGTGCCTGCCAAAGGGAGAGAGAAGATGTATCTGGGGTGTCAATTATGATGAAGTAGTTCTTCAGATTTTGTGACACTTGGGTAACAAATGTGGGGTCTTGCAGAAGGGAGTCATTGTGTACACTGGAGTAGAAGGGAAATTCTTGTCCCATGTGGTTAAGTGTTCTCAATGTATCATATATGCCATGTTTAGACATGGGTTTAGTCAGGGCTTTGCGATGTGTCTGTAGTGCTAAATGTCTTGGGGATGAATCTGGAAGGGTTGTATCAGCATTCAAATCTAGAACATAGTTAAGGTCACCACAAACGAGGAGAGAGCTAGCCTGGTGAGCACATTGTGTAAAAAAAATCCATTGGAGATCATTGGGGCCATCAGGGTGTATTCTGCTTTGTTTATCATACAGGTAGGATAAGGAATCTCCCTTGGTTATCTTTCTTAATTTGTAACAGGTCAAACCATAAGGATTGGTGTATTAAAAAAAAGAGGTGTGTGTTAAATGGTATTGGGTAGGGTAGTCACGTAGGCCAAACTGGAGGACCCTGTTTGTGACAAAATGTGTCTCTTGGGCACAGAGTATGTCTATTCTGGCCCGTCGTGCCTCCTCGGTGAGGATGCAGTGCTTATGTGGGTGGTTTAACCCCCTTGTGTTATGTGATTGTATTTACATAAGTGGGTGGTCGTGAGGTGTAGATGTGTAGTGTCTGTGGACACGTCATTTCAGTGGTGGGCTGTTTTGTACCTAAGTCAAGACACGGTGATGAGGGGTATTTTCCCTTATGAATTTTTGTAAGTGGTGTAACTGGGGTAAGGGGAACTCTGTGGCCCCATGAGGGGACCTAGTGCGGAGGGTCGGTAAAGCGGTCATTCTCCAAAGTGGTGGCTGTAGAGCTCTAAGTCTGATCTGTTATCCAGCTGCAGTCATTTGTGTGGTCATTAAGATTAGCAAAAATAGTTTACCAGTACAAGTATCAATTAATTAAACAGACAAATAAAAAAAAAATCATAATATAACCATAAGGTACACCTAATTAGGCTGATCTGCAATTGAACTGTTGCTGTAACAATGGCACACTCATTTTTGAAGTATGATAACCACAATTACCTGCATATCTGTACTCCGTACGTAGGCTCATTGTAATAGGATCTTTAACTAAGGAGAAGCTAGCATTATTGTGTTGCTATCCTATGGGCTTAGAGATGTTTTCGGTTTTCAGCAGAAGTAAAGTGACATTTATGTTGACATACTACATGTGTAGTGAGGTGCCAGAATATGGGGGGTTGCAGTAAGGACTGCCGAGATAGCGCCAGGGATGTTAAACATCCTGGTCACTGCAAGGGGTCTCTTCTCTCAGAATTTACTAATAAAGCAACCTTTGTATGTCAGGGGTACTGCAACTTTGGTGTTGGTTCCTTTACTTTCAAGTTAGAAATCAGCGTAACGGGGCTAAACAATAAACATGAAACTAGGTAAGGGTATGTGCAATACTTGCGGCTGAATGATAGCTGTGCTGCTATAATATGTTATTCTGAGTTCAATTTCAGAGGCAGTATTGGCCCAGTTTTTTTTATTTTTATTTTATTTTTATTGTTTTGTAGTTTATACATAAAAACAATACATTTGGTATAGCGAGTTAACAAGTTAGTATTTGGTTAGCATATACAGAATCAAGATAATACATATTATCTAATAGTAATATTGAAAGTAGTACGAAGGAGACAGTACTATGGTCATAGTATAAACTGGGATTTTCCGAGTTTGTGATGTCTCCAAATGTTCAGTTCGTTGTATCTTCGTTAATCTTTGTGTTTATAGCATCACATTTAAAATGAAACAATATCAGAGCCAAAGATGCTTGAGAGTTTACCATACAATATTTATATACATTGCGTTCTGTTTAAGCTCGTTATTGCATATTCTATAAGTAGGTAAAAGAGGGTTGGAAGACCAAGTCGCTTTTTGAGGTGTTTCTTAAGTGTATAGGGTAAACTATAGGATAGTTCGAGTATGGTGAGGATAACGTAACAAAATAGCAATATTAATATTAGTCTTTCCTTGTTTGCATTTTTCTTTTTTTTTAAATTCTTTATTTTATTTTGAAATTTTTCAAAAGTATGAGGGGGTTGGGGTACAGAAAGGAGAAACGTGGGAGCAAGGATAATTTCACAGAGACCTTGGGTCGCATTAGTATGTTACATAACAGTCATAAAGAAGAGGTAATTACATAGCAAATTGTGCTGCTACTGTTGCGGTCTTTCGTAGTTGCTGTAAGGCTCTGTTCTTAGCTCCGAGAGGAGGTTCGGAAGCAAATTTGTAGAGGGGTGTAACGTTGTGTTGCAGTGAGTGATTTATAACAACTGTAACAAGATTATTTTTGGTTCGTATGTGATGTAGTTGCGTGTGTAGTATGTCAATCGTTTCAGTATTTGGTTGGTGTGTTTATGGGGTTCCCTTTGGGGAGAGAAAGGGGTACCATGAGGGAGGGGGGTGGGGGGGTTGGTTTGGTGGGGGTGCTGGTCCTATTGTCTAGTGTGTAGACCTATTGTTTCCTGGTGTCACCTTGCTTGGCTGAGCTCTACTAGTATGTGTGTCCTTGGAGGTTGGGTGGTGTTGTTTCGAGGTCAATTGTGGTCCTTCCCTTGGACTTTATATTTGATTCTGCTTGGGCTGTCGCCTAGAGTAGGGTGTGTTGGTCAGGATCTTGTTGGGAGTTTCCTGATCTGTGTATGGTGGGTGGCGGTTAACCGCTTATAGCTCTGTCGTAAGTGGTTATTTGCTCCTGAGGTCTGGGGTTGTGGTTTCTGTCGGGGGTGGTCTGAGTGTTCGTCCGTCTTGTTGTTTGCTTGTGGTGCAGCGGTTGTGGTGGGTGCGTTCGTGGCCCCTGACAGAATGGTGGTCTGCGTTGGGAGTGCTCTGGTTAGAGCATATGTTTGCATTGGCTGATTGTCTCGTATGTCCTCGCGTGGTTAGTGCCTGTGGTTTGGTACTGGCGGAGGTAGAGCTTAGGTTTGGTGTGGTGGGGGGGGGGGGGGGGGTTTGTGTAGATTAGTGTGACTGAGTTTGTCTGGTGAGGTTGGGATGAGCAGTTTAGGCATCTCTTGTTGTGGGGGTTCAGGGGGGGGGGGAGCGGCCTGGTTGGTAGGGTACGGGGTCAGGAGCGGTCTCCGCGGTGTTCGCTCCCCAGGGGCCGCCACCCGCCTGGCTCCTCCCTTGGTGGGGGGTGCCTTATAGTGTTGGGAATTCGAAGATCCATGGCTCCCAAATTTTGTCGAAGTGTCTAGTGGTGTCATGTACAAGGGCGGTAAGTTTGTCCATTTTCATAGTTTCCTTGATTTTCCGTTGAATGAGTGTGATAGATGGGGTGTCAGGGCTTCCCCATTTCTCTGCGATTGCTCGCCTAGTGGCTAGTGCCAGTTTGGCTATCAGTTTGTTTTGTGCTCTTGGGGTGTCTCTAAGGGGCCTGGAGAGGAGCCATAGCCATGGGTCCATCGGGATGTTGGTGTGAAGTGCTTGCGATGCTAGTTGCGCTATTTGCTGCCACACTGTGGCTACCCGAGGGCACTCCCACCACGTGTGTATGAGAGTTCCCCTATTCCCGCACCCCTTCCAGCAGAGGTCGTTGTCGGTTTGTCTCATTTGTTTCAGACGCAGTGGAGGTACCATCTAAGAAGAGTCTTATACGCTGGCTCTTTGTGATTGACACATATCAATATTGTTGCTGTGGCCTCCCATATGTCTGCCCAGTCATTTTGGTCCCCTATGGGACCTAGGTCCCTCTCCCAGGCTGCCATGTAGGGCATGGAGCCTTCCCGTGTGTTCCTGCTTAGTAGGGAGTATATAGAGGATATTTGTCCTTTGTGGAGTGGGTGGTTGTTACATGCTTTTTCTAACGGGGTGAGGGGGGTGATACTTGCTTTCTGTATGGCTGGTTTGTCGACAAAGCTGCGAATTTGTAGGTATCGGAAGAAGTCTCGAGTGGTGAGGGGGGTCTGTTGGGGAAGTTCCGCAAAGGGAATGATGTGTTGGTTCTTGTAAAATTGGTGAATGCGTGTCAGGTCGTTGTCCTCGAAGTGAGAGAAATCCCTCGGGGACATGCCTGGTGTAAAGTTTGTGTTCCGGAGGATGGGCATCAGCGGTGAGGGGTGGGAGATAAGCTCATGTTTGTCCACGATTTTGTCCCATATTCAAATTGTAGTGCGAATTGCTGGGGAGGTATAGGGGGCCGGTGGTCTGGCTGCTTTTGGTAGCCAAATGTATAGGGAGGGGAAATCGTGTCCAGATATGCTATGTTCCAGGTCGACCCATCGTTTAAGGCCGGGATGTCAGGATCGGGACAGGGATCCAACACGCAAAGTACAAACAGGACAGGGTACGTATACCGGACCTTAGAATGGCCGGACTAACGTACGGAGAGTAAAGAGAATGGTCAGAAACAAGCCGAGGTCGAGGGAACGAGAGGACAGGTGAGCGAGGAACAAGCCGGGTCAAGGATACCAGAGGGAAACAGAGAAAGTCAAACTAGCCGGGTCGGAACCAAAGGAATAACTGAAATCGCCAGAGCACTGTGTGACTAGACAGGCTAGAACCACGACAGGGCAATGAGTGAATGGGAGAAACAGGTTTAAATACCCTGGTTACAGTGAGTATACCCGCCTCCGACGAGTCCTGAGTGACTTCCAGTCACTTGAGTGACAGATCGGTCCGGACTGACGTCATGACGTCGGGCAGCGTGTGTGACGTCATAAAATGAGACGGATCCCTCGCGGCCGGCGTGAGAGTGTCTAGGGGAGCCGCGAGGAATGGAGGAAGCCGACCTGCTGGAGGAGTAAACTACTAAGTCTCTACCTCTTTCGGAGGTAGAGGCTTCAGGTACCCTGACACGGGAGCGGCGTGGAGTTGAATGGTTTGTGCTACGTGTGCCGCGTGAAAGTATTGGGTGAAATTGGGATGTCCCAGTCCTCCCTGTCTGTTTGGTATATATAGTGTTTGGCGGGCGATCCGTGCTCGTTTTCCGGCCCATATAAACTTATCTATTTTGGTTTGCAGTTTTTTTAAATCAGAGGCGATGAGCGGGATTGGGAGGGTTTGGAAAAGGTACAAAAATCTTGGGAGGAGATTCATTTTTATGGAAGTCATTCTGCCCATCCATGAGATTGACATATCTTTCCATTTGTCTAGATCTTGTGTGGCGGTGTCTAGTAGGGGAGTGTAGTTTAGGCTATAGGTGTGTGTTAGATCTGCTGGGAGAGTGATTCCCAGATATTTGATAGCAATTGGTTGGTATGTGAACGGGTGGCGTGCCTGAAGAATGCAGAGGGTGGATTGGTCTATTCGGATCGGAAGGGCTTCCGTCTTCCCCATGTTTAATTTGTAACCGGAGATGTTTGCGTATTTTGCGAGTTCCCTGGACAGGTGTGGGAGAGAGTTTAGCGGGTCCGTGATTGTGAGAAGTACATTGTCCGCGTACGCAGCAATCTTATATGTTTCATTCCTGACACGTATTCCATGTATGTCATTTTGGCTTCGGAGGACTTGGAGTAGTGGTTCGAGGGAGATGGCGAATAGTATTGGTGAGAGTGGGCAGCCTTGTCGTGTGCCATTCTGAATTTGGAATGAGGGGGATGTAGTCGAGTTCAGGAGGAGGGTGGCTGTGGGGGATGAGTATAGAGTTCTCAGTGCGTTGATGAAGGGCGTATGGAAACCAAATTTCTGTAATGTTGCAAATAAAAATGGCCAAAGCAGTCTGTCAAATGATTTTTCCGCGTCAAGGGATAGGATCAGGGTCGGGATGCGTCTGTGGTCAACGTACCAGATGAGATCGAAGGTACGTCTAGTATTGTCACTGGCCTGTCTGTTCGGGATAAAGCCCACTTGGTCTGGGTGGATGAGTCAGGGCAGGAGGGGGTTAAGTCTTTCCGTCATTACTTTTGTAAAAATTTTAACGTCTATATTTAGCAGGGAAATCGGTCTGTAGTGTCCGGGGTCAAGATGGGATTTGCCGGGTTTCGGTATGAGACATATGTTCGCCTGTAGCATGTCCGGGGGAAGAGGGTCCCCTTGTAACAGTGCATTGAAAAGATCGCTGAGTTGCGGAATGAGGGCTGCTGCGAAGGTTTTATAATATAGTCCCGAGAATCCATCTGGGCCTGGACATTTATTGGGTTTCAGCGTTTTAAGGGCGTTAGCTATTTCTTCTGGTGTGATTGCCTCTGACAGGCGGCTAGCTCCCTCAGGTGTCAGTGAGGTTAGGGTGACGGAGTCAAGGTATTCATTGATTGTGTTCGTAAGTGGGGTGGGGTCTTGTCTGTGTTGGGGGCTATGGTCATACAGCTCCGAGAAGTATTCTTGGAATACTTTTGCTATTTGATCTGGTGACTCCTGTGGTTTCCTGTCTTTGGAGTGGATTTTGGTGATTTTTTTGTGCGTAGCTCTGCAGTTGAGTTTACGGGCCAGTAAGGAGTCGGCTTTGTTTGATTTTTCATAAAAGAGCTGGCGGGTCCATTGGAGGGCTTTGGCTGTGTCCGCGGACATAAAGTCTTTTATGGCTGCCTGGTGTTGTTGTATTTTAGTGTTCAGGTCTGGCGTGGGTTGTTTTTTGAAGGCGATTTCTAGTAAGCGGAGTTCTTTTAGATGTTGTTCTAGATTGGCTGTGCGCTGTTTTTTGTGGTGGGCTGCTTGGCTTATCAAGGTACCCCTGATAACTGTTTTGTGTGCCGCCCATAATACGCCCGGGGAGGTGACGGAGTGTTTGTTTAGGGAGAAATAGTCTGTGATGGCCTGGGAAGTGAATTCTCGGATTGCAGGGTCGTGTAGCAGTGTGGGGTTCAGGCGCCATGACCATTGGCGGGTGATTCCTGGTGGGTCTAGAGTGAGTGAGATTTCTGCGTGGTCTGACCACGTGATTGATCCAATAGATGTGGCCTTGATCATAGGTATCACTGATGGGGATGTCAAGAATAAGTCTATTTGCGAGTGGGAGTGGTGTGGGTGGGAGTAGAATGAGTAGTCCCTAGAGGTTGGGTGTTGGGCTCTCCATGCGTCTACGAGGCGAGTTCGCATGAGGAAGGATTGGAGGAGTTTATCGGATTTTGCTGTGTAACCGCTAGATTTCTTTTGGGTTCCCGCTCTGTGCCTATCCATCGCTGGGGATGGAGTGGCGTTGCAATCGCCGCCTATAAATAGATGGTGTGAGGAGAATAGTGCTAGGTGTGCTTGTAGTGTCTGCCAAAAGGAGGCTGAAGGTGCATTAGGAGCGTAAATCGAGGAAAAGGCGTATTTCTGAGCGCCTATCCTCCCTGCTACTGTGACATAACGCCCTTGTGGGTCTGCGTCAATTTTGTCCACTGTGAGGGGACATGCTTTATGTAGCAAAATTGCAACTCCGTTTTGTTTGCCTATTGGTGAGTTAGCTTGGAAGTGTCTGTTGAAGTTTCGGTTTACTAGTGGGAATGCCCTGTTTTGTTGAAAGTGGGTTTCCTGTAAGAGAATAACTTGCGCTTGGGTTCTGTTTGCCCAGCGCATGGTTTGGTGGCGCTTTAATGGGTTGTTGAGGCCCTTGCAGTTGATAGAGACACACTTCAGCAAGGGCGCCATGGATCCACCTCCCCTATGCTCCTCTCCGGGATGCAGTGCAGCTAGTCGGTGTGCTGGGAGACCAGGTGGGTGGGTAGGAGTTGGGAAATGGGTTGAAGGGGGTAAGGGAGTCGAAGGAAAGGTTGTGTGTTGCGGTGTCTGGTGTAAGTTAAAGTGTGAGCTGTAGATGTATGAAGTGAGTCAGTTAATCCTGGTCTTACCGAAATGTGTGGCCAGGTTGGTCGGGAGCGGAGTTTTGCACCGCCTTTGTGCGGTGGCAATGAGGGATCTGGAGCCGGGTGTGGTAAGAGGGGTTGAGAGTAATGGGTTCGAGAAGGCTGGTACGTCCTGTGTCTCCCCCCGAGCCTAAAGCTTTACTGAAGGCGTGGGATTTGGGTGTTGTTATGTCAGGGTACCTGAAGTCTCTACCTCCGAGAGAGGTAGAGACTTAGACGTCCATCCGTCCGGACGGGCTGTTTCCTCTGTTCCTCGCGGTCCACCCGGTCACGTAAACGCCGGCCGCGAGGGAGTCACTTCTTTTTGTAGCAGGACGTCCGGAAACCGACGTCATGACGCCAGCCCGGAACGACCTGTCACTCAATCCTTTAGAGACTAATCAGATCTCGTCGGAGGCGTGTCTATCCCTCCGAGCCAGGGTATTTAAACTTGCTTCTCCCATTTGCTCATTGCCCTGTCGTGGTTCTAGCCTGTCTAGTCACACAGTGCTCTGGTATTTTCTGTTATCCCTTTGGTTCCGACCCGGCTTGTGTGACTTACTCTGTTTACCTCTGTTATCCTTGACCCGGCTTGTTCCTCCCTTACCTGTCCTCTCGTTCCCTCGACCTCGGCTTGTCTCTGACCATTCTCTATACTCTCCGTACGTTAGTCCGGCCACTCTAAGGTCCGGTATACGTATCCTGTACCTGTTTTTACTCTGCATGTTGGATCCCTGTCCCGATCCTGACATTACGACAGGGCCAATGGATCCTGCAAGTACAAACAGTCAGCTTGGTCCCTCTGATCCTAGGTTCGAAGCCATGGAACACAGAATGTTCCAAATGGCACTAGCGCTACAGGCGTTATTATCTCGTGCCAATAATCCACCAGAGGAGACACGTACTACGTCTATCTCCCCTGTAAGTTCTGGCCTAGAGGTAGCCACTGTAGGTGCCTTCTCCCGCATTACCCCACCAGTACGTTATGGTGGTTCACCTGAAAAGTGTCGTGGTTTTTTAAACCAGATTAGTATCCACTTTGAATTGCAACCTCGTTCCTATCCTACTGATAGGGCAAAGGTTGGATTTATTATCACCTTACTCATTGAGAAAGCTCTGAGATGGGCCAACCCACTATGGGAGAACGATAACCCGTTAGTATATAATTATAATGCCTTTGTAGCTGCCTTTAGAAGAACTTTTGACCCCCCTGGTAGAAAGGTCAATGCAGCCAGATTACTGTTGCGCCTGAGACAGGAGAACCGAACTCTCGTGGATTATGCACTAGAGTTCAGGTCTCTGGCGTCAGAAGTTAAGTGGAATGAGCAGGCGTATATAGATGTGTTTTTGAACGGGCTATCAGACGTAATCCTTGATGAGGTTGCTACTAGAGAACTCACTAAAATCTGGAGGATTTAATTTCGTTCATTTCTCGTATTGATGAGCGTTTAAGAGAGAGACAAAACACTCGAGAGAGGAACCTTAGACCTTCCTTTAAATTAGCTCCCGCATTTCAAAGTCCTGATTCCACTACCTCACTGTTTCCTGAACCTATGCAGATAGGCAATACTCGCCTCTCAGAAGAAGAGAGACAGTACATGAGAAGAGAGGGATTATGCATGTATTGTGGAGTCAGAGGTCACTTACGCCTGAATTGTCCTAATCGTTCGGGAAACGCTCGCACCTAAGTTTCTCTAGAGGACAGGCCTTGGGTGTTTCTATTTTCCTCTACTCATAATTATAAAGATCACAGGCTTCTGCTACCAGTTTCTTTAACTTGGGAGAAGGGAGTACTAAAGACTATGGCTTTGATAGATTCCGGAGCTGCTGAGAATTTTATCGACCAAGCCTTTGCTACTAAACACACTGTCCCATCCCAGTTAAGGGATACACCCTTGGCCGTTGAGGCCATAGATGGTAGACCTTTACTTGAGCCTGTTATCTCCCGTGAGACCATACCCGTTAACTTAACTGTTGGTATCTTACACGAGGAGAACTTATCACTTATGCTCATTTCGTCCCCTTCGGTCCCCATAGTCCTGGGGTACCCATGGTTAAAAAGACATAACCCTATTATCGATTGGGAGTTAGGGGAGATACTCTCATGGGGTCAGGGCTGCCAGGAGAAGTGTTTACGCAGGGTTTCCCCATTGGCTGTAATAAACACACCGGGTAGTTCCACTCAGTCTACAGAGGGACAGATAACGTTCATCTACCAGGACTTAAAAGCAGTATTCAACAAGAAGAATGCCAATACCTTACCTCCACACAGGTCATTTGATTGTAAAATTAAGCTTCTACCTGGTACTATGCCTCCGAGGGGCAATGTATATCCTCTATCCACTCAAGAGAACTCAGTTCTAGAGCAATATATTCGTGAGAATCTAGAAAAGGGATTCATTAGGAGATCCTCTTCCCCCGCCGGGGCTGGGTTTTTTTTCATTAAAAAGAAGGATGGTACTTTGAGACCTTGTATTGATTACCAAGGTTTGAATAAGATAACCATCAGAAATGCCTATCCCATTCCTTTGATTACCGAGCTGTTTGATCGTTTAAAGGGCTCTAAAATTTTCACCAAGTTAGATCTCAGAGGGGCGTATAACTTGGTGAGAATCCAGCATGGACACGAGTGGATGACAGCGTTCAATACCCGTTATGGTCACTATGAATACACGGTTATGCCATTTGGTCTTTGTAATGCTCCGGCAGTATTTCAGGATTTGATTAATGAAGTTCTTAGGGAGTTTCAACATGATTGTGTCATTGTATACCTGGATGACATACTTATACACTCTAGGGAGATTGAGACCCACCACAGACAAGTCAGAAAGGTATTGCACAAACTTCTGCAACATGGCCTATACTGTAAATTGGAGAAATGCAGTTTTGACCAGTCTCAGATAGACTTTCTTGGGTACGTGATTTCTGGGGAAGGCTTTAAGATGGATCCTGACAAACTCCAATCTATTTTAGATTGGCCATTGCCTAAGGGACTCAAGGCTATTCAGAGGTTTATTGGTTTCTCTAATTATTATAGGCGCTTTATTAAGGGATACTCTTCTATTATTGCGCCTATTACCAATATGACCAAACAAGGGGCTGATACTAAGGCCTGGTCTACTGAGGCTCTTGTTGCTTTCAAGACGCTCAAGGAACTTTTTGCTTCTGCTCCAATTTTGGTCCATCCTGATATGACTCTGCCGTTCCTACTCGAGGTCGATGCCTCTGAGACGGGAGTAGGGGCTGTTCTGTCACAAAGGTTAGGGGTGGACAAACCGTTACACCCTTGTGGGTTTTTCTCTAAGAAACTATCTGGTCCTGAAAGCAGATATGACATCGGTGACAGGGAACTGTTAGCGGTCATTATGGCTCTTAAGGAGTGGAGACATTTATTAGAGGGGACCTTACATCCTGTTACTATTTTAACGGACCACAAGAACTTGTCCTATATTGGGGAGGCTAAGCGCCTATCCGCCAGGCAAGCTCGTTGGTCCTTATTCCTGACTCACTTCAATTATGTGCTTACTTATAGACCTGGTTCTAAGAACTCCAAAGCCGATGCTTTATCTCGCCAATATGAACCGTCCACTATAGCTGAGCCAGTTCTTTCCTCGATAGTTCCTAAATGTAATATCATCGCTAACACGAATCTCAGGATTCATTCTCCGTTGCTTACCGAGATCATAAAGTTACAACATCTAGCTTCTAAACAGACTCCTGGGGATAGACACTTCGTTCCTCCTGCTCTCCAACTGGAAGTGTTACGGTGTTTCCACAACAGCAAGGTAGCTGGGCATCCTGGCATTCGCAAGACGTATGCTTTAATCTCCAAATATTTCTGGTGGCCTGCTTTGCGTAAGGATATTAAAGATTTCATCGATACTTGTGAGGTCTGTACTAAGACTAAGCAACCTCATATGCTTCCATGTGGATTTCTGCATCCCTTAGAGGTTCCAGAGAAGCCATGGTCCTGTTTAGCTATGGACTTCATTGTCGATTTGCCTATCTCTAAAAAACAGACTGTCATCCTCACCGTGGTTGACAGATTCACCAATATGGCTCACTTCGTTCCTCTGCCTAAACTCCCGTCTTCACCCGAATTGGCAGAGATATTCGCAAGGGAGATTTTTCGTTTACATGGGATACCCTCCCAAATTGTATCTGACAGAGGTTCCCAATTTGTTTCCCGTTTTTGGAGGTCCTTCTGCTCTCAACTGGGTATCAAATTGAATTTCTCTTCTGCCTATCATCCTCAGTCTAACGGAGCTGCTGAACGCACCAACCAAAAGATTGAACAATATTTACGTTGTTTTGTTTCTGAACACCAGGACGATTGGGTTGGTTTGATTCCTTGGGCGGAGTTTGCACACAACAATCTCGTTTGTGATTCTACTCATTCAAGCCCCTTCTTCATGAATTATGGCTTTCATCCATCTATTCTTCCCTCGGCTTCTCCTTCCCAAGGGATACCGTCGGTTGATGTTCATGTTGCCAATTTGAGGAAGTTGTGGGATCAGACTCGACAAATTCTTCTGCACAATTCTATGCTGGTTAAGAAACACGCCGATAAACGTAGAAGGGCGGCTCCGGTGTTTGTTCCAGGTGATAGAGTATGGTTGAGTACAAGAAACATCCGTTTAAAAGTACCTTCCATGAAGTTCGCTCCTCGTTATATTGGACCTTACAGGGTGCTGACTCGAATTAACCCAGTTGCGTATCGTCTAGCTCTTCCAACTGCCTTACACATCCCTAACTCATTTCATGTTTCATTGCTGAAACCACTAGTCTGCAACAGATTTTCCTCCACAACGTCCTCTCCTCGCTCTGTTCAGGTGGAGGGTCAGGAGGAGTATGAGGTTAACTCTATTATCGATTCTCGAATCTCCCGGGGGAGAGTACAATATCTGGTCGATTGGAAGGGATATGGTCCTGAGGAGAGGAGTTGGGTACCTCAAGAGGATGTTCATGCTCCTCGTCTCCGCAGGGCGTTTCACTCCCGCTTCCCATCTCGTCCCGGTTCCTTCCGCCCGGTGGGCGTATCTGAGAGGGGGGGTACTGTCAGGGTACCTGAAGTCTCTACCTCCGAGAGAGGTAGAGACTTAGACGTCCATCCGTCCGGACGGGCTGTTTCCTCTGTTCCTCGCGGTCCACCCGGTCACGTAAACGCCGGCCGCGAGGGAGTCACTTCCTTTTGTAGCAGGACGTCCGGAAACCGACGTCATGACGCCAGCCCGGAACGACCTGGCACTCAATCCTTTAGAGACTAATCAGATCTCGTCGGAGGCGTGTCTATCCCTCCAAGCCAGGGTATTTAAACTTGCTTCTCCCATTTGCTCATTGCCCTGTCGTGGTTCTAGCCTGTCTAGTCACACAGTGCTCTGGTATTTTCTGTTATCCCTTTGGTTCCGACCCGGCTTGTTTGACTTACTCTGTTTACCTCTGTTATCCTTGACCCGGCTTGTTCCTCGCTTACCTGTCCTCTCGTTCCCTCGACCTCGGCTTGTCTCTGACCATTCTCTATACTCTCCGTACGTTAGTCCGGCCATTCTAAGGTCCGGTATACGTATCCTGTACCTGTTTGTACTCTGCGTGTTGGATCCCTGTCCCGATCCTGACATGTTATGAGTATGTGCACACATGTGTGGTTGGGGTCGTTGTTTCGTGGTGCTAGTCAGGTTCTTGGGGTTGCCTGCAGTTCTGCCTGCATGCCTGGGCGCATCTGCGGGTTGTTTTCTTTGGCTGGTCTGTCTCCCCTGTGATCCGGAGGTTGTGCCATTCGGGTAGTCTAGGGGTGGGCGTCTTGGAAGTCTGGGTGTGTAGGTTAGCTATAGGGCTGGGGTCCCTTGGGAGGAATGTACCCCATCGTCGTGTCTCGGTAGGGTTCCCATCTCCTAGTGGCGTGACTGACGCTTATGGATGTCGGGGGGTGGTTGCTGGGTAGGGGGAGGGTCAGAATTCTCTGAGTAGGGGGCTAAGGTCCTCTTGCAGTCCAATGTGAGTTGGAATATAGTAGGGGTACATTGTGCGTCCTGGGGTCGTCCTGTTTAATGCAGCTTATTGCATAGCTATTCCTGGGTAGGGGGTGTAGGTATGTTCTAGTGGGGGGCGCCTGTGGTGGTATGTCGCGCCCCTTTACCGTGTGATGCTTCAGTCCGTGTTTGCCTTTGTGTCGGGGCATCTTTCTCTATCTCCCCGGTCTTTGAGGTGTGTGAGCCTGAGGAGATTCACCCCATTCCGGGCATAGCGTGACCCCTGTATGATGGTGTGTGTCTTTGGCCTTGAGGAGTAAGTAGCTGATTTGTAGCAATGAGAGATACATGGCAGTACTTAGACAGTTTAACAGATTAACATTTTAACTTTATAACATTTTAACATTTTAAAATTTTTGCCCCGAATATACTAGCTTTCCTGCAGTCCAGCGGTCGGTTTGCTGCCTCCAGCCTCTGAGGGAAATGGGTGCGTCCTGTCGGGTGGGGGGGAGGATGGTCTATGACATCGATCCCGTGAGGGCTGTTGGTTCCTCTAGGTCCCCGGAGGGTGCCATATCTGAATATAAGTTCCTGGTACTAGGGGTCTAAGCGGGAGGGGCTTTCCCTGTCGAGGTGCAGTACCTGTCAGCTGTGATTGTTGCGTGGATGGGAGCGGTCGGGACGTGGTCGTCAGGAGTGGGGCGCTGTATCTGGGTGGGGCTGGTGCATCCGTGGTCCGTCCCCCTGTGCACTCTGGTGGCCTTTGCCGTCTCGTCTCTAGCCCTGGTATCTCTGTCTGTAAAAAGATGATATGTCTTGCGCCTGCGCGTTAACGAAAACTTATAATACATAGCATGTAAAACATATAACATTGAGATGCAGTCCCCATCAAGGATTTTCCATGGGTGGGGAGTGTGGTTGATAGCTTTCATGGGTTTTTCTCATACATTATTTCATATCTATCCCGGTGAACCTGTTACCTACAAGAGTTGCGCCTGTGGGGTCAAGCATCTTGCTTTATTTCATGCTTTAGTAGCTCTTGGGGTAGTTTGAGAGGTATAGTGAGGCAGGTGGGTGAGACCTTTATGGATCGTGGGTTGTACTATGCTAAGTCCCTGCTGGCTGATGGCAGTGCAGTGACAATCCCGTGTCTGTGAGACTAGGCCCGTATTGGGTGGAGCAGGGCTATATTGGAGCGAAGCGGTGGTGGCGGGATATTAAGGCCGGCTGACACTTTTTTTTTTTTTTTGCCCCCATCAGCGTACTGTGCCGCTGTGTCCCTTACTTGGTTGGGACTGTCTGGTCTGTCTATTTTTCTCCATGTGAAAGCATTTAAAGGCATTTTTGTGGGGTACCTGTGAGCTGCTGGTCCTTTGTGGGGGGTAGTTACCCTGTTGCAGGAACCATGCCGGGCTGGCGGGTGAGCTGTTGCCGAGACCCTCGGCGTTCAGTTGCGGGTGTCCCACCCCCGGCCGCGGGGGAGGCCCGGGGCCACGTCCGGGGGGTCGCGTGCCCCCCCCCCCCGACGTATGGAGGTCATCCCCAGGCGGCCGGCGGTGTGAGAGCCAGGGTGTTAAGGCCTTGGGGGGGGCAGCCCGACATGACCTCCCACCTGCCCGGAGGGTGCCGGGTGTTCCCCCTGGTTGGGCTGTCATGGAACCAGGAAGGGTAAGAAGAAGAAAAAAAAAAGAAAAAGGGGGGGTGTGGTGGCCCTGAGGGGGGTGCAATAGGGGGCAAAAACCTGGTCAGTTGTCCAATCTGCAGGTAAGTCCAGCTGGCGTAGCCTGCATATCTACTCGTCCCTTTTCCTGCTTGTAGTTACGCGGGTTTCTTTGGGGACTGTGGTGGTCTGTTCCTCTGGGACTGGCGTAGAGAAGCTGTGTCGCCCATGCGTGATGGGCGATTCGGGTGTTGAGGATCTCTGTCGGTGGGTGCCGTCGGTTGGAGGAGTGGGACTCCGATGTGATTGGCAAAGTCCAGCATATCTGCAGGGTAGTGGAGGGTGTAGGAGTTGTTATCCTTCCGGACCATCAATTTGAATGGGTGTCCCCACGTGTATTTCCAGCCATGTTGAATCAGGGAGGTGGTGAGGGGTTTGAGTTCCCTCCGTTTTCGTAAAGTGGAGGGTGCTAAATCCTGGTAGAATTGTAGCTGGTGCCCCTGGTGCATCGGCGGTTTCGTGCGGGCCGCCGCCATCAGCTTTTCTTTGGTAGTGAAGAGCAGCATCTTCACTATTACGTCTCTCGGCATGGCCAGGTTGGGTGTGGGAGGCCGCAGTGCCCTGTGTGCTCTTTCTATCTGTAGGTCGCTGTCAGAGGCCTCTGGCCAGAGGAGGAGGAAGATCTCTTTGACGGTGGGGAGGACGGCCTCCGCTGGCACTGTTTCAGGCAGACCTCGGATCCTAAGATTATTCCTGCGGGATCTGTTGTTGAGATCCTCCAGGCCGTCTTCCAGTTGCACTATCCTGTCTTGCATGACGAGGATTTCTTGGCGCTGGGATTGGGTTGTTTGGGTTAGGCCTGTAAGATCTTGTTCAGCTTGTGTAGTGCGCGCTGTGAGCGCGTCGATGTCGCTGCGGAGGCCCGACATTTGCTTTTCAAGCTCTGCCGCCGTGTATGCTTTGATATCTGCGGATGTTTCTCTAAGCAGCTTCCTCAGGTTGCCCATTGTGAGGGGGGCTGAGGCGTCGTCAGGCATGTCACTGTCTTCGGAGTCAGAGCCGGAGTTTTGTGTGTTTTGGGCCGAAGATGGCCGCCCCTGCTCTGAGGCGCGAAACAACGTGGCCACAGACGGAGTATTTTCTCTCCGTTTTTTGTTACCTCCCATGGTGGATTTACGGTGAGGTCTGTGGTAGTAGTGTGTGGTGCTCTTTTTTGCGGTGGATGGCCTTCTTAAATCGCTGATATTTGCTGATTGTGTGCTCGGGGTTAAGGGAGCTCAGGGATCACACGTCCATCTTCAACGGTGGTCAGGCTCCGCCCCCCCTTGTTTGCATTTTAAGTGTGACAAAATCTTTATGTAGATATTAGATTGTTTGATCATATATTCTTATATTTATTTATTTTATTTTATTCTCTCTTTCCAGGAAGAAGAGATGAGTGACAGAGCGGGATGTGCGAGATGAGGGGGGGAAGGGAGGAGTATGAGCACTCAAGTCTATATGGACTAGATGATGTGGTTGATACTTGTGATTTTGTTTGAAATCATTTTCTCAGGTAAGTTATCTTATTTGGTAGGATAAATTTTACAACTGTTGTATGTGTTCCAAGGGTTCCAGATAGATCGGAATTGATTAAGTTTCCCTAGTTTGGCTGATGTAATTTCTTCCATCAATTTGATCTCTTCAACCCTCAGCACCCACTCTCGAATCGAGAGAGATTGGGGTTCTTTCCAGTATTTAGGGATGAGTTGTGAGGCTGCCATTGCGAGGTGACAGAAAAGAGTGTGTTCTATCTTAGAGAATTCTTGTGGTGCGAGAAGAAAAATGTAATGTTCCGGGGTACAGGTAAAGGGTTTTTGGTATATCAGTTGGATTATCGTGTGGATCCTCTTCCAAAATGTGTGAATAATTGGACATTGCCACCAAATGTGTGCATGATGGGCAATTAGAGTTTCACATCTCCAACACAAGTCAGGTGAGTTGGGGTAATATTTGTGTAGTTTAGCTGGTGTGTTGTGCCAGCGGGTTAGTCTCTTGTAGTTGCATTCTTGTGTGTGTGTTGAGATAGAAGATTTATCAATTGAGATAAAGGCTTTTTTCCACTGAATGTTGGTTAGGGTGATTTGGAATTCATCCGACCATTTCAGGGTGAAGATAAGAGGGTTCTGTGGGTGAGCTTCTCTGAGTATGGAGTGCATGGTTGATAGAGTTTTAATTCTTGGTGGGTGTTTGGAGCAAAGAAGTTTGAATTCAGTAAGAGACCTGGTTCCCATCGGTAAGAGAGATCTAGAGTTGATGAAATGCTTCATCTGGTCATAGAAAAAGAGTTGGATTCCAGAGTGTTTATCTGAGCCGTTGAGTTCTTGTAGGGTTCTTAGTTTATTCTCTCGAGTTGCGTCACATAGTTTCATAAACGGGGCTTTGTATTGAAGGCCAAATTGTATCCCTGTGGTGCCTTCATGTAAATAGGGATTATGGGTTAAAGGGTATATTGGTGATGGGTAAGGTGCGATCTTCGTTTGTGTCCTCATTTTGAGCCAAATGTGTAACGATGCTGAGATTGTTGGGTGTTTGTTGAATTTTCCCATGCGTTGGTTATCGATATGAATCCAAGGAAGTATGTAGAGTGGGATATCTGTGAAGCTGTTTTCAAGTTCCACCCATTGGAGTGTGCTGGGTGTGTTCGTCCATTCATAAATCCTTTGTAGATGGGTCGTTCTATAGTAGTTGACTAGGTCTGGGAGATTTAGTCCGCCTTGTTCCCGTTTCCTTATTAGTGTTTGGTAGGCCAGACGGGGGGGGGGGTTGTGAGCCCACACAAATTTCAAAAACAACGACTTGATGGTAGAGAAAAATTTAGAGGGGATTTGTAACGGAATTGTCTGTAGTAGGTAGAGTATACGAGGGAGGATGTTCATTTTGATAATATTTACTCGGCATAGCAGCCCAAAGCACGGTTTGTGCCATCTAGAGAGGTCTTTGGTGATGGAATCAATCAGAGGTGGTAAATTTAAGGAATAGGTGGAGTCCAATTTATTTGGTATGTGTATTCCTAGATATTTCATAGAAGTTGTAGTCCATTGAAATGCAAAATTGGATTTGATCCTTTTACTCAAGACATCTGTTAGAAAGATTGGCATCAAGTCGCATTTTGTGAGATTGGCTTGAAAAAATTAGATTTCCCCATATAGTTGCATCTCAGTAATGATGTTGGGAATAATTTTGTGTGGATCTGACATGGTGAAGAGAAGATCATCCGCGAACACAGTAATTTTGTAATTTTGATTTTTGGTCTGAATTCCCTTTATCAATTTATTATCACGGATGCCTTGGAGGAAGGGTTCTAGCACTAGTATAAATAAGAGTGGTGATAGAGGACATCCTTGTCTCGTGCCATTCGAAATAACTACTGAGTTTTATAGCTGGCCATTTATTCTCAGTTTCACAGTGGGTTTCGAATAAATTGTGTCTATCCATTACAACCATCTAGGACCGAAATTAAGAAAATTCAGGACGTGTTTCAGTAATGTCCAATTGACTCTGTCAAAAGCCTTTTCGGCGTCAATGGCTAGGAGGGCACTCTGGATCTTATGTATTTGGGCCCAGTGGATAATATTTATGATTTTTGTGGTATTATTTTTAGATTCTCTTCCAAGGACAAAGAGAGCTTGATCTGGATGTATTAGTGCTGGCATAAATGGTTTGAGTCTGGTAGCCATGATTTTGGTCAATATTTTCAAATCGATATTGATAAGTGAGATAGGTCTGTAGTTCCCACAAATAGTCGTGTTTTTCCCGGTTTTAGGGATAATGGAGATGATTGCTTCAAGAGCTGAGCCTGGGATATGGGAATAGAGTTGATTCATATTGTAAGCTTTGACAAAGGGTTGTGCCAATATGGAAGATAGTTATTTGTAGTATTACCCTGTGTAACCATCAGGGCCCGGGCTTTTACCTAGGGGCAGAGATTTGACTGTGGTTATGAATTCCTCTGTTGTTATTGGGCTATCTAAAAATGCAATTTCGTTGATGGGGATAATGCGTTTAACTCTGTGTTTAAGAAATTCTATTATCTCTTCAGATGTGGGTTTGATATTGGTGAGATTGTAAAGTTGAGTGTAGAATTCGTGAAAAGAGGATAATATATCAGGCATGTGATGTGTTAAGGTTCCATCACTTTTCTTAATTTCTGAGATGAATGAAGATTGTCTTTCTAGTTGTATAGATTTTGCTAGGAGTTTGCCTGCCTTGCCACTTTGGGTGTAGCGTGTGTTTTTCGTTAGAGATAGTTTTTTCTTGGCTTGGAGATGTAGGATGGTTGCTAATTCTGTCCGTTTGCTTAAGAGCATTTTGTATTCGTCTAAGGAGAGAGTCGTTTTATGTTTGCTTTTTTAGATTAGTGATGTCTCTGGTGAGTTGCTCTATCTGTTTTTCCTTTTTTTTCTTAAGTGCAGCTGCTGATTTAATTAGTTTCCCTCGAATTACCGCTTTGTGAGCTTCCCATGTCATGATGGGGGTAGTGTCAGGATTCGTGTTTTCTGAGAAATAGTTTGACGCCGATTCTCGTATCTTGTTCAGAATTGTTTTGTCATTTAGGAGTAGATCATTAAGCTTCCATTGTGAGAATGGAGTGGAAGTGGTTGATGGGGAAAGGGTTAGTGACATGGGGGCATGGTCTGACCATGTGATCGGGCCGTAGCTGGCTTCTTTAATTAGTGGGAGATATCTATGTTGTAGAAAAATAGTGTCAATTCGAGAGTAGGTGCCTGCAGGCGAGGAGTAGAAGGAGTAGTCTCTTGTTGTGGCATGTATGGATCTCCAACTATCATACAGTTGGGCTTTTTTAATGAGAGATCGTGGTTGGGATTGATATTGTCACGATACCTTACCTGTCCTCCTCGGACCCACGCACCACAGCGTCCTCCTTCACTGAACGGCACGGCACTTCTGACGCCGGCCGCTCACTCAGAGCGGAATTTCTAAGTTCGGCGCATGCGCGCCACGGCCGTCGGCTTGAAGCCGACAAGGTCCTGACGCGGCCACGCCCCCGGACCTTTTGGGGGCATGGTTTTAAGGCTACACACACCACACTATAAAAGGGCTGCCCTGACAGCAGTAAGACGCCCTAGTGTGGTTCTTGCTGGTTCCCCTAGTGCTATTTCTGTGACATTTGTATTCTATCCTGGTATTTGACTTTTGGCTCCTCTATTTGACTATTCTACTCTCTGGTTCCCTGTACTTTGGCTTGCTTATCGTTATTCCCGTCTTCTGTTATCCCTTGACCTCTGGCTATCCCATTTGACTACTCTAACGTGAGTCCGGCCATTCTAAGGTCCGGTATACGTTCTATAGTTAGGTTACACTCTGCGAGAAGGGGTCACTGTCGTGACATTACACTAGGGCCATGGACTCTGCAGGTGTTAACCCTCTGGGACTTGGTACGGACAATAGGTTTGAGGAACTGGACCATCGTATGGACCAGATCGCCCTCGCCGTACAGACGTTAATTAACCGTACTGCTTATCTCCAGCCGGAGGAGCAGACTCCTAGTCAGAGACCCCAGGAGCATCCCATGGAAGTGCTACCTACAGGCACTTCCAATCAGGCTACAGCACCTCTCAGGTATGGGGGTGATCCTAACGGATGCAGGGGGTTCTTGAACCAGATAAGCATCTATTTTGAACTCCATCCTAGAGCTTACCCTACCGATAGGGCTAAGATTGGGTATATTATCACCCTGTTAGTAGATAGAGCTTTAACCTGGGCTAATCCCTTGTGGGAGAATGACAACCCAATAGTCTTTAATTATACTAACTTTGTTGCAGCTTTCAGGAGAACTTTTGATACCCCAGGCAGAAAAACTAACGCTGCCAAATCCTTATTACGTCTAAGACAAGGTACCCGTTCTCTAGTAGATTATGCTTTGGAGTTCCGTACTTTAGCTGCAGAAGTCAGATGGAACGAACAAGCATTTGTGGATGTGTTCCTAAATGGAGTGTCTGATAGAATCTTAGATGAAGTGGCCACAAGAGATTTACCAGGCACTCTAGAGGAATTAATAACATATCTGGCTCATATTGATGAACGCCTTAGGTATAGGCAGAATACCAGAGAGAGACCTAGGAGAGTACCGGAACGTCTTGCTCTGACCTATCCCTCGTCAGAGACCCCTCCAGAACCCATGCAATTAGGGGCTACAAGATTGTCTGAGACAGAGAGACAATACCGTAGGAGGGAAGGTTTATGTTTATATTGTGGCAGGAAGGGACATACACAAGTGAATGGTCCTAGCCGACCGGAAAACTCCCGCACCTAAGTCCGCAGGGGGGACTGGCCTTGGGTGTTATGTGTATGTCCTCCTTCAATGATAAAAAAGATCTCCGGCTTCTTCTACCTATTACTCTAGAATGGGAGGGAAAGAAAGTATCCACCCTTGCTTTAATTGATTCTGGGGCTGCCGAGAATTTTGTAGATCACTTATTCGGGCAGAAAAATACTCTCCCATTCCAAAAAAGATCTGCACCCTTGGCCGTTGAGGCCATAGATGGTAGACCATTATCAATACCTCTTATTACCCAGGAAACCATTCCCCTGGTATTATCTACAGGTCTTCTTCATAGGGAGGTTATCACCTTGCAACAGATAACATCTCCTATCTTTCCTGTAATCCTTGGGTTTCCTTGGTTAGCCCAGCATAATCCGTTGATTGATTGGGAAAAGAGGGAGATTATTAAATGGGGAGAATCTTGTCACAGTAAATGCATTACTCCGATTAAACCAGTGGGGTTAATCAATATACCTACTATGGAACCATTGACAACTCAAATACCCAACCAATATATTGATCTTAAAGATGTTTTTGAACCTAAAGAGGCAGAAAAATTACCTCCTCATCGTCCCTACGATTGTTCTATTGAATTGTTACCCGGCACTATGCCTCCACGAGGTACAGTTTATCCCCTGTCGATAGCCGAGAATAAAGTATTAGAGGAGTACATTGCCGAGAACTTAAAGAAGGGGTTTATCACTAAATCTTCATCGCCTGCAGGCGCTGGGTTTTTCTTTGTATCTAAGAAAGAGGGGGTTTAAGACCCTGTATTGATTACAGAGGGTTAAATAAGATTACTATACGTAATGCTTATCCTATCCCCTTAGTGACTGAGCTATTTGACAGGTTGAAAGGAGCTACTGTCTTTTCTAAACTGGATTTGCGGGGAGCATATAATTTAATCAGAATAAAAGAAGGGCATGAATGGAAGACTGCTTTTAATACTCGTTATGGTCATTATGAGTATCGAGTTATGCCTTTCGGGTTATGCAACGCCCCAGCAGTCTTCCAGGACTTCATTAACGATGTGTTACGAGACTTTTTACAAATGTTTGTAATAGTATACTTGGATGATATCCTGATTTACTCTAAAAACATGAACGAACACTATGAACATGTCAGATTGGTTCTTTCAAAGTTATTAGAGAATGGTCTCTATTGTAAACTGGAGAAATGTTTGTTCCACAAGGAAGAAGTGCATTTCCTGGGATATATCATTTCTAGTACGGGTTTCAAAATGGAGCCGAAAAAGTTAGAGGTCATTCAGCAATGGCCCTTACCAGTTGGACTTAAAGCAATCCAACGCTTCTTGGGGTTTGCCAATTACTATAGGAAATTCATTAAAGGATTTTCTTCAATAACAGCCCCTATTACTGCTATGACTAAGAAGGGAAGGAATCACAGGGAATGGTGCATAGAAGCTAAGAGAGCTTTTGATTCATTAAAAGAAGCCTTTTCCTCAGCACCAGTGTTACGACATCCTGATCCTTCTCGTCCTTTTATACTGGAGGTAGATGCATCCGAGTCAGGGATAGGAGCAATACTATCTCAAAGACCTTCGGATGATCAACCATTGCATCCATGTGGGTTTTTCTCTAAGAAATTAACAGAAACTGAGAAAAGATACGATATAGGGGAGAGAGAGTTGTTGGCAATTATTTCTGCCCTTAAAGAATGGCGATACTTGCTTGAAGGGTCACCCATCCCTGTTACCATTTTTACAGATCATAAAAACCTCTCTTACTTCAGTGAAGCCAAGAAAATGTCTGACAGACAAGTACGTTGGTCTTTATATCTCAATCGTTTCAATTATATTGTTACATATAGGCCAGGGTAAAAAAATATTAAGGCTGATGCCCTATCCCGTCAATATGAACCTTTTACATCCTCCAATGAAGTTATGTCCTCTTTAATCCCTAAGAATCGTATTGTCGCCACTGTCTATGCTAGAGTCTCATCGGGATTAATAGAGGAAATCTCTACATTCCAAGATCGCACTACCTTGACTGTTCCACAAGGAAAACTATATGTGCCATTAGCCTATCGGGATAGAGTACTATCCCTCATGCATGACTCCAAAATGGCAGGGCATCAAGGGATACATAAAACCACATCATTGCTGGCGGAACGGTTCTGGTGGCCTTCCTATAAGAAGGATGTTTGTGAGTTTGTCCTTGCTTGTGGTATTTGTTCCGCTACTAAATCTCCTAAGGGTCGCCCTATAGGACTCCTCATGCCCTTGCCTATTCCGGAGACTCCATGGTCGAGTATTGCCATGGATTTTGTAGTAGACCTACCCCCTTCTAAGAACTACACTGTCATATTAACGATAATTGACAGATTCTCCAAGATGTCTCATTTGGTCCCTCTTTATAAATTACCTACATCATCTGAACTGGCTTCTATATTTATAAGAGAGGTGGTCCGTTTACATGGGGTACCCCATGATATTGTCTCTGATAGGGGACCTCAATTTATTTCTTGTTTCTGGAAAGTGTTTTGTGGACAGTTGGGAATCAAACTTAACCTTTCCTCTTCTTATCATCCCCAATCTAATGGTGTTACGGAAAGGATGAACCAATGCCTGGAACAATACATCCGTTGTTTCACTTCGGTTCATCAAGATAACTGGGCGGACTTGTTATCATGGGCAGAATTTGCTCACAACCATCATGTCCATGAATCCACTTTACACAGCCCCTTTTTTATCAATTATGGGTTTAACCCTACGACTTTACCAAGTTCCGTTCATTCTACAGGAGTGCCAAGTGTGGATGACACCGTTAGGAATATGAGGGAAACTTGGTTAGGGGTTAAACAAATCTTGACTCAAAAGGCTAGTGTGTACAAAGCTAATGCGGACAGGCATCGGAAACCTGCTCCCACGTTCGTGATCGGGGATAAAGTGTGGTTAAGTACCCGTAACATTAAACTTAAGGTCCCATCTATGAAATTTGCTCCCAGATTCATTGGTCCTTTTCAGGTCCTCAAACGTGTCAACCCTGTTTGTTACAGTCTTCATTTACCCTCTAATATGAAAATACCGAATTCGTTTCATGTCTCACTTCTCAAACCATTAATATGTAATCGGTTTACTCGTAATACCCCTCCTCCTCTTCCTGAAGTTGTGGAGGGACAAAACGAATATGAAGTGAGGTCTATTTTGGGTTCTCGTTTTTCTAGGGGTAAACTTCAATACCTTTTAGACTGGAAGGGTTATGGTCCTGAGGATCGTTCGTGGGTGGACGCTTCTGATGTGCACGCCCCTCGCCTGGTTCATTTGTTTGAAAGGAGGCGTTCTAACCGCCCTGGGGGCGGTCCTTGTGGGGGGGGTACTGTCACGATACCTTACCTGTCCTCCTCGGACCCACGCACCACAGCGTCCTCCTTCACTGAACGGCACGGCACTTCTGACGCCGGCCGCTCACTCAGAGCAGAATTTCTAAGTTCGGCGCATGCGCGCCACGGCCGTCGGCTTGAAGCCGACAAGGTCCTGACGCGGCCACGCCCCCGGACCTTTTGGGGGCGTGGTTTTAAGGCTACACACACCACACTATAAAAGGGCTGCCCTGACAGCAGTAAGACGCCCTAGTGTGGTTCTTGCTGGTTCCCCTAGTGCTATTTCTGTGACATTTGTATTCTATCCTGGTATTTGACTTTTGGCTCCTCTATTTGACTATTCTACTCTCTGGTTCCCTGTACTTTGGCTTGCTTATCGTTATTCCCGTCTTCTGTTATCCCTTGACCTCTGGCTATCCCATTTGACTACTCTAACGTGAGTCCGGCCATTCTAAGGTTCGGTATACGTTCTATAGTTAGGTTACACTCTGCGAGAAGGGGTCACTGTCGTGACAGATATTCCCTAGAACTAAAGGGTAGTGTCTAGCGTTTCATCTAATGCTATGTTCATGTATCCTCCCATTATGAGGATCCCTTCTCGAAATATAGAGTTTGCGTAGTATTTATTTGGCAAGTAAATGTTAGCTAGAGTGACTTGGGTGTTGCAAATTTTGCCTTTAATGAATACAAATCTTCCAGAGTCGTCAATTAATTGTTCTTGGAAAGTGAATTGTAAATGTTGACTTATGAGAATTGCCACTCCTCTGGACTTT
Organism: Pelobates fuscus; assembly: GCF_036172605.1. Classification (NCBI taxonomy): domain Eukaryota; kingdom Metazoa; phylum Chordata; class Amphibia; order Anura; family Pelobatidae; genus Pelobates; species Pelobates fuscus. Next base: position 251,681,489 of record NC_086320.1, read on the forward strand.
GCTTCCGAAAAATGACTATAGTATCCTAGTGGGTAGTCCTTATTACGGAGTTTGGGAGCGGAGTTTTTCCTAAAGTGGGTTTCTTGTATATATACTATGTGTGCTTTGTATCTTTTGAAGTCGGTGAGAGCGATAGATCTTTTTTTTCTGGAGAATTCAATCCCCTAGCGTTTTGTGTGTGAATATTGATGGTAGTCATAATCGCCTTAGTGAATGGGTTGTAGCTAAATTACCTTAAGGGCAGGGTCGTTAGGAGTAGAAGAGTATCTGATTGAAAGATTAGGGGATATCTGGTAGGGGGAGAGGGTAAATTGTCTAGTCAAAAGACAGATGTTGGAATCAGGCCTCTCCTGTTGAGGAAATGTTTAAGAATTTTTGAGTAAGAATAATTTTGTGTGTTAGATTTGAAGTGTTATAACTATAGGGTTGCTTTTTTAAGTGTTATAGATGGAGGTAGTCCTTGTTCTTCCAGTACCTGTAATACAATTCTAAAGTTTAAAGTATAAATATAGTAGTATTATAGCACAGTTATTATCGAGAGTAATTAAATTATACAACCAAATAACATTGGTAGGAAGTAACAGTGATAAACAGTTTATAATAAATTTTGAAACACTTTTAACAACTATTAGAAAGTAAGAGAGCCTCTTCAGGAAGTAGAGGCTATATCTTCTGTATTACGTTCTAGAGAAGTCTAGATTACTCGCTAGGTGTGTTTTTTCCTGAAACCTAGTGTTCAGGGGAAAGTGGGAGTTAGGAGAGTGGATAATGTCAGGGAAGAGGGAAAGAGGGTGTAGGAAGGGAGAGGTCTGGAGGAGAAGGGAAGGGTGTAGGATATAAAGGGCTTCAAGAGTTTCCCCCTAAGGGAAATTTGGTTCTATCTTGACGCAAGAGATAGAACCTAAAGATATTGGGGTCGTGAACTTGCGCTGAGGCTGAGGACTCAAGTTGCAATCCAAAAGTTTAATATAGGGGCGTGGCCTGGCGGCGGAACGGAATGGCCGCATAGAGACCGAGCTCCTCCGGCCCCACTCTAAAACGCGACGTTAACAAGCCACGGACACGGGAATGGGGAAGCAGACCAAGGCGGGGAGCACCCCCAAACCCTCGGGGACCCGCCCGGTGAGTCAGACCGCTTCCATGCGGCAGTTCTTGGCCGCAGCGCCGGACCCGCCATCCCAGGCGCAGTCCGAGGCCTACACGCCATCAGAGGCCTCCACGCCACACTCCCTCTCCCCAGGCCGTGATGAAGCCAGGGAAACCCCTCCACCGGAATGGCTAGCCCTGCTTCAAGCACTGCCCACACGGGCAGACCTTACCCAGGCCACCTCAGCCCTGCAGACCTCCATCAGGGCAGACATACAGCTGATGAGAGCTGATATCCAGGGCATAGCAGACCGCATGGCCCAGATTGAAGCAGATCATGACTCCCTCACTGCAGCACAAGCAGCCCATGCTGTGAATCAAACAAAACAGAACACCCAAATGCAAGCAATGGCCAGACATATAGAAGATCTGGATAACAGAGGCCGCAGACAAAACCTACGAATAAGGGGCCTGCCAGAAGGAGAAGATTCACCAGCTCTACTTAAAGGTACACTCACGGCCATATTCAACGAGCTCCTGAGTCGCCCCAAAGAGACTCCCATAGACTTTATCAGAGCACACAGGGCTTTAAGACCCAGGGGTCCACCAGAAGCACCGCCTAGAGATGTGATCTGCTGCCTGGCACTCTACTCCCTGAAAGAAGACATCCTACACGCAGCGCGCACAAGAGGCGACATCGACTTCGAAGGCCGACAACTACAACTATACCCAGACCTATGCCCAGCCACCTTGGGGTATCGCAGAGCACTGAAACCACTTACCAGATTGCTTGTATCACAGAAAATCCGATACCGCTGGACCTTCCCTACAGGCCTGATAGCCACTACCCAGCAAGGCCCATGGCTGATCCGCACCCCACAGGACTTACAAGAGCTGTCAGAAGAACTACACCTGCCTCCCCTCCACATGTCTTGGCCAGACCCGCTGGATTTCTACAATAGCCCACCCATGCAGCAAGGAGTATCTTTACCACAACAGCGCAGGAACCGGACGAGACTGGAGACCGGCTGGAGCAACGCGCTGAGGGACTTCCAAGACGAGCCAACGAGCAGGGAGCAGCGCACTGAACTCGTAACTATGCATTGGGACAATATATACACAGGCCCACAACACTTTTAGGCCACATTATGCACTACTACACTACCATGCACTACACGTACCAGGGGGGGAGGGGGGGGGGGTACACTGAAGAGGTTCCCCGGGACAATCTGATTGCTCACCCTGAAGAAGCGCAAAAGACGCACTGGGACTTAATGTCCACTACACACCTGCTTGGGTGGGGGATACGGGGGGAGGAGGGGGGGTACCCTGAAGAGGTTATCCGGGATAAGCTGACTGCTCACCCTAGAGAAGCAAGAAAGACGCACTGGGGACTTGATGCTTAATGAACACCTGCTTGGGTGGGGGATCTGGGGGGGGGGAGGAAGGGGCGGATTGGGACCAGGTATTGGGCCGCAGGGAAAAGGAGCCGGGGGGCACATGGGAAGGCAATCCCCAAAAGATAACCCGAGTAGCCCTAGCCGAGGAACACAGTCAGACCCCCTACCGAGCCCTCCCACCTTACAGGGCAACCTCAACGGGGAAGCACGACCGCTAGGGTGGGGGTGGGAGTACGTAAGGGACCAAACGAGGCCAACCAGACACATACAGCTGCCACACCAGCCTGCACGTTAGCATATAGATACACACTGCCGCACAAAGGGACAGTGGGGTGGCGGAGGTGACTCAGGCGAGACTTGATCGACTCCTGGGGTTTGCTAACGGACACACATCGAGGTGGGTGGGGGAGGGTGGGAGTTGGGCCAGGTAACTGCCGACACCGCCCGTAACGACCAGATAGCTCCCAAGAAGAGGGGGGCCGGGGGACATGGGGAACCTAGACAGGGAAGAGTTACTCCTCACTTGGCCCTTGGAAGGGGGAAAAGTGGGGTAGAGGTCACAAGGCCACGCTCCCAACAGACAGGGGCACACAGAAGTTGGCGAGGGGACTCGACGGTGCCGACAGGTGCGGCGCAGTCGACTCCTGCTTAGCCAGTACCCTAGTCTTTTCTTTTTGTGTTTTTCACCTTATCCTTCTAGTTCACATTTTATTGGTGCTTTGATACCAACAAGGTTTATTGTTCTAATATGTTCTACAGTTTGATATTTGTAGCTGACGCTCGCCTCTCCCAGCGGGGCCCACGGGGAAAGACAGCCGCCCCCACTCACCCTGACCACTCCCACCCGTCACACCCTGTTCACTTAGAACCGTACGAAATATGCCGTCCCACACCACACACAAACAAGCCGAAATAAAATTTCTCTCCATTAACGCTAAGGGCATGAATGTGCCCGAAAAGCGTTCACACGCCCTACGACACTTTCATAGCCAGAAGTCACAGGTAGTTTTTATCCAGGAAACACATTTCAAAGAAGGCCAAGTACCCAGACTGACGGACCGCCACTACACACAGTGTTTTTTAAGCAATAACCCTGAGGGGAAATCCAAAGGCACAGCGATACTAATTCACAAATCGCTTCACTTTGCTCCCACCGATACACTACGAGACGACCACGGACGATTTGTTTGTGTCAAAGGAACGACCGCAAACCGCACATACACGTTCGCAAACCTGTATACCCCCAACAAACGCCAACACCAATTTCTCCGCACGACACTTAAAAAGATTGAGGGGTTTGCGGAGGGCTGCCTGGTCGTGGGAGGTGACCTGAATGTGGCCATATCGCCAAACATAGACACGTCTATGGGGTCCTCCGCGACTCCCCAACACATCTTGACCCATATTGCGAAAACCATGAAAGAGCTGCGACTAGTGGACTGCTGGAGAGCGCTTCACCCTGACGACCGTGACAACACTTTTTACTCCATTCCCCATAGAACATACTCCAGAATAGACTACTTCATTATCCCGCACTACTACCTGACCGAAGTAAGACGAACTGACATTGGGACGGCGACATGGTCCGACCACGCCCCGATCACGATGACATTAGTCTCCCCACTTTACAGGCCCACTTGCAGTAACTGGAGACTCAACGAATCAATGCTAAACGACGTAGTAACGACCACGGAGACTAGGGAACGACTGATACAATACTTTACAGAGAACGATACGCCTGATGTCACACCCCTCTGCCTGGGAGGCCCATAAAAGCGTGATTCGGGGCCACTTTATAGCGAAAAGTGCCGCATTAAAAAAGGCCAGATCCGCGAAACTTAAAACCTTAATAACGGATATACAGGACCTGGAACACAGGCACAAACAAACCCACCTACCAGCAGACTGGACACAACTGACGGAACTTCGGAGGGAACTTTCCACCATCCTAAACGCCACTCACAACAGGGCCTACCTACACACCAAAGCATTTTTCCACACAAACGCAAACAAATGTGGTGCCCTCCTTGCCCGCATGATCGCCAAAAAGAGAGCAGCGGCCTACATCCCAGGGATTCGGGACTGGGAAGGGAAGTTACAAACCATGCCAACCGAGATGGCCAGAGCTTTCCGGACATATTACGCTGGCCTATATCCGCTAGACGCACATGGAGGAGAAGAGTCCGGAGCCAACAGGAAGACTAAGATATCAGACTACCTAGAACCGCGCATACGCAAGCACATCTCTCTAGAGGCGAGAGCGGACCTGGATGAACCAATCGAGGCACACGAAGTGGCGTGGGCCCTCAAAAAGTCCAAGGCGGGTAAGAGCCCCGGTCCAGATGGCCTGCCCTCACGCTACTACAAGACCTACGCGGAGCTTCTCGTCCCTCGCCTCACGACAGCGCTGAACGCGATCCGAGAAGGGCAGCAGTTTCCGACGCAGACTTTGGCGGCTAACATCGCCTTGATACCCAAAGAAGGGAAAGATCCCGAACACTGTGCGAACTACCGCCCCATATCACTCCTCAACTGTGATCTGAAACTGTTCACTAAGGTACTTGCACAACGAATACAGGCCTATCTTCCGAACTTGATACACCGAGATCAGGTGGGATTCACCCCACACCGGGAGGCACGGGACAACACGATTAGAGCACTGTCCCTGATACACGTCGCGAAGACTAGACACGAGGGCCTTCTCCTGCTCTCAACTGACGCGGAGAAGGCGTTCGACAGGATCGCATGGGACTTTCTGTTCCAGATCCTGGAAACGCTAGGACTGGGACCATTCATGATGGCCTGGATCAGAGCAATATACTCGAAGCCTACTGCTCGAATTTGCATAAATGGGGCCTTCACCGACCCCTTCCAAATACGGAATGGGACCAGGCAGGGCTGCCCACTCTCCCCCCCTGCTCTTCGTACTGGCCTTGGAGCCGTTCCTGAACTCGGTGTGCGACAACCCGAACATCCCTGGGCTGAGGGCTGGACATGGAAAACACTCGGTCGCAGCATACGCTGACGATCTCTTGTTTTTTGTAACCGAACCAGAAGCATCCATGCCCGAGATAATGAAGGAATTTGAATCGTACGGGGCACTATCGAACCTTAAAATCAATTTCTCTAAATCCACGATCCTCAACGTATCTATCCCGGGGCCCAGGGCAGAGGCCCTTCAACGAGAATTACCGTTCCGATGGTCAGACACTTCCCTGAAATATCGTGGTGCAGTGCTCACAAAAGACCTCTCCCGCTTATACGAAGCAAACTTCCAACCGCTTCTGGCCACCATACAGAAGGATCTTCAAGATTGGGACCAGGTCCGCCTCTCATGGTTCAGAAGAATGGGGGTGCTCAAAATGAATATCCTCCCAAGGGTCCTGTACCTATTCCAGGCCATCCCTACGGCCATCCCGGAGGCCTTCTTCACCTCCCTCAGATCACTCGCCCTGGGGTTCGCATGGCAGAAACAAAAGGCGAGAATCAAACACGACGTGCTCACACTACCGAAAGCCAAAGGAGGTCTGGCCCTGCCAGACTTCAAGAGATACCACAGGGCCACCCATATCCAAAGGATAGTGGAGTGGACCAAACAAGGGGTGCAGAAACTGTGGAAGGACGTGGAAGCGACGCTAGTAGGGAGACCGATGGCAGTCCTCCCCTGGCTGGACCCCCAACAGGGTAGACAACTGGCAGCCCCACACCCCCTGATCAAAGCTACCATGCAGGTATGGCACACAATGGCAACGCCACTCTCGCTCACCACCACACCATCCCCAATGCTGCCACTGGTCCACAATCAAGCCTTCCCTCCGGGCAGAGAACCGAGGTCGCTGGCTCTACTTCTGAACCACGAAGTACCGAGGCTATGCCACGCCTTGGACAACGGCCACACTAGGACGCTGGAGGCCATGACAGGAACCCCCAATCACTCATTCAGGTACAGACAGCTAGCAGGGTTCGTACAGGACACTACTCAAAACAGGCACACCCTCAGACCACTCACAGCTTTTGAAGAGCTGTGCATGGATCCGGATCCTTTGGCCAGAGGCCTATCAACGCTCTATGAAATGATCATGCGGATGAGGAGGCTGCCACCCCCAAGCTTCATGGGGAAATGGGAAACGGTGCTAGGTACCACATTCACACCTGACCAGTGGGACAAAATCTGCACCCTCTCACTTCACTGCGCACCGTCCAGCGGGACGCAGGAAACTGCATACAAAATCCTAGCCCTCTGGTACCGCACACCACTCCAAACACACCTATACGACCCCACGAAAGACGACACATGCTGGCGCTGCACCACACACACGGGTACATACCTCCACATATGGTGGGAATGCCCGATCATCCGACCATACTGGACAGCCATACACAAGATCATCACAAGATTCTCAGATACCCCACTACCCTTAGATCCCGCAACATTCCTGATCAATCACACTACAACTAAAATGTCCACGTATAAAAAATCCCTGACCATCCGGATACTTAATGTGGCCAAGAGCCTGATCCCTCTCTACTGGAAAAAGCAATGTGCACCTCCTCTAGACACATGGTTCCAACGGATGGAGGAGTTGAGGGCGATGGAGGAGCTCTCCATGTTGGCAGAGGGGAGGACACAGGCGTATATGACAATCTGGACACACTGGATCTTGACAACGACCAGAGCAGACTTCAGAGACTTGCTGACGGACTGAGACGCCTGACTTGACGACATAACACCAAACCCGAACCACGAAAGCACAATCAAGCAGGTCAGATAAAGCAAACCAACCCAATACGGAAACTGGCCCGCGCCCTCTCCCCCCCTCCCTCTTAACACACACCCCCCCCCCTTCTCCCCGGGGGCACCCAAAACGGAGAGGCGACACAGCAGAAAGGGTAGGCAGACACAGAGAACCTGGACAGATAGGTGCCCGATATAGCGAGAGACGTGAACTAGGGGTTCCCTGCACGGCCTGAGACCTGACACCGGGATCGGCCTGGTAGTGACCAAACTGACCGACAATGTAGACCTTAGGCCCGCACCTGAAGGACCGAGACGTCACACTGCCAATCCTTAGGGGAGTGAAGCGTATGTCACTAATATACCAAGTCACAGGTCAGGGTTAACACCCGTTACAGTAGAGTGCCCAGAATAGCTCTCGAGACCACCCGTTAAGGGGTAAGGCCCGCCTTCACTCATGTCGTAGGACTTGTGAGCCCTACCTGAAACGTTTGCGGACAGATGTTGGGTGACTTGCACGTCACCACTGTTATTTTTCATTTATGTTTACTTTACCTTCAGGAAATACTCTGAACAGTTTTATCAGCGGACCTGCGTGTCCACAGTTAACATTACATATATAACTTGAAAAATTGAATAAACAAAAATTTACCAAAAGTTTAATATATTATATTGGAGAATTAGAAAGTATATATAAATATATATTTTCCTTTTTGGTCTGGTGAGGTCCTTTAGCAGTTTGAACACCTTTCAGTGTATTGAGGTCTAGTGAGTGGTCATAAGGTCGTGGGTTTGAGAGATGGTTTTGGGTAGTATGGAGGAGTTTCGTGCAAGTCGAGTATTCGCAGTGAGGAATTGTGTTAATAGATAAGTCATGCCTATATCTGTATGACTTTGAACCAGAGATGGACGGGATGTGTGAGTTCAGCCCTTAGTTGGAGGAATAAGTGTACAGTTTCATTTTCTTATGTGTTATGTAGGGGCTTAAGTTTTAAGAGATATAGATTGCTAGAATACCAAAAAGCAACATCCATTTAAGAGAGACACACCCCACAACTGTTAAGTACATATGGTATCGCTAGTGGATGTGAGAAGTGTTTTCATGGCTTTTCAGATAAAGAGAATATTTGAGAGTTAGGGAAGTTTGTGTTATGTGGGGGACTGGGAGTAAAATCTCGGTTCAGTTGGGTGTGCTGTGATATATCCTGGAAGTTATTGGTACCTGTTATCGCAGATGGTTGTATCAGATGTCTCTATACATTAGTTCTTAACAATACAGAAATATTATTAATTCACAACATGTCACAGTCATCACATGTTAATTTACATGCATTTCTTAATTAGTATGAAGCATGGTTGGAGTGTTGGGCTCTCCATCTGAGAACAACGACGTGAATGTATAAATGAATTATGTGCTATAAACGTATGGATAAAAACGTAAAAGATATAGGAGGTCTTATTTCATAAATAAATATTACTCTAATGCAAACAGATGACTAGCTAGACTGTGGTCACCGGATACAGTATGTATAACGTTGAGTATGATTAATTAGTGATTTTTAAACAAGAGGTAATTAAACAGATAAAACAGGCAGTGTTATGTAAATATATGACCTGAGCGGTTAGGATTTTTTCGGACCTTAGCCTGACGCTAATAGAGATAAATAGAGGAGTAAGTCCAGTAAGAGAAAGTCTCTTGTGGATGGCTGATTGTGAGCAGACTTCACCCGCTCAGAGGAACAGTAGAGTCCCGGGTATGTAGACTGGATGGTTATATTGGATGGTTGTCTTTTGAGTTTTGCCTTTGCGGAGTGCCTTCAATCGGTAGTTTATTTAGTCTCTGGTTGGGAGATTGGAATCTTCGGTCCGTGCGTCTTTTTCTTGCTGGTGTGGACCATCTTTGTCTCTGAGAGAGCGGTAATAGTGAGTCTTGATTAGGCGGAGGATTATTCCAGTCCACTACTGGCGTGTTCGGAAGGTCTAAAGCCTGGAGGAATGGTAATAAATCCATGAATGTTGTGATGGAGTATATATTACCCCTCGATGATACAATCAAGGCGAAAGGGAATCCCCAGCGGAACCTTATATTTCTTTTTTGTAGAAGCTCTGTGATGGGTTTGAGTGCTCTCCTTGCTTGGAGAGTATACCATGATAGGTCTGGATACACTTGGATTGGGGATCCATGGAACAATAGTGGCTGGTTTGTGTCTCTTAGGGCTTTCATAATGTTTTCCTTCACATTAAAGTAGAATAGCCTACAGATGATATCTCTCGGAGTGTCTTGTGACAGGCTTCTCGGTCGAAGTGATCTATGGGCTCTGTCTAAAAGGACTGGGTTGCCAGCAGAATCACCTATTAGGTTAAAGAGCTCTGTGAGGAGCACCATGATATTTTCCCCCTGGGATTCTGGTATACCTCTAATCCGGAGGTTATTTCTGCGGCTCCTATTATCGAGGTCGTCGATATGGCGTTGTGTAGATGTCCAATTTAATATTTGTGTGTCCAATGTTGTTGCTATATTTGTGATTTGCGCTTGCATTAAATCTTTTTCCTCTTCCAGGTCGGAGACCTTTAAGTTTAATTGCTGGACGTCGGTGCCCATCGCCTCCATTTTGGATTGGAAGGACGATTCCATTTTGTTCAGCATATGTTGGATATCGGCTTTGGATGGTAAGTTTTTAATCACTTGCCTTAAGTCTATATCTTCTTGATTGTCTGCATGCTGTGAGCTGTCTGAATTACTAGGGCTGTGTGGTAGAGAGTCCGGATTAAAATCCGTTTCCAGGATACTCGAGGCCGCGGCCGCGGCCTCCGTTGAGCGGTCAGGATTTTCCTTGAAATATCGGGTTAGGGAGCCCGATTTTGCTGTTGGGGTCTTCCCTGATTGTCCTTGGGTATTTAGATGTTTTTTAGGGTTAAACGTTTTCTTTTAAATTCTCATATTGCAGTGGATTGCCTATGAGTCCGGAGCAGGAGGATTAATGTGCGTCCATTAAGTTTGGTGGTCGGCCACGCCCCCAAGATTCAACATTCTTTATATACAAAAACAACAGATCAAAATACTCTTCTACATGCGCAGAGCACACACCCGGAACGTTTGAAGGCATCTCTACCAAAAGCTCAGTTTCTACATACCATACGTAATAACTCAAGTGAAATAAAAAAAGAGGAACAATTACAACAAATGAAAACTAAGTTCCTGGATAGGGGTTACAGAAATAAACAGTTGGAAGAAGCCCTTCAAGAAGCTAAACATTTTGTACCAAGAAATACCACAATAATTGAAAATCGACTGGTTTGCCCTATAACATACAACGACACGGCAGTTCAATTATCAAATATTATTAAAAAAGAATTGGAATGTACTGGCACAAGACACCGCCCTTCCACCAATATTAAGACAAAAGCGACTTATTTATTATAAACGTAACATAAATTTCCGTGACATTTTGGTCAACACGGATCCTATACAAAGCTACAAGAAAGCAGAAAAATAACGAAAACTAGGAAGTGTCCGCTGCCTGGGGTCCGTAACCTGCAGCCATATGGTGCCGTCACGCACTTTCAATCATCCACACACCTGTAAAACTCAGTTTGTTGTATATAAACTCACCTGCCCTTGTGGCCTATCATGTGTAGGCAAGACAGAAACCACTTTATGTGAATGCATACGTGGACATTGAGCCAATATTCGCACAGCCTACAGAGATGGAGACATTGACAAACCAGTCGCAAAGCATTTCTTGGACCAACGTCACCTACTCACATCACTTAAATTTACAGCAATAGAGCATGTTTCGGAGCCAAGGAGGGGTGGCAAAAGAGGGAAACAATTGCTCAACAGAGAAACCTACTGGATTTTTAGGCTGGGCACAGATTCTCCTAGACGACTTAACAAAATTCTTACATACCACTTGTTTCTTTAAAGTTGTTCTCGCTTGCTTTAACATAGTATTTAAGGGTCAAATCAATAGGAATATAGAATATGTTTATATAGAACAAGGGCAATAGGTGTTAAGTAATAAAATGCATTTTTTGTGATAATTTAATGTGTTTTAAAAATGTGCTTAACAGATGGCCTGGCAATTATATGAATGCAAGAATGCTCATTTACAGTTTACTAGTGAATAGCAAGACAGACTAAATTGTACAATAAATTAGATAGACTTTTATTTATCTTTATTGGCATTTCATATTCATAGGTGTATCTATGTAGTAATTTAATCTTAGGGAGAAGTACCTGATTTTCAAGTAAAGTTAAATTACTGATAAAGGCATAAACATACACCTATGGTATATGTTTAAATTGTAAATAAGTGTGACTTTTTCAATTTAGCTGCTAACCAAAGGTACCTTAAACAATGGCACATGTATCACTATACAAGTGAAAACTGTAGACATTAAAGTTTAATGTCCAGTTTAATATACTGATGATTAAGGTATGGGATACCCAAAGATTATAGAATTGCTGCCTTATTCAATAAATCACAGAGATATTGTTTGTACATTTATTGTCTGCTTGCTAGAACACTAGCTCTTTTTAGATTCACTGGTTTTATATTATGAATATCTTCTTTATTATTCCTATTATCTTTCTAAACATATACCTTTTTTCACTTGGCACTTTCTCCACTTTTGTTTATGAATAGTACTCACACGGCACCTAATTATAACTATGGAGACACTGACAACGTTGCCAGGGTTACGGTGCCGTGTTAAGTCACAACGTAGCAAATGCGGGTCAAATGGTTGTCATTCTACTTCTGCACATGCGTGGTGAGTAAATGGGAACGCCGGGTTTTATGCATCACACCTGGGGTAAGTCACTTTGATATAATTTATTTTAGATATATATTTAGTGTTATTTGCACTTGATGTTTGTGTCATTTCATCCTGAGGAAGGTCCCTGTGTGGACCGGAACATCAATTTATTTGTTTAATGGAATAAAGCACCTTTATTGAAATTTTAAGTCCGTGAGTGCAGCCTACATTTCTGCAAATTGGTATTTATCAAAGACTGTCACCAAGCAAACTACACCACTGTATGATAGTAGGACATTTAAGTGTGAGTGCAAGGACCTATGCTTTGTGTGTATATATATGCTATGGCTCTTTAATGTAAAAATAAAAATGTACAGCATCAAGAGTATTACTATATATATATATATATATATATATATATATATATATATAGTAATAATACTCTTGATGCTGTACATTTTTATTTTTACATTAAAGAGCCATAGCATTGGGTACTTTCGATTTTAATTGTCACGTCAATGCCATTTCTCCTATACCAATTTTCACTTATACAGAACCAGTTTAAACTATCACATAAAAACCTAAACAACTTCCCTGGGTAATTGATAACACCCACAAATGTATATGTCCCATGTGCTTCTATCAATAAACACGTTTAAAGTTTTAGAATATCTTCACAATTACTAGAAACAATGCAACGACGTGTCTTTTACCATAAGTACCTCCCTCTCTGATACACATCTTAAAACAAAACATCTTACACAGATTTGGGCAAATGTTTATTGTATTAGGTACCTTAGAAATGTTTTTGCGTGTTCTAGATGAGGTGTAACCAACAAGAAATCATCAACGAGTCTCATGAACAACCTACAAAAGATGAAAAACATTTAGTATACAGAATGAATAATTGATTTATTTGACATTGATTCTCAATAACAGGAATGCCCGAGATTGTTCCCTGCCAACACAGCTGACAGCTGTGATAGATAGATAGCAAATATTTATTACATTCTGTGTTTTTTACATGTGGAGGAGTGCCTGGGTGATATTTACCAGTTTATTTACCCTAGATTCCGGACTCCTAACTTTTTTTGCACATTCATATTTTGGGACTGTCTCAGGAAGGCCGAGCCATGTTTCCCACTCATATTCCCCTCTGTAGGTAGTCGGTGCCTGAACTGAATTCTTTGCTTTGGGGCTTTGGTGGGATATCAACTGCTACTTCAGTCACTTGTTCACAAAGGTTTCCCTAAGGTATCTATGCCCTCTGGCAACCTTGGGATTTGCTCATTTAGATCTTTGACTCTTGCTATTACTCCCCATTAGTTAGTGACAGATCTCGACTTGACTGACTGACTGCTCACACCTCATCACCTAAGTGCTATAAAGGACTTAAGGGCTTAAGTGAAGCCCATCCCTTTCTCACGCTTGGGGGTGGGGACATACCATCCCTGTCGAGAGTGAAGTACAACTTCTTGGCCCTGCAAGAGTGTGTCGGTCTTCTGGCCTTTCTAAGGGGTCTTGCTCGGCTCCCCCCTGGGTCCCTTCAACATGGTGTGGGACCGGGTGACTCTCCGGTCTCTCTTTTTATTCTGTATTATCCATAAGGGTGCTCTCCCGGGTGACTGTCTACCATCGGACAATGGAGGGCATGGCAGACCGGCTGGTTCTAATCACAGTTCTGTCTCAGAACTGTAGGGGGCTCAACATACCAGAATGCAGGTTGTTCCTCCTTAGATAACTCCATTGCCATACAGAGCATACACAAGGCTATACATAACCTCTGATTAGTTGACTGTTGGAGGAAACTGCACCACGCTGATAAGGACTACTCACACTCTTCAGTTATACATGGCAGATATCAACGCATTGATTGCCTCTTCATCCAACAGGAGGGTCTAGACAGTTTACGATCAGTTGACATTGACGCCTCAACTTGGTCGGACCATAACCATGTTCGGATCCAGATAAACCTTCCACTACATGTACCAAAGACAAGAGCCTAGAGGCTAAACAATTCCTTACTACTAGACCTGAACATCCATGAACACACCAAACAATCGCTTCAAAGAAAATACTTCGGAAAATATCTCTAACACAACTTTGTGGAGGCACATAAACCAGTTATTTGGGGTACGATGATCCACCTGGCTTCCAAAAAGAAGACAGATGCAACCTTGAAGCTCAACACAAAAGGTCCGGCATGGTGCAGGTCTATAAGGAATAACTGAACTCTAGGAGACAACTGGCAATGCTACTCAAGCAACAACACTATCGAGCCATCCAGAAGTAAAAATGCTTTTATTATAGCTACACAAACTAGGGAGGTAAGCTCCTCGCTCGCATGTTGCGTGGCCAACAAACGTTACACAAAATAAAGTTGCGTTCCGGCGAAACCTACAGACATTTCAAAAGAATCTGAGCAATTCTACCTGTCCTTGTATAACCTGTGGGATGCCGAAGACCGCGGTAACTCTCAAGTCATGACTCAACAGATACAATGATTTCCCCCCTACAGGCCGATCTCGCTCCTGAAGTGGATATCAAGCTATTCACAATGGTCCTCTCCACCAGGTTGTGCCAGGTCCTGTCAGGGTATTTATATCGGCAGACATTTTGTGCTATGATAGAAGTACAAAGTGTATATTCTGAAGTCATTGCTAAACAGACCAGACTCCATTTTGTTATCTTCAAGCTAACAAAGAGACACAAAATTTCTATCCTTTCACTTTGACTGACTGCTTTGCCCAAGCTGAATGGAATGTGTATATAACCAAACCAAATAGATAAGACATTGAGAATGGGGATGGACAGACTGTATAAATTCTATTCCCAGACTTAGGTGACAGAGGATTAAATAATTAAATTTTACTTTCGATATTGTACAACGTCCCATTATAGTTTAAGGTGAAACTTAGTTCACAAACTATCAATTTTAGGAATTATAGCAGAACTTGCAGACGCATGGTCTGGACAAAACTGAGAAAGACCCTGTGATCTGACAGATAAAATAAGTTATTGGATACATAAAGATAACGTAAATGACGTCAAAAATAGCCACCAGGAAAAGTTAACTCTTTCCTGGATAGGTATGTCTAGTGGAACAAGGCTGCCCTCTTGAGTTTGAATATTAAAATGATTACCTAGAAGGCAACCACACCCCACATTTGTGATTGGCTATCACCTAAGGAATTTTTCCCTTTAAAAGTTAAGACAAGGGAAGAGAGGGAGATTCGAAGATTCAAAGATTGAAGAGAGACACATTACGACACTCTGGGGATTCAGAGAGATCCAGGCAGAATCGGGTGACCAGAGTAACCAAGAAACTCTCACACTTCATGCAGAGAACCACTCAGCTACCTGGGAATATCTGATGAGAAAATATCTACATAACTGGTAAATATACAGACATTTAATTAATTAATTTAAATTAATTAAAATTAATAGCATGACATATGACTGGATAAATCATGTTTGATTTCATATTTAGAAATCTTAATTATTAAAGAATATATATATGGTTATAGCATCCTATCTGCAGCTGGGATCAATATAATCATTAATGTATTTGTGTGATTAATATCACGTTAGCATATCATGACCATTTATCCAGCTGTATTGATTGGCTCTAAAATAAGATAAAATATCTATTTAGACAAATTAATTAAAATATCAGCTAATATAACATAGTAGGTTTCTCTCATTTGATAAAATCAAGGAAATGGTTGATGACTGGTTAAATGTTATTTATTAATATTACATAGGAGTAGATCTTAAATCCCTAGAAGAGGTTTAGCCAGCATTGAAAGGGTTATTTCTAACTGCTAGCTAAGTTCTATTGCCCTACACTGAAAGTTTCTTTACGATCTCTGCACACTGAAACTTCACATTCTTTGTCTCTGTGAAGCCCATCGTAAATCAATCTTGACAACTAATGCTTTAGACTTAAACTACGTCTTAGTCATTAGGAAATATTAATTATTATTGCCATATTGTATTACATATTCATGTTATACTAGAATTCCATTGATTATTATCATGCATGTTACTCATCATTATTATTTAAATTGTTAAGAAATAAATATCTATTTTTATAACAATTTGTGATTTTTAATTACCGGTATATGGTTTTACATTTTCATTTAACACGATAACGATTAAGGATCTGAGAATTGAAAATCGTGGGCAATTCTCATCTGTTTACATTATTATCCCACAAATTGGAGGCACTGTCGCTGAGATCGTTTAAGTTGAAATTATATTCCATATAAAATAATATTTGTGTAATTCATGCAATTAATCTTAATATAGAGTTTTGTATTGAGATTAAATCACTGTATAAAATATGGCCAGCGGCAGCGATACATCTATAACAGATAATACTGAAATAATTGAAGACTTAAGAAAACATGTTTTAATCAATATTCATACACATATGAAAAATGATTTAAGCTATGACGTTTGGTTAAAGAGCGTAGAATGGGATGCTAAACGGACGCTTATGACTGATGAACACATACTGAAACAACTTAAAGTAATTGCTGAACAAAAGAACATAGAGAAAAAGATGGGGCACATAATACACTCTTGGCCTTTCTTTATGACAGCACTTCTTAAGGCGTTAGATGAAAACAAGGTATTGAATACCAAACTGGACACGTACAGTGAACAATTTGGCATTCAAGATGGGAAACTCCAAGATTTACTTGCTGAGCATAAAACTCGTCAGGCTGATCATGAAAAAGAAATGACAGTTTTGATGGATAAATATGCACAGGAAATAAATCAGCTCAAAATGCAATTGGATAAATATGAAAAGGATAGCCAGGAATCAGGCAGTGAGGTTGATAGCCATCATTCTGTGCCAAAAAGTTGCACAAAAATGAAAGAAAAGACTATCTATAAATCCCCTCCTTGTCATGATTTTCCCACACCAGACCAGGTTTTCATAAAACAGTCTGTAAGGAATGAGGTGAGTAATTCAGGAATATCACCTGTGAAACAGAATTCTCCATCTCCTGGCATTGCCAAACAACCTTGGCAATCTTGGGCAGAACAGTTTGAAAAAGCTGTCTTGGCCAAACTTGAGAGGGAGAGTCCAGTTCAAGGTGATAGGAATGAAAACAGACATGGTTCTGTACACTGGCAGGATTCTGATGCTGATCAGAATTGTGACAGTGAACAAGAAGCTCAGAGTGATGGGAGTGAAAGTGATTGCACTGTCCACTCTGAAGGCCATGTGACTGATATGCCATCTGCACTGTTGTACGGGTCTAATTCCTCTTCAGCAGACAGATCGCATAGACGTTTACCCAAAAACAGAAACAGAAGTCGTAAATCAACGACGCCTGTTTATGAATCGCCAAAGGTTGTTAAGTTCCTTAGAGAGACTGTCCCACAATTTTCTAGAGGTTCAGGAAACATATCTGAACATCTGGAAAATTATGATAGAGCAATGAATTCATTGGGCATGTATGATGACATTCAAAAGAAATGGTTCATTACATGGACCTTTGATTCAATGTGCCGTGTTCATCTTGAAAGTCTTCAAGCTATGCAATTAATGTCCTGGTCCAAGATGAAATATGAAATAATCATGGAATATGGTAAGTATAAAACCGTTGCTTCTGCAAAGAAGGCGCTTTATAACTTAAAGTGCCGTCCAGATCAAAGTCCCAGAGAATTTTTAGTAATTCTTAAAAATGCATACTCCGTGGCCCAAAGAAAACCCAGGTATGAAAGCACAGATTTCAAAGATCTGTATTTTCATGCCATGCCAGTAAGTATACAAATGAATCTCGCAAGAGATTATGATTGTAAACTACCATTAGAATGGCTAGTCAGTCAGTGCATGAAATTGTATACCATACACCATGCACATGACGAAAATCAGCCAAAGGTTAAGAAACCTGGTGATAAAATGGTATCAGAGACTAAAATTCAGTTAGGTTTAGAAACCCAACAGAAAAAGAGGACCTATTCTGAGGTTTTGAAAACACCAAAGCCTCAGAAACAGGAAAACGCCAGAAGCAATTCTGCAAACTCCTCTGACAATAACTCTGAAAAATCCAATTCCAATGGGAATAAACGCCCCTGGGTTAATAAAAACCAAGGCAATTCCCAATGGAGAAGGAATCCTCAGGGAAATAGGAGATATGGAAACAGAAACAACCAATCTGCTTCCAATAACTCCCAACAGTCTCAGCCATCCCAGCCAAATTCTAATGGGCAAAGACAAAACGGCAATGGGGGAAATATTTTGCGTCGTCAGGTTGGTCAACTGACAGATCAGATGGGCAAATTAATGGAGCAAATGACAAAAATCAACCAAGTCTTTGCTATCAATCCTTTTTTAGGAACAGCTCAAATTGCAGAGACACCTGTGCAATTGCAACAGCAACAACAAGTGCCGCAGCAAATATAGCTACAGTGACTAAACAGGATAGGTTGTCAGTAGATGTAATGCCTAACCCTGTTTCCTTTCCAGGTACTAACAGTCAAATAAACAATAGTTGTGTTAGGAAACCTATTGCCAATCCTGTCACTTCACTTCCGGGTGAAGGAGGCGCAACGTGTTCCTCTGTTTTTTCATTTCAGCCAAAGGCTAAAATAGCCCCAGCAACCACTAGTTTCCAGGATCCAGCCCTGAAAGGGTTAACTGATGAGATGCCGACCACTAGTTCCCGCTTGAAAGTTCAAGATAATCCTAAAAAGGATGGGCCTGTGGGTAAGACTGAGCATTCCTCAGTACAGGTAGAAACTACTGCGGTGACCGGTAATGTATGGAAAACAAGTAATATGTTGACACATTCTAAATTCTTATGTGAATTAGAAGAACATGAAGGAAGGTACTACATGTCTGTAGAAATACAGGATTCGCTACCCCAGCCTTTTAAAGGGTTAATAGATACTGGTTCACAAGCCACGATCTTATCCAATACCTACTTCCAGCAGGTAATGGACTTAGCAACGGATAAGCCGAAGCTAAGAAATTTCCCCAATGCTTTGTTGAGCGTTGGAGGAAATGCACTTCATGTTATTGGCAATACCTGGTTAAAGTTTAAAATAGGTAACAAAACCTTTAAACACCCGGTGATAGTGGTAGATCTCCCCTATAACCGACTGATTCTGGGTATAGACATACTCAGAAGACTTAACACAATTATTGACTGTGTGAATGGAATTGTATGGTCACAAGCTAAGGTTCCTATAACCTATGAGAAATCACATGTACAATCTGATCGTAACTGCCATGTGATAGAAGAAAGACCTGACTCGATTGAGGAACATTTTAGGAATAGTCAGTCACCTGACGTGACTATCCTGCAGGTGAATGACGCAATCGCACCTGTAGATGAGCATTCCGTAAGAATTGCTCCAGAGAGAATCCAGAATGTCTCTCTGGAAGGTGATGTTTTAACCATTTCTCTCCACAGGAACTATGTTGAATCTGTAGATCTGGCAGGTCATGCTCAATTCCTTGCCAGAATTGAAAGGGTTAATAACAACTTATTCTTTCCTATTCAGATAAATGACTTAGGAAGAAATAGGAATGCAAAGCTGGTCTTACAGAGTGAGAACAGCTATATTAGCAGAAGTCTGTTAAAGCAGATCGCTAATCCTAAAATGATCAGGTACGCTTCCCCACATGACAGGTGGATCCAGAACCTGGATGGCGAATCAGAGAGTCACAATGTGATAGCAAAATGTTTACTATCTATTTCCATCGGAAATAAGACAGTTAAACATTTATTCCTAGTGATAGACGAACCTCGCTATCAGGTTTACATTGGCAATGATGTCATACATCGCTTTGCCATACACCTTGACCTGATCAATTCCAACTTGTGGACAAGGTTAAAAGGTAATCCTTGTGGATACCTACATGAGGAAAACGCCCTGAAATCAGGACAAATACTACCATATGCGGTAAGTATCAAAGTACCTGATTACATAACCATTCCACAAGGGACAAGTAATTTTCTTTTACCCCTACAGGTCAAGGAGGGTCAGAGATTAGAAAACCCTGATGCCCTAATCTGTTTATCCAACAGGATACAACTATTAGGGATGGTGGTAACGCATACACCAATGGTAAGTATTGGTAAGAATCCCACCTATATTATGGTCAACAATGTTACACCCAATAGTGTTACTTTACCAAAAGGAACATTATTAGGTCTAGCATTGGATGCTGAGTACTATACATTTGGTTTCCAAAACCAAATTATAGGCCTCATCCCTGAAGAATACTTAACTGAGGACGAAATTGTCGATCAAATATTCCATTCCTCCCCAGAAGGATTATTCACTATCCTATCTGTGTATCCCTTCAACGTCGAAGACGGCTTGTGTAAAATCGAAGAAGCATCAATCACCTTCGATCATCCGCTCAATGAGCAGGAATCACAAGAGTATCACGACCAAAGAGAAAAGGTAAGTCCACACCGAACTGACCTAACTTCTAGGCTTGAAGAAGCTTATGAGATAGGCCAGCCTGAAATCTTTCCAGGATTTCAGGAAAGGCTAGAAGAGCAAATATCTTTAGCTGACGGTTGCTCCAACGATGCTGAGCGGCAGCAGCTAAAGGAAATCCTTTTGGAATTCCAAGATATTTTTGCCAAAGATTCCTACGACTGTGGGTTAACTAACCTCCACGTAGCCAGAATACAAACTGATCCAAATTTACCACCTGTATTTATCAAACAATATAGACTCCCATTAGCGTCATATGATGGTCTACAAGACATCATTCAGAATTTAAAGGAAAGGGGCATTATACGTCCAGTGCACAGTTCGTATAATAATCCGATCTTGGGGATTCTGAAACCTAATGGACAATGGCGTTTATGCGCCGACTTACGACAGCTAAATAAACACGTCTATATGTCTGGTTGGCCAGTGCCATACATAGACCAATGTTTGGTACAAATGCAGGGATCCAAAATATTCACTGCCATTGACTGTGCGCAGGGATATTGGACTGTACCAGTCCATAATGAAGACCAATACAAATTGGCCTTCACATTTGGAAAGCAGCAGTATACCTGGACCCGTATGCCTTTCGGTTACATAAACTCTGGTCATGAATTCGCTGTGTTCATGCATAAAGCTATGCCTGACGCACTCGAGAGAGGAACGTTATCATATGTCGACGATGTCTTGCTGAAAAGCACTTCCTTTGATAAGCATATCATAGAGATTAGACATGTTCTCACTCAGTTAAGAGAGGCAGGGATTAAACTGTCTTTACAAAAGGCGCAATGGTGTCGCACTCATGTCAATTTCCTCGGACATGAGGTAACCTCTGAAGGATTAAATCCCCAGAGGAAGAAGGTTGAAGCCGTACTGAAGGCTAAAACACCTTCAAAAACACCTTCAAATATCAGGGAATTAAGATCGTTCCTTGGTATGACTAACTACTCCCGTAAGTTCATAGATAACGCAGAAATAACGAAACCACTCTTACACCTGCTTAAAAAGGAAACTACCTGGAACTGGGGGGAGCCTCAGGACCTAGCAGTAAGTGAACTGAGGAGGAAGCTCACTCAGGCACCCTGTTTAGCATACCCAGAGGGGCGTAAACCCTTCTATCTGGAGACAGGATATACCGATTTAAGCATCAGTGCTGTTCTGTATCAGAAGCAGGATAGTTTAAACAAAGTTATTGCATATGCTAGCAAGACTTTGTCACCTGTTGAAGTTAAATTCAACACGTGTGAGAAGGCGTTATTGTCGACTGTTTGGGCACTACAAAATTTTCGTAGCTATATCCAAGGTGAGAAAATAATTGTAGAAACAGCTCACCAACCTCTACAGTATCTGCAGAGTGAAAGAATTAGAGACGGTAATCTCTCTAACAGTCGGATTACTGCATGGACTCTATCCTTACAGGGATGGCCATTAGAAGTCCGTTATAAACATAATAAGAGAAGCTCAGTTGCCCAAGGTTTAGCAGAATTACATGACTGTACTGCTCCATCTCTGGATGATAATGACACCGGAGATGACTTCCTAGAAGAGCAATTGTTATACCCTTATAAAGTTTATGACGAGGAATACTGTCGACCACTACCGTGGGTATACATTGATGGTTGTTCATATCACCACATCGCTGGTGCTGAACGGAAGTTAGTTGCAGGTATCGGAATCGCCTGGATAGGTGATTATCCCAATGTATCTATAGGATACAGTATTGGTCCCAAAAGCAGTCAGATAGCCGAACTCTGTGCAGTATATAAGACCATTCAAATGGCAATAGAATATAGTATCACAGAATTTGTTATCATAACTGATTCCAACTATGTTCGCAACAGTTTCGTCGAATATCTGCCTAGCTGGAAACGTAACCAAATGCTGAAAAGCAATAACAAACCTGTTAAACATGGGAAATTGTTTTGTAAAATTGATGAGTTGGTTAAGGAACATGGTTTATCCATATATTGGAAGAAAACCAAAGGCCATTCTAAGATAGAAGGTATTGACAAGGATGGTAATGACTTAGCCGATTCACTGGCAAAACAAGCAGCCATCAATGGTGAAACCCTAAACATTGATGATCTTATGGGTTCAATTCACGTTGAAGCCATAACTAGACGACAGGCTAGAGATAATGCCGACTTAAATGTCGTGCAATGGAGTCAAGAAGCTCCTAGTGAGGACCTGATTACCAGTCGGAAGAACGATCCGGTCATTGGTATATTCTATAAACATATAGAAGACCCTACTGCCAATCCCATCACAGATGAGGATTGCAAAGATAATGAAGATTTACGAATCTTGACGAGATATAAAGTCCAATTTAGTATCATGGATGGGTTGCTGGTCAGAACTTCTAAACATGGTATTCAACAATGGGTAGTCCCAACTGTATACCGAGGGTTAATGCTCCAACACGCACATGATGCACCTACATCTGGGCATCGTGGTGATAAGATCACATATGAGATATTGCGTGATTATGCATATTGGCCACACATGTTAAGAGATGTTAAGACATACTGTCAGGGATGCTTGATTTGTCCGCAATATCAACCCCATGGTCCAACCCATCGTGCACCACTTCAGAAGAGGGGGGTGTCATTACCCTGGTCTGATATCCAAATTGACTTTATAGGTCCTGTAACAAGATCTTCAAGAGGTAACAAATACATGTTAACCTTTACATGTATGTATACAAAGCGGATAGAATGTTTGCCTTTTAAAGAGAACACGAGTACCGTGTGCGCCACTTTGTTGATTAACCATGTCTTTTCCAGGTTCGGTCTGCCTCAAAGAATTGAGTCAGACAGAGGTAGTCACTTTACCAGCGACGTAATGGCTAAGATGTGGAACATTCTAGGTGTTAAACGAAAGCTACATATTGCATACCGCGCTGCGTCTAGCGGGGGGGGGGTAGAGCGATATAACCAGTCTATCGTTAATATTCGGAAAAAGTACGTTAAGGAGTCTGGTAAAGACTGGGACATTAAATTGCCCCTAGTTTTAATGGCGATTAGAGCTACACCTAGCACTGCTACCAAATTGTCACCTTTTGAATTGATGACAGGAAGAAAGATGGTTTTACCACAGCATTTACTATATCGTACTTCAGATCATAATTTGATCAATGCTGCCACTACCCATTTCCTTGCCATCCAATAACTACATTTTCTAAGCAGGTTACTAGCTTGTTTAACTGCTATAGGCATATTGCTGAGGAGTCAGTAATAAATGTAGTGAGGGATGAAGTTATAAAAATAGAATTAGAGAGAATACATATGTTGATGAATCATAATAATGTGTTGTCCTAGGCCAAGTGATGTCACACTGTTATAAGTTTGTATACTTAACAAACCTTGAATCATTAGTAGATAAGTCTGAAACGAGTTCCTGATCTGTGACTGTTGAAAGATGTCCAAGAAGGATGTGGCGTATTTCTGGATCGTACTGCTCCTGTGTCAAGAGCTACGGACCGACCCGATCGCAGAGATGGGACCATCCTCCGGCATCCTGATTCAAGAGACACCAGGGTTCATCTTGACAGAGAAGAGGATCCTTACTCAACGTGTGTTCGTCAGCTTGGACCCCAAGATTTCCATCGAGAAGGCGTACAACATTTCATCGATGCAGCTTCCTGAGTTACAGACTTGGTACCAGATGCACCTCCAAAGAGCACAGGACCGTGTGCGAAACATCTTGGAGCAAGCCCGGAAACCATTTGTATCCAGTTCTATTTCGATGAGCAACCGACCCAAAAGGTTCCTCACCGCTATAATTACTGCATTAGTTTGTGCCACTGTCGGTGCAGTTGTCGCAACTGGAATGTCTGCAGCCAACTCTATTACTGTCCAAAAGCTGGATATGGAAATCTATGCGCTAAAGCAACACATTAACGATATTCATCAGGTGATAAAAGAGCAAAGAACACTTCTTCAAGACGTGTTAACTATTGTGGAAGACACAGTTGTTACAACAAATTTGCATTCTGAGTTAATTGCCAAATCCACTGAGTTGCACCAAAGTCATGACTTATTTAAGCGTGAACTTCTATTTCTGCATGACCCAATATTGTTCCACACACTTGCTTTTCTCGACGAAGTGCAAACTGGAATGATCGAATTGGCAGGGGGACGCATACCTCTGTATTTTGTATCCAAGGATATTGTTCATGTGATGCTTGCCAATGTGGATGGAGAAACAATTGAGCCTATGCAATTAAATCTGGCCTTTGAGATGGGGAGCGCTATACCTCTCTTAATTGATCCGGAACGTATGGAGATTTGCTTTTTATTGGCCATACCATATGTAACTCCCAAAAACATTTTTCAAATGAAAACAATTTACAATGTTGGTACATGGAAGGAAAATATCCATGTAAAAGTCCAAACCCCAGACGTTTTGGCTTTTCAACCGTGGATACCAGATTGATATTCAATACCCATTTTGAATGACTGTGAAAAATTCAAAGACAATAATTTCCAATGTGATGGAAAACCTTTTGTGTACGATTCTACCAATGCTTTGTGTGGGATCGAGTACCTTAAACATGGCTCTGAAACATGTCAAGTGACTATGTCAAAAACCGACAGTAATGCGTTAGTACATGCTATCTTAGTAAAAGATAAATGGTTGGTAAGCACGTGTCTTAAAAACATGAGTGTTTTTCGCAGGGACCAGGTGACTAATAAAGTAATTGCCTTACCAGCACCTGTATCATTGATCAAGGTACCCCACGACTCTCGTATCACCATCGGTGACGTTACGCTATACCCAGTGTACACTGACGTCCTCGAAAGTGCTATTGAGATGGTGGATCCCTTCCAGAATCTAGATATCCCTCTAGATCCTAATCTAAAGTTCTTGCTGGACCATAAGCCCAACCACACTATCCAAATGTCAATCAAGAAAGATAACATTTCTGTGGACACATTTAAATACTCTGAGTTAGATACTGACCTTATTGATCATGTTGACTGGTTCATCCATGTTAAGATTGTTATTGGGTGTATTATGATAATAATTATATTATGGTTGATTGTACTAAGCATAAAGTTCAAAACACTTACAGGTACAAAAATATACAAAGATGTTCATTCCACGCATGAGCCTATGTCAGAAATGATGTGATTGCACACTATGTCTTGTGACTTCCATAGTGCCTACTCATTAGCTAAATTATTTGGCTATGACAGGCACTAAAGGGGGGTTATGTCAGGGTATTTATATCGGCAGACATTTTGTGCTATGATAGAAGTACAAAGTGTATATTCTGAAGTCATTGCTAAACAGACCAGACTCCATTTTGTTATCTTCCAGCTAACAAAGAGACACAAAATTTCTATCCTTTCACTTTGACTGACTGCTTTGCCCAAGCTGAATGGAATGTGTATATAACCAAACCAAATAGATAAGACATTGAGAATGGGGATGGACAGACTGTATAAATTCTATTCCCAGACTTAGGTGACAGAGGATTAAATAATTAAATTTTACTTTCGATATTGTACAACGTCCCATTATAGTTTAAGGTGAAACTTAGTTCACAAACTATCAATTTTAGGAATTATAGCAGAACTTGCAGACGCATGGTCTGGACAAAACTGAGAAAGACCCTGTGATCTGACAGATAAAATAAGTTATTGGATACATAAAGATAACGTAAATGACGTCAAAAATAGCCACCAGGAAAAGTTAACTCTTTCCTGGATAGGTATGTCTAGTGGAACAAGGCTGCCCTCTTGAGTTCGAATATTAAAATGATTACCTAGAAGGCAACCACACCCCACATTTGTGATTGGCTATCACCTAAGGAATTTTTCCCTTTAAAAGTTAAGACAAGGGAAGAGAGGGAGATTCGAAGATTCAAAGATTGAAGAGAGACACATTACGACACTCTGGGGATTCAGAGAGATCCAGGCAGAATCGGGTGACCAGAGTAACCAAGAAACTCTCACACTTCATGCAGAGAACCACTCAGCTACCTGGGAATATCTGATGAGAAAATATCTACATAACTGGTAAATATACAGACATTTAATTAATTAATTTAAATTAATTAAAATTAATAGCATGATATATGACTGGATAAATCATGTTTGATTTCATATTTAGAAATCTTAATTATTAAAGAATATATATATGGTTATAGCATCCTATCTGCAGCTGGGATCAATATAATCATTAATGTATTTGTGTGATTAATATCACGTTAGCATATCATGACCATTTATCCAGCTGTATTGATTGGCTCTAAAATAAGATAAAATATCTATTTAGACAAATTAATTAAAATATCAGCTAATATAACATAGTAGGTTTCTCTCATTTGATAAAATCAAGGAAATGGTTGATGACTGGTTAAATGTTATTTATTAATATTACATAGGAGTAGATCTTAAATCCCTAGAAGAGGTTTAGCCAGCATTGAAAGGGTTATTTCTAACTGCTAGCTAAGTTCTATTGCCCTACACTGAAAGTTTCTTTACGATCTCTGCACACTGAAACTTCACATTCTTTGTCTCTGTGAAGCCCATCGTAAATCAATCTTGACAACTAATGCTTTAGACTTAAACTACGTCTTAGTCATTAGGAAATATTAATTATTATTGCCATATTGTATTACATATTCATGTTATACTAGAATTCAATTGATTATTATCATGCATGTTACTCATCATTATTATTTAAATTGTTAAGAAATAAATATCTATTTTTATAACAATTTGTGATTTTTAATTACCGGTATATGGTTTTACATTTTCATTTAACACGATAACGATTAAGGATCTGAGAATTGAAAATCGTGGGCAATTCTCATCTGTTTACATTATTATCCCACAGTCCTACCAAACTAGATACATCCGGACAAGACATGATTCATCCCAGGACGCAAGGCGAGGGACAGAACCCTGCATATACTGACTATCTAACATTTAGCCCAGGGAAAGGGCCTACCCTTATTGCTTCTCTAGACCGACGCTGAAAAGGCTTTCGACCGGGTGGATTGGACCTTCATTTTGGAGGCGTTACGGGCCATGGGCTTTGGACCTAATCTTCTGACCTGTCAAAAAGGCAGTAGAAACAGTACCCCCCCAGACAAATTTATGACTGCCAAGTGATTTACTTCCTGTGGCAGCAATTCCATTATCTAAACCAGAACTGGAGATACTTAAGGAATCTATCAAAGAAAATCTACAAAACTGTTTTATACGCCCTTCCACATCACCAGCAGGGGCAGGTATTTTCTTTGTCGGTAAAAAAGATGGAGGCCTACACCCCTACGTACATTATTGTGGACTTAACCAAATCACAATTAAAAACACATACCCACTTCCACTCATATCAGAACTGTTACAAAGAATGAAAGATAGAAAGAAAGAATGACTGCAGAGTAAGGCTAAGCTAACTCAGGAGTCAAAGGTGGACTAAAAGGGCAACAGGAAAGGGCATAACCCAAGAAAATAGACAAAGAAAAAATCCCTGAAGTCAATATTAAAAACAGAGTACAAAGAGTTGTCGTTGATGGTAAATTTTCAAGGTGGACAGAGGTGGCAAGTGGTGTCCCTCAGGGGTCTGTTCTGGGATCCCTTCTAGTTAACATGTTTATAAATGATCTTGAAGACAGCATTGAAAGTCATGTTTCAGTGTTTGCAGATGACACAAAACTTTGTAAAATAATACAATGTGAGCAAGATATTACTTTGCTGCAGAAGGATTTAGATAGACTGGAGGACTGGGCACTCAAATGGCAGATGAAATTTAATGTTGAAAAATGCAAAGTTATGCACTTCGGCGTAAAGAATACACAAGCAACGTATACCCTTAAGGGAAGCAAATTAGGGATAACAACACACAAAAAGGACTTTGGAATCGTTATAGACAACAAACTATGCAACAATGTGCAATGTCAATCAGCAGTGGCCAAGGCCAGTAGGGTATTGTCATGCATGAAAAAGGGCATTCATTCTCGGGACGAGAATATAATTTTGCCTCTTTATAAATCACTGGTAAGACCACACATTGAATATGCTGTGCAATTTTGGGCACCTGTTCTAAAGAAGGATATTATGGCATTAGAAAAAGTGCAGAGGCGGGCTACAAAACTAATAATAGGAATGGAACATATCAGCTATGAAGAAAGGTTAACAAATTTAAACCTATTTAGTTTAGAAAAACGTCGCCTGAGAGGGGATATGATAACATTATACAAATATATTTGAGGCCAATACAAACCATTGTGTGGAAATCTATTCACAAACCAGACTTTACATAGGACACAAGGTCATGCGTTTAGACTAGAAGAAAGAAGATTTTGTCTAAGGCAAAGGAAAGGTTTTTTTTTTACTGTAAGAACAATCAGGATGTGGAATTCTCTGCCTGAA
Organism: Pelobates fuscus; assembly: GCF_036172605.1. NCBI lineage: Eukaryota > Metazoa > Chordata > Amphibia > Anura > Pelobatidae > Pelobates > Pelobates fuscus. The sequence continues at coordinate 251,710,333 of NC_086320.1, forward strand.
GAAGTGGTTTTATCAGAGTCCATACAGATGTTCAAACAGCTACTAGATGCATACTTGCAAAAACAGAATATTCAAGGATATAATCTTTCAATGTAGGGTAATAACTGCTTGATCCAAGGATAAATCTGTCTGCCATTCTGGGGTCAAGAAGGAATTTTTTTCCTAGCTTGTTGCAAAATTGGAAGTGCTTCAAACTGTTTTTTTTTTTTTTTGCCTTATTTTGGATCAACAGCAAAAAACATATGTGAGGAAGGCTGAACTTGATGGACGCAAGTCTCTTTTCAGCTATGTAACTATGTAACTATGTGACTGATAATTTAGCATGCATTACCGTAAACACACATAGATCTATATTTAACTAACATTAGAAGCGACAGACAAGACACATCAAGCTAGCCAAACTACTTTAGCTTAAACCACACTGTTCATAGCTTATTTACGTTATCGTTACCTTTTTAATCAAAGGTACAGATCACCGTATTTTTTTTTAATGGTGCATTAGTAAAAACAGTACATCACAATATGCATACCATTCAACATTAAATGCATGAGCCTATGTTGTTAACATACAGATAGCATAACTTAAAATATCATCTGTCGTTATGCGAGTTTACGCTTAACATTCAAAGTGCTACTTTAACAGTTCAATAAGTTTAATGTATACATGCTTTACACAGTCCAATTATATATGTAGTAAATTGCATATTGTTGACTTATGGTAAGCATTACATCTTGCGTTTTGTGGTGCACTACTATATTATCTTGTTGCACTGTTTATTATTTAGCAATTAAAGATGGGGAAAGGGTACAAAAAAAAAAGGGGGGGGGACCCTGGTTAGTTCTCCACTTACTTATATAGACTTGCCCATTTCATGGCAATATCCCTCGTTTTATCACTGGTCCTAATTCAACTGAAACTGTGCCCTCTGTAGTCCCATTTAGCTATATTCACAGGGGGTCACAACCTTAGTTTTAAGTCGTCTGGCCCTATCTATCAGACTTCAATGTGTCCTTGTGTGGTCCCTTTTCTAAACCATATGATTGGCCAGTCAGCTATTTCGTTCTTTTTTATACTTGCCTATGCATCCATTAGCTTCACTAGTCATCTTCAAATATGTGCTGATCATGTCCATCTTAGTGTTTATTTTCTCTACCGGAGTTACTTTGCTCTTCCAATTTCCAGCTATAACTATTTTTGCTACCGCGAGGATGTTTACGATCACCTTCCTATGGGGGTGTACATTAATTTTGGGGATAATATGGAGTAGGTATTTTTACTGTGTGCAAGGGAATAAGAAGCCTTGTCTTATGGGAGATCATGCTCTGAACTTGTTTCCAGAAGTCTCCTAATTGGGGACAATCCCAGAACACATGTAGCATAGTTCCCACTGCTATTTCACACCTCCAACATAGCCCTGTTATACCAATGAACATTTGTGCTTACCTTTGAGGTACCAGATACCCCCGCATTGTTATTTTGCAGTATCCCTCCCATAACGAGAGGCTATGCAAAGCTTGCTTTGTGCTAGTTATGGTTGATTTCCAATCTATCCTGGGGATCTCATACCCAATTCCATTCTCCCATTGTGTCATATATGTAATATTTCCTGGGGCTAAACTTTCCATCAATGCGTTATAGCACAAGGAGAGTGGTTTGGCAAATGCGTGTGACAGAATGTGGCGTAAATGAAGTATTTATGTTAATGAGCAGATTGTCCGTAATGTGCACTTGCACTATATTCTTGACCCTTAAATATAGATACATGTCTCTAGGCTCCAAGTCTAACTCCTTTTGAAGGTCAGGGAATAACTTAACTTGTTCCCCATACATTAGATCATGCATTTGTCTCACGCCTTTGCCATGCCACCTCCCCAGTGCAGGCCTGGGGAAATGGCTGCTAACATTGTAATTGGTGCTGCTCTAAACATCTGGGCTGGATTTATCACATATAGGCTCCAGTCTTTCCAAGCACTTAAGGTCTTTGTGCTTTGTAGCAAAAATTTTGTGGGAGTCCTGGGGAATGTGTGTGTCCCATATGTGATGTATTATGTTAGTTGTGTCTAGGCAGGCATTTTCAAGTGGTAGCCATAGTGGATATTGAGCGGCTTTCCAAAGTCTCAATAGTCTGATCCCCTGCACTAGGATGCCCAATAATGGGTTTTTATATCTGGCATCCCCAGTCCACCTTTTACATAAGGGAGCCCTAAACTTCCCCGTGCCACCCTGGGGGGCTTCCTCTTCCAGGTGTGTGCATTTATAGTACCTTAAAATTGTAGTAGTTTGTTTGGGAGCACTTTAGGCAAGGTTCTACATAGGTATAATATGCGTGGTAATGTCATCATTTTAATAAGGTTAATACGGCCTAGCCATGAAGTCTTCAGACCCTCCCATTCCACAATTGTAGATTTGATTACTATTTTTTTTAGCATCGGGTTGTGATTTATCTTAATTACATTTTGGGTTGACTTAGTAAGTTTCACACCTAAATATTACAGAGAGGAAGTGTGCCAATCAAATTCATATTGTGATTTCAGTCTAGCTAACAGGGTGTTGTTGTAGATTGATGGGTTTTGCCTGTGTTTTGGCTATGTTATTTTTGTAATACAAAACTTTCCCATACCCAGTCAACAATCTGAAAAGGGCGAGCAAAGAGGACTCCAGTTCTGTGACAAATAGCAGGATATCATTTGCAAACAAAGCCAAATTGTTTGGTGCCCCTCAGTGTGCTCAACTCTTTTATAGTGGTGTCATATTTAATAATTCTTACTAAAGGTTCCATGCACATTATAAAGTAGAGAAGTAGAGAAGTAAAACAAGAGATTAAAAAATAAGAAAAGGGCTTTTAAAGCATTTAAATCGGACAAATCAGAGGCATCCTATATAAGATATAAGGAAGCCAATAATACTTGCAAAAAGGCAATTAAAGTGGCTAAACTAGAAAATGAGAAATTGATAGCCAAAGAATGCAAAACCAACCCCAATTTTTTTTCAAGTACATTAATTCTAAAAAAAAAAAAAAAATGAAAGTGTAGGTACACTGAAAACAGAGATGGGTCTGTTAGTCAATGAAGACCAGGAAAAGGCAGACATTTTAAATAACTATGTTTCTTCAGTATATATCAATGAGGATCCTATGGCAAGAGATATGCAAATGATTGCTGCAACAAACTTGCAGATAACTTGTGATTGGATAACTCGAGACAAGGTGCTACAGCTATTAAAGAAAATTTATGTAAATCAAGCTCTGGGGCCTGACGGTATCCACCCACGAGTATGTAAGGAGCTAAGTGGGGAAATAAGTGAACCTCTGTATTTAATTTTTTTTAAATTCTTTTGTTTCAGGTATTGCATCGGAGGATTGGAGGAAGGCAGATGTTGTTCCTATATTTAACCCCTTAAGGACCAAACTTCTGGAATAAAAGGGAATCATGACATGTCACACATGTCATGTGTCCTTAAGGGGTTAAAAAGGGTTCAAAATCCTTGCCTGGAAATTATAGATCTGTGAGCTTAACTTCTGTGACTGGGAAATTATTTGAACGGCTATTAAGGGATAATATTCAGGAATCCATTGGGAAGAACTGTGTTATTAGCAATAATCAGCATGGTTTTATTAAACATAGGTCATGTCAAACTAACCTAATTGCATTCTACGAATAAGTAAGTAGAAGTATAGATCAGGGTGTTGCAGTGGATGTGATCTACTTGGATTTTGCCAAGGCATTTGATACGGTTCCTCACAATAGGTTAATCTTCAAACTAAGAGAAATTGGTCTAGATGAATATTCTTGTTCTTGGGTAGAACATTGGCTTAAGGATAGAGTAGAACGAGTTGTCATAAATGGTAAATTTTCAAGCTGGACAAAAGTAGTAAGTGGTGTCCCTCAGGGTTCTGTTTTGGGACCGCTTCTATTTAACATATTTATAAATGATCTTGAAATGGGCATTGAAAGCCATGTATCAGTGTTTGCAGATGACACAAAACTTTGTAAAGTAATAAAATGTGAGCAGTCTTGCTGCATAGGGATTTGGATAGATTGGGGGACTGGGCACTAAAATGGCAGATTAAATTTAACGTAGAAAAATGCAAAGTTATGCACTTTGGGGTTAAGAATGCACAAGCAATTTACACCCCAAAATGGTAGTGAACTAGGGATAACCACACACGAGAAGGATTTGGGAATTGTTATAGACAACAAATTAGGTAGCAATATGCAATGTCAATCTGCCGTTGCTAAGGCCACTAAGGTTTTGTCATGTATAAATAGAGGCATAAATTCTCGAGATTAAAATATAATTTTGCCTCTTTATAAATTGCTGGTAAGACCACACCTTGAATATGCTGTGCAATTTTGGGCTCCTGTTCATGGCACTAGAAAAAGTGCAGAGACGAGCTACAAAATTGATAAAAGGAATGGAGCATTTTAGATATGAAGAAAGGTTAAAAAATGTAAATCTCTTCAGTTTGGAAAAACGACGCCTGAGAGGGGATATGATAATACTATACAAATATATTCGGGGCCAGTACAAACCATTATCTGGAAATCTATTCATAAACAGGGCTATACATAGGACATGAGGTCACACATTTAGGCTTGAAGAAAGGAGATTTCATCTAAGGCAAATAAAAGGTTGTTTTTTTTTACAGTAAGAGCAATAAGGATATGGAATCATTTGCCTGAAGAGGTGGTTTTGTCAGAGTCTATACAGATGTTTAAACCACAATTGGATAAATACTTGCAAAAACATAACATGCAGGGATATAATTTCTAATTAGTGGGGTAATAGCTGCTTGATCCAAGGAGACATCTGACTGCTATTTTGGGGTCAAGAAGGGATTTTTTCCTAGTTTGTTGCAAAATTGGAAGCGCTTCAGACTGGGTTTTTTGCCTTCTTTTGGATCAACAGCAAAAGCATAAGTGAGGAAGGCTGGACTTGATGGACGCAAGTCTCTTTTCAGCTATGTAACTATGTAACTATAAAAATGAGGGGAGAGTGGGAACAAGCTTGGTGAGTACCATTACATATGGGACATTTGTTAGAGATAAAGCCAGTTCTAAAAACTTTTGCAAACAGGTTTTGATATAACGCCAGTATGATAGATTGAAAGCTCAGTGGGAATCCCATTTTAGTAAGCATGAGTGACATATACCTCCAATGTAGGCGGTCAAAAGCCTTTTCAGTGTCTAATGCTAGAATTAAGCCTGCTCGTGATTAATTATTGGCCCATTCCACCAAGTTCATAAAATGCCTAGTGTTATCCCCTACCTGTCTTCCGGGTATAAACCCTGTTTGCTCTTCCTAGATGAGATCCGGAAAAAGTTGTTTAAGTCGGGAAGCTATTAATTTGGCATAAAGCTTGATACCCGTGTTTAACAGGGATATAGGTCGCAAGTTTGCGCACTGTGTGGGGGATTTGTTGGGTTTGTGTAATGTCACAATATGTGCTTCCAACATTTCTTTGGGCATGGCTCCAGTGCCTTCTATATGATTAAACATTTTAGTGAGGGGTGATGTCAGTTGTTTCTTTATTTTTATATAATAATAGTTTGAGAACTCATCAGGCCCTGGGGCCTTATACTTAGGGAGATAATTTATCGCTACTGCTACCTCTTCTTCCACGGACAGACTTTTGAGAAAGGAGCATTGTATTGGTGTTAGACTAGGTAAGGGAACCCTCTCTAAAAAAACTATTTATCTCTTCCTTAGTTGGTTGAAATGTGTTGGGGTCGTTCTCTAGTTGGTATAACGAGGCATAATATGACACCAATTCATTCACTATATCTTGAGGGTTATATCATTTATCTCCCCTTTTGGAGGTTATGGAAGGAATTTTAGATTGCATTTTTATCTGTTTACTTTCCTGGCTAAGAGTCTACCAGCTTTACTGCCCATGACATAATATGACTGCTTTAAAAATCTTGTATCTTCCTGTTAGCAATAATTGTAGATCTTGTAGAGCCGCTCGGAGCGACATTAGTTGTGTATGTGTACGTTTTGTAGGAACTGCTTTATGCATGGCCTCCACCTTGATCAGTTCCTGTTCTAGATTACTCAATTGCAACCCCTTGCTGTATTAACATGCCTCTCATAACTGCTTTATGGGCTAGCCATTGAGTTGGAATGGAGGTCTGACACTTAGCATGATTTTTAAAGAACAGCTCCATCTGAGACTGCAGCTTTAGGAGGTATTCAGGTACATCTAGTAAGCTGCCATTTAGGCGCCATGTGCCTCACCCCCTTGCTGGGCATGGGATCCGTATTTTTATGCATGATCTGACCACGTAATTGGACCTATTTGTACACTAGTCGCAAAGGGCAGTGTTCTTATATCCAGCAAGCAAAGATCTATTCTAGTAAAGGTCATGTGTACCAGTGAATAGTAGGTTTAGTCCCTCCCGCTGGGGTAGAGATTCCGCCATGTATCATAATAATCATACTCGTGCATCAAGTCATTCAGATGTTGGCCACGGGAGACCGAAAGTTATTTTGGTGGTCTGTCCTCCATTATTTGTATATCCAGTGAGGGATCTGGTACACAATTGAAATTTCCACATATAAATGTGTGTCCTACCTTATATTGTTCTATCATTTGAAATGTTGTAGTAAGAAATGATTTTTGCGCATCATTGGGTGCATACAATGACGCTATTGTTACCAATAATCCATTTAGTACTCCGACCAAGATCAACATGCTCCCATCCTTTCTAGTGTATTGTTTACAGGTCCAATCACTATGAAAAATAATTGTTCCCCCTTTATTTTTAGTCGTGGATAGAGTTGAGTGGACACCTGGATGTTCGGGTTCGGACGAACTTTGAAAAAAAGTCCGGGTTTGTGATCGAACTTGACCCCGAACCCAAACCCCATTGAAGTCAAACCAAACTTTTGGCCACAAAAATGCCTCTAAAAAAGTCCTGGAAAGGGCTAGATGTCACATATTCATCCGCTTATATAAATGTGGTTAATGGCATTTACTGTCCACACAGGAAAAGTTGAGCCGAGCAGCAACCAAATCCACAGAGGGGTTAATGCTGAGCAGCAATTATGCAAATGGAAACATGGTAACTGCCTTTTGGGGATCAAAGGCTGATTACAGCCTATCAGATCTAGAGGAGGGGTATTTAGGCCCAGTTCTCATCCTGCTCAGTGCCCTGTTGTGGTTTCCCTTGTGGTTGTCCGAGAGTGCGTTCCTGATTCAAGTTTCTTCTGTTTTTTTACTTTGACTTTGATTTTGACTTCCCTGTATTCTGGTATCCCTGACTTCTGGCTTTCTCTTATTGTTGTGTCTCTTTCTGTATCCCCTGAACTCGGCAAGTATCCTGACTATTCTTTGGTACGGTAAGTCTGGTCATTCTAAGGCCCGGTAATACGTTGCCTATTAGTCAGCTGTGTGACACAATTCTACGTGCTGGATCAACTAGTAAGCCTGACATTATGACATGGCCGTAGATCCTGTAGAATTGTGTCAGCACATAGCTGCTTGCGAGAGAAAGCTTGTGGAGAATGATCACTAAGGAAGATATAGTATTCCAAGTTATTGCATCTCCTTCTTGCCCTATCATATTTGGCTTTCCTTGGCTTAGTAAGCACAACCCTCATATTGACTGGGCTAATGGGGAAATATTGGAATGGGGCAAGGATTGTAATGGGAAGTGTATGTTACACCTCACCAAGAGAGTGGGTACCATTAAATTACCCACTACTATACCTCAAACCCCTGAAGTTCCTATACAATACTGGGTTGTTAAGGAAGTATTTAGTAAAAGTCAGTCCAATATCTTACCTCCTCACAGGTCAAATGACTGCTCCATAAATCTGTTACCCGGCGCTATGCAACCTAAAGGGGAAGAATATGCCTTATCGCCACAGGAGAGTAAAATAATGGAAGAATATATCTGTCAGGGTCTTACCTGGGTTGGGAGTCTGTGGCACAGATATGTTGCTCACCCTTGCAAATTGCCACAGGCCAAGGTGGTCAGGTAAGAATTTACCTGGCCAGTGGGTCTGTGCACGGGGGCTGTGCAGAATGAAGTTACAAATCGCAGTGCAGGCAAGGACTCAAACAGTGGGATTGTCAAGGGATAGCCGAGGTCAAAAGGATGCCAGAGGACAGGAACAACAAGGAGTAGCCAAAGTCAAGGGATGCCAGAGGTCAGAGTAAACAATGTCAGAAGCCGGGGTCAATATGAAGCAGAGTGACAATAGACAGGAACACTGGTACGGAACACACACAACAGGATCAAAGACTTGACCCAGTTTACAGTTGCAAGAAAAAAGTATGTGAACCCTTTGGAATGATATGGATTTCTGCACAAATTGGTCATAAAATGCGATCTGATCATCGTCTAAGTCACAACAATAGACAATCACAGTCTGCTTAAACTAATAACACACAAAGAATAAAATGTTGCCATGTTTTTTTGAAATTGAATGTATGGTTTTAAAGTTACAGTGTGTATGTGAAAACTGTATTTTTATTGTATGTAATAATTGGTTTAACGGTTTATCTGAGGGGAGGGAACCTGTGGGCTGTACTATGCTGTTATTGGTTAATTTCATCCTCCCCCTGGGAGTGTCCTGTGTGTACCTTATCCTAATAAAAAAGCAGGCTGGGTGTTCCAGTCCTCAGACCTCTTCTGACCCTCAATACGTAGCCTTGTCTCGTTATTGGAGGGAACTGCTATATCACACTGGGGATTGCTATGCGCTGCATATTCCCCTGAGCTCTTAATCACTTAGCTCTTTTAAGAGCTTGTTCCTGTTACGCTCTCCTGGAGGAGAGGTCTTCCCCACACGGTCCTGGAGGACAGAAGCCGATCCAGGGTGGAAGGAAGACGGCGCGGCTCCAGTTAAGCTACAGCGGTTGTGGAGCCTGCGGTGGTTGTGGTGTCGTCTGCAGTGCTTGGAGTCCTCTGAGAGCGCTAGGAGCATCCATCAACGGAGAGTACTCGGTCGGAGTACACGGAGCTCCGTTACATAAAGGAATTGGTGTTTCACTACATGGCCTCCCAATGTACAGAGTCGACTTTTAAGAACCGGTTTAGCAGCACTCCTTCCAGTTGCTCCTATTACGGTGATAGTTCTTCCAGATGGAGGAGCAACTAGGTCAGTCACCACCGAATGTTCAGCACCAGTATCGATCATGAAAGCACTCCTTTTTCCCCCTATTGCTACATCGACCATAGGCTCCGCTCGGCCAAGGGGGATGGAGCCCGGTCGGTATCAATAGTCCTCCATGACTGTGTCAGCCAAACCTACAAAGTCCCTATCTTCTCTATCGCGGGGTCTCTGCGCTGCTGGATAGTACCTGTCTCCACTAACACTTCCTCTATTGTTACCACTATTCCCTCCAGGACCTCCTCTACCTCTCGCTCTGCCTCTATAATTACCATAGCCTGCCCTAGGTCTGTCTCTCTCATACTGTTCCCTTTGTGGACACTCACTTCTCCAATGCCCTTCTTCCCTACAGTATGCGCATTGTTTCCTACTCAAGGGTTCCCTATTCCATTTACTCTAGCCTTTATGCGTTCCCCTATACACTTCCTTTTTCCTTCTATCTACGCCTGCGATCGCTACCGCTAGCATATCTGCCTTTCTACGCATCTTGCGCTCTTCCTCCTTCTTTGTCTCGGTTTCCCTATTCATATATACCTTGTTTGCTACCTCGATTAGTTGGGTTATGGACATCCCTACAAACCCTTCTAACTTTTGTAGCTTGCGCTTTATATCTCCATAGGCTTGGCTGACAAAGGCAGAGTTAACCATCCGGGAATTCTCAGGGGCCTCCGGATTAAAGGGGGTATACAAACGGTATGCCTCCAATAATCGGTCATAAAAGACACTGGGCGATTCATCACATTTCTGTAATACCTCAGCCGTCTTAGACATGTTAATCGCCTTCTCCAGCTTTCATGCCAGCAATAATAGCATCCCTATAAGCTTTTATATGGACCATGTCTGCACCATTTGCATTCCAATTTGGATCGGTGTTTGGATAATGGGCTGCGGCCCATGCTGCCGGGTTGGCCTGATTTTGTGTACGGGCCACTTCTTAAAGCGCTTTAATTGCCGCTTGATTTATCCTAGTCCTTTCCTCGTTATTAAACAATGTCATTAATAATTGCTGGCAATCAGCCCAAGTGGGATTGTGTGTCTGGACTATTGAGGTAAACAAATCCGTCATGGCTTGAGGCTTTTCGGTGTAAGAGGAGTTATGGGTCTTCCAATTAAAGAGATCGGTGGTTGTAAAAGGGACATAGACGAAGACTGGATCAGCATATTGTATCTGGCTGTCACCGTTAATGTGTGTCGGGCCAGGAGTCAATCGAAGAGGCACCTGATAATGTCGGGGTTGTAGGGTACCAGTCATTTGTCGGGTTAATATGAGGCTTCGTTGGGGTGCGTCAGTTAGGGGTTCCGGTCGAGGGGTAGTAAGACAAGGGGATGGGGAAGCTTTACTAAGGGGAAGGTTGGTGAGTAGAATATTCCGGGCCGGGCTAGGAGGAGCCTGACCGGAAACTAGATATGGCGCCAAATATGGGTATGTGGAGTTAACGTAGGTAGGTACCGGAAGGGGAGGGTTTGAAACAAGGGGGCTGGGCTCTGAGCTAGAGGAGGGAGTAGGTGGGGACAACGGGGCAAGGGGAGGAGCGTTTCCAACAGCACCTCATCTTCCTCTTCCGGTGGAGGAGGAGTAAGGTGGCGGCATGGGGATCTCAGACTCAGGGGGCGTGTCCAAAATGGACATGATTACGGACTTAGTGGACAAGCGAGTCCTGGCCACCATGAGGCGACATTGTTCCTCGTGGCATACTCGGATCCATTTTGGCGAGTCATTTACGGCCTGCCTCCAACAATCAATATATGGAAACTGGCCGTAAAGTTCAGGCCTACCTGATACAGCCACGTGTACATGCTGTACCAGATTAGGATCCAAACTGCCACTTGGCGGCCATGCGGCAACCAAAGTAGGTAATTCCCTACTACACAAAATAGTCAGGCGTGCTGGAGACATCTTTACCCCAAAATCACATGCAGTATATCCCTTTTTAAAGTTTTTTATCATACATCCTAAGGGATCCAAAATCGTTGAATCTGACGCGCCCATACTTAACAATGGAGCGTCGTCTCCAACAGAAACTCAACACACACTCTCCCAACGGTCACACCCGTTCCCTCGGCAACAGCACCACGTGGTACAGTTACTAAGCGAAACGCACACAACAAAACACTCAGGGAATTCCCGTACACACAGCTGTTACACCAGTCACTAAGTAACTAATACTGTGCCCTTTGGCGAAACTATACGGTCACCCACGCTATAATTCCCTATATCTGAATTACCCGTCTATAACATACCCCAGTAACATCGTCTTTACAAACAGTAGTTATAGTACGGTTAGCATTGGTCAGAGTACAATTTAAAGTCACAGTTCAATTAGTAGTGGTTATGGTGTTAAACATACAACATAGGCGACAATTATTAGTACTTATTTACAGTGTCAGTAATTATACATGGTTATGGTACCGTGCGCTATAATACAGTTACACACTATTCACACTCTCGCTAGACGGCAGATCTCATGCTATCTAGCAAGATATACACGCTACTACAACAATCTTTAACACATTTACAATTCCCAACTAATCTATTGGCCAGTACCTTGATGGACTACCTAAAACTATCTACATAAGTTTTGGTTAGCCACACTGCCCAAGCACCACATATAGCGAACTAGAGGGCGGAATTTACAACAGTACCCTCTTAGTCTATCTACTCTATCAAAAGTCTAGTGGGTTCCAAATTTGCATGCCTTCCCACTTAGCCAAGATAGGTTGAGATCTAGCGAACCGAATCTACACAGGCGCCGCTTAGTCTCCCGGTCCCTCCGACCTAGCGAACAAAATATAAACCCTAGAACGCTAGTCTAGACAAGACACCGGTGTCCGGCTAGGGCTATTTACACCAGAACCCCGCCTGACTCCAAACCAAAATTAAACGGGCTGACTACAGGGTGTTTAATTGAGCAGTGCGCCTTCGCTCCTTCCATCCACTGGAGGGGGCAGATTACAAATAACCCCTTATGGGCCTACCGCACAATCGGTATCCAATATCCCTAGTGGGTCCGCCGTCTAAAACAGCGGTCGTCTTACCTCCTCGTTCCTGAACCTGAGTTCACACTCATCGACGGGGACACCCCAGCACTTACTACGTAGAGGCCGATGATCTCCTGGACAACAGACCAGTGGCGCCGAGACAAAGGGAGGTCCACGCAGAAGTTCAGGGGTGCAGCCGTAGAGAATGTGGGCAAAGATAGACCGTTTCACGCCTCTGCTTCTCAGCTACCGTTGAACGATGAGCTTCCCGGCCAATGCACCAAATGATACCGGAGAAACTGACGGAAGCCAAGCACAGAGAGATGGACACAGGTTTCTTCAGGAAGGAAGAGATTCTTTATTCGATTCACCGAACGGGACTCAGAGGGACTAATGTCACCAAAATACAACAAGATCTGAGCCCCGGACAATAGTGTAGGCTCCTTATATAGGCATGTAACTCCTCCCATAATAAGCTCCACACATACTCTTACCCAATCAATCGAACAAGAACTAGCTTCCTGTTTGACCGCATGGCTTGCCCAGCACAATGGAGGAGGGGAATACTACATCCGGTATTCTCGCACATGCTCCGTACACTACTGATTGTATCTTTGCCACGTGCAACCAACCGACCGATACACCAGTATATGCACGTACACATGCCACGTGGTAATCTCGGCCTACTAAATTTATTTTTACCGAGATTCCACCACATCATATTCTCTGGCCCTCCCGGCCTCATTATGTATTGCAAATACCTTTCATGTGTCTCAAACCTCTTGTTTGCAATAAATATACTGTCTCAAGTGTCCCTCCTCCTCCTTTAGTTGTTTCTGGACAGGAAGAGCATGAGGTCTCTTCCATAATTCATTCCAGGTTTTCTCAGGGCACTATACAGTACTTGGTGGATTGGAATTGTTATTGACCATCCAGTCGTTCTTGGGTTCCAGCATCTGATATACATGCTGGCCGCAAGATTCGCTATTTCCACATCAAGTTTCCTCTCAAGCCGGGTCCTGGAAAGGGCTAGATGTCACATATTCATCCGCTTATAAAAATTTGGTTAATGGCATTTACTGTCCACACAGGAAAAGTTGTGCCGAGCAGCAACCAAATCCACAGAAGAGTTAATGCTCTTACTAATGCAAAGAGCCTAAATAACAAAATTGGGGAACTAGAGGCATTAGCATACACTAAACAATATGATATAATAGGCATAACTGAAACATGGTGGGATGAGACACATGGCTGGGCAGTTAACGTAAATGGGTACACGTTATTTAGGAAGGATAGGAAAAACAAGAAGGGTGGTGGGGTATGTTTGTATGTCAACCATGATTTAAAGCCAAATCTTAAGCAAATTGAATGTGATGAGGAAAATGTGGAAGCTTTATGGGTAAATATCTGCTTGGGGGAAAAGAAGGGAAACCAACTATTGGTTGGCATATGTTATAAACCACCTAATGTTAATATTGACGAGGAACAACAGCTGTTTGAGCAAATTGAGAAAGCTGCAAATCTTGGTAACACTTTAATTATTGGAGATTTTAATTACCCAGACATAAATTGGGACATAGGGACTAGTAGCTCAGCAAAGGGAATTAGGTTTTTAAACTTGTTAAATGACACCTTCATGTCACAACTTGTACAAGCACCAACTAGAATGGACGCTTGTCTGGACCTGGTTTTAACAAACAACGTTGATCTTTTGACCAACATTCAAGTAGGTGAGCACTTGGGAAATAGTGATCACAATATAGTGTCCTTTGAAATAAACTCAAAAAAACAAAAGCACATGGGGTATACTAAAACATATAATTTTAAAAAGGCCAATTTCAACAAGATAAGGGAAGCTTTGCAATATATTGACTGGCATAAACTCTTTAGGGAAAAGAACACTGAGGATAAATGGATCATCTCCCAACAAATATTAGAAAGGTACATTTCTCAGTATGTACCATTGGGAAATAAATATAAAAGAAACAAATTAAAACCAATGTGGCTTAGTAGAGAAGTAAAACAAGAGATTAAAAATAAGAAAAGGGCATTTAAAGCATTTAAATCAGACAAATCAGATGCATCTTATAAAAGATATAAGAAAGCAAATAATGCGTGCAAAAAGGCAATTAAACTTGCTAAACTTCGGGGGGGCGTGGCCAACGACCGCATGGAGTAGTCGCAAGCCGTGCGAGCTCCGTGTACCGCCGAGCCTACAGCGACAATTAAAGAGCCTGACAAGCACAAAACTTACCCCCACAAGGGGCAACCACTGTCTTCACCCTCATGGCACCCTCCAAACAGCTTAAATTGACGGATTCGATCCGCTCCGGTAAAAAAGACCGCCCGCGGCAAAAACAAGATGGCGACGATACAGCCGCGCAATCCCCAGACCCGAGCAGCCTCACAGACGAGGACAGCTCGCAGATACCACAAGGAGATGCTTTGGTTACTAACCAAAGCCTGCATACTATGCTGCAAGTCCTAAAAGAATCCCTGAGATCAGATTTCAAACAAATCTCTAAAGAACTAAGAAAGGACATACAAGATCTGGGTGAGCGCACCAATAGACTGGAATCCAGGACAGACGACATCTGCTTGGTCCACAACGATATGGTAGACCAACTGCAGAAATTAGAAGAAGAACAGGCCGCACTAAAACTAAAAGTGGCGGATATGGAAGATAGATCCCGCAGGAACAATCTGCGCTTTCGAGGTATCCTGGACTCAATATCCGCGGAGGCCCTCCCACAGTACCTGCAAACCATGTGTGCCATTTTAGTTCCACATCTCGAGGCTGCCTCTTGGACGATGGACAGAGTACACAGGCTACCCAGACCAGCCAGACTCTCCGCCGACACGCCACACGATGTGATCGTGCGCTTCCACTACTACAAGGCTAAGGAAGCATT
The DNA here is from genome assembly GCF_036172605.1 of Pelobates fuscus. Taxonomy (NCBI): domain Eukaryota; kingdom Metazoa; phylum Chordata; class Amphibia; order Anura; family Pelobatidae; genus Pelobates; species Pelobates fuscus. Next base: position 251,725,345 of record NC_086320.1, read on the forward strand.
AATATCCGCGACAAGAAAACTGGATCAATTGCCTGACCCATACCAAAATATCAGCGTGTTTGCCGACTTGTCTGCAGCGACCATGGCGAGAAGGAGGGAGTTTATCAATGTGACCAAGACCCTGCGCAACCACCAAATTTCTTACAGATGGGGCTACCCGACTAAACTTTTGGTCTGGCACAAAGGAAAATCGGTAGCAATCCTAGAACCAGAAGTGGGAATGGCGAAACTCAAGGAGTGGGGCCTGCACCATAACATGGGACACAACTCCCCGCAAAAATCGCTTCCTAAGAAAATGAGAGCAGAATGGACTATGGCGGGCTCGCCTTCCAGACCGACGGCGCAACATGAGATCTGATAAACAAACACTATTTTGCAGTACCAGAGTGACTCCAAGAACTTAAGTATTAATAGGGCTGTAATGTAATGCAAAATGTGCCAACAGGGTAATATTGAGGCGAGGTAACACCGCCACTTAATCCCCTGATTCAGTTACCAACTGAACACTTGACTCAATGTAAAGGTTAGGACACGTTCTGATAATAGAGCAGAAATGGCTGCTGGGACTCGTCTGGGCAACCACGATGCTGGCCCGACACCCATTTCACTACGGCGCTTATACGCAAAGGGCCTTATTTGTATTAACATCACTAACTAAACCTATCAATTTAAACTTGGCTTTTAATGATGAACTGTCCTCTGCCCGATATCTATAAGATTACACTGTGATATTGTGTAAGAGTAACTAAGGTAGTTGCATTTTCACTCTGAGCAGTGATATAACCTCTGTCGCACGCAGTTAGCATTGTCAATTGCTAAATACTTTACAATAACTGATTATATACCACTGCGGGTGAGCGCCCGAGTGCTCTGGCGTCCCCACTGGCACTGGGAAACCCTTTTGGTCACCACGTCCAGAACACCAATGCTCCGTCCTCTTGAGAGCTTGATAGGCTACTCTGATATTAGAGGCTGCATATCGGCGGGGACTCCCACCCCCCACTGCCCAATCTAGAGAGATGACAGTCTCCTACATGTGGCAGACACTGTCCCTGCGCATCAGGCAGGATGATTTTACCCCCTTACCCCCAAGTTCAACCCTATTTCTGCAATTTGCACTGTTATGTTCTATATGTTATATGTTGTTTTTTGAAGGTATACACGTCCTCAGTCTGCATTCACATGAGGCTCACTTGTCCCGAGGTCCCCATGACCTACCACATACCCGGCACTCGAGAAAACTTGTACAGCGCCAACCAGCATTCCAAATACCGAGACGGCACTATGTGCCAAACCAAGACACATACACACCCATACACAGTCCCGGTGCAGAACCAGACTGCAACACCCCTTTCTGGCCATGCGCTTCTATAGGATACAAACTACGTGAGCAACAACCCCCACAAGTAACATTATGGCGATAGCCACATTCAAAATATATTCCCTTAATTTAAAAGGCCTCAACAGCCCGCACAAAAGACGCCTGGTTGTCCAAACTATGCACAAATCCAAAGCCGCTATCATTTGTCTCCAGGAAACACACTTGTGCAGCCGAAACCCCCCACAAATACGTTCCTCTCAATACCCCCAGGTTTTTCATGCATACTCGCCCCACAAATCTAAGGGAGTAGCCATCCTGTTCCACAAGGATTGGGTATTTCAGGAAACAAAAAGACACATGGACGCAAATGGTAGACTGCTAGTTCTCACAGGTAACCTTAATGGCATGTTAATCACAATAGCATCGCTCTACGCCCCAAACGAGGCCCAGGTCGCGTTCATTCGCAAATCCCTGAAATTAATAGACAAAATCCGGACAGGCCACATAATTATTTGCGGTGACTTCAATAGCACCTTAGACCCGACCCTGGACATAAAAAGGGAACAGGACAAATCCCCAACCTCGCACGCAGTCTCCACCTGCAGCGAATTAAGTAAAACAATCAACAATAACAACCTTTATGATGCTTGGAGATCTACGTACCCGCGAGAGAGAGACTATACTTATTTCTCGCAGGTGCATGGTACATACTCCAGAATTGACTTATGTCTGGTAGACAAGGCCACACTGATGAACATCGAGGATGTGCAAATTGGCCAGAGGACCTGGTCAGATCACGCCCCACTGACAGTCACATTCCGCTCCCTGTACCAAGCCAGAGGCAGAGGGACATGGCGACTTAATGAGAGCCTCCTAGACGACCCACAAGTACTCATTAACGTAACTAAAGAAGCATCTGACTACTACACACATAACGTGACTGACTCCATCCCAATTCAAACTGTATGGGTCGCGCACAAGGCAGTCATGAGAGGTATATTCATTAGGGAAGGCTCAAAACGAAAAAAAAACACTAATGACTCCCATAGAGCCCTACACCAAGAACTGATAAACTTGGAAGCACAAAACAAATCCAAACCTTGCAAATCCTTAGCTGCACGCATCACCGAGATACAGAGGGAACTGAACGCCCTCGAACTTCTCACTACCGAAAGGTGGATGAGATCACTCAAACTCAAATATTACACGCAGGGAAACAAAGCGGGTAAACTGCTAGCCAACAAACTAAAAGCTAAACAAATACAATCCAAAATCCCGTATATTATATCTCCCACAAAAGGCAAAATTTACAACCCACTAGACATAGTCAATGAGTTAGCGGAATACTATGACAGACTATACAATCTACACAATGACAACCAGACACCACAACCGACTCCTACCAATGTGGCTGACTTCCTGGACGGTATATCACTACCACGACTGTCACTTCAAGCCAGTGCATCTCTAGACGCCCCATTCACAAATGATGAAATTTGTAGGGCCATCCTCTCCCTACCCAAACATAAAGCCCCAGGCCCGGACGGACTATCTAATTACTACCACCACAAAATGGAACCGACTCTCACACCACACCTCACCACCCTATTTAATGCCATCAAAATGTCAGGCACCCTCCCTACGGAAATGCTGGAAGCAAACGTTGTCACCCTTCCCAAACCGGGCAAACCGCCCACATACTGCGAAAACCTACGCCCTATATTGTTACTGAATGCAGACATCAAGCTATACGCAAAACTCTGGGCGATGAGACTAAAAACACATCTCAGAGACTTAGTATCGATAGAACAAGTGGGATTCGTCCCCGGGAGGCAGGCAGGTGACAACACCAGACACTTTATAAACTTAATAAATTGGGCGAAAACAAGCCAACAAGCAGGGATAGTTCTGGCGCTCGATGCCGAGAAGGCCTTCGACCGCCTGAATTGGACATACATGGAGGCTACACTGTCCAAAATGGGTCTCTCAACACAAACCCTGCGGGGCATTATGGCCCTGTATCAATCCCCATCAGCAAGAATCTTTAACTCCGGTTTCATCTCAAACAAATTCCAAATAAGTAATGACACACGCCAAGGCTGCCCGCTTTCCCCGCTCCTGTTTATACTTTGTCTGGAACCACTTATATTGCACATCAAAAAACATCAGGACATAGCTGGCCTATCCACTCCTGCAGGCACCCACAAAATAGCTCTGTTTGCGGACGACATCCTCCTTTACCTCACCAAACCTACCTCCTCAATCCCGCACCTGATGGCACTTCTCCTACAATACGGGCAAGCATCATATTATAAAAATAATCTTAAAAAAACTCAAGCACTTCCCATAAATATTACCTCAACAGAACTACAGTCACTCAAGACGCACCACCCCTTTGATTGGAGGAAAACCTCCTTAAAGTACCTGGGAATCAATCTCACCAAATCACATAATCAGCTGTCCCAAGAAAACCATGTTCCCTTAACCTACAAACTCCAAGCACAATTAGACACTTGGCAAAACCTTGAAATTTCATGGCTAGGGAGAGTCAACACGGTTAAAATGATGGCACTGCCACATGTCCTTTACTTATTTCGCACCCTGAAATATTGCAATAAGGCATGCATAACGACTAGAGAAATCGCCAACACCTTGGTCAATACCAGATTCACTAATGTTGGCATTTCAGACACTCATCATGCAATAGTATACATACAATAGTTCTGTATATTGCATAAAATTAAACGTTTACATGTTTATGTGATTGTATAAACCCATTGATATGACTGTATATGTAATGCTACCATATTGAATTGTACCGTATACCCTCCCCATTTTTCTTTCTGTACCCCATGTTATTTCTTATTTCGGAAAACTTTCAATAAACACAAACATTGAAGAAAAAAAAAAACTTGCTAAACTTCAAAATGAAAAAATGATAGCGTAAGAGAGCAAAACCAACCCCAAAGCATTTTTAAGTACATAAATTCTAAAAAACCTAAAAATGAAAGTATAGGTACACTTAAAACTGAAACAGGGGTGTTAGTTAATGAGGACCAAGAAAAGTCAGGAATTCTAAATAACTATTTCTCCTCCGTATATATTAAAGAAGAACCCATGGCAATAGATGTGCAAATGATTGCTACTAAAAACTTGCAGAATAATTGTAATTGGTTAACTCAAGACAATGTGCTGCAGCAACTAAAGAAAGTTAATATAAACAAAGCTCCAGGGCCTGACGGTATCCATCCACGTGTACTTAAGGAACTAAGTGTAGAAATAAGTGAACCTCTGTTTTTAATCTTTCAAGATTCTTTTCTTTCAGGAAATGTTCCGGAGGATTGGAGGAAGGCAGATGTCGTTCCTATATTCAAAAAGGGTTCAAAATCCTTGCCTGGAAATTATAGACCTGTGAGCTTAACTTCTGTGGCTGGTAAAATATTTGAAAGGTTATTAAGGGATAATATTCAAGAATTCCTTGAGAAGAATATGGTTATCAGCAAAAATCAGCACGGTTTTATGAAGCACAGGTCATGTCAAACTAACTTGATTGCGTTCTACGAAGAAGTAAGTAGAAGTATAGATCAGGGTGTTGCAGTGGATGTGATCTATTTGGATTTTGCCAAGGCATTTGATACAGTTCCACACAAAAGATTAGTGTTCAAACTCAAGGAAATCGGTCTCGATGAAAATGCTTGTTCTTGGGTAGAACATTGGCTTAAAAACAGAATACAAAGAGTTGTTGTTAATGGTAAATTTTCAAGCTGGACAGAGGTGGCAAGTGGTGTCCCTCAGGGGTCTGTTCTGGGACCCCTTCTATTTAACATTTTTATAAATGATCTTGAAGATGGCATTGAAAGTCATGTTTCAGTGTTTGCAGATGACACAAAACTTTGTAAAATAATACAATGTGAGCAAGATATTACTTTGCTGCAGAAGGATTTAGATAGACTGGAGGACTGGGCACTCAAATGGCAGATGAAATTTAATGTTGAAAAATGCAAAGTTATGCACTTCGGCGTAAAGAATACACAAGCAATGTATACCCTTAATGGAAGTGAATTAGGGATAACAACACACGAAAAGGACTTGGGAATTGTTATAGACAACAAACTATGCAACAATGTGCAATGTCAATCAGCAGTGGCCAAGGCCAGTAAGGTATTGTCATGCATGAAAAAGGGCATTCATTCTCGGGACGAGAATATCATTTTGCCTCTCTATAAATCACTGGTAAGACCACATATTGAATATGCTGTGCAATTTTGGGCACCTGTTCTAAAGAAGGATATCATGGCACTAGAAAAAGTGCAGAGGCGGGCTACAAAATTAATAAAAGGAATGGAACATATCAGCTATAAAGAAAGGTTAACAAATTTAAACCTATTTAGTTTAGAAAAACGTCGCCTGAGAGGGGATATGATAACATTATACAAATATATTCGGGGCCAATACAAACCATTGTGTGGAAATCTATTCACAAACCGGACTTTACATAGGACACGAGGCCATGTGTTTAGACTGGAAGAAAGAAGATTTCGTCTAAGGCAAAGGAAAGGTTTTTTTACTGTAAGAACAATCAGGATGTGGAATTCTCTGCCTGAAGAAGTGGTTTTCTCAGAGTCCATACAGATGTTCAAACAGCTACTAGATGCATACTTGCAAAGACAGAATATTCAAGGATATAATCTTTTAATGTAGGGTAATAACTGTTTGATTCAAGGATAAATCTGCCTGCCATTCTGGGGTCAAGAAGGATTTTTTTTGTCCTAGCTTGTTGCAAAATTGTGCTTCAAACTGGGTTTTTTTTTTTTTTGCCTTTTGGATCAACAGCAAAAAACAAATGTGAGGAAGGCTGAACTTGATGGACGCAAGTCTCTTTTCAGCTATCTAACTATGTAACTATGTAATGCTAAGCAGCAATTATGCAAATGGGAACCTGTCAACTAACTTCAGGGGTCAAAGACCGGTTACAGTCTATCAGATCTAGAGGAGGGTTATTTAGGCCCAGCTCTCATCCTGCTCAGTGCCCTGTCGTGGCTTCCCTTGTGGTTGTCCGAGAGCGCGTTCCTGATTCAAGTTTCTTCTGTTTTTGACTTTGGCTTTGATTTTGACTTCCCTGTATTCTGGTATCCCTGACTTCTGGCTTTCTCTTATTGTTGTGTCTCTTTCGGTATCCCCTGAACTCGGCAAGTATCCTGACTATTCTTTGGTACGTCAATTCTACGTGCTGGATCAACTAGTAATTCTGACACTAGAGGGCTGAAATAGGAAGTAAAATGGGGGTAAGAGTAGGACAAGTGCCCTGCAAACAAAGGTGGATAGGGAAATCACTTAAAATAACATAAAAAATAAAAATACAGCTGAGCCATAAAATAGCACAAGATGATCTTTGATTTTAGCTTTGGAAGAACATAAATCAAAAACTAAAGCATAGCTGTCAGGAGGATCAACATAATTATCCATGTGAGAGAGGGTTGGAGTGCAGGGTATTCTCTTTCATTGTTCAAACTGAGCTCATCTCATGATGCATGGAGAAAAGGCCGTCACAAGCCTCTGCTATTGTGTACATAGTTTATACTAAGTCACCCATAGGTTGAGGAGGCGGTGACCGTGACGGTGTAGATGGAAGCGGCGGTGGAGGAGGAGGAGGTAGCCAACACTGGTTTTATATATATATATATATATATATCACAAAACAGAAAAGTGCTGGTGCGCATACATATGTACAGAACCCCTCAAGTGTTGAGAAGTATTTACAAACAGATGATACAGTGCAAACAAGTGTGATCCCTTATAGGGTGTCTACAAGCCCAGGTGTATATGTGTATATACTTATAGCCTGTTACACTGTACAGTTGATATCTGTAGTTTAAGGAGACAAAAGTAGGGGGGGGAACAGAGAAAGCACTCCTAGTGCAATACAATTATTAAAATTTAAACTAAAATAAACTGTCTCTTTAAGAATGCAACTCACAAATGTAGAGTGGTATGAGCCCCACTCTAAGCTATCTTGCCCAGGGAGGATCAGCCACTTGGGTACGTGGGATCTGTTAAATGCTCCTGTGACTCCAGTGTCAGGCAAAAAACATTTATTAAAAATAAAAACAACTGATAATCAGATAATAAAAAAGCACAGTCCAGCTGCAGCTCAACACACCATGGGGAGTTTGATAACAGTTCAGTGTAATCTCTCTCCTTCTGGGGCCGGTCCTGCTGGCTGGTGTGTGTATTCAATTCACTTCCTTGTATCCTGATACCAGGTCACGTGACGCGTTTCGTCCCGCCTCTTGGGACTTTCTCAAACGAGCAATATCTCCTCCCACTGGAGATCCTCTTTTATTTAGGAGTCCCAAAGCCATGATCCAATCGGCTTGTAGCTCTCCAAAGTTGCACACATTGCCCATAATTACTTCAAACCCAAATAAAGCATTTATTCACCACCTGTGTGTTTTTTTTTTTTTTGGTTTTTTTAAAACAAACAAAAAACAAACACGCATTTAAAAATTTCAATATCCATTATAAAAGGATCATCATGCATACAGATTTAGATATAACTTGTGTGTGCACATAATTTTCCAAGCACAGAAACTTGTAAACATTTGTCGGATACCCAGATAGTCACAAAAAACATATCCAGGAAAAAGGGGGAAGATCATCTAACTTAAATCTTAATATGATATTAACCTTAAAATGGCAAGAATATCAGTTTAATGGTATCTACAAGCATATAAATTAGAAAATATATAAAAAGATGCCTATACAGATAATAACACAGTCTTAACAAATCTATACATCGTTTACCAAAGATATGAATATACAGAAACCTTGATTGGGATCCCACAGGTGAATTAGGGGTGGATAGGAGGTATACAAAAAAAGACTCGATAAAATGTCAAAAGTAAAAAATAAAAAAATAAAAAAAACATCTATAAAAATACTAAGAATACTAAAAAATATATAAAGAAAATATATATATAAAAAAATAATAATAATATAATAAAAAAAAATAAAAAAAAAAATAAATAAATAAAAAAAAATAAATAATAAAATAAAAAAAATAATAAAAAAAAAATAGGGGGGGTTATAGAAAATTACATAATTCAAAATCTTTATTAAGACCGGATGGGATAAGGGTGTCTAAAAGAAAGATCCAACGCATCTCCTCCTGTCCGATCTTACGAATAAAATCACCCCCCCTCCAATCCCTGGGCACCCGTTGGATCCCAATGAATTCCAGGCCAGTGGGGTCCTGATTATGTCTGTGTTTAAAATGCTCAGAGAAACTATGACAGTTCAGACCTTTTCTAATATTATAAATGTGCTCCCTGATTCTAATGTGGAGAGGACGTGTAGTCCTCCCCACATACTGTAAATTACAGGGGCATTATATATATATATTATATATATAATATATATATATATATATATATATATATATATATATATATATATATATATATATATATATATATATATATATAATTTTTTTTTTTTTAAATTGGGGCAGCCCCCAAAATATTGGGACATATAGAAAAATAAAACTCTGTTCCGCAGGGCGACTGACCTGTGCGTGCTGCAGCTGAAACTCCACTATCGCCTGCTGCTGCTCGCACAGTCTCATGGAGAGAAACAGCAGGGTGAGAACGCCAAAAGAGCGCACAGACGGCCCGCACTTTCTGGTGATGTAGGTGGAAGTGGCGGTGGAGGAGGTAGCCAACACTGTTATATATATATATATATATATATATATATATATATATATATATATATATAACCCATCAGTCAGTACGTGTAGGTGTATGCACACGTACTGTTCCACCATGTTGCTGAAATGCTGCCTCCTGCTAAGACATTCCATATCAGATGGTGGTGTTGGTTGTTGTAGCGTGCTGGCAAAGCTTTTTCACACTTCGGCCATGCTAACCCTGCCTTCTGAGGTGCTGGAGGTGCCCCAGCTGCGTTGGCGGCATCTTCCTCCTGCAGCGACTGACCCGTGCGTGCTGCATTTGAAACTCCACTATTGCCTGCTGCTGCTCGCACAGTCTCTCAAGCATGTGCAAGGTGGAGTTCCACCTTGTGGGCACATCTAATATGAGGCGGTGAGCGGGAAGGCCAAAGTTATGCTGCAGCACACAGGCGAGCAGCAGAAGGGTGAGAACATTGAAAGCGCGCACAGACAGCCCACACTTTCTGCAACAGCTCTGACATATCTGGGTAGTTTTTCAGGAATTTCTGCACCACCAAATTCGGCACAAGCACCAGGCAAGGGATGTGCGGCAAACCGGGTAGGCCCAGAGCTGCTACGAGATTTCGCTCATAATTGCACACCACCAGGCCAGGCTTGATGCTCAGTGGCAACAACCACTCATCGGTCTGTTGTTCCATGCCCGTCCACAGCTCCTGTGCAGTGTGTGTGGGGTTTTCCCCCAAACATAGTTTTAAAACAGCCTGCTGTTGTTTCCTCCTGGCTGTGCTGAAGTTGGTGGTGAAGGTGTTACGCTGAACAGATGAGGAGGTGGTAGAGGAGGAGGAAGCGGAGTAGGAGGAGGAGGCAACAGGAGGCAAAGAGAAATGTCCCTCAATCCTCGGTGGCAGAAGGACATGCGCCAATCTGCCTCAGGCCCAGCTGTCACTACATTTGCCCAGTGTGCAGTTAGGGAGATATAGTGTCCCTGCTCGTGCTTACTGGTACATGTATCTGTGGTTATGTGGACCTTGCCACAGATGGAGTTGCGCAGTGAACACCTGATTTTGTCCGCCAATTGGTTGTGCAGGGAAGGGATGGCTAACCTGGAAAAGTAGTGGCGGCTGGGAACAACATACTGTGGGACAGCCACCACCATTAGGTTTTTAAAACTGTCCGTCTCCACCAGACGGAATGACAGCATTGCAAAGGCAACATATTTTGAAATGCTGGAATTCAGGGCCAGGGATCGCGGGTGGCTAGGGGGGTACCTCCTCCTTCTCTCCAGTGTTTGGGAGATGGACAGCTGAAAACATCCATGGGACAGTGTGGGGATGCTTGGGGACAGGGGCGGGCGTGGTGGCGTTGATGCCACATCCTCTGTTTGCAGGGTGGCAGGTGCCACTGTGACTCCAGTGGTGGATGAAGATGACGAGACAGCAGCAGAAGAGGAAGCCGGAGGAACATGAGACCTTTCTTGTTTTTTGAGGTGCTTACTCCTCTGCAGCTTGTGCTTTGCATGTAGATGCTTGGTCATGCAGGTTGTGCTCAGGTTTAGCACATTTATGCCTCGCTTCAGGCTCTGATTGCACAGCGTGCAAACCACTTGTGTCTTGTTATTAGCACATTGTCTGAAGAACTGCCACGCCAGGGAACTCCTTGGTGCTGGCTTTAATGTGCTCGGTCCCTGGGTGTGGTGGGCAGTAGCAGACATACCGTCTAGGGGACGGCCGCTCCACTTTTGCACCCTGCTCCCTCTTATGCTGTGCTGGTGCCTCTGTGCGACCACCACCTCTTCCTCCAAACTGGACACGTCAATCGCATGACCTTCATTCCATGTGGGGTCTAAGGCCTCATCATTCTCCACATTGTCTTCCACCCACTCCTCAACCCTGCCCTCCTTGACGGTCTGCACACTGCCGAAAGCCACAGCAGTTGGCACCTGTGTTTCGTCATCATCAGAGACGTGCTGCGGTGGTCCTTGCATGTCCACATCCTGACACATAAGTGGTTGTGCATCAGTGCACTCAATACCTTCCACTTCTGGTGCAGGGCTAGGTGGATGGCCCATGGAAATCTCTCCAGCAGAGTCATCAAAAAGCATAAGAGACTGCTGCATGACTTGTGGCTCAGACTGCTTGGGTGATTTGCAAGTGGGTGAGGTGAAAGACAGATGGCCATGGGCTGCAGTGCCAATTCTGAGCTTTCAGCAGGGCACCGGGTGGGAGACAATGTGCAGGAACTGGAGGCACTGTCAGCCATCCGATCTACTATTGCCTGTACTTGTTCTGGCCTCACCATTCGTAGAGTGGTATTCGGGCCTACCAAATAATGCTGAAGGTTCTGTCGCATACTGGCACATGAGGAAGATGTTTCACTTGTGTGTGTAGCTGGCACAGATCGACCACGTCCTCTCCTTGCAACAGGGATTCAACCAAAACCAGGAGCACCCCAACCACGTCCCGTATTTGACGCTCTCCTCATTCTTTGTGTTCATCCACCAAATTAACAGATGTTTTATGTCAGGCGACAATGGAATTGCCAATGGTCAACAATTGTTTTTTTTTTGTTTGTTTTTTTTTTTCCATTGGACCGCAAGAAATGCACTGCAGCCCGCAAATTTACTATTTAGCACACAAAAAAATTAGAATGTTTACAAGAGCGCTGTAAGTGCACTATTAGACGCTTCAATTTGACTATCAGATATGAAGAGCAGGCCCCAAAATTTACTATTTAGCAGATTAGCAACAAAACAATTCAAATGTTTAAAATTGTGCTGTAACCACAGTATTTGACGCTTCTATTTGACTCTCAGATATGAAGAGCACGCCCAAAATGTACTATTTAGCAGATTAGCAGCCAGAAAATAAGAATGTTTACAATTGCGCTTTAACCACAGTACTTGATGCCTCTATTTGACTCTCAGATATGAAGAGCATGCCTACAATGTACTATTTAGCAGATTAACAACCAGCAAATAACAATTTTTACAAGTGCACTGTAAGCACAGTATTAGACGCTTTTATTTGACTCTCAGATATGAAGAGCACGCCCCAAAATGTACTATTTAGCAGATTAGCAGCAAAACAATTAGAATTTTTACAAGTGTGCTGTAACCACAGTATTATACACTTTTATTTGACTCTCTAATAAGACCTCATGTGCGTGCGGCACTACGTGACTCCAGCTTCTATATAGAGGCAGGGTCACATGCGTCACTGGCCAATAACAGCCATGCCATTAGTAGGCATGGCTGTGATGGCTTCTAAGGGCACACAAGTCAAACGCTTGTTGATTGGCTGCCTTGCAGCCTTTGAAAACGTGCCATTAAATTGCCGAACACCGAACTCCAACCCGAACATACAGTGATATGCCCGTGTTCGGGTCCGGGGTCCAAAAACCGTAATGTTCGGTACGAACCCTAACTTTAAAGTCTGGGATCACTAAATTCTAGTCGTGGACATTGCATGGTAGCTCTGGGGGTAGCGTTTAACTATAAATTTTGGTGGATACTTAACGCAAAAATGTGTCTCCTGCAGGCACACCACAGCTGCTTTCAATTTCAACATTTCCTGCACAATCATTCTGCATTTGTGGGGGCTGTTTAGGCCTTTAAGTATAATTAAATAGTCATCCATGGTCTCAGTTTGTGAATACACTAACGTGCAACCCAAGGTCTGAGTACTGTTGTTGGTTCTTTAAGTAGTGGAGTAGTGGAGTAGCCCAGGGAAAAATAGGGAAAAAAATATTAAAAATAAATAACTTAAGTATATACATAGCACCATTACATTCCTTAGCGCTCTACTCAGATGAAATGTGAGCGGGTAATACATTCCTGTCCTACCTCTCATCCTAGGGTCATGTCTGATATATAATCGTGATGTACGCACCTTTAGGGGTTAACGGTAAAAGTTTATACAAATGTTAAAAGTGTACAAAAGTTTTAAGAATGTTTAAAAACCAAATTTTAAAAAGTTTAAAAGAGTAAAAAAATAAATAGTATATATATATATATGGATATATAAAAAAAAATATATATATATATAGATATATAAAAAAAAAATATATATATATATATATTTTTTTTTTTTTTTTTTTAAATGCCTACACCTACAACTGCCTACCACTACACCAGGAACAAGCTAGCAAAAAATACTAAAAAAAGGTCCCATGCGTATTCTTTTAAAAAATTGTATGTGTTTGTGGGGAAGTTTGAATAACCAACCAGCTAAACTACTCTGAAATGGAACATGGACACAGCAGAAAACTTCAAAGTTAGAAAAAAATCTGAATGACTGTGTCTCAAATATGCCCCTTCAACATCCACATAAATCTGGCAAAGGTACACACAGGGGTATTTTTGTACTCAGACAACATAGCCGAGCAACTAATGGCATATTTTACAGCTGTAGCACACATACAATTTGCAAAATATACTGTGCAAACTAACTTTGTGAGTCAAAAAGGCAGAAAAAATGTTTATTACCACTACACTTGGTACAAGCTAGCGGAAAAATTACCCACCCACGCTAAGGTTCAAAATATACCTTTTAAAATACCCTAGGATGTCTTATTTAAGAAATGGTATGCCTTTATGGGATAGTTGGAATATATAGTCTGCTCAAGTGCTCTGAAGTGGGACACGGATGGAGCAAAACCCTCCATGAAAATTCAGAAAAAAACCTGAACTTGTCACGTCTCTTTTACAGCACTGAAACTTCACAAAATAGTGCCTAGATCATGCATTGGACATATTGTTTTACTCAGATGTAACTGAGCATAATGTGGGTGGTTTTATGACAGTGATACATATCAAGTGTAAGAAATACTCTGCAAAAATGCAACATGTATGTAAATATTGGAGAATTTAATTACCGGGACATAAATTGGGACAGAGGCACTAGTAGCTCAGCTTTCCAATATACTGACTGGCATAAACTCTTTAGTGAAAAGAACAATGAGGATAAATGGAACATCTTTCAACAAATATTTGAAAGGTACATGTCTCATATGTGCCATTGGGTAATAAATATAAAAGAAACAAATCAAAACCAATGTGGCTTAGTCAATGCCGGATTAACATAGGGGCTGATGGAGCTGCAGCTCCAGGACCAGGTCCAGGTCCATGGAACAGGCCCATAAAAAAAAAAAATATATATATATATTTTTTTTTTTTTTTTTTTTTTTTACACCCTACTCTTAGGTTTTCCTCCTGACTGGTATTTTACTGGCACAGATGGTATTTGAGGCTGCCTGGCCGTGCCAGTATTGCAGTAATATTGCAATACAAATGCAGATATTTTTCTCAGTATAAACAGAGATTACTCTGCAATATCAGCACCAGCCAGTATGGGTCACTGTGTGTAGAGAGAGGCAGGGATAGGAAGTTACAGCATATCCTTCCCTGCCCCTCTCTTCTCACTGATCCGCAAGGGAGCAGCTACACAGCACAGAGTTCAGACAGCAGCCCCCAGCCTGCAGAGACAGCCTACAGGCAGGGCCGGCCTTAGGGGTGTGCGAGCTGTGCGGCCGCACAGGGCGCCATGGTGCAGGGGGCGCCCTGCGGCCGCATAGCTCACACGGCATGTCTGTTAGCCGCAATGCTAACAAGGCATTTGCCTTGGGCGGCATTTTCCAGGGGGCGGCAAAAAAAGCCGCCCCCAAATGCCCAAGGCAAATGTCTTGTTAGCCTTGCGGCTAACAGACATGCTGGGCGGTCGGGCGGCGCTGGCGGGCGGCTGGCGAGGGAGCACATCCTCTGAGCTGTATGCTCAGCTCCCTCGCGCGCCGCAGAGTGAGGCTGGGAGCCGGAATATGACGTCATCTTCCGGCTCCCAGCCTCACTCTGCGGCGCGCGAGGGAGCTGAGCAAACAGCTCAGAGGAAGTGCTCCCTCGCCAGCCGCCCGCCCAGCCCAGCAGCCACTGGACCACCAGGGAGGAAGAGACCCCCTCCCAGCATTCCCAAAGGTAAGGAGGCTGGGGGGGGGGTGTCTAAATAAATTTAAAAAAAATGTGTTAATGTGGGTGAGTGTGTGTGTGTGTGTATGTTAGTGTGTGTCTGTGTCTGTTAGTGTGTGTGTGTGTATGTTAGTGTGTGTCTGTGTATGTTAGTGTGTGTCTGTGTATGTTAGTGTGTGTCTGTTCGTGTGTGTGTGTGTGTGTGTGTGTGTGTATGTTAGTGTGTGTGTGTGTATGTTAGTGTGTGTCTGTGTATGTTAGTGTGTGTCTGTGTCTGTTAGTGTGTGTCTGTGTCTGTTAGTGTGTGTTTGTCTGTTAGTGAGTGTGTGTGGCCGTCTGCCTGTGTGTGTGTGTGAATGTTTGCCTATGTTTGTGTGTGTGTGTGTGTGTGAGACTGTCTGCGCGTGTGCGTGTGAGACTGTCTGCGCGCGTGTGTGTGTGTGTGACTGTCTGCGCGTGTGTGTGTGACTGTCTGTGCGTGTGTGTGTGTGTGTGTGACTGTCTGCGCGTGACTGTGTGTGTGTGGCTGTCAGACAGTGTGTGTTTGACTGTTTGTCTGTGTGTGTTTGACTGTTTGTCTGTGTGTGTGTGAGACTATGTGTGTGTGTGGCTGTTTGCCTCTGTGTGTTTGGCTGTCTGCCTGTGTGTTTGTGTGTGGCTGTGTGTGTGGCTGTCTGCCTGTGTGTGTGTGTGGCTGTCTGCCTGTGTGTGTGTGTGTGTGTGTGTGTTTGTGTGTGACTGCCTATGTGTGACTGTCTGGGCAGACTAGATGGGCCGAATGGTTCTTATCTGCCGTCACATTCTATGTCTGTGTGTGTGTTTGTGTGTGGCTGTCTGTATATGACTGCCTGAGTGTGTTTGTGTGTGTGTGTATGGCTGTCTGCCTGCCTGTGTGTGTGTGTGTGACAGGGTGTGTGGGAAGGGGTAAGGAGTGGGGGAGGGGGGGGGGCGCTGTGAAGATTTTTTGCACAGGGCGCCCAAATGCCTAAGGCCGGCCCTGTCTACAGGTCAGGGAAGTGAGGGATGAGGGGAAAGGCTGCAGGGAGACATGGGGACACTGAGACACTAAGGGACACTGGGAGACCTGGGGACATGGACACTTGGAGACACTGGGAAACATGGGGACACAGACACTAGGGGACACATGGGGACAATGAAACACATGGGGACACAGAGACCTGGGGACATGGACAGTTGGAGACACTGGGAAACATGGGGACACTGAGACACCATGGGACACTGAGAGATACATTGGGACACGGAGACACTAATGACACAGTATGTCTTCCAGTGTCTCCATGCCTCCCAGCCAGTGTCCCTAGTGTCTCAGTGTCCCCATGGCCCCCAGTCTCCCAGTGTCTGTGTTCCCATGTCTCTATATTGTTCCTTTAATCTCTTCAGGGAAACAAAGTAACAACAATACATCTCTCTCCACTTCAAAAACCCAAAAGAGGTGGAGGGAGACGGGTCTGATATCCAAGCAGCATTGTGACCGCTGGCTGTCACAGCAATCACGTGCACTGGGGCATCGCAATTTGCTGTTGCTAGTCTGCCCCTGACTCAGAGGCACCCAGCAACAGTGTTAACCCTGTGACCACCAGCACCATGGCGATCTGGGGTTAATTTTAATAAAAAAATATGAGAAATTAAGAAAATGCTATTTTGTTCTGCATGGCATTACTTGTGAATGTCATACTACTGTTAGCGGTTACTGCAATAGAGTACACATATGTGTATTTACTGATGTCTCCCGAGTACAAAAGTACCCCCCATGTACATGTTTTTCATGGTGTTTTGGAATGTTACAGGGTCATATATAACACTTTTTTTTTTTGCTTAAACACATTAACATTTGCCAGATTGGTCATGTTACCTTTGAGATTGTATGCTAGCCCAGGAATATAAATTACCCCCATGATAGTATACTTGATAGTATACTTGCCAAAGTACACAACCCAAGGTATTACAAATGGGGTATGCCCAGTTTTTAGTAGCCACTTAGTCACAAACACTGGCCAAAGTTACCGTTCATATGTGCGAAAAACACAGAAAGCAATGTTAATTTTGGCTAGTGTTTGTGACTAAGTGGCTACTAAAAAAAACTGGACATACCCCATTTGCAATACCTTGGGTTGTGTACTTTTGCAAATTGAATGCCATCATTGGGGTAATTCCTATTCATGAGCTACCATACGGAAACCTGCACTTTCACTGATAATATCATCATTGTGATATGTGTTACTGTTTTGAAACACTAATATTTGTGTTCAGCAAAGTCTCCCGAATAAAACAGTACCCCTCATGTACAGGTTTTATTGTGTTCTGGGAAGTTGCAAACCAAATTCTCTGGACTATATATTTTTTTCAATATATGATTTTTATTGTTTTTACATGTATAACAACAAACAATAGAAGGGATTGGTGCATTCTTAACCCCTTAAGGAAGAGTGACGGACGAGGTCCGTCACTCAGGGGAAACCCTTAATGACGAGTGACGGACCTTGTCCGTCACGCGATAAAATTAACTCCAGATCGCCGCAATCGTGGCGATCGTGGGGTTAATGGTGCTCCGGTCTGCCTCTGTATTAGAGGC
The DNA here is from genome assembly GCF_036172605.1 of Pelobates fuscus. Lineage (NCBI taxonomy): Eukaryota > Metazoa > Chordata > Amphibia > Anura > Pelobatidae > Pelobates > Pelobates fuscus. The sequence continues at coordinate 251,742,905 of NC_086320.1, forward strand.
AGACCGGGAGCACCCGATAGTGCTGCCCCAGCACATGTGCCCGCCCTGACAGCATGTCAGAGCGAGCACATGTGCTCAGTATACTCACCTCCGCCTCCCTGCACTCCTGGGTTCAGTGTGAAGTGCAGGGAGACGGATCAGTGCTGATCCTGCCCCCTGGTGGAAAAAAAAATAAAGTTTAATTAAAATCCCACCCCCCTTTACCTATTTTAATAAAAAAAATAACCCCTTCCCTGCCAATTGATCACTGAATACAGTGATCAATTGGCAGGGATTACATTTTAATATGATCTCATTTTTTTTTTAACCCCTGAGGGTTAATTCTTTTTTTTTTTTTTTTTAACCCTCAGGGTTTAAATTTATTTTATTAATTAATTTTAATATTTTAAAATTATAAATTTAGCTAGCTGGGGAGGGTGGAAGTTAGTGGGGAATTGGGGTATTTAGTGTTAGGCTAACTAGGGGTTAACGTTAAGAAAAGTTTTAAAATAAGCTTTAAAAAGTAAAAAAAGTAAAAAAAAAAGTTTTAATAACGTTTAAGTAAAAAATAAAAAATAAACCCTTTACCCAGTCCAAATAAAAATTAACCCCTTCCCTGCCAGTCGATCACTGCCTACAGTGATCAAAATACAGATCACAGTATCATACTGCGATCTAATTTTTTTTTTAACCCCTGACGATTAACTTTTATTTATTTTTTAACCCTCAGGGGTTAAATTTATTTAATTAACTAATTTAAATATTGTATAATTAAATATTTTGCTAGCTGGGGTGGGTGGGAGTTATGGGAAAATGGGGAATTTACTGTTAGTGCTGCTTACTGCTAGTTAGTGGTTAACGGCAAAAAAAAAAAGCTTAGAAAAATTTTAAATCTGTAAAAAAAGTTTTACGAAAGTTTAGGAAACTTTAAAAAATTAATAAGCAAAACAAAAGTTAAAAAAATAGTTTTAAAAAGTAAAAATAGTTTTAAAAAGTTAAAAAATACATTTAATAACGCTCATTACCACTACACCTGGTACAAGCTAGCGGAAAAATGATCCCACGCTAAGGTTCAAAATATGCCTTTTGAAATACCCTGGGATGTCTTCTTTAAGAAATGGTATGGCTTTATGGGGTATTTGGATTATATAGCCTGGTAAAATACTCTAAAATGGGACATGGGGGGGGGGTGTGGGGTGTGTCCTGGAAGCCGAGCGCACCGGCCGCATGTGCTAGGAGCTCCGCTCAAGCTGGCTTCAAACGAGGATCGCGCCCGCAGGAACAATCTGAGAATCAGAGGAATTCCTGAGACGGTAGGCACTGCTGACCTTACCGCACACAGCACGGGCTTACTACGACACCTAGCTCCAGATCTGCCCGCAGATGTGCTCCTCCTGGACAGGATCCACCGCACAGCAAGGCCTACATTCCTACCACCAGATACCCCAAGAGATATACTCGTGAGACTCCACTATTTCCACGCCAAGGAGGTTATCTTGGCGACAAACAGAGCTGGAAAACCATTACCTGCTGAATACAAAAACCATACCATTTTTGCAGACATCTCAGCCTACACTCTAAAAAGAAGGAGAGATTTCAGACCAATTACAGTGTCGCTGAGGGACCACAAACTGCCGTACAGATGGGGCTACCCCACCAAACTACTTGTCACCAGACTACTTGTCACGACGGCAATTGCTACTCCAGAAGAAGGGGAGCGGATCCTAAAGACATGGGACATTGTTCCGACGATAGTTCCACCCACAACAAGAGAAGGGCCCAGAATCGCCCCGAAATGGAGAAAGTCCAAAAAGAAATAAGAACGAGACACTATGGACTATAGGCCGCTACGGCCTTAAACACTCAGCTTGACAGACAGACTCTGTGCAACCAGTTGGGTAATGTACCGTTTTGGTAACGGGGAGGAATATGTCAAATATAGCAGGGTGTGGGGAGACTCAGGACCTTTGGTGGGGTAGCCCCATCTGTACGGCAGTCTGTGGTCCCTCAGCGACACTGTAATTGGTCTGAAATCTCTCCTTCTTTTTAGAGTGTAGGCTGAGATGTCTGCAAAAATTGTATGGTTTTTGTATTCAGCAGGTAATGGTTTTCCAGCTCTGTTTGTCGCCAAGATAACCTCCTTGGCGTGGAAATACACCAACAAGCTATAGACCAAGTTAACAGGCATATGACCAAGCTAAACGCAACGCACTATGTCCAAGGCAACAAGGCTAGCAAATTGTTAGTACTTCGCCTTAAAATCAGGCAGTCGAACCAAAAAAATACACCACCTAATAGACCAGGACGGGAAAAAAGCTTCGACTCCGAAGGACATTAGCGACGTATTCGCCCGATATTACTCGGACTTATACAACCTTAAAGACAACGCCTCCACCACACAACCGACCGCACAGGGCATAGCAGACTGCCTGGACAGGACACAACCAGATCACGAGTCAGGAAATGATAGACGCAATAAACTCATTGCCAAACGGGAAATCGCCGGGCCCAGAAGGCCTCAACAACGCATACTATAAAGAATTTAGAGACACGTTAGCGCCTCACCTGGTCAAAACCTTCAACAAGGCAATCGCTGCCCAGTCCCTCCCCAGGGAAATCCTACTAGCACATATAGTAATGCTGCCGAAACCAAACAAAGCGCCGACAACACCACAGAACTTTCGGCCCATATCACTTCTAAACACAGACGCTAAATTACTCGCGAAAATATATGCCACGAGACTAGGATCGGTAATACCGCACATCATACACAATGACCAGGTGGGATTCGTTAAAGGGAGGCAGGGATCGGAAAACACCAGGAAGGTCATAACTCTATTGCATAAACTACACACTCTGGACAAAGGGGGGATCTTGGTCTCCCTGGATGCAGAAAAGGCCTTTGACCGTCTGCACTGGGGATTCCTCCACAGGGTTCTGAAACAGTTTGGAGTCCCGGAGGCGGTAGCGGCAGTGATAAAAGCCTTGTACAGCGCGCCAACAGCGCAGGTACTGAACTCCGGATTTCTATCAGAGCCCTTTAGGCTCACCAACGGTACTAGGCAAGGATGCCCCTTGTCCCGCTGCTGTATGTGCTTGCACTAGAACCCCTGGCGATAAACATTAGGGCGGACACCTCCATACATGGGGTGAGAGTGGGGAGCAACGAATACAAGGCCAACCTATTCGCGGACGACATTCTACTCACACTCACACAACCCCAGGTGTCTGCCAAATCTGCTGCATGAGATCCGCCTATATGGAGATCAGTCGTACTATAAGCTGAATGTCGCAAAGACGCAGGCAATGGGGGTGGGGATACCAGGCCATATCACTACACAATTAAAAGCCATGTTCCCACTGGATTGGAGGGATGATTATCTCACTTTCCTAGGCCTCAAGATCACAAAGACGATAGCTGGACTCCATGAACACAACTACGGGAAACTCAGAAGGGACATAATATATACCCTACAAACATGGGAGGGTAAATACCTGTCATGGGTGGGAAGGATAGCAGCCATAAAAATGATGGTGATGCCTAAACTACAGTATTTATTCCGTACGTTACAGATCCCACTCCCCAAAATATTCCTACAAAAACTACAACAAACCCTAAACAGATTCGTCTGGGCGAACCGCAAAATCAGGGTAGCAGAAAAAATACTGCGCAAACCGGTGACAGCAGGCGGTTTGGGGCTACCTGATGTAGGCGCATACTACAGGGTGACCCTCCTAGCCACAATGGTGCAAGCACACAAGGCAGACGACAGGCCGCAGTGGGTAGACATTGAATCGATGTGGGCATGCCAAAAAGGGTTACACCACTTATTCTGGATACCCCACCACATACGCCCACTACCCAAAGAGGTTCCCGACACCACCTCACTACTATTGAGAACATGGGACACAACCAAACGCCTTGTAGGCTACGATAAACAGTGGTCACTAGCAACCCCAATTCAGAGCATACATATAGCCAACCCTACATTAAATTATAAACCATGGGAGAAAGGGGGATGCACGTTAGTCAAACACCTATATCAAAATGGCACATTAATGCAATTCCCGGACTTACAGGGCAGGTACGGCCTACCGCCCCAATCACTGTTTTCATTTCTCCAACTCAAGTCGCTCCTGGAATATGATACAGGGGTAACCACACCAAAGAAAGCACAGGGTATTGAAAGAATGTGTATAGCCAGAACGACACCGCGAAAGATAATCTCGACCATATACAAAGCGTTGACTGACCCACTTGACGGAGATAGAGAGAAATTACAGGAGGCATGGCAAATAGATATAGGCAAAACACTAACAAACTGGCAGCATGCATTTACAGCACACAAAGGCAGATCCAAATGCGCTTCCCACCTGGAGTTGTTGCGCAAAATACACTACAGATGGTACATGGTGCCGGTTAGGCTTGCGACTATCTACCAACACACACCTGCGAACTGCTGGAGATGCGGGAGGGAGAAAGGCACGATGTATCACATATGGTGGACGTGCCCCCGCATCACAGATTACTGGGTAGCGGTAGGCAACATACTTTCCACTGCTATGCACCAGCCTATCACACTGGAGCCCGAGTGTGGAATCCTCTTCATGACCCTAGACGAGTTTCCCAAAGCCCAGGCATTCACAATATTCCACATACTAATAGCCGCAAATTTACACATAGCGAAGGCGTGGAAGCAAACAGACTCCCCAGATATAGACACAGTGGTAAAACAAATCACAATGAACATAGACTATGAAACAAGGATACACACAGGGCACAATATGCAAGAGTACAGAATAAACGCCAAATGCGAGTGGGATAGGTTCTTGGAGGTATTTAACAAAGGACTAGGGAAAGGGACAAGCCATAAGCCGCTTCAGTAGGCGGAGAGAGACAGGAAAATGTGGGGAAGGTGGGATAGCAAATGGAGGTACTAGAGCGCACCCAAGACAGCCCACACTAACCTTGAGGGAAAGGCCAGAGGAATGGACACCCATGTTGTATATAGTTGTGTCGAAAGACACCCACAATGTATATAGTTGTGTTGGGGGACACCCAGCGCTTACATGGGGAGACAGTAACATCACCTACTAGCCACCAAGCTAGATAGACAAACATTAACAACACGATTGAGCAACATGATGAAGCTGGGCAAAGCCCATAAGCTTCAGGGACATGCCAAGAACTCTCTCTCTGGTGGGAAATGGAATGTGACTGGGTGTCCCCTCCTCCCCTCCTCCCCCCCCCTTGCCTATCTAACCTCCCCTCCTCCCCCCCCCCCCTACAAAAGAGCACTTACGCGAACTAAACACCTGAGGCCCTATTGGCACATCCCCAACCTGAGAGACTCCTCTAAGGGAGCCAATACAGTCAACAGGCGGGGCAAAAGCCGGTCGAGCCACATCAGCGTTACCTAATCGGAAGAGTAACAAGGGTAACACCGCACTTGGATGTGATATGGGATATGTAATGTGAAAGGGCTGTCATAATAGGTGCACCATATGGATGTAAAAACGATCAGTTGTTAAGAAGCCTACATCCCACCCCTCTTTTTGTTCTGTACCCCTTGATTATGTCTGAACATAAAAATTGTCATATTGAAAAAAAAAAAAAAGTGTATTACAAATAAGCCGCAAGCATATGTTGGCAATATGTGAGATTGCAAACGCTGTGAATCTGAAAATGTAATTATACACTAATGACTTATTGATATTTTCCCCTTTCCAGCTTTCCTTTCTGTACCCCAAAACGAATAAAAATTGTCAAATTGAAAAAAATAAAATGGGACATGGGCACAGCGTAAAAATGTAAAGTTTGAAAAAAAATGGAATGGCTGTGTCCCAAATGTGCCCCTCCGATGTCCACATATACATGGCAAAGGTACATACGGAGGTATTTTTGTACTCAGCAGACATAGCTGAGCAACATATGCAGTATTATACAGTGGTAGTAAACATATGGTTTGCAAAATATACTGTGCAAACTCACTTTGTGTGTCAAAAATGCAGAAAAAAATGCTTATTACCACTATACTTGGTACACGCTAGCGGAAAAATGATCCCACGCTAAGGTTCAAAATATGCCTTTTGAAATACCCTGGGGTGTCTACTTTAAGAAATGGTAGGCCTTTGTGGGGTAGTTTGAATTTAAAACCTGCGAAGATACTTGGAAATTGCACATAGGCCCAGCGTCAAAATTCAAAGTTCGGTAAAAACTGATATGGCTTGGTCTCCTATATGGCACTGTAGCTTCACGAAATAGTGCCAAAGACATTCATTGGGGGTGTCTTTTTACTCAGAAGACTTAGCTGAGCATAATTTGGGGGGTTTGAACTTAGTGGCACATATGAAATATACAAAATGCCCAGCAAAAATGCAATCCGTATGTAAAAAAAATCCCAAAATATTTTTTTACCACATACTTTGGCATATATTGGTGGAAAAATGGGGGCATGCTAAGGCACAATATGCACCTGATGAGATAGCCTGGAGTGTCTACTTTTACAAATGGTAGGCCTTTGTGGGTTTTTTATGAACAGTCAAACTGTTATAATACCCCAAATGGAAGCATAGGCTCATTAAATCCGTCTCTCAAAACTCTACTGTGAATACTGAAAAGGGCAGGTCTCCTGTATGGCACTGTAGCTTCACAAAATAGTGCCAAAGACATACAATGGGGGGGTGTCCTTTTACTCAGAAGACTTAGCTGAGCATAATTTGGGGGGTTTGAACTTAGTGGCACATATGAAATATACAAAATGCCCAGCAAAAATGCAATCTGTATGTAAAAAATGCACAAAATTATTTTTTACGACATACTTTGTCATATATTGGTGAAATAATGGGGGCATGTTAAGGCACAATATGCACCTTATGAGATACCTTGGAGTGTCTACTTTTACAAATGGTAAGCCTTTGTGGGGGTTTTCTGAACAGTCAAACTACTATAATACCCCAAATGGAAGCATAGGCTCATTTAATCTGTCTCTCAAAATTTTACTGTGAATAATGAAAAGGACAGGTCTCCTATATGGCACTGTAGCTTCACAAAGACATACAATGGGGGTGTCATTTTACTCAGCAGATGTAACTGAATACAAAATAAAACTTTGTACAGGAATAGCACACACCAACTTTACAAAATACACATGAGAAGTTCTTTGTTATAAGTTTGTGTGCCAAAACCCACAAAAAATTAAATTTTACTCCAATATTTAGCAGAGGTTGGCGTTGAAATGGCAACGTAGAAAGTGTCAAAACAACCTTAGGTAAATATCCTGTGGTACCTACTTTATATAAATATATACTTTTGTGTGGCAATTTTGTTTTCTTTTATGGCTATTAAGCTTACAAGACAAACATACCAAATTCTAAAATCGCTCCACATTAAAAGTTTATTCCTGGCTAATCATGGCAGCATCACTTATGGGTAGCTCCGCCCCAATCAGGAACAGGACAGGACAAAATCAATTAATTAGACCAGGCTGGGTATAAAAGGTCCCTCCTCCTTCTATCCCACAGTCTTTTTTCCTGTCCTTTCAGGACACACAGGATGTTTTATTTTGGGCCACCTTCCCATGTGTACCATGGGCCTCCAGATGAAGTTCAGCCTCTCTTCATCTGAAGAACTCAGTAAACAGCCTGCACGGGCAGGACTAACTGAGTTTAGTACAGATTAGTATCTGTACTATATGGGAGAAATTATGCTTATATATAATGATGTGGGGTCGGCTGTTGCCTTAAAAATTCCCCCTTATGACATCCACCCCCCCCCCCCCCCCCCCCTTGATCTGAGGTCAGTGTTTTGGAGAAGCCAGGGTAAGTTTTTATTCTTGTATATCTCTTCTTATATTATTGGAGTTTTTCCCTGGGAGAACAAGGTCTGAGTCTTGTTCTAAAATATTCTCGGATCATCTATCTATTCCTCGGTCAGTTTATCCTTACCTTCATGCTTCGTTCTGGGTATAGACTGACTGGCAGGGACTGTGTCTCTCTCCGATCCTGCTCTTCTGTGTTCGGATAATTGCGCGCTTAAAGGTATATCGCGCCAAAAAAACGAAAATTCTAAAAACACTCAAAATTGATCCTTGCTTCTTCCCTGATCATCTGGTAACAAGGAAAGCTGCCCTTTTTCTCCAGAATCTGGTTTTTAAGGTAAAATTCCTACTTTATTTTTTCTTTAATGTTCTCAGTTTATTTTAAAATTGGTTCTGCAATAAGTGTATTATTTTGTAGATGGCTTCTCCCTCTGCCTCAAGATCTCGCTCTAGAAGACATAGGTGAGCCGCATATATTCTTTTATTATAAGGGGGGAAAAGAGTGCCACTACAGGCCTATAATATGTTTCATATTGGCCTTTATTTCAGCCCAGAAAAATCTCAAGTAATATCTCCCAGAAAATATCGAGAGAAATCGAACCGATGTGCAAACTGCAACCAAGTGGCTCCTCCAGGGAATAATTTGTGCAGATCTTGCCTGACGGAAGCAGCGAAAGACAGTTCCCCACAGACGGACTTAAAGAAATGGATATCGGAAGCTATTGCTGAAGGGTTTAAAGCCTCTAATAAGATGTCTATCTCTAAACGTCCCAGAGTAGAAAACTATGTGGAGTCTGAAGAAGAATCTGATATGATGGAAGACTATTCTGAGGAAGAGGAGGATGAGTATGACTCAAAATCGCTGGATTCAAGGTCTGTAGATAAACTGGTTTGTCTTATTAGAGACACGTTGAGAATCCCTGAAGAGAGCAGGGAGAAGAAGGAATCTGACAGATACTTTGAAGATCTGAAGCCTAACAGACCCTCTTTTCCAGTGCATTCGGCCATCAAGGAAGTCATTGGTGAAGAATGGAATAGACCTGAGAGGAAGGTAACTCTAAAGAACAAAATTCCTAGACTATACCCGTATGCTCCTGAGGATTGCAAATCATGGATGTCGGTTACGAAAATTGACGCAGCGGTCATTCACATGGCAAAAAGAACGACTCTTCCCATAGACTCAATGGCATATTTAAGGGAGCCAATGGAAAAGCGATTAGACGCCGACCTGATTAAGGCATACCTGGCATTGGGATCCGCGTTACACCCAGCAATTGCCCTTACCACCTTGTCCAGAGCTCTTAAGATATGGGTGAATAATCTAGAAGAAGATATCTCTGGGGGAGTCCGTAGAGAACACCTATTGGAGGGCCTTAATGATTTAAAACTGGCCACAGAATTCTGTTCTGAAGCTTCCCTGGATCTCACTAAAATGGTAGCCAAAAGTATGGCGCTGTCTGTAGCCTCCAGGAGAGCATTATGGCTTCACTCTTGGGGGGCAGATTACGCCTCTAAGGCCTCTCTATGTGTGCTCCCTTTTCAAGGCGACCTTCTTTTTGGCAAAGTACTGGAAGATGCTATCCATAAAGCAGCAGATGGAAGAAAGGCTTTTTTTACCTCAAGGGAAAAGAAGATATGGGGCTTCCTACGGGAAGGATAAAAAATTCAGAGACCGATCCTTTCGAGACGTCAGAGCATACAGGCCCGGAAGAGAATACTCCAGGAACTCTAATTGGAGAAACTACCAGTCCTCTTCATCTAAACCGGTCAGAGGAAGAGGATCTAGACCAGCTAATAAAAGCTTCTGAACGTTTGCTGGCCCAGCCAGATGTTATAGGAGGCAGACTTCGCTTCTTTTATCCGGTTTCGGCCAGAAGTATACAAGATTCTTGGGTTCTTTCTATCCTCAAGGAAGGATACAAGATAGAATTCAAAGAATTCCCATCTCTAACCTCCTTTGTCCGTTCAAGAGTGGCAAAAGGAAGAAAAGAAGTTGCTCTGAACGACATTATTTTACAACTACTGCGGGATCAGGTCATAGAGGAAGTACCTTACGAAGAACTTTACAGAGGCCTCTACTCTACTATATTCTTGGCCCCAAAACCTCAAGGGAAGTGGCGTCTAATTCTGGACCTAAAAGTTCTGAACACTTATTTGGTTCCAAGAACGTTCAAGATGGAGTCCATTTCCACGATCCTGCCCAACATCAAGACAGGGACCTGGATGACTTCTATAGATCTCAAGGACGCCTACTATCAGATTCCGATTTACATCAGTCATTGCCGGTTTCTGAGGTTTTGGATTTCGGGCAATCATTTCCAATTCAAGGGTCTTCCTTTCGGATTAAGTCTGGCTCCCAGAACATTCACAAAAATTCTAGTTTCTCTGGTGGCCTTTATAAGAACGAAGAACATCGCGATTTTTCATTATCTGGACGATTTCTTAATCGTAGGTCCATCCAGCCAGATAGTAGATGTCCACACGGCAATGACCATCAAATGCCTTCAAGTTCATGGCTGGCTGATAAACCCCAAGAAGAGCTCTTTGGTGCCTTCTCAGAAGATGATATTCCTGGGAGCAAACATAGACTCAGTGAATGGCCTGGTATCTCTGTCTTCAGACAGGAAAGATCGTATAATAAAAAAGATCAGAAGCATGCGTCAAAAGTCCTTTGTCACAGCAAGGGAATTCATGAGCCTGTTAGGGTCCCTTACGTCCACGATTGGCCTAGTAAAATGGGCCCAATGGAGGATGCGACCCATTCAAAGACACTTCCTCCTACAGTTCAAGAAAAGCTCCGAGAATTGGGATCAGAAGATCCATTCTCTCCCGAGGATTTCGAAAGAGCTGCTCTGGTGGACAAGAGAAAAACACCTTCTTCATGGTTTTCCCCTGGAAGAGCCGGTCTGGATGACCATAACTACAGATGCCAGCCTCCTGGGATGGGGAGCACACTTGAACGACTCATGGATTCAAGGAGCTTGGTCATGGAAGGAGTCGAAACTTCACTCAAACTTAAGAGAAATGAGAGCTGTTCTCAAGGCATTAATAGGGTTCCGTCCTCTATTAAGGGATGCCTGGGTGAGGATACATACAGACAACAGAGCTGTGGCATCCTACATAAATCATCAGGGAGGCACTCGAAGCTATTCTCTACTGATGGAATTATCCCCGATAATGAGGTTTGCCCAACTACGTTTACAAGGCCTAAAAGCGGTATATCTTCCAGGACCAGAAAATCTTTTAGCGGATTACCTCAGCAGAACAAGGAGAATGGAAACTGAACCCGAATTTGTTTCACTTGATCACCCTGAGGTGGGGTGTACCCCAGATCGACCTGATGGCTTCATACCGGAATACTCAGGTGAAGAGGTATTACTCCCTTCATGCAGATCACCGAGCTATAGGACAGGATGCCCTGTCTCTTCCATGGGAATTCGATCTGGGGTACGCGTTCCCTCCCCTACCTATGATTTACCGGCTACTGAGGAAAGTATGGAAGGAAGGCCTCAAGGTCATTGCCATTATCCCAATCTGGCCTCGCAGACCTTGGTTTCCCCTTCTAAACAAGATGAGCCTGGAACCTCCTTGGCCTCTTCCTCTCAGCCCAAACATCTTGACTCAGGGACCAGCAGTTCATCCCAACCCCAGCCAGCTGAAATTGGGGGCATGGCTCTTGAAAAGGAGAGACTTCTAGCTCAAGGGATCTCAGAAGCTGTGGCGTCTACACTCCTAAAATCCAGAAAGGTCTCAACCTCTTCCTGCTACCATAGGATATGGGAAGTATTTTGTTCCTGGTCTCAAGTTAATAGTGTGGATTTTCTTCATCCGTCTAACATCAATATTCTACACTTCCTTCATACAGGTCTGGATAAGGGACTGAGTCTTAGCACTCTTAAAGTCCAAGCTTCGGCTTTATCTGCTCTCTGCAGCAAGTCCTGGGCATCTGATCCTCTAATTGCCAGATTCTTTAAAGCTACCATCCGTATAAGGCCTCCAAATAGGAACTACTCTCCTCCGTGGAATTTACCTATGGTACTGGAGGCGTTGTCTGAAATCCCCTTTGCTCCATTAGATGAGCTGGGTCTGGTCTTATTAACATATAAGACATTATTTCTGGTGGCTGTCACTACGGCAAAGTGCATGTCTGAAATTCATGCATTTTCCTGCGATGAAAATCACTTTCAAGTGTTCCACGACAGGGTGATCTTGAGACCTAGACAAGAGTTTCTACCTAAAGTCGTCTCAAATTTCCACATCTTACAGGAAATTGTTATTCCTTCCTTTTATCCTTCTCCTTCTACGCCAGAGGAAGTGAAACTTCATGAATTGGATGTCAGGCAGTGCCTGCTTAAGTACATAGAAGCTTCTAATCAATTTCGGAAGTCTCAACAGCTATTTGTTCTTCCGATTGGATCCAGAAGAGGGGAGGCAGCCTCTACTTCCACCTTGAGACGTTGGATTTCCAATACCATAGTCAAGGCTTATCAGTTGAAAGACCTGGTTCCTCCTAGTAGGATCAAATCACACTCTACGAGGGCCTTAGCAACATCATGGGCTAACTGGGCAGAGGTTCCATCTGACGACATCTGTAAGGCAGCTACGTGATCTTCTCCTCTCACTTTCATCAAACACTATAAGCTGGATTTGGCTTCTTCCTCTACGTCATTTGGTAGAGGTGTTCTGTCCTCTGTTGGATCTATCTAAATTAAACCTATTTCAGCATCATCTGGTTGGATGTGTTTGTTTAGTTTTTTCTCCCACCCTATGGTGAAGCTTGGGTATTACCCATAAGTGATGCTGCCATGATTAGCCAGGAATACGGAAAATGTTATCATACTTACCGTAATTTTCTTTTCCTGGCTATTATTCATGGCAGCATCAGCGAACCCCCCCTTGTTTTTGTTATTAGCTTGGGGACTAGACTGTGGGATAGAAGGAGGAGGGACCTTTTATACCCAGCCTGGTCTAATTAATTGATTTTGTCCTGTCCTGTTCCTGATTGGGGCGAAGCTACCCATAAGTGATGCTGCCATGAATAATAGCCAGGAAAAGAAAATTAAGGTAAGTATGATAAAATGTTCCGTATTTTACTCCTTGTGCTTTGTGACCTGTAACTACCAAAAAAACTTAAAATCCCAGACACATTATATATTCTGTAAATCAGAACAACTAAATTAATTTATTTTAATTAATTTCCTTAATCTGCACTAATTGTGCACACATTATTATTGCAAAAACTGTAAAAAAATCAAAATATTTCATTTTTTTTTGCATTTTTCTGTATTTTTTTTATAATAAATAAGCATGTATGTATATATATATATAAATGGGGTGCTGCTGGGGGCCATATTATACAATAAACAATGCACAAGAAGGTGTTTTTAAAAAAACCTTTTAAAAACGAATAACATCTGTCAACATTGAAGTTGCTGTTTAGTAGATAGGAGAGTGTGCTGAATCTTGTGTATTGTTTATTATATATATATATATATATATATATATATATATATATATATATATATATATATATATATGTTACATCAAATTAAAGCACTTTCTGTCCTTTAAAAAACAGTATATAATATGCGTTGCAAAAAAATTAGTAAAATGCAAATTGCAGTTGAACACAAACAGCAAAAAATGCAAAAAACGCCGTTGTCATTAAGTGAAAGACAATCTTCTGAAGTTCTGTCCTTAAGGGGTTAATATGTCAATTACAATAGATAGCTCATTTACAATTTAAATCATGTTCCATAACACATATAGACAAGATAAAGTTGCAAACGTACAGCTCTAATCTAGAGATCTTATGTTACAGGATGCGTGAGTATTTGACATAAGCTAAACCGTTGTGCTTTCATGCGTTAAATCTTTTTTTTTTAAATTTATAAGTTTTTTATTCTTTTATAAGCATATATTTTACATGAAGTCGTAAGTTGCATACAACAAATTCTTCACTGTTACAAAGAAATTATAATTCAGTACAGTATGGTATACGTGTTATAACATGCATTGTTGACAAGTGATTACATTTTGTGGTTACAGGGTACAGGGTACAAAAGGATAAATCCTAAAGAAAATAGACAGTATAATTCTAACGGTAAGATTTTCTATCCCAACATATTTAAATGTGCCACCTCGTGCGTTATTCATATATAATAGTTAGAGTCATTGTGGACTATCAGCAAGGTGCTGGAGTGTTTTTTGCGGTGGGTGGTTAGCGTGGACATGAGGGCGGTATAGCTGATTTCTCTAAGAAGTGTGTTCATTGAGAGAAGGGAGAGGTGTTGTATAGTTGGGTTTTGTTGCACTAGTTGCAACCATGAAACGTGTCCATGGTTCCCAGGTAGCAGTGAATGTTTTAAATTCTTTCAAAATGGCATGTGTTATTAGTTCCAATTGTTTGATATTTTCTACTCGCTTGATCCATTCCCTGATCGTGGGAGCCTGTGGTTGGTTCCAATACTTAGGGATCAATTGAGCCGCTGTCATGGTCAAGAGTTTAAACAGTGTGCGTTGTGGTTTATTTAGGGTGAGGTCTGGGGGAAGTTCTTGGAAGATGAACTGTAATGGAGCTAGTGGGAAAGTAATATTCATTATGGACTGGATAAGAGTATGTATTCTGCTCCAATATTTATGTATGACTGGGCATTGCCACCAGACGTGAGCATGATGTGCTGTGGGGTTGGCACATCTCCAGCATTTAGCTTTCTCATTACCATGTATTTGTTGGATTTTCTCTGGTGTATAGTGCCATCTGGAGATACGTTTGAAATTACTTTCTTGTGTTAGTAGAGAGGTGGAAGTTCTATGCGTGGAGTTGAAAATAGCTTGCCATTGTTTGGGGGTAATCTCTATTTGTAACTCTTGTGACCATTTTTGCGTACATTTTGGTAGTTCTATCGGTTGTGAGTCCCTGATCGTTTGGTATAGAGAGGATAATAGTTTTTTCGTAATTTTGTGTTTCTCACAGATGTTTTCAAACTCAGTCAAGGGACGGTTGCCCATTGGTAAAAGGTCATTGGACGTGATAAACTGTTTTAGTTGGGTGTAGTGTAGTAATTGGTTACCGGTCGGGGGATTGGAGGGGAAAAATTGCTGTATTGGTTTCAGTGTGTTATTAGTAACCATATCCCGTAGCCGTAGCGTGGAGCCACAGTGGTAGATAGCATAGGCCCCACCTGACTGACCTCCCTGGAAGTTAGGATTATTAGTGAGTGGGTATAGTGGTGAGGGATAGGGGGATATTTCGGTGGTTCGTGTCAGTTTGTGCCATAATTGTAGTGTAGGTGTGATGGTAGGATGAGGGCCATTGAGTGTTCCGCATTGGGTCGGTGGATTCGCTAGCCATGGGCGGTCTTTTAAGGGAATGGTTGAAAATTCATTCTCTATCTGGACCCAATGGTGGGCTGGCACGGGCCTTGTCCATTCATAGATCCTGCTTAAGTGGACAGCTTTGTGGTATGAGACAATATCTGGAAAGTTTAACCCCCCCTTGTCTTTGTTTTTTATAAGTGTTTCGAATGCAATCCTAGGTTGTGAGTTTGACCATATGAAGCTAGTGAATGTTTTCCTGATTTTGGAGAAGAAATTGGTGTTTAATTGGATCGGAAGGGCTTGAAGAGTGTAGAGTAGGCGTGGGAGAACATTCATTTTGATAATGTTGATTCTACTGAACCAACCAAAGCATGGTTTGTTCCAGTTGTGTAGGTCAGTAGTGATGTTATCTAGTAACTTGAGGAAGTTGAGGCTGAAGATAAGTTTACTTGTTTGTGGTATGTGTACTCCTAGATATTTGATAGAAATGGGTTGCCAAGTGAATTGGAACCTGTTCTTGAGTTGTGTGTTCAGGTATTTGGTAGAGTGGATAGGCATCAGGTCACATTTAGATATATTTGCCTGAAAGTTGGAGATTTTGCCGTACAGTTCCATTTCTGAGATGATTTTTGGTAAAGAGGTTAGCGGGTTTGTTATTGTGAAGAGGAGGTCATCTGCAAAAGCCATGACCTTGTATTCATGATCCTTTACTTGGATGCCTCTAATGCTTGGGTTGTCTCTTATTCCTTGGAGAAATGGCTCTAGAACTAATATGAATAGTAGGGGTGAGAGTGGACACCCCTGCCTCGTCCCGTTGGTTATTGGGACCTGCTGTGATAGTTGGCCGTTAATACGTATGCGTGCCGTTGGTCTGGAATAGATTGCTGCCAACCATTCCATCCATCGTGGGCCAAAGCCCAGGGCTTGCATCGTATGTGTGATGAGAGACCAATTGACCCTATCAAATGCCTTTTCGGCGTCTATGGCAAGGAGTGCGCTGTGGATTTTGTGTGATTGGGCCCAGTGAATCAGGTTCAGGACTTTCGTTGTGTTATTTTTTGCTTCCCTACCGGGCACGAAGCCCGCTTGGTCGGTATGAATTATGTTTGGGAGGAAAACTTTAAGTCTGTTCGCCATGATCTTCGTTAAAATCTTCAGATCTATATTTATCAAAGATATTGGTCTATAGTTTCCACACTCAGTTGGGTCTTTGCCTGGTTTTGGGATGAGTGTGATGGTTGCCTCCAATGCAGAATTGGGGATTTGGTTGGATAATTTTTGTGTATTATATGCCTCTATGAATGGCCGGGCTAGGATTGGTGAGAAAGTTTTATAATATTTCCCCGTATAGCCGTCAGGCCCTGGGCTTTTACCTGAAGGTAGTGATCGGACTACATTTTGAAACTCCTCTATTGAGATGGGTTCATCCAGGAACGCTAGTTCATTGGATGGGATTGTTCTTTGGATTCTCGGTTGTAAATATGTGCGTATCTGCTCGCTAGTTGGTTGTACTTTTGCGATATTGTAGAGGCTAGTATAGAATTTATGGAATTCTCTGCTAATTTCAGGCATGTTTTTTGTTAATTTCCCTGCGGGTGTTTTAATTTCTGAGATGAATGTGGTTTGTTTATCTGGCTTTAGTGCTTGCGCTAACAATCTCCCCGCCTTACCCCCCTTGGTATAGTATAAGTGTTTAGTCAAGGTAACCTTGCGTCTAGCATGGAGATGTAGAGTTGTCGTGAGTTCAGCTCTTTTTGATAGTATTAGTTTGTACGTGTCAAGGGATGGATCTTGATCGTGGTGTGTAGATTCTAGTGTTTTTAGTTCCTTCAGTAGTTGGGCCACTCTTCGTTCTCTGTTTCTTTTGACTGAGGAGGCAATTCTAATGAATTCTCCTCTTATGACTGCTTTGTGGGCTTCCCATAGGAGAGGTAGTGTGGTATCTGGATTTGTATTCTCTTCAAAGTATGTTTTCATTGCTTTATCTATATGTGATTTGGTGTCTGTGTCATTAAGGAGTAGGTCATTTAATTTCCACTGAGTGGAGGGGTGTGGTAGATGTGGTATTGTTAGTGTTAGTGTCATTGCTGCATGGTCAGACCAGGTGATCGGACCGTAAGCGGCAGCAGTCACCAGGGACAGGTACCTGTGTTGAAGAAATAATGAGTCGATTCGGGAATATGTGCCCGCTGGTGGGGAGTAGAAAGAGAAATCTCTACGGGAAGGATGAAGTAGCCTCCAGCAGTCAAACAATTGTGCTTCGTATAGGGTAGAGTTTATCTTTTTTCTGATTTGCGTCAGATGAGGTTGTGATTTAGCTGTAGAGTCTAGTTTTCCATCTAAGGAAATGTTCATGTCTCCCCCTAGTATTAGGATACCTTCCTGAAACCCTGATAGTTTCTGTAGAACTTTGTTCAGAAATTGGTTTTGTTTTTTGTTAGGTATATATAGGTTGGCCAGCGTTACCATGGTTGAGCCTAACGTCCCTTTTACAAACAAAAATCTACCTGAATCGTCTGTAAGATGTTCTCGAATAGTGAATGGGGAATGTTTCCCTATCAGAATCGCTACCCCTCTAGATTTGGATTCTGAGAAATGGCCATAGTATCCCTGTGGATAGTCTTTATTGCGTAATTTTACATTTGTACCCTTGCGGAGGTGCGTCTCTTGGACAAAAACTATGTCCGCCTTTTGTCTGCGGAAATCAGACAAGGCCAGTGATCTTTTCTCAGGGGTGTTTAGGCCTTTGGCGTTTTGTGTTAATATTGTTAGAGTTGTCATTGTTAGGTGTGTGTGCTGGAATGGAGTCTGTTACAAAGCTATTGTTGAACTTCCTTATCTTGTGATGGTAGGTATACACTTCAATATATGTTTAGGTGAGATGCACGTCCACGTGCAGAAGTAACAGTCAAAGATGTAAAGTGTTATATAATCACTCGTTAACAGTAACTAAAAAAGAAAAATGAACAGTGAAAAGACAAGTATAAATTTAACAATTGAAATGATAGACAGTGGTGAAATATGCGAAAATGGCTACCCTGTCTTACAGTGGATGGAAAAAAGTTTTAGAAATTGATCTGATTTACAGGTCGACTTTATTAGCGCAGGTGGTCTGAGGGGCTGCAGCCTGATCAGTACCACCTGAGCTCAGAACCCACTTTCTAGTGGTCAGGCGTTAGTGTGGCTTGGATGGGGTTCTGTATTAATTAAACGTATCTTACCCCTTTCAATAGGGGTTTTCTCTCGAATGAGAGAGAATGGGTGATCTATCTAGGCGCAACCGATAGATACCCTTTTATAATTGGGGAAATCCGTGGCATAGCTAAGGATCCCGGGTGTGGCAATCCATTGATTTGGACATTCATTTAGTTATTTCGGGAGACATGTTAGATAAATCAGGTCAGATACCAGAGACTTAACGGAGCGGATATAGGGGGGGGGGGGGGGGGAGGGAGGATAGGGAAGAGAACAAGAAGGAAAATGGGGTGGGATTACCAGGAAAATGGATGGTAGGTAGTTGGGGGGGGGGAGGGGGGGGGTAATGTCATATAATGAACTACTTTCAAGTTATTAGAGGTATGTAGGCAATACATGTACTTATTAATTCGTAAGTGATAACGGCCCCAGAGAGGCAGGTCTCAGTGGTGGTTTGGATTAGCAAGTTATGCATATAACACAAATTGTACAGTTCATAGTAATGTTGATACGACCTGTTCAATGGGCAGGCTGGCAAAGTCAACCTGATGAGAGAAATTGGAGGTGTCTCGTTGAGTCTGGTTGTACCCGCTGATAGTTCAGGTGTCTTTCTCATTCTGTCTGCTTTACCTTCAACTTTCTCGGAAGGCACTAATTGTCCTCTGAGGGTAAGCTAAGGAAAAATAAACTGTTAATAAGGAAAGTTTTTGGTTCCGTTTTGACAAGGTATAGGTTAGGGAGTATAGGGTTGGGTGGAGTGGTCGGTGTCCGCTTCCAGGGGAGGTTTGAGTAGCATGTAGTTGTCTTCATCTGGTTGACCATTGAATAGTATGGGTCATGAGACATGAAATATTGAATCTTGTTGTTGGTGTAAACAGTCACTTATTCCGGAGATTGTAGATTCCTGCGGGTTGAGTCGTCCGGAGGTAATTTGGATCTTTGTGTCGGCGATATAAATCGATGGTCGTTTCTTCTCTTTTTAGCAGGCGTAATCCAGCGTTGTCTCTGCGGAAGGCTTGCTGTGTCTTGTTGGGGTTGTTGCCCGTTCCAGTCTAAGACTGTGGTGTTCGGTAGATCTAGTGCTTGAAGGAATGGAGGGACATCTAGGATGGAGGATATCGTTAGAAGCATGCCTTTGTGGTTAACAATTAGGGCGAAAGGAAATCCCCAGCGATACCTGATATTCCTGTTCCTTAAGTGTTCGGTGATAGGTTTTAGGGCCCTTCGGGCTTGTAAAGTGTAGCGAGATAGGTCCGGGTAGATCTGTATGGGGTGACCGTGGAAGAGGAGGGGTTGGGAAGTATCCCTGAGTGATTTGAGGATATTTTCTTTGATTGAGAAGTAATGAATTCTGCAGATTACATCTCTGGGTGTATCAGGAGTTAAGCCTCTGGGGCGTAAAGAGCGGTGAGCTCTGTCAAGCAGGATGACATTATCGCTTTGTTCCCCCATAATGAGATTAAAAAGTTCAGACAGTATAGCGTCCAAGCTCTCACCTTGTGACTCTGGTAGGCCTCTAATCCGCAGGTTATTCCTCCTCCCGCGGTTGTCCAGATCATCTATGTGTCTTTGTGTGGCTGCCATATTGTATGCATAGGAGTTTAGTGTCGTTGATAAGTTTGTCAGTTGGGCCTGAGTGAGATCTCTCTCCTCCTCCAGGTCTACCACTCTGAGGTTCAACTGCCGGACCTCCGTTCCTATACCTTCCATTTTCTTGTGGAATGAGGCTTCCAGTTTATCGATCGAGTTCTGAAGATCGCTTTTCATGCTGTGGAGATCAGTTTTGGAAGGTAAGTTCCTCAGTATTGATTTTAAATCTGTATCTATTGTTAGTTCCGTCGAGGTTTGTGAGATCTCTGAGGCCGATGGGCTATTCGGATGTGGGTCTGTATCCGCCATTACGCCAGCTATGGTTGCGGCCTCCTCCTCGCGGTTTAGGTTTTCCTTAAAATAACGGGTCAGAGCTCCCGATTTTGCTGATGGAGTCCTCCCCGATTGTCCTTGTGTTGAACCCTGCTTTTTGTGATTACCCATGTCTTAAGAAAGTCTCCGATTGTTATGGATTGAGCCCGGTTCCTCAGGAGCTAAGTCAATGTGCGTCCATGTAGCTCCGTGGTCGGCCACGCCCCCCTCATGCGTTAAATCTTATCACCAAGGATAACACTAAATGGCAATTTGACAGTAGTGTGTTCCTATGGCTGATAGTCATATTGTCGATCTGTATACATCCTGCACTATTTAAGCATTATTTCCTCACATTATCCTTACATCCTGCTTTAGGTAAATGACATAATATTTTCCAGCTTAGAATTTGGGGGTTGGGATAAATAATGCTTCCCATTAATATCTAAGCATCAGTAGATAACAATAACTTGGTAGGGTGAGTGAGGACTCTGGGCTATATTTATAATGCCATTCTAAATGCATTTTGATTCAATATATTTTTTATTAATTATTATTATTATTATTATTATTATTATTATTATTTAGATTGGTTAGGTGGCTTATGTTGTGTTTGAGACCATATGGCAGCCCAGGAATGAGAATTACCCCAATCATGGCATACCATTCACAAAAGTAGACAACCAAGGGTATTCAGAACGGGGTACATCCAGTCTTTTTTTAGTAGCCACTTAGTCACAAACACTGGCCAAAGTTAGCATTCATAATTATTGCACTTTCACTGATGATATAATTGTCAATATAGGTTTTACTGCTCTAACATTCATATTTATGTTCAGGGATTCCTCATGCACTAAGTAGTAGCCCCCAGGTACAGGTTTTGGAAAGTTACATGGACAAAGGGCTTTTCCATTTCAGTTTGCCAGATTGGTTTGCTGAACCTATGTTGCATTTGATACCATATGACAGCCAAGAAATCAGAATTACCCCCATCATGGCATATCATTCACAAAAGTAGACAACCAAGGGTATTCAGAATCAGGTAATCAGGGAGTGGGGTAAAATGACACAAAAAGGTAAGGGTAGTATTAGACTAGTGACAGTTGCAGAAGAGGAATCAGTCGGGAGCTATTAACAGTTTAATTGATACGCTTTTATGAAGAAGTGAGCTTTCAACGATTTTCTGAAGGAGAGGAGACTGGGTGAGCATCTAACGGAGGAGGGAAGCTAGTTTCACAGGAACAGTGCAGCCCTCAAGAAATCTTGAAGGCGGGGGGCGGGGCCGGCCGCCGTGCTGAACGGACGCACAGGAGAAGAGCTCCTGAAAATTTACAAACTTTAAGCTCTTAATAAGCCTGCAAAACTATAACCCGACGACTAAAAGCTTAACACCGGTGCAAGCAGCAGCCCTGGTCCCGAGGAGAGGCTTGCCGCGAGGTTCTAGTCCCTCGGTGGGGCGATCCACGTCAAGGAAGATGGGGACCGCTCGGGCGGTGAGTGGGGTGGACGGCCGCTGCCCAGCTATCCTGCCCACCAGCGGAGCGGCTGAACCGGGAAGCTAGGGGGTCCGGCCCTGTCCCCCCCCCCAGGCCGGCGGGGGTGATCCCGGCCCTCCACCCTGTGATCCCTCGGAGCGCCACGACACCAACGAGCACCGGCTCCCAAGATGGCGGAGACCGCATGGCAAATAGCCCGGGCACGAAAGCAACAGGACATACCTTCCCCTCATGATGCCGCACTCTGCATGACACGGCTCCAGGGATTTAACGCCAAAAGCCCGCACATACGAGAAGTACCGGAGGGTAATGACCCCCAAAACGGGACAGCGCTACCAGGCCCTGGTTTACCCTGCCATGCCGCTTCACCTCCTATGGGAGGGCAGAAACGAACAGCCAAACACCCTAAAGTCACCATACAGGGACTCTCCCCTCGTCTGAGACGGAAAACAAGGGGACAGCACTCCCCCACAGAGGGAATGCTGCCTCAATAAACAAATATTGAATGGAAGTATGCCTGCTACCGGAGTCATCATGCTCTCTGTCCCATCTTGGCAGACTGCACAGCATACGGACGGGCCGCCCGACAAGCCACTACGGACCATCAACCGGCTGATATTGGGCTAGCATGGGGTGGACATTTCAGACAAGTGAAACTTGTCCTCAGTATTGATGTCACTAACATGATCTGCTTTAGATGTTTAAGCTGCGTAAACTTTCCAGATAACATGATATGTGCTACTTAATTGAGCTAATCAGCCCTGGCATATTTTTGTTTATATGATCCTGGGGTACAGACCCAGACTAATGTTAACTCTTTGGTATAACTTGGTATCCTTTTTCATGTGATAGCAGCATGTCACTGCATCTCAAGTTCAAACGCCAGACTCATGCTCCAGTGTCTCTGATACTTTAATTTAAATGTCACTGCTACAGCAATGTTTAAATAGAGTGCTAATCATTACTTTATGCAGGTCACACCTATTACCTCTTTTCTTTGTGCAACGCTGAATGCTAGAAATGGTCAAGACCTGCAGCAAACGTGTTATAATAGCATGTTTAGCTTTATAATTTAAAAATGTGCAGAAACCAAACTGTCATACAAATGTACAACTATGTCAGAACTCTGCTTGCATATGCTGTCGTGGCTGTGTAAGATGCATTGTTATTATTTGCACACAAAAATAAAGAATAAAAAAAAAAAAAGAAATCTTGAAGGCGAGCATCAGAGGTGGAAGTACGGAAAAAAGATACACGTAAGTCTTCAGCAGATCGTAAGGGCCTAGACAGGACATACTTGTGTATAAGGGAGGATAGATAGGTGGGAGCAGCATTATGTAGTGATTTGAAAGCAAGAACCAGAATTTTAAATTGAGCTCTATATTTTATAGGAAGCCAATGTAGGGACAGACGTGTGAGGCATGGGAGGTGCGGGCGGACAGGAAGAAGAGCCTCGCCGCCGCATTCATTATGGACTGCAACGGCGCAAGTTGGGAGCACGTAAGACCACTGAGAAGCGGATTACAGTAGTCAAGGCGAGAAAGGACAGTGGAATGGACCAACACTTTAGTCACATCTGGCGTTAAGTAGGGGCGAATGCGCGCAATGTTTTTGAGATGGAAATGACAGGATTTTGTAATAGATTGAACATGAGGCTTGAAGGAGAGGTCGGAGTCAAAGAGAACACCTAGGCAGCGAGCCTGCGTGATTGAGCTGATGGTAGCACCGTTGACTTGGAGTGAGACAGACACAGGAGTAACAACGCTTGAGGGAGGAAAGAAAATCATTTCAGTTTTGGTCAAGTTTAGTTTAACCCCTTAAGGACCAAACTTCTGGAATAAAAGGGAATCATGACATGTCACACATGTCATGTGTCCTTAAGGGGTTAAGGAAGTGGGCAGCCATCCAGTTAGAAACAGCAGAGAGGCAGTCAGAGACACTATATATGTTGACAAGCCTCCATAGCAAGCCAGTAACCAACCTCATGCTGATAAGTTGCATTAATAACAAAACAGATGTCCATGAGTGGTTCACTGGCTTTGCTCCTCTTCCTGAGTGGTTTAAAAGCTGTTGTATACAGCAGACACATACTCCAAGGAATTCAAGTATAAAGTGGTTTTATGAGGCAAAAATGTGGTTCTTTGTTGAGCTCATTTGCATACACCTCCCCAAAATCCCTTTCAGTAGTGACAGCACAGTTAAAGTGAGGTTTCTGTGGGAATAGCAAGTCGTATGGTTTGACTGGTGTGTGTGTGTATTTGTGTTTGGCAATGTATGAACACACACACACCTATAAATGCAACACTTGTTTTTGCCCCCATTTTTCATGAGCTGAACTCAAAGATCTAAGACTTTTTCTATGTTCTCTCAAATATTGTTCACAAATTTGTCTAAATCTGTGTTAGTGAGTGTTATGATTGCCTCCAGGCTGGCTGGAAGTTGGACCGTAGAAAAGGATGTGCCTAGCGCTCACCAAAGGACCATCAGCACCGTAGACACCATAACTACTGTGTAGCCACCATAAGTACTGCAGACTCCATGAACCACCGCTGCCGGGCTGGTATCTCACTGTCTGTTCTGCGCCCTGGACCTACGACCAGGCTCCAGGTTCAAGTAGGTGAACCTCTTCCTTCTGTAGAGTGAAGCAGGATCAGGAACAAGAGCTCTTACAAGATCTCAGTAGCTAAGGGAGTATGAAGAGCATAGCAATCCCTGTAGTGATTATAGCTGTCCCTTACATACATGAGTCAAGGCTGCAAGTTAGAGGGTCAAGTCATTCTGTTTTATTGGCACCAAAAGAACCTTCTTTGATGCAGGATCCCCTTAGATAGGGCCACCCACAGGGCGTTACAAAATAACCAATCACACACGTACATTACATAAAACACTCCCATTTATTACACACAAAATCCTCCCCTCTGCCTGTGATATAATTATGTTACACAAGGGATTAACATAATTATCACAGACAGTAAAAATACAGTTTTTTACACATACACTGCAACTTTAAAACCATACATCCAATCTTCATAAAAATATTATTAACCCCTTAAGACCGCAGGACATACTATGCCGTCCTTATTTTGGTGGCTCTAAAAGCCGCAGGACGGCATAGTACGTCCTGCGATCTTATGTACTTACCCGGTCGCCGGCGATCCCACGCCGGCGATCGCGGTATGGGGGACTTACCTGGGAGCCCAGGGAGTCCCCCTGCGTCCTCTTCAGCCGCCCAGGGCCATGTGATCGCGAGGTCCTTGCGAGGAACCCGCGATCACATGGACGGCATAGCCGTCCAAGGCATTGCCAGCAGGGGGAGTGCCTGTAATGACAGGTACTCCCCCTGCTGTCTGAAAAAAAAAAAAAAAAAAAATGTTAAAACAGTGTAAAAATAAATTATATATACTTAGATCATATATATATTTATTATATATATGATCTAAGTATATATATACACACATATACACACATACACATAAATATGCATACACTGTCTACGTGTATTTTAATATTAATATATACATAATTATATATATATATTAATATCAAAATACACGTACAATGATATTGATTAAATATATATATAATTTTCATTATATATATATTTATATATAATAAAAAATAAATAAATATATAAATACGTTAAACAAATAAATAAAAAAATAATAAAAAAATAATAAAAAAATAGATAAAAAATATATAAACATGCGTAATTTCGTTCTAACTGTATTTTAAAATTAATATATATATATTGATATCAAAATACATGTAGAACGAAATAATATATATCTATATACATAAGTATATACGTATATATCACTATGTATATACCTATATATAAATAAAAATAATTAAAAAAATATATATACATATATATACACACATATATATATATACACACATATATATAATAATTCTACGCATATATTTATGTAATAATTTTACATAATTAGGTCATTTTATTAATTACAATTTGCAGGACCTGCCTGCCAACCCAGGCCAAAAAGTTCAGGGAATTACATTGTCTAGCACTATATTTAACTCTGTAACTTTCCAAGACACCATGGGGGGTACTGTTTTACTCGGAAGACTTCGCTGAACACAAATATGAGTGTTTCAAAACAGTAAAATATATTACAACGACGATATCGTCAGTGACAGTGACATTTTTTGCATTTTTCACACACAAATGGCACTTACACTGACGATATAATTGTTGTGATACGTTTTACTGTTTTGAAACACTAATATTTGTGTTCAGCCAAGTCTCCTGAGTATAACAGTACCCCTCATGTACAGGTTTTATGGTGTTTTCAAAAGTTACAGAGTCAAATATAAGGTTTGCGTTTCAGTTTTTTCACATTAAAATTTGCCAGGTTGCCTTTGAGACCGTATGGTAGCCCAGGAATGAAAATTATCCCCATGATGGCATACCATTTGCAATAGTAGACAACCCAGGGTATTGCAAATAGGGTATGTTCAGTTTTTTTAGTAGCCACTTAGTCACAAACACTGGCCAAAATTTGCGTTCAAATTAGTTTTTTGCATTTTCAAATATTAACACTAACTTTGGCCAGTGTTTGTGACCAAGTGGCTACTAAAAAAGACTGGACATACTCAATTTGCAATACCTTAGGTTGTCTACTTTTGCAAATGGTATGCCATCATGGGGGTAATTCTTATTTCTGGGCTACCATATGGTCTCAAAGGCAACGTAACCAATCTGGCGAATTTCAATGTAAAAAAAATGAAATATGTAACACGCTATATTTGACCCTGTAACTTCCCAAAACACCATAAAACCTGTACATAGGGGGTACTGTTTTACACGCGAGACATCGCTGAATACAAATATGTGTATTGTATTGCAGTAAAAGCAAACAGTATTATGACATTCACAGTTAGAATGTCACGTAGAACTAAAAAAATTTAAAAAATTCTTATTTTCTCCCATTTTTTTTTTTTTTAAATTCTTTATTTTCTGTTGTGCATGGTATAACAATAAGCTTTCTCAGCCACGATAGCGGTCGTAGGCGGTAACAGACGATAATCAAAACATGGCATATGAATAAACGGCACAATTTTTAAGTTTTGTTGAGAGAAAACTTAGACAGTAGATTGACATATTAATTAACATATGAGTTTTCCTGTCTGACATGCACAATTTTAAGGAGTTAATATAACAAGAGTTAACCGTCGCTAGGGTTTCTCCCATTTTTTTAATATTTTTTTCATATTAAATTATGTTCCATACCTAAATATTTGATGTTAAACGAAAGCCCATTTTCCCCTGAATAAAATGATATATAATAATGGGGGGTGCATTTAATATGAAAGAGGTGAATTATGGTTGGACAGACATATAGCGCAAATGCCAGGTTTTGTTTACGTTTTTTTGGATCACAACTTGTACATTTGGCTGCGGTCTTAAGGGGTTAATCAGCACACTTCAAACATAAACACTCTCAAATATCAGCCAAATCCATTCAGTAGATCAAAAGTTAGACGGAAGTCTTTTATGACCGATCTACAGTTCCATAGATTTGGGCTGTGCGGTCGGTCTATTTTACACAGAAAAATGACTCTTCGAACGGGACTTAAGTCTCTGCAGCTGAAAACTCAGTGCAGGAGAAGGTAAGGGTCAGCGGTGTTCGGTGAAATGTGTAGCCGATTTCAGTTCCATGAATTTGGCTACACATACCGCTGACCTCGTTCGAAGAACAAAGATGGCCGCCGCCACGTGTTAGTTTGCACGAACTGTGGCCACCCAGCGCTCGGCAATTAACCTGCAGTAACCTCACAGCCTGGGAGGTAAATTGCCTGCACACTTCCACTTCTGGGTGGTCTGCCTGTGTGGTGCTTGGTTCAGTAAGCCCCATTTACTGAACCAAGTGGGAGAAAGCCAGGAACAAGTTATTTTACAGGTCTGGGGACACCGTCTTAAAGGGGCATTGTTCACCAAAGTCACAATATAAGACGGTTCTTAAAGGGCCATACACGCCCAGTAAAAGTCCATACTGTTTTTAAAGGGCCCAATCTCCCAGGGCCATAGTCATGCGGGAGGAGGCTGGCAAATAGGCTTCTCCACAATCCAGGGAAGCAGGGCAATTTATCATTTAAAGGGTCAGTTACAAATAGTTTGTTGTGAGCACTTCTCCTTTGCCAAGATAATTCATCCACCTCACATGTGTGGCATATCAAGATGCTGATTAGACAGCATGATTATTGCACAGGTGTGCAGTAGGCTGGCCACAATAAAAGGCCACTCTAAAATGTGCAGTTTTATCACACAGCCCAATGTCACAGTAGTCACAAGTTTTGAGGGAGCATGTGATTGGCATGCTAACTGCAGGAATGGCCACCAGAGCTGTTGCTTGTGAATTGGATGTTCATTTTCTCTACCATAAGCCGTCTCCAACGGCGTTTCAGAGAATTTGGAAGAACATCCAACAGGCCTCACAACCGCAGACCACGTGTAACCACACCAGCCCAGGACCTCCACATCCAGCATCTTCACCTCCAAAATTGTCTGAGACCAGACACCCGAACAGCTGCTGCAACAATCAGTTTGCATAACCAAAGAATTTCTGCACAAACTGTCAGAAACCGTCTCAGGGAAGCTCCTTTGCTTGCTCGTCATCGTAACCGACTTGAGTGGGTAAATTATCAAATTTGATGGCGTCTGGCACTTTGGAGAAGTGTTCTCTCCACGGATGAATCCCGGTTTTCACTGTACAGGGCAGAGAGAAATAGGCATTTTGTGTACATAGATAAAGTCTTAGATAATTGAGTTCAGCTCATGAAAAATGGGGGCAGAAACATGTGTTGTGTTTATAATTGTGTTCACTGTGTGTGGCTGTCAGAGTGTGTGTGACTGTCAGTGAGTGCATGTCAGTGTATGTGTATCTGAGAGTGCGTGCCTGTCAGTGAGTGTGTGTGTCAGTGTGTGTATGTCAGTGAAAGTGTGGGTTGTTTAAACAGTGTGTGTGCAAATGACTATGTGTGTGCCAATGACGGTATCTGTCAGTGAGTGTATGTCAGTGTGCCAGTCAAAAAAGTGGCTTTGATACAGAGTGGTGGGGCAAATTAGGGGGTTGCCCAAATTTAGTCCTGCAGCATCAATCCAGAATACACCACTGGGTACGGGCGGAAACTGATTATAAAGAGCACACTAGGATACTTCAAGCATTCAATGGGATGCAATGGTTATAGTGCATATAGTGTCATTTTAACCTTTTCTCTTTACTGCAATACTTTTCTTTTGTTTTCAGATTGTCATTTTCAGGCCATCTTTTCGGTGTTAACCCATCATAATAATCTAGTTATTTCAAATTTCCCAATAATTTAACAAAATTATTTCTAAACAGAGCTGCTGATACTAAATAACTATTGCACCATTCTGGCATGATTTTATTTTAAATTGCAGAAAATATCCCTAGTCATGGTCCATTTTAATTCTGATAAATCAAATAGGATTTATTTACACAGAAAGCTATAAATACCCATTTTGTTGCATTCCACAAAATATGCAGTTTTCCATATCTCTATAGCATAGGCTGCACAACAATGATGACAACATGGACCCCTGAGGTATTCCACGGTTTTGTACATAATATCTGTAATAGAACAGAAACATCAGGTTAATTACATCTGTTTATGTTGCTTTCAATAAAAAGATTAAATAAATACGTTCAGAAATATGTTTTTATATCTGTTATGTAGCAATTACCAGAAAACATATCAATTCACACTTTATTCAATATACCAGTAAATAAAATCTTTAGTAGATATGTTCCAAATGAAAACTTGCATGTGTTTAATTATACATATTTTACATTGGAAAACTGCTTACAATAACTGCAGATCTCTTGTCATTTGCCAGCCCTCTTCTTCTATCCCCGCCCAGATTTTATGTGACTGTCCAATCACAGACTTCCCAATACAGCTCAATGAGAAGTATTTGCAACAGGTGCTCTGGGCAATTGCTGCCTAATGATTTCAGTGCAAATAAGTGAATATTGAGACAGTGCCTTAGTTCCCCCATCTGCCATCTTATATCAACCATGTTTGTCTTCTGTGTGACTTTGTGTGCTTAAATGGTTAAGTATGGACATGCTTGTGTTTTTTTGTTTTGTTTTTTTTTTGTAATAAAAAACTGGTTTATCTATTCAATGATCGGAAAGGAAGCAAGTAAAGGTGGGTTATCGCCTCAGGGTGAATGTTCAGAAGTGATTGATTCAGAAGTAAATTGAACTGACCATAGCACTTTAGGGTGAATGATCAGAAGTGATTGATTGAACTGACCATGGCAGGGCGGGTGAGTTTAGAAGCAACTAATTACAGGGTATTGTGTTTCATTGCATACATCAAGATACTGATCTTTTGTCACTATGCTGTTTCTGGCACATAAGCTGTGTTGTTTAACTAGGTAACAATTTTGAGGCTACCAAAGGAAAGCGACAGATTGAAAGGGAATAAAAATAGTAGATGAGCTCAAGACTGGAAGTGTAGGATTTCACCTAACTCTATATAAGAGAAAATATAGACCACCCTAAGGTGCAGGTATCCAGGAGCCAGAAAATAAAAATTACAATAAAAATTAAAATAAAAATAAAAAATAACTTGGAATAAAAAATAAATAAAAGCTGTCTAACACTTACAAAATGTCTTGTGTATAGCTTTAAACATATGATCAAATACACAAATACGTAGATAATATATCAAAGTTCAGATTGACACTAATTAGCAGTATACAGGAGAGTTTCATGTGCCTCACAATGAAATTGCAATTATATGCTGATATGATGAATTGTCATAAGTAAACAGTCCTTATTGTATTGAAGAATGATTGTTATTCCAACTCTGTAGCTAATCCTTTCATTACTTTGTATCACAAGTAATTAGGACTCGGCCTGTAGTAACAGTGCCGGGTAAACAGAATACCTGTGAATATATTTCTACTTAAAATATCAATGTAGAATTTTAAGAGAGATAGAGAAATCCAAGAATACAACAAATGGCAATTTAGTATAGATAGACTAAATCCCTGAAGTAGTCATCTTAGGAAAATATATAAAAAAAACAGTGGATAAAAAGTAACCAAAATGTATTTCAATAAAAATACTTAAAATTAAAAAATTACAGTGAAATAATGAGATAGGAGTACAGTCTATTATGTCCCAAAAGAGAAAGTTCATAACCTGTGAACCAGACGCGGATGGATTCGGATTGAAATGGAAACACCTTTTTTTCTCCCTCCTTGTAGCCGGTGAGGACGGCGTCTGAGTCCATATACCCTCTGCCTCCGACCTCAAATCGGGGGGTGGAGCTGGGACTTGCAGGATAGAGAGCCGATGTAGTTTGATGCCATGTCTGGAGTGTTGTAAGTCACAGGACGGCTTGTGGAGACCTGGCTGACTTCTCCCAATTTTCAACCGTAGCACACCTTTCCTTACGCGTTTCGTAGTGTTGGCCCTACTTCATCAGAGGCTTGTACTCTTCCTTATGGGCAGTGGTTAATATACCTTGGATAAATTGCTATCAATTAGCTGGCTTAAAAAATCATCAATACAATATTTTTTACAAAAATTAACAAACATATAATACTCTAATAAGCAGATACATTCTGAAGATAAAGTATGAATAAATAAAGAGTTGGATGTAATATAAATATTATTATTAGTTTGACAGTTATTTTTAGCCTTAATTGAAGTAAATCTATACATCACCCATAGATAATTTAGAATAATTAAACAATTTAAAAACAATTTATAAACGATTGACTTTTAAACATATATGTTCAAATGTTCACATACAATACATGTATATTTTCAACTAAGTGCATGATAGAAATAATATATGAATCAAGATATATTATTTCTATCATGCATTTAGTCGAAAATATACATGTATTGTATGTGACCATTTGAACATATATGTTTACAAGTCAATTGTTTATAAATTGTTTTTAAATTGTTTAATTATTATAAATTATCAAGTCACCTCCACACACAAAGATCCTAATGGACGCTTTCTCACAGTAACAGGGATACTAGGCCCATCCAAATACGCCATCACATCCATTTACGCCCCCACAACCCCAGACCCTGAATTTTGGCTTACCCTGCAGGCACACCTCGGCCTACACCCACACCACCACCAAATCACAGGCGGAGATTTCAACGCTGCGATCTCCCCAACGATAGACAGACTAAAACAGCCACCTCGGCCTACTACAAACACCCAACCATCCAGATCGGACAGACTCATGGCAGACTTCATGTCTAAAACCAAACTAATATATATATATATATATATATATGGAGACTACAGCACCCAACAACACAGGACTATACCTTCTACTCACATCCGCATGGCACCTACTCCCACATAGACTACCTCCTCATCTTCCCATCTCTACTCCCGCTCACGACAATGACATCCCTAGGCAATATCACATGGTCCGACCACGCTGACATATCTATGACGTTCCAGACACCGCACACCTTCAGACCTTGGTCTTGGAGGCTCAACCCACTTCTACTCCATGACCCACACACAGTGCAACAACTCAAAACCGAACTCAAAAACTACTTTACAACAAACCAAGACTCAGTGCAATCAAAGGCGGTCCTATGGGCTGCCCACAAAACAGTGCTCAGATGCTCCCTCATCAGTATAGCTACTGCACACAAAAAAAGACGTCTAGCGCACATCGAAAAAATTCTAGCAACCATTAGAGACCTTGAATCTCAACACAAATGCACCCCCACTCTGGACCTCGCTACACAACTCTAACACCACAGACAGGGCCTCAAAAACGCAATGGCATTAGACAATGGACAAAGCAAATGTTTTATGAAAAATCCAACAAAGCCGACACACTCCTGGCATGTAGATTAATGAAGCGGACCCAAGCAAAACGAATAACCCACATCCGCACACCATCGGGACACACAACGGACATGCCCACGCAAATCGCGGAAGTATTTAGAAAATACTTCTCTGGCTTATATGACCATACCCCCAACACAGACAGACAACCAACAACCTACCAGACCACATCCACACCTTCCTTGAATGGACACAATTACCTATTCTACCTGACAACGTGATCGCACAACTGTCCACAGACATCACCGAGCAAGAGGTGGCGGCCGCAATTGGAGCCACCAAACTCAACAAAAGCCTGGGCCCGGATGGATACTCGGGCATATACTACAGAACATTCCAAGATATCCCCCTGCCTTGCATGCTACGACTGTACAAGTCCATACTACAGGGACACCCACTCCCTAAAGAAATGCTACAGTCAACATCTCTCTCCTACCAAAACCCAACAAACCTCTCTCGGACCCGAGACACTACAGGCCAATCTCCCTCTTAAATGTAGATCTAAAAATATTCACAAAAATACTCACCAACAGACTCCTACCATACATTACCACACTAATCCACCCAAACAAGGTCGGCTTTATCCCCACTCGCCAAGCCAGCAACAATACAAGACAAATGCTAGACCTGATTTGGGTGACGCTCCATCCCGACACTACTCCTATCCCTAGACGCTGAGAAGGCATTTGACAGGCTACTCTGGCCATTCCTTTTCGCTACCCTAGAGACATTTGGATTCCCCAAACCATTTCAAGACGCGTTGCAAACAATATACTCCAACCCCACTGCCAACCTCCTCATACCCAACACGAATCCACCTTCCTTCCCCATATACAACGGCACGAGGCAGGGCTGCCCGCTATCCCCTATCCTATATGCGCTCTCCCTCGAACCTCTACTACACCTCATCCGCACCACACCTACAATCGCAGGAATTAAGATCTCTTCCTGGCCCACACTCCTGGCCCTTAAAGGGCAGACTCACAACAACCCCAAGCATGTCATGGACACACCAACTAGGAACCCCCAATGACCCCAGAGACATACAATCATACACTAGAGACCAATCGTTAAAAAGTTTTATGTTTGGTACTTATATGTAAATATACATAGTACTTGTGTTACACTGTTTTTACTGTTTATTACCATTATTATACAATGTACCTTCTAATATGCTACCCGAGTCAACGCTCTGACTGACAGAACCTACACAAACCATAATTGCGCTTAATTCCACACCGCAAATGGAAACTATGCAAGAAGCCTGCTATGTGCAATATGTACGTGGACTAGATGCATAACATACATATATTTGATGGCTTGTATAACATATGCTTCTTCTCTGTAAAATTCTTTCTAGAAGGTGAAAAACTTAATAAACACAGAATAAAAAAAAATAATAATAATATAGACTACATTCCAGGAAGGTACCCTAATTCTAGGAGGAGACATGAATATCTCCTTGGATGGATAACTTGATTCCTCGTCACACCAGAGCGAGTATAAAACAAATAAGGAAAGATATTAACATGACCTTACATTCCGCACAACTATTTGACGGCTGGAGAATATTTCACCCCACTACGAAAGACTACTCTTTCTTTTCCCCACCAACAGGCTCTTATACTAGAATTGACATGCTCTTCCTCCAGCACAGACATCTACCACACATCAAACACTCAGCATATGGACCAAGTACATCAGACAGATTTGATACAAAGATACTTCACGGAACATGCACACCCGGATACTACCCCAATAATGTTATGGGAAGCACACAAATGCGTTCTGAGAGGGGAACTTATAAAATTAGCAGCGGGCATTAAAAAACAAAGAGAAGCGAGAATCAACACCCTAACACAAGAAATCAAAACCCTGGAAATTGCACACACCCAAGATAACTCTTTGGCAAACTATAAACTACTCCTAACAAAACGAACAGAACTCACCACTGTGGAGTATTGATCATTATTTAATGTGTAGTTTGCAATATATATGTGTATTATATGGTATTGTGCATATTTATATATACTTCACATACTGTCACTTTGTTCTTGCACAATATTAGCAATGTTATGTCTTAAGTCGCCACATAATATGTTGTGTTGGATGTATACTAGTCATCCTTTGGCATTAGCCCTATAGTCAGTCTCCACTGCATGTCACATTACCATCCTTCTAGCCTAACTAATATTCCTACCTTTGCAAATGGACTGGACCAAATACTAGGGCCTCACTATTGGCCATTTCACAACACCTGCACCTTGGTATTTGGTCCTTCTTCTGTTTGTTCCATACATCCGTACCCCTCATACAGCCCTATTTTTCCATCCAGCATCTCAGGACTAACATTTAGCCATCTGCTACAATACATTTACATATAGAATGTGACGGCAGATAAGAACCATTCGGCCCATCTAGTCTGCCCAGTTTTCTAAATACTTTCATTAGTCCCTGGCATTATCTTATAGTTAGGATAGCCTTATGCCTATCCCACGCATGCTTAAACTCCTTTACTGTGTTAACCTCTACCACTTCAGCTGGAAGGCTATTCCATGCATCCACTACCCTCTCAGTAAAGTAATACTTCCTGATATTATTTTTAAACCTTTGTCCTTCTAATTTTAGACTATGTCCTCTGGTTGTGGTAGTTTTTCTTCTTTTAAATATAGTCTCCTCTTTTACTGTGTTGATTCCCTTTATGTATTTAAATGTTTCTATCATATGCCCCCTGTCTCGTCTTTCCACCAAGCTATACATGTTAAGATCCTTTAACCTTTCCTGGTAAGTTTTATCCTGCAATCCATGAACCAGTTTAGTAGCCCTTCTTTGAACTCTCTCTAAGGTATCAATATCCTTCTGAAGATATGGTCTCCAGTACTGTGTACAGTACTCCAAGTGAGGTCTCACCAGTGTTCTGTACAATGGCATGAGCACTTCCCTCTTTCTACTGCTAATACCTCTCCCTATACAACCAAGCATCCTGCTAGCATTTCCTGCTGCTCTATTACATTGTCTGCCTACCTTTAAGTCCTCAGAAATAATCACGCCTAAATCCCTTTCCTCAGATGTTGAGGTTAGGACTCTATCAAATATTCTGTACTCTGCCCTTGGGTTTTTACGTCCAAGATGCATTATCTTGCACTTATCCACATTAAATGCCAGTTGCCACAACTCTGACCATTTTTCTAGTTTACCTAAATCATTTGCCATTTGGCTTATCCCACCTGGAACATCAACCCTGTTACATATCTTAGTATCATCCGCAAAAAGACACACCTTACCATCAAGACCTTCTGCAATATCACTAATAAAAATATTAAAGAGAATGGGTCCAAGTACAGATCCCTGAGGTACCCCACTGGTGACAAGCCCAAGCTTCGAATATACTCCATTGACTACAACCCTCTGTTGCCTGTCACTCAGCCACTGCCTTACCCATTCAACAATATTGGAATCCAAGCTCAAAGATTGCAGTTTATTGATAAGCCTTCTATGTGCAACAGTGTCAAAAGCCTTACTGAAATCTAGGTAAGCAATGTCTACTGCACCACCCTGATCTATAATTTTAGTTACCCAATCAAAAAAATCAATAAGATTAGTTTGGCATGATCTCCCTGAAGTAAACCCATGTTGTCTCTGATCTTGAAATCCATGTGTTTTTAGATGTTCAACAATCCTATCCTTTAACATGGTTTCCATCACTTTCCCCACTACTGAAGTAAGGCTTACTGGCCTATAGTTGCCCGACTCCTCCCTATTACCTTTCTTGTGAATGGGCACAACATTCGCTAACTTCCAATCTTCTGGGACTACTCCTGTTAACAATGATTGGTTAAATAAATCTGTTAATGGTTTTGCTAGTACACCACTAAGCTCTTTTAATAGCTTTGGGTGTATTCCATCAGGTCCCATTGACTTATTTGTCTTTACTTTTGACAGTTGAAATAGAACCTCTTCCTCTGTAAACTCACGTGTAATAAATGACTCATTTATCCTTTTTTTTTAACAGAGGTCCCTTTCCTTCATTTTCAGCTGTAAATACCGAACAAAAATATTCATTGAGGCAGTCAGCTAGACCTTTATCCTCATCTACATACCTTCCTTCTTTTGTTTTTAATCTAACTAATCCTTGTTTTACTTTTCTTTTCTCATTTATGTATCTAAAAAAAAGTTTTGTCCCCCTTTTTTACTGACTGTGCTATTTTCTCTTCTGTGTGTGATTTGGAAGCTCTTATAAATTGCTTAGCCTCTTTCTGCCTAATCTTATAGGTCATTCTGTCTTCCTCACTCTGGGTTTTTTTTATAATTACTAAATGCTAACTTTTAGTTTTTTACTATTTTGGCCACATCTGCGGAGTACCACAGTGGTTTCTTGAATTTTTTGCTTTTACTGACAAGCCTAATGCAATTTTCTGTTGCCTTCAGTAGTGCAGCTTTTAAATAATCCCATTTATTTTGGACTCCATTTAAGTTGCTCCAGTCTGATAATGACTCCTTTACACATATTCTAATTTTAGAAAAGTCTGTTTTTTCTAAAGTCTAAAACTTTTGTTTTTGTGTGGTGTGACTCAGTCACTGTTCTTATATTAAACCACACTGACTGATGATCACTGGATCCTAAACTTTCACCTACAGTAATATCTGATACCAAATCTCCATTTGTTAACACTAAATCTAGTATGGCCTCTTTACGAGTTGGCTCCTCAACGACTTGTTTTAGAGACAATCCCAGTAGGGAGTTTAGAATTTGTGTGCTTCTGGCACAAGTAGCTATTTTAGTTTTCCAATTCACACCTGGAAGATTAAAGTCACCCATGGTGATAACTCCCCCCTTCATTGTCATTTTAGCTATTTCTTCAACTAGTAGATTATCTAACTCTTCAATTTGTCCTGGGGGCCTATAAATCACACCTACACGAACTACTGTGTGATTACCAAATTCTAACGTAACCCAAATGGACTCTATGTTCGTCTCACTAACCTTTATTAGGCTAGATTTTATGCTATCCTTCACATACAGGGCCACCCCTCCCCCTTTCTTGCCTTCCCTGTCTTTTCTATATAAAGAGTACCCTGGTATTGCTATGTCCCAGTCATTTTTTTCATTATACCATGTCTCAGTAACAGCGACTAAATCTACACTATCAGTTGCCATTATTGCCACAAGTTCATGGATCTTATTCCCTAAACTGCGAGCATTTGTAGACATGACTCTAAGCTTATCATTTTTTAACACACTTGCTACAGGCACCTCCTGTCCTTGTTTTGGGGGACAATTGGATTGATGTTTTATCACCCTTTTGCCCCCCCTCCTAGTTTAAATACATCTTAGCAAAACCTCTGAACTGCTCACTGAGAACATTTGTTCCCTTTTGAGAAAGATGCAAACCATCTTTTTTGTACAGTTTATTTCCGTTCCAAACAGAGCTACCATGAGCAATAAAGCCAAATCCTTGCTCCCGACACCATTCACCAAGCCACAAGTTAAAGTCCCTAATACGCATCTGCCTGTCATTCTGAGTGTTATGCACAGGCAGAACTTCAGAGAATGACAGTGTGGAAGCAACCTGCCGTATATCATTGGCAAAAACACTAAAAACTTCCTTAACCTCTGAAACCTCATTGCAAGCCAAGTCATTTGTCCCTAAATGGACAAGTACATCCAATTCCCCTTCCTGCTTTGCTTGCTTAACAATATTACAGATACGTCTCCTGTCTCTATGAGCAGTAGCAGTAGCAGTAGCTCCAGGAAGACACCTCACAAGACCACCATTGTCCATCTCCACACCTCTTATGATGGAATCCCCCAACAACAACTGCTTTCTATTAGGCCTCATCATAGTCTTCAAGCCTCTCTGCACAACACCACTGGCCTCAGTGCTTCTCTCCACAACACCTCTAGCCTCTAGCCTCTAGTCTGGCTGGGATCGAACCTGAGTTGCCTGCATCCCAGTCAGGATCCTTACATTGGGCTCCACGCATCTTTGACTGTTTCTACATGTCCTTGGTATCCTGTAGTCTGAGCCTGTTTGCCTGGGATTTGCACACCTGTTCCTGGTTCCATGATTATTGGCTGTGTCTTCCTATTTAAACCCCGCAAGTCTGGTCCTCGTGGTCAGATCGTGTTTCCTGTTCCGTTTGGTTTCACTGCTGTTTATCTGACTCCTGGTTTTGATCTCCTGCTCGTCTACTGTTTTCACCTGATTGCCGCCAGCCCTGACTTCTGATTCTGTTACCGACTACTCTTCTGGATTTCCCTTGTCTGTACTGCGTTCCAGGAAGCACTGGTTATTTCAGCCCCAGTGCACTGTGTCACACCCTTGGGGATTTCTGTCCTGAGTCCCCTCGGTCTGTGCCGAATTGCAAAGGGTGCCTTAACTCTGCCTGCCGGACTCCCACTCCAGGTAAGATCCCTGACAGTACGATCTGACCAAATGGAGTCTGCAGAGTTGAGGATTACCGTTGCAGTCTTGACCCAGCAAGTTTCCCAGCTCACCCAGGCTTTGCAGGGCTTACAGCAGGAGCTGGCTTCCCTATGTAACCTATGACTCTGGACTATCTGAACCGCTGGTTGCTCTACCTGAGAAATTTTCTGGGATCCGGTCTAAGTTTGACACCTTCAAGGTTGACTGCGAGGTCCTGTTCTCCTTGAGACCACTTACCTATGCCACAGATGCCATTAAAGTGAGGACAGCAATTACCTTATTGTCGGGGCACCTTAAGATTTGGGCCCACCAATTGTTACTCACCAAAAGCCCAGTCCTGGATTCCTGGGAGTCCTTTATTTGGTCCCTGGGGCTACAATGCAACAAGACACAAAAGTCCTATGTACAGAGAACACCTACTGTTGCTTCCCAAATATTGCAATCCGGACTGGAAATGGTTTACACTACTCCTTTCACTCGGACTGAAGTTACTACTAACCCTACCACTCCCAAGTCTCCTGAAATGCCTGAAACATCCTATACATCTGGCAGCGAGGTGGAAGAACCCATGGAGATTGGACTGGTTAGGTGCCGTCAGTCATCTCAAGAAAGGGCAAGAAGGGTGGCGCATGGACTGTGTTTTTACTGTGGGGAGAGAGGGCATTTAATCTCTTTGTGTCCCATTCATCCTTCTAGGCCTCGGGTTCTCCGTCTGGGTACTACTCCGGCATATCCTATGAGACCTGTCTGCCAACATGCTGCCTGTCCTTGCTTGACCACTTTGAACAATCTTCCGTCTTCTACAGTTGTTGCTCCTGAGGATGTGCTGGAATCAGTTACGAAAGAACCTGAGATCGCTATTTCCACTAAGGAGTCTGCTTCTAGGAAGGCAAGCACCACAACCACTACAAGTCCTATCAAGGAAGTCCCTCCTGCTGGTTGTACCTATGCCTCTAATGGGACTCTAGTCCGGAAGGAGCACTTGGAAGTTTTTGAAAAGGCCCTAAGAGCTATGACCTCCACTCCTACAGGTACTACTAAAACCAAGAAAACTAAAAAGTAACCTCCTGGGTCGTACTTGCCTCCCTCTTCTCGCCTACGGCGTCTTTGAAGGGGGGGTAATGTCAGGATCATCATTGGGTTTTACACAATATTGTGTATTTGGGTCTGGCTGGGATCGAACCTGAGTTGCCTGCATCCCAGTCAAGATCCTTACATTGGGCTCCATGCATCTTTGACTGTTTCTACATGTCCTTGGTATCCTGTAGTCTGAGCCTGTTTGCCTGGGATTTGCACACCTGTTCCTGGTTCCATGATTATTGGCTGTGTCTTCCTATTTAAACCCCGCAAGTCTGGTCCTCGTGGTCAGATCGTGTTTCCTGTTCCGTTTGGTTTCACTGCTGTTTATCTGACTCCTGGTTTTGATCTCCTGCTCGTCTACTGTTTTCGCCTGATTGCCGCCAGCCCTGACTTCTGATTCTGTTACCGACTACTCTTCTGGATTTCCCTTGTCTGTACTGCGTTCCAGGAAGCACTGGTTATTTCAGCCCCAGTGCACTGTGTCACACCCTTGGGGATTTCTGTCCTGAGTCCCCTCGGTCTGTGCCGAATTGCAAAGGGTGCCTTAACTCTGCCTGCCGGACTCCCACTCCAGGTAAGATCCCTGACATAGCCTCAGTGCCTCTCTGCACAACACCACTAGCCTCAGTGCCTCTCTGCACAACACCACTAGCCTCAGTGCCTCTCTGCACAACACCACTAGCCTCAGTGCCTCTCTGCACAACACCACTAGCCTCAGTGCCTCTCTGCACAACACCACTAGCCTCAGTGCCTCTCTGCACAACACCACTAGCCTCAGTGCCTCTCTGCACAACACCACTAGCCTCAGTGCCTCTCTGCACAACACCACTAGCCTCACTTTGCCTTCACTCCATACATTTACAAATACGTTTATGCATGGCCCTCCACGGGCACTACAAGAAGTCTGGCCCCTCATTGGGCAATTGCATGCGTCAATTTCCTGATATATGAGGGCTAAATAAATACAACCTTTAATACTACATGTCAATATTACACATGGCCTTGTTAGGCCCACAAGTCTTTTCCATATGGGCCTCTTTCGGCACACTCCCAAGAACATGGAACTCATCACTACGCATTTAACATACCCAGGCCTCTGCGGTCTGTGACTTTTTTAAACTGTTCAGTACTTCCACTTTAACTCCTTAAGGACACATGACATGTGTGGCATGTCATGATTCCCTTTTATTCCAGAAGTGTGGTCCTTAAGCGGTTAAGGCACTTGCGAGTTCTGGTATTTTGCTTCCTGCAGTACGCTATCAGATTTGATTAGACGTGATAGTTGGTTATTTCTCAGGGTGTTCTTTTTCATACATAGTTCAGTCCTTCTAGTGGACGGATGTGCAGTGGGAACTCATGCCTAGATTCGGTACATTCAGGTATCCGGTACCAGCTTTTGATATAAACGGTTAATTTTGTGTGTGTGTGTGATATATATATATGTATGTATGTGTGTGTGTGTGTGTGTATATATATATATATATATATATATATATATGTGTGTATATATATATATATATATATATATATATATATGTGTATATATATATATGTGTATATATGTGTATATATATATATGTGTATATATATATATATGTGTGTATATATATATATATGTGTGTATATTATACATACACACACACACACACACACTAGTATCTCGCACCAGGCAGGTATAAAGGCTATGTGCCAAGTCCTAGAGAACTCCTAAGTATACAGAGGTTCCCCTATTGGATTTGTACTGGAGACAGTCTTGATCTTGAACTACCTCAGATTTGTACATACACGGTACCAACAGGTCTCTGGAACATCTATGGGGGGCAGTAATTGCCTTCATGTATGCCAACAGTTTTATGTTCATATTTGAATCCGAACACATTATACAACCTTTCAGCAGTGGCATCATACTATATAAAAGATTCATTGATGATGTCTTCATGATACGGCGAGGGGACACTAAATCTATCACTCAGGTGATAGAAAACATCAATTGAGCCCCAACACTGGTGAAACTCACCTCAACCATGAGTTCAGCTGGGGTTGACTCTTTGGATCAGCTGCGTACATACTGCGGTCGCAGTATCCTGAGGACCCCCGTGATCATTTTTGCACCGAGGCCACATGGTTTGTGTGTAGGCCACTGCTTTGGATGTTCACATATACAGAGGCAACACTAACCTTGCCTAAACCCTCTTTACTGAATCCAAAGATAGAAACACCATGCTACAGGCTGGTAGTGTCCACCCTAAAAACTGTAAGGAATCACTACCACTGTCACAGTTTGAGAGTCCTGTAAAACAACTATGAGCCAGAGAAAGCTCAACAACAGATCAAAGAGATGTGGAACAAATTTAAACAGAGGGGGTATAATGAATCTACACTTAAAAGTGCATTAACCAAAGACGTGCATTAACCAAGAACCATCCGGACATCCGAAGGAAAAGACACAACGCTTGGTATTCCCATCACCTTTAACACAGCGTCCCCTAGACTACAAAGTGCATTGGGGTCTAATTGACATTGTGGTGGATTTGTATGTATTTACCTGTGTGCCTTCAGTTATGCCTTCCCCCTGCAGTTTAAATTTGTGTAGTAAGTTTCTTTTGTTTATGTATGTTGAGCAATGTATTAGTCTACCGAACCGAGGCCACCCTGGGTAGCAATCAGAACTTAGAACGTTGAGGAAACCACACTTAATTGCTCCTAGGTGCAATCTTAAAACTCACGAACGCAGTCAGCGGGACTTACGCATGATTTGCCTGGAACTATTTTCGGCATGGCAATTCCGCGAACACCCGGTCATCATGGAAGTCCCGGCTGACTACTTCCCACTTCACAAATCAAACCGGCATTCGGGAGGTGGAATCTACCGAACAAGGGGCGCAGTTCTATATAACCAAATGCAACGTTCGTATGGTAGTTTTCGTGTAATTAGACGCGAACGGAGACCGGCTCTTGCTGCTGATTTCATGGAACTGTAAAGCGGATACCACCACATGGCGAGCCGGTCAAACTTCCACACGATGCGACACAAAAACTACCGGACAGAATTTCGTGAGATTTGGATATGTGACTCCCAGTATCCTCAGCTACCCAGGGATGTAAATATTATAACTGTATATATTATGGAAAGTACTTTTCTGAAAATGCTGTAAATTTTAATATTTCTGGCCAGCAGATAATTGAGTTTAGTATGTTGCTGAAACTCAATTATCTAGCCTGGCCCAGAGGAGGAGTCTGTTACAGTTTAAATTGAATGCCTGTTGCTTCTAGTAAATCAGTCTTGTTCCAGCATTAAGCTT
The DNA here is from genome assembly GCF_036172605.1 of Pelobates fuscus. NCBI lineage: Eukaryota > Metazoa > Chordata > Amphibia > Anura > Pelobatidae > Pelobates > Pelobates fuscus. Next base: position 251,786,317 of record NC_086320.1, read on the forward strand.
TAGCTCATGTGTGGATTATTTTGTGTTACCAGAGATATTCGTTCCTGTGGATTATTGGGAATATTATTTTATGGGGAAAAAGGAATTACTGGACGGTGATATAAACTACTACCGTCACAACTGGTTGGCAGCGGTGGGATTTTCTTTTTTCCCTGCACCAAGATTACAAGCAGACACTGGGGACAGTGAATATAAGGCTGGTACACCCTGCTGAAACGGAACACATTAAAGGAACTTTTGGAAGTTTGTGGAAGGATTTCTAGCAAAAAAAACAAGCGGGTCATTATTGCAGAGCTAATGGAGCTAGACCGAGAGAACTTGCTTGCAGCAACACCAACCATTCACGAGATGGAGACACCGGCGATTCGGGAAAATGAATCGCCAGCCAACAAGGAGATTCGGGAGAGGTTAGCATGGTTTGGTCCGAACCCATCAACTGACGTGTTACAAATAATAAACATTGTGTAGGAAGAGGAGAAACAGAAGAGAGAAATAGATCTGCAACTGAAGCTGGCTGAAACCCAGCTGGCAGCAGCAAGCTCCCCAACCAGCGAGCACAGCACAGCAGACAAAAGGAAAATTCGTTTCAGTGCCTTTAAATCTTTTAATGAGAAGGAATGCGAGATCGACAGTTATCTGGCGGATTTTGAGTGACAGTGCCACCTGTATAGAGTAGCTGCAGAGGAATGGGTTTCAATATTGGGAAGTTGTCGGGTAAAGCCTCTGATGCTTTCCGGGCCGTACCAGAACAGGAGATCCACAGCTATGCAAGGGTTAAAGAGGTGCTCCTGGCTCGTTATGCGGTACCCCCGAAGTCATACCGTAAGAAGTTAGGACAATGATTCCTATGCAGAGTGGGCCTGCCAGTTATACCTGTCTGCATCCAATTGGGTCAACAGTAGCCAAGCCACCACCGTGGAGGACATCCTACAACTCATACTCCTGGAACAGTTCTACGATCACATCCAGGCAGATATTAAAGACTGGGTGAGAGACCGCAATCCACTTTCGTTACCAGAGGCTGCCAAGTTGGCGGATGAGTATGCAGATACTCGCAAGACCACACGGGTCGCACCACGGGTCCAACCCCCTCGACCAGCGGTACCGTCAACCCCACCAGTGACCAGGTATCAACCCCCAGCAGACCAGTAGTTTCCAATCATCGCTACCCACGACAGGCTGATAATGAACGACGTTGCCACGGTTGTAAACAACTGGGTCACATCAAGTACAATTGCCCAATGGACGCCGCCGCCAGGTCCAATTGGACTCGGCCTGGGTACCATCAACCCCCAGCAGCCGCCCATTATGTGGATTATCCAGCATCGTCGAACTGGGATGCCAAGGAGCTGAGTAAGGAAGAACCTTTGGGCACCCTATATGAAACACTCCTGGTCCAATCCACCATAACGGACATTGTCAGCTGGTAATGGTTAACAGAAAGACAGCACGGGGCCTGAGAGACAGTGGCGCTACCATCACTCTGGTTTAACAACATATTTTTGACAATTCTGAAAGACCGGGGAAATCTATTGCTGTGAGAGTGGCAGGGGCGGCAGTGTATTGTATTCCTACAGCACAAGTGCATCTGGACTGGGGCGCTGGGGCTGGCAATGTTCAAGTTGGCGTGATGAAAGAGTTACCCTCCGAAGTCGTCTTGGGCAATGATCTTGGCCCGCTGACTTCCACTTTTGCATCGACCCCACAACACGAGGCTAACGCAGTAACCACCAGAGCACAAAGTCGCGCTGCCGAGAGCCATCCACTCCCTACAGAGACCCAGGTTATCCAATCTGACATACTCCTGACTGTAGCGCCCCTTCCCTGGGATACCCCGGAGGACTTTGGGAGGGAAGTAGCCGGAGACCCTTCCCTCAGAAAGTACAGGGAAATGGCTAGGAGAGAACGGGGAGGATTAGAAAAGGAGCAGTTCGTCTGGGAAAAGGGCCTTTTATACAGGCTCATGGAGATCCGGGTCAATGCACCCGGCCCCGGCAAAAACGCCAGCTGGTAGTTCCCCGGAAATACCGGCGGGGGTTATTAAGGATTGGGCATGATGTCCCTTTGGCAGGACACATGGGAATACGAAGGACCTTACAAAGGGTAACCCAGAACTTATTTTGGCCTGGGGTATCCGATAACGTCCGAGCGTATTGCCAGACATGCGAGTCATGCCAAAGAATAGGTAAGAAGGGAGATCACCCGAAGGCTAAACTAGTTTCTATGCCAATCATAGAGGAACCTTTCACGAGGGTAGCTGTAGACCTCATAGGACCCCTGGCCCAGCCTAGCCGCTCTGGTAAGCACTATATCCTTATCGTGGTGGATTACGCTACTTGTTACCCCGAAGCTGTGGCCCTTTCTAATATCCAGGCTGAGACAGTGGCTGATGCCCTGGTCAAGATATTCACTCGAGTGGGATTCCCCAAAGAGGTTTTATCCGACCAGGGTATGCAGTTCACCGCCGAAGGTAACTCAGCAGATCTGGAAAGTCTGCGGAGTTAAATCCCTGACTAGTTCCCCATACCACCCCAGACCAATGGCCTGTGTGAGCGCTTCAACGGGACACTGAAGCAAATGCTGAAGTCGTTCACGGGGGCCTATAAAGATTGGGAGCAATTCTTGCCACACCTCCTCTTTACACCGGGAGGTGCCGGAAGAATCGACCGGGTTCTCACCCTTTGAACTACTGTATGGAAGGCGGGTGAGGGGGCCACTAGATCTTATTAAGGACCACTGGGAAGGGCAGACCGAGATAGAGGGGACCCCAATTGTGCCATACGTGCTGGAGCTGCGGGACCGCATGGGGGAATTGGCGCAGACGGTACAGGAAAATCTCCAAGCGGCCCAGCAGCACCAGAAAGTGTGGTACGACCGACGGGCTAGGTACCGGAGCTTTCAGATCGGACAAAAGGTCATGGTGATAAGACCGGTCCGAACCGACAAGCTCCAGCCTGCCTGGCAGGGCCCCTATAAGGTTATAGGACAGGTGTGCGATACCACCTACACCATAGCCAGCTGCGAGGATGAAGATGTGAAACAAACGTTTCACATCAACATGCTTTCACGAGAGGGCAGAGGAGGTGACCGCTATCTGTGCTCCAGCTGGAGAGGACACAGAGGCTTTGCCTCTACCCGACCTACTGGGCATTAACGGAGAGACAAGGCAGATAGAGAAAGTGCAGCTTGGAGAACAGCTGGAACACCAAGAGAGGGCCCAGGCTGTACGCCTACTAGAAGCCAAGCAGGCCACGTTCTCACAGGAGCCTGGGTATACCCTGCTAGCCGTCCATAAGGTAGAGCCCCAGGGCAGGCACCCCTACCGTATTTCCGAAGCTGTCCGAGAAGGGATGCGGAAGGAAATTGAAGAAATGCTTCGGCTAGAGGTCATAGAGCATTCAGGCAGTCCTTGGGCCTCACCGGTAGTCTTAGTACCAAAAAAGGACGGGCCAACCCGCTTTTGTGTAGATTACTGGAGGTTCAATGACAAGACGGTCACAGACGCCTTGTCAGGGTACCTGAGGCCTCTACCTCTAGGGGAGGTAGAGACTTGGTGGTTTATCCGTCCAGGCGAGCTGTTTCCTCCGTTCCTCGCGGTTCATCCAGTCTCTTAAACACCGGCCGCGAGGAGTCCACGTCCTTTTCTAGCAGGACGCTCAATACGTGACGTCATGACGCTATCACGAGCGACCTGTCACTCAAGTGTCCGATATCCAATCGGTACTTGTCAGAGGCGTGCTTACCATCCGGAGCCAGGGTATTTAAGCTTACTTCTCTCTTCAGCTCATTGCCCTGTCGTGGTTCTAGCTTGTCTAGTCACTCAGTGCTCTGGTATTCTAGTTTGCTCTATTTGGTTTTGACTCGGCTTGTTGTACTTTCCTGCTTCTCTGTTATCCCTTGACCCGGCTTGTCCCTCGCTTATCTGTCTTCTCGTTCCCTCGACCTCGGCTTGTCTCTGACTATTCTCTATTACTCTCGGTACGTTAGTCCGGCCATTCTAAGGCCCGGTATACGTACCTTTCCACTCTTTGTACTCTGCGTGTTGGATCCCTGTCCCGATCCTGACATTACGACAGGGCCAATGGATCCTGCAGGTACAAACAGTCAGCTTGGTTCTTCGGATCCCAGGTTTGACGCCATGGAGCATAGGATGGATCAGATGGCTTTGGCACTACAGGCACTTTTGTCTCGTGCTAGTAATCCACCTGAGGAGACACGTACTCCTTCTATTTCTCCTGCAGCCTCAGGCCTAGAGGTAGCCACTGTAGGTGCTTCTTCCCGTATTACCCCACCAGTACGTTATGGCGGGTCACCGGAGAGGTGTCGTGGCTTTCTGAACCAGATTAGCATCCATTTCGAATTACAACCCCGCTCTTATCCTACAGATAGAGCGAAGGTTGGATTTGTTATTACTTTACTCATTGAAAAAGCTTTGAGATGGGCCAATCCTTTATGGGAGAATGATAATCCACTAGTCTATAATTATAATGCCTTTGTAGCTGCGTTTAGAAGAACTTTTGACCCTCCTGGTAGAAAGGTCAATGCAGCTAGATTACTGTTGCGCCTTAGACAGGACAATCGAACACTTGTGGATTATGCACTAGAGTTCAGGTCCTTGGCGGCAGAAGTTAAGTGGAACGAACAGGCTTATATAGATGTGTTTCTGAATGGGTTATCAGATGTAATTCTTGACGAGGTCGCTACTAGAGAACTCCCTGAAAATTTGGAGGATTTAATCTCTTTTATATCTCGTATTGATGAACGCTTAAGAGAGAGGCAGAACACTCGAGATAGGACCCGTAGACCCTCCTTTAAACTAGCGCCTACCTTTCAAAATTCTGAGTTCGAGGACTTACGTATTCCTGAACCTATGCAGATAGGCAGTACTCATCTCACAGAGAGGGAGAGACAGTACAGGAGAAGGGAGGGTTTATGTATGTATTGTGGAGTCAGAGGTCATTTACGCCTAAATTGTCCCAATCGTTCGGGAAACGCTCGCACCTAAGTTCCTCTAGAGGACAGGCCTTGGGTGTTTCTACTTTGTCCTCTATTCACAACTACAAAGAGCTCAGGCTTCTGTTACCCGTTTCTTTAAAGTGGGAAAAGGGAGTAGTTAAGACTATGGCACTAATCGATTCTGGAGCTGCTGAGAGCTTTATAGATCAGGGTTTTGCTGCCAAGCATGCTATTCCATCCCAGTTAAAAGAGACACCACTGGCTGTTGAGGCCATCGATGGTAGACCGTTACTTGAGCCTGTTATTTTCAATGAGACCATACCGATTAACTTAACTGTTGGCATCCTACATAGAGAGGACATATCCTTATTGCTCATTTCTTCTCCGTCTATTCCCATAGTTCTGGGGTACTCCTGGTTGAGGAGACATAACCCTATTATTAATTGGGAGTCAGGGGAGATAGTTTCGTGGGGACAGAATTGTCAAGAGAAATGCTTGCGGAAGGTCTCACCTCTCGGCTTGACCAACACATCGGCTAACTCTGACAATCCTACAGAGACACAAATTCCGTCTCAGTATCTAGATTTAAAGGCTGTATTTGACAAAAAGAAAGCCGATACCTTACCCCCACACAGGTCCTTTGATTGCAAAATTAACTTACTTCCTGGTACCATGCCGCCCAGAGGTCATGTATACCCGTTATCTACGAAAGAGAACTCAGTTCTAGAGGAGTATATTCACGAAAATTTAGACAAGGGATTCATTAGGAGGTCCTCCTCTCCTGCCGGGGCTGGATTTTTTTTTGTTAAAAAGAAGGATGGTTCTTTGAGACCTTGTATTGACTATCGAGGCCTAAATAAGATAACCATTAAAAATGCCTACCCGATTCCCTTGATCACCGAACTCTTCGATCGTTTGAAGGGCTCTACAATTTTCACCAAGTTAGACCTCAGAGGGGCATATAACTTGGTGAGAATCCAGCAGGGACATGAGTGGATGACGGCATTCAATACTCGATATGGCCACTATGAATATACTGTTATGCCTTTTGGGTTATGCAATGCGCCAGCTGTATTCCAGGATCTGATAAATGAGGTTCTTAGGGAATTTCAGCAAGATTGCGTCATTGTATACCTAGATGATATACTCATTCATTCTAGTGAGATTGAGACTCATCACAAACAAGTCAGGAGGGTTTTGCACAAGCTTCTCCAGCATGGCTTGTACTGCAAGTTGGAGAAATGTAGCTTTGATCAAACCCAGGTAACCTTTCTCGGCTATGTGATCTCTGGGGAGGGATTTAAGATGGATCCGGATAAGCTCCAATCCATTCTAGAATGGCCTTTACCCAAAGGTCTTAAAGCCGTACAGAGATTTATTGGTTTTTCTAATTATTATAGGCGCTTTATTAAGGGCTATTCTTCCATTATCGCACCTATCACTAATATGACCAAACAGGGGGCTGATACTAAGAATTGGACTACTGAAGCTCTCCTTGCGTTCAAAACTCTCAAGGAGCTTTTCGCTTCCGCTCCGATTTTAGTTCACCCCGACACTTCTCTGCCTTTTCTACTTGAGGTAGACGCATCAGAGACTGGTTTAGGTGCTGTCCTATCTCAGAGGTTGGGTGTTGATAAACCATTACATCCATGTGGATTTTTCTCTAAAAAATTGACCGGTACTGAAAGCAGATATGACATTGGTGACAGAGAATTACTAGCGGTTATCAAGGCTTTGAAAGAGTGGAGACATTTATTGGAAGGTACTTTACATCCTGTTACCATTCTAACTGACCACAAAAATGTGTCTTATATCGGAGAGGCCAAGCGTTTGTCCTCCAGGCAGGCTCGTTGGTCGTTGTTTCTTACCCATTTCAATTACGTTCTGACTTACAGACCTGGGTCAAAGAATTCTAAAGCCGATGCGCTATCTCGCCAATTTGAGCCCTCTGCTTCAGTTGAACCACTTATGTCCTCCATTGTACCCAAATGCAACATTATTGCTAATACCAGCCTCAAAATTCATTCTCCGCTACTTGACCAGATCTTGAAGTCGCAACATCTAGCTCCCGGAGACACTCCTGAGGGAAGAAACTTTGTTCCTCCTGAACTTCAACTGGAGCTCTTACAATGCTTTCACGAAAGTAAAATAGCTGGTCATCCTGGTATTCGCAAGACATACTCTCTGATATCCAAGGATTTCTGGTGGTCTTCACTTCGAAAAGATATTGAGGAGTTCGTCGCAGCTTGTGAGACTTGTGCCAAGACTAAACTACCTCATGCATCCCCATGTGGCCTGTTACACCCCTTGGACATTCCTGAGAAACCTTGGTCCTGTTGGTCCATAGACTTTATCGTTGATTTGCCTGCTTCCAAGAGACAGACTGTTATTCTCACGGTGGTGGATAGATTTACTAAGATGGCCCATTTCGTGCCATTACCTAAACTTCCGACTTCTCCTGAATTGGCGGAGATTTTTGCGAGAGAGGTTTTTCGCCTACATGGGATTCCTTCGGAGATTGTTTCTGATAGAGGCTCTCAATTTGTCTCACGTTTCTGGAGGTCCTTTTGTTCTCAAATGGGCATCAAATTGAACTTCTCCTCTGCCTATCACCCTCAGTCTAACGGAGCTGCTGAACGTACCAATCAAAAGATCGAACAGTATCTGCGTTGCTTTGTTTCCGAACACCAGGACGATTGGGTCGGTCTGATTCCTTGGGCGGAGTTCGCACACAATAACCTTGTTTGCGATTCAACTCGCTCTAGCCTTTTCTTCATGAACTATGGCTTTCATCCTTCGATTTTTCCTTCGGTTTCCTCTTCTCAGGGGATACCGTCGGTTGATGATCATGTCGCCAACCTGAAGAAATTATGGGATCAGACTCGGCAAATTCTGTTACATAGTTCTTCGATGTTCAAGAAACACGCTGACAAGCATAGAAGAGCGGCTCCTGTTTTTGTTCCTGGGGATAGGGTATGGTTGAGTACTAAGAATATTCGCCTAAAAGTTCCATCTATGAAATTTGCTCCTCGCTACATAGGTCCTTACAGGGTTCTCACTCGTATCAATCCGGTTGCGTATCGCCTTGCTCTGCCACCTGCCTTACGCATTCCTAACTCTTTTCATGTCTCCTTGTTGAAACCTCTTATTTGCAACAAATTCTCCTCTAAGGTCTCCTCGCCTCGTCCTGTTCAGGTGGAAGGTCGGGAGGAGTACGAGGTCAGCTCCATCATTGATTCCAGAATTTCAAGGGGAAAATTGCAATATCTGGTCAACTGGAGGGGATATGGTCCTGAGGAGAGGAGTTGGGTACCTCAGGAGGACGTTCATGCTTCTCGCCTTCGCAGAGCATTTCACCTCCGCTTCCCATCTCGCCCCGGTTCCTTCCGCCCGGTGGGCGTATCTGAGAGGGGGGGTACTGTCAGGGTACCTGAGGCCTCTACCTCTAGGGGAGGTAGAGACTTGGTGGTTTATCCGTCCAGGCGAGCTGTTTCCTCCGTTCCTCGCGGTTCATCCAGTCTCTTAAACACCGGCCGCGAGGAGTCCACGTCCTTTTCTAGCAGGACGCTCAATACGTGACGTCATGACGCTATCACGAGCGACCTGTCACTCAAGTGTCCGATATCCAATCGGTACTTGTCAGAGGCGTGCTTACCATCCGGAGCCAGGGTATTTAAGCTTACTTCTCTCTTCAGCTCATTGCCCTGTCGTGGTTCTAGCTTGTCTAGTCACTCAGTGCTCTGGTATTCTAGTTTGCTCTATTTGGTTTTGACTCGGCTTGTTGTACTTTCCTGCTTCTCTGTTATCCCTTGACCCGGCTTGTCCCTCGCTTATCTGTCTTCTCGTTCCCTCGACCTCGGCTTGTCTCTGACTATTCTCTATTACTCTCGGTACGTTAGTCCGGCCATTCTAAGGCCCGGTATACGTACCTTTCCACTCTTTGTACTCTGCGTGTTGGATCCCTGTCCCGATCCTGACACGCCTATCCGATGCCACGGATGGACAAACTACTTGACCGGATCTCTGCAGGGAAGTATCTGACCACAATAGACCTATGTAAGGTATATTGGCAGATACCCCTAGCAGAAGATGCAGTACCCAAGTCAGCCTTCATCACCCCGTTCGGCTTATACCAATTTCGGGTTATGCCGCTTGGGATGAAGAACGCCACCTTCCAACGGATGGTAGATCACTTGTTGGAAGGTCTCCAGGACTACGCGTGTGCCTACCTAGATGATATCGCCATATATAGCGATACCTGGGAGGCACACCTGAAACACGTAGGGACAGTGTTAGATAGGATCAGGGGGGACGGTTTAACCTTGAAACCGGACAAGTGTCACATTGGCATGGCCGAGGTGCAATATTTGGGCCACCGAGTGAGGTGTGGTTAGCAACGGCCAGAGCCGGCTAAGATCGAGGCTGTTGCTGATTGGCCCACTCCCCGTACCAAGACACAAGTCATGGCTTTCTTGGGGACAGCTGGCTATTGCAGACGCTTTGTCCCAGACTATAGCGCCCTGGCGAAACCCCTGACAGACTTGACCAAAAAGAAGTTACCCCGACAAGTCCTGTGGTCCCCGGAGTGTGAGGTGGCTTTCCAAGCGTTAAAGACTGCTCTTGTTAATGCTCCGGTGTTGGCTACCCCAGATCTTAAAAAAAATATTTATTGTCCACAAAGACGCTTCAATGTTTGGACTGGGGGCAGTATTAAGCCAGATCCGAGAGGACGGAGGAGAGCACCCGGTGGCCTACTTGAGTCGAAAGCTGTTGCCAAGGGAGGTCAGTTATGCAACTATTGAAACAGAGTGCCTGGTGTTGGTATGGGCTCTCAAAAAACTAAACCCCTATCTCTATGGCCGTGCTTTCACCCTTATCACCGACCACAATCCATTGGTCTGGCTCAACCGGGTCTCAGGGGACAATGCCAGTTTGCTGCGCTGGAGCCTTGCTTTACAACCTTATGATTTTACCATCCATTATCGCCCAGGCAAGCAAATCGGAAATGCGGATGGACTATCACGCCAAACTGACCTGATATCGGACTAAGGCTTTGAATTGTCCGACAAAAGTTTGGTCCTTAAGGGGTTAAATTTGTGTAATAAGTTCCTTTCGTTTATGTATGTTAAGTAATGTATTTGTCTACCGAACCGAGACCACCCTGGGTAGCAATCAGAACTTAGAACGTTGAGGAAACCGCACTTAATTGCTCCTAGGTGGCCGCCATTCGGCATACGAACACGTGGCGAGAACAAAGGATGGCGGCCATCTTAAAACTCACGAACGCGGTCAGCGGGACTTATGCATGATTTGCCTGGAACTATTTTCAGCATGGCAATTCTGCGAACACACCTTCATCATGGAAGTCCCGGTTGACTACTTCCCACTTCACGAATCAAACTGGCATTTTGGCGGTGGAATCTATCGAACAAGGGGAGCAGTTCTATATAACCAAATGCAATGTTCGTATGGTAGTTTTCGTGTAATTAGACGCGAACGGAGACCGGCTCTTGCTGCTGATTTCATGGAACTGTAAAGCGGATACCACCACATGGCGAGCCGGTCAAACTTCCACACGATGCGACACGGAAACTACCGAACGGAATTTCGTGAGATTTGGATATGTGACTCCCAGTATCCTCAGCTACCCAGGGATGTAAATATTATAGAAACATAGAATGTGATGGCAGATAAGAACCATTCGGCCCATCTAGTCTGCCCAGTTTTCTAAAAACTTTCATTAGTCCCTGGCCTCATCTTATAGTAAGGATAGCCTTATGCCTATCCCACGCATGCTTAAACTCCTTTACTGTGTTAACCTCTACCACTTCAGCTGGAAGGCTATTCCATGCATCCACTACCCTCTTAGTAAAGTAATACTTCCTGATATTATTTTTAAACCTTTGTCCCTCTAATCTAAGACTATGTCCTCTTGTTGTGGTAGTGTTTCTTCTTTTAAATATAGTCTCCTCCTTGGCTGTGTTGATTCCCTTTATGTATTTAAATGTTTCTATCATATCCCCCCTGTCTCGTCTTTCCACCAAGCTATACATGTTAAGATCCTTTAACCTTTCCTGGTAAGTTTTATCCTGCAATCCATGGACCAGTTTAATAGCCCTTCTTTGAACTCTCTCTAAGGTATCAATATCCTTCTGAAGATATGGTCTCCAGTACTGTGTACAGTACTCCAAGTGAGGTCTCACCAGTGTTCTGTACAATGGCATGAGCACTTCCCTCTTTCTACTGCTAATACCTCTCCCTATACAACCAAGCATTCTGCTAGCATTTCCTGCTGCTATATTACATTGTCTGCCTACCTTTAAGTCATCAGAACTGTATATATTATGGAAAGTACTTTTCTGAAAATGCTGTAAATTGTAATATTTCTGGCCAGCAGATATGAGTTTAGTTTGTAGCTGAAACTCAATTATCTAGCCTGGCCCAGAGGAGGAGTCTGTTACTGTTTAAATTGAATGCCTGTTGCTTCCAGTAAATCAGTCTTGTTCCAGCATTAAGCTTTGGCTCATGTGTGGATTATTTTGTGTTACCAGAGATATTTGTTCCTGTGGATTATTGGGAATATTCTTTTATGGGGAAAAAGGAATTACTGGACGGTGATATAAACTACTACTGTCACAGGCATCTCCTGGAGAGAGACCCTACTTTACCTGAGATTTTCCCCAGTCCCTCCCCCATGCAATGCTACAAGAGGGGAAAAAACCTTTGGGACCACCTGAAAAAACAAACGACCTGATACATTGTTACACTAAGAGAGAGGAAATAATCAACACGGGCTGCTTTCGATGCCTGGGATGTGTAACCTGCAGTCATATGGTGCCAGGGAAGTTCTTCTGCCATCTGTACACAGGGAAGAAATATCCCATTAAGCATAGACTGACTTGCACGTCAGACTTTGTCATTTACAAATTACAATGCCCCATGTGGTTTATTATATGTGGGGAAAAAAGACCTCCTACTCAGGGAACAGATTAGGAACCATAGATCGAACATCCGTATTGCCTACGGGGACAACAAAGCTGATCCCCCAGTGGCGAAACACTTCTTGACAAAAGGCCATACTTTGCCCACTTTAAAATGCATTTCCCCCTGCTCTGTAGAGGAGGGGGATAGGAAGAAAATCCTTCTCCAATGTGAAGCTTACTGGATAAAAAGTATCGATACAGTATGGCCAAGGGGTCTGAACGAGAAGTGCACTCTATCTATGTTCCTTTAATTAAAGACTCAACAATGCCTTTTGTCTTTACATTTATTTGTTATCTGGTGTAATTAGTTATGGTTATTGCTGTACTTAATATGCTTTTCCTCCTGTTCCACCTTGTTAGTTGTACAAGCATCCTGTCCTCTTATTTTAAGGATTACGATTGGTGGGTAACTTAATTTTGAAGAGGTCTATTTTTTTTTTTTCTTATCTGCTCAAATTGGTTAGGATCTCCTTGGGTTAATCTGGGAGTTTTAACATTATAGTTATCATTCTTTGAGTGCTTTTTTTGCTACATAGGATGACTTTGCTTAACTCAGCTTTATTATTGTTTACCGCTGATCCTGGTGATTAATTCCTGCACTTAGGAATCACCCTATTCTTTGCCCTGATGAGTATGCCATTCTATACACATATCCTTATATCCGCATAACTTGAGGTCTTGTGATGCTGTATCTCTAATATATCCATTAGGTAGTATAGTGCCGATTTTGGTTTCTATTCCTTCCTCTAAGCTACTCTCTTAACAGACTTTATACACAGCCTCACATGTATCTTTGGCAATACACTTCAGCTATTATGCTAAAATTTAGTGACTGTGCTGGAATTATTAATATGATTATTTTGCATCCTCGCATAGATCAAAAAATGATCGCGAGCTACATGAATGATACTCAGCATGCAGGGCTACTTTGTTGCATTTCAGTTACATGTGTTAAGGCTAATAGTTACATTGTATCGTTTTTGATCAGTTTGAATATTGTATGGTTTATCTGTATTGCTGCTATATTTCAGCTGGGTATAATAGTTTTTAATCACTTGTTTGTTTTATATTCAGCACTATACAATTTAGGGTTGCTCCCATGTTGTTGCCTTCCTGTTCTTTCGGCTGGTCGAGGATGATGTGATCTCCACTCTGTGTCTGCTCAGTCTCTCCTTATGGTGCATTCCAGATGTTGCTAAGCAACAGAGACACACAAACAACCGGTTCCCACCTCCCCTTTGGGCCTTCAGCATGTCAGTAGCAGGCTAGTTGGTGCACGCCAAGGTCAGCTGTTAAGGGCATGGATAACACTTTGGTGAGTATAGGATGTGGGCGATTATTTGGGAGGTTGTGTGGGAATATATTCTGACATGGTATCACTGTGTATTGTTTGTCCTGATGAAATCTGAGCTGAAACGTCAACACTTTTATGGATTGATTACAAGTTAAGTTTTATTTCAACTACTCAGGTCTCTGGAGTGTGTTTTTTTTCTATTTTCTATATGTAGAAGCTTGTGGTGACTTTTGAAGCTCAGATTCTCCTGTAATCATGGCTAATCATGATTCCGGTTCTCTGGAATTTCATCCAGTGATGAAGATATTGGTGAACTTCCTTGGTCCTTGGACTCCAAAGCCATAGAGAATCTGATAGTAGCTGTCAGAAGAACCTTAGCATTATAGGAGGAGTTAAAAGCAAGGATCTTATGCACACTGAATGGTATAATGGAAGATAATTGCCAGTCAGGGAAGACTCTCTAAGCTCTAACCCATTAAAGAGGAGAATTTGAGACTGTGGACTGTGAATCATAAATTTAACGCTCCAGTTATTAATGTAACAAGAAGATCTACACTCCCTATTGATAACAATGCTTCTTTGAAAGAACCCATGGATAGAAGGGTGAATAGACATAGCCCTTAACAGCAGACATAGGATTTCACCCTGTTGTGTCTATTTCAGCTTCATCTAGAGCCATACTATCCTGGATCCTTGACTTAAAGGATGACATCTATATAATTTGACATCTATGTAAATAGAGGTCGCATTGCAGATTCCTTAATAGATGTTCAACTAGCCAATACATGGTTACTGGAATATTCAACCTATCGCATTAGAATCCTCTCAAAAGTATGGGGCATTCAGTTACTACCAGAAAAACAGAACTCAGATTAGCTGAGCCAGAAGAGCAAAATGCCCCCCGGTGCTGGGTCACGCTCTGCCCCCGCTCCTCCCCAGCCAACGTGGAGACCTAATGTGCATGGCCATGCGTGCATTAGACCTCCCCATAGGAAAGCATTATTCAATGCTTTTCTATGGGGATTCAGGTGACGCTGGAGGTCCTCGTGCATAGCGTGAGGAAGTCCAGCATCATTTAAAACACTTTATATTCCGCCTGCTAGATCCTATAGTATTGACTAAGCTGGACTCTGGTGTATATTTTGTCAGCTAGATCTTGTAGTATCGACTAGTTTAATTCTGGTGTATAGTCTGTCCGCTAGATCGTGGTGCCTGGACAGCATAGACTAGTTGAATTCTGGTGTAAATTTCTGTTCGCTAGGTCTCGAGGTGCAGCCCAGTTAGTATTTGGGATTTGATGTAAATCTTGTATAAATATGTTATAGTCGGTAATATGTATGTCTTGCTAACAAGTTTGAGTTTTGTTGTTTAGCAGACTTGTAAAAGTGTGCATAATGTTTAAATTGTGGACAACACCATAACTACTTCATAATAGCATAACTACTTTTAATATCATAACCACTTCATAATACCATAACCACTTCATAATACCATAACCACTTAATATGCCATAACCACTTTATAATGTCATAACTACTTTATAATACCATAACTACTTCATAATAACATAGCCACTTCATAATAACATAACCACTTTATAGTACCACAACCACTGAACGTTGATACAAAATTGTTGAAATATTATGCGATTGAATGTTTATGTTGATTAATTGTATACATAATTGCATTGATAACTGTATAGTTTTTTATTTTATTTCCATGTGTGCGACGTCTTAATATTGTGAAACGTGTGAGGATCCTTTTTGTGCATGTACGTGTGTGTTTAGGCCTGGTAACTGTGCCATGATGTGCCGATAATAAGGAAATTGGTGTGACTGTTGAAACTGTGTTTGTACACTTGTCTTGTTTTGAATCAGATACTCCGTTGATAGTATGGATGGGTCTGATTAAAAAAAAAAAAAAATAGTTGATCCGTTGTCCTGTATGTTGAAAAATTTCTCTAAAGGATATGATAATTGTGATTATGGCTCAACGCTGTCCCCAAAAAGATTGACTACTCTGTGTAGTAGAGAGTGGCCTGTTCTGGTAGGCTTCCACGTGGCAGTCTCGATCTAGATTTAGTGCAGCGGGTTCATGCGGTTGTAACTAGTAGGCTGGAATTCTATGATCAGTTTCCATATATCGACAGTTGGTAACAGATTGTTGAAATGTTGCCTAAATGGATTAAATTGTGCCACGAGGAACAATGTCGCCTCATGGTTGCTAGGACTTGCGTGTCCATGAAGGCTGCAACTCCGCCTAACAAATAATAAGCAAATAAAAAACAGTCTTACTTGTTCTTTATCTTCAGGATGTGCTTACATATTAATTGCTCCAAAAACCTCAACATTTCTTTTGAATTGTCAGTCAAAGAAAGGCTCTAAAGATGAAAAAAAAAAAAAAATATATATATATATATATATATATATCAGCACAAAGCAACATATTCTACATTAGTTCTGTCAGTATATTTTCACTGGCAGACATTTTGTGTTAAGATAGAAATTAAAAATGTATACTGTAAGTCAGACATTTTTACTTTTCTGTAACTCTATTCATTCAAACTCTGGAATGTGGCTAACGTAAACATTGGCCAGAGATAAGGCTCTTCTTACAAGAACTTATGTCTGCAACAAGGGGGGTAGAAAGAGACTAGCCCAGATACATATAAATTAGATATAAACATATATTGAAGTAGAGAGTGTAGCCGTATTGTGTTGGGATTTCAGCAAGGCCCAAAATTTAGTAGGCTGAAATCTCCACGTGGCATATGCTTAGTGTATCAGATTACAAATAGTTAAGTGAGTCAGTGTACTGAGCATGTGCAGGAACTGAAATCACATTTTGTTGTCTTAATGAGCCATGTCGTCTGCCCATATAAGGTGATCCTGAATATCCTGTTTCTGATTGGTTTAAAGGAATGCGTGGGAGGAGCATTGTTAATAAAAAGCCTTTGCCATGTGTGCTCTGTGCTCAGACATTTTGGAACAGGAGTTCAGCTGAGACTCGATCGGTAACAATAAAGACCTTTTACTTCCTGAATCGATCTGCGTCTGACTCTCTATGCGTGGCTTCCACGGTGTTTCCCGGTAACATATCTGGTGCATTGGCGGCGGGAACCTCACCGCACGGAAGCTGGCGTAGAGATTTAAAAAACAGTAATCTTTCACCCAGTTCTCCATGGCAGCACCCCTGGACTTCGACTGCATGGACCTCCTTTTGTCTCGGCGCCACTGGCCTGTTGTCAAGGAGATCATCGGCTTCTGTGCAGTGAGTACCGGGGTGTCCCGTTGATGAAGTGTGAACCCAGGTCCAGGAACTTAAAGGTAAACCCACTGGGGGTAAACTGACTGACCTCCCTGAAACGTGTGGATAAGACAAAGGGCCAACGCCTGACGCTAAATGTTCTGTAGCTAGCCCATTTAGCATAGGGACTGTTTGTCAGGCTGAATTCTGGTGTATATATGTTCAGTGGGACACCGGTATCTTGACTAAGTGAATCCTGGTGTAAAATCCATTCACTAGATCAGGGGTAGGCAACCTTCGGCTCTACAGATGTTGTGGACTACATCTCCCTTGATGCTTTTCCAGCAATATGGCTGTAAAAGCATTATGGGAGATGTAGTCCAAAACATCTGTAGAGCCGAAGGTTGCCTACCCCTGCACTAGATCATAGGTATTGGGGAGACTAGCCGAAATGTGGTGCATATTCCTTTCGCTAGCTCTCAAAAGCTTGGACTAGTTGAAATCTGGTGTATATTTCTTCTGCGAGCTCTTAAAGCTCAGACTTAGCTGAAATCTGGTGTATATTCCGCCTGCTAGATCCTATAGTATTGACTAAGCTGGACTCTGGTGTATATTTTGTCAGCTAGATCTTGTAGTATCGACTAGTTTAATTCTGGTGTATAGTCTGTCCGCTAGATCGTGGTGCCTGGACAGCGTAGACTAGTTGAATTCTGGTGTAAATTTATGTTCGCTAGGTCTCGAGGTGCTGCCCAGTTAGTATTTGGGATTTGATGTAAATCTTGTATAAATATGTTATAGTAGGTAATATGTATGTCTTGCTAACAAGTTTGAGGTTTGTTGTTTAGCAGACTTGTAAAAGTGTGCATAATGTTTAAATTGTGGACAACACCATAACTACTTCATAATAGCATAACTACTTTTAATATCATAACCACTTAATATGCCATAACCACTTTATAATGTCATAACTACTTTATAATACCATAACTACTTCATAATAACATAGCCACTTCATAATAACATAACCACTTTATAGTACCACAACCACTGAACGATGATACAAAATTGTTGAAATATAATGCGATTGAATGTTTATGTTGATTAATTGTATGCATAATTGCATTGATAACTGTATAGTTTTTTATTTTATTTCCATGTGTGCAACGTCTTAATATTGTGAAACGTGTGAGGATCCTGTTTGTGCGTATACGTGTGTCTTTAGGCCTGGTAACTGTGCCATGATGTGCCGATGATAAGGAAATTGGTGTGACTGTTGAAATTGTGTTTGTACACTTGTCTTGTTTTGAATCAGATACTCCGTTGATAGTATGGATGGGTCTGATTAAAAAAAAAAAAAAAAAAAATAGTTGATCCGTTGTCCTGTATGTTGAAAAATGTCTCTAAAGGATATGATGATTGTGATTATGGCTCAACGCTGTCCCCAAAAAGATTGACTACTCTGTGTAGTAGAGAGTGGCCTGTTCTGGTAGGCTTCCACGTGGCAGTCTTGATCTAGATTTAGTGCAGCGGGTTCATGCGGTTCTAACTAGTAGGCTGGAATTCTATGATCAGTTTCCATATATCGACAGTTGGTAACAGATTGTTGAAATGTTGCCTAAATGGATTAAATTGTGCCACGAGGAACAATGTCGAATCATGGTTGCTAGGACTCGCGTGTCCATAAAGGCTGCAACTCCGCCTATCTTGGACACTCCCCCTGAGTCCGAACTTTCTTTGCCACCCACCTTATCCCTCCTCCCGAGCTAGAGGAGGTGCAGCCTCCCCCTGTTCCATTGTCCCCGCCTACCCACTTAGTTCAGAGGCCAGCTCACTTGCCTTAAGCCCTCCTCTTCTGGTACCAACCCCCACTAGCTCTTTGTATCCCGATTTGGAACCCCTTTTAGTTGCTGGCCGAGGTCCTCCCAGTCCGGCCCGAAATATTTTATTAACAGAGTTTTATGGCCAGTGTAATTAATTCACCTTCTCCTACCCGCCTTACAATTCCCCAACTGGAGCCCGATAAAATAAAGCATACTTTAATGCTTTGAGTCCTATCCTAACCCGACAGATGACTAGCTCCCTCCAATCTCGGCATTTACAGATGCCTCTCCAGCTTACTCCCGGCCCACCACATATTGACGGTAACGGTCAATTACAGTTGGCAGACCCTGTGTTTGTTTATGTTCCCTTCACCATGACCGACCTATTTAATTGGAAGACCCATAATCCCTCGTACACTGACAAACCTCAAGCCATGACTGATTTGGTCACCTAAATTATACAGACCCACAATCCTACTTGGGCAGATTGTCAGCAGTTGTTGTTAATCTTATTTAGGAAAGGATCCGTATTAATCAAGCGGCCATTAAAGCTCTTGAGGAAATGGCCCGTACCCCAAATCAAGCCAATCCAACTGCGTGGGCCGCTGCCCATTTTCCCAATGCGGATCCTAACTGGAATGTAAATGGCGCTGCCATGATCCATTTAAAGGCCTATCAACAAGCCATTATTACTGGCATGAAGGCTGGTGGGAAAAAGTCGATTAGGATGTCATGGACGGCTGAAGTGTTACAGAAAGCCGATGAATCACCCAGTGCCTTTTATGAGAGACTGCTTGAGTCATATAGACTGTACACTCCTTTTAATACTGAAGCCCCTGAAAGCTCCCTCATGATTAACTCAGCATTTGTCAGCCAGGCCCAGAATGATATTAAAAGAAAGCTATAAAAGTTAGAGGGATGTGCAGGTGTGTCTATATTGCAGCTGATGGAGATTGCAAATAAGGTGTATATGAATAGGGAAACTGAAGGGAAGCGTGAGGAAGAACATAAGATGAGAAAGAAGGTGGATATGTTAGCGGTTGCTATCACAGGTGTAGGTAGTCATGGAGGGGAGATGTATAGAGTTGAGACTAGGATGAGTAGGACACCATTAGGCAGAAATCAATGTGCGTATTGTAGAGAGGAAGGACATTGGAAAAATGAATGCCCACAGAGGGGATATATAGCAGGTGGCAGAGTAGATGAGAGAAGGGGGGGGGGAGAGGGTGGTTACAGTGGTGGCTATAGAGGAAGAGAAAGTATTGGAGAAAGCAGTAGCAATAACATAGGGGGTGTTCAGGAAGGCATATCATCCCCCTACTCAGAGACCAAAGCATAGGGAAGATAGGAATTTTGTGGGTCTGGCTGACACAGTCATGGAGGACTATTGATATTGACCAGGCTCCATCCCCCGTGGCTGAGCGGAGCCTATGGTCTATGTAACAATAGGGGGAAAGAGAAGTCCCTTAATTAAAGATACGGGTGCTGAACATTCTGTGGTGACCAAATTGGTAGCTTCTCCTTTCGGAAAGACTGTCACATTATTTGGAAGCAGACTCTATTAAGTAGACTCTTTCAAGTAGGAGTTAAAAAACCAGGAGTTGCTTGGAGTGGTTTGTATACTGTGGAGAGTGGGTTGTATTTTATTTTGTTTAATTGGTTCAGTCTGTAAAGTTTAAAAGAAAAAAAGTTTTTTTTTGTTTTTTTTTCCTGGTGTTCTGGTTTTTCCCCCTCTTTTGTGCTGCTGCTTGATTGATTGGGGGGAGTGTTTATTAATTGCACCTGTGTGGGATTTGTATCCCTATAAAGGCACACCCCTAACTCACTGAGCTTGCTCACATTATTTGGAAGTAGACTCTATTAAGTAGGAGTTAAAAAACCAGGAGTTGGAACTAACTAGGGGTTTAAACTATCAAGGTAATTTTTAATTTTTTTTAATTTATATATATATATAGATTTTATTTTTTTTACTTATTTATTTATTTTTTTATCTGTATCTGGGGAAATCTGTATCTGTATCTGTATCTTTATCTGTATCTTAGCAAGATTGTTAGTTTAACTCAATGCACATCTTGTTGCATGTATGGATGCCTGGATGTACCCGTCCATGGTCCATACCTCTGTGATGGTTGTGTGCGAGTGGCTTCTCTGGAAGCTCAGATTGGAGATCTTGAGAAGCAAATCGCAACTTTGAGGGAGATCGACAATCTTGAGAGGAGTCTGCTGCTGACTGAGCAGTGTTTAGTGGGGACAGGTAGTGGAGAGGGAGGAGATATGACAGATGGGGAACAGGCATGTAGCTGGGTGACAGTGGGGCGAGGAAGCAGGGGGGGAGGGAAGAGGAAAGGGCTAGCTAGTCCTGATTTGGTGCAAACTAGCAGGTTTGCCCGTTTGAGGGAAGATGTTGGGAGCATCAGCTCAGGAGTAGCTGTATTAGAGGAAGCTGTTACTTCTAACAGCCGAGGTGACAGCCCCTCTAGTACGGGTGGGGATCAAAATGTAAGGAAGGCAAGACAGGTTGTGGTGGTAGGGGACTCTATCATTAGGAGAGCAGATAGGGCAATCTGCCACTCTGATCGGCTCAACCGGACAGTTTGCTGTCTCCCGGGTGCTCGGGTCCGGCATGTTGCTGACAGAGTGGATGGATTATTGGGAGGGGCTGGGGATGACCCAGCGGTCATGGTCCATGTTGGTACCAATGACAAAGTAAGAGGAAGATGGAAGGTCCTAAAGAATGATTTCAGGGAATTAGGTAGCAAACTCAAGAAAAGGACCTCCAAGGTGGTATTCTCTGAGATATTACCTGTGCCACGTGCTACAGTGGAAAGGCAGCGGGAGATTAGAGAGGTTAATGCGTGGCTGAAGTCTTGGTGCAGGAAGGAGGGTTTTGGGTTTTTAGAGCACTGGGCCGACTTTGCGATTGGGTACAACCTATATAGTAGTGATGGATTGCACCTAAACGGAAGGGGGTCTGCAGTGCTGGGGGATAGGATGGCTAGAAGGTTGGAGGAGATTTTAAACTAGTAGTAGGGGGGGAGGGTCATAGCAATCTACAAAATGGAGATAGGACAGAAAGGAGATGGGCTTTAGAACAGTATAAGGAGGGTGGAGACGGGGGGAGGGGCAAGCTCAGAACAGAGAAGCTATGTAATGTTGGTAATTCACAAAATAAACAAGAGACGCATGATATAAAATGTATGCTTACTAATGCAAGGAGCCTAAATAACAAAATGGGGGAACTAGAGGCATTAGCATACACTAAACAATATGATATAATAGGCATAACTGAAACATGGTGGGATGAGACACATGACTGGGCAGTTAACTTAAATGGGTACACATTATTTAGGAAGGATAGGAAAAACAAGAAGGGTGGTGGGGTATGTGTGTATGTCAACCATGATTTAAAGCCAAATCTTAAGCAAATTGAATGCGATGAGGAAAATGTGGAAGCTTTATGGGTAAATATCTGCTTGGGGGAAAAGAAGGGAAACCAACTATTGGTTGGGATATGTTATAAACCACCTAATGTTAATATTGACGAGGAACAACAGCTGTTTGAGCAAATTGAGAAAGCTGCAAATCTTGGTAACACTTTAATTATTGGAGATTTTAATTACCCAGACATAAATTGGGACATAGGGACTAGTAGCTCAGCAAATGGAATTAGGTTTTTAAACTTGTTAAATGACAACTTCATGTCACAACTTGTACAAGCACCAACTAGAATGGACGCTTGTCTGGACCTGGTTTTAACAAACAACGTTGATCTTTTGACCAACATTACAGTAGGTGAGCACTTGGGAAATAGTGATCACAATGTAGTGTCCTTTGAAATAAACTCAAAAAAACAAAAGCACATGGGGTATACTAAAACATATAATTTTAAAAAGGCCAATTTCAATAAGTTAGGGGAAGCTTTACAATATATTGACTGGCATAAACTCTTTAGTGAAAAGAACACTGAGGATAAATGGATCATCTTCCAACAAATATTAGAAAGGTACATTTCTCAGTATGTACCATTGGGAAATAAATATAAAAGAAACAAATTAAAACCAATGTGGCTTAGTAGAAAAGTAAAACAAGAGATTAAAAATAAGAAAAGGGCATTTAATGCATTTAAATCGGACAAATCAGATGCATCTTATAAAAGATATAAGGAAACAAATAATGCGTGCAAGAAGGCAATTAGACTTACTAAACTTCAAAATGAAAAAATGATAGCTAAAGAGAGCAAAACCAACCCCAAAGCATGTTTTAAGTACATAAATTCTAAAAAACCCAAAAATGAAAGTGTAGGTACACTAAAAACTGAAACGGGGGTGTTAGTTAATGAAGACCAGGAAAAGGCAGGAATTTTAAATAACTATTTCTCCTCTGTATATATTAAGGAAGAACCCATGGCAATAGATGTGCAAATGATTGCTACTAAAAACTTGCAGAATAATTGTAATAATTGCTGCAGCAACTAAAGAAAGTTAATATAAACAAAGCTCCAGGGCCTGACGGTCTCCATCCACGTGAGTAAGTGAACCTCTGTTTTTAATCTTTCAAGATTATTTTCTTTCAGGAAGTGTTACGGAGGATTGGAGGAAGGCAGATGTGGTTCTATTTGGATTTTGCCAAGGCATTTGATAAAGTTCCACACAATAGATTAGTGTTCAAACTCAAGGAAATCGGTCTAGATGAAAATGCTTGTTCTTGGGTAGAACATTGGCTTAAAAACAGAATACAAAGAGTTGTCGTTAATGGTAAATTTTAAAGCTGGACAGAGGTGGCAAGTGGTGTCCCTCAGGGGTCTGTTCTGGGACCCCTTCTATTTAACATTTTTATAAATGATCTTGAAGACAGCATTGAAAGTCATGTTTCAGTGTTTGCAGATGACACAAAACTTTGTAAAATATCCCCTCTCTTGTTCGTCCTCGTCTTAGAGCCCTTCTTACAAGGGATCAGAGATAATTATCTCATTCAAGGAATTCAAATTGCAAACCACGAATACAAGGTTACGGCGTTTGCGGACGACCTCCTATTCACCATTTCTAACCCGCTTACCACATTACCACACATCCTCACAGAAATGAAGATTTATGGTACGATTTCCAACTTCCAAGCCAACCTATCGAAATGTGAATTAATGCCAATCTGCTCCCACTCCTCACACAATAAAACACTGAGGGAAAACTTTCATTTCTCTTGGGCTCCTCATTCAATTAAATACTTAGGAGTTCACATTCCATCAAACCTAAACAACCTCTTCGATCTAAACTTTCCTCCCCTAGTGAAATCCATCGACTTGGATCTGCAATCCTGGCAGAAACCCTGTTTTGGCTGGTTCTGTAGATCTAATATAATAAAGATGAATATCTTGCCGCGACTATTATACCCGCTTCAAACATTACCCATCATGATACCTAACAAGTTCTTCAAAACAATCAGAACCTTAATTAACAACTTTATATGGACCAACAAACATCCACGTTTAGCCCTCTCGACACTAAACAACACTAGGGATCAGGGAGGAATTAACCTCCCGGATCTTGAAACATACCACAAAGCAACCCACCTGGCCCGAATTTACGAATGGTCGCGACCTAACCCAAACCTCCACTGGGTGCAGATTGAAAATGTATCTTCGCCCATACCTTTACATTTAAGACCATGGCTATTCACAAACCCAGCTCAGCGTCAACTCACAATTGATAACCATCCCACGGTTAGACCTACCCTTCAAATCTGGCAGAAGCTAACCAAAACATCATCAATTGCCCCTCACCCCTCCCCGCTATATCCTCTCACGCACAATCCAGATTTTCAAAGAGGGCAATCAGGGAGCACGTATGACCTCTACCATTCTGGCGAGGCCTTACAACTAAAAGATATTACCGACACCAACGATAACATAAAATCCTTGACTCATCTAATTCCCAACACCACCCCAACGGGCAACCAACGATTACACTATGCCCAACTGATCCATTTCCTTAAAAGTGCCAATCTCTTTCTTGCAGAGAAAAGACCACTGACTGACTTTGAACAACTTTGTTCAGAACACACAATCACAAAGAAAACACTTTCTATCATGTATAGACTAATAAGGAAATCTAGAGATATATCTTTACCTGCTAGCACAAAACATTGGATGGAGGAACTGCAAATAGACATATCTCACTCTGACTGGAAAAACATTTTCATGATCGCACACAAATCCACCTCATCCACCGCTGCTCAAGAAAGTAATTATAAACGCATCACCCGTTGGCATTTTACCCCAGCTAAACTTAAAAAAATACATAATCTGACACAACAGACATGCTGGAGATGCAATCACGACCTACCGCATCATGCCCACATTTGGTGGCTTTGTCCACGGATTGCAACATTCTGGAAGAGGATTCAGGTCATAACACAGCTGATACTTGCTGCTACCATTCCGCTTACACCGCAACATTACTTATTCTCCTTAGCCCCTCCAGATATCGGAAAAAACAAAGCCTCACTGTTCAATTACTTAGTAATGGCGGCGTCACAACTCATTCCTATATACTGGAAGCAAGCGCAAATCCCTTCTATCAGAGAGTGGATTAGTAAAGTAGACGAGGTCAGACAAATGGAAGAAATAACCTATGCACAAACAAAAAATTTTCAAACCTTTACCAAAATCTGGAAGCCTTGGCTGCACTTCCTGGCAACTAAAGGCATCGAATACTCTAAGCCTAAATCCGCTTGAATCTTTCACCTCCCAACCCTCTCCCCCCCCTACAACTCCCCCACCACGTAACTCATGTCGTTCAACATTCAAATGCCCACCTTAAATAAAATCTCACGTCAATCTACTATCTCAGTTAGACTACACACACATTTAATGCAATGCTCGAATCTAACCTGTGATTTCGTACAAACGGTCTCATTGAATTACTTAATAACTGCCATAACTAGCAACACTGCAACAACTGCGCCTACCCTCTCTGTCAGGCTATTTCCTATTAATTCTACCTAGTTGAATTTTAAATATTGTTTCATTTATTGGTTTTTTTTTTCTTTAGTTGACCAATTTGAATATATGTTGAGTAACTACCTTGCCATGACAGTTTATCAGTTGGCTTACTCACTTACTCTGTTTTGAACCTTAATTATTGTGTTATCTACTGTTTTGTATACATTCCATGAAAGTATTTACTGTGAAACTCAATTTTTGTGTATTCTACTGTAATGTATGCAATATTTGGTAATGCATTCTGTGACACATCTTATTGTTCTATATTTCAATTTCAAAAAAAATAAAAATCTTAAATTAAAAAAAAAAAAAACTTTGTAAAATAATACAATGTGAGCAAGATATTACTTTGCTGCAGAAGGATTTAGATAGACTGGAGGACTGGGCACTCAAATGGCAGATGAAATTTAATGTTGAAAAATGCAAAGTTATGCACTTCGGCGTAAAGAATACACAAGCAACGTATACCCTTAATGGAAGCGAATTAGGGATAACAACACACGAAAAGGACTTGGGAATTGTTATAGACAACAAACTATGCAACAATGTGCAATGTCAATCAGCAGTGGCCAAGGCCAGTAAGGTATTGTCATGCATGAAAAAGGGCATTCATTCTCGGGACGAGAATATCATTTTGCCTCTCTATAAATCACTGGTAAGACCACATATTGAATATGCTGTGCAATTTTGGGCACCTGTTCTAAAGAAGGATATCATGGCACTAGAAAAAGTGCAGAGGCGGGCTACAAAATTAATAAAAGGAATGGAACATATCAGCTATGAAGAAAGGTTAACAAATTTAAACCTATTTAGTTTAGAAAAACGTCGCCTGAGAGGGGATATGATAACATTATACAAATATATTCGGGGCCAATGCAAACCATTGTGTGGAAATCTATTCCCAAACCGGACTTTACATAGGACACAAGGCCATGCATTTAGACTGGAAGAAAGAAGATTTTGTCTAAGGCAAAGGAAAGGTTTTTTTTTACTGTAAGAACAATCAGGATGTGGAATTCTCTGCCTGAAGAAGTGGTTTTATCAGAGTCCATACAGATGTTCAAACAGCTACTAGATGCATACTTGCAAAGACAGAATATTCAAGGATATAATCTTTCAATGTAGGGTAATAACTGCTTGATTCAAGGATAAATCTGACTGCCATTCTGGGGTCAATAAGGAATTTTTTTGTCCTAGCTTGTTGCAAAATTGTGCTTCAAACTGGGGTTTTTTTTTTTTGTTTGTTTTTTTTTTTCTCTTTTGGATCAACAGCAAAAAACAGGTGTGAGGAAGGCTGAACTTGATGGACGCAAATCTCTTTTCAGCTATCTAACTATGTAACTATGTAACTGTAACTGTGTAAGGAGCTACTGGGAAAAGCGCTGCTAGACCGGTTCTCAGGAGTCATACTTGTATTTTAGGAGGCCAGGCCGGTTCTCAGGAGTCATACTTGTATTTTAGGAGGCCATTTTGTTAAGCACCAGTCCCTATATATGCCGGAGTGTCCAATTCAACTTCTAGGACGAGATCTATTGTCAAAGCTTCAAGCACAGATAACATTTCTACCCAATAGATCAACATCCGTGCAGTTTAATAAATCACCGGGCATGTTAGCTGTACTGGTGCCAAAAGAAGAAGAATGGTGTTTCTATTCCACAATAATAAATGCAAACCCAAAGAGTGATGGATCATGATTTGACATTCCAGGAGTATGGGCAGAAAATAATCCTCCAGGACTTGCTCTTAATATCCCACCGATACACATCGAATTAAAGCTTGGGGCGTATCCTGTTAGCCTCCATCAATACCACATACCACTGAAGGCTAAGAAAAACATACAGACATACTTGGATACGTTTGTGAAGTATGGCATCCTGAAATTATGTACCTCCCCTTGGAACACTCCATTGTTACCTGTTCAGAAGCCATGACCTGATGAGTATTGTCCTGTACAAGATTTAAGAGCAGTTAATGATGTGGTAGTTAATATACACCCAGTGGTACCCAACCCCTATAATCTACTTGCCTTAATTCCAGGTGGGGTAACTTACTATACAGTCCTAGACCTTAAAGATGATTTATTTTCAAATAGTGTTCATTGAAATGTTTTTTGCAAAGTTTACAACAAATTATAATAACAGTATAATGAGGGTAGGGGAAGGAAGGGAAAAACTTGGAAGTGGGAAAGGGGGATATCCATCCATCATAGCAATAAGTACATTAATGTGCAAGGTATACACATTGAATAACACTCCATAGCAAGTCATTACAAAGTATACTTTTTTTTTTGTTTGTTTTTTAACATCAGTTTCCCATTGATCCTAGTGATATTTTAATTGTGCAAATATGTGTGAGTTGCTTCTGTGAGATAATTTGTATGATTTATTTTCTAGTGTCAGCTCTAGTACTTCTGTAATTGAGGGTGTGTGTTTAGTTTTTCAGTGTCTTGGCAAGCGTTTAGTAGCAGCTATCAGAATGTGGCCCACTATTATTCTATTAATTCTGTTGACGGATTCAGGGAATTTTTTGAATAAAGCTAATTCGGATGTGAAGCTATCTATGTTACTGTCCACCTTGATGATCAAGTTGTGTATCATTGTCCAATATTCAGTGAGTCTTGGGCAATACCACCATGTGTGGGCCACATTGCCCAAACCACCACAGTCTCTCCAACATCTATCACTGTACATATTATTCATATTGTGCAACCTGGACGGAGCTAGATACCATTGACACAGTATTTTAAAATGTTTTTTATGATGGTTAGAAAAAAGGATAATCCCTTCAACGCTGAAAAAAAAAAAAAACTAAATCTCTTCTCCAACTCGTATTGGGTACCCAGCTCTGTCTCCCAAGACAACATATGCGTCAATTTAACTGTTGGTTTATCATTGTGTAGTAGATAACAACATATAGAAATAGTGCCCTTCCTATTCGGGTCATGCAAACTTAGTTTTTCTAATAGCGATATTTCTAAAGATTTATAATTTTTATCAGTGTCTGGTATGTTGTACAATTTTTTCAGCTTCTCAATCACCAACACACATTTGTCCTTACATTAATTTGGCAACTTATGTTTAATTTGTAGCCTTTCATACGACAAAATAGTTTCCATGGAAAAAGTTATCTATATAGTGCAGCTGGTATCCCTTCAGTAATTCTAAATCCAAAGATGGCATGTAATAGCTTAGAGATTCAATTTGCATGACTCTATACAATTTCACTGAGTGGCAATTATTCTTAAAACTGCAATTTTACTTACCGTAAATTCCTTTTTCCTTAATATGGTGGCAGTACAATCGGGATGTACTCTTCCCTTAGGCCAAGCATCTGAAAGAAATAATTAACATAAAAAAGTCCCTCCCCTTACCAAGTATAAGAGGCCCAACCAGACCAGAGACCTCAGTACGTACCGGGAACACTTCAGTGAACTTATAAAACACCCAAAACCCATATACATGCATATACATATATAAAGGGGGGGGGGGGAGTGCTGTACTGCCACCACTTTAAGGAAAAATGATTTTACGGTAAGTAAAATTGCAGTTTTTGCTGGCATATGGTGGCAGTACAATTGGGATATATCGAGATCCACACTAAGGGCAGGAATTAAGCAATAAAATGCAACACATACAGCCCCAAAAAACTGTGTCAGAGGCAGAGAATACGTCTAGGCTGCAACGCTTGACAAAAAGTGTTGAAAGAAGACCAGGTAGCCGCCTTGCATACAACTTCCTGGAGAAGCACATGCCTTAATTGTGCCAAAAGGCAGTCACAGCACTAGCAGAATGAGCTTTCAAGGAGGCAGGCAAAGGTAGATCCGAGGAAGAATAAACCAATTAAATACCATCCACCAGCCACCTAGCTAAAGAGGCCTTGGAGGAAACTGCCCCATAAAAACATCAAAGAATTTCACATAGATGATCAGTCATGCCAAACGAAGATGAGCGGTCCAATTGTATTAGTCTAGACCAACCCACATTCAGTTGGCTCCAAACAAATTCCACTCCGGCATGGATGGACCATAAAAGGAAGTAAAAAACAAGCTGGTTGATAACCTTGGAGGAGATGACTTTCCAAAGAAATAAGGGCATAGGGTACATAATCACCTTATCAGGAAGAAGTATAGTAAAGTCAGGAGAGGAAAAAAGGAGAATCACTATCCTCTTAGCTGAAGAAATGGCCACAGAAACACTGTTTTCAAGGTTAAATCTTTAAAAGAAGCTGTATTCAAAGGTTTGCAAGGCTGAGAACCAAATTTCAAAACGAAAGACAAAACCCAAAGGAAAAAAAACAGCTTTACTTAGGAGGCTAAACGATAAAAAAAAAAAAAAAAAATATATATATATATATATATATATATATATATATATTTTCTAATGAGAGGACAAGAAGCCCCATTAACACCAAACTCAACTGAGAGCGGAAACTTGGACTTTAAGGGTAGACAGACTAAAACCATGAGAAAAACCACCTCGTAAGAACGCCGGATAGTAACAATAGGAGAAGCACGTCCAAATTCTTTAGTAGACAGAAGAGGTAGAGTACCTGGTAGAATTTAACCGTAACTAAAACCTCACTACTTTAATGCCCCTACCATGTAGAATGAGTCTAGCCATAGCCAAGCCGTCAACCTGAACATGTTAAATAAAAACCGAGAACTAGCTGTGGGTTGGTATTCGAGCTTAATCTGATGTCCCCTTCTGCAGACCTTTGGGACAAGGTTCACCAAAAAAAAACTGAAAGCAAGGTGAAATACCCCCCGGATCGAAAGACCATCCTATTACCATAGGCTCGTCTACCTTGAAGAGGGAGGAAAACCGCCCTACCTTTGCATTTGATCAACTTGCCATA
The DNA here is from genome assembly GCF_036172605.1 of Pelobates fuscus. Classification (NCBI taxonomy): domain Eukaryota; kingdom Metazoa; phylum Chordata; class Amphibia; order Anura; family Pelobatidae; genus Pelobates; species Pelobates fuscus. Next base: position 251,816,467 of record NC_086320.1, read on the forward strand.
AGGTCTAAGACTGGCAGATTTAATCTCCTCACCCGCCGAGCGAAAAAAAAATTCTGGATTGAGGGACCACTTGTTCTGGGACCATTTAGAACTGCAGAAATTGTCCGCTACTACGTTCTCTATACCTCTAAGTAAATGGCGGAAATGGAGTCCCGATGACTTCGAGCCCAGGACATAAACCTTGAGCCAAGGAAATAAACTATTAGAACTTCTGTACTGCCTTGTACGTTTAGGTAGGAGACCGTATTTTGATTGTCTAACTACAGCTTTACAGCCTTCCCTACAAAGAAAACCTTGAACTACTGAAGAGCATAGAGAACCGACAAAATCTGTTGAATTATGAAGATTATTGTTACAAATCGTTATTTGTAACTGGCCTTTTAAATGGAACATTGCCCTGCTTCCCTGGATTGTGGAGAAGCCTAATGGCCAGCCTCCTTCCTCATGACTATGGCCCTGGAATATATTACCCTTTAAGACTTACCTTCGGGCATAAAGGATTCTGGTATGCTGTTCTGGGCCCTTTAACTGTTTGGTACTTTGATACTGAACTTCGGATACAATCGAAGTACCGAAGCCGCCGAAGTACCGAAGTCGCCAAAGTAGTCGAAGTGGCCGCCATTACATTCGAACACGTGGCGGCGGCCATTTTAAAACAGTCGAACGCGGTCCGCGGTGACCTGCACCTTCCCTTATCCTTCGACACCACAGCCAGAAACTAAGTCCCGTTCGAACGTCCGAACACCCGTTCGAATGGGACTTCATCATCTTTTTATGGGAAACAGATCGGCCTCGACTAGCGACCCCCGAGGAAGTTTTAACCGCGGTTTACTTCGACACTTCGACAAATGTCGAAGTGCGTTCGACTATTCGAACACCGCCTTCGGATGGGACTTTACTGGTTTTCAGAACAGAAATAGACCGACCACACAGCCTGAATCTGTGGAACTGTTTTTGGGCATGCAAACAGGCGTGCGGTCGGTCCAAAGAGACTTTTTAATATCTCTGGAACCACTGGACAGATTCTCACGAATTTTGAGTATGTTGTTCCACAAGTTATGCTGTTCATAAAAATTTAAGTTTTATTAATGTATCATGTAAAATGGGAAAGTTATGAAAATGTATAAAAATGTGTAAGTTTTAGCTTGGAGATAATTGAGTAGATACAGTATGAAACTCAATTATCTCCCAAGCAGAGGGGAGGGAACCTGTGGGCTGTACTATGCTGTTATTGGTGATTTTATGCCTCCCCCTGGGAGTGTCCTGTTTGCCTGTAACCTCAATAAAAGCCAGGTTGGGTGTGCCAGCATCTCAGACCTCTTCTGACCCTCTAACTTGTAGCCTTGACTCATGATTGTAGGGGACAGCTATAATCACTACAGGGATTGCTATGCTCTTCATACTCCCTTAGCTAATGAGCTCTTGTAAGAGCTCTTGTTCCTGATCCTGCTTCGCTCGACAGAAGGAAGAGGTTCGCCTATTGGAACCTGGAGCCTGGTCGTAGGTCCAGGGCGCAGAGCAGACGGTGAGATACCAGCCCAGCAGCGGTGGTTCGTGGAGTCTGCAGTAGTTATGGTGTCTACGGTGCTGATGATCCTTTGATGAGCTCTAGGAGCATCCTTTTCTGCGGTCCAACTTCCAGCCAGCCTGGAGGCAACCGTAACATTTGGTGGCAGCGGTGGGATGGCGTCCTAGCGCCAGGAGCAGCACCCCAACAGCACTGGTATCATATGAAAGTGTATTGAGGGCAACGCTAGCCTCTGCGCAGCGTCCCTACCTACAGCAGCATGGAGCTAGCAAGACCCAGGACAGCAGCCAGTGAATCGCAAATCCGCCAGACACAGCGCTGTGAGGGTGCTGATTTCATGAGGGTAGTGAAGGAGCGACTGGGCTGGTTTGGCCCAAACCCTTCAAATGAGTTGGTCCATGAAGTGACACGCCAGTTGAATGCTGAGAACCAAGCAGCACGGGACTTTGAGTACCAATTGTGGAGTTTGGGGGTATGGACACCCCGTCTCCAACGAGAAAGTGAGTTACAGGGAGCGGAGAGCAGCGACCTCCCTCCCCAGCGGCAGCCTGAGTTACAGGGAGAGGAGAGTATCGGTGCACCGTACAGAGGGAAGAGACAACCGGTCTCCTTCCCCAACCACAACCAGGGGTACCCGAGGCAGCAGGCCTCATAGAATGGTCCTGGGAGGACCCCCAGCAGGCAGGTGGAGATGGGACCGCAGTCTCTCAACCGGCCCTACAAGGAAGCTGGGCAGTCGGCCCAGATCCCCAGCGACAGACCCAGCTACCGGGAGGGGAGAGCATCGACATCCCTCCCCAGCCGGAGTGTGCCTTCCAGGGAGAGGAGACAACCGGTCTCTCTCCCCAGCCGCAGCATGTTCCACAAGAAGCGGAGAGCATTGACCTCCCTTCCCAACAGCCGCAGGAGTATCAGGAGGAGGAGGTAAGCCAATTCCCCCCTCCTTAGCTAACTCCTAACTTGGGCCCAGGGTTAACAGTGGAGATGTTAACCCCCACTGACCCCCACGTTCCCTTTGCCCCCGGGCAGGACTATGCCCTAAGTTCCCCAGCAGAAGAGCTGGCAGCTGGGCAGAGTGCAGTTGGCCTCTGCCCTCCCTTTGACCCTTGCACAGAAATTGACATTCTGCCAGCTATCCCAGCGGAAGAGCTGGCATCCGGACAGAGCGCTGCTGGCCTCTGCCCTACCGACCCCCTTGTTACAGGACTGGCCTGCAAACCCCCCACCCCAGCAGAAGCACTGGCACCAGGGCAGAGTGCCGCTGGCCCCTGCCCCCCAAGTACCACCAGCTATTTGCCCAGCTGCGCCAGGAAGGCAGCGGGTGCTGCATTGTTACCCTACAACCTGGGACCTACAGGCCAGTACTATTTATTGTGGGGGGGCTACTTTGCTGTTAATGTTTATTTGTGGGTGGGCTGCGAGACTAACGTAGGCACTGACCGACAGACGGTCAGGTGCCTGGTTAGTCTCCCTCCGAAAGGGGAGATATGTTACAAATCGTTATTTGTAACTGGCCTTTTAAATGGAACATTGCCCTGCTTCCCTGGATTGTGGAGAAGCCTAATGGCCAGCCTCCTTCCTCATGACTATGGCCCTGGAATATATTACCCTTTAAGACTTACCTTCGGGCATAAAGGATTCTGGTATGCTGTTCTGGGCCCTTTAACTGTTTGGTACTTCGATACTGAACTTCGGATACAATCGAAGTACCGAAGCCGCCGAAGTACCGAAGTCGCCAAAGTAGTCGAAGTGGCCGCCATTACATTCGAACACGTGGCGGCGGCCATTTTAAAACAGTCGAACGCGGTCCGCGGTGACCTGCACCTTCCCTTATCCTTCGACACCACAGCCAGAAACTAAGTCCCGTTCGAACGTCCGAACACCCGTTCGAATGGGACTTCATCATCTTTTTATGGGAAACAGATCGGCCTCGACTAGCGACCCCCGAGGAAGTTTTAACCGCGGTTTACTTCGACAAATGTCGAAGTGCGTTCGACTATTCGAACACCGCCTTCGGATGGGACTTTACTGGTTTTCAGAACAGAAATAGACCGACCACACAGCCTGAATCTGTGGAACTGTTTTTGGGCATGCAAACAGGCGTGCGGTCGGTCCAAAGAGACTTTTTAATATCTCTGGAACCACTGGACAGATTCTCACGAATTTTGAGTATGTTGTTCCACAAGTTATGCTGTTCATAAAAATTTAAGTTTTATTAATGTATCATGTAAAATGGGAAAGTTATGAAAATGTATAAAAATGTGTAAGTTTTAGCTTGGAGATAATTGAGTAGATACAGTATGAAACTCAATTATCTCCCAAGCAGAGGGGAGGGAACCTGTGGGCTGTACTATGCTGTTATTGGTGATTTTATGCCTCCCCCTGGGAGTGTCCTGTTTGCCTGTAACCTCAATAAAAGCCAGGTTGGGTGTGCCAGCATCTCAGACCTCTTCTGACCCTCTAACTTGTAGCCTTGAATCATGTTTGTAGGGGACAGCTATAATCACTACAGGGATTGCTATGCTCTTCATACTCCCTTAGCTACTGAGCTCTTGTAAGAGCTCTTGTTCCTGATCCTGCTTAGCTCTACAGAAGGAAGAGGTTTGCCTATTGGAACCTGGAGCCTGGTCGTAGGTCCAGGGCGCAGAGCAGACGGCGAGATACCAGCCCAGTGTCAGGATCGGGACAGGGATCCAACACGCAGAGTACAAACAGGTGGTAGGTACGTATACCGGACCTTAGAATGGCCGAACTTAACGTAAGGAGTAAGTAGAGAATGGTCTAAGAACAAGCCGAGGTCGAGGGAACAAGAGGACAGGTAAGCGAGAGACAAGCCGAGTCAAAGGGTAACAGAGGTAAGCAGGGTAGTACAAACAAGCCGGGTCAGAACCAAAGAGACAACTAGAATACAAGAGCACTGAGTGACTAGACAGGCTAGAACCACGACAGGGCAATGAGCAGATGCCGAAAGCCTTACTTTATACCTTGATTCTAAAGGGTAATCACGCCCCCGACGAGTCCTGATTAGTGCTCGGGACTTGACTGACAGGTCGACCCGGGTTGGCGTCATGACGTCGACTACAGGGCGTCGCGTCATATAAGGAAGTGGATCCCTCGCGGTCGGCTTGTAAATGGCCGAGAGGACCGCGAGGAACGGAAGAAACAACCCCTCTGGGAGGATAAACGTCTAAGTCTCTCACCTCCTCTGAGGTAGAGACTACAGGTACCCTGACACCCAGCAGCGGTGGTTCGTGGAGTCTGCAGTAGTTATGGTGTCTACGGTGCTGATGATCCTTTGGTGAGCGCTAGGAGCATCCTTTTCTACGGTCCAACTTCCAGCCAGCCTGGAGGCAACCGTAACAATTATTCTGTATCCTTTTATGACCCAACACCCTGTCATAAGCGATGCAGGCAACCCGTATGTGACAAAATGGCTTTTGTCACTGGGTCTGCATGTGACAAACTGCCCTGCCCCCCTATCGCTTGGAGGAGCCTGATTGCTAGCCTCTTACCCTGGGATGCTGGCCCGTTAAGTCATGGGGTCTTAAGGCACTTGGGACAGAGCCCTCTGTCTCTGGATCACATCCTTCGCCTTACTTGCTTGGATTGTACATTTCCCCTGTTACACTCGTATGTGGGTTCGTGCAGTTTAACTTCCATTACAGCTGGACTAAGGCTGTTCGTACCGACGAACAAACTGCCGAAGGGCCGACCACCCGGTCTGCGGAGTGTGCTGCTTGTTAGCCACCCAGAAGCTGTGGTTAACCGCAGCTTAATTGTCAAATGCCTGGGTGGCCGGCGTTCGTTTGCCGAACACGTGGCGGCGGCCATTTTAAATCGCCGAATACTCAGCGGTAGTTTGTCGTCGACGCTCTGGAACTCTTTTCTGGTACATTTGCACGGACAGCTGGTGAACTTAAACTTTACTCGACGTTATTGAGAACTGTGTTCGTGGGATCTGAGCGCTATTCGCCTATAATATGCGCTCAGATCCAAGCTATCTGGGGGTGTGTGGAACATGGGGACTTCGTTCAGCGAAATATGAGTTATTGATTTTAATACAGTTTTGTTAAAAGGTAAAACGCACATGTTTATCTCTGCCCAGAGATAATTAGGTTCTCTGCAACCACTTAAGTTAATTATCTCCAGGATAGAGAGGAGGGGTAAGTTAATTATCTCCAGGATACAGAGGAGGGGTTACACTCTCCCTGTGGGTGTGTATAAGAATTGTACTGTATACTGATTGGTTCTGCATATTTTGTTACAGTCTTCCACAAGGTCCCATGTGGGAGTTCCCTTGCTGGGAGACCATCATAAAAGGGCTGAGTTTGGCCATCAATAAACACATTCGTTTTACCCCTTCATGAAGTCTCGACTCATGTTTGGGGAATTGGGAGCTATAAATCACTACTTCACTCTTTTCAGCTTGGATTTCGGGAGACGCTACAAGGATCAGTGCTGCATGGATAGCAGGATCCTTTACACTGGTGGCAAGCGGCGGGATTTTCTCCCGAATGGATATACAGAACCGAATCAAGTAGTTAATAGCATCCCAGCGACACATGGATTTATAATTAGGGCAACACTAGTATTTGTACGGTGCCCCTGGCTACAGCAGCATGGAATCAGCGTTCCATGAGGAGGAGCACCCGGATTACAGGGATGCAGCCCGGAAAGGCGTATGGCACGAGGCCATGGAGGACGTGCAGTGACAACGGAGCAAGAGTCTCCCCAGTGAGGAGCAGAGGTTGCAAATGCGATTGGCGCTGCGAAAGCCTCTGCTGGGGGAGCAGCCCCTGAAGGAGTGGGTGTCGGAGCTCGAAACCCTGGTATGGCAGGAGACCTGGTTAGAGGACGCATACCAGGCACTATGGTGGGACACAGTGCGGCAGGCTCCCTGGACGGAGGAGTACCACAGACCCGAGGGTGAGGATTACAATGGCCCTGGTCTATTATGAGAGTCATTCGACAAAATGGATTTTGGGAGCACGGGAGAGTCCAGATTCTGGGACCTTATGGACTATAGGAGAGACCTACATGATTGGCCTCCCGAAAGGGGGGTGAGAGCAGATCTAACATTCCTGGTCAGAAGGGAGTGGGAGCTGGAGCAGGACCACCAACATCTGTTCAGCTTGATCCACTCACAGCCTAACCTGCAGCACTGCCACTGGCAAGACCCGCCTGAGGTACACCCTGCTCCGCTACCAGCTGCAGAGGTAGGGGACCTCATAGACTGGTCCGGGGAGGACCCACAGTCGGCAGGTGGGGATGCGACCGAGGTCTCTTCACCGGTACTGCAGGGAATTGGGAGCCTAGTCTTCATTCCCCAGCGACAGTGTGTCCAGCAGGGAATAGAAAGCTTGGTCTCCTTTCCCCAGCAGCAGGACACTGTATTAGCAGTAGAGACCGTCGGTCTCCAGCAGCAGAGCTGTGCAGCCAAAGGGGAGACAGTCGGTCTCCAGCAGCAGAGCTGTACAGCTAAAGGGAAGACAGTCGGTCTCCAGCAGCAGAGCTTTGCAGCTAAAGGGGAGACAGTCGGTCTCCAGCAGCAGAGCTGTGCAGCTAAAGGGGAGACAGTCGGTCTCCAGCAGCAGAGCTGTACGGCTAAAGGGGAGACAGTCGGTCTCCAGCAGCGGAGCTGTGCAGCTAAAGGGGAGACAGTCGGTCTCCAGCAGCAGAGCTGTACAGAAAAAGGGGAGACAGTCGGTCTCCAGCAGCAGAGCTGTGCAGCTAATGGGGAGACAGTCGGTCTCCAGCAACCAGGTTTCAACCAGACTACTCCCATAGTAGTGCTGGTACCAGGGCAGAGTACCGCTGGTCTCTGCCCACTCAGCCACCCACCAAGGCAGCCTACCAGTCCCACACACAGCCGTGGTGAGGCACCTGGACATGGACAAGTTTTTCCCTCACTCAGGTGTAGAAACCAGTTATTGTGGGAGGGCTGTACTGCTGTTTCTTTTTTGTGGGTGGGCTGCTGGACTAACAAGGGCACTGACCGGCAGGAGGTCAGATACCCTGTTAGTCCGTTTGGAAAAGGGGAGATGTGTGACAAAATGGCTTTTGTCACTGGGTCTGCATGTGACAAACAGCCCTGCCCCCCTATCGCTTGGAGGAGCCGGATTGCTAGCCTCTTACCCTGGGATGCTGGCCCGTTAAGTCATGGGGTCTTAAGGCACTTGGGACAGAGCCCTCTGTCTCTGGATCACATCATTCGCCTTACTTGCTTGGATTGTACATTTCCCCTGTTACACTCGTATGTGGGTTCGTGCAGTTTAACTTCCATTACAGCTGGACTAAGGCTGTTCGTACCGACGAACAAACTGCTGAAGGGCCGACCACCCGGTCTGCGGAGTGTGCTGCTTGTTAGCCACCCAGAACCTGCGGTTAACCGCAGCTTAATTGTCAAATGCCTGGGTGGCCGGCGTTCGTTTGCCGAACACGTGGTGGCGGCCATTTTAAATCGCTGAATACTCAGCGGTAGTTTGTCGTCGACGCTCTGGAACTCTTTTCGGGTACATTTGCACGGACAGCTGGTGAACTTAAACTTTACTCGACGTTATTGAGAACTGTGTTCGTGGGATCTGAGCGCTATTCGCCTATAATATGCGCTCAGATCCAAGCTATCTGGGGGTGTGTGGAACATGGGGACTTAGTTCAGCGAAACATGAGTTATTGATTTTAATACAGTTTTGTTAAAAGGTAAAACACACATGTTTCTCTCTGCCCGGAGATAATTAGGTTCTCTGCAACCACTTAAGTTAATTATCTCCAGGATAGAGAGGAGGGGTAAGTTAATTATCTCCAGGATACAGAGGAGGGGTTACACTCTTCCTGTGGGTGTGTATAAGAATTGTACTGTATACTGATTGGAGAGACCATCATAAAAGGGCTGAGTTTGGCCATCAATAAACACATTCGTTTTACCCCTTCATGAAGTCTCGACTCATGTTTGGGGAATTGGGAGCTATAAATCACTACTTCACTCTTTTCAGCTTGAATTTCGGGAGATGCTACAAGGATCAGCGCTGCACGGATAGCAGGATCCTTTACACCGTATAGGAAGAGTCTGTAGAAATCACAATCCAAGATTCGTGACAAAAAGACCGTATAAAGAAATTTTATTCAGCCAACAAGAACTTTTTTATTGCATGAGCTGATATACTCATTAAAAGAATAGAAGTCTCCTAACGTCCTAGACTATCGGACACAATTTTCCACTGTAAGAGCCCCGAATTTGCTCAGGCCCAATCAACTGCTGGGCTTGGAAAGGTCAGATGACCTAAAACCTGCAAGGCTTTCTTACCGAACCTACAGACAGCCGAAGAAGGTATATAATCAAACCTCATCTTCATACACTTTCTCATGTGAGATGAACCTACCGAGTCCCTGACTCGATCAAAACCCAAGATACAGGACAGACCTCGTAGGGGCAAGGTGAGATTTTACTAGGTGATAAACCAAACATATTCTTCTAGGATTTCTAGCGTATAGATTTTATAGCGCCTATGTGATATACTGTGATTCCTAGTAACTTAAAAACAACTTGTGAAAAGAGAGAGGACCTAAAATGTTCTCAACTCTTTAAAACAAGAGTCAACTCAATGCACCCTCTTACAGAGCTTGGAAGGGACCACCTTCCAATTCTACAAGTCACAGAATCTGATGGGATCGAATCAGTGTCAGCATAGACTGGTCTCCCACACCAGTTTAAGCCATAGCCAGGTCTGCTATCTTAGTATATTTGTCATGGACAGTGAAAATCATGCTAGAGTAGTCTCAGCTCAACCTTTATAATAGAAACATCAATAGAGGATTCTGAACAAGGAAAAGAACAGTGTGAAATAGACGGAGTTCATCTCTCTTTAGACTTATGTTTAGTAGAATATACCGGAGAAGAAAGAGCAGGCTATTAACCCCTTAAGGACACATGACATGTCTGACACGTCATGATTCCCTTTTATTCCAGAAGTTTGGTCCTTAAGGGGTTAAAGGACTCAAACGTCTGTGTCAAATATCCTGAAACCAAGGCAAAAACGATTATATTCCTTGTAGCCAGGATTTTGCTAGCGTCAAGGTAGGAGCAATTCGACTCATATTTAAACCGTGAATTTCATATGGGTTATGCACCTGAGCCTGCAGTCCTGTCTGAGAATTCCACATCATTAACACTAATCATCAGCACATGATCTGAATTGAATATGTGTCCCACACCAGGCTAAGAAAGAGCCAGATCTGATTTGTCTATTTGTGCACAGAAAGTATTTTACTAAAGAAGCCTTGGCATTACAGACTTTCCTTGAAAACCAACTGAGAAAGCAGTAGAGAATTCATAACAACAGATAAGTTTAATTTGGGAACCGGCTTAGACAGGACTAAACATGTAATTAAACCATCTGCAGAAAACAATATAAATAAATGAAATTTTAGAGAGCTTTAAAGATAAGACTTCAATCATACCTTCAAAACTTCTGACCCGTGTGGGGGGGCTGGCGACACGGGAGACCTTCACTGCCGAGCATCCATGCTGACAAGAAGTTCTGCACAGCATAACTAGGCAGATCCTTCACATTTGGCGCCATTTTCGGGGAGTTCAGACCGCGCATGCGCGATAGCGCGGTCGGAACTCCGGTGGAACGCATAACCACCCGGGCGTGCGTTCCACCGCTGTGCGCATGCGTCTCCACCGGACAGTGATTAGCCGCCACTAGAGACCGCCTCCCTGCTTTGCCCGTGCTGCACGTGGCATACACCTGCTCTGTAAGTCAGCAGGATGTCTTCTGGCCATTCAGCTCTCCACCCGGGAGGCTATCAGACTGGATCCCCCAGGCAGCAACCCATGTGCCTCACCATTCATCATCCACATTCCAGATGCCTGACCGTTCCTGTTGGAACAAGAAAGAGAACTGAGGTCTCTGGTCTGGTTGGGCCTCTTTTTTTATGTTAATTATTTCTTTCAGATGCTTGGCCTAAGAGAAGAGTACATCCCAATTGCACTGCCACCATATGCCAGGAAAATACTATTTCCCAGGTAAAGATGATTTATTCTGTCTCTGAGTTGCTGCTGAAAGTCATCGTTGCTTTCCAATGGGAAGATGCTGTTACAGGATTAAAATGTCAGATGACTTAGACCAGGTTACCACAAGGGTTTAAGAATTCACCTACCCTATGTTGATCTGCACAAGATCCCAGGGAAGTGTGTACTACTCCAGTAGGTGGATGATCTTTTAATAGATGCAGTCACTAAGGAGATGTGCCGACAAGCAACTTATTAAGTGTTCTTGCATAACAAGACCACTTGATGTTATCTCACATACATACATACATACATACATACATACATACATACATATATATATATATATATATATATATATATATATATATATATATATATACATATAATTTTTTATAATTCTTTATTTTTGGAAGCGCAATGTTATGTACAAGCTCAAAATATGACATGCCTTTCACAAGAAGTATAGACACAGGTATATGCTGAAAAGGTCAAGATGTTGTGCACTTTTTTTTGTATGGTGTACAAGTAAGAGTATACATGCAGAAAAAACAAATGTCGCTGAGTAGTCGATTTATACAAGATAAAACATTTCTAACTATGTGTTGCGCTTCACAGGCTGAGGATATATGTCTAGCTTAGGCAGTACGATAGTATAAATGCTGAGATGCTTTGAATGAATGTCTGCTTATCGTGTGTGAACGCCCCAGGACCCCCACCGCAGGTGGTCAACTACCAGTATCCCAATTGATGTTGAATGCGTTTCACATGTAATAAGGCTGAAGGTACTACATAGTCCATGTTATGGAGGCAGAAGGCTGGAGAGTTCCTATTTGGCATAATGTTTGCCTTATCCAATATCCTCCAACTGTTAGGATTGTCTTGTTGCGAGTCAGCCGTCAATCCCTGCGGTGCCGCAATGAACGTGCTGCAGGTCAAATCCAGGAGAGGGAGCGTTGCTGTGCACCGGTTGCCTGCAGCCTGGACCAACCTGAAGGTATATCTGCAGGGTCTGGTTGGCGTGAGCTGGATAAAAGCTGTTTGCGGCTGTTCACCTCCTCCCGGCATCCATTTCGCGTGTTGCCCCGAGCTTTTTTCGGGAACATAAGTTGGGCTGGTGGCAATGCGGTGAGTATTTGTGTTCTCGTCGCTCTGGTTGCCCTTTGCATGTATTTAGGGCCCATCTGGGATTTGCGGTAGTTGTATCCCGCAAAGTGTAGCAGCTAGCAGTTTCCTTAGGGCGAGTTAGTGAGTGTGTGCCGCCATTTTAGACGTGGCTTGCGTCCTGGGCTGTGGGTCGGCAGTTCTGTGGGGTCCCACGATCTCTTCCCCGGTAGCGGCCCCAGGGCGAGGGATGGGATCACCCCCGCCGGCCCAAAGAGGGGAGAACTGGGCCTGGTACATACGGTTAGGTGAGTCCAGTTTTATACCACTGTGCAGGATAGCGGGGCAGCGGCCGTCCGCCCCGCTCACCGCCCGAGTAGGCCTCATCCAGTGAGAACAGTGTGTATCTCCCCGAGGGACTAAAACAGTTGCTGCTAGCCTCTCCTCAGGACCGGAGCTCCGATGGGTGTAAGTCCATAACTTTTGGTGGTCAGGCATGTTCAGGAGTTACTATTTTAGGCCCCCCACATATATATATATTATTAAGTTTTCTTGCATAGCAAGTTCACTTAATGTTATCTCACATATATAGTATTATTAAGTGTTCTTGCATAGCAAGACCACGTAATGTTATCTCACATATACTGTATATACTCGAGTATAAGACTAGTTTTTCAGCACATTTATTATTATTATTATGATACTTATTATTATTATTATTATTATTATTATTATTATTATTATTATTATGTGTTCTTGCATAGCAAGACCACTTAATGTTATCTCACATATATATTTAAGTGTTCTTGCAAAGCAAGACCACTTAATGTTATCTCACATACATATTATTAAGTGTTCTTGCATAGCAAGACAACTTACTGTTATCTCACATATATATTATTATTAAGTGTTCTTGCATAGCAAGACCACTTAATGTTATCTCACATATATATTATTATTATTATTATTATTATTATTATTATTATTAAGTGTTCTCGCATAGCAAGACTACTTAATGTTATCTCACATATATATTATTAAGTGTTCTTGCATAGCAAGACCACTTACTGTTATCTCACATATATATTATTATTAAGTGTTCTTGCATAGCAAGACCGCTTAATGTTCTCACATGTATATTATTATTATTATTATTATTATTATTATTATTAAGTGTTCTTGCATAGCAAGACCACTTAATGTTATCTCACATATATATTATTAAGTGTTCTTGCATAGCAAGACCACTTAATGTTATCTCACATATATATTATTATTCTTATTATAGCCAAATTTACCACCCTAACTCCTCCCACAGTTTTTACACTACATAGACAAAAATATACCAAAATGTGCAGATTGTTCCCGATCGGATTGCTATTACTTTGTGGAACGTTTCGCCGAATGGTTCACGGAATACCGTCATTCTCGAGGCAAAATTGGTCCCATAGGAATGAATGGCAAAATGTTCAAAGCTAGAGTTGGTAAAAGCTGAAAAATCAGGACATGATTTATAAACTGCCACCACTCCCTCATTTTCAAGCCCAACTACACAAATCTTATATCAAAACGTTCAGCTATCCCTGCTGCCACTAGAATTGTCCATGGCTAAGCCATAGTCCTGATTGTTTTCACAATATGACCATTTGTTTGCAACTCACGCCGTCCATTGACATTCATTGAAACTCCACTCTGCAAACTGAACTGAACTTAAACTTTACTCGACGTTATTGAGAACTGTGTTCGTGGGATCTGAGCGCTATTCGCCTATAATATGCGCTCAGATCCAAGCTATCTGGGGGTGTGTGGAACATGGGGACTTAGTTCAGCGAAACATGAGTTATTGATTTTAATACAGTTTTGTTAAAAGGTAAAACACACATGTTTCTCTCTGCCCGGAGATAATTAGGTTCTCTGCAACCACTTAAGTTAATTATCTCCAGGATAGAGAGGAGGGGTAAGTTAATTATCTCCAGGATACAGAGGAGGGGTTACACTCTTCCTGTGGGTGTGTATAAGAATTGTACTGTATACTGATTGGAGAGACCATCATAAAAGGGCTGAGTTTGGCCATCAATAAACACATTCGTTTTACCCCTTCATGAAGTCTCGACTCATGTTTGGGGAATTGGGAGCTATAAATCACTACTTCACTCTTTTCAGCTTGAATTTCGGGAGATGCTACAAGGATCAGCGCTGCACGGATAGCAGGATCCTTTACACCGTATAGGAAGAGTCTGTAGAAATCACAATCCAAGATTCGTGACAAAAAGACCGTATAAAGAAATTTTATTCAGCCAACAAGAACTTTTTTATTGCATGAGCTGATATACTCATTAAAAGAATAGAAGTCTCCTAACGTCCTAGACTATCGGACACAATTTTCCACTGTAAGAGCCCCGAATTTGCTCAGGCCCAATCAACTGCTGGGCTTGGAAAGGTCAGATGACCTAAAACCTGCAAGGCTTTCTTACCGAACCTACAGACAGCCGAAGAAGGTATATAATCAAACCTCATCTTCATACACTTTCTCATGTGAGATGAACCTACCGAGTCCCTGACTCGATCAAAACCCAAGATACAGGACAGACCTCGTAGGGGCAAGGTGAGATTTTACTAGGTGATAAACCAAACATATTCTTCTAGGATTTCTAGCGTATAGATTTTATAGCGCCTATGTGATATACTGTGATTCCTAGTAACTTAAAAACAACTTGTGAAAAGAGAGAGGACCTATGTAAAAAACCCTGGGTGCTGAAGCTAGCCCGAATGAAAGGTCTTTGAATTGTAATAAAATGAACCCTTTTCACCTTCCTCATAGCAAACCTCAGGTAAAATAGTGACTTCACATAGGAAAAAGCAGGTAGGCATCTCTATATCTAAAGTTGCCCTGAAGTATCTATTTATTTTTTAAGGAAATAAACGACAGACGCCATATTCTCCATTTCGACATGTTGATAAAAAAACAAGTTTGTTCAGGACTTTTAAATCCAAGATTGGTTGAAAAAAAACACATCCGGGTTGGGACTAGGAACAACCGGGAGAAACCCTTTAATATACTCGGGAAGATGGAATCCTTCCTACCACACCTTCTTCAATAGGGAGACCCAGCAGAAACAAAGGGTATGGTTTTATAACCTTTCAACCTTACGTCCCCTCTGGCGTCATCTTTGAACTGGAATTTCCTATACCTGCGTTTCCAGGCATATATTTCCGCCATGCATCTTTACTTTTGATGGAGTGTCTGCTGTCCAGGTTTCAAACTAAAGTGCCCCTCTTGGGCCACAGAAGTACAAACCACACAATGAGCTGAAAGCATAATCACCACCGTGACGAAAACCATAAGAAACTCTATAGACAATCTGAATTCCAGAAGGGAAAGTACTTTACAAAAAAAGTCCTTACTCAGGGTTCTTCCAATTTCTGAATACAACAACTAGCATTACTTGTTGGAATGGAAGTGCTTTACCCTTGGTATATCAACCGTTATAAAAGAAAGGATAATATTCTTCAATAAATGTTCTCAACTCTTTAAAACAAGAGTCAACTCAATGCACCCTCTTACAGAGCTTGGAAGGGACCACCTTCCAATTCTACAAGTCACAGAATCTGATGGGATCGAATCAGTGTCAGCATAGACTGGTCTCCCACACCAGTTTAAGCCATAGCCAGGTCTGCTATCTTAGTATATTTGTCATGGACAGTGAAAATCATGCTAGAGTAGTCTCAGCTCAACCTTTATAATAGAAACATCAATAGAGGATTCTGAACAAGGAAAAGAACAGTGTGAAATAGACGGAGTTCATCTCTCTTTAGACTTATGTTTAGTAGAATATACCGGAGAAGAAAGAGCAGGCTATTAACCCCTTAAGGACACATGACATGTCTGACACGTCATGATTCCCTTTTATTCCAGAAGTTTGGTCCTTAAGGGGTTAAAGGACTCAAACGTCTGTGTCAAATATCCTGAAACCAAGGCAAAAACGATTATATTCCTTGTAGCCAGGATTTTGCTAGCGTCAAGGTAGGAGCAATTCGACTCATATTTAAACCGTGAATTTCATATGGGTTATGCACCTGAGCCTGCAGTCCTGTCTGAGAATTCCACATCATTAACACTAATCATCAGCACATGATCTGAATTGAATATGTGTCCCACACCAGGCTAAGAAAGAGCCAGATCTGATTTGTCTATTTGTGCACAGAAAGTATTTTACTAAAGAAGCCTTGGCATTACAGACTTTCCTTGAAAACCAACTGAGAAAGCAGTAGAGAATTCATAACAACAGATAAGTTTAATTTGGGAACCGGCTTAGACAGGACTAAACATGTAATTAAACCATCTGCAGAAAACAATATAAATAAATGAAATTTTAGAGAGCTTTAAAGATAAGACTTCAATCATACCTTCAAAACTTCTGACCCGTGTGGGGGGGCTGGCGACACGGGAGACCTTCACTGCCGAGCATCCATGCTGACAAGAAGTTCTGCACAGCATAACTAGGCAGATCCTTCACATTTGGCGCCATTTTCGGGGAGTTCAGACCGCGCATGCGCGATAGCGCGGTCGGAACTCCGGTGGAACGCATAACCACCCGGGCGTGCGTTCCACCGCTGTGCGCATGCGTCTCCACCGGACAGTGATTAGCCGCCACTAGAGACCGCCTCCCTGCTTTGCCCGTGCTGCACGTGGCATACACCTGCTCTGTAAGTCAGCAGGATGTCTTCTGGCCATTCAGCTCTCCACCCGGGAGGCTATCAGACTGGATCCCCCAGGCAGCAACCCATGTGCCTCACCATTCATCATCCACATTCCAGATGCCTGACCGTTCCTGTTGGAACAAGAAAGAGAACTGAGGTCTCTGGTCTGGTTGGGCCTCTTTTTTTATGTTAATTATTTCTTTCAGATGCTTGGCCTAAGAGAAGAGTACATCCCAATTGCACTGCCACCATATGCCAGGAAAATACTATTTCCCAGGTAAAGATGATTTATTCTGTCTCTGAGTTGCTGCTGAAAGTCATCGTTGCTTTCCAATGGGAAGATGCTGTTACAGGATTAAAATGTCAGATGACTTAGACCAGGTTACCACAAGGGTTTAAGAATTCACCTACCCTATGTTGATCTGCACAAGATCCCAGGGAAGTGTGTACTACTCCAGTAGGTGGATGATCTTTTAATAGATGCAGTCACTAAGGAGATGTGCCGACAAGCAACTTATTAAGTGTTCTTGCATAACAAGACCACTTAATGTTATCTCACATACATACATACATACATACATACATACATACATACATACATACATACATATATATATATATATATATATATATATATATATATATATATATATATATATATATATACATATAATTTTTTATAATTCTTTATTTTTGGAAGCGCAATGTTATGTACAAGCTCAAAATATGACATGCCTTTCACAAGAAGTATAGACACAGGTATATGCTGAAAAGGTCAAGATGTTGTGCACTTTTTTTTGTATGGTGTACAAGTAAGAGTATACATGCAGAAAAAACAAATGTCGCTGAGTAGTCGATTTATACAAGATAAAACATTTCTAACTATGTGTTGCGCTTCACAGGCTGAGGATATATGTCTAGCTTAGGCAGTACGATAGTATAAATGCTGAGATGCTTTGAATGAATGTCTGCTTATCGTGTGTGAACGCCCCAGGACCCCCACCGCAGGTGGTCAACTACCAGTATCCCAATTGATGTTGAATGCGTTTCACATGTAATAAGGCTGAAGGTACTACATAGTCCATGTTATGGAGGCAGAAGGCTGGAGAGTTCCTATTTGGCATAATGTTTGCCTTATCCAATATCCTCCAACTGTTAGGATTGTCTTGTTGCGAGTCAGCCGTCAATCCCTGCGGTGCCGCAATGAACGTGCTGCAGGTCAAATCCAGGAGAGGGAGCGTTGCTGTGCACCGGTTGCCTGCAGCCTGGACCAACCTGAAGGTATATCTGCAGGGTCTGGTTGGCGTGAGCTGGATAAAAGCTGTTTGCGGCTGTTCACCTCCTCCCGGCATCCATTTCGCGTGTTGCCCCGAGCTTTTTTCGGGAACATAAGTTGGGCTGGTGGCAATGCGGTGAGTATTTGTGTTCTCGTCGCTCTGGTTGCCCTTTGCATGTATTTAGGGCCCATCTGGGATTTGCGGTAGTTGTATCCCGCAAAGTGTAGCAGCTAGCAGTTTCCTTAGGGCGAGTTAGTGAGTGTGTGCCGCCATTTTAGACGTGGCTTGCGTCCTGGGCTGTGGGTCGGCAGTTCTGTGGGGTCCCACGATCTCTTCCCCGGTAGCGGCCCCAGGGCGAGGGATGGGATCACCCCCGCCGGCCCAAAGAGGGGAGAACTGGGCCTGGTACATACGGTTAGGTGAGTCCAGTTTTATACCACTGTGCAGGATAGCGGGGCAGCGGCCGTCCGCCCCGCTCACCGCCCGAGTAGGCCTCATCCAGTGAGAACAGTGTGTATCTCCCCGAGGGACTAAAACAGTTGCTGCTAGCCTCTCCTCAGGACCGGAGCTCCGATGGGTGTAAGTCCATAACTTTTGGTGGTCAGGCATGTTCAGGAGTTACTATTTTAGGCCCCCCACATATATATATATTATTAAGTTTTCTTGCATAGCAAGTTCACTTAATGTTATCTCACATATATAGTATTATTAAGTGTTCTTGCATAGCAAGACCACGTAATGTTATCTCACATATACTGTATATACTCGAGTATAAGACTAGTTTTTCAGCACATTTATTATTATTATTATGATACTTATTATTATTATTATTATTATTATTATTATTATTATTATTATGTGTTCTTGCATAGCAAGACCACTTAATGTTATCTCACATATATATTTAAGTGTTCTTGCAAAGCAAGACCACTTAATGTTATCTCACATACATATTATTAAGTGTTCTTGCATAGCAAGACAACTTACTGTTATCTCACATATATATTATTATTAAGTGTTCTTGCATAGCAAGACCACTTAATGTTATCTCACATATATATTATTATTATTATTATTATTATTATTATTAAGTGTTCTCGCATAGCAAGACTACTTAATGTTATCTCACATATATATTATTAAGTGTTCTTGCATAGCAAGACCACTTACTGTTATCTCACATATATATTATTATTAAGTGTTCTTGCATAGCAAGACCGCTTAATGTTCTCACATGTATATTATTATTATTATTATTATTATTATTATTATTATTATTATTATTAAGTGTTCTTGCATAGCAAGACCACTTAATGTTATCTCACATATATATTATTAAGTGTTCTTGCATAGCAAGACCACTTAATGTTATCTCACATATATATTATTATTCTTATTATAGCCAAATTTACCACCCTAACTCCTCCCACAGTTTTTACACTACATAGACAAAAATATACCAAAATGTGCAGATTGTTCCCGATCGGATTGCTATTACTTTGTGGAACGTTTCGCCGAATGGTTCACGGAATACCGTCATTCTCGAGGCAAAATTGGTCCCATAGGAATGAATGGCAAAATGTTCAAAGCTAGAGTTGGTAAAAGCTGAAAAATCAGGACATGATTTATAAACTGCCACCACTCCCTCATTTTCAAGCCCAACTACACAAATCTTATATCAAAACGTTCAGCTATCCCTGCTGCCACTAGAATTGTCCATGGCTAAGCCATAGTCCTGATTGTTTTCACAATATGACCATTTGTTTGCAACTCACGCCGTCCATTGACATTCATTGAAACTCCACTCTGCAAAGCTCACATGTAAAGGGCAATTTCTAAACTGCGACTGTGTCTTCATTTTTAATACTTCAGAGATATACTATGTATCAAAATGTAGGCCTGGGTCTTGTGATTCTCACAATATAAAGCTCTTCGCTGTAGAATGTATAGTTTTTAAAATATGACAGTTTGAAGATGGCAACCGCCAAAATACTCTGACCTGTGCCAGGCTGGAGCAGCAAGTGATGTCATAGACAGGGCCTTTTGCGCCTGCTAATGTTTTTATAACTGTATGTTTTTTTTTTTTTTATTCTTTATTTTCTGTTGTGCAAGGTATAACAATAGGCTTACTCAGCCATGATAGCAGTCGTAAGCGGTAACAGACAATAATCAAAACATGGCATATGAATAGACGGCACAATTTTTAGGTTTTGTTGAGAGAAAACGTAGACAGTAGATTGACATCTCAATTAACATGTGAGTTTTCCTGTCTGTCATGCACAATTTTAAGGAGTTAATATAACGAGTTAAATATAACAAGAGTTAACCGTTGCTAGGGTTAAGTTAAGTAGGTACTAGCTGGGGAGGCTATACATATTAAGCTTTGATATAGCAAAATCTAGTAGTACGATTTGCAGTAGCTTAAAAAAAAACAAAAAACACTATGTATACTTGTTAGAGAGACAAATAGTAAGTTTACAGAGTAGATAGCTTTAGTGAGTTGTCTTTAAAGCTTGGAGCGTAGACATACAAAAAATAAAATAAAAATATATTATGTTAGTTAACGCAAAGGCGAGGTTTACTCAATATAGCGTAAGTTTAACAGCTTATTATAAACTATAAAGCTTGTACTATATATGCAGTGTGATTAGCTATGCTATCTTGCTTAGTATACATGCAGGATTAACAGAGCACATTATGCCTTATAGTGCTACAGCAGCAGGTGGGAGTCTAGAGAGCGAGACAGAAGGAGAGCAATATTCTGTCATGTTAAAGTCTAACCCCCATTTAAGTTTTCCAAAGGGTTCAATCTGGGTAAGAAATCAGCTTAGCAATTGCATCCTTTATGGCTCTGGAGTTACATAGCTGCACATTCATCCCATACCAGTGCGGGGCTTGAGTCCCAGGCTGTTATTCAGGCTGTTGTTCAGGTCGGCAGAGTGGAGCCCAGATGAGTAGACAAACCTGCTCCAGCTTTGCCTGTTAGCAGACACCGACCTCTCAAGGATTTGGCCTCTGGCTGTGTTCAGGTTCAACCACAGTGGGGTAAGCTGTTGGGATTTGTGGGTCAGTCGTGTGGGTCTCATGCTGTGCTTTGCCTCCCATTGTTTGCGTGCTTGGCGCCGTCTGTGTGCCGTGCTCGACTTCAGTGGTTCCCTCCGCTTTGCTGCCATGTGTGGGGGTGAGACTTGCTTGTCCCTCCGCCGCCATCTCACGGCTCTGTTCCCCGCTGGGGCTGCAAACTGTTGCTGTGGGTTGAGTGGCAGCTGTCGAGGTGAGTGGCTGTCCAGGAGTGTTGGGGCACTCTGTAGCAATTTTTGCTCGAGCTGTAGCCAGAAGTTATTGAATATTCGGTCCAGGTTGGACACGTAGTCGTGTTTCACCTCGTGGCTGTTTGAGGTCTGCGTGGTCTCCGCCATTTTAGGTGGGCCTCTCGGCTCTCCGGCTAACTTCCCAGTTGTTTCCGCCATGCCAGGGAGGCTCCCCATAGGTGGACCGGGATCACCCCCACCGGTCCAAGTGGGGGGGTTGCGGGGTGCCCGCTTGTAGCAGACGGTTACCGGGCACCTCCAGGCTGGGAGGTCGGCTGCCTCTCCTGCCCGACGTATGCTAGGCCGCATGCTCTCGCGGGCATGACCGTCTGTCTGTTGTCCGCTCATGGGCCGCTTCACCGGTTTCCCGTGAGGACTGAGGGTTAGTAAATCTCTTTGTTGTCCTATTTTGGAGCTGTTTGTGGTCAGTAAATGCCTTAATAGCCAAGATTAGTGAGGAGCTCCAGCAAGGCACGTCTACCCTCCATGACAGTCAGGCCCCGCCCCATAACTGTATGTTTTAACGTAACTGTGAAGCACTTTGGGCAACAACGTTGCAATTAAATGTGCTATATAAATACATAATAACAGTTACTCCGCCCACTCCAGTTGTAGACTACTGGTGGAGGCAAGAACACTTCACACAATTTCCCCAGAAATTGTAGCTTTTCTAGTGTATACCACTGTTTATACTCACACATAACTACTTCAGTTTTATCAATGAGGTTTACCTACAAACAATGGGCACTGCTATGGGTACTAAGATGGCACCCCGATATGCTAATCTGTTTATGGCAGATCTTGAACAGCGATTTCTAGTAATACAGCACACCAAACCATACAAATATTATCGCTATATTGATGATATTTTCATAATTTGGACTGAAAGCAAAAAAAAAAAAATCTGATACAGTTCCATGACTCTTTCAACACATTCCATCCATCATTTAAACTAAAAATTGAATATTCCACTAGATCTGTGAATTTTCTGGACACCACTGTGACATGTAAAAATGGCACAATCCACACCTCGGTTTACAGAAAACCCACAGACAGGTGCAGTTACATACACAGCTCCAGCTTCCACCCTTCCAATACTAAGCAGGGCATCATCTACAGCCAAGCCACTAGGTACCATCTCATATGCTGTGATTCTAATGACCGTAATTCCCATCTAAATGTACTCTCCCAATATTTAAGACATAAAGGCTACAAACCAAAGACTGTTACCAAACAAATCAACTCTTCTATAAAAACTCCACGTACGTGCCTGCTACAGTACAGAGAGAAAAAAATATCTACACTTGTGGTCACCTACAACTCAGCTCTTGAGGAAATATGGAAAATCATTAAAGACATACAACCAATGTTAACAGAAGATGAGACTCTGAAAATTTTTTCTCTGAAACACCCATTTTGGCCTTCAGACAACCACCAAACCTCCAACAAAAATTAATCAACAGGAAGCTGCCCACTGATGGTAAGAATAAAGAAAATGGGACCAGTCAATGCAAAAAAAAAAACAGCCACACACAACAATAAAATATACAGCATTAAAGGTTCATACTCATGAACATCCAGCAATGTGGTATGCAAGATTCAATGCACCAAATGTCATCTAGGATGCTACATTGGGGAAATCACCCAGCCATTAAATGGCAGAATGAATATGCACAGGCACTCCATTAAACACCACAAAGAAGAATCCTAGTGCACTCATGTGGGACATCACTTTACCCAGCCTGGCCACTCACTGAAGGACCTAAAAATCAAAGTACTGAAAGGGGTTTTTAAAAATACCCAAGAAAGAAAATTTTTTGAAGTCAGAATGATCAAATGGCTTAACAGCAAGAATAGAAGACTAAATATTGATTTGGGTTTCCTGTCCCAATACCAACACTTTACATGAACACTCCCCCAAATTATCTTACAGTTCTGTCATATGTATCAGCACTTTAAAACGCATTCCAATGTTTATTCTATCAATATATATGTACTATGTAGACCTTTGCTTTCCCATACTCTTGTGCATGTATGCTTTTATAATTTGTGTACGGGATTATGGAAGGGGGCGCACATTTAAAGTGAGTAAAGTTTTGATACATAAGAGTCGGTTGAGGTGTGCTGAAACCGACGAGAGGTTAGGCCTGCAAAAACGAGGGCCAAAAAGTATGTAACATTTTATTTATTACAATAACAACATTATTTAGACATATTATAGAAAGCGAGCCTGATTTCTTTCTCTGGATTTGGAATGTACCGGTTGTATGCTGAGGATTTCCAGCGTCCCATTTTCTTTATAATATGTGTTGGAACTTGACTACTTAATGTCCTGAGAAGGAATTTGGATTGAGGCCAAGTCTAAGTAACAAGGAACAAATGTATAGCATGAACTGTTTAGTAGTAAGTGGCTTACCTTGAAGAGACAACAGGGGCAGTTCTGGATTTCGAATTTGCTGGTTCATTATCAAATTATCCAGCACTTGGACTGGGCACCATTTAGAACTGGTAGGGAAGTAGTTAATCTCCACTGGGGGGCCTGCTTGTTTTGTTTTTGTACGGGGGATTGCTAGTATGTAATGATCATTTACTTTGGTTAAGTTTCTCTGTTTAAGACAGATGTCAGTGTCAGATATTTTCTCTACTGAAAACTCTTTGGGTCTAAGAAACCCGAAAAAGGCCAAATAAGCTGCTGATTTAATTACCAGGTTAGTGGAATATTCAAAAGGACTTTTGTCTAATAACTTGGAGATTTATTTAAAGATGTTATTTATTTAAAGATGTTATGGTATGGGGAGTCTTTTAAGGGATTTTTGGGTTTTTAGTCTCTGGATACCTTTTAGAATGTTTTTAATTGGGTATGTGGATAAGAAAGGAGTCTTGTTTGGGAAAAGAGTAAGCATGAAGTGTTGTATCCCTGTCAAGTATAGTTTGATGGTTTGATGGTTTTAACGAGAAGTGGCAAATACCCATTTGTCCCCAAATATTGCAGCGTACCCGGCAGTAGCTGCGGCGTCTGTCCAGATAACCGGGGAATCGTCAGAGATGGGGGGGATGAATAATGACCTACCGTTCCATGAGGATAAAAATAGATTCCACATTTTTAGGTCAGCCCTTGCAGGACCGTCTAGATTAATCTCAGTGTCGTTGTCAGGGAGGCCGTGTAGGAGAAAAAGTAACCTAGAGATGAAAGACCTGCCTTGAGGGATAATTCTCATGGCAAAGTTAAGAGAACCCAAAAGAGACTGTAACTCCTTCCTGGTGCATGAATGGTGCAGGTGTGAATGTGACTTAGAATCCTGTCTACTTTGACTTGAGGGAGGCTAGCTTGCATGGTTACGGAATTGATTGTGATACCTAAAAAGGTTATTTCTGTACTGGGACCTTCTGTCTTATTTGGGGCTATCGGGACTCCTAATTCCTCAAATAGGGAAAGTGCCCTTTTAGACTGTGTGGTATGTAGTAGTGAGGTTCAACGTACAGAAAATCATTGAGGTAGTGAATCACTACTGGGCACCTGGACTTGTTAAGTAGTAGCCAATTCAAAAGTTTCTGTGAATATGTCAAAACAATTTGGGCTACTTTTAGAGCCGAATGTCAGTCTAGTTGCAAAATAGTATTTCTCTTCCCACTTAAAAGGAGACTGATCCCGCCCAACGGCCGAGGAGTCCCAAATGTGCATGTGCGGCAATGCCGCGCATGCGCATTGGCACACCCCATAGGAAAGCATTGAAAATGAATTTCAATGCTTCCCTATGGGGAATAGAGCGACGTTGGAGGTCCTCACACAGCGTGAGGACGTCCAGCGGCGCTCTAGCACAGATAATCTGTGCTAGGGACCAGGAAGTTCCCTCTAGTGGCTGTCTAGTAGACAGCCACTAGGGGAGGACTTAACCCTGCAAGGTAATTATTGCAGTTTATAAAAAACTGCAATAATTACACTTGCAGGGTTAAGGGTAGTGGGAGTTGGCACCCAGACCACTCCAATGAGCAGAAGTGGTCTGGGTGCCTACAGTGTCCCTTTAACGCCATGTAGGCGCCAGAGCGACTGCTTAATTGGTAGCAGTTTGAAAGCATTTGAGATATCCGTTTTGCTTAACCAGGCTGCCTTACCAAAGTTGACGACTGCTTGCATGGCATTGTCTATTTTAGCATATTGTAGTGAGAAGTCTTCTGAGTGTATAAGGGAATTTAAGTTTGGGGAGGTGGAAGAGTAAGGTGCTGAGAAGTCGATTATTAACCTCTTTTTGTTATTAAATTTACCCGTGGCTATACCTAGTGGGCTCGTTCTCCAGGAAGTGAAAGGTGGCGTGGTGAAGCGTCCTATCATAAAAACATATTCTACTTCTTTGTTGAGAAGATCATTTAGACTGGCTGGGTCAGTTATTGCAGACTGTAGGTTGGGGCATTCTACTAAACCTGTGTGAAAGCCTCTAGTGAAACCCGAGATGAGAAAGTCAGCCAGCTGTGAAGAAGGATGTTCAGTCAAGTAATGTTGTAAATTAGGTATGTTTATTGGCGTTATTGCTTTCTTAGGGAACAGTTTGTTTGGGCACATTGTTTTTGCATGAGCCCTGAAACAGATTGAACAAACATGGAGTAATCTACAGGTGCTATAGCTACATCCCCCCGTATTAAAGTTATTACAGACTTGTGCTTTCCCAAGAAACACTATAGGTCTGCCTAATCTCTTGTCTTTCATCTCCCTTTGATTAGCAAAATAGTCTGGGTTTGTGTTACTAGTAGACGGACCCTCTGCAGTACTAGGACAAAGGTTTGCTGTATGAGAGGCTGAATAACATATTGCACATGCTGGTGTTTTGAGCACCACAAAATGTCTACAGAACAACTCTGTGTCCAATTGACTCCAATCAGTGGGAGTGTTGCACTGAGCCAGTGACGCAGCTGATCTGGCTGAAAAGGACGTATGGTAGTCGTAGAACGCGTAACCGCCATATTTGTAAGCTAGTTCCACCAGTTTGTGCAGATATAGATCCAGCTCTTCTCTACGGTGTGGAATAGAAGAGCAAATTGCATCCCGAAATAACCCAAAAGCTAAGACGAATTCAGGAATATTTAGCTTCTTATTGAGCTTAGGGTCTCTAGCTTTCATTACCACGGATATATCTTTGAAAGTATAAGATCTGTTCTCGATTATATCCTGTGAGGCAATGAGGAGGGAAGCTAGATTAACATCTTTCCCTTCTAGTATGTCCCGTTTTAGATTTTGTGGAATTAAATGTACTGGATTAATAATATTAGTTGTTTTGGCAGGAATAGGAGTTGAGTTACCTCCTGAGCCGGTTTCTGGTTGTCCTAGTGGAATTTGAACTTCCGGAATGCTAGTTTGACCAGTGGCTTCCAGGTTATCTAACCTGTTGTTAATAGCAGCTACGGTAGCTACATGCAAGGTTATCATACTCCGTAGTTCTGCCAAACTGTTCTGTATTGTACCATCAGAACTAGGGCTTGGTAACTCATCCACATTTTGGGTGTTAAGTAAACGGAAGAGTTCGGCTTTCCTGGCAGTAGCCGTTTCCTGGCATGTTCCTTCTATTCAGTTTGGCTGTGATTTTTGGAACAGTCCATGATCTGTAGTAGCTGGATATCGTATTGAGCTGTCTTGGCTGCCAGGTCTGGACGGAGTGCTGGCAAGTGATAGTTCATCGTCTGGCACTGAGGCGTTAGACATGCTATGGGCGTGAAAGAAAAAGTTCCGGTTAGCAAAAAAAAAAAATAAAAAAATTATATATATATATATATACCGTGTTTCCCCGAAAATAAGACCTACCCCGAAAATAAGCCCTAGCTGAATTTTAGGGGTGGGCTGCAATATAAGCCCTACCCCGAAAATAAGACCTAGGCATTTTACCTTTGCGGCCCGGCGGGACTTCCTTCTTCTATGAGGAGGAGGGGGAGGAGCGTTGCGGGCCGCGGCATCGCGCAGCATGATGACGATGTGCGCAGCGTGATGACGACGTGCGCAGCGCCGTCAGTCTGCCTTCACGGATCTTCAGCGGAAGGATCCATTCCGGGCGGTGAGGCACCCACTGGTCGGACTCTTTGAACTGTGAGTAGATACCGGTATTTTATGTCTGGGACTTAATTAATTAAAGGGGGGGGGGGTGAATTAATTAAAGGGGGGGTGAATTAATTAAAGGGGGTGAATTAATTAAAGGGGGGTGAATTAAAGGGGGGGTGAATTAATTAAAGGGGGGTGGATTAATTAAAGTGGGGGTGGATTAATTAAAGCGGGGGTGGATTAATTAAAGGGGTGGTGGATTAATTAGAGGGGGTGGATTAATTAGAGGGGGTGGATTAATTAGAGGGGGGTGGATTAATTAGAGGGGGTGGATTAATTAGAGGGGGTGGATTAATTAGAGGGGGGGTGGATTAATTAGAGGGGGTGGATTAATTAAAGGAGGGGTGGGATTTATTAAAGGGGGGGTGGATTAGTTAAAGGGGGGGTGGATTAATTAAAGGGGGGGTTCAATGTACATACCGGTACCGTAAATAAATAAGCCCTACCCTGAAAATAAGCCCTAGTGTGTTTTTTGTGACTAAAATTAATATAAGACCCAGTCTTATAGAGGGGGTGGATTAATTAAAGGAGGGGTGGATTAATTAGAGGGGGGTGGATTTATTAAAGGGGGGGTGGATTTATTAAAGGGGGGGGTGGATTAGTTAAAGGGGGGGGGTGGATTAATTAAAGGGGGGGTTCAATGTACATACCGGTACCGTAAATAAATAAGCCCTACCCTGAAAATAAGCCCTAGTGTGTTTTTTGTGACTAAAATTAATATAAGACCCAGTCTTATTTTCGGAGAAACACGGTATATATATATATATATATATATATATATTTTTTTTTTTTTTGTGTGTGCTGGTTGACTAGCTAGTGCCGTTCCGTGGCGAAGCAATTACGCTAGGTTGGTGACTGGTGAGGCCCTGCTATGTGCAAGGCGGCTTGAGAGGCTCTATGAGTTAGCGCAAGGGGATTTCATGGCCACCGAGCGTTGTGGCGGGGTGTTGGCCTCTTGGTGAATAGTAATCAAAAGATAGAATGGGGGTGACAGGTGAGGCCCTCTCTATACCATTTGTGAGGCGGCTAACTATGATTTGGCCCAAGGGGCGTAGTACCTTTGAGTTAAGGATGGGTGTTGGCCTCGCGGGACCGCTGACTTAAGGCAAGAGAGCCGGGAGGAGATTATCGCTATTGGGCTCCTATCAACCTGACAGCCAGCAACCTAAACTGCGAGGGACAAAAAATGCGAGATTGAGCTAAAAAAACAAGCAAAAAATAAAAATTTAAATTGCTTGCTATCCTTACCTGAACGTGAACTTGAAACAGGTACTTGAGAAGCCCAAATGAGTTGTCAGGGGCTGCCGTTGTCTGGTAGGGCGGTATTTTTTACCTAAACTGAAGCCCCCATTTGCAAAAATGGAAGAAGGAGTAAGGGAGTGGGGGAGTAAGGGAAAAAAATAAAAAAATAAAACGGTAGCGGATTATAACCAGATCAGCTAATGCTTATAATACTGTTTAATTAGAAGAGTGTTTTATAATTACATAAGGTAAAATATATGTATTGAATGTATCCTGCTGTTGGATAATTAAACGGTCTAATAGTCTATTAAAATGAAAGTTTAAAGAAAGGAATTTACTAACAAGACTGAAAAAAAAAAAAAAAACGTGAAACTATGCGTAATTGTAGCCACGTATGTTGACAATTAACCCCTAGAAAGGAACAAGAGTAATTGCGCAAATAAACCTCAAAAGCACATTGATATACATTTTTTTTTTTAATTACACAACAGAGGGATATAAAATAATTAGCGTAGGCTGATCTTTACAGCACCCGTGGATAACACTAAAATAATACCAGTGAAAAGAATTGCATTTTTGACAGCCCCCCTCCCCTTCAAATACCGAAGAATATGTAAGGAGGTTCCTCGTCCCCTACGGTCAGTAATAATAAGTGTTTAGCCGGATGGTAATTCTAGACAAATGATTTAGACGAATGATTTAGATGAATGATTTAAACGTATGATTTAGACAAATTATTTAGACGAACTATTTAGACGAATTAAGCTTTGAATTGCGGACTTACAGTTTTGGTGGAAACTGCCGACTGGGTCCTGTTGGTGTGTTATACTCACAAATCTTCGCGTGAAAGTTTGCTGACTGTTGGTTTAGGCGCGTCGCAGCAAATTGACGTCAGAGGTCTGCGTGCACCGGAAGCGAAAGGGGAATTTACGGAATCGACGAAGACAGGTAAGCATGGGGTTTGCTGGGTTTAAATAGGGCTTAAATCCCACACACAACTTCAGGCATACGATATACATATAGATAGATAGATAGATATAGATAGATATAGATAGATATATATAGCTATAGATAGATATAGATAGATAGATATAGATAGATGTTCTATATCCCCCCATGTTCCATATATATATATATATATATATATATATATATATATATATATATATATATGTGTGCATTTATATTTGAGTATATGAGTTCATGTACATGTATGTATATGTGATTATGTTTATGGACATGTGTTTGTGCATTTGCATATACATATTTATGTGTGTGTGTATGTAGTATAAAGTGTACCATCTTCTGCACTGTCTGCTTGTTTGTTTTTCTTCTCCCTCTCCCCCACACTCTGCTCTTCAGAAAGATATGTATGACCCTCTGCAAAAATGGTGTCTATTTTCTTTTTTTGAAATTTAGAATGTTTTATTTTGTAATGGTAACAAATAAAAAAGGGGGTACAGAAAGAAGAGAGGGGGGGATGGGGTATTACACAATGATTACATCAAGTCATTACGGTATAAGACATAGTACTGCACAATATAATACATAGCCATTTACAGTATGGACTATCACAAAATACATTTAATATTTTTGTCTTTATCTAGGTAAGTTGTCACCAAATAGCAATACTGCGTCATTATTAAGTGTGTCACGTGATTGTCTCAATATTCCTTGTATCGTGTCTCTATGTGTTACTCACTTTCTTGACTTGGGTCTACTTAAGTATGTAGTGTTCTAGGTAAGAGCTTGTTTTGCTATAATATATCGACATATGGTAATGATCTCTATTACTATTTGGTTACGCTTTTGGCGGATACAGGATTTCTAGCCAAGGACACCATGACTGTTCTATATGTTTCGCCTTCGTGTGGGATTCAGCGGAGAGCAATTCATATTTATAATATTGATGTAGTTTGTCCAGCAGTTCTTTACGTGATGGACAATACGTGGTTTTCCATTGTTGGGCTATAAGTGTTCTGGCTGCTAATATGACGTGAGAGGCTAGTCTCTTAGCTGCTTTATTCCATAGTGGTGGGAAGAGCAGCATAAGAGCTATCAGCGGTGTAAGGAGTGTAGGATAGCCTACTGTGCTTTGTAAAAGGGATTGAACCTGTAACCAAAGTGGTTTGATCACGCTACAATCCCACCATATGTGGGTCATACTACCCTTGTCTACTCCGCATCTCCAACAAAGCGGGTTTGTCTCGGGGAAAATTTGGTGCAGTCTCTGTGGTGTCAGGTACCATCTATAGATTACCTTTTTGTGAGCTTCAACGTGAGAGAAACAAGATGTGATCCCTTTGAGGGCGTTTAATGATTGGAGCCATTGGTCATTCGAGATATGTGGTATTCCCTCTTTTTCCCATTGGGATACATATGTGAAAGAGTGCGGTGGCCTGTCGCCTAACAGAGTTTTGTAACAAATGGATAAGGCTTTGGGTTTAGTCGGTGAAGAAAGGCACCTATTGAAAATAATTATCGCTTGAGCTTCTCGGGGTGTTGGTGATGAAGTTTTCACCGATACTTTACTGTTCATCATGCTCTTCAGTTGCAGGTATTTAAATATATATGATGCTGGTAGGTTATACTTCTCCTGTAGGTCAGGGAAGGGTAGGATTTTCCCTTGGGAGCAAAGATCTCTGATATGGGTGATACCATGAGCATTCCACGGTTTTAATGATAGGCCTTGAGTAACCCCTTCTAGCGCCCCCAACGGGGCATATGCACAGAATTTCCCTTTGTCAGACATTATGGCTAGGACCTTGTCCCAAACTTTCATAGACAATTTGGTGGTAGGGTATAGCCCTCCTTTCTGTTTTCTATATGGTGATGGAGACCACAGAATGTGTAAGAGTTTGTGCGGAAGTGATTTATCGTGTTCCATATCAACCCATTGTAGGGTATGCTTAGGAGTGTGAAGGCGTATGGCGGCTTCTAGGAGGGCAGCTTCATAATATGCAATTAATTTTGGGAAACCTAGTCCTCCGTCTCGTTGTGTAAGTTGCATTAGGGATAAAGGCAATCTAGCTTTTGCTTTGTTCCAAATATACTTGGTTAGAATCGATTGGAGGTGTTTCAGTATAGATGGTGGTATGTACAGTGGCAGCATTTAAAATATGTATAATATTTTTGGCAATAGAACCATTTTGATAGAGTTTAATCTGCCTAGCCACGATAAGTGGACGTGTTTCCATAATTGAAAGTGTGAGTTACATATGAGGTGTAGCGTTCCATAGTTGAGGGACACCATTTGCGGGACATGTAACGTTAATTTCACGCCTAAGTATGTAATGTATTTTTGTCTCCAATCAAAGTTGAAGTTTTGGCGTAGCACGTTTGTTTGTGATGAAGGTATGTGTAGTAGTAGGGCTTGTGTTTTAGTACTATTGAGTTAATAGTATGATATATGACCATATTCTTGTAATGTTTCCATAATTCGAGGTAAAGATATCTCTGGTGCACTAAGGGAGAGTAAGATATCGTCGGCAAACATAGATAGCTTGTATTCCTTCGTGTTGATATGAATGCCTGTGATGAGCGGGTCTTGTTGGATTTTGTACGCTAAGGGCTCTAACGCTAGTATAAAAAGTAAAGGGGACAGAGGGCACCCTTGCCTGGTACCGTTCGTTAGTGTAAACGGGGTTGATATGAATCCTGATTGGTATACTCGAGCAGTGGGGTGTCTGTATAGCGCCATGATACCTTGTATGAATTGTTGTGGGAAGCCAAATTTAATTAGTACTGACCTCATGTATGTCCAATTGAGCCTATCAAAAGCTTTTTCAGCATCTAAGGCTAACAGGAGGCTTTTGATCCCTGTCGTTTCGATGTGGGAGAGTATATTAATAATTTTCCTGGTATTATCAGAGCCTTGTCTCCCTTTAATAAAGCCTGATTGGTCGTTATGTACTATGTGTGGTAAAATGGGGTTTATCCTATTGGCTAGTAATTTGGCATATAATTTGGTATCACAATTTAATAGGGAAATCGGCCTGAAATTGGAGCATTGGGTCGGGGGCTTTCCTGGTTTTGGTAAAGTTGTAATATGGGCTTGGAGCATATCTGCGGGCATATAACCCGTAGACATTTTGTAGACAAGTGTTAAAAAGAGAAGTCAAATGGGGCACTAGTATCTCTTTGAAGGTATAATAATATAGGTTTGTAAACCCGTCCGGTCCGGGTGATTTGTGTTTCGGCAGTTTGTGTTATGGTGTCTAAGATTCCTTGCGCGGTAAATGGTCTGGTTAATTTCTGGCATGAGACTTCCTTGCTTATTAGAATCGCGACTCCCCTTTTTTTCTTCTTGTAGGTACTATGATAGCTGATCGGGAAGTGAGTGGATGTAAGTTTGGGGTGCTGCGCCGTTTGGAAGTGCGTTTCTTGAAAGAAAGCAATATGTGCTTTATGAGTTTTTGCTTCTAATAGAGCCATTTGTCTTTTATAAGGTGAATTGAGCCCTTTAACGTTTAACGATAATATGTTGAGTGACATAGGAGGGGGTATCCAGTGTCTATGTAGATGATCTCTTTAGGGGGTTATCTTGAGTGTAAAGACAGTGGAGTGTGATGTAGTCAGATACACCATAGCGGCTATAAATTGATAGCCCATCGTAGACATATCGCAAGGTGGTGTTCAGAGTATACCGATAATGGATCTTTGTGTAATAGAGGGAAACTTGGAGGGAGGGTTGGACAGAAAACACAAAATTAACTATGTACAGAACAAAGGTCTCTATGGTGAGACCTGGGTATGTCACTTTCAATCGGGCACTTAAGCCCATGGGTGGGGTAGAGAATCCCAATTTAAAATAAGGTGTACGCTATTGTTAGTAAGCTTGATATACTACCTCATGTCTGGTTCGGCCCATTAAACGTGAGAAAACTTGTTAGGTGTTGAGTTATTATAAACTGCAGCACATCAGTGAATGTACATGTATCAAGGGGTTGTGTGTCACCTGTTAATTTCACGGGCAGGCTTTCTAGGGTATTGAATTACACAATGCTAGGTACATTTAACCGTATACTTAATTTACACATACGTAATTTACACATTATTCATGCAGTATATAGCTATTTAGGTATACATTGTTTTGTGTGAGTTAAGTAAGGTTCATTCTCAGACATCCTATTAGTTTCATTGCTTCAGGTCATCTGATATTAACGTAATAGTAAATATATAGTAAATATATAGACATTTTGCGTTGTATGGTCTATTATAGTACATGACCAGATTCATAAAACTCCCACATGAGATAGCAGGTCTAACTCTCTGCGTCGCATGTACGTCTAAGATATGAGGCTGCCAGATATGAATATTGGCGGGTATTACTAATATTTCTACTAGGCCGATCTAATTAATAGCTGGCCATGGTTCATTAGACAGCTTAATGGAAGGGTCGAAAATTTCTAGCATAATATTTTAACTCTCAATGAACTATGTGTAACTAAGTCATAACAGTAGGCTTATTTCTTAACATTGTATTATAGTATCGGTCGGGCTGTTATCAGCGAGATTTGTGGGAAACTAAACAGGAGTGCATAAACTGGTTTCTATTATTCTCATATGATTTTTTTTGTGTTTTTGTTTTTTTTTTTCTATTTGTTTGTAGACATTGCTAAAGATTTTGTTAAGTTTTACATCATACGTAGTGAGATACAATTTCTAATTAGTGGGGTAATAGCTGCTTGATCCAAGGAGACATCTGACTGCTATTTTGGGGTCAAGAAGGAATTTTTTCCTAGTTTGTTGCAAAATTGGAAGCGCTTCAGACTGGGTTTTTTTGCCTTCTTTTGGATCAACAGCAAAAGCATATGTGAGGAAGGCTGAACTTGATGGACGCAAGTCTCTTTTCAGCTATGTAACTATGTAACTATGTAAGTATATACATATATATATATACAATGAATGTGTTTTTCGTTTTTTGTTCTTTTTTTTTTTTTAGTGGAGATGGAGGTAATATCACTCCTATCCGAGCTCGAGGCCGGCGACAGGTTCCCTCCAGCGCCATCTTGGATTCGGCGTGGCGCGCGAGCACATAGCCGAAATTTGCATGGAAGGCGCTTTTAGTTTAGCTTTCTTTGCCGATCGGTGAGCCATCTTATCTACCGTGTTCACAGCTTGTGTAGAGGTAGGATTGGAGCGGCAAACGGTTTCAAAATATATTCTAATCGCTGTTTAATGGGATTTTCGTGCTGAGCTGATCACTCACACGACCATCTCCTCGAGCAGTCAGGCCACGCCCAATGGTGTCTATTTTCTAACAAACCTGTGTCTTATCTGCACTCATGTCACGTTAACCCCTGTATCACAACTCAACTTTGAATTCTATGTGTTGTCTTGCTCAGAAATGCTTCAGACTTGAGAAAGGAAGGTTCTCCCGAAAGCTTGTCATTAAAAAATTGTTAGTCCAATAAAAAAGGTATTACAAGATACGAATTGTGTATATATATATATATATATATATATATATATATATATATATATATATATATATACACACACACACACACACATATACACATACATATATTTTTTTACACACAATATATATATATATATATATATATATTTTTTTTTTTTACACACACACATATATATATATATATATATATATATATATATATATATACATATATTCACACACACACACACACATATTTGTGGTCAGGGAAATAAGCCGTATTGACGTTAGACCTTATAATGAACTAAAGTCAGTTGTGGTGTTCGGGCGGGCCTGTAAATAAAGAGGGCCCACCAAGATGTAAGTGAATAGAGGGAGTGGTGGGTGGGGTGACCAGCCTGCGACAGCCCAGTATAGAGGTAGGTTTGAGTATATATAAGCCGGTAAATCCGCTCCCACAATTCCAGGCTCCGCCTTCCCATTTGTGGTCAGAAAAAAAAAAACAAAAAACTTATTGACGTTAGACCTTATAATGAACTAAATTTGGTTGTGGTGTGCCGAAACCGATGTTCGGGCGGGCCTGTAAATAAAGAGGGCAAAAAAAGATATTTAACCATGTCACTATAATACATGACAGATTGTTACAATATACATGCAAACATAATTGTAACTTAATTAGCTAATTCTAGAAAGGCTTGGCTTAGCTCTTTCTCTGGCTGTGGTATATATTGATCGTAAGCCGATGATTTCCCTCGTCCCAGTCTTTTAATTATGCATACTGTAATGTTTTGGCTTGAGGCAGCCGTTTGCCAAAACATTACGTATGCGAAATGAATGGCCCGTGAAGGCTGATGGATCGCTCCCTATTTTGTGATTAGGGTTTTTATGTCTGACATGAATTTAGAAGTTGTCAGTGGGTTGCCGTGTAAACGTAGAAGAGGAGCGGTCTTCTCTTGACTGGTGTGAGTTGACAGTGATAGGTCTAGTAATTTAACTGCACCCCACTTGTTGCCTGTGGGGAATAGGGGTATGTCAATGGATGGCCCCATTTGGTTTGTTTTAATCGTGTGTAGGGTCAAAACGTAGTGGTCACCTACTTTGTTTATGTCTCCCATTGTGAGCATTTTGGAAGTGTCAATGGTGTTCCCCACTGTAAATTTGTACATTTGTTAGGCCAGATAACCCGTAAATTGCCAGAAACATAGTGGTTTTGATGGTGGTGTTAGTTTCTATTTCGAAAGGTTGTGAGTCTAATGTGTCAGATGAGGCTCTGAACCTTCCCCATCTATCGGTTGTTGTTTTGTGTTTTTTTGGGGCCTTCTAACGTAGGATGCCTTTCAAGATGTTTTAATTGGGTTTGATGATAGGAAGTAACTGTGGATGGGGTATGTGTTTTTAAGATGGTATTGTATGCCTGTTAGATAAAGCTTTATGATATTGTGTTTGAGTTTTAGATTTAGGTGGCAAAAAGTGGTAAAAGCCACCATAGTATCTAAGGTGAACGAGTTTGTATTTGATATTCTGTGGTAAATCTGCTAAGTAAAGTAAGTGCTCGATTGTATAAACGTCTATTGTTTGCTGATAGTGCTGTTGTGTCCGTATTTTCCCGTGTGTCATTAGTGTTGTTACTCCAGGACAAGTTCCTGGAATAGCGGTGATGTGTTAGGGATTTACTTGGCTGTAGGATGTTCTTGATAGAAACCCTGTAGTTTGCAACGAGAAAGGGCGTCGGCTGCTGTATTGTTCCTGCCTGGTATGTGTTCACAGATCAGGTGGGCGACCAGGTAAGACGCCACCTGGCCTGTGAGTCTGTGCACGGTGGCTTTCCAGGAAAAGTGCTCCAAGTCAGGGATTAGCAGAAGCGTAGTCAAGGAAAGCCAAAATCAGGGAAGCCAGAGATCAGAGTAGTCCAGGAGGAAAGCCAAGGTCAGAAGCCAGAATCAGACAGGAAAACTGGAATGCAGAGACAGGAACCAAACAAGGGAACCAGAGTCAATTAACTGACACCCTTCCCAGGGTGAGGCAGGCTTTTATATCCAGCCAATTAATATGGGATACAGGTGTGCTAGAGCAGCCACGGGTAAGTTCAGCTCCCAGTGCTGGAAACAAGGTGAGGCCACCTATTAAAGCAATACATGAATGGCTGGATAGCACAGTAGCAAAAGAGCAGGATTCATGAAGCCAAAGTCCAGGGTTCAAATCCCCTGCTGGGCACTCCTGGGGTGACCTCATCTGGCAGTGAGAACCGTGACAGGTGGAAAGTGTGTGCTGCTGCTTACCATGTGAGCCTCCTAACTAGACTTATTATTGTCAGGGAAGAGGACCTGCCTATGGTAATGATAGCTGCAAAACTGCAATTATACTGGTGATACCGTCGTCATGATAAGTTTCACTGTTTTGACAAACTCATATGCGTGTTCAGCGAAGTCTCTCGAGTATGACAATACCACTCGTGTAATGGTTTTATGGTGTTTTGGCTGCCACTATTGGGTATATTTCGAACTGGGTCGAAGTACCGTTAGACGATGGCAGAGTTGTAGTTCTATAGGCCATACTCTCTGAACCATTTGTTGCCAGCAATTGCTGAAACCCTAAATGTGCTGTTGCGGTCAGAATGAGAGAGGCCGTAAGCTGCTGTGTTGTGGTTTCCCAGTATGTGTTCATGATGTGAGTGATAGTGTTTTGTTGCTGCCAACCCTGTGGGTCTCCTGACGAGACTCCTGATTAAAAGAGACGGGTGTCCGAGTCAAATTCATTTAGGGAGAACAAGTTGGGTACTTCTATAGCAGCCCGCGTGAGAGGTGTCAATTCCCTATGGACCGACAACGTAGAGAAAGAACGTAAGTGAGCGTGCAAGCGTGAATTGATCGAAATGGTAGAATGTCTACCTAGGGTGGACTATGCATGGGTCACGTAAAAAGGGTCACATCTCTTGATGTCCTGAGACTAAGGGGTTTTGCGTGCCCGATGTGTGTGACAGTGTATAGTGATATCTGAACTATATAACCTACTCTGTAGAGATAAGCATAGGTGTCTTGAAGGCCTACTTACGTGTAATGAGGGTAAATGGCTAGCGTTAATCCAGTGTTATATATACATTTAACAGCGTATTACGAGATAAACCTAATATGGCCTTATCACATACATAACAAATTTTAATCATGGTAATCTATATATATATATATATATATTGTATGTAAAATGTGAGCCTGTAACAAGATCGTATAGTTGGCAAGTAATTACCTGATACGTGGGCCTGTGTTGGTCTAACATGAATTTATGCAGCACAGAGGCGGATAAGGGAGTAGTGACGTTGGAGAAGATAGAAATTTAAGGTAATAAAATTGATGTTAATGATAAGCTAAGATGAGAGTGTTTACTTGGAACGTAATGTGTGTTGATAATTCCGGCACTGTTGTGACCTGCTCCAAAGGTATTTGAAGTAAGCAACGCCAATGACCATTATGTAACAATATAATTAAATCGACATTTATACCAGTTAAGATTAACGTAATTTAACTGAGTGTTTATCCCCAATTTTGAGAATGATGATACTTTAATTCAGTTTTTTGCGACACCTGGCCATATGGGGGACTACTTTGATTTTGCATGGTGATAAATCTAAATGCTTAGGGAAGACTGAATGTGGGAAATTATGTTATGGCTGACTGACATCGACTGATTATCATAGTGAGTTAACTGAACTACTGGCATATGTCGTTCTAGGGCATGCACAGCTTGTTCGGGGTATATGCAGTCTTTCAGCCGTCGCCAGGACTCCACACTTTAAGCTCAACCGTCAAGCTTAAGCAAGGTCCAAGGCCTTGGAAGTGTCAGGGACAGAGGATTCAACTGGGGATGTGGGATGACCGGTTGGAGTGTCTGGCGTTTTTGTAAGGGAATTTATGATGAACGATGTATGACAAGTTTGTGTAGAACTGTGTTGCTTACTAGTGCCGATAAGCGAAAATATTAACTAAGTAGTGAACGGTGAGGCCCTGCTAGCTGCCAAGTGACAGTGAGAGGCTCTACCTATAAATTGGGCCGTGTGGGCTAGTGGCTACAATGCGTTGTAGTGGGTTGTTGGCCTCTCAGTGGCTGTAAAAGAGTCAATACGAGTGGCCATGACATGTGAGGCCCTGACTGTAACCCTGTAGAAGAGTATGCGAGGCACTAACTATGAGTTGGGCCGTTGGACAAACCTCTGTGTAGAGGTGGGAAGTTGGCCTTGGAGAATGGTTGTAAAGGTAACCATGTGTGCGTGAACAACCTGGATAGAATTGGAGAGAGAAGGACTGGAAAAGGTACCTGATGACCTTAACGATTGTGCTATGGATCGCAAGAATTAGAAGGGAAATGCCATTATTATTAGAAGGGGAAATGTGCACTTTACAAGCAGAAAGTGAAAAGGAGTGTCCGATTTACAGGTTGTATGTGTCGGTATGATAAAACGTTATAAAATGTTAGGCTTTGGATCGCAAATATACTGTGTGCTAAGATGCCAGTCAATATCCCGATGGATAGCCTGAGCCTAAAGTAACTTGTCATCACTATGTCATTAATATCCCGTAACATATGATTGAATTATCATGGAAGACCTTGTGAGGGTCTGACGTGTGGCGTTAAGTCCTTTGCAATTATCAAAGGTTTGAATTAGTATGCGGCGGACGTACTGAAGGTGCAGTGAGTATTTAGTAGATATGTTAATGGCTAGTCTTGACTCACATTTGAATTGATTTACGTAGACGTGTTTGATTGGTAGTTGATGTATTTAGAACTTGCCTAATGTGAGTTTGACATCGTCATTGTGACAGAAGGATGATCAGTACTATTGCCTGTATTGCACCCATAATTAATGAAAGAGTTCACCTTAATGGTTTAAGCTGGAAGATACAATATTTAAGCTGGTAAATCTTGCCGCATGGTATAAGTAGAACTGAGTACTTCTTCCACTGACGACTAACTTGAAAAAACTCAAGGAAGTGTGCCGAGGATAACTTGTATACACACACATATATATGTGTATATACACACACACACATATATATATATATATATATATATATATATATATATATATATATATATATATATATATATATATATATATATATATATATATATATGTGTATACAAGTTATCCTCGGCACACTTCCTTGAGTTTTTTCAAGTTAGTCGTATATATATATGTATATTCGGGGCCATTTCAGTATAGTATGAAATAGCAAGTGTGTGTATACTTATCACCATAATATTAAAAGTCGGTAGAGGTGTGCCAAAACCGACGTGTGTGGTAGGCATGTAAATAAGTGGGCCTACCTTAAATAGTATTGCATAGAGGGAGAGGACTGTAGCGGACTGGGTCCTATACCAGAGTACGCCCCAGTTTCCTGGAGGGCGCTGATGGTTCACCTCCAGCCCAGTGATTATGGCCCTGGGGGTATTGCCCTTTAACCCCTTAATGACACATG
Source organism: Pelobates fuscus (assembly GCF_036172605.1). Classification (NCBI taxonomy): domain Eukaryota; kingdom Metazoa; phylum Chordata; class Amphibia; order Anura; family Pelobatidae; genus Pelobates; species Pelobates fuscus. The sequence goes on from NC_086320.1 coordinate 251,856,599, forward strand.
ACATGTGTGACATGTCATGATTCCCTTTTATTCCAGAAGTTTGGTCCTTAAGGGGTTAAAGACAGTATTTGGGCATGATGGATTTTTAATATGTGGCTACTGGCCCTTTAAGCACAGTGTATGGACTTCTATTAGACTGTTAATAGATTGTGTATAGGAAGGTGTACCCCTCCCCCGTTTCCTGTCCCATTGTTCTCCAGCAGGGCGTTGTCCCAGGCACACTGCCTGAACTAGTTTGGGCTGGAGAGCCATGCTTCACCTAACTTTTAACCCCCATAACTCCCGTACCCCTGGTCCGATCTGGGTGAATTTTGAATATGTTATTCACCCAGAGCAGGGCTATCAGAGGATACCACATGTACCCTATGTATTTGGGGTACATCTAGAAGTTGCAGAGTAAGGCTTGGGTGGGCGCCTATATATTAGGGGAGTAAGACATGGGGGGCAGCCTATATATTAGGGGAGTAAGGCATGGGGGGCAGCCTATATATTAGGGGAGTAAGGCTTGGGGGCACCTATATATTAGGGGAGTAAGGCTTGGGGGGCGCCTATATATTAGGGGAGTAAGGCATGGGGGGCAGCCTATATATTAGGGGAGTAAGGCATGGGGGGCAGCCTATATATTAGGAGAGTAAGGCATTGGGGGGCAGCCTATAGATTAGGCCAGTGAGGCATGGGGGGGAGGCTATAGATTAGGCCAGTGAGGCATGGGTGGGGGCAGCCTATATATTAGGGGAGTAAGGCATGGGGGGCAGCCTATATATTAGGGGAGTAAGGCATTGGGGGCAGCCTATAGATTAGGGGAGTAAGGCATTGGGGGGGCAGCCTATAGATTAGGCCAGTGAGGCATTGGGGGGCAGCCTATAGATTAGGCCAGTGAGGCATTGGGGGGCAGCCTATAGATTAGGCCAGTGAGGCATGGGGGGAGGCTATAGATTAGGCCAGTGAGGCATGGGGGGGCAGCCTATAGATTAGGCCAGTGAGGCATGGGGGGAGGCTATAGATTAGGCAAGTGAGGCATGGGGGGTATAGATTAGGCAAGTGAGGCATGGGGGGGGGCAGCCTATAGATTAGGCCAGTGAGGCATTGGGGGGCAGCCTATAGATTAGGCCAGTGAGGCATTGGGGGAGGCTATAGATTAGGCCAGTGAGGCATGGGGGGGCAGCCTATAGATTAGGCCAGTGAGGCATGGGGGGAGGCTATAGATTAGGCCAGTAAGGCATGGGGGGCGCCTATATATAAGGGGAGTAAGGCATGGGGGGCAGCCTATATATTAGGGGAGTAAGGCATTGGGGGCAGCCTATAGATTAGGGGAGTAAGGCATTGGGGGGGCAGCCTATAGATTAGGCCAGTGAGGCATTGGGGGGGCAGCCTATAGATTAGGCCAGTGAGGCATTGGGGGGCAGCCTATAGATTAGGCCAGTGAGGCATGGGGGGAGGCTATAGATTAGGCCAGTGAGGCATGGGGGGGCAGCCTAAAGATTAGGCCAGTGAGGCATGGGGGGAGGCTATAGATTAGGCAAGTGAGGCATGGGGGGTATAGATTAGGCAAGTGAGGCATGGGGGGGGGCAGCCTATAGATTAGGCCAGTGAGGCATTGGGGGGCAGCCTATAGATTAGGCCAGTGAGGCATTGGGGGAGGCTATAGATTAGGCCAGTGAGGCATGGGGGGGCAGCCTATAGATTAGGCCAGTGAGGCATGGGGGGGAGGCTATAGATTAGGCAAGTGAGGCATGGGGGGGTATAGATTAGGCAAGTGAGGCACTGGGGGGGGGGGCTAAATGAAGAGTTAGCAAGGAGCCGGAACGGTCTGCAAGGAGCAGGGGCAGCAAGGAGCAGAAAGGGTCTACAAGGAGCAGGGGCAGTAAGGAGCAGGAAGGGTATGCAAGGAGCAGGGGCAGAAAGGGACAGAAGGAGCACAAAGGTATAGTTGAATAAGGAGCAGAAAGGGACAGCAAGGAGCACAAAGCTAAAGTAGGAGAAGGAGCAGAAAAGGTCTGCAAGGAGCAGAAAGGGCCTGCAAGGAGCAGAAAGGAATCAGAATGAGAAAGGAGCAGAAGGGCGCAAAATAACCAGAAAGGTAAAGGAGCAGAAGGAGCCAAATATAGAAGTGAACCCTCCACTTTATTCTGGACACCACATCATAAGGTTTTGATACCTGGGCCTGGCAGGGAAACTCTGGACCTTCTCATCTCCCCAGGTAAAAAAAAATATCAGTGTTAATGTGTTCACTTTTATTTACTGAGTGTCAGGAAGCACAGAGTGCCGCTGGGTAGGGGTGTTGCTGATTGGCTAGAGCGGTCAGCTGGCACTTTAAGCCAATCAGTAGCTCCCCATTCATAAAAAAGTAAAAAAAAAAATATGAACCAGGAACTAGCGATTGGCTTAGAGCGTCAACTGTCAACTCTAGCCAATCAGCGGCACCCATGCCTGACGTAAGTCTGCACTTCCTGACACTCCGTTTCAGATGCCGAATACCACTGAGGGACCTAGAGCTGGAGGAAGCCTTTGGGGTTAAACCATTTGAGAGTGTTTTAACCCCTTCAAGAAAAGAGCACCCAGGGGCTTCCTGGCATCATAAAATTTTCATTTAGATGAAGTTGTTATGGTGACCACAATGTTCATTTAATTTGCTTAAAGGAACACTATACAGGGAGTGCAGAATTATTAGGCAAATGAGTATTTTGACCACATCATCCTCTTTATGCATGTTGTCTTACCCCAAGCTGTATAGGCTCGAAAGCCTACTACCAATTAAGCATATTAGGTGATGTGCATCTCTGTAATGAGAAGGGGTGTGGTCTAATGACATCAACACCCTATATCAGGTGTGCATAATTATTAGGCAACTTCCTTTCCTTTGGCAAAATGGGTCAAAAGAAGGACTTGACAGGCTCAGAAAAGTCAAAAATAGTGAGATATCTTGCAGAGGGATGCAGCACTCTTAAAATTGCAAAGCTTCTGAAGCGTGATCATCGAACAATCAAGCGTTTCATTCAAAATAGTCAACAGGGTCGCAAGAAGCGTGTGGAGAAACCAAGGCGCAAAATAACTGCCCATGAACTGCGAAAAATCAAGCGTGCAGCTGCCAAGATGCCACTTGCCACCAGTTTGGACATATTTCAGAGCTGCAACATCACTGGAGTGCCCAAAAGCACAAGGTGTGCAATACTCAGAGACATGGCCAAGGTAAGAAAGGCTGAAAGACGACCACCACTGAACAAGACACACAAGCTGAAACGTCAAGACTGGGCCAAAAAATATCTCAAGACTGATTTTTCTAAGGTTTTATGGACTGATGAAATGAGAGTGAGTCTTGATGGGCCAGATGGATGGGCCCGTGGCTGGATTGGTAAAGGGCAGAGAGCTCCAGTCCGACTCAGACGCCAGCAAGGTGGAGGTGGAGTACTGGTTTGGGCTGGTATCATCAAAGATGAGCTTGTGGGGCCTTTTCGGGTTGAGGATGGAGTCAAGCTCAACTCCCAGTCCTACTGCCAGTTTCTGGAAGACACCTTCTTCAAGCAGTGGTACAGGAATAAGTCTGCATCCTTCAAGAAAAACATGATTTTCATGCAGGACAATGCTCCATCACACGCGTCCAAGTACTCCACAGCGTGGCTGGCAAGAAAGGGTATAAAAGAAGAAAATCTAATGACATGGCCTCCTTGTTTACCTGATCTGAACCCCATTGAGAACCTGTGGTCCATCATCAAATGTGAGATTTACAAGGAGGGACAACAGTACACCTCTCTGAACAGTGTCTGGGAGGCTGTGGTTGCTTCTGCACGCAATGTTGATGGTGAACAGATCAAAACACTGACAGAATCCATGGATGGCAGGCTTTTGAGTGTCCTTGCAAAGAAAGGTGGCTATATTGCTCACTGATTTGTTTTTGTTTTGTTTTTGAATGTCAGAAATGTATATTTGTGAATGTTGAGATGTTATATTGGTTTCACTGGTAAAAATAAATAATTGAAATGGGTATATATTTGTTTTTTGTTAAGTTGCCTAATAATTATGCACAGTAATAGTCTGCACACACACATATCCCCCTAAAATAGCTATAACTAAAAACAAACTAAAGGGGGGCGGGGCCGGGCGGCCATGCTAGCAAGCTGCAAGTCACGATGGCTCCAAGGGAACTCGTCTAATAATGGGCAAAAACCCACCACATTCTGCTTGGAACCCACTGGAGGAGCGTGTTACCTGGCCCTGGAGTGTCCTGGTGCAGCTGGAACACCTGAAATCGGGTGGACTGGGTCCTGGTGAGATGCTCCAGGCTGGAAAAACTGAGGCCACCCCGGGAGGGGAGTGGGGCGGACGGCCGCTGCCTCGCTTCACGCACCGGCAACTACTGAGAATCAGGGGTCCCCGGCCCCGTTTACCCCCCCTCTGGGCCGGCGGGGGTTATCCCGGTTCCCACCGGGCAGGCAATATCTTGGCAGTCCCTCTGAGAGACTCACCGCCGACAGCTACTATGCGGCCCATACAAAATGGCCGCTGCACCCAACCTATAACTCGCTGGAAAAAGCGCGCTGAGAGAGAGCTCCCACAACACATGGCCAGAACTAAGACCACCCAGGGCTTATTGCCGTAACCACGACGGGACAACGGGGACCCGCGGTCCTGCTGACTACTCACACAGCAAGCAGACCTACTCGACGGCAGCGGACTCAGCGCCTACCTTGCATGGGCACGCCTCACAAGAGCTCCTTATATCCAAGACCGCAGACGAACATAGGAGCATCATGCCCACACTCACCTACCGGCTGGGTTACAAGACCACGGAGGCTCAGGGACACTTTGACCTGCAGTGGGTCCCAGGGTCGCAATGGACTCAGTGGAGCCCTAAGAGAACTATCCTTGTGCCTGAGTATTGGATGCTGATCGACGCCATGCCTGATCACAACGGGTATCCCAACTGGCTACCTTAACAACTGAAGCTCTGGCGGTGGCTACCACCAAACGGACATATCTGATCCTAATACCACAATTGAGGCGGCAGCACACGATGGTCTTAACAGCATGATTGGAGCAGATGACAACCCAGCATGCCACAACCTGCCTGGTGGCACAATATTTACTCACTTGAGTATTCACCTGAAAATAAGCTGTTTTCTTTATAGCTTATGCATATGTTTAAACATTTGTACTATACTCACTCGCCTAATTAATCTCTTAAATAACTACTTGTTACTAGCTAACCTTGATACATACCTAAAAATGTGCATATTCTCATGCCACTGTCTACCCTTTTTGGTACTCTTGAACCACGCTACTGTGGCGTCTGTTTGATACCCTGTAACCAACTGCACAACTAAAAATAAAAAAATTAAAAACAAACTAAAAACTACTTCCAAAAATATTCAGCTTTGATATTAATGAGTTTTTTTGGGTTCATTGAGAACATGGTTGTTGTTCAATAATAAAATTAATCCTCAAAAATACAACTTGCCTAATAATTCTGCACTCCCTGTAGTGTCAGGAATACAAACATGTATTCCTGACACCATAGTTGTGAAAACGCTATTCACCCTGGCTTTATGTGATAATGACTATGCTCCTCCCCTTCATGACACTGTCAAAAAGGGGCCAAGCATAGATGTCATTACAATTATGCCCTCCCCCCTCTCCCCCCCGGAAAAATTTCTGCGGACGCCCATGAGGAGGGGGGGAAGTCCCTTTTAAAGGGTCATAGCCCCTCCCACAACTTCAGACCCCACCTTCCAATGTGTGTTCGGGGCCATTTCAGTATAGTATGAAATAGCAAGTGTGTGTATACTTATCACCATAATAAGAAAATTCGGTAGAGGTGTGCCGAAACAGACGTGTGTGTGGTAGGCTTGTAAGTAACTGGGCAAGATATTTATTACGAAAACACAAGACATGGAGTTAGCAGATTATGGTGAAATTACACAAATGCATTCCTTAATGCATGTGTCGGCTGAGGTATGCCTTGTAGGTGGGGTAGTACTGCATAAGTACCTTGTGACCCCACTGGCTGGTCTTAGTTGATGGTAAGCTTAATACGTAGTGATCCTGAATTTGTACAGGTTAGAATACCGTAGGCAAAGCTTAGAATTGCGTTGCCCTGTGATGGTAAATTCTCTGGGTCATAGGAAACCATAAAAGCCAAGTATCTGGTGGTTTTGAGAATGGTGTTTGTAACTGAACACATGTGGTGTTTGAATGCCCGGGAGATATAACTTAATAATGTTGTGTGACATTTATTTTGATGTGGCAAAAAATGGCAAAAAAAGCCCCCAATGTTGTATTCTTGAACCAGTTTGTAAGGTGGTGGTCTGATATGAACTTTGATATATTCTGTAAGCTCCGTCATAGCAGTGTGCGCATTTTATGAGGGCCAACTGTGTGAATTCCTGCTGTGACTTAGCAACTCTCATATTCCATAGGTAATTCTTGGAGTTGGGGAGCGATCGTGGCTATCGGTGAGGCAGTTGTTGGGGACCTCCTGAATGCCTGAAACTGAAGACTAGATAACTGGTCAGCAGTTACTTCCCGGCCACCTACCCCATAGCCAACTGTACCCTGAGATTGCAGCAAGCCCTGGGTTAGCCGCTGCATCGGGGTGACTACATATGTAGATGACCCTAGTTAACCCCTTAAGGACCAAACTTCTGGAATAAAAGGGAATCATGACATGTCACACATGTCATGTGTCCTTAAGGGGTTAAAGACAAATATATGTATAGGGAAGAGACACCTAAATATATTGTGCCTAGGTGAGTTCCTGCTGGGCGTCCGTCCGCTATAAGAACCTGAAGTATGTAGTAGATTGCGACAAAATTGCAAACTTATGTCAAATTGTAATTCCTATGCCAGATGTAATAGCTCAAATGAGGGGCTGCCATTATGCTATAGTGGTCGTATGCAACATATGAAGAGTGTGGTCATGAATAAAATTTCCATGGTATGATAAGGTCATGGTTGCCCCTGTAAGCTGGAATTACTTAACAGCCTAGATGCTGGGTAGGGCCGTACCATAGGCATTGCACGTGCATGGCTAATGTGGTAACTTGTACCATGGTTGCCCGAGCAGTCCAATAGCCATGAAAGTGGGAAGGACCCTATCATATGATGTATATGAACTGGTCTAATATGCAGTGGTGATGTGGGAATAGTCCAGTATGGAATTGACTGCGACCCACATGATAACTTCAGTATGTATCGTATGTGGCATGTTGCGCGCGTCGTCATTGACAATATGCTAGACTGAAGTAGTACAATGAGAGGTATGGGGAACGTCTGTTATGAGGGAATTATTACCTTCTGTGCGTTTGGCCAGGAGTAGGCCGGGTAGGTAGGGTCGTGAGGACAGCTACTGTGTGGCCGTTTGTGGACAGTGCAAGATATAGCAGAAATATAATACTATAATACGTGGTTGATTTACAGGTAGAAAGCTGTGAGATGGCTGCACTTTACGCATGCATTCGAATCCAGCTGATATGTGAACTTAGTGCCCCAACGAGAGATTGTAAAAAATACGTATTTGTCCACTAAGGTTACCTGAATTATGTTGCCAAGGCCCCTAAATGGCTTTGTGTGAGGACTATGCATACGAGGTCGAGAGTGGCACAATATAGTTCCTGTGGTACTGGGAGGTAACGTAAGTGGAATTTAATGAGGTGGGTTGGTGGTTATTTTAAGATGTAGATCAGTTGAAAGTTACTGGTTATGACAGCGAAGCCATAATTGACATTTGGTCATAAGGATATCGTACAGCAACGTTCAATATGACATATGATCGTTGTAGGGTCTACACGGGGAACAGGATATAGGTGCTGGAATGCCATGACTAAATATACTGTATACCAGCTGAGTTCAATGACCTGCGGGTAGACTTACAGGACACCATTACTAGAAATATAGGCTGAGATATGTGGAATGCAGTAGTGTCTGTACTGACACAAGACCAGGAAGGTTATAACTATACTGATGAATAATTCCCAGTCTTGTGTCTCTGGCCTTAAGGACCACAGAGATATCACCCTATGTGTATGAGCGTTACTCTGTGGCATCCTGGGAGGGAACGAGAAGTGAGACGAGAATAACGTCTATGCCCTCCAGGATGTCCTTTGAGGTTTTCCGTTACCATATGGTTGGGTTAATGACTTAAAGCCCTAAGATGATGGGCATGTATGAATAACCTGGTTGGGAATGGGGAGGGCCAGGAATATCAGTTGCGAGTGGTTTCTGGTGTCACGACTGGATGGCTACGGGATACCAGTCTCTCTATCGTTCCCTGCCTCATGGGTATTACTATAGAGACGATCCTGGTATACAGGTTGGCATAGCTCTTGCAACTTCTGTTTTGTCTGATTTGTTATTATTGGCTTGCATAAGCCTGTATAGTTCTGCCTTGCAGGCCGTTGCAGGAAAAAGGTATACTACGTCTGCGTAGCTCGGCCGTGAATCATGGGATGGTCCATGATCTAATCAGATGAAGGACTGCTGATGTCCCCTTTCCGTGTGGGGGGTGGCATATTTGTTATTTTTTTTATTTTTTATTTTTTTTTTATTGACAGTTCGTATCCTTCAGGAACTTGGGACATACTGAAATATATACATGTGAATCGTGAGTTTAATTAAGGAGGGTGTTATAAGGTTGTTCTTTAACTAGTGCCGAGGTGGCGAAATTATTTGTTATACTAGTGACAGGTGAGTCCCTATTAAGTGCCAAGTGGCTGGGTCAGTTTTGATATGGTTGGCGCGAGGGGGTGATCTGCTGGGTGTGGGTTTACTGGTGGTGAGTTTTTGGTTAGTGGAGGGTTTGAACGAGTGATGCCCTATCTATGCAACATGTGAGGCCTCTAGCTATCTAGCAGTATAGCAAATGTCTGCCTGGCACAGTTTGTGCCCGGCATACATTAGTATTGAATGTCTGCTTTAACGAAACGTGCGTTGTTCATATAGTGAACGCACCAAAGGAAGTAATACAATACTCTTGTCTTTGTCTCAGTCTCTGAACCCTGCAATGAGAATCAGTATATAAGGTCACCGCATAAAGAAAGATATTCTTATAGATTGTAATATGGTCTAGAATCACGGAAGGAGGTTTGCAGATTTAATTAAGAACCATGGTGTGAGTATACGGTATACACACCCTGGGCCATTAGTTCCTGCTTTATCAGGTAGCATTGTAACGTAATTTTAATGGTATAATTAACCACCCGAGAGGAATATCATTCATCGTTATGCATTTTGTACTTATATCCACATATTTATTAATAACCAGTCCTTAATATTTTAAAAATTAGACTTTGGCCATACCTAAGCAATATCTTAATAAATCTTAAATCAACACATATAATTGACTTAAAAATAAGGCAAGTATAATTAACCCCTAGACCGCATAGAGTGGTATGCGTGTACTGCCTCTAGGTCACAGCCTGCATTGTCACTTGTAGTGCTAATCTTGGTCGTGCTATCCGGCTGTCAGACCTGCACCTGTGGAGGGAGCTGCTATCCGGCTGTCAGACCTGCAACTGTGGAGGGATCAGACATCCTCTGTATTATAGTGCCGGATGGATTTAATAGGACCAGACATATTCTGTATTACAGTGCTGGATGGGATTGATAGGGTTTGGCCGCCCCTGTATTACTGAGCCAGACATATGGGGGGGAGGGAGGGGAGAGCGGTAGGAGGAGAATGGGGTGCCGGGGAGGGAACAGAATATACTTAATACTTTAGATTAACAAGATTTAATAGATATGAACGCAGAACATGAGAGACATATTTGGCTGACATTGTATTTTTTTATGAAAAATCAAACATTAAAGCAGGTTGCATAGACATATGTTTAAGCTAATGGTGATTGTATATATGCAACCATCTTACAACCGAGCCATAACTGGCTTAAATTGTTTCTACAGTATGTGCCTCCTTATGCATACCTAAGTGTTGTGTGTTGTAGGCCGTGACTGCCCTGGGAGTGATGGGAGTAGTCTTCTTAGCGTATGTAACCTGTCTGCCTGCTTGGTTGAAAGAGGCAGGCAGCTGATGTACCAAGAACCTGTGTCGGCTGTATCTACGGGTATGCGCCGGTGTATGGAGGGAGCAACCCGGCATTAGATGCACCTTTTTGGTAATCCACCACCCTTAACTGTCCCTGAAAACTTCCCGTGACACTCTGCCGCAACGAGACTAACGCAAGCCAGTGAAGGCAGTTTGCAGGGATACCCCAGACCTCTGTGACCTGCGGTCAGTCCGTGGGTGGTCTGCTGTATCCCCGATTTGTGTAACCAGAGCCGGGGACCTCGGCGGGTCAGGCTAGGATTAACATGCAGACGGGTACAATGATACCCGTCTGCTGTACTCACTGTTTGGATGGGAAAGTCCCGTAACGAGTGGCGGAGTGAACAACCGACTAGCTGTCAGGAGAACTGAGTGCAGCGAAAAACAAACGTTCAGTGCTGGAAACCGGAAGTGCAGTCAACCAATCAGCCAAAAGTATGTCTGGACCAGCAGGTAAGCTAGGTAGGAGTGGAGAGTCCCTTTTAAAGGGACATAGCCCCTCCCACAACTTCAGGCCCCACCTTCTAATACACACACACACATATATATATAGATAGATAGATAGATATATATATACACACACACACACATCTTATTTAATAATTAAAGCAGATTTATGTATTAGTCCCTTTCAATCTTTATTAAAGACCCTAATGGAGTCTAATAGAGCCTGGATGGAGCCTTATTGGGCTTGAAAGTGGTAGTGGTGACTGATAACCCCCCCCCCCCCCCCCGTCCCATTTACAATCTGCTGCCCACCCATCCAATTTCTACTAAACCCCAGCCCCCCCTGTACAAAACCCTAGCCCCGCTGGTCAAAATTCCAACCCTCCTGTACAAAACTCCAGCCCCCCTGTACAAAACCCGAACCCCCCCAAAAAATAAAAAAATATAAGCTTCCAGACTCACACTTTACTCACCACGTGTATCTGGTGTCTTGCGTCTATACCCCCACTGGCCCCATCTGTAGCATGTGACACAGCAAAAACTCCGTAAAGGCGGAGCCTGTAGACGGCACATCAGTATGTGATGTTCCGCACCTCTACGCGCCTCCTGGACCGCCTCCGCCCTCCTCCATTCTCTCCTAGACTGCCTCCATTTGCTCCTGGCACAGCCTGCAAGCCTCTGGACCGCCTCCGCTTGTTTCAATTCATCGCCGCCCGCATCTCGGTGACCCGAGAAATGAACATCTTTGCCTGGCTGCAAAGATATTCATTGTGGGTTGCATGCAGCCTGTGGCCCACAAGTTTCATATACAGTCAAGTCCATAAATATTGGGACATTGACACAATTCTTATCTTTTTGGCTCTATACACCAACACAATGGATTTAAAAAGAAGCAAACAAGATGTGCATTAACTGCAGACTTACAGCTTTAATTTGAGGGTATTTACATCCAAATCAGGTGAACAGTTGTCAGGATCGGGACAGGGATCCAACACGCAGAGTACAGACAGTAGAAAGGTACGTATACCGGACCTCAGAATGGCCGGACTAACGTACGGAGATATAGAGAATGGTCAAAGGCAAGCCGAGGTCGAGGGAACGAGAAGACAGGTAAGCGAGGAACAAGCCGAGTCAAAGGGTAACAGAGATAAGCAGAGTAAAACAAACAAGCCGGGTCGGAACCAAAAGGATAACTGGAATACAAGAGCGCTGGGTGACTAGACAGGCTAGAACCACGACAGGGCAATGAGCAAATGGAAGAAGCACTGTTAAATACCCTGGCTCAGGAGAGTAGACACGCCTCCGACGAGTCCTGATTAGTCTCCAGACAATTGAGTGACAGGTCGGTCCGGGTTGGCGTCATGACGTCGACTGCTGGGTGTCGTGTTACAAAAGGAAGTGGATCCCTCGCGGCCGGCGTGTAAATGACCGGAAGGACCGCGAGGAACGGAGGAAACAGCCCTTCTGGACGGATAAACTTCTAAGTCTCTACCTCTCTCAGAGGTAGAGACTTCAGGTACCCTGACAGTACCCCCCCTCTCAGATACGCCCACCGGGAGTGAAACGCCCTGCGGAGGCGAGGAGCATGAACATCCTCTTGAGGTACCCAACTCCTCTCCTCAGGACCATATCCTTTCCAGTCGACCAGATATTGTACTCTCCCCCGGGATATTCGAGAATCGATGATAGAGTTGACCTCATACTCCTCCTGACCCTCCACCTTAACAGAGCGAGGAGAGGATACCGTGGAGGAAATTCTGTTGCGGACTAGCGGTTTCAGCAATGAAACATGAAAGGAGTTAGGGATGCGTAAGGCAGATGGGAGGGCTAGACGATACGCAACTGGGTTAATTCTAGTCAGAACCCTGTAAGGTCCAATATAACGAGGAGCGAACTTCATGGAAGGCACTTTTAAACAAATGTTTCTAGTGCTTAACCATACTCTATCGCCTGGAACAAAAACCGGAGCCAACCTTCTACGTTTATCAGCGTGTTTCTTAACCAGCATAGAATTGTGCAGAAGAATTTGTCGAGTCTGATCCCACAACTTCCTCAAATTGGCAACATGAACATCAACCGACGGTACCCCTTGGGAAGGAGAAACCGAGGGAAGAATGGATGGATGAAAGCCATAATTCATGAAGAAGGGGCTTGAATGAGTAGAATCACAAACGAGATTGTTGTGCGCGAACTCCGCCCAAGGAATCAAACCGACCCAATCGTCCTGGTGTTCGGAAACAAAGCAACGTAAATATTGTTCAATCTTTTGGTTGGTGCGTTCAGCAGCTCCGTTAGACTGAGGATGATAGGCGGAAGAGAAATTCAATTTGATACCCAGTTGAGAGCAGAAGGATCTCCAAAAATGAGAAACAAATTGGGAACCTCTGTCAGATACAATTTGGGAGGGTATCCCATGTAAACTAAAAATCTCCCTTGCGAATATCTCTGCCAACTCGGGAGAAGATGGAAGTTTAGGCAGGGGAACGAAGTGAGCCATCTTGGTGAATCTGTCAACCACGGTGAGGATAACAGTCTGTTTTTTAGATATAGGTAAATCGACAATAAAGTCCATAGCCAAGCAGGACCAGGGCTTTTCTGGAACCTCTAAGGGATGCAGGAATCCACATGGAAGCGTATGAGGTTGCTTGGTCTTAGTACAAACCTCACACGCACCGATGAAATCTTTGATATCCCTACGTAAAGCAGGCCACCAGAAGTCTTTAGAGATCAAAGCGCATGTCTTGCGAATGCCAGGATGTCCAGCCACCTTGCTGTTGTGGAAACATTGTAACAGTTCCAGTTGAAGAGCAGGAGGAATGAAATGTCGACCCCCGGGAGTCTGTTTAGGGGCTAGATGTTGCAGCTTTAAGATCTCGGCAAGTAACGGAGAGTGAATCCTGAGATTCGTGTTAGCGATAATATTGCATTTCGGAACTATAGAGGAAAGAACAGGTTCAGATATAGTAGAAGGTTCATATTGGCGGGACAAAGCATCGGCTTTAGAGTTCTTAGAACCAGGTCTATAAGTAAGTACATAATTGAAGTGGGTCAGGAATAAGGACCAACAAGCTTGTCTGGCGGACAGTCGCTTAGCCTCCCCAATATAGGACAAGTTCTTGTGATCCGTCAGAATAGTAACAGGATGTAAGGTCCCCTCCAATAAATGTCTCCACTCCTTTAAAGCCATAATGACCGCTAATAATTCCCTATCACCGATGTCATATCTGCTCTCAGGGCCAGACAGTTTCTTGGAAAAAAAACCACAAGGGTGTAGTGGTTTGTCCACCCCCAACCTTTGTGACAGAACAGCACCTACGCCTGTCTCAGAGGCATCGACCTCGAGTAGGAACGGCAGTGTCGTATCAGGGTGGACTAAAATTGGAGCAGAGGCAAAAAGTTCTTTGAGAGTCTTGAAAGCAACGAGAGCTTCAGTAGACCAAGTCTTAGTGTCAGCCCCCTGTCTGGTCATATTGGTAATAGGCGCAATAATAGAAGAGTATCCCTTAATAAAGCGCCTATAATAATTGGAGAAACCAATAAACCTCTGAATAGCCTTGAGTCCCTTAGGCAATGGCCAATCTAAAATAGACTGGAGTTTGTCGGGATCCATCTTAAAGCCTTCCCCAGAAATCACGTAACCAAGAAAGTCTATCTGAGACTGGTCAAAACTACATTTCTCCAATTTGCAGTATAACCCATGTTGAAGAAGTTTGTGTAATACCTTTCTGACTTGTCTGTGGTGGGTCTCAATCTCTCTAGAGTGTATAAGTATGTCGTCCAGGTACACAATAACACAATCATGTTGAAATTCCCTGAGAACTTCATTAATCAAATCCTGAAATACTGCCGGTGCGTTACAAAGACCAAAAGGCATGACCGTGTATTCATAATGCCCATAACGGGTATTGAACGCTGTCATCCACTCGTGTCCTTGCTGGATTCTCACCAAGTTATATGCCCCTCTGAGATCCAACTTGGTGAAAATTTTAGAGCCCTTTAGGCGATAAACAGCTCGGTAATCAAGGGGATCGGATAGGCGTTTCTGATGGTTATTTTATTCAAACCTCGGTAATAAATGCAAGGTCTTAGGGAACCATCCTTCTTTTTAACAAAAAAAAAAAACCAGCCCCGGCAGGAGAAGAAGATCTCCTAATGAATCCTTTGTCTAGATTCTCCCGAATATATTCCTCTAGAACTGAATTCTCTTTGGTGGATAGAGGATATACATTACCCCTCGGAGGCATGGTACCAGGTAGCAGATTAATTTTACAGTCAAAAGTCCTGTGTGGAGGTAGAGTATCGGCATTCTTTTTGTTGAATACTGCTTTTAAATCCAGGTAAATAGGCGGTATCTGTAAATCTGTAGACTGGGTAGAACTACCTGGTGTGTTAATTATACCCAATGGAGAAACCCTCCGTAAACACCTCTCCTGGCAACCCTGGCCCCATGAGAGTATCTCCCCTAACTCCCAATCAATAATAGGGTTATGTCTCTTTAACCATGGGTAACCCAGGACTATGGGAACAGAAGGGGACGAAATAAGCATAAGCGATAAGTTTTCCTCGTGTAAGATACCAACAGTTAAGTTAACGGGTATGGTTTCACGAAAGATAACAGGCTCAAGTAAAGGTCTACCATCTATGGCCTCAACGGCCAAGGGTGTATCCCTTAACTGGGATGGGATAGTGTGTTTAGTAGCAAAGGCCTGGTCGATAAAATTCTCAGCAGCTCCGGAATCTATCAAGGCCATGGTCTTTAGTACTCCCTTCTCCCAAGTTAAAGAAACTGGTAGCAGAAGCCTGTGATCTTTATAGTTATGAGTAGAGGACAAAATAGAAACACCCAAGGCCTATCCTCTAGAGAAACTTAGGTGCGGGCGTTTCCCGAGCGATTAGGACAATTCAGGCGTAAGTGACCTCTGACTCCACAATACATACACAATCCCTCCCTTCTCCTGTACTGTCTTTCCTCTTCTGAGAGGCGAGTATTGCCTATCTGCATAGGTTCAGGAAACAGTGAGGTAGTGGAATCAGGACTTTGAAATGCGGGAGCTAATTTTAAGGAAGGTCTAAAGTTCCTCTCTCGAGTGTTCTGTCTCTCTCTTAAACGCTCATCAATACGAGATATGAACGAAATTAAATCCTCCAAATTTTCAGGAAGCTCTCTAGTAGCAACCTCGTCAAGGATTACATCTGATAGCCCGTTCAAAAATACATCTATATAAGCCTGCTCATTCCACTTAACTTCTGCCGCCAAAGACCTGAACTCTAGTGCATAATCCACAAGTGTTCGGTTCTCTTGTCTCAGGCGCAAAAGTAATCTAGCTGCATTGACCTTTCTACCAGGAGGGTCAAAAGTTCTTCTAAAGGCAGCTACAAAGGCATTATAATTATATACTAACGGGTTATCATTCTCCCATAATGGGTTGGCCCATCTCAGAGCTCTCTCAATGAGTAAGGTGATAATAAATCCAACCTTCGCCCTATCTGTAGGATAGGAGCGAGGTTGTAATTCAAAGTGGATACTGATCTGGTTTAACCCCTTAAGGACACACGACATGTGTGACATGTCATTATTCCCTTTTATTCCAGAAGTTTGGTCCTTAAGGGGTTAAAAAACCACGACACTTCTCAGGTGAACCACCATAACGTACTGGTGGGGTAATGCGGGAAGAGGCACCTACAGTGGCTACCTCTAGGCCTGAACTCACAGGGGAAATAGAAGTAGTACGCGTCTCCTCTGGTGGGTTATTAGCACGAGATAATAACGCCTGTAGTGCTAGGGCCATCTGATCCATTCTGTGTTCCATGGCTTCAAACCTAGGATCGGAAGGACCAAGCTGACTGTTTGTACTTGCAGGATCCATTGGCCCTGTCGTAATGTCAGGATCGGGACAGGGATCCAACACGCAGAGTACAGACAGTAGAAAGGTACGTATACCGGACCTTAGAATGGCCGGACTAACGTACGGAGATATCGAGAATGGTCAAAGGCAAGCCGAGGTCGAGGGAACGAGAAGACAGGTAAGCGAGGAACAAGCCGAGTCAAAGGGTAACAGAGATAAGCAGAGTAAAACAAACAAGCCGGGTCGGAACCAAAAGGATAACTGGAATACAAGAGCGCTGGGTGACTAGACAGGCTAGAACCACGACAGGGCAATGAGCAAATGGAAGAAGCACTGTTAAATACCCTGGCTCAGGAGAGTAGACACGCCTCCGACGAGTCCTGATTAGTCTCCAGACAATTGAGTGACAGGTCGGTCCGGGTTGGCGTCATGACGTCGACTGCTGGGCGTCGTGTTACAAAAGGAAGTGGATCCCTCGCGGCCGGCGTGTAAATGACCGGAAGGACCGTGAGGAACGGAGGAAACAGCCCTTCTGGACGGATAAACTTCTAAGTCTCTACCTCTCTCAGAGGTAGAGACTTCAGGTACCCTGACAACAGTGTAGGAATTACAACAGTTTGTATATGTGCCTCCCACTTTTTAAGGGACCAAAAGTAATGGGAGAGATTAACAGTCATAAATCAAACTTTCACTTTTTAATATTTGGTTGCAAATCCTTTGCAGTCAATTACAGCCTGAAGTCTGGAACGCATAGACATCACCAGACGCTGGGTTTCATCTCTGGTGATGCTCTACCATGCCTCTACTGCAACTGTCTTCAGTTCCTGCTTGTTCTTGGGTCATTTTCCCGACAGTTTTGTCTTCATCAAGTGAAATGCATGCTCAGTCGGATTCAGGTCTGGTGATTGACTTGGCCATTCCACATAACTTTCCCTTAAAAAACTATTTGGTTGCTTTTGCAGTATGCTTCGGGTCACTGTCCAATGAGTTCTGAAGCATTTGGCTGATTATGAGCAGATAATATTGCCCGAAACACTTCAGAATTAATCCTGTTGCTTTTGTCAGCAGTCACATCATCAATAAATACAAGAGAACCACTTCCATTGGCAGCCATACATGCCCACGCCATGACACTACCACCACCATGCTTCACTGATGAGGTGGTATGCTTTGGATCATGAGCAGTTCCTTCCCTTCTACATACTCTTCTCTTCCCATCACTCTGGTACAAGTTGATCTTGGTTTCATCTGTCCATAGGATGTTGTTCCAGAACTGTGAAGGCTTTTTTAGATGCTGTTTGGCAAACTCTAATCTGGCCTTCCTGTTTTTGAGGCTCACAAATGGTTTACATATTGTGGTGAACCCTCTGTATTCACTCTGGTGAAGTCTTCTCTTGATTGTTGACTTTGACACACATACACCTACCTCCTGGAGAGTGTTCTTGATCTGGCAAACTCTTGTGAAGGGTCTTTTCTTCACCAGGGAAATAATTATTTGGTCATTCACCACAGTTGTTTTCCGTGGTCTTCTGGGTCTTTGGTGTTGCTGAGCTCACCGGTGCGTTCTTTCTTTTTAAGGATGTTCCAAACAGTTGATTTGGCCACACCTAATGTTTTTGCTATCTTCTGATGGGTTTGTTTTGTTTTTTCAGCCTAATGGTGGCTTGCTTCACTGATAGTGACAGCTCTTTGGATCTCATATTGAGAGTTGACAGCAACAGATTCCAAATGCAAATAGCACACTTGAAATTAACTCTGGACCTTTTATCTGCTAGTTGTAAATGGGATAATGAGGGAACAACACACACCTGGCCACAGAACAGCTGAGCAGCCAATTGTCCCATTACTTTTGGTCCCTTGAAGGGTAGGAGGCACATATACAAACTGTTGTAATTCCTACACTGTTCACCTGATTTGGATGTAAATACCCTCAAATTAAAGCTGAAAGTCTGCAGTTAAAGTAAATCTTGTTTGTTTCATTTCAAATCCATTGTGGTGGTGTATAGAGTCAAAAAGAGTAGAATTGTGTTGATGTCCCAATATTTATGGACCTGACTGAACATGTTGTACAGTAGGTTGCATTTCCTCTGTGCCTCTCTTGTTTTTTTTTTCTCCTTTTTCCCCCTTCTTTTCCTCATCTTATTTTGTATGATCTCTTACACAGTCCATCTAATCATATATTGCTGATGGGTGCAAGTATACAGCAGTAATGGCTATGGATACTCTCTTGCAAGCTTTACTTGGGCTTATATCTGATTGATATACTGCCTTTATTGGCTTGTATACACTATGCCTTTTATTTTGTTTGTCTTTGTATCTATCTACTTGTACTTTATGTTTTTTTTTTGTTTTTTTGTTTTTTTATGTTTCAGATGTTGAAATGAATTGCCCTAAACAAAAACTAAATATTAAGTACCTGGTCCACTAGAATAGCATTTTGCATTATGGTATGCTCTTGAAGATGAGAGACAAATTGATTCATATCTGGAAAAAAATCATCCAATTTTGAAACCTGTAGATGAGAAAACAAGCATATAATGTACAATATTTAAAAATACAATTAGCAAGCTGTGCAGATTCCACCCCCCATAAAACAACATGCAACAGATACAACTTAACACATATATATATACACACACACACACACACACACACACATATATAATACAATGTTAAACAAAGATCTGCACACCAGTCAAGCCATAAGACTTGCTTTTCCCACAGAAATCCCAAATCTGCAGTGATGTTACAACCGCAAAGGATTCTGGGTGGGCATATGCAAATTAGTTTAACAAAGAATAACATTTTTGCCTCATTCCATTTTAAACATGGATTCCTTTTAATCTGTGTAAATTTGTGGGAGGAGTTTTCCCTATAAAATTTATTACAACGACGATATCGCCAGTGACAGTGACATTTTTTTGAATTTTTCACACACAAATGGCACTTACACTGATGATATAATTGTTGTGATATGTTTTACTGTTTTGAAACACTATATTTGTATTCAGCGAAGTATCCCGAGTATAACAGTACCCCTCATGTACAGGTTTTATGGTGTTATCAAAAGTTACAGAGTCAAATATAAGGCTTGCATTTCAGTTTGTTCACATAACAATTTGCCTGGTTGATTATGTTGCCTTTGAGACCGTACAGTAGCCCAGGAATGAAAATTACCCCCATGATGACATACCATTTGCAATAGTAGACAACCCAGGGTATTGCAAATGGGGTATGTTCAGTCTTTTTCAGTAGCCACTTAGTCACAAACACTGGCCAAAATTGGCGTTAAAATTAGTTTTTTTTCATTTTCAAATATTAACACTAACTGTGGCCAGTGTTTGTGACCAAGTGGCTACTAAAAAAGACTGGACATACCCCATTTTCAATACCTTGGGCTGTCTACTTTTGCAAATGGTATGCCATCATGGGGGTAATTCTTATTCCTGGGTTACCATATGGTCTCAAAGGCAACGTAACCAATCTGGTGAATTTCAATGTGAAAAAACTGAAAAATGTAACATGCTATATTTGACCTTGTAAGTTCCCAAAACACCATAAAACCTGTACATACACGTGACTGTTTTACATGTGAGACATCGCTGAATACAAATGTGTATTTTATTGCAGTAAATGCAAACAGTATTTTGACATTCACAGTTAAAATGTCACGTAGATTTGCTTTATGTGCAGTTTACGTTAAGCGAATCACAAATTTACCTTAAAAATTGTGCCAAGATCAGACTGTCATGTTCATATGCTAGATAGGTATACAGCGAGAGTCTTTAACATGCTCTTATGTTATGTTATAATGTTTTACTTTAATTCCTATGGAACTTTTGCCTTTGTTATTATTTTCCTTCTATGTGATAACCTAGCATGGCATTAAGCCGCCCGCCAACATAACTTACGGCTGAAATCCAAGCCTGCATATAATTGGCACTACACTGAGGGATTACTTTTTGATGACCATAACTCATAGCATAGAACGACAGTTGTTGTATGGCACTCTGTCCTATTTAAGCGTGTACCACTCTTGTCCTGATAAAAGGGAGAAGGGGCCTGAACAGCAATATCAAAGCAAATGCAACGGGTGCAGCCCTATTTAAAACATACCGAACGTGAGGCCATGCTAGACTAATGGCTCACCCAAGCAATGTTAATACTATACGCCTGCGTGGACATACTCTAATCTCCAGACCTACTCTTACGTTATTTCGTTTTACGTTGCCCTATCTTTTATTGTTACTTTATCAGATTAACGCATCATTCTATAACATATTCAAAAATGTGCATTGTTTAACCATTCCCTACTGTATCTATTGTTGAAATAAGCATGTGGATTGCCGTTGGGGTACCGCATGTACGTCTGTTCCAACTATATGCACTACAAAAATAAAGAATTAAAAAAAAAAAAAAAATGTCACGTAGAACTAAGAAAATTGAAAAAAAATCTAATTGTCTCCCATTTTTTTTTTTTTTTTTTTTTTAATTCATATTAAATTATGTTCTATACCTAAATATTTGATGTTAAATGAAAGCCCTGTTTCCCCTGAATAAAATTATATATAATAAGTGTGGGTGAACAGACATATAGCACAAATACCAGTTTTTGTTTACGTTTTGTTTTGATCAGAACGTGCACTATTGACTCCGTCCAGAAGGGGTTAAGACCACAGCCAAATGTACAAGTTGTGATCAAAACAAAACGTAAACAAAACCTGGCATTTGCACTATATGTCTTTCCAACCGTAATTTACCTCTTTTATATTAAATGCACCCACACGTATTATATATCATTTTATTCAGGGGAAACAGGGCTTTCACTTAACATCAAATATTTAGGTATAGAACATAATTTAATATGAATAAAATGAAAAAAAAATGGGTGAAAATTAGATTCTTTCAAATGTTCTTAGTTCTATGTGACATTTTAACTGTGAATGTCAAAATACTGTTTGCTTTTACTGCAATAAAATACACATATTTGTATTCAGCGATGTCTCACATGTAAAACAGTTGCGTGTATGTACAGGTTCTATGGTGTTTTGGGAACTTACAGGGTCAAATATAGCGTGTTACATTTTTCAGTTTTTTCACATTGAAATTCACCAGATTGGTTATGTTGCCTTTGAGACCATATGGAAGCCCAGGAATAAGAATTACCCCCATGATGGCATACCATTTGCAAAAGTAGACAACCCAAGGTATTGAAAGTGGGGTATGTTTAGTCTTTTTTAGTAGCCACTTAGTCACAAAGAAAGACTGGACATACCCCACTTGCAATACCTTGGGTTGTCTACTTTTGCAAATGGTATGCCATCATGGGGGTAATTATCATTCCTGGGCTACTGTGATGTAATTCCAGTAAAATACAAGTTTAGCAGGCTAAGATTGCCACAAGGCATATGTATGTATATGTGTTTGTAGTATCAGTTAGTTAATTACACGTAGCTAAGATACTGTTATCACTGTACTGACCAGGTGCAGGAATGTAAGAACTGGAATTACGCGTCCCTCTCCTTTGTATCAGATGAGCCACGTGGTTAGACCGGATGGATGAGTTTAGACTCTATTTATTAAATAGGTTAAGGGTATGTGTGGGTGTAGTTAATTGTGGGAGGAGCTACAGTGCTATATAAGGAATGTACTCTATGTATTCAGTACTCAGACTTTGCTGTATTTTGGTGACGCTAGTCCCTCTGAGTCCCGATCGGTGATCCAATAAAGAATCTCTTCCTTCCTGAAGAAACCTGTGTCCATCTCTCTGTGCTTGGCTTCCGTCAGTTTCTCCGGTATCATTTGGTGCATTGGCCGGGAAGCTCATCGTTCAACGGTAGCTGAGAGGCAGAGGCGTGAGACGGTCTATCTTTGCCCACGTTCTCTACGGCTGCACCCCTGAACTTCTGCGTGGACCTCCCTTCGTCTCGGCGCCACTGGTCTGTTGTCCAGGAGATCATCGGCCTCTACGTGAGAAGTGCTGGGGTGTCCCCGTCGATGAGTGTGAACTCAGGTTCAGGAACGAGGAGGTAAGACAACTGCTGTTTTAGACGGCAGGACCCACTAGGGGTATACCGATTGTGCGGTAGGCCCAAAGGGGTTTTGAATCTGTGTATCTGCCCCCTCTGTCGGAGGGAAGGAGCGAAGGCGCACCGCTCGATCGAACGCTCTTTAGTCAGACCGTTTGATTTGGTTAGTCAGGCGGGGTCCTGGTGTAAATAGCCCTAGCCGGACACCGGTGTCTTGTCTAGACTAGCGTTCTAGGGTGTATATTACGTTCGCTAGGTCGGAGGGACCGGGAGACTAAGCGGCGCCTGTGTAAATTCGGTTCGCTAGTTCTCATCCTATCTGGGCTAAGTGGGAAGGCGTGTAAATTTGGAACCCACTAGACTTTTGATAGTGCGACTAAGAGGCGCCTGTGTAAATTCGGTTCTCTAGCTCGCTATATATGTGGTGATTGGGCAGTGTGGCTAACCAAAACGGGTGTATATAGTTTTAGGTAGTCCATTCAAGGTACTGGCCAATAGTTTAGTTGGGAATTGTAAATGTGTTAACGATTGTTTTAGTAAAGTGTATATCTTGTTAGATAGCGCGAGCTCAGCCGTCTAGCGAGAGTGTTAATAGTGTGTTGCTGTATTATAGTGCACGGTACCATAACCCTGTATATTTACTGACATTATATAATAAGTACTAATCATTGTCGTCCATTGCATGTTTAACACCATAACCACTAATAATTGTATTGTGACCTTAACTTGTGCTTTGACCTATGCTAACCGTACTGTAACCGCTATTTGTAAAAGACGATGTTACTGGGGTGTGTTATAGACGGGTAATTCGTATATAGAGAATTATAGCGTGGGTGACTGTATAGTTACGCCAAAGGGCATAATATTGATTATATAGTGACTGGTGTAACAGCTGTGTGTGTACGGGAATTCCCTGAGTGTTTATTGTTATTGTGTACGTTTCACTTGGTAACCGTACCACGTGGTGCTGTTGCCAGAGGAAACGGGTGTGACTGTTGAATAGTACGCGTGTATAGTATTCGTTGTCGACGACGTTCCATTGTTAAGTATGGGTGCGTCGCAGTCAACGATTCCGGATCCCTTAGGATGTATGGTTAAGAATTTTAAAAAGGGATTCAAAGTTTGTGATTTTGGGGTAAAGATGTCTCCTGTACGTTTGGTCACTTTGTGTACTAGGGAGTGGCCTACTTTGGTTGCGGCATGGCCGCCACGTGGCAGTTTGGATCCAACTCTGGTACAGCGCTTACACGTGGCTGTATCGGGTAGGCCTGAACTTTACGGCCAGTTTCCTTATATTGACTGTTGGAGACAGGCCGTAAATGACTCGCCAAAATGGCTCCAGACATGCCACGAGGAGCAGTGTCGCCTCATGGTAGCTAGGACTTGCTCGTCCACTAGGACTGGTGTTAGGCCCATTTTGGACACGCCCCCTGAGTCCGAGATCCCTTTGCCGCCCCCTTACTTTCCGTTAAGAAGAAGTGACGCAAACGCAGGAAGTCCTGCACCCCTCCCCTCATTACCCTCATCCACTTCCGCTTCCTCCTCCAGTACAGGATCCACCCCCCCTCGTACTAAATCTCCCCTTCCGGAACCAGAATCCACCCCCATTAGAAACGAATATCCTGATTTGGCGCCACTTCAGACTTCCGGTCAAGCTTCATCTAGCTCGGCTCGAAGTGTTTTATTTACGACCTTTTCCCAAAACCGACCTCCCACATCCCCATACCCTATCTCTCCCCGACCGGAACCCATGACTGACGCCTCTCTACGTAGCCCCATCCAAACCCGACAGTTGACTGGTGCCCAACAATTAAAGCACTATCAGATGCCTCTTCGTCTGAATCCCGGGTCAGCTTATATCGATGCCGCAGGTCAAATGGCACACGCTGACCCAGTCTTCGTATATGTCCCATTTACCACAACCGATCTTTTAAACTGGAAGACCCATAATTCCTCGTATACTGAGAAACCACAAGCTATGACTGATCTGTTCACCTCAATAGTACAGACGCATAATCCGACATGGGCTGATTGCCAGCAGTTACTAATGACTTTATTTAACAATGAGGAAAGGACAAGAATAAATCAAGCAGCCATTAAAGCATTAGAGGATAGAGCCCGTGCTTTGAACCAAGCCAATCCAGCAGCATGGGCCGCGACACACTATCCCAACACCGATCCCGATTGGAACGTAAATGGTGCTGATATGGTTCAACTCAGAGCCTATAGAGACGCTATAATTGCTGGCATGAAAGCCGGAGGAAAGAAAGCCATTAACATGTCGAAGACAGTTGAGGTGATCCAGAAAAGCGATGAAGCGCCCAGTGTCTTTTATGACCGATTATTGGAGGCATACCGCTTGTATACCCCCTTTAATCCGGAAGACGCAGACAATTCCCGAATGGTTAACTCCGCCTTTGTCAGCCAAGCATACGGAGATATTAAGCGCAAGCTACAAAAGTTAGAAGGGTTTGCAGGTATGTCCATCACCCAACTAATGGAGGTAGCAAATAAGGTCTATATGAACAGGGATACAGAAAGTAAGAAAGAGGAAGAGCGCAAGATGCGTAAAAAGGCTGATATGCTAGCGGTAGCGATCGCAGGCGTAGATAAACGGGGCCCAGATAGAGGCAATAATAGATGGAGTAGGGAGCCTTTGAGTAGGGATCAATGCGCGTATTGCAAGGAAGAAGGGCATTGGAGGAACGAATGTCCGCAAAGAGAGCAGTACGAGAGAGACCAACCCAGGGCAGGCTACGGAAACTTTAGAGGTAGAGCGAGAGGTAGAGGAGGCCCCGGAGGGAGTAATGGTTATAGAGGGAGTAATGGGAACAGAGGAAGTGTTAGGGAAGACAGGTATATTCCAGCAGCGCAAAGGTCCCGCGATAGAGAAGGTAGGGACTTTGTAGGATTGGCTGACACTGTCATGGAGGACTATTGATACCGACCGGGCTCCATCCCCCTTGGTCGAGCGGAGCCTATGGTCGATGTATCAATAGGGGGGAAAAGGAGTGCGTTCATGATCGACACTGGTGCTGAACATTCAGTGGTGACTAATCTAGTTGCTCCTCCATCTGGAAGGACTATTACTGTGATAGGAGCAACTGGAAGAAGTGCTGAAAAACCGGTTCTTAAAAGTCGACTCTGTACATTGGGAGGCCACGTAGTAAAACACCAATTCCTTTATATGCCTGAATGTCCAGTCCAATTGCTGGGACGTGATATGCTATCAAAATTACAAGCGCAGATTACGTTCCTACCAAATGGAACAACATCCTTAAAGTTTAATGGACCTTCAGGTATTATGACTTTATCCGTACCAAAGGAAGAAGAGTGGCGACTTTATACAGTGTTGACTAGCCAAAACCCTAGGAGTGATGAGACATTGTTTAACATACCAGGAGTTTGGGCAGAGAACAACCCACCAGGACTGGCCCGCAATATTCCACCAATAAAAATTGAACTGAAACATGGGGTTTATCCAGTGAGCCTAAGACAATATCACATTCCGCAGAAGGCTAAGAAGAACATCCAATCCTATCTGGATAAGTTCATACGGTATGGTATCCTAAAATTCTGTACTTCCCCCTGGAACACCCCATTGCTGCCTGTTCAAAAGCCCGGTACAGATGAGTATCGACCTGTACAGGACTTAAGAGCAGTCAATGATGCGGTTGTTAGCATACATCCAGTTGTACCCAATCCATATAACCTGCTTGCTTTAATTCCGGGCGGGGCTACTTACTTCACAGTCTTAGATCTCAAAGATGCCTTCTTTTGCCTCCGAATTGCCGCAGAAAGCCAATGTATTTTCGCTTTCCAATGGGAGAACGCTGTAACGGGCTCAAAACGCCAAATGACTTGGACAAGACTGCCCCAAGGGTTTAAAAATTCACCTACCCTATTTGGTTCAGCTCTAAGTCAAGATCTACTGGATTTCGAGTCTATCCCAGGAGAATGTGTATTGTTACAATATGTAGATGACTTGTTGATAGCAGCAGTTACAAAAGAAAAATGTCAGCAAGCAACGCACGATCTACTACATATTCTCTGGAAGGCAGGATACAAGGTGTCCAGGAAGAAGGCTCAGTTGTGTTTGCCAACTGTCAAGTATCTGGGATTCCATATCTCTGAAGGTCAAAGGATTATGGGGCCAGAGAGAAAAGAAGCTGTCTGCCAAATACCAATACCCAAGAATAGAAGACAAGTGCGAGAATTCTTGGGGGCAGCAGGCTTCTGTAGGATATGGATTCCCAGCTATGCGATACTGGCAAAACCTCTGTACGCAGCCATCAAAGGTACAGAGCACGACCCCTTCTTATGGACCCAAGAACAGCAAACGGCATTTGAAGATGTGAAGAAGGCTTTGATGAGTGCCCCAGCATTAGGTCTACCTGATCACACACGACCATTCTACTTATATGTACACGAGCAAAGAAGAATGGCTGTGGGAGTATTGACACAGTACTTGGGATCATGGCAAAGACCTGTTGCCTACATGTCTAAGCAACTGGATGCAGTGGCCAGCGGACTTCCACCTTGTCTAAGAGCCGTAGCTGCAGCCGCCCTGCTAGTAGCTGAAGCCGATAAACTCACTCTGGGTCAAGAACTTTATGTACGAGTCCCACATGCAGTACAGACGTTGTTGGATTACAAAGGAAATCATTGGTTTAGTAACAGCCGTATGACCAAGTATCAAGCAATGTTGTGTGAAAACCCAAGAGTGCATTTAGAGACTGTAAACACCTTAAATCCAGCTACCCTTTTGCCGCAACCTACTGAAAGTCAACATGATTGTTTGGAAGTAATGGATGAAGTATTTTCAAGTAGACCAGATCTTCGTGATTTTCCCATCCAGAACCCCGATGTTCAATATTACACCGACGGCAGTAGTTATGTGAAAGAAGGGATCCGCTATGCAGGATATGCAGTGACAACAATAGACAAGGTGATAGAAGCTCGGCCACTGGCGAAAGGAACATCAGCACAAAAGGCAGAATTAATAGCACTAACACGAGCGTTACAATTGGCTGAAGGTTTAAGAGTAAATATCTATACGGACTCTAAGTATGCGTTTTTAACCACTCATGCCCACGGAGCTTTGTATAAAGAAAGAGGACTACTGAATTCAGAAGGCAAAGAAATCAAGTACGCAGCTGAAATCCTACAACTATTGGAAGCAGTGTGGGAGCCGAAAGAAGTCGGTATCATACATTGTCGAGCGCATCTGAGAGGAGATGGTGATGTAACCAAGGGAAATCGGATGGCAGATAGTGCAGCTAAGCGTGCTGCTGAATCAGGAAGACAGGAGTATGTGGGGCATATAGCTGCTCTTATACCAACTCCACTGTCCCAATGGACTCCAGTTTATACAGCTCAAGAAGAGGAGTGGTTAAAGACTGAACCGGGAAAGTATTTGGAGAACAAGTGGTATCAGCTAGAAGATGGAAGAATAGTCATACCAGCATCACTAGCGGTAGAAATTGTCCAAAATTATCACAACGGGACACATTCTGGGAGAGACAGTACTGAAGAATCTCTCAGGAAACATTTCTACATACCAAGATTGTCCAACTTGACTCAGGCCATTGTACGCAGATGTGTAACGTGTGCTAAGAATAATGCAAGACAAGGACCAGTAAAGCCACCAGGAGTCCAGTTTATGGGGGGACTCCCCATGTCCGATCTACAAATAGACTTTACAGTAATGCCTAAATCGGGTGGACATCGTTACCTGTTGGTAATTGTGTGCACCTATTCAGGCTGGGTAGAAGCATGTCCTACTCGTACAGAGAAAGCAGGAGAAGTTGTAAGATTCCTGCTACGAGAAATAATACCCCGATATGGACTACCCTGTTCTATAGGATCGGACAATGGTCCAGCTTTTGTTCATCAGTGCCTACAACAACTGACTCATATGCTTGGTATAAAGTGGAGGCTTCATACTGCATATAGACCCCAGAGTTCTGGTAAGGTAGAGAGAATGAATAGAACTATAAAGAACCAGTTGGCTAAAATGTGTCAGGAAACCCAACTTAAGTGGAACGTTCTCTTACCCATAGCTTTATTGCGAATCCGCAGTACCCCTACCAGAAGGATGGGCCTCTCTCCTTTTGAAATCATGTATGGGCGACCACCTCCCGTACTTGGTAACTTAAGGGGGGACTTGAGTCAGTTGGGAGAAGGAATTACCCGGCAGCAGGTTGTAGAGTTGGGTAAGACTATGGAGGAGGTACAGAAATGGGTACAAGATAGATTACCTGTGAATATTTATCCCCCTGTTCATAGTTATCATCCAGGAGACCAAGTGTGGATTAAAGAGTGGAATAATGTACCGTTAGGGCCCAAGTGGAGAGGTCCTTATGTTGTTCTTTTGTCTACCCCTACAGCGATAAAAGTAGCCGAAGTAACTCCGTGGATACATCACTCCAGGGTTAAACCAGCAGCAGTCGATTCTTGGCAAATTACAGCAGATCCAGAGAATCCCTGCAAGATCCGGTTGAAACGCACTACTCAGTCGGAGTAACGAGGAATTATTGTGGATTACAAATTTTATTGTTACAGGTGTGAGTGAGAAGGCCATAATAAAGCCTGTCCGCTTACCAACACATAGTGTATAAGCCAGGAAAGTCTCGAAGGGACACCTGTGAAGACGAGCAGAACTCCATTCCCTGCAGCCCTCACATCCTGGAAGCTGAGGTTCCATCGCACGGACGAAGACTGAGGATGACGGCGAAAGATGTGCTTTTGATTGTGTTTATTTATATGTGTTTTTATATTCAGGAAGGTAGAGGTACCGACACTCCTAGCTGTGAGGTATGCATTAAGACTACGAGAACAGGTAACCATATTTCCCAAACCCTAATTTGGCATTCACAATACGAATGTAAAGGAGAGGTATCAAGATGTAGATACCTAAATATAGACTATAGTGTGTGCCATTTAGGAGTAGGAGAACCTAAGTGCTTCAGTCCAGAGTATCAACCTCGTACAATTTGGTTGACTCTCAGGAATGGAGATCCTCAGGGGACCCTAATTAATAAGACGGTGTTAGAATCCGTACATTCTTCGGGTGTTCTGCTATTTGATGCATGTAAGGCGATATCAAGTGGTAGAAAACCGTGGAATGTATGTGGGGATCTTAGATGGGAGAGGACGTATGGGTCTAATGATAAATATATTTGTCCCAGTAGTAAAAATAAATATGTGAGTCCTAGATGCCCAAATAAAGACTATAACTTTTGTCCATATTGGTCTTGTGTGGGGTGGGCGACTTGGGGACAGACAGTAGATAAAGACATGATAGTGACTAAGTTGCCGACTAGCCCTTATTGTAAGTCTATGGAATGCAACCCAGTCCATATACTTATTAATAACCCCGACAAGTTCCTAGATAAGTATGGAAATTTATTTGGGTTTCAGATATACGGGACGGGTTTAGATCCTGGGACATTATTGTTTATAGGAATAGAGACTGATACGGTATCCTCCCAGACTCATCAAGTATACCATTCCTTTTATGAAGAGATGAGTATAGATAATAAGATCCCCCATAACGCTAAAAACCTGTTCATTGACCTAGCTGAAAGTATTGCCGGTAGTCTTAATGTTACCAACTGCTATGTGTGTGGAGGTACTAACATGGGAGACCAATGGCCTTGGGAAGCAAAGGAGGTAATGTCCGGTTCTGAGGCAGTTGACCAACTAATATCTACACAAGCCGATTATCATTTGAGTGTTAGAGGTAAATCTGAGTGGAGATTAAAGACCTCCATCATAGGTTATGTTTGCATAGCAAGGAAAGGAATAATGTATAATACTTCTGTAGGAGAATTAACTTGTCTAGGGCAAAAAGCTTATGATGATGATACTAAAAATACAACTTGGTGGTCGGCTTCAAATGTCTCAGAACCATCTAACCCGTTTGCTAGATATGCCAGTTTAAAGGATGTGTGGTTTGATTTATCCATCACATCTACCTGGAGAGCCCCAGCAAATTTGTACTGGATCTGTGGTAAGAAAGCCTATTCGGAGTTGCCACAGGACTGGGAAGGGGCATGTGTGTTGGGTATGCTCAAACCATCCTTCTTATTGTTACCGATTGAAACAGGTGAGACTTTAGGTGTTAAAGTGTATGATGTGAATCATAGGAAGAAAAGGGGACCCTTAGAGATAGGCACCTGGGAAGATAATGAATGGCCTCCCCAGCGTATCATAGATTATTATGGGCCAGCCACGTGGGCAGAAGATGGTACCTTTGGTTATAGAACCCCAATTTATATGCTCAACCGTATTATAAGATTACAGGCGGTGGTTGAGATTATTACTAATGAGACCTCACAAGCACTCAATCTTCTAGCGAAGCATAATACCAGGATGAGGACAGCAGTGTACCAAAATAGATTAGCCTTGGATTACCTTTTGGCAGTAGAGGGAGGTGTATGTGGGAAGTTTAACCTGAGCAATTGCTGTCTTCAAATAGATGACGAAGGGCAAGCAATAGCTGAGCTTACTAGCCATATGGTTAAACTAGTGCATGTGCCTACTCAGGTATGGAAAGGGTACAATCCAAGTAGTTGGTTTGGTAGCTGGTATGAGTGGTTTGGAGGGCTTAAGGCAGTGGTAGGTGGAGTCCTACTGATTTTACTGTTGTGTCTACTCCTACCGTGTCTTATACCCTTAGTAGTTAGGTCTGTGCAAAGCCTGATAGGAAGTATAGCAGAGAGGAAGGCTGCTGCACAGATAATGGCGATATATAAGTATAAGGCTCTAGATCAAGGAGAACCAATGCAGGAAGATGAGTGTTAAAAGATTCACATCATAAGATAAGTCTGGTCTGGTTCATGGTAACCTGAGGTATATGCAAACCAAGGTTAAGTGATGCCTCAAGTAATTGTGAAATATCAGAGGCATCAAAGGGGGGAATGTGATGTAATTCCAGTAAAATACAAGTTTAGCAGGCTAAGATTGCCACAAGGCATATGTATGTATATGTGTTTGTAGTATCAGTTAGTTAATTACACGTAGCTAAGATACTGTTATCACTGTACTGACCAGGTGCAGGAATGTAAGAACTGGAATTACGCGTCCCTCTCCTTTGTATCAGATGAGCCACGTGGTTAGACCGGATGGATGAGTTTAGACTCTATTTATTAAATAGGTTAAGGGTATGTGTGGGTGTAGTTAATTGTGGGAGGAGCTACAGTGCTATATAAGGAATGTACTCTATGTATTCAGTACTCAGACTTTGCTGTATTTTGGTGACGCTAGTCCCTCTGAGTCCCGATCGGTGATCCAATAAAGAATCTCTTCCTTCCTGAAGAAACCTGTGTCCATCTCTCTGTGCTTGGCTTCCGTCAGTTTCTCCGGTATCACTACCATACGCTCTCAAATGCAACATAACCAATCTGGCAAATTTCAATGTAAAAAAAAATGAAATGCAAGCCTTATATGTGACTCTCTAACTATCCAAAACACCATAAAACCTGTACATGGGGGGTACTGTTATTCTCGGGAGACTTCACTAAAGACAAATATTAGTGTTTTAAAACAGTAAAACATATTACAACAATAATATAGTCCATGAAAGTGCCGTTCGTTTGTAAAAAATGCAAAAAAATTCACTTTTACTTAAAATATCATTCTTGTAATACAATTTACCAGTTTTAAACATTAATATTTGAGTTCAGCGAAGTCTCCCGAGTAAAACAGTACCCCCTATGTACAGGTTTTGTGGTGTCTTGGAGAGTTACATGGTCAAATATAGTGCTTGCAAATTAAATTCTCTGCACATTCTCTATGTGTTGTCAGGCATGTCAATCAAATTTTAATTAATCAAATTGTAATTATTCAAATGACATTATTATGTTAAAAGATTACTTAAATATACATGTAGAATTTTAATATATATATATATACATATATATATATATATGTATTTAACTTCTACGTGTATACTAATGTAATCTTTTATGTAATTATATGTATTTATCTATATCTATCTATCTATATCTATATCTATATCTATATATATTTGTAGTCGGGGACAAAAGCCGTATACATGATAAGTTAGATATATGAGCAAGTCGGTTGTAGTGTGCCGAAACCGACGTATCGGGTAGGCCTGTAATAAAAGAGGGCCCACCTGTAATAGTAATATGTATAAGGGGGAGAGGTGGGAGGGATGAACCAGGCAGCATCAGCCCTGTGGTGTAGGGGGCTTGAGTTTAAATAGCCGGGTAACCCCTCCCACAACTTCAGGCTACGCCTTCCAATTTGTAGTCGGGGACAAAAGCCGTATACATGATAAGTTAGATATATGAGCAAGTCGGTTGTAGTGTGCCGAAACCGACGTATCGGGTAGGCCTGTAATAAAAGAGGGCAAAAAGTTGAATAAGATATCTTATTACACATCTTTACGTTAGATGCATAAAAATAAAATAAACCCCTCTCTTAAAATGACTTGGAACTGACCTTATTTATACACTCAAATAGAGTAAAAAATACATTTATTGAAAAAGTACAGACAAATATATCACAGAAAAGAAAATAACTTTTGCGGATGAAAAATATGTCTATGAAAAAATAGCTAAAAAAACAGCCACATAAAAAATGATAAAATTAAAGTCCAGACCTTATTTGAATGCTCGGCGTCCCGAGTTAGCAAAGATGAATACTGCTGAAAAAAATATCAAATAACGGTCCTCTTTATAATCCAGATGCTGGCTGATATCCGACCTCTCCAAACGCGTTTCTCCGCTTCGGCGGCTTTTTCAATGGATGAGGTCTGTGTCTCTGTGTTCTCTTTATATAGCAGTTTTTGCCGACAATCATTTGCACACGGCAAATCCAAAACTCCAATGTGTAATGCAAAGTTGACTTCTATGTAACTAGTTAGTTACTAAGTGTTCATGCCTAATTGCTCAAAAAATAGATACTTATTATAGGCAGCATATAACCATTTCTATTTTCTATTTACTTCTGTTGCCATAGTAACCCCGCCTGATCGGGTTTAAATGCAACTGCCGTTTCTCATATTAACAAGCATGAAAAAGAAAGTAGAATAACGTAAGATTTTCTGAATTAAACAGAAAGTCAATGATTGTAAATATAACTCCTCCATAATCTGGTGGTTACAGTGTATCCCAATTTCATAACTGGAGATTTCGGCACATAAGATTACTTAACTTTATTTACTCGTGTTACCAAGGTAACACTTGACTCGGTAAGTGAAGAGAACCTTTCCGTTATCACCTTAAGGTTTTTTTTTTTTTATTGTTTTGTATCAGAAAAGTGAGTATCATTGGTCCCCCATAATCTATTCTCTAAATATACCGAGACATGATGTCTTGAAACTTATACTATTAATTTTAAACGGTATAATGGATGCTTTGTTGCTATATAAACAATCCCTAAGTGAATAAAAACATAACTCCCATTATCAACTTATAGAAATATATAAAAGAGAAATACAATTAAAAAAGGTGCCCTATAAAAGTAGAAATCTCTATTTATATATATAAAAAAAAAGGATGATTCTATATAGCAGACTAATGTAGAAAATAAAAATAAAAACAAAAATAAAAATAAAATAAAAATTATCTAAATAGACGCAAAAAATCTTATATTTGCGCTTCTGCTACCACTTCTAGATATAAATGCATGTGGGATTAAAGATATTATATGCCATTAATTTTAATAAAAAAAGACACCAAAAACACCATATGGTAATAACAGATATAAAGAAAATGAGAAGATGATTGAAAGTAGAAGACGCACAGATAATATGGAAAACTCTGCAAGAGGGAATATTGGTAGAGAAACTGACAAAACTTCCGACAGAAGACAATTGGAAACGGCGGAGATTCCCGCAAGAGTAAATAACGTTACAGTACAAGCAGAGGTACATAATAGCACAAGAGAGGCGGTTTTTTTAGGAAGGAACACAAGAGAGATAACCACATGGTTCCATCCGTTGACACCAAGAAGAACAAAAAGAAAAGAACCACATCTAGAAGAAATAGAGGAGGAAGAAGAGCAATGGACAAACAAGAAAAAGAACAGGAAGGACATCCAGTAGGGATATTTAACCTTGCAGGAATACCACTATTACCCCACCATATCACAGCACTGAATAAAGGATTAAAATTTGCACCTACAGCGCATGTGAACAAATTTGAAGCAACCATTGATGTAAAAAGGTTTGTAAGAAAACTAAGCATTAAAAAGCATTTTAAACAGCTGCCGGATTTTCCAGCGAAAGAAGAGTCTGTGAGCAAGTTTCAACACAGCCAATTAAAACCCAACTCTACATTTTATCCTGTGAATCAGGTTTCTGCCGCAATGGAAATTTATGAAGAATTAGTGACTGATGACATAAGGAAAATGAAAAAGAAGCACTACCCAAAGAACAACTTGACAAAGAAAGAGAGAGAAGGGATAAAGGATTTGACTAATAATGAAAAAATCTGCATCAAACCAGCAGACAAAGGTGGGGGGATAGTCATCATGTCAAGTGAATACTACACAAAAGAAGCCACTAGGTTACTAGAAGAACCCGATACCTACGGGAAATTATCTAGTGATCCATTGAATGGAATAAAGGACAGACTCAAAATTATGCTGGACAATGCCAGAGATATCGGTATTCTGAAAGAGTCCGAATATAGATTCCTCTCCATTCCCTTCCCAAGAACCCCCACTTTTTATTTCTTACCTAAGATCCATAAAGATCTCCAAGCACCACCTGGCCGGCCAATAATATCAGGGATCAACTCGATTACATCTAATTTGTCTCAGTACATAGACTCATTCTTGCAACCATATGTGTCCAAAGTAAGGTCACACCTTAAGGACACTACACAGATGATTAGGGAACTAGATTCCATCTCCTGGCAAGACAATTACATCCTTGTATCTACGGATGTAACTTCACTATATACGATCATTGATCACAAACAAGGCTGCGATTCCGTGAGTAATTCACTAAGAAAATATGGAGAACTGGAGGATAATCAAATCTCATTTATAATAGAGGGCATCACTTTTATTTTGAAGAACAATTATTTTCTGTTTGAAGATCAGTTTTACCTCCAAAAGAAGGGCACAGCCATGGGGACGAAATTTGCCCCCAGTTTCGCTAACTTATTCATGGGAAACTGGGAAGACAATTACATCTGGAATGAACATCCCTGGAATAACAATGTACACAAGTATAAAAGATACATCGATGATGTTTTCTTTATATGGGAAGGAGAAATGGAAGACCTACAAAAGTTTTTAGAATATATTAATAAGAACACATGGGGAGTTAAACTAAACACCACCTACAGTAAGACAGAGGTAGTATTCCTTGATCTTGTTATCTATGTTGATTCTGGTACACTTAAAACGAAAACGCACTTCAAAGAAGTTGACGTGAACAGCTTCATTCTGAAAGAGAGTTGTCATCTACCGTTATGGCTTAAGAATGTACCTTACAATGAATTTAGACGCTTGAGACGGAACTGTACAGACTCTGAAGTCTACATGGAACAAGCGGAAGCAGTAAAGAAAAAGTTTATGTCGAAAAAGTACCAAGAGATTGAAATAGATGAGGCATTAAGTAGAGTGGATCATTTAGACCGAACTAACCTATTGAAAATTAAGGATAAATCAAACGCAACAGAATCAGGAGAAGTATTTCCAGCAATAATTCTGAACTACAACAAAGAAAATTTACAACTAAAAAAGATACTCACAAGACACTGGCATCTATTGAAAAAAGATAAAATTCTGGCTAGTATGTTACCGGAAAGACCAAGGATCATCTTTAGGGGTGCACCGAACTTACGAAGGAAAATAACTAATAAACATGTAAAAAGAAAGAACACCATAACCACAACAAAGAAAAATGGATTCTTCTATTGTTTGGACTGTATAGCGTGTAAAGAAAGAAAGCACAAACACACAAAAGGAGTATTTGAAGTCACTAGCAAAACGGAATCCTTTAAAATAAAAGAACATATTACCTGTCAAAGCACTAACGTGATATATGTACTGGAGTGCCCATGTGGGCTCCAGTACGTAGGAAGAACAAAGAGGCAACTGTACATTAGAATTAGGGAACACATGCTGAATATAAAGAAGGGATATATGCAACATTCAGTATCGGCCCACTTTAAACAAACACACAATTCGGATATGAGCCTTTTGAACTTTAAGGGGATATGTAGAGTAAATAAAAACTGGAGAGGAGGAGACCATACCAAACAACTGGGCATCACTGAGATGAAATGGATATATCAACTTGATACGCTGCAGCCTAAGGGTTTGAATGCCGAATTTGAGCTGTGTCATTTTTTGGGATGAATCCCCCTTTAAATTTCCATTTTTTATTAAAATTAATGGCATATAATATCTTTAATCCCACATGCATTTATATCTAGAAGTGGTAGCAGAAGCGCAAATATAAGATTTTTTGCGTCTATTTAGATAATTTTTATTTTATTTTTATTTTTATTTTTGTTTTTATTTTTATTTTCTACATTAGTCTGCTATATAGAATCATCCTTTTTTTTTATATATATAAATAGAGATTTCTACTTTTATAGGGCACCTTTTTTAATTGTATTTCTCTTTTATATATTTCTATAAGTTGATAATGGGAGTTATGTTTTTATTCACTTAGGGATTGTTTATATAGCAACAAAGCATCCATTATACCGTTTAAAATTAATAGTATAAGTTTCAAGACATCATGTCTCGGTATATTTAGAGAATAGATTATGGGGGACCAATGATACTCACTTTTCTGATACAAAACAATAAAAAAAAAAAACCTTAAGGTGATAACGGAAAGGTTCTCTTCACTTACCGAGTCAAGTGTTACCTTGGTAACACGAGTAAATAAAGTTAAGTAATCTTATGTGCCGAAATCTCCAGTTATGAAATTGGGATACACTGTAACCACCAGATTATGGAGGAGTTATATTTACAATCATTGACTTTCTGTTTAATTCAGAAAATCTTACGTTATTCTACTTTCTTTTTCATGCTTGTTAATATGAGAAACGGCAGTTGCATTTAAACCCGATCAGGCGGGGTTACTATGGCAACAGAAGTAAATAGAAAATAGAAATGGTTATATGCTGCCTATAATAAGTATCTATTTTTTGAGCAATTAGGCATGAACACTTAGTAACTAACTAGTTACATAGAAGTCAACTTTGCATTACACATTGGAGTTTTGGATTTGCCGTGTGCAAATGATTGTCGGCAAAAACTGCTATATAAAGAGAACACAGAGACACAGACCTCATCCATTGAAAAAGCCGCCGAAGCGGAGAAACGCGTTTGGAGAGGTCGGATATCAGCCAGCATCTGGATTATAAAGAGGACCGTTATTTGATATTTTTTTCAGCAGTATTCATCTTTGCTAACTCGGGACGCCGAGCATTCAAATAAGGTCTGGACTTTAATTTTATCATTTTTTATGTGGCTGTTTTTTTAGCTATTTTTTCATAGACATATTTTTCATCCGCAAAAGTTATTTTCTTTTCTGTGATATATTTGTCTGTACTTTTTCAATAAATGTATTTTTTACTCTATTTGAGTGTATAAATAAGGTCAGTTCCAAGTCATTTTAAGAGAGGGGTTTATTTTATTTTTATGCATCTGCCGTTTATTATATAGGTTGTTAGGTCTCCTATCTATTTACCCCAATCTCTTTTATCTACATTGAATCAGCGCTCCACTAAAATTATTTTTTACACATCTTTACGTTGCAAGATTCATAACGGCTTGTCCTACTCAAATCTAGCTCTGGTTGTGGTATGTATCTAGTATTATACTGTGGATTTCCAGCGTCCTAATGTTTATGGTGTGAGCAGGGACATTTTTCTGGAAGCAGCTGATGCTGCCCTGATTCTGGAGGAATGTCCCAAAAAGGCATTGGGGTTGAGTCCCCGCCTAGTTAAGAGGGTTCTGAGGTACATTATGAATGTGAGTGGTTTGCCCTGCAGTTAAATAGGGGCATATTGAGATTTGGTCCTGTGAGTGATAACCTGTAAAGGTCTGACATTTTGACCGGCACCTTATTGCCCGTAGGATTGTCCCTACGTATTACATATGGCAAGAGGATGTGAACTGTTTGGTACTAGGATGGGCACTTAAGACATGGTGTAGCCAGCCAGGTAAGTTTTGTAGTGTTAAGAGAGATTTTATAAATTGTGTGGGCAAAAAGGAGAGGAGTGTCGCAATGGTGACTAGTGAACGAATATCTGTTTTATGGTAATCGGTGGTAAACTTGTGATGTATAATCAGAGAGGGCAGCTCAATCCAGAAATCTGCCAAATGCCATGAGGCGAGTTAGTGCAGTATTAAGCCATGGAATGTGGGTATAGCCAGCTGCTTTATTGTCAGAAAATCACTTGACTTCCCCTATCCGATCATACCTCCCCAGGCCTTGTAGGCGGCCACTATGGGGCAGATTCCAAAGAAATGTTGAAGAGGAATAGAAATTCTTTTTTTTTTTTTTTTTTTTTTCTCAACTGGCCAGGCAACTCAGAACCAAAAGTCACCAAATTGGCTGTGAAATCAGTGTGTGCGGACGCATTGGTCCATGTAACTGGGAAATGATGAGAAATGGCGGGAATAACCTGGCCCCCAATCCAATGTGGTATGAACCTGAGCCATATGTGTAGGTCTGCTTACAATTAGTGCCAGAATGCAACTGTCGGTGGGAAGAAGACTCAGCGGTCGGGAAATAAATGTGCAGAATAATTCTCATGGCAAACCTCAATGTGCCCAGTAGGACTGTAGATCCATTCTCCCCCCACCCTCCCCGCTTGTTCTTCAGAAGGAAAGGTTCCCAGGACTCCGATGCGCTGTACCTTCTCTGTAGGTGGACATGTTCTGTAGCTTATTAGTGTCAAGATGAATGCCTAAGAAGGTCAGTTTGTGAAAGTGGAACCCATAGTGAGGAAAAGTGCCATCGTCTTGTGAATACTAACCAGAGCGGAGTGAGGGCGTTCTATCATGAGGAAGTTATCTAAGATAACCGGTGACTGCAGGACATTCGCTAATATTGAGTGTTAGTCAACATAGTGTGTTAGAAAATAAGATAAACAGCTTGGGGTTACTCTTTGCTCTAAAAGTTACACGTGTGGGAAATTCATGACAATCCCTCCATAAAATGCCATGAACATGCCCTTGGGATGGCTGAATAGGTAGAAGCTTGGAGGCATAGGAAATGTCTGTCTTGCCCACCCAAGCTCTGGTCAACCCCTTTGGCATAGTGCTGGGAGAATTCCTTAGAGGAAATCAATGAGTTGAGGCTAGGGGTGGGTAATTAATATGGTTGAATACCTTCTTAAGCAACGTGATTGAGTTGCGGGGTCTATTAATGCAGACAGAAGGTTTTGACACTCGTGAATACCGGACAGGAGTGTGACCAGACCTGTGTGGAACTGGTGTGTGGAAACCTTGATGTAGAAGTCGACTGAGTGACAGAAAGGCTGTGCTTAGAGGTAAAACTCCAGGTTGTCGATGCAAACCTTCTCTATGGTGAGGAGAAGTAGAGCCACTTACATCACAAAAGTCTGAAGGCTAGGATGAATTCTGGGATAGTGAGTTTCTGATTGAGTCTGGGATTCTGGTGTATAGAACGACGTACAGATCATCGTAGTAGTAAGACTTGTACTCTAAGACATCGTGGGAGGCAATCAGTAAGGAGACTAAATTAACCTTTCCAGATGTCTTTGCGTATGGTCAGGGACACAAAGTATGAGGGAGTAATAATGTAAACCGATGTGCTAAGGGAGGGATTTGAAAGGATAACATAACCATGAGAGGGATTTGGGAGTCCTGTGGCTGGGATGTGCATCAGTGCCTGTGGAGATTCCAGTCTCTGTAGTCCATCGTTGATGTTACGTATGGAGGCAAGTAGAGTGGATATCAACGGTTTGACTTCATGTGATTTGGACTAGTGGGCAGGGGCCACTGAAAGGTGTGGCAAGAACGTTGGCCTCTTGGGGACTGTATAAAGAGTCAATATAAGAGGCCATGCTGGGTGAGGCCCTAACTCGTAACCTGGAGAGGTTGATGTGAGGCGTTAGCTATGTGTTGGGCCGAGGGGCGTGTACCTATATGTGGATGAAGATGGGTGTTGGCCTCACGGAACTGATAATGATGAGGCTAGTTACTGGCATAGCTGGGTACCAGGCCGATAGCTGACATAGTGGATCCGAGAATGGGACGGGTAATGGGTAGTTGCAAGGTGGGTAAACATACCTTGCTTGGGGTAGAATGTGGTTTCCTTGCCAGAGGAATGAGATATTGGAGAACCTAAAGGGAAATGATGGTGGGAGGCAAGTTGGAACTGGAATTGGGCTTGACTTACTGTGAACGAAATACGCCTGTATAATCGGGGTGGTTGTTCTTGAGGCTGGTGAGTAGGGTGAGGATCCTAGGCCATTACCAGAGACCATGGGGAGTGTTTAACCAATACTGCGACAATAATGGGGGATAGGCAGAGTCATGAGTGACCGCTAATTGGTCCTGTGACTTCTTAAGCTAAAATACATATAGGGGGATATGGAATACCAAGCTATGATGGCAGTTTTGAGCTATCCCGGTAGGACTTAGAATATTTAATTATGGTCGTGCCAGCATGGGAAGGAGGGTGTATGTGTGGGAAATTAAGGATCCCCGGGCGTGGGCCTGTGTACGGCCTGGCAAAGGAATTGCGTGCCAGCGTTGGCTGATGTAACATAGAACAGTTAGAGTGGAGTTGCTGTAGGTTTAGTGATACAAGGGTTGGTTAGGATGATGAACTTGCTTGAGTAGAATATAGCAGCAATGAGTAAATAACCTTTGCATAATACGTGAATATTTTGACGTAGAGTCAGGGGGAACATATGATGGTATGGTAAAGCCTGGTACACTAGGGTTTGTCCCAGGGGACATGACGATACATATGAACATAGGAGTGTGGCGTGTTACAAAAAAGTTTTAGCGAATAGGTGATCGTCCTCCAAATAAGTAATATACCTATCGTGGGAGCAAGTATACAGATTGGCCATAACACATGGTAACAAATGTGAACGTGATGACTGCCTCAGA
Source organism: Pelobates fuscus (assembly GCF_036172605.1). Taxonomy (NCBI): domain Eukaryota; kingdom Metazoa; phylum Chordata; class Amphibia; order Anura; family Pelobatidae; genus Pelobates; species Pelobates fuscus. The sequence continues at coordinate 251,898,058 of NC_086320.1, forward strand.
ACAGTACCAGGTCCATAAGTGATAGAATAAGACATATGCGATATATGATGGTAATGCTATATATGTAGTGAATATTAAATGCTTACCAGAGCTGAATTAGTAATGGGAAACTGACAATATCCATGCACAATCGTAAATAATAACAAGAAACATAGCAAATATAACAGAACTACAGGGGGCATGCAAGGATAACTAGTAGCAGGCTAAAGAACCTGGACATTTCATGTATCAGGGAACAGTGTAAAACTAACGAATTGGTACTGATTGTGGTGGCCGTTGATGGAAGCATGGAATGGAAGATGGAAGCATGTAATTGAGATAGACGGGAGACTAGTTTGGTAGAAATTTGACGAAAAGAAACTAACGAATAGGAATGGAACAAAGAGCAGGCAGGAGTAGGTGAACTGACTTAAGTCCTGAACGGGAAAAAGTCCAGAATATACGGTATGTAAAAACGTAAAAGTGTGAACAATTGTGTGTTCATGGATTTGGCCCGTACAGGCAGACTCACGGTTCGTGGATTTGACTGGTACAGGAAAAAAACGAGAGGTCAGCTATGTGGCTGGAAAGTACCCAGACTTGGTGGACACGGAGGTTTGGTCCAGGAAAAGGCCCGATAAGCCGGTAAGGGGTCTCATAGCGCCAGCGAGAACGAACAGCCAGTTCTGGAGAGGAGGTGAGTAGTCTCTGACTGCGTGTGGCTGGAACAGCGTGATGGGAGTTGTTGGAGTAGGGAAAACTTGGTCCGATCAGCGTGGGAGTCAATGACCGCATGTGGCTGGAACAGCGTGATGGGAGTTGTTGGAGCTGGGAGAACTTGGTCCGATCGGCGTGGGAGTCTGACTGCATGTGGCTGGAACAGCATGATGGGAGTTGTTGGAGCTGGGAGAACTTGGTCCGATCGGCGTGGGAGTCTGACCGCATGTGGCTGGAACAGCGTGATGGGAGTTGTTGGAGCAGGGAGAACTTGTCCAATCGGCTTGGGAGACTTTGAACGCATGTGGCTGGAACAGCGTGATGGGAGTTGTTGGACCAGGGAGAACTTGGTCCAATCATTGTGGGAGTCTCTTACTGCATGTGGCTGGAACAGCATGATGGGAGTTGTTGGAGCAGAGAGAACTTGGTCCGATCGTCCTGGGAGTCTCTGACCGCATGCGGCTGGAACAGCGTGATGGGAGTTGTTGGAGCAGGGAGAACTTGGACCAATCAGCGTGGGAGTCTCTGACCGCATGTGGCTGGAACAGCAGGATGGGAGTTGTTGGAGCAGGGAAAAACTTGGTCCAATCGGCATGGGAGCCACAGTAGGCCCAGACCAGCTTGTTTGGAGTTTTAGGCAGTCTGTGTTGATGACCTTTGAACCGGAAGTAGTCATGAACCAGGCAGCATCAGCCCTGTGGTGTAGGGGGCTTGAGTTTAAATAGCCGGGTAACCCCTCCCACAACTTCAGGCTACGCCTTCCAATATATATATATATATATTTTTTTTTTTATAAATCTTTATTAGACAAACATTTTTTCATTTTTTGACATACAACAAATATGCAGGAATTAATACTTAGCAGCATATATGCACATCTATCAAATAAATACTTAGATCTTTTATATTTAACATGCATAACACGTATTCACAAATAGTAGTCACGTATTCACTTATAATCCAGCATATCAATACTAACATACATAGAAAAACAACAATAGGACACAACAAAAAAATAAAAAAGAAATAAAAAAGAAATCCACCAACTCAGAGCGCATAATCATGATATGTTCTCTTCCACCTGTACTGGGGTTATTAACTTCTATTTTCAGTTTAAGAGATCTTTCTCTATTTATACAGATGTCGATATGTCTCGTATGAATTAAATTGGGAGATAACCATCTATAGGGTAGTTATCCAAATATTAAGCTGTATTTATCTAACCATTCACAATACCAATTGTTTTTCCTAGACGTGAAAGTCGAATTTTTGATCATCTCATGTTCCATTGATATTTGGTACCTTACTTGTTCTATCAGTAGTCGTTTATTAAACGACTTGGATATTTTCCAATTTCTCGCAATAATAATTTTAGCAGCGACTAAACAATGAATGGCAAAACAGATCTCTTTTTGAGAATCAAAAGGCAAATTCAGATGTAAAAGAGCCGCAGCAGCATTCTCCGGAATTCTATCTATGGTCATAGATGCAAAAATATTAAAGGCCCAGGACCAAAGAGCTTTAACAACTGGACATGACCACCAAATATGTATGTAGGTGCCTAAATGACTTCCACATCTCCAACAAGTTGGCTCGGCAGAGTGAAACATTTTGGCTAATCTAACAGGAGTATAATACCATCTATAGAGAACTTTGAAGTGGCATTCTGACAGATTCAAGCAATGGATATGTTTATTAACCCGAGTTAAAGAGGAGTTCCAGTCATCTAACGAAATTTGCAATTTCAAGTCTAATTCCCACGTCTTGATCAATCTATAAGGCGACTCCTTAAGGGGTTCCAACATTGATGAGGCAACAGACATGCTCTTTTTAATAGATTGAGATTTAAACATAACTTCCAAATTTTTAGCAAAAATAGAAGTCGATTTGAGCACGTTTTTATGTATAAAGTTTTTTATCCGCAAATAAGTGAAAATTTCTCTAGATGGAATATGAAAAATATCAATTAAGGTCTGAAATGACAAAATATTATCGCCTTGCATAATTTGTAATAACTTAATTTTATCTGCATTAGCCCAGTTCTTTAGAGAAAAATCTTTTTATAAGGATTTGCAGTATATCTAGTGTACATGTCTTAGGTATCTTATTAATTAGGCCTAATTTTTTCTTAATTGTTATCCACTCTTCCAAAATTTGAAATAATATCGTGGAGTTCTTAAACGTGTTGATTAAAGAATTGTTTGTGACTGTCCACATCGAAAATTGCAATGTGTCTGTTTGCACCATTTCGGACTCTAAAATATACCATGGTTCAGGGACCTGCACTGGGTCCTGAAGGAGATAGATATGTCTAATAATATTTGCATAATAACTATAGGTAATACTAGGGTAATTTAATCCACCATTGGACAGTTTTTTAGTTAAGATCTGTTGAGCAATTCTGTGTTTTTTATTATTCCAGATAAAATTGTTGAAGCTAGATTGGATCATAGCCAACCAAGACCCCGGGACTTTGAGTGGCATCATAGAGAACATATATAGCCATTTAGGCAAAATATATGAATTAATAATATTTATTTTACCTTGCCAGGAGGTTTCTAAATTTTTCCATCTTTTAAGTTTGAGATTCATATTTCTCATGAAAAACATTGTATTCCTCTCCATTATGTCTGTCACATTGGCAGTTATAAATAGTCCCAAATAGTTTAATTCTGAGTCTGTCCATATAAATTTATAGGAGTGGGTTAAGGTATTTACCAGATCATTGTTCAAATTCAAAAACATTACTGTGGTTTTAGTTATATTTAATTTAAAGTTCGAAATATTGGAGTACCTTTTAATTTCAATCATTAGCCTTTTAAAGAGGACTCTGGAGATGTAAGAGTAAGTAACGCATCATCCGCGTATAGTGATATCTTAATATCCATCATGTTCGTTTGGACACCTTGGATTAGGGGATTATTCCTAATATTGATTGCCAAAGGCTCAATAGACAATATATACAGCAGGGGGGAAAGAGGACAACCTTGTCGTGTACCATTTTTGAGTGCAAACCACCCTGCTGTAATGTTTGGACCCACCGTTCTAGCAGTGGGGGAGGAATATAGGGCCATAATGGCGTCATGTATCCAGCCAGTGAACCCAAAAGCAATAAGAAGTTCGCTGAGGTAGCCCCACCCGACCCTGTCGAAAGCTTTTTCAGCATCTAATGACAGGGCCAGGAAGGGCTTCCTATTTCTATTAGCCCAGTCCAAAGTATCAATTATTCTCCTAATATTATTGGACGCTTGCCTACCCGGCACAAACCCTATCTGATCTGGATGGATCAGCGTCGCGACAATAGTCTTAATTCTATCAGCGATAATGGCCGCATAGATCTTCATGTCCACGTTAATTAAGGCTATAGGTCTATAGTTACTAGGGTTGTGGCTGGGTTTATCAGGTTTCAGTATCGGAATAATATTGGCCTGTAGTAATTCAGTTGGAAAAGATTTGTTTAAAGCTATTTGATTAAACATATCTGTTAAAGGATTAATTAATAGGGACTGCATTTGTTTATAATATATATTCGTGAAGCCGTCAGGGCCCGGAGTTTTGTTAGTAGGAAGTCTATTAATTTGAAATTTAACTTCATCCACCGAGATGATCCTATTTAAGGTTAGTAGATCATGTGGTGTGACTTTTGGGATCTGGATATCGGCTAGATAGTTTTGAATAACTTTTAAGTTAGGCGACAGTTTAAGATTATACAGATCTTCATAAAATTGATTGAATCTGTCCCCTATTGCAGCAGGTGTCGAATAGATCTTTTGGCCATCAATCAATTGTTCCACCCTGTTTTTTGCATAATGATTTAGAAGTCTTTTAGATAAGTTCTTATTGGCTCTATTACCAGTATAGTAATTTTTTAGTCTTAGTTTATGGATATTTAATTGAATTTTTTGTTCCACTTTGAGATTAATTTGTTTTTGTAACACATTTAACTTAGTTTTTATTTCTGCAGATGGATTTTGTTTATTTAATTTAGATAGATTATAAAACTCAATATACAAATCGGTTAGGGGCTTCCCATTTATAGACCTCATTATATGTGCTAATTTAATTAAGTAGACACGCATAACTGATTTGTGTGTACACCAATTGTTTGCCGGCGAAGTATCGGAGGGACTATTTTCTAACCAAAAAATTTTTAATAATTGGGTTATTTCTTCCTTATTCTTCGGGTCATTTATGAGAGCGTCATTCAGTCTCCAAGTATTATATGCCCTTGGAGATTTATTACCAAAGTCTACTAAAATAAGGCTATGGTCGGACCATAGACTCTCTTTGATTTCAATCGAGTTGCATAAGGGTATCGCTTTAGCCTCTAATAAACAAAAATCAATACGAGCGTATGAACCATGCACGCACGATTGATGGGAATAGTCTTTATCAGTTGGATGTAATAATCTCCATATGTCGTGAAGGTTATATTGTTTACAGATATTATTTAGTTTCTTAGATTGTTTGACAGTTCTTTTATCATTTGTAGTAGCAGAGATATAAGTCTTATCCATTTTGGGGTCTCCCACACAATTAAAATCTCCCGCTATAATTAAATACCCCTTAGATACTTTGTCCACTCTATCCATTATTGATGAGAATTTTGTCATAGGGTCGACATTCGGTAAATAAACATTTACTAAGGTATAGGTCTTTTTATCCATTACGCATACAATAATTATATATCTAGCTTCTGGGTCTAATTCAATATATTCGATTACCAATTCAATATTACTATTGAAGACGACTGCAACTCCTCTTTTTTTCTTGTCTTTTAAAGAAGCATGGACAATCTTGATAAATTTATCCCCACCCCATCTTTGTTTAAGATCTTGCAACCAATGAGTTTCCTGTAAGAATGCCACTTGAATGTTATGTTCACTAAGGGTATCATATAATCTACTCCTTTTTTTGTTCGTGTTTAATCCTTGAACATTTAAAGATAATAATTTTAACATCTGTGACTATCAGAAAATTAGTCGGGTATATTTATAATTAAACCCCCAGTAACCCCAGATAGGAGTACTATTATCCTTTTTTGCCATACATTTTTCAGTGAATTCATATGCTCTGAGCGCGGAAAAACACACATAAACATAAAAAAAAAAAAAAAAAAACAACCAAAAAACAAACTACACAAAACTCTATCACATTAAAATTGGATCGGAAAAGATCCAACATGGTCATCCAGCATACCGCTAGATTAGAGAGAAGATGGTTCTTTCTACTCTATTTTAACCGTAGATTTCCGGTAGTATTAGAAATCAACGGCAGCAGTGTAGTATCACTACACCAAGAGGGGCGAGCCTACCAAAGGGCCCAGAAAAAACGCCTTGGAGGAAACCACTATACCTGATCGACGAAAAGAGAGAAGAGAAAAAAAAAAAAAAAAAAAAAAGGAAAAACATAAATCCTTGCCCCTTTTTTTTCTCTTTCTCCTCTTAAGGACATATATCGTTATATGTGAGAGAAAAGGAAAAAAAAAAAAAAAAAAAAAAGGAAAAACATAAATCCTTGCCCTTTTTTTTTTCTCTTTCTCCTCTTAAGGACATATATCGTCATATGTACAAAATTTAAACCAGATCCACTTTCTCAAGTTATTCTATTAATGAGACTATTGTATAGCGTCTATTTTGTTGATAATAAACAGAAAATGTCAGTTGGCCTCACGAGTCTGACAGATCATATCATCTATCGAAATATATATACACTGTGTTTTTTTGTGTTATATCGTTATTTCAGTATGTATCTAAATATACCCCTCCATATTGGTCTACAAAAAATTGACCTACATAGTGTATGTATATGTAGTAACCACTTATGTAATATAAAACTATACAAGCAACTATTTCAAAAATTATCAATTAGTGTATATATCCTATCCCGATTACAGCATATTATATCCCCGTGTGAAGTTGTATTTTATCAATATACCTCAATGAGGTCTTTGTTATTTCTCAATACTATATCTCTGTGTTATATTAAGTTGTATCATTATATCCGTGTATATCAATATATTTGTGTTACTCCCAATTTTAAATCAAACCTTACTGTGAAATAGTATCGTTCTAAATTAAATAAAAATATGATACAACAATTATTTACTTACACACACGTTTTTGTCTAATTATTGTCAAATTATTTACCATCGCCTTAGTGTTAAAAACCCATAGTGCAGGCTATTATTTACAATAGCCCTTTCAATAGGAGCCCTTTCCATAAACTCCTCACAAAGTGAAAAAAAGAAACCTTTGCTACTTAACACTTGTAAGGTCAAAATTGGTTGCTCACCTACCAAATATAGGGGTTATTTCTGATATATTACCATTATCACACCCAGAAGCCACCAACATATCCTTTACACCATAAACGCAAAAAAAAAAAAAAAAAAAAAAAAGGTATATATATATATTTCCTGACCATTATTCATGGCAGCATTTACTCATGGGTAGCTCCTCCCCTCACAGCAGAAAGGACAGGAAATAGAACTCTGAAACTGGTATATATAGATCCTCCCCCTACCCATCAGGCAGTCTTTTTTTTCCTGTCCTTCACAAGCAGTTTGGAAGGAGCCTGCTTATGCAGGCCTAGATTTTTATTTTATGCTCACCAGGCAATATTTTTGTAGCCATGCCAGGGTTCAGCCTCTAAGCCCTGAAGACCCAGCAATATGCACTAAGATGAAAAGTTGCTACCCTGGGTACCCCCTTTAGTGACCGGGGGTCGGACCCAACCTCTCCCTGAAAGGGATGAAAATGGTCCACTGCGGGGGAGACGTATGACGTAACACGTTGACGTCAGGAGGCGGGGTCGGAATGCCTGACCGAGGGGAGCTTCGGAAGCGTCTGAAGCAGTAGCAGCCACGGCGGAAGCAGCCTTCTCCCTACTCCATACTCCCTGCTCTCTGCCCTCCAGTATACCCACCATCTACTCCACGTCCACCCTATTCCGCAACACAAGCAGACTCCTTACCTTTTTTCCCCTCCGGGTGTCTCGGACCGCTCGGAAGGCCGGCCAGATATTGAAAAGCGGGAGATTTTTGGCGCGAAGCCAAAGCAGTGAAGAGGGGCTGGACGAGGTCTGGGTTCAGAGCTTGACTCCGGGGGCGAAGGTAGGAACAACAGCAAAGAAAATTTATATAATTTATGTAATAAAGAAAAATTGAACGTGGGGCTGGAGAACAGAAGGAAGAGGAGGGAGACCAGAGGGGGAGAGGAGAGAGACGGGAGGAAGGTGGAGGAAGGAGACAGAAGGGGAAAAGGGCAAGAAAGGGAGATACTAGGATTGTGAAGACCCTGCGAGTGCAGAGGAGATTAATGGAGGGATGTGTGGGCATTCAGAGACTCCCTAGACTCCCCAGAAAACAATAAACGGCGGAAAACGCCAAATAATTGAAAACGTTAAAGGGGCAGATAGGGTACAATTCAGATAATGCCCGGAGAAAGCCCAGACACAGCGGATGGGTGGACGGATTTGTTAAAGGGGCAGAAGACAACATAATCCAAAGAACTTTAATGGGGTTGACAAGGATACAGTCCAAAGAAAGCAATATATGAACTGATGCCCTAAGATCATGATTTAGAGAAAGCCTTGAGGAATCCCAGAGAACAATATATGCATGGTTCACTCTATACAATAAGGATTGATTCTGTTCCAAAGGAAGATTTACAGTTACAGAAACAGAAATCAAGGAAACAGAAATCAAGGAATCAGAAGGAGAAAATTAAGAAGAAAGCAAAGGTTTTTTTTATTGTTTTCTCTCCAGCATGGCTTCTAAAAAAGCTCAGGAAGAGCGGAGGAAAAAAGATAAAAGAGACTTACCACCTGACAAAAGACTATCAGGGTACTTTTCCCCATCTCAACATAAGACACAAATTACACAAGAAAATACAGATGAAAATGCAGAAATGAATTTTAGTCTAATTAAAGAGACACAAACGTCTACCACTATGACGGAAGATATTCTCACCAAAAACTTGGAAAAATTCTCCAGAACATTAGCTGATGATATGGCCGCAAATACGAAAGAACTAAAACAAGAATTTAAAACGATACAAGCTAAATTAGTAACTATGGAGGATAACTTTACTAAGTTAGACAACAAATATAAACTCTGTCAAGAAGAGATTATTACGATGAAAAATAAAATAGGAACATTGGAAGCTAAAGTTAGCGACATGGAAGACAGATCCAGAAGATCAAATATTAGAATCCGACACATCCCAGAAGAAATCTCCAATGAGAATTTGGACAACTTCCTGATGGAATTTTTTCAAAATTTAATTCCAGGCGTAATTTCACACGATTATTTAATGGATCGCCGACATCGACTACCTAGACCCCATAATGCTCCGGAGATATTTATAAGAGATGTATTGGTTAAATTTCATTCATACCAAACAAAAGAAAAAGTTATGATGGCGATGAGGAATAATCCTATATTAGAAGACAAATTCAAGAATTTATCGATATTCCAAGACTTATCATACTCAACAAGAATGTGGAGGAAAAGCTTCCAAGAATTGCTGCCTATTTTAAGACAGAAGAACATAGGCTACAGATGGGGATTTCCCTCTCTATTAAGAGTGTCTTGGAATGGAAAAATGGTTAATTTTGCCTCAAAAGAAGCACTGAAGGTCTGGATGGAACAACTAAATATACTTGAAATACCCATAACTAACCCATGAAGAGGTTTGGAAAGAAGCCCATAATAAAACAAGGACTTTTTCCCTTTTTTTTTCTTTTTTTTTTTTTTTTTTTTTTTTTCTTTCTTTCTTCTCCTTCATAGACTCCTGTACCATCTAAAGCCTATAGTATTACTTGATTGGTAATAGAAAGGCCAAGAGGAGGGTTGGGGGGAGGGGCGGGATTGGGGAATTATGTATGTAAATATTTTCGATGATATTAAGACACATAGAATAAGGAAGGATTTCTGAAACATTAGGTGTAGTAGTAGACACTGGAATAACTCACAATCGGAAAATGAAAGCACCGGGATTAATATATATATATATATATATATTTTTTTTTTTTCTTTTCTTTTTTTGGTATTAAATATAAGATAAGGATAGATCCCTAAAATATTATGGGTAACAATAGGCACAAGTATAATTCACAATTTGAAAGAATAGGGATTAATATTTTTTTGGTATAGGACAAGGAAGGACTCTTAAAATATTATGTGTAACAGTAGATAAATCCATAACTTAAAATTTAAAAGAGAAAGAATAGAGATTAATATATATATGTTTTTTTTTTGTTTTTTTGTTTGTTTGTTTTTTCCCTGATTTCTCTTCTACATAGACACTTGTTTGTATCACTCAATGCCTATAGCATCACTTGACTGGTAATAGTAAGATAAGAGGAGGGTAGGAGGGGGGGAGAAGGGGATCCATCGTAATAAACTTATGACGGGGTTAATAAACACAGGATAAGGAAGGATCTTTGTAACATTTTGTGTATTAGTAGACACAAGTATAGCTCACAATTCGGACAAGAAAGATAAGGGATTAATATATATGTTTTTTTTTTTGTTGTTGTTTTTTTTTGGGGTATTAAGAAATATAGGATAAGGAAGGATTTTCTAAAATATTATGTGTAACAATAGATACAAGCACAACTCACGATTTGAAAAAGAAAGAACAGGGATTAATACTTTTTGATGGTATAGGATAGTGAAGGATTCTTAAACTATTATGTGTAACAGTAGATACAAGCACAACTCATAATTTAAAAAGAAAGAATAGGGATTAATATACATATATGTTTTTTTTGTTTTGTTTTTTTTCTCTCTTCTCTCCGTCTCCCTCTCCCCTCCCTCTCTCTTCTCTCTAACGTCAAAATACATGGTCTTTCAGAGAATATGAGGGAGAGGGAGAAAAGAGGAAGTAGTTTTTCCCCTCAGGCCAGGGTTCCTCACCCCGGCCATGTGTCCATGTTGAGACACTAATACCGTTAGGAGGGTTTTTTCGTCTCTAACCCACTTTCGAGAGAATGGCTCCACCCACCAAGGTTCTTGGGCGGGTTGCGAGGCCAATCTGTTTTTTCTGGTTCATTACCAGAACAGAAGAGTATGACTGTATAATTATTGTTAGGGTAAATGTTGAGAAGTATGTAAGCATGCCGATGAGAGCACTGGGAGATTCTGGTAAAGAATATGGTTAAAATGATTTCAGTAAACACTCAGGGCTTAAACTTACGAGTGAAAAAAACTCTGGTATATGACTTTTTTAAGAATCAAAACGTAGAGGTAGGGTTCTTACAAGAGACACACTGGAGGCTGATAGACAAGGTAAAATGGGGAGGGACTAAATTTCCATATGTATTCCAAGCTTCCCTTAACGACAGGAAGAAAAGGGGGGTGGCCATAATAGTGGCAAGCTCCGTGAAATTCGAATTAATTTATCAATATGTTGACATCGAAGCTAGATTTTTGATTCTTGTCTGTAAGCTAAACGAAATTAAATATACGTTAGTCAATATATACCTGCCTAATGCCCTTCCAGTTACTACACTAAGAGATATATTAGAACAAGTTGAATCTATAAAAACTGGGGTGTGTATTATCGCAGGAGACTTTAATTGCGTTTTGGACCCAAGCTTGGATAAGAAGCTAGCTAAGGATTTAAAAGTGAATGGTTCCGTAACAAAAATGGCCAAATCGTTAAATAGAGTAATGAATGAATTTGATTATTTTGATCTATGGAGATCTACTTTTCCAGAGAGACAAGATTATACTTTTTATTCTAGAGTACACTATTCATATTCGCGGATCGATATGGTATGGGGTAATGCAATAGCCTTAGAAAATCTAGAGAAGATTGAAATTAGGGATAATACCTGGTCCGATCACAGCATTAATATCTGGACAATGAGAGACCAGTGGAATAAAACCAATAAAGCTACATGGAGATTAAAAGATCATTTACTTTATAACAAATTAAATCTAGACTTGCTTAGAACACAGATGGAATGCTTTTTTGAAACTAATAGGCCTAATGATACCTCACATGCTAACAACTGGTGCTCTTTTAAAGCTACAATGAGGGGTAATTTAATAAGTTTAGAAGCACATTTAAATAGAAACAAAAGTATGGATTTAATTCCTCTCTACAATAATTTGGCTGAACAAGTGAAAAAAAACAAGACGAATCCCTCTAGACTTAAATCAGAGGGGATCAAGGTGATTAAAGACCAAATCAATCAAATTAATATAGAAAAGAATGCAAAAATCCTGGCAAAGCTAAAGCTTAAAGAATATAGCACAGGGAATAGAGCTGATAAACTATTAACTAAGAAACTTAGAGACAAAAGGGTATCAAGTAAAATAACTAAGATAAATATGAACGATAAGATTCATATTACCCCTACGTCCATAGGGCAATGCTTTAATACATATTATAGTAACTTATATTCTCTCTCAACAAAAGAAAAAGACATAGACAAATACCTAGAGGACATGGATCTTCCAATAATATCAGATTCTCAAAGAACATCTCTTAACGTTCAGATTACGTCCCAAGAGGTTGAGGAGGCCATTAGAAAATTGATGAACAACAAAACCCCAAGTCCTGATGGATTTTCTAATATATTCTATAAGTCTTTTTGTGATCTTCTCAAACAACCTTTAGCATTTTTATTTAACAATATAGTAGAAACAGGGCAATTCCCCAAAGAAATGCTAAGAGCTAATATAACACCAATACTGAAGCAGAATAAAGATCCAACTCTGGTGGACAACTACAGACCAATTTCCCTCATAAATACTGACGTTAAGATCTTTGCCACAATATTAGCAAATAGGATGAAAACCATACTACCTGATATAATAGATCCAGACCAAATAGGCTTTGTACCAAATAGAGTCTCTTCTGATAACACAAGATGTATTATTGACATTATAGACCTGGCTAATAGAACAGGCAAAAATCTTGCTATAATAACGGTGGACGCTGAGAAAGCGTTTGATAGAGTGGAATGGGTTTTTATGAGTAAAACCTTGGAAAAATTTGGAATCCAAGGTTGGATACACCGAGCCATAATGTCCCTATATAGTGGTCCTTCTGCGAGGACAGTGGGCTCTAATATCTGCGCGGACTGGTTCAATTTGTATAATGGAACGAGACAAGGCTGCCCACTATCCCCCATTCTTTATATAATCACTATGGAAATTTTGGCCAATAAAATAAGATCCAATAAACATATAAGTGGGATAACCATAAAACAAAGAGAATGGAAACTGAAACTCTATGCGGATGACCTAATTTTGACCTTGACCGATCCTATCAATTCTATCAGGACCTTTATGGAGATAGCAAAGGAGTATAGCGAAATTTCAAACTATAAACTAAACGAAGACAAAACTATTATATTAGATATTAATTTAAATATAGCCACCAGGAACCACCTACAAGATTTATACAACTTCAAATGGGCTAAAAATAATATCCCATATTTAGGGATACTTTTGACAAGAGATCTTATAGATTTAATGCAGATTAATTTCTTGAGTAATTTTAGAGACATGACAAAAGCCCTAAATAGATGGAAAAAAATAGAAATTTCTTGGTGGGGTAGAATGAACTTAATAAAGGCGTATATTTTCCCTAAATGGGCATATATGTTTCGAATGCTTCCCATAAAGATACCTAGACCATGGCTTGAACTGGTTCAGAATTCGGTCACCAATTTTATATGGAAAAATAAGAGACCCAGACTAAACAAGTTACTTTTGGCACAAAAAATCAAAGAAGGAGGCCTGGGCTTCCCAACCATTAATGATATATATCTGGCAAACGGGTTTTTTCATGTATACCGAACCCAGCTGGAATGTGTTAAGAATGAGGGTTGGTATAATTTAGAAAGAGAGATCTGCCAGGTCCAAGATCTAAGTTCTTTGTTATGGTATAGCTCTGTTGATCCCAAAGTTCGATCTATAAGAACATTAAATACATGTATAGACTCAATATTAGAAATTTGGCATATTATAAAAAGGAAATGCAATTTGGAAATCAAAATTCCCATAACTCTTAAAATTGAATTAATTCCATATTATGTAACAGATCTGAATTTAAAGTGCTGGGTTATGAGTGGTATTGTCCAGACAGATCAGTTGTTTGTAAATGATAAAATTAAACCTTTCCCACAATTGAAGCAGGAATTCAAGCTCCCTAATAAAGAACTATTTACATACTTGAGATTAAAACATTTTTTAAATCAAAGAATTGAACATAATTTACAAGCTGGGGCTAAGATGATATGTCTATTTTTAAACAACAAAAGAGTTAATAGAGTCTCTGCTTTAGCAATGAAAGCTATTCTAAAACTTGATGCACCTCCTGTTATTATCTCAGTTCAAAAATGGGAGAAAGAACTAAAAATAAGAATTAAAAGGGAAGATTGGTGTACGATTATATCTAAAACAGCCAAAAATATTCATTGCTTAAATTTACTGGAAACACTATATAAAGTAATAAATAGATGGTATTTTGTCCCCACCAGATTAGCTAATATGTATAGCTCGACCTCACCCCTATGTTGGAGATGTAACCGACAAGTGGGCTCTTACTTACATATTTGGTGGGACTGTGAGAATGTAAGAAACTTTTGGCAGGAAACTTTTGTTATTATTGAAAAATTGATTTTTAAGCCTATACCCAAATGTCCAGAAAATGCTATTCTACACTTAAATATTGATTCTCTATCTCAGAAAGATTCTACTGTCTACATTCATTTTATGATAGCTGTAAAAATTATAATAGCTAGGAATTGGAAAAACTCACTTCCCCTCTCTGTAGATAAACTTCTATCTCAGGTAAAGTTCCAACTGGGGATGGAATCCCAACTAGATAAGTTTCATGGCAAAGACTTGAAAGCCAAAGATTATAGCACTTTTTGGAGAGAAAAACTACAAAATGATAGCGGTAATTAGGTTTGTCCCTGAGTGATACCCAGGTCACACTTGCTAAACATAGGGGCTGATAACCGGCAAAGGACCCTGGTGTGACTCTGAGACTATGTGATGAACCAGCAGATCTCCCCTGCTCTCTTTTCGGCATGCAAGGTGATGTAATGTATATGTGATGTAATGTATGTATATGTATGTATGTATATGTATTTATTGTACTTTTTTGTGACTAAACCTCGAAGACTAAGTAGTATGTAATCAAGCACAATGAATGTTTTTGTTTTTGTATGTAAAGAAAGAAACTAATTATAACGACAATAAAAATTATATAAAAAAAAAAAAGAAAATGGTCCACTGCATGCCAGGGTTCATCCTCTTATCCCTGAAGACCCAGCAACAGGCCAGCTTGGGTACCCCCTAAGGGGATGTATGTGATCTACTGTCTACATGAAGCCCAGCAAACAGCATACCGGTAAGAGTTGCCAGCCTGGGTACATGCTCCGGCATCCAGGGGTCTGTCTTATCTCTCTTGGAAGTGATGACAGTTGTCCACTTCATATATGAGGCCCAGTTGAGTCTAAGACTTTATCCCTGAAGACCCAGCAAACAGCACATGTGTAGGAGTTGCCAGCCTGGGTACCTCCTTCAGCAATCAGGAGTCTAACCTATCACTCTCCCTGAAGGGTTGACAGCGGTACACTGTATACATGAGGCCCAACAGAGTTGTGACTGCCGGGGTTTACCTATTCTTTGTGTTCCACCTAGTATGGTAATGATGAATGGCATATGGGGTACAGATGGAAGCCTATAGTTTAAACAGTTTAGGCTGTCAGTTGTTCAAATCCCCATTTTGCAGCTGAAACACAGGCCTGCAACGATTCAGGTGAGTGCATTAGTAATTTAGATTAAAACTTGTATAGGCACCTGGGTCTCTGTTCTTTCAGTCCCTCCCAGCTGCTTATTTGTGGCTTCCTTCTAACAAATAGGTCACATTTAGGAGATTTGTGTGGTGAGCATTTAGGTAAGTTTATATAAAGATGTTTGGTGCAGGTATATGTACCCAAAAGAGTGCTGATAATACAAGTATGCATTGGGCAAAGTAGTGCTGATAATGCAAAAAGAGTGCTGATAATGCAAGGAGGCATTTTGCAAAGGAGTGCTGATAATGCAATGAGACGCTGTGAAAAAGAGTGCTAATAATGGATATCCTGGCTGTATAAAGTCTGCTGGAATTCCACAGCCTGGTGACAGAGGAATATCCAAGGTAAGATAACCTTCCTGGGTGTCTGTTTTGAAGTACACATATGTATATGACAGGTTTTGAAAAACCTAACTCCAAGTCCACACACACTTGTTTCTATCAAGGTATGTGGCATTGACTGCTGTTATCTGTGCATTATCTCAAATTAGCAGGCTTTTGTAGACAGTGGAAGAATATACTGCACAGACCACCACCGGGCTTCAGTATCTGTACATGAACTGGTGGTGATACAGCATCGGTATGTTTCCACTATATGCTCTAATGTATGATCACTGTGTGTCCGGTATATGAGGTATGAGTTGCTATGAGGATACGGCCTCAGTATTTGTATCCACTATATGCTCTAGGTATGAGTTACTGTGAGGACACTGCCTCAGTATATTTATCCACTATATGCTCTATGTATGAGTTACTGTGGGGACATCATCTCAGTATAAGTATCCTCTATATGCTCTCTATAGGAATTACTATGAGAACACAGCCTCAGTGTATGTATCCACTATATGCTCTATGTATGAGTTACTATGAGAACACAGCCTCAGTGTATGTATCCACTATATCCTCTTTGTATGAGTTACTATGAGAACACAGCCTCAGTGTATGTATCCACTATATGCTCTATGTATGAGTTACTATGAGAACACGGCCTCAGTGTATGTATCATCTATATGCTCTGTGTATGGGTTACTGTGTGGAAACAGCCTCAGTATATGTATCCACTATATGCTCTGTGTATGGGTTACTGTGTGGACACAGCCTCAGTATATGTATCCACTATATGCTCTATGTATGAGTTACGGTAAGGACACAGCCTCAGTATGTGTATCCATTATGTGCTCTCTATGGGAGTTGCTATGAGGACACAGCCTCAGTGTGTATGTTCACTATATGTTGTGTGTGAGCAGGGACTGACTGACAGCCTTCTGGGCCCCCGGGCAAAATCGTATCAGGGCCCTACGAAGAACAAATATTAAGTATTAAAAGGGACACTATAGTCACCAGAACAACTACAGCTTAATGTAGTTGTTCTGGTGTCCACAGCCAATTCTAGGTGTCTTTTGAGAGAAAGGGCATTGTTGACATTACTACCTAGGAACACCTCTAGTGGGAGGCACTGATGTTCAACGTCCCTACACAGTGTGTGTGTGTGTGTGTCCTACAGCATAATTTGTGTAGTGCCAGAGGGTATGAAATGCAGAAGTTTACTTGCATGTAGTAAATGCATTGTTCTATGAGTGAGTAGAGCAGATGTTTGTAAAAGCAGGAGTGTGTTTGTATGGAATGTTGAATGAGAATGCAGGTGTGTATTTTGTGGAGGACTTGTGTGTGAACACAGGGGAATGTTGGTGTATGAATTCCAGGGTGTATTAGTGTGGAACGTCTGCGTATGAATAACAGTATAGATTTGTATGGATTGTCAGTGCGTGAATGCATATATGAATGCTGTAGTGTGCAGAGTGTAAGAGTGTAAATGAGGGTGTATGTGTGAATGAGGAGTGCATCTAAAACCTGGGTCAGAGTGTGTGAATGAGAGGTGTATTTGTGTATATGTGAATCATATTAAGTCAGTGTCAGCGAGGGGAAATGAGGCATATTTATATGCTGCAAGCATATTTGTTGTTGTTTTTTGACTATCCACCTTCTTATGAGTTTCTGTCTCTCTCAATCTTCACCAATCTGTATGTGTGTCTTCCCATTAACGTCTTCTTGTGACTCTCTAACACCACTTGTCACCCATTTCTGTCCCCCTCACACCTCACTCGGTTGTGCCTCTTCTGCACCTCTTACTTCTCCTTTCCAAATAACCCACATTTGTCTTCCATCTCACTTAAAGGGACACTATAGTCACCCAGACCACTATAGCTCATTGAAGTGATCTGGGAGCACTGTCCCAGGTCCCTTAACCTTGCAAAGGTGGTGGACTTATGGCTCAAGTACGGGGGTTTCACCGTCTATGACTATCACGGGTCAATTTCATCTAAGGCAGCAGCGCCTCTAGCCCAGTCCAACACCCGCATCAATTGGAGTCAGTTGGACACAGAGCTGTTCTGCAGGCATTTTGCCGGCTTGAGACCCCTGTCTTGTGTAGTTTACTCTACCTCACACTCCTCCAATTTGTGTCCCTGTGAAGCAGAACACTCTACATCCCACCCCTCCACTTCCTAACCATCCTCCAACCCCTCTGTCAGTCAGGATACGGGACAGGGAGATAAACTGGGCAGACCAGTAGTATTCCTGGGCAAGGTACAAATATGCAACAACTTTAATGTTGGAGCATGTAACTACAATGCCTGCAGGTTGTTGCATTTTTGCTCCATCTGTTTCAGGGCACATACAAAAGCAATGTGCCCTTCTAAGCTTTTCCCAAGGAAATGACTCACAGAAGGAAACACTGACACCTTAGTTAGCATTTACATATCCACCCCTTCCCTCACCTGGTGCAATATTAAATTTTTGGTTTGGCTGTGGGTTTCCACACGGGGTTTGTAGCACTCCCAACAGGAACTGGAATATCCTAAAATGTTCTCTCTGCAAACTACTCATCTGTCATTGTCAAGTTGCTACAGAGAGAGGCCACATCAGACTTTATGCTTGGTTCTTTCCGCAACATTGTGTTTCCACATGGCACTCTAACCCTATGTGAAGGGTTACAAACAACACATCTACAAACAACACATCCTGCCCTAATGTGTTTTACACCCCACCTCCTATAGAATGTAAGCTCGATTGAGCAGGATCCTCTTCAACCTATTGTTCCCATAAGCTTATTTCTAATTGTCCTATTTATAGTTAAATCCCCTCTCATAATATTGTAAAGCGCTACGGAATCTGTTGGCGCTATATAAATGGTAATAATAATAATAATAATAATAATAATAACAATAATAATAATAATCTAATAAATACTTTTGATTATCGATTTGTCAGCTCCTCGTTCTCCAGAATCGTTACATTTGCAGAAACCCTGCACTTGCTGCTTCTGAATATGGCCAGATAACCAGCGACCATAAATAATCGGTCAAATTTACCGATCTAGGCAGGACCCCTCACTCCAAGTAGAATCTTTAGCCACAATACTGATTTTGGCGCTAGGTGCCCCATTTATCCCTTGTCATACAACAGGCCAAAATACATTTGGTATTCCTGGGTATCTCACACCTCCCCATTGTGAAGATTGGTATGCGTCTGTCAAGAACTCGACCAGTTCCTCCAAAGGTACAGGTACTCGTAGGGACCCCCCAATCTCTACTGGGATACCTAAGTTTGCAATGCGTATAATTTCACAAAGGAGATCCTGCATTTCCTAGTTACATTCACTCCTACCCGGCAGGCCGAGCGATGGCACCATAGTCCTCAACACACCAGCATAACCAACTTTATCTTGAGGAAGCTCATCCCAACAGAAACCATGCAGCAGGTCACTCATGCTTGACTACAATTTGGTAAGCACTGGTTCAGGGACATGTGGCAAAGGTAGCACCTGCCTTACCGGCCTTCAGGGAAACTTCTGCCTATCCTAGTGTTACACTATCCTAGTGTAACAGCAGACCATACTTGGGGGGCATCTGAGCACCGGTAAGGCAGTCAAGCATTTCTCAGATTTTGCATTTTTTATTATCCTTAAGGCACGCTTCCTCCACAAACATTACGCAGTTAATGCGGTACTGACTGTAGATGGCCACCATACTACAGTTATTATAGCGTGCAAACACATGGCAGGCATCCATTATATGGTCGCTGACGCATTGCCCCATCTAACGTTCAGGCGTTCTGCAAGGTTCATCCCGTCACCAACCAACTCCCATCCAGAATACCGATATTATCAGAGCTAACAATGGATTGACAAGATTGTTGATCCACACACGGTCACTCTCATGTAACGCTCTGCCTACCAACCCCAAAAAAGCCTATGACAGGGCTTTGACTGTGTTTCACAAATTTTGTGGGGAATTCCACGTTTCAGAGAATTATTCTTTCGAGACCTGTGGCGAAAGTAACCTTGAAACTGTTTTTTGGAGGGGCCTGTTTGCCAGCCTCCTGCCCTGCGACTATGGCCCTGGGATGTATTGCCCTTCTAGGAACTGAGTTGGGGCTTATGGACTTATATTATACTGTTACTGACCGTTTAAGAACTGTATTTGGGCATAATGGATTTTTATAATGCTGTTTCTGGGCCTTTAATTACTTTGGAGCAAAGTTGCAACTTTAAATTGGCACTTCAGATACAGCCAAAGTGCCGAAGTAGTCGAAGTGGCTGCCATTCAACAAACGAACATGTGGCGGCAGCCATCTTTGTTCATTTGAACGCGGTCAGCGGTGTGTGCAGCCAAATCTATGGAACTGTTTTCGGCTACCCAATTGCACGAACACCGCTGTCCAGTACTTTCTACTATTTCGACGCTGTGGCTGGAGAACGCTCGTTCGAAAGTCATTTTCTCAGTGTAAAATAGACCGACCACACAGCCCAAATCATGGGCATGAAAATGTGCTTGCGGTCGGTCAAAAGTGACTTATATCTATCTCCCGAACGGCTGAACGGATTTGAATGATTTTTGGGTATGTTTGTATTTGAAATGTGCTGATTAATAACATGTTACTAATTAATATTGGATGTATAGTTTTAGAGTTATGAAAGTTGGGTAAAAAGTAATGTTTTAAATTGTACGGATAATTGGGTTACCTCTCAGGCTAAGAGGAGGAGATGTGTGGGATGTAACCATTGTTTGATTGGCTAAGGTATAATTGTCTGTGGGCGTCTCCCTTGCATGGGAGAATTGCATAAAAGCAGAGTGTGTGTCAGTAAACTTCAGATCTTCTTGACCCTCAACACATAGTTGTGACAAACTGCCATTTGCCACTGGGCATTGGAGAGGACTGATTGCTAGCCTCTTGCCCTGCGACTATGACCCTGGGATGTATTGCCCTTTAAGAACTGCATTTGGGTCTAATGGATCTTTGTATAATGTTTCTGGCCCTTTAACTGTGTTGTACAAAGAAAGGGTTTGTACTTTTAAACTGGCACTTTGGATGCAGTCAAAGTCATCGAAGTGCCGAAGCAGTCAAAGTGGGCGCCATTAGACAGTCGAAAATGTGGCGGCGGCCATTTTAATCCAGTCGAATGCGGTGACCTGTACCTTCCCCTACCCTTCGACACTGCGGCTGGAGGCTAAGTCCTGTTCGAAGATTCGAACACACATACGAACAGGACTTTTGGTGTAAAATAGACCTCCATTATACTATTGAACACTGCTAAAACGCAACCCCGGTTCCACTTTGACACTTCGACAAAAGTCGAAGCGAGTTCGACGATTCAAATGCCGCCTTCGGATGGGACTTTGTTACTTTTCAGGTCAGAAATAGACCCACCGCACAGCCTGAATCTGTGGAACTGTTTTGGGCATGAAAATGTGCTTGCGGTCGGTCATAAAGGACTTCCAGCTAACTCTTTAACCCCTGGATGGAATTGGCAGAATTGTGGATATATTTGTAAGTAAAGTATGCTGATTATTAATATGTGTTTTTTATGAAGATTGAATGTATAGTTTTGGAGTTATAAAAATGTATACGTTTTAGCTTGGAGATA
Source organism: Pelobates fuscus (assembly GCF_036172605.1). Taxonomy (NCBI): domain Eukaryota; kingdom Metazoa; phylum Chordata; class Amphibia; order Anura; family Pelobatidae; genus Pelobates; species Pelobates fuscus. The sequence continues at coordinate 251,919,508 of NC_086320.1, forward strand.
ATTGAGTAGATACAGTAAGAAACTCTATCTCCCAAGCAGAGGGGAGGGAATATGTGGGATGTAACCGATATGTGATTGGTTAATGTCTAATTGCCTGTGGGCGTCTCCCATGCAGGGGAGCACTGCATAAAAGCAGAGTACCTGCCATTAAACATCAGAGTTCTACTTCACCCTCAATCTAGAGTCCTGTCTCTTATTGGGAGAATCACTATATCACTACAAGGGATTGTTATGCTCTGCATGCTCCCTTGGATAATCACTTCTAAGCTTTTTTAAGAGCTTGTTCCTGCTTCACTCTCTTGGAGGAGAGGATCACCCACTGGAACCTGGAGCCTTGTCGGAGGTCCAGGGTGGAAAGGAGACGGCGAGACCCCAACCAAGCTGGGGTCTTCGGTGGTTGTGGTGTATGCGGAGCGCTTGGAGCCCTCTGTAAGCGCTAGGAGCATCCTTCAACAGAGGTACCCAGTCGGGGTGCCAGGTGATCCGTTACAATAGTCTTGTCTCTTGATTTGAGGGGACAGCTATATTCACACTGGGGATTGCTATGCTCGGCATACTCCCTTGAGCTTCAATCACTTAGCTCTTTTAAGAGCTTGTTCCTGTCTTGCTTCAGAAGAAGTCTATGGTGGTTATGGTGTTGGCTGGAGTGCTTGGAGCCCTCAGGAAGTGCTTGGAGCATACAATAACAGAGGTACCCAGTCGGGGTGCCAGGTGATCCGTTACAAGACCATGGTGGCTTTTGCCTCCTTTTGCCACCTAAACCTTAAACGAGCACATAACACTATTAAATTATATCTTACAGGCTTACAGCATTACATCCTCACTACATTTCCCAATCACCAACCTTTTCTTTCCACATACCCCATCAAATCTATTCTCAAAGGCATCAACAAAATAGACTGATCTCCAACTACCAACAGATTACAAATAGATGGTAACATATTCAGGAACATGTCAGACTTATTGGACACAAATCCCTTTAATACCCAGACTAACTCTATCATCAAAGTAGCCATTTACCTTGCTTTCTACGGCTTCCTCAGACCCCGAGAATTTACTAGACATGTGCAATTTGTCTCGGGCCGAATATGAATTTGGACGAATTTCGGGCAATTCGGACATTTGAGTACTTCTGAATGTCCGAATAGCCGACGTCTTGAAGTTTCGAAATTACCGAATTTCCGAAGTGTCGAAGTTAAGAAGTGCTGAATTGCCTAAGTACTAATATACTTACCCAATTGAAGAAGAAGAATGTTACACTGTATACAATTTTAAATAAAAAGTATACAAACATAGCCAGGATTCACCTGTAAGCATTTGCAACACTTACAACAATCAAGTAACATACATTCATATAAAATGTAAGTTACTTGGCCAGTCATGTAATGACCGGAATTAATAAGTAGATAGCTCCCTAATACCGTGGGAATTAGGGAGTTATCTACTAAAAGGCTGAAAGACCTAAATTGGCCTTTCAGACAAATTTACTAATACTAGGTAAATATTAGAGGCTATACTGCGAGTAGGGGCATGTCTATTAAACAGTGAGCAGCCTGTGTCTGCTCACTGTAAAAAGAAAAAAAAACACCCCCCCCCACTCTAACCTGAAGAAGGGACCTATTGCCCCCCCAGGCCCCCACCCCTGAACGGCGGGTGGGGGCTTTAAAGTAAAGTAATGAGGGGGGGACCTAATGTCCTCCCCCATGGGTGGGGGCCCTAAATACTAATTGGGGGGACCTAATGTCCTCCCCCTGGCCCCCACCCCTGAGCGGTGGGTGGGGGTGCTAAATTAGAATGAGGGGGAGGACCTAATGTCCTCCCCCCTGGCCACCAACCCTGAGTGGGGGTTCAAACCAACCAATCAGAGTGCTGTGACAGGTAAATGTAGAGACTTACCTGTCAGTTTCTTCATATACTAGTCAGTGCACTCTGATTGGATGGCTTAAACCCACCAATCAGAGTGCTCTGAGCCTAATTGCAGGGCGAGGCAAGGCTTTATAAGCCTTCCCCCGCCCTGCAGAGCTCAGTCTGCGCGGAGCCCTCCATGGGTGAAGATGGAATATTTTTTTTTTGCGCTTTTTTTTTTTTATTGTGCGTTGGTTATTATGGCTTTTTATTTGCCCTTTTTTGGGGCTAAAAAAAGATTTTAGAAGAAAGAAAACATCAAATGGTAAGTTTTTGGGGTTTTTTTTTTCAGGTACTTAGTTAAATGGTCCCCCCTCATTATTTTTAGGGTGAGGGGGGTAGGTAGGGGTTGATTTTTTTGTGGGAGGGAGTGACTAGGGGTTTGGGGACCCCTAGTCACCCAGGGGAAGGGGAGTTATTTTTTTTTTTTTAGGGCCCCAACTCACCGCTAAGGGGAGTTAGGTCCTCCCCCTCATTCTAATTTAGGGTCTACACCCACCGCTCAGGGGAGTTAGGTCCTCCCCTTCATTCTAATTTAGGGTCTACACCCACCGCTCAGGGGTGGGGGCCTGGGGGGGAGGACATTAGGACCCCCCTCATTCTAATTTAAGGCCCCCACCCAGTGCTCGGGGTGGGGGCCAGGGGGGAGGACATTAGCCCCCCTTAATTAGTTTTTAGGGTCCCCACCCACCGCTCAGGCATGGGGCCCGGGGGGCAATAGGTTTACCCCCCTGTTATTTTACTTTAGGGCCCCCACCCGCCGCCCAGTGGGGGCGGGGGGCAATAGGCCCTTTAGTTTGAAAGCCCCCACTCGCGCGTCGAGCAGCCACTGGCGGTATAGCGAGTAGGGGCACAATTTACTAATACTAAGTAATTTTTACTTGGTATTAGTAAATTTGGCTGAAAGACCAATTTAGGTCTTTTAGCCTTTTGGTAGATAACTCCCTAGTACCGTGGGAATTAGGGAGTTATCTACCAAGCGGCTGCAAGAGACGTTCCGAAATTCTGAAGTCCCGAATTGCCGAGGTCCCAAAGTGCCGAAGTCACGAAGTTTCAAACTTACCGAATTTCTGAAGTGCCGAAGTTCTGAAGTGTCGAAGTTGCCGAATTGCCGAATTTCGTAACGCCGAACCGAACTATTTTCCCATGCACATGCCTAGAATTTACTGTGATACGTCAAACAGATATAAGATATTGTTTAAAACTATCGGACATTACCAAACACGGTGACCAATATGTGATGTCTCTACACTCATCTAAAACCAATCACACAAACTACCCAACTACAATCCCTCTGTTTCCTACAGAGAACCTCTGGTGTCCTGTTAAAATACTTAACTTATTTCTATCCACAAACTTCAGTCTCCCATTTAAAATCACCCCTACTACTTCTTCACTTACCACTTCAAAATTCATAACCCACGTTAGAACACTATTGCTAAGATTGGGACATAACCCGGCCACTTTTTTCCGGTCATTCCTTTAAAATTAGGGCAGCCTCCTCAGCCACTAGCACAGACACACCAGTCCATACCACCAAAAGACTAGGCAGATGGAAATCCTCTGTTTACAGCACTTATATTCCACATCCTGAGAGAGATATCAGGAAAGCCTTCAAAGCATTGTAAATTATGAATAAAGTGTGCTTTCTGCAATATCTTTTGCCCACTTTATTACCGGCCTACCAGTATGTTGGCACACCACTATCAACTTTCCCTCTATTTTCATATACAAATTAAGTTCCGACTACAAATAAAAAGCAATACACATATATATATATATATATATATATATATATATATATATATATATATATATATATGTGTGTAAGGCCTGTATTTGTGGGAGGAGTTAAGCGTTCCATATAAACGCTACTCCCCCCTTCCTACCTGCCGTACGCACGCTGTTCACTCAGTGACAGCCATACTTCCGGTCCTCGCTCAGGCTCTTCCGGTCCTCGCCTCTTCCGGCCCGGCTTCCTCTCCGTTCCCCCGCTCCTCCTTTCGGGCAACAACATGCGAACGCCAAGGTAATCAGCAAATAGCCGCACTCGGGCTATTTGCTGTTCGTCAAATCTCAGCCATACTATCGGCGGTCCAGCTTACCTGCTAACCGTGAGTCTCATTCCGGTCCCCTCACACATGTCGGGGATGCGATTGCTGGGAGCAATTCCCTTGCACTCTTTAGGATATTAATGAACAACAAACTTGTTTGTATGCTTCCAGTTTATATATGTTGTGTGCTCTCATGTCAAGTGGATTGATCTGATGTGTTTTATTGTAAATCCCCCAATTGCAGATAGCGGAACGTTCACTAAGAATACACTAAACTGACGGAGCATTTTGGGAAATTTAATTTACAAATGTCTAGTATTCCAAGGTTACCTACTACGGAAATTACATGTGGCATCAGCCTGTTAATATAATTTGGGGAGGGGGTTTCTGCATTCTTTTCTCTGTTCCTGCTTTTTCCATGCTTGCTGGACTCTGTTAATATATTATTTTTCTTCCCCTGCATCTTCCTTTCTATATAAGGAGGAATCCTGAAACGTACAGTAGGTTAGTTATTTCCAGAAGATCCTGCATGTTTGTGGTTTATTATTTACATCTAAAGTGTTCCTGATTTTCAACATCTTCCTTCCTTCCTTCCTTCCTCAAAGTTGAAGTCATTATTATAACATATAAGCCAATGCTGCCAGGATGTATGTACCTCCAACAGACCCTTCCCATCCTTGATCCTTTCTTTTCCTAGATTCAAGCAACTTTGTTTTTAGATATGTTTGTCAGAACAATAGCCTTCCTTACATATATATTTTACCGGGGACCACCCACGCTCCCCTCACGCCAGCACCTAGGCAGTACCTTTCGAACACCCGTCTGGGGGGTCCTACAACCCCCCTCTCCCCTACACGGTCTCATTAGATTTCCGGTCCAAACATAAATTTTGCTAGGGGTACATATATAAATTCACTCGGATAATAAAAAAAAAAAAAAATCATGCTGTTATAGAGGCTATGCTTTTCTACTGTATGGGTAAAGGAAGGGATGCCAGTGATTTTATTATATCATGCACGACATATTGATTACAAAAAACGTTCACTCATACTTTCCAGTATGTTTTTCATGTATCAGTGCGAAGACCTAGTTTATCCGGCTGGTATCTCCACCTAGTGGTTTTATGGTATTTGCTGTTTTATTCTGTATAATATGTAGCTTCCCTGCCGTCCTGTTTTCAGGTTATTTATGATGTATCTACAATTGGTGCATCCCATGTAATACTACTCAATGCCTGACACTATGCATGTACTGTTTTATTGGGTCAGGTTAATCTAACAATTAAACGCTGTATAATTTGGATTATTTTATCTCCCAGATTACACTGACGCTTGTGCAACTCCAGTTATACATGTATCGAATTACCACAGGTTCAGGCGTTCCGCCATTTGACATTCTAATTACTTTTAATGTTGCATATTGTCATTTGTTATCATTAGACAATCACTGGTTCGCTATTGTCGCTTGTTTCTATCAGGTACAATTAAGGTTCGTCCACGTTTCAAACAACTGCCTCGACAAGGCCACGTTGTTACACGATGGGGTATCGAACCGACAAGCAAACGAACGTTCAGGTAATCGGTGGGAATAGCCTCGTTCAGGCTATTCCCGCCATACAACGCCTGTGCAAGTAATGACCTATATTTCATATGCTCAAACTCATGAACGTCCTAACTCATGAACGCTTGAAACTCTCGTACAACACGATTTGTATGAGACCGGCAATCAGGTTTCATTTCGGCAGACTATTTGGTTTTGGTAATTAATTTCAATTATGTCTGTATATTTATGCAGAAATGTGATCGTTGCAGGTACCACTTCCATAGTTTCTTTCACATTTGCACCTATTACATCGCAACCTTTATACAGTCAGTATAATTGGGATTTACAAAGGCACTGTTGTCTGTGGAGTTCAGCGTTTTCCTTAGCGATTTGGCATTTTTCCTGTAACTGTCAGTTTCACTGTTTTAGGCTGCAACCAACACTGGTGTGATACATTAATAACATGGTTTAAACAGGTCTTCAAATGTTTCTTTTTATTTATTGTGGTCCTACATTGTAGGTAATTCCATTAGTGTTTAGATCACGGTTGACTCAGACTGATCAGTTGACAGTACAATTGCCTGTCTCAATTACAATTACGTAGGTTTTGCAATATTGATATAATAACTGAGGTTATCTATTATTCAGCCGCTTCACATGTGGATAACCATTCTTTCAATGTTATTGGACTGCTTGCCCTATCACCCCCAGCTTTGACTAGGGTAGTCATTTATGTAATACCCTTGTTGTGGGGACAACTCTGTAAGTTATACAATGCAGGCAAGGCTTTAAGGTAAATATTTTTCATGTGTGTAATTTTGAAGGATAAACAAACAAATGTTACATTAGGTTCACAATTACTATTGTTTCATATTGTCATCTGCTATCGGTAGACAATTACTGTTTCGCTATTGTCGCCTGTTTCTATCAGGTATGAATGTGTTTTCATTCACATTCCCAACAATTGTTACACAATTGGCCGTTAGTCAATCGATTGTCTCCTGTTTCTTCCAGGTTAATTAAGTTTTTGTTCACATTCCAAACAACTGCCTCTACTAGGCCACGTTGTTACACGATTGGGTTTTGGGGTACGGGGGCTTGATTCCTGCCTTGCCTCGTCAGGCCACGGCCACACTCGACAACTTTTCATTCGTACTCGCTACCCGTAACAATCGTTTTGTTACTCACTACCTTACTAATTTCACCCTCCTCTCTCCGTAAGGTACAACGTTTTCTTGGCACATCGCCTTCATACATCTCCTTTCAGGGTTGTATAGTAGCCATCACGAGAATCTTCAGCACCCTCAGGGTCTATCGCTACTGTACTTTCAGCTATATCTCCATAGAACTGCACTTTACTGCACATTATTTTCCTTCCCTCGACTTCAGTTCCTTTTCTCTTCTTTCTTCCTCCTTTCACTCCCTTCTTTTCCTCTGTCTCTGTCTGGGTATCTTCAGGTACATATCATTAACCACAACTTGGGTTTACCAAGCACGTTACGTTACCCCCTTATCAAGCCCCCGTCTAGGGTCAGAGAACTGGCTATCTAGGGTTAGGAGCTGGCCTTAGCTGTACAACGTTGCTGGTCCCGCGAGGCCAACTCCCCGATCTCAACACAGAGATTTTCGCCCCTCGGCCCAAATCATAGTTTGAGCCTCGCATTCACCAACCTATCGGGTTTATAGTTAGGGTCTCACCTGACACGGCTACACGTTTTTGGATCTTTTACTGTCACCGAGAGGCCGCCTCCCCGCCACCACGCTAGTGGCTCGAGCCCCACGCCCAAATCATAGGTAGAGCCTCTCACCAGCCGCTTGGCAACTAGCATGTGCCTCACTTGTCACGGGGTAGAGAGAGTTTTTTGCTTCGGCACTAGTTAGCCAGCCAGTTCTATATTGCTTAACCGTATTGTGGTTATTTGAGTTCATTTGTTGTCTTGTTCTTTTTCAGGATGTCCTAAGAAGGCAACATCGGACGAGGGATTGCAGCATTTTCATATCTAGTAGGGTCAACTAACCAAGAGTCACTCAGTCTCGTACCTCACCCAACTCACAACACTCGAGCATAATCAGCATTTCAGCATCCCCTTTTCGGTCGCTCGGCTATTGGGGCTCGACACAATTTATCATCTAGAGCATTATTTGTTTACTCTAAGATACATATAACAGAGTCGTGACATTTTTCCAAGACTCAGTGGAGCATGACATCCACGGGCATACTGATCACCCTGTAGTCTTTTCTACATTTTTGCCTCCTTTTATTCAAACCTTCATACGCACACGATCGCACTATACCGAACTGACATACACGTTCTGACAAGCCTTTCAAACCATACCCCATCTTAACATAAGATATCAAAAGATAAATAATTGGTTTATCACTCTACAGTAACATACGTACACAGATAGGAATACAGGGCAGCATCAGACTCCCTAAACAGCATTCGTGCCACACAACCAGGACTTAAATCTATGTGCCTACAACCATACAAGGGTTCTGGAACCCTACAACTCCACAATCAAAACTAATCAGACTGGTAAATCATGTCTCCCCAAGGAAAATTTAAGAAGGTACAAACACTACATCGTGTCACGCCAACATTCAAACCAGACAATCAAGACACTTGACCTGCTAATCATTCCCTAACTACTTCTAATATGATTCTACATTCACACTCCTGTCATTAGAATAGGTAGGACCACTGGCTCCTATTTTTCACATCCTTTCTATAAGCACGACATCCAGTAGCAGTACGCCGGTACAAACAATTAGAGTTACTAGGTATCAGCTACATTATACAGGAACATTCCCAACGCATAAGTAGTACAACAACAGATTTTATATGATTATTATAGTGCTATAAGTGTGTTTTCTGGCATTTCCTTTTGCCCTCTTTTACAGGCCTACCCCCTACGTCGGTTCCGGCACACCACGCCAACTTAATTCCAATCACAAGGTATTTCACTATACGATATTAACCGACCACAAGTTTAAGGCCGTAAGGCCTGTATTTGTGGGAGGAGTTAAGCGTTCCATATAAACGCTACTCCCCCCTTCCTACCTGCCGTACGCACGCTGTTCACACCACCCACCTCTCCCTCTTATACAATTCATCCAGGGAGGCCCTCTTTTACAGGCCTACCCCCTACGTCAGTTCCGGCACACCACACCGACTTAATTCCAATCACAAGGTATTTCACTATACGATATTAACCGACCACAAATATATATATAAATTTGTGTATGGCACATTTAGAGGACATATGGTATAATATGAAGAAAATTTAGTAAGAGCAAACTCAGTTGAGGTGTGCCGAAACTGACGTGAGGTTAGACCTGTAAAAGAGGGCCTACCTAGGTGATATGAGAATAAGAGAGGGTGCGGTGGGAGCGTAACTTCCGAGATCGTTGACGACAGGTAAGCAGGGGCTCACTGGGTTTAAATAGGGGTCATAGTCACTCCCACAATTACAGGTCAAGCCTTCCATTTGTGTACAGCACATTTAGAGGACATATGATATAATATGAAGAAAATTTAGTAAGAGCAAAGTAGAAGGGCAAAAATATAACAAACAATACTTTTGTCAGACATGTTTATTAAGCAATACATTACTTAGACATTTCATGGAAAGCTAATCTTATTTCTTTATCTGGATTAGGGATGTATCTGTTGTATGCGGATGATTTCCACCGACCCATATTTTTATTGATATGTGTTGGTACGTGATTACCGGAGGCTGCGGTGGCTGCTCCAATACGGAACGAATGGCCAGAGAATGAATATGGGTTGTGTCCCAGCTGGAGTAATAACGTACAAATGTAAAGCACAAATGGTTTGGTGGTTAGGGGTTTCCCTTGAATGGCTAATAGTGGGGATTCAAGGTTGGTAGAAAGTTGAGTTTCCACTAGTTTATCCAGAATGTGGACTGGACTGCATTTGGTAGAGGTAGGATAATATTTAATCTCTACCGGTTGACCAGAATGGCTCATGTTGGTATGAGCGATTGACAGAATATAGTGGTCCTGTTTTTTAGTGGGGTGTTTTGTTGAAAGCATGACTTAGTCAGATGCCTTCTCCACAGAAAATTATTTAGGTCTCAAGAGACTGTAGAAGGCTATGTAGGCTTTGGATTTGATTATCAGGTTTGTGACCTTCTCAAAAGGGGACTTGTCTAGTAAATCGGAGATATTCCTAAATAGTATACTATCTATAGCAAGTCTCTTCATGGGATTATGTACTGTTAGTCTTTGAACACCTTTAAGGACCCTTTTGAATGAGTAGGATGCTAGAAATTGAGTTTTGTTGGGATAACTGATTAACATCTAGTGTTGTATGCATGTTAAGTAAAGTTTGATTGTATTGTAAGCTCATTTAAGAGATATGTGGCAAAAAGTGGTAAATGTTTTTTTTGTATTAAATGACCACTATTGTGCCAGGAAAACATACTCGTTTTCCTGGCACTATAGTGCCCTTAGGGTGCCCCCACCCTCAGGGTCCCCCTCCCGCCGGACTCTGGAGAGAGGAAGGGGTTAAAATCTTGCCTTTCTCCAGCGCCGGGTGGGGAACTTTCCTCAACGTCATCGGCAACGTCATCGGCTGAATGTGCATGCGCATTCAGCCAGTCTCATAGGAAAGCATTTGCAATGCTTTCCTATGGACGCTGGCGTCTTCTCACTGTGATTTTCACAGTGAGAAGCACGCAAGCGCCTCTAGCGGCTGTCAATGAGACATCCACTAGAGGCTGGATTAACCCTCAGTGTAAACATAGCAGTTTCTCTGAAACTGCTAGGTTTATTAAAAAAAAGGGTTTAACCCTAGCTGGACCAGGCACCCAGACCACTTCATTAAGCTGAAGTGGTCTGGGTGCCTATAGTGGTCCTTTAAGTGACAAACCAGCTTGTGCGAGCGACCTACTATGGTGTAACAGGGTATTTAAAGCATTATTAGGTCTGTGAAGCTTGGAGGTTCCCCGGGTTGCGAGTTTGCTGACGGATGGACTCTGAAAAATTCCTGCAAATTAGAGCGTGAGAGTGTGTCAGCTGCGTTATTCTGAATACCTGGAGCGTTAATACAATTTATACAGATTTACCGCTAGCCAGGTAAGTCTCTTTACCATGTTCATAATTGTAAGGTACTGAGAGTGGCCTTTATTTATGATATTACATGCCGCCAAGTTATTATTATTAATTATTATTATTATTATTATTATTATTATGATATGTATATAGCGCCATCAAATTCTGCAGCGCTTTACAGTGGGTGGACGAACAGACATGTAGTTGTAACCAGACAAGTTGGACACACAGGAACAGAGGGGTTGAGGGCCCTGCTCAATGAGCTTACATGCTAGAGAGAGTGGGGTAAAATTACACAAAAAGGTAAGGATAGTACTAGACTAGTGACAGTTGCAGAAGAGGATTCAGTCAGGAGCTGTTAGTATTAGTATTTAACAAATGAAAAAGTTCAACTTTCCTGGCTGTGGCCGGGAAGGGGATATTCATCTTTTTGAGTTCCATGGTGATTTTAGGAATTATCCAGGATCTATAGATGGACGCTGGGCATGCCGTAATAGTATCCCTTCTCTACGAGCCTGATATGGTCGGGGTGCTGGTAACAAGACCGGGCATCTCCTTGTATGGAAGCGTTAGACATGCTAAGGGTGTGATGGCGATAGCTTGGTTAGTATGGTATTCATGTAGATCAGTAGTAACCCAGATTGCTAGATTAGTGCCCTAAGGCGAAATTGTATTAATTTACTATCTTAGGTGACAGGTGATGCCCGAACTACTTGACAAGTGGCTTTGAGAGGCTCTACCTATGATTTGGCCCGTGGGGCCTTTGTGCCACTGAGGTGGGTGGCGGGGTGTTGGCCTCTCGGTGGCACGTATAAGATAGTATTCTCGATTGGCCGTGATGAGTGAGGCCCTAACTATGACTTGATGCAAGGCTATAACTATGCGTTAGGCCGATTTAGGCTTGAACCTCTGATGGAAGGAACAATTATTGGCCTTGCGGGACGACTTAACTATAGGCAAAGAGGCGTATGGGATTATACCTAATTGGCAAGGGTTTTTATAACCTTACAAACGACCTATCTGGGTTTCATTTGTTCAATCGTACCTGCTGTTGTCCTGAATAACATATTTGGAATGACCCCTAAAATATGTGACAATAATTGAGTTATAACCAAACCCGAGGTGAATACAAAGAAAAAGATACAGCCGTGTATATATATCTTTTTGCAAGATATCAGAATAGCATCTCAGAGCTGCTGTTTGGATGTAAACTGCCTCCCACCCTCATAGATCCTTTGCTTGACTATGCTCCAAAGGTTCTAAATAGGCTTGAGGTCAGGGGAGGATGGAGGCCACACCATGACTTTCTCTCCTTTTATCCCCAGAGCAGCCATTGATGCAGAGGTATTCTTTGCAGCATGAGATGGTGCATCGTCATGCATGCAGATGATTTTATTACGAAAAAGCATATTTCTTCTTTTGTACCAGGGAAGAAAGTGGTCAGTCAGAAATTCCACATACTTTGCAGAGGTCATCTTTACACCTTTGGTGACCCTAAAGGGGCCGACCAGCGACTCCGGCCCAAAACATGACTCCACCACCACCTTGCTGACGTCGCAGCCTTGTTGGAACAGGATGGCCGTCCACCAACCATCCACTAGTCCACCGATCTGGATCATCCAGGGTTGCATGGCACTCCTCAGTGAACAGGACTGTTTGAAAATTAGTCTTCATGTATTTTTCTGCCCAATGCATCTGTTTCTGCCTGTGAGCATTGGTTAGTGGTGGCCGACTAGAAGGTTTATGCACAGTTGCAAGACTCTGGAGGACTCTACACCTTGATGTCCGTGGGACTTCAGAGGCACCAGCAGCTTCAAATATCTGTTTGCTGCTATGTAATGGTATTTTAGCAGCTGCTATCTTGATCTGATGCATGGATCGGCAGAAATCTTCCTCAATGTGCCTTTATCTGCACAAACCCGTCTGTGCTCTGAATCAGCCACAAATCTATTAATAGTGTGATGATCACGCTTACGTATTCGTGAAATATCTAATGTTTTTATACCTCGTCCAATGCATTGAACTATTTCACTCTTTTCAGCAGCAGACAGATCCTTTTTCTTCCCCATATGACATTAAATGGTGCTCTGCTTAATAATGTGGAACACCCTCCTTTAGTAGTTTTTCCTTAAATTTGGCTCACCTGGCAATCTAATTATCACAGGTGTCTGAGATTGTTTTCAGTGATCAAAAGAGCCCTGAGACACAATGCCATCAATGAGTTAAACTGAAAAACAAAATATTTAATCTTTGTGACACTTAAAAATTATTTGCGTAATAATTTGGAACAGGGTGTATACACACACACACACACACACCTATATATACACACACATATATATATATATATAGATATATATATATATATATTATATATATATATATATATATATATATATATATATATACATACACACACATCTATATATATATATATATGTATATATATATATATATATATATGTATATATATATATGCACGCATCTATAACTGATTCCTCTTCTGCAACTGTCACTAGTATAATACTACCCTTACCTTTTTGTGTCATTTTACCCCACTCCCTCTAGCATGTAAGCTCACTGAGCAGAGCCCTCAACCCCTCTGTTCCTGTGTGTCCAACTTGTCTGGTTACAACGACATGTCTTTTCGTCCACCCATTGTAAAGCGCTGCAGAATTTGACGGCGCTCAATAAATATCATAATAATGAGATATATATATATATACACACACACATATATGAGCGAAAATTTATTCATACTTTCCGTAATTTTCTTTTCCTGGACATAGGCCATGGCAGCACAGCATTGGGTATCTCCTCCCTATCCCCAATTGGACAGGATTAATAATTGAAAGTTATAATTACCACCTCCTACCCCTCCTTCCCCAGTCTAGTTTCCAGTAATATCCCCGGGTGGGACCCTTGTGCTGCCATGGCCTATGTCCAGGAAATGAAAATTACGGTAAGTATGAATGAATAAATATATATATATATATATATATATATATATATATATATATATATATATATATATATATACACACACACATATATAGTTGATACTCGAATAATTAAAATAGCGTGCAAAAGTTAATTTATTCCAGTAATGCAACGTTAAAGGGGAAGCTAATATATGAGACGCATTACACGCAAAGCAATATAGTTCAAGCCGTGATTTGTCATAAGTGTGATGATTATGTCTTACAGCTCATGAAAACCCCAAATCCACAATCTCAGTAAATTAGAATATTACATGCAATCAATAAAACAAGGAGTGTACATAGACAATATCGGACCTCTGAAAAGTATAAGCATGTATATGGACTCAATACTTGGTTTGGGCCCCTTTTGCAGCAATTACTGCCTCAATGCGGTGTGGCATAGAAGCTATCAGCCTGGGGCACTGCTGAGGTGTTATGGAAGACCAGGATGCTTCAATAGCGGCCTTCAGCTCTTCTGCATTGTTCGGTCTCATGTCTCTCATCTTTCTCTTGGCAATGCCCCATAGATTCTCTATAGGGTTCAGGTCAGGCGAGTTTGCTGGCCAATCAAGCACCGTAATCCCACGTTCATTGAACCAGGCTTTGGTGCTTTTAGCAGTGTGGGCAGGTGCCATGTCCTGATGGAAAATGAAGTCAGCACCCCCATAAAGCTCGTCTGCAGAAGGAAGCCTGAAGACTTCAAAATCTCCTGGTAGATGGCTGTGTTGACCCTGGACTTAATGAAGCACAGTGGACCAACAACAGCAGATGACATGGCTCCCCAAATCAACACAGACTGTGGAAACTTCACACTGGACTTCAAGTATCTTGCAGTGTGTGCCTTTCCATTCTTCCACCAGACTCTGGGTCCTTGGTTTCCAAATGAGATGCAAAAGATGCTCTCATCAGAAAAGAGGACTTTGGGACCACTGAGCAACAGACCAGGTCTGTTTTTCTTTAGCCCAGGTAAGACGCTTCTGACGTTGTTTGTTGTTCAGGAGTTGCTTGACAAGAGGAATATGACATCTGAAGCCCATGTCCAGGATCCGTCTGTGTGTGGTGGCTCTTGATGCACTGACTCCAGCCTCAGTCCACTCCTTGGGAAAGTCCCCAACACTTGTGAATGGCCTTTCCCTGACAATCATCTCCAGGCTGCGGTCATCCCTGCTGCTTGTGCACCGTTTTCTTCCACACTTTTCCCTTCCACATAACTTTCTATTAATGTGCTTTGATACAGCACTTTGGGAACATCCAACTTCTTTCGCAATTACCTTTTGAGGCTCTCCCTCATTATGGAGGGTGTCAATGATGGTTTACTGCACAACTTTCAGGTCAGCAGTCTTCCACCTGATTGTGATTCCTACTGAACCAGACAGAGACCATTTAAAGGCTCAGAAACCCTTTGCAGGTGTTATGGCTTACTTAGCTGATTAGAGTGGGACACTATGAGCCTAGAATATTGTACCTTTTTCACAAAATTCCAATTTATTGTGGATTTGGGGTTTTCATGAGCTGTAAGCCATAATCATCGCACTTATGACAAATCACGGCTTGAACTATCTTGCTTTGCATGTAATGCGTCTATCTCATATATTAGTTTTCCCTTTTACGTTGCATTACCGAAAAAAATGAACTTTTGCACAATATTCTAATGTTTCGAGTACCACCTGTATACACATATATATATAAATCTCCAAGATATCTTGATGGAGAGCACTCAAAAGACTCAAGTCTTGATAAAAGTCCAGTGAAACGTCAACACTCTGTATCCAAAGATTTGATGCTAAAATAAAAAGCACTCTTTGAAATACATTTTGAGTCATTTGAGTGCTCTCCATCAAGATATTGTACATATTCAAGCCAGGGATTGCACCAAGGCAACAACAAGACTGGGAACTGTGAGTGCAGGACACGTGGATATATATGTAGAAAGGCCATTAGACCTGAATTTGTGGGAGGAATAAGTCCCCTACTTAAGCTCCCAGCCCCTACTCACCTCTGATGCTCGAGTTCAAGTGTTCCTTGTTCTACTTCCGGTTTGCGTCACTTCCGGTCCGGGCGTCTGGTGTATCGGCTGCACGGCTGAATCCTCCGTGCTATCGGCGGTCCGGCTTGCTTGCTAACCGTGAGTCTTCTCATTCCGGCCCCCTCCACATCGCTCTGTGGTCTCATTGGGGGGCGGAACGCACATGTCGGGAAAAATCTTACCGGGGACCACCCACGCTCCCCTCACGCCAGCATCTAGGCGGTCACTTTCGAACACCTGTCTGGGGGGTCCTACACCCCCCCTCACCGTCTCATTAAATTTCTGGTCCAAACGTTGGTTCTTGTCCTTATATCCAGGTATAGTATTTATTTAAACTTCAGTAATTATTTGACTTCAGTTTCTGTTTTTAAGGCCTCAGACAGCCTTCACTTTCCACTTGTCACACTCTCCTATCAATTGCCCATGCCCCCCCGTAACTCATGTTGCGCTCATACGCCACGCTCAGACAGAACTACATCTGTCTCAAACCCCTTAGGTTTCTTCTACGATATCATCAATCGCTGGACCTCTCTTTCATTTTTTTATTTTTTTTTGAAATTCTTTATTTTTATTGTGCATTAAGGTTTACAACATTGCTTGTTTAACCACATCAGTCGTCACAAGCGCAGATTTCAAAAAAGAAACAGATACGTTGTATGTGAGGAACATGCATAATTTTTGTGTTATGAGCTCGCGAACAATGAGTCATCAACAAGTTGAACAAAATATGAACAATAATAATAGGTGGGTACATGCTTGAATAGTGGAATATTATCAGAACCGTGCCATTAGAGTTAGTGCTATAGGGGTGTGCTTAAGCTGTAGGGTATTTGCACACTGTAATGGGGAGGGACTACGTTGGCCTTTCATTCTGACTGAAGTTACGTGGGAGCGCATGCCGTGTCATTAGAAGGCAAATTGAGAGATATTAAAAATATATAGCAAAGTACAAAGTAAACCAAAGCAGAGCCCTCAAGAGCATGATACTCTGGATTTGATGTATGACATGTAAAGGTCAGGTCAGCTAGCCATTTCTTTAGGGGAAATATAGCAGTCTGGCTTCAGACCCGCAAGTCGGCTTAGCCGATACCGTTTGGTGACAGGCTAGCTGTTACAAGTTGAGCACCTGAGCTGTAAGGTGGAGTGTGTAGCTAAATGGCTTAACTCTAACTAGGGTATGCTATAGGCCCTGTTATTCGATGGGCTGGGAGTCATTCCAGAACCATAGGGTACAAAACAAACTGTGTACATTCAACAATTCAGTCTTAGACCAGTTATAGCTTAAAAGCTTCGCTGTAAACAGTCTATGCAATCTTCTCTGTTGTAGACGGCTACAGTTATTAAATATTGGTACCTGCCCGGTGCCGTATCGGGTTCCTCTTGGGGTGTGCGGAGCATTGCCCCTACGAGGTGACTGCCGCATAAGAGACCGGCGTGGAACCCAGAGGGATAAATGGTGCAGTCTTGCCCGGTGTCCAGGTGTGGGTAGCCGGGGTGTTATTGGCCGGTCCCTCCCGGGTGTGGGTTTCATGAGACAGTCCCAGAGTCCGCAGTAAGGCCTGGGCTTCCTGTACGTCTCGTATGATGTGTGTGGTCATTCCCTGGGATACTGCCAGCTCCCTGGACGAGCGCCAGAGGTATTCGATGTTGTGGAGTCGGAGCACCGAGGTGAACGGCTTAAATGCTCTGTGCCAGGCTAGAATCCCCCCCCCCCACCCCTTGAAATAATTTTCTCAGACGCCTCTACTAAATCCAACTCATTTTAATTCATTTCTAGAATGTCGCAAGATATGAGGGACATAATATCCACTCCTATCAAACCCGAGTCTCCAGGTGTATCTCTGGCCCCTTCTACCCCTACGTCTTTATACCAAAAATTACGACCGAACTTAGGCTTAGGGGCATCCCCTTTCCTGCTACGCTACGGCCCGAAAGGCGGAATTATACAGACTTTTGACCAACCAAGCCCCTGAGCCTAGGCCAGGCAATAGCTCTCAAAGTCAACCATCTGGCGCTGGCGCTGGCACAGCCACCCAGGACACCCTTGCGGCAATCCTGGCCAACCTGCAGACCTTAAACAGCAGGTTAAGCAAGGTGGAGAGTGCCATAGCCTCCCTAGGTAACCTTCCTGACCTCTCAGCCCTCACCCCGGCAGTACCTAAGGCACCAACACCCGTCCCTATACTCCCCCCTCCAGCTCCTGCCCCAGTTACGTCTCCTTTCGTGTCACCAACTCACTCCGTCCCAGACTCCATTAGGAAAGAAATCCTAGATGGGAAGGATGTGTGTCTGGTGTCATTGCTTATTGCCTCCCAAGACGTGCTGGAGAACACGGCTTATAACTTTGGCAATATCCCGGTGGTTCTTAAAACCAGAGACCCTAGGCTCAACAAAAAATGATTGATTCCCAATTTTGTTTTGGCCTTCGGGATATACCGTGAAGTCATCTGCTCGGTATATCCCCACAGGAGAGAGGAACTGGACCTCTATCTCCATAAAGTGGTGGATTTGGGCGTTAAGTACGGGGCTCATCTTTTTATGATTATCATAAATCGATATCAGCGAAAGCGGCGACACATCTGAAACAGTTTAACGTAAGAATTAACTGGTGTCAGATGGATACAGAACTATTCTGTCGCCACTTTGCTGGTCTCAGGCCCCCGTCCTGTGCCATATGCAATTCCTCAACTTGGCCAACTTGTGCCCTTCTATGGCTGATCCATCCACCCCCACTCCCAACCCTCAATCCACTTCCACTCAGGAAGGTGGACAGCGGGATAAACTGGGTAGGCCCATCTCCTTTTTAGGGAAAGCTCAGGTGTGCAAAAATTTCAATGCAGGTTCCTGCAGCTTCAGCGCCTGTAGATTGTTGCACATCTGCTCTATCTGCTTCAGGGCACACACTAAGACCATGTGCCCGGCCAGGTTGTCCACTAGCAAGTGACTAACCGACATTAATATCGACAACCTGGCTTTTTACTTAAAAACTCATCTAAGTAAACATCTAGTGGAGTATTTGATAACAGGATTCACCCAGGGCTTTCTCACGGGTCTCGTGGCCATTCCCTCAGGGACGCTGGAATGCCCCAATCTCCTATCAGCCTGCCTAGACCCAAAGGCCACGGATGTTCTCCTCTCCACAGAAATAGCACAAGGTTTCATGATCGCCCCCTTCACCTCCTCACCGTTTTCCTCCTGGCGCACTAACCCCATTGGCATAGCTGTACACAAATATTCAAATAAAAAGCGCATGATTATTGATTTATAGGCACCGCACTCTTCTTTTGTTCCTAGCATTAACGCACTCATCCCCGCAGACAAATTCTCACTACAATACGTAAAAATAGACGACGCTATACAAACCATTTCAACTGGTAGCAACGCTTGGCTTAGTAAAACAGACATTACCAATGCATTCAAATTACTGCCCATGCACCCATCACTTTGGCACTTGCACGGTGTTAAATGGCGAAACAGGTACTATTTTTCCACGCGACTCACTTTTGGGTCCAGAAGCAGCCCTAAACTGTTTGATATTTTCGCAGAAACTCTATGCTGGCTGCTTCTGAACATTATTAGGTGTCACACCGTCATTCATTACTTGGATGACTTCCTCATAATAGAACCAAGCGCACGCACACCCACCGATATCCTCAGCACCTCAGCACTTTTCTCCACCCTTGGGGTACCTTTGTCTCCCTCTAAAACAATTGGCCCCACTACTAAACTTACTTTCTTGGGGATAGAGCTAGACTCTGGTACCTTCCGCTCCAGCCTTCCCCCTGAAAAACTGGTCCGCCTGAGAGGGGACATAGATATGTTCCTGCAGAATGATGTATGCACCAGGAAAGAACTTCAGTCCTTATTAGGGTCCCTAAATTTTGCGATGCGCATCGTTCCGCAGGGTAGATCTTTTGTGTCCAGGCTCCTTTGTCTGCTTCACTGGGTTCCGGACGCCTGCCCAATTGCATTGGACCAGCACGCCAAAGCTGACCTACTCATGTGGGGGGAAGTTTTTGACTGAATGGAATGGTATCTCCATGTTTATTCCTCCTCTCTCCGACTCCTCACCTTGCATTTACACTGACACTGCAGCTAACACGGGTTTCACAGCTATATTTGGTAATCACTGGTTTAGGGGTCACTGGCCAGCTAAGATGGATGCCTTGCCGGGGTTTAGAGAAACTTCAGTTCCCACAATACAATTAAATTATACCTCACGGGGGTGCAGCATCACAGCCTCACAAATTTCCCTAACAACACCCCCTTTTTGTCATCATACCCCATCAAGAAAATCTTAAAGGGGATCTCTAAAGTTTCGGTTCCACTTATCACCACCAGACTTCCTATAGATGGGTGAACTTTAGATTACTTAGCAATCTCCTCGACGAATCTCCTTTTGATCCCAACACTAACCTGGTGATCAAATCTGCTATCTATTTAGCTTTTTATGGGTTCCTAAGACCTAGGGAATTTACTGTTGTTTGTCAAGGAGATACCACACACAGCCTTAAAACCTCACAACTCACTAAAGTAGACGACTATTACATTCTCACAATCCCATCTACCAAAACTAATCATTCCCTACACCCCATTATCATTCCTCTCCTTCCAACAGACAATGCTTGGTGTCCGGTTAAGGCACTAGACCACTTACGGTCAACCCATAACACGCACTTACCAGACTCACCACTCTTACAACTACAAGGGCACCCACTCACTACAGCAAAATTCACCACGCATGTTAGAACCTTATTGGGAAAATTGGGTTACAACCCAGCTTCATACTCCGGGCATTCCTTCCGCATAGGAGCCGCTTCATCAGCTTCTAGTACTAACACCCCGGTCCACATCATAAAGAGACTGGGTCGCTGGAAGTCCTCTATATATACAATACGTACATTCCACGACCAGAAAGACAACTTTGCCAAGCCTTCAGGAATTTAGTCATGCAACAAATGCAATAAAGTGTGCTTTTTTTCGAACTTCTCTTTGCCCTCTTTTATATACAGGCCCACTCGGACGTTGGTTTCGGCACACCACAACCAACTTTTATCTCAGACACTATCCATCACATATTAAATTCCGAGCACAAATATATATATATATATATATATACACACACATACACATATATATATACATAAAAAGGAGGATTCAAAGAAAACACAATTTATTGCAAGTTACAAAGCTAGACTTCTGAAAGCTTGTCAAAGCTTGTCAAAGCTCCCTCTCTGGTTGTGGTATGTAAGTATTGTAAAAAGAGGATTTCCAGCGGCCCAGTCTCTTAATGATGTGAACTGGTGTGTTTGAGCTTGATGCGGAAGATGCTGCACGTATATGGAAGGAGTGACCGGAGAAGGAAGCCGGGTTGTAGCCCAACCTTGACAGTAGAGTGATGATGTGAGATGTGAATTTAGCTGTGGTGAGTGGGCGTGCATGATTAGGAAAGTTAGTGAGGACGTTGTGTTGTACCCCTGTGAGGTACAGCTTAAAGGTATTATAGGATAATTTGAGGTGTAGGTGACAGAAGGAGTCAAAAGCCACCATGTTTTTAATGGAGAAGTCTCCTTGCAAGTGAAACTCCACATTGAACTTATTGAAAATTGTCAGTGCCCTAGTGTTAAGTGGTAGTGGTGTTGGGTGAGAGTGCGTGGTGCGTGAGTGCCTGAGCGTGACGTAGTAGCTCAGTTAGTCCATGATTAGCTTGTGAAAAAATGTGGTAACCCGGATGGTAGGTAGTGGGCCGTGGAAAGTGCCTGGAAGAATAGCTGAAAATGAGAGCAAGAAAGAGCGTCAGCAGCTGTCTTACAGATACCAGGAATGTGAATGCAGACTAGGTGAAACAGAGCGGTTGCTGCCAACCAAGTCAGCTTGCGTACCAGCCTTATAATGGTAAGATAATTTTGCAGGCTGCTGAATTGTCTGAGTAGCATTGTTACTGCCTTGCCGGACCCAGAGATGACCCCATGTATGGGCGGCCACCACTATGGGGTAAATCTCGAACAATTAAGCTGTTTCTCAAACGGCCTGCAAGGCATCCGTCTCAGTGGGCCAGTTATCCTTAAACCAGTGGTTGCCGAAAATGTCAGCAAACCTGGTGTGTGCTGCTGCGTCTGTGTAAATAGTAGGTGAAAGCTCGGATAGTGGAGGTATGAACAGAGAGACTCCATTCCATTCGGCCAAGAAGTTATACCACATGTGCAGATCAGCTCAGGTGGGAACCATCCAAAGTAATTGGGCAGGAGTCGGGCACCCCATGGAGTAGCCTAGAGACAAATTATCTGCCCTGCGGAATGATCCGCATCGCAAAGTTAAGGGACCCGCAATAAGGACTGGAGTCCCTTCCTGGTGCATGTATCATTCCTCAGGAACAGACCAATTTTGTCCCTAATGCGAGTCAATTTCTTGTGTGGTAGGCTGGCTTTTAAGGATACTGTGTCCAAAATGATGCCCAAGAAAACCAGCTTGGTAGAGGGTCCAAGCGTTTTACTTGGTGACAGGGGTTCCCTAGTGTAGTGAAGTGGGCTCTGGTGGTGTGAATGCTACTTGGTGTGTGTGACCCCGGTTCCAAATAGTGGATAACGGATAGACACCTAACTATGTTTAGGAACAACCAACAGAGCGTTTCAGCGAAAATGTCAAACAGCTTAGGGCTGCTCCTTGACCCAAAAGTAAGCCAGGTAGAAAAATAATACCTGCCCCACCATTTAACACTATGTAAGTGCAAAAGTAAGCAGTGAATGGGTATCAGCTTGAAGGCGTTGGTTATGTTGGTCTTGCTCAACCATGCCTTGCTGCCTGCTGTGATAATGTCTTGCATAGTGTCATCGATTTTAGCACAGTGTAATGAAAACTCCTCAGCGGGTATGAGAGAGTTTATGCTGGGGACGGAAGAAGAATAAGGTGCAGAGAGGTTGATAATCAATCTTTTTTTTTATTTGAGTATTTGTGCAATGGTTCGCCAGGATTAAAAAGAAAATACAGTGAAAGGGCCAATCACGAAGTCTGCTTTAGTTTCTGTAGACAGTAGGTGGTCCCCCGTAAGAGGGTTGTTAGAAGCTAAGAGCAGGTAAGGGCATTTGAGCATGCCTGTGGAGATGGTGATGAGGCCCGTGTGAAAACCCTGTGAGAATCCCGACACCAAATAATCTAACAAATGCCTTGCTGGGTGTGAGCGAAGGTAGTAAGCCACAATATCTATGTTGACCTCGGTCAGTCATTTTTTAGGTGACAGTCGGACTGGGTACATTGTCTTGGTATGCGCTCTGAAGCAAATGGAGCAGACGTGCAACAACTGACATGCGCTGAAGCTACATGCACCAGCGTTATTTATTGCACACCTGCGCCTTGTCCAACTGGCACCAGTCGATTCTGATATTAAATTGGGCCAGATGAGTTGCTGCCTTAGCGGAAACGGACTTGTGATAGTCATAGAAAGTGGACCCCCGTACTTAATGCCTAAGTCAACCACCTTATGCATGTAGAGATAAAGCCCTTCCCTCCTGTGAGGATACACTGAGCAAATGATGTCTCTATAGATCCCAAAAGCTATCACGAGTCGTGAAAATATGGATTACCAGAGGAGGACCTGAATGGCCTGGGGTGTCTGTGGCAGATTCCACTTTAAGCAGTCTACTATTCATGGTGTGGAGGTTGGCCAGAATAGCTGACAGGGTTTCCTGTGTGGAATCGGAGGTGTGGGTAGACAGCCCTTGGGAGCTAGTGCCAGGCCCAGGTTTCCTGGCCTGAGCCGTCAATAGTCTGTATAGCTCTGCCTTTCTAGCAGTGGCTGAAAAGGGGATAATTCAGCTGCAATTTTTTGGATAGTCCAAGATCTCAGGGACATGGGGTAAGGGATTCTTCCAACGACCCAGGCCTGGCTGGCATGATTGGGTACTTCATCCGATGGTAAATCATTGATGGAAATTAATTCTTGTGACATTCTAAAAAAGGAATAATGATTTAAATTAGGTAGGGGAGTGTGGAGGAAGAATGAGACCTTCAGAGAACTGGCCTGCTGACTAGTGCCGAGGCGAAGAACTTAACTATAGTCAAGTGACAGGTGATGCCTTCTAATGCCAAGCATCGGTGAGAGGCTCTACCTATGGTTTGGGCTGAGGGAAGTTGTGGCCACTGATGTGGCGGGATGTTGGCCTTTCGATGACCATAAGAGATTCAAATACGTGTGGCCGTGGCTTGGGAGGCCCTAACTACAGCCCTAAAGAAGGGCGAGCGAGGCGGTCAACTATGATTTTGGCCATGGGGCTGAACCTCCGTGTTGAGGTGGGGAGTAGGCCTTGCGGGAATGGTAAATCTACTTAGGTTAGCTAAGGCCAGCGCCTATCCCTGTATGCCAATTCTCTAAACCTGCTGGGGCTTGTCTCCTAAATGGTCTACCAAACACATGTGGATACTAACCTTGAGAATTACTCTTATCACTAAGTGTGTGATACAGTAAGTCTTGGTAGGGGTAAGAAAGGTGCTGGTGTGCCCAAATCATGCCACTGTTATACATGATGTATGTAAAAATGATAAACGTATGGAGAGGTGTGTATCAATGATACTGTAAAGTAAGAACCAATGTAAGATGAGGGACCGGAACGTTGGTCCATACATAGAGACAAGCCCCTACTTACCATTATTATTGGGAATGTAGTGGAGGAAGGCTGAGTGAGGCCTTGGGGATAAGTCATAATCAAAGTGAGTAAGATTAACAATACCTGTTATTGAAATACAGGATACTAGGTTGGCTGTCGGTGGATGAAAAGCGCAGGAAGTTGCAAGGACTGCGGTTTTAACGCAGGTCTATGTAATAAGCGTAGAAAAAACAAAACAAGTGATGTACAGTTATTAATTTGCAGAAGCAGTGAAGTTGTTTGGGAGGGGATTATGGGTGAGACCGTAGTGGGGTGTCTCAAAGTAACCCATGCCGTAGTTTGAAAACTAGTTTTAGAAGGGAGGTGGGGGTTTTCCCGTGGAGGCTGAATGAGGCCTCAGGGCAAGATAGCTGTAACAAGTAAATCACTATACATGATACTGGTAGGACAGGATACCAGGTTGATACTTCCTGAAGTTTTACTTAAAGGAAAAACTGAGGAGCCTAGCATCATAATATAGAACTAAGTACTTTAACAAGTATGAGGCTGAAAGAAACAGTGAGTGAGTGATTATTCCTTTTGTAAGAACTGTGCCTGAAGTAAACTGAACCGTGATGGTTGAGTTTGGGAGATAGACGTGAAAAATTGTTGCATGGGCATAGTACCGAAGTAACAAACGTTTGACCTTGTAGGAGTCAAACCAATATTTAAATGAAAGGCTAATTATGCAGTCAAAAAGAAAGGAAGACTAGATTAATCTTAACCTGCATACCACAATTTTTAACTTAACAAGTGAAATGGAAAATGAGGACCCCAAAACCTGTATGAATTTATATCAGGCAGAAAAAAGTGATTATAATATGTAGTGCTTTGTTCATTCATATGAACGAATGGTAAAACAGGAACAATATAATACAAGATAAGGGTTTATAAGCAGGAGGAAAGGCTGACGTTCGCTAAATTTACATGACATGGGAAAGGAATGGCAGATGGATTACTGTAGGATCTGGTAGACTTAGAGTTGTGGATAAAAGGCATATTGCACAGTCTGTTGCTCTACATAATTTATTTTTTGCACTTTCAGAGTGTAATGGTGTTATGGAGACATTCTCAGACACCAGGTGTAGTGGTGTTATGGAGACAGGCACTGAGGGTAGTGGTGTTGTGGAGACAGGCTCAGGTACGGAGGCTAGTGGTGTTGTGGAGACAGGCTCAGGCACTGAGGCTAGTGGTGTTGTGGAGACAGGCCCAGGCACTGAGGCTAGTGGTGTTGTGGAGACAGGCTTGGAGACTATGGTGAGGCCTAATAGAAAGAAGTTGTTGTTGGGGGATTCTATCATAAGAGGTGTGGAGATGGACAATGGTGGTCTTGTGAGAGGTCTTCCCGGAGCTTGTTAAGCGAGCACAGCAGGAAGGGGAATTGGATGTACTTGTCCATCTAGGGACAAATTACTTGGTTTGCAATGAGGTTTCAAAGGTTAAGGACATTTTTAGTGTTTTTGCCAATGATATACGGCAGGTTGCTTCCACATTTTCATTCTCTGAAGTTCTGCCTGTGCATAACACTCAGAACGACAGGCGGATACGTATAAGGGACTTTAACTTGTGGCTTGGTGAATGGTGTTGGGAGTAAGGATTTGGCTTTATTTCTCATGGTAGCTCTGTTTGGAATGGAAATAAACTGTTCAAAAAAGATGGTTTGCATCTTTCTCAAAAGGTAACAAATGTTATTATTTATAAAAAATTTATTTATTTATAAAATATTTTACCAGGAAAGATACATTGAGATTTCTCTCGTTTTCAAGTATGTCCTGGGTCCACAAATCATTGCATTGTTACAGTTAGAGTAAAATAAAATACAAATACAATATTAATATACAATATATACAAAATTTAACATAGAACAGGTAGGAAATATATAATCAACAATGACAGGTACATTCTGTTTTCAAGTATGTAGAGGGATCTCTTAAAGGACTTTAAGCTTAGGGAAGATTTTAATTTGTGCGGGAGGTCGTTCCACAAATGCGGTGCTCTGTAGGAGAAGGAGGATCGGGCTGCTTTCTTTTTATATTGAGGTAGACTAAGTAAAGTGTTGGTACTGGATCGGAGGTTATAGGAAGTGGGAACAGCCGGGGAAAGCATTGCGTTCAGGTAGGGTGGGAGTTTCCCCGAAAAGCTCTTAAACACAAGGCTGGAAAGATGAAGGTCTGGATTCCAGCGACAGCCAGTTTAGTTCTTTTAGCATGTCACAATGGTGGGTCCTGTAATTACATTGTAGCACAAATCGGCAGAACGAGTTATACAATGTGTTGAGTTTATTAATGTGGGATTGCGATGCAGATGCATATACTACATCCCCATAATCAATGATTGGCATCAGCATTTGCTGTACAATCTTTTCCTTTACTGAAGGGCTTAACCAGGATTTGTTTCTGTACAGGGCACCTAGTTTTGGATAAAGTTTAGATGCAAGCTTTTCTATGTGCAGGCCAAAAGATAGATTGGGGTCTAACATCATACCCAAGTATTTGAAAGAGTGGACTGTGGTCAGTGTGCCATTTGAAATGGTTTTGATGGATAGGTGGGAATTGTGTAATTTGTGTAATTTAGGTACTGTTCCAAAGATCATTGTGACAGTTTTGTCAGTGTTCAGGAAGAGTTTGTTTTTTGCGATCCACTTTTCTACCTCTGTAAACTGGTCTTGGAGCACAGCCTCAAGCTGCGGTAGATCGGAATTGTTCGCATAGATTACCGTGTCATCTGCGTAAATGTGTATGTTTGAGGATTTGCAGACATTTGGCAGATCATTTATAAATAATGAAAATAGTAGGGGGCCGAGAATGGAACCTTGGGGAACACCACACGTGACTGGGAGAGGGAGGGAGTCGCTGTCAGAAATGGACACATATTGTGAGCGTTCCGATACATACGATCGAAACCAGTCTAGCGAATGATAACCAATACCTGACTTTTTGAGTTTGTGCAGTAGAATGTCGTGGTCTACTGTGTCAAAGGCCTTTGCAAAATCAAGGGCAAATAGCTCCAGTAAGGTCTCCTTGTTCCATGCCAGTTTGGATGTCATTGCAAACTTTTAAGAGGGCAGTTGTAGTGGAGTGATTCTGGCGAAAGCCCGATTGATCAGGGGTCAGATAGTTTGATTGTTGGCAATACTCACATAGTTGCGTATGGACACATTTTTCTAAGATTTTTGACAATACCGGGAGCAATGATATAGGGCGATAGTTAGAAACCAAAGTAGTGTCACCACTTTTATGGATAGGCACTACTCTTGCAGTCTTCCAAAGTTTGGGTAAGTATCCAGACACCAAGGATTCATTAATTAGAGTTGTGACGGGTTTAGCAATTGCCGGCGCACTGAGCTTCAACAGCATTGCTGGGATTTGGTCAGGTCCGGACTGGTTTTTCATTTTTAGATTATTAAGATGTTTTTCAATGACACTTACAGGTACAGGTCTAAAAATGAACTTGTCTATATTGGGCGTTTGCAAATTTAGTGAGACCTGATCCACATTTGTAGTTTCAGGATGCGTGCCATTTATTAGCTTGGCAATCAGGGCAGTAGAGCATCCGACAAAATAATTGTTAAAGGCATTTGATACATCTAACGGAAGTTGCAGGGTTTGGTTATCCACTTTGACAGTGGAGGGTTGGGAGTGGATTGGGGGAGTTTGTAGTTTATTTATGACTTTCCAAAAGTTTCTAGGGTTTGAGATGTTATTGTTCAGATTGTCATAGAAATATTGGGCCTTGGCCAATTTTGTTTGTTTTGTGCATAGATTTCGCCATTGTCTATACGCACAGTGATCATTCATAGAGCCAGTACGCTTAAACTTTGACCACAAAGAATCCAGAAACTGGTACATTTGGATGAGGTCAGCAGTGATCCAGTCCAAATGTGCTCCTTTTACCCTCAACTTACGCAGTGGGGCATGCAGATTCCAAATTTGTAGGAGTTCAGACTGAAAGAATTCAACAGCACAGTCTAGATCTGGTATAATGTTTAATCTGTGCCATGGGAGGTTCTTGATGTCCTTTAGAAAGGATTCAAGATTAAATTTTTTGAAGGACCTAGTTATTTTAACCTTGGGAGAGGATTTAATAGCCTTTATTTTGCGCACACAGTACACTACACAGTGATCACTGAAAGTGTTTGGGAGAACACCGGCCTCCTGGATTCTATCAGGAGAAGTGGAGAGAATCCAATCTAGCAGGGTATGGTTATGGCTTTTAATGTTTATGCGAGTTGGGGAGGAGATTAATTGCGTTAGCTGCAAAGTCTTAAAAAGCGTGCAAGAACTATTATTTTTAGGATTCAGCCAATCAATATTAAAATCTCCAAAGACCAACAGTTCACTTTTAGGGTTTTGAGCAATGGTTTCACTAAGGAGATGGGCTATGTCAGAAAGGGAATGCACGGGGGAGCTAGGTGGGCGGTAGATTCCTGCAACAATGATTGATTTACTGCACGGGATCTCAATTGTGCCAGAAAGGAAATCAAAGGTGGCAGGAGGACTAAGGTTTTGTAAAGGGGTAAACTTTATGGAATTGTCAACATAAATAACAATGCCTCCTCCTCTCTTTGCTCTGTCATTTCTAAAACATGAATACCCCTGTATTGCAATGGCGGTGTCTGGTATTTTAGTCGTTAACCAAGATTCTGAGAGCACAATGATTTTTGGTTTGTAATGGGAACACCAGGCTTGCAGTGCATCCAGTTTAGGGAGTAAACTACGGATGTTGCAGTGCACAAAAGAGAGGCCTTTTTTAAAGGGGAGATTAGGACTAGAATTAGCTGAGGGACCAGGGTTAGACTCCACATCATTTGCAAGGGCAAGTAACATAAGGAATAGGAATTTGGACATCATTTTTGTTTGGGCATATAGTGAATGGGATACTTTATAATTTTGTGAGGTGGGGGTAGGAGGGCTGCTTTTTAGAACTCTCCACCAGCACTCAGCAGGTAAGTTACAGGAACAAAGCATGCCATGGTGTATGATAATTTGTTTTCCAGTTTGAGGTGTGGGCTTATTCTGGTAGTGGTGTGAACAGAATTGAATAGAAAAAAGGATTATTAAGAATAGCAGTATGGTTATATTTGGATTCATGTTAGTGGTATGAGGTGTGTAGTTGAAAGTGAAACTGAAACAGAAATTGTGAAAACAAAAAGAATATAGTATTGGTGTGTGAGATATCTATTTGTAGGGAGAGAGGGTATGTGTTCTAAGAGATTGGAAGGGTGTGATGATCAGTGTTTGCACCTGTCAATTTCAAGAGATTGAAAGTTGTGTGGGAGACTATCTATAAATGTAGAATTAAGCATGGGGTGGGAGGGAACCGAGTCTTCCAGAAGGCTACCTGTTTCAAATGGCCATGGAACAGCTGATGGAGCTCTGAGTTCTATGCTGGGCTGGGTATGTTGAAAAAAATCAGACTGTTTCAAATGGCCATGGGACGGCTGATGGAGCTCTGAGTTCTATGCTGGGCTGGGTATGTTTAAAAAATCAGACTGTTTCAAATAGCCATGGAACAGCTGATGGAGCTCTGAGTTCTATGCTGGGCTGGGTATGTTTAAAAAATCAGACTGTTTCAAATGGCCATGGAACAGCTGATGGAGCTCTGAGTTCTATGCTGGGCTGGGTATGTTGAAAAAATCAGACTGTTTCAAATGGCCATGGAACAGCTGATGGAGCTCTGAGTTCTATGCTGGGCTGGGTATGTTGAAAAAATCAGACTGTTTCAAATGGCCATGGAACAGCTGATGGAGCTCTGAGTTCTATGCTGGGCTGGGTATGTTGAAAAAATCAGACTGTTTCAAATGGCCATGGAACAGCTGATGGAGCTCTGAGTTCTATGCTGGGCTGGGTATGTTGAAAAAATCAGACTGTTTCAAATGGCCATGTTCTCAGTGAGCAGTTCAGAGGTTTTGCTAGGATGTATTTAAACTAGTAGGGGGGGGGCAAATGGTGATCAAACATCAATCCAATTGCCCCCCAAAACAAGGACAGAAGGTGCCTGTAGCAAGTGTGTTAAAAAATGATAAGCTTAGAGTCATGTCTATCAATGCTCGCAGTTTAGGGAATAAGATCCATGAACTTGTGGCAATAATGGCAACTGATAATTTAGATTTAGTCACAGTTACTGAGACATGATATAATGAGAAAAATGACATGAGACATAGCAATACCGGGGTACTCTTTATATAGAAAAGACAGGGAAGGCAAGAAAGGGGGAGGGTTGGCCCTGTATGTGAAGGATAGCATAAAATCTAGACTAATAAAGGTTAGTGAGGAGAACATAGTCCATTTGGGTTACGTTAGAATTTGGTAATCACACAGTACATCGTGTAGGTGTGATTTATAGGCCCCCAAGACAGATTGAACAGTTAGATAATCTACTAGTTGAGGAAATAGCTAAAATGAAAATGAAGGGGGAAGTTATCATCATGGGTGACTTTAATCTTCCTGATCTGAATTGAAAAACAAAAATAGCTGCTTGTGCCAGGAGCACACATATTCTAAACTCCCTACTGGGATTGTCTCTAAAACAAGTCGTTGAGGAGCCAACTCTTAAAGAGCCATACTAGATCTAGTGTTAACAAATGGAGATTTGCTATCAGATATTACTGCAGATGAAAGTTTAGGATCCAATGATCATCATTCAGTGTGGTTTAATATAAGAACAGTGACTGAGTCACACCACACAAAAACAAATATTTTAGACTGTAGAAAAACAGACTTTTCTAAAATTAGAATATGTGTAAAGGAGTCATTATCAGACTGGAACAATTTAAATGGAGTCCAAGAGAAATGGCATTATTTAAAAGTTGCAATACTGAAGGCAACAGAAAATTGCATTAGGCTTGTCAGTAAAAGCAAAAAATTCAAGAAACCACTGTGGTACTCCGCAGATGTGGCCAAAATAGTAAACAAAAAGTTAGCATTTAGTCATTATAAAAAAAAAAAACAGAGTGAGGAAGACAGAATGATCTATAGGATTAGGCAGAAAGAGGCTAAGCAAGTTATAAGAGCTTCCAAATCACACACAGAAGAGAAAATAGCACAGTCAGTAAAAAAAGGGGACAATTTTTTTTTTTTTTTAGATACATAAATGAGAAAAGGAAAGTAAAACAAGGATTAGTTAGATTAAAAACAAAAGAAGGAAGTTATGTAGAGGAGGATAAAGGTCTAGCTGACTGCCTCCATTAATATTTTTGTTCAGTATTTACAGATGAAAATGAAGGAAAGGGACCTCCGTTAAGAAAAAGGATAAATGAGTCATTTATTACACGTGAGTTTACAGAGGAAGAGGTTCTATTTCAACTGTCAAAAGTAAAGACAAATAAGTCAATGGAACCTGATGGAATACACCCAAAGTTATTAAAAGAGCTTAGTGGTGTACTAGCAAAACCATTAACAGATTTATTTAACCAATCATTGTTAACAGGAGTAGTCCCAGAAGATTGGAAGTTAGTGAATGTTGTGCCCATTCACAAGAAAGGTAATCGGGAGGAGTCGGTCAACTATAGGCCAGTAAGCCTTACTTCAGTAGTGGGGAAGTAATGGAAACCAAGGATAGGATTATTGAACATCTAAAAACACATGGATTTCAAGATCAGATACAACATGGGTTTACTTCAGGGAGATCTTGCCAAACTAATCTTATTGATTTTTTTGATTGGGTAACTAAAATAATAGATCAGGGTGGTGCAGTAGATATCGCTTACCTAGATTTCAGTAAGGCTTTTGACACTGTTGCACATAGAAGGCTTATCAATAAACTGCAATCTTTTATTCTTGGATTCCAATATTGTTGAATTGGTAAGGCAGTGGCTGAGTGACAGGCAACAGAGGGTTGTAGTCAATGGAGTATATTCAAAACTTGGGCTTGTCACCAGTGGGGTACCTCAGGGATCTGTACTTGGACCCATTCTCTTTAATATTTGTATTAGTTATATTGCAGAAGGTCTTGATGGTAAGGTATGTCTTTTTGCTGATGATACTAAGATATGTAACAGAGTTGATGTTCCAGGAGGGATAAGCCAAATGGCAAATGATTTAGGTAAACTAAAAAATTGTCAGAGTTGTGGACATTTAATGTGGATAAGTGCAGGATAATGCATCTTGGATGTAAAAACCCAAGGGCAAAGTACAGAATATTTGATAGTCCTAACCTCAACATGTGAGGACAGGGATTTAGTGGTGACTATTTCTGAGGACTTAAAGTTAGGCAGACAATGTAATAGAGCAGCAGGAAATGCTAGCAGAATGCTTGGTTGTATAGGGAGAGGTATTGGCAGTAGAAACAGGGAAGTGCTCATGCCATTGTACACAGTACTGGAGACCGTATCTTCAGAAGGATATTGATACTTTAGAGAGAGTTCAGAAAAGGGCTACTAAACTGGTTCATGGATTGCAGGATAAAACTTACCAGGAAAGGTTAAAGGATCTTAACATATATAGCTTGGAGGAAAGACGAGACAGGGGGGATGTGTTAGAAACATTTAAATGCATAAAGGGAATCAACACAGTAAATGAGGAGACCATATTTAAAAGAAGAAAAACTACCACAACAACATAGTCTTAAATTAGAGGGACAAAGGTTTAAAAATAATATCACTAAGTGTTACTTTACTGAGAGGGTAGTGGATGCATGGAATAGCCTTCCAGCTGAAGTGGTAGAGGTTAACACAGTAAAGGAGTTTAAGCATGTGAAGGATAGGCATAAGGCTATCCTAAGTAAAAAATGTGTATCATAAACCGCATAGGGAGGTAAGGCCCCTGAGTCGGGTATAGTAATAAACAATAATAGTGACAAAAAAAATTATATACAACCTGACCACAGGCGAATGGCAGAGTATTATCTATAAAATAAGAATAAAGAATAACATAGTGTATACTGTGTATTAAAATTTGGTGAATAATATGAGGATGGACTACCACTCACATTTACCAGAGCCGTACCAGGCTCTGTATAGCAGGCTCAAAGGTGCCAATACTGGCTAGCGAAGCTCCAAGGCAAAAATATGCAGGATTCCGTGGTAAAAAAGAATTTATTTTATAAATAAAAATATCAATATAAAATAACAGACTCCCGGTTATAAGGGGGTGGAACCCAAACAACAAATGTTATAAAATCAAGGTATCCACTTACCCCAAACAAAGTAAACCGTCGGAGTAAGTATAGAGAACAAATAAAATACAATCAAATGATACAAGATTCAGCAGACGCGTTTCGGCTCGGTGGCCTTCTTCCAGTGCTGATTTTCCGGTCCTCGTGGTTTGTTTAAATGCGCCCGGCATTGTAGATCACCTGTGCGTGCTTTTCTTCCGTATACGTCATTTCCGGTAATTACGGATGATGTCATTTCCGGTATCGTCAGTTGGAACGCACGGTGGAACGCATGTGGCATTCAGTAGTTTCCGGTCTCGGAAGAATTACATTAAAAAAGAATTGATTATATGTAAGAACAAAAAATATATATACACAAAGACCTAGAGAAGCCTTTATAAAGTGGATAAAGATCCATGGAAATGGATCTTAAAATGTCATCTTTTAAACTCTCATATTAATTAACCACTTTAATAAGCAGAAGCTTATAGTAAAGTATACACATAAGTGGAGTGTAGGAGCCGGCCAAACATAGGCAAAAAGGAATAATGTAAAAAAGGGGGGTATACCAAAAAAGAGGGAATGAATAATTGAAAAAATCTGAAATAAACATATTTTACAAAAAATGAGAAAACTCAAAATCTAAATTTAAACCCATAGGGAATAAACAGTCCATATCAAAAATCCATTTGCTCTCTATCTTTGCCAGCTCCTTTACATTATTCTCACCCCTCCAATTTTTTACTTTTTTGAAAATAGCCATAAATGATAATACAGATGGATCACTTCTATGTTTTTTGGCGAAGTGTGCTGAAACACTATGTTTCATATACCCCCTCTGGATATTGCCCACGTGTTCCGCAATCCTGGTTTTTAAGGTCCTGGTGGTCATCCCTATGTACTGCAGACCACATGGGCACCAGAGGAGGTATATGACATTTGTAGAGTGACATGTCAGAACCTGGCGGATAGGAAAAGTATGATGATTAGAATGAGAAACAAAGGAGGTGATTTTTTGTTTGTTAAATAAAGTTTTCTTACATGTAACACATGTTTTACAGGGATAGAAACCCGGCTCAATGTTGAAAAAGTTTTTTCTATTATCTTTTTTCTCCTTAATGAAGCTTGTTGTTAAATGTTGTTTTAGATTTCTTGCTCCTCTATAGACAATAACTGGTTCTTCTCCTATAATTTTTCCAAGAGTTGGTTCTGATTTGAGAATGTACCAATATTTGTTAATAATGTGTTTAATCTGTTTGGCATTTTCATTGTAATTTAGGACAATTGGAATATTTGAAAAACCTTCCTTCTTCTTTACATTATCTGTTTTTTTCTTTAAAATTTTCTTTTT
Source organism: Pelobates fuscus (assembly GCF_036172605.1). Taxonomy (NCBI): domain Eukaryota; kingdom Metazoa; phylum Chordata; class Amphibia; order Anura; family Pelobatidae; genus Pelobates; species Pelobates fuscus. The sequence continues at coordinate 251,954,176 of NC_086320.1, forward strand.
CGCCACACATAGTGTTGTGTTTTTCTTCCAAACAACTCAACTTTGGTTTAATCTGTCCACAGAATATTTTGCCAGTACTGCTGTGGAAAATCCAGGTACTCTTGTACAAACTGTAAACGTGCAGCAATGTTTTGTTTGGACAGCAGTGGCTTCCTCTGTGGTATCCTCCCATGAAATCCATTCTTGTTTAGTGTTTTACGTATTGTAGATTCGCTAACAGGGATGTTAGCATTTGCCAGTGACTTTTGTAAGTCTTTAGCTGACACTCTAGGATTCTTCTTCACCTCATTGAGCAGTGACTGCGCTGTGCTCTTGCAGTCATCTTTACAGAACGCCCACTCCCATGGAGAGTAGCAGCAGTGCTGAACGTTTTCCATTTATAGACAATTTGTCTTACCATGGACTGATGAACAGCAAGACTTTTGGAGATACTTTTATAACCCTTTCCAGCTTTATGCAAGTCAACAATTCTTAATTGTAGGTTGTAACGGACCGTTTCAGCATATGAGGGGGAAAAATCCGTTTAGGCGATAATCCCCTTTTCCCAGAAAGGCACAGCTCCTGCAGAACATCAAAACTCACGAACTCGGATATAGGTGAATAAGGTAGCACTCCAGCTGGAACCTCACAAATAGCTGCTAGCAGATGAATAGGAAAAGCAGACATCAGCTTACACTCCTTAGCAATCAATCTCCAACAGCATACAGTGAATCCCCCCAAGAACGAGACAAGGCTCCGTGTTGAGGGTCAAGCAGTGGTCTGAGGTGCTGGGCACCCAGCCTGGTTTTTATTACATGAGTACACATACAGGCCACACCCAGGGGGAGGCATAAAATAACCAATAACATAGATGTTACCTCCCACACATCCCCTCCCCTTAGTGTGACACTTAATCCCATTATGTGTACAGTTCAAAATATACTTTTACACAACTTTCATAACTTTAAAACCATACATCACATTCACATAAAAATACATATCCACAATCAATCCATTCAGGGGAACAACATATTAAAAAATGGCATGAATCCGACCAGGGGTTAAAAAGTTACTAAAAGTATCTTTTGTTCCTTCTGGCTCAAACAGTAAAAGTAAAACATCCCCACAATGCATCCTGGCTTCCTCCCTTCTGCCCTGGAGATAATTGGAGAGGAAATCTAATTATCCAGGACTAGAGGCAGACTCCATTAACCACATGGTTGCAAAACAACATAAAACTCTTTAAAATACATAAAGTCACTTTTTATACATTAAACACAGACATTTAACATATCCCCAGATAGCTCAGGTCTGCGTGCACATTATTAGGTGAATGGCACGCAGACCACACAAATACAGTTTAATTGCCATGGAGCCAAAGTCTTTCATTATATGAATAGGCTCCATGGCATAGCTATCTGGGGGGTATCACTGCTCACACAGGGCAAGTACCGAATGGCCCCACTGTATTTAAAGGGCCAGAATGAGTGACATGCACTCTGTTAGGGCCGAATACTGTTTGTAAAGGGCCCAATCTCCCAGGGCCATAGTCCAAAGGCAGCAGGCAGGCAACCAGGCTTCTCCAGTTCTCAGTGGCGAGGTTGGTTTCGTCACATCTCTCCCCCTTTCCAAAAAGACTAACAGGGTACCTGACCTCCTGCCGGTCAGTGCCCTTGTTAGTCCAGCAACCCACCCACAAAGCAGAAACATCAGTACAGCCCACCCACAATAAATGGTTACTACACCTGGGTAGAGGAGAAAGTTGTCCATGTCCAGGTGCCTCACCCCGGCTGTGCAGGGGACTGGTAGGCTGCCTTGGTGGGTTGCTGAGTGGGCAGAGACCAGCGGTATTCTGTCCTGATGCCAGCACTACCACCGGAGTAGTCTGGTTGGAGCCTGGTTGCTGGAGACGGATTGTCTCCCCCTTCGTTGCATAGCTCTGCTGCTGAATGGGGAGACCGGTTGTCTCCCCCTTGGATACATAGTTCTTTCGTGGGGGGGTAGGACCGACCATCCCTACCCCCTGTGTGGTAAGTGCAGAGACCACGGTCCCATCTGCACCGGTGGGGGGCTTACAGTCTCCCCCTGGTACATTAAACTGCCGCTGGGGAGAGGGGGTAACAAGCTCCTCTCCCGATAGAACACTCTGCCCATTAATAATCCGCCGCTGGGGAGAGGTGGTAATAAGCTCCTCTCCCATGCATACTTCCATCATCTGCGGAGGGAGACCGACTGTCTCTTCTCCTAATACAGTGTCCTGCTGTTGGGGAAAGGAGACTGGGCTCCCAATTCCCAAAAAGTCACGCTGCTGCTGGGGGGTAGGACCAACTACCTCTGCCCCCTGTAACTCAGCCTGCCGCTGGGGAGGGAGGACGCTGCTCTCCTCTCCCTCTACTTCACACTGCCGCTGGGGAATGGAGACTGGGCTCCCAATTCCCCAAAAATCATGCTGCTGCTGGGGGGTAGGACCAACTACCTCTGCCCCCTGTAACCCAGCCTGCCGCTGGGGAGGGAGGACGCTGCTCTCCTCTCCCTGCACTTCACACTGCCTTCCCGGCATATCACTCTGCTGCTGGGGGGTAGGACCAACTACCTCTGCCCCCTGTAACTCAGCCTGCCGCTGGGGAATGGAGACTGGGCTCCCAATTCCCTGCAGGGCCGGTGGAGAGACCTCGGTCCCATCTCTACAGGCCACCTGGGGTTCTTCCCAGTAAATCTCTACAATATCTTCCCAGCGGAAGGGGTCTGGATCTGGGTCTGTCACCTTACTGTCCTGCTGAGCCTTCCCAATGAAGCGGAAGAGATCTTGGTAGTTTTGCTCCAGTTCCCACTCCAGGGCTGCTAGGTGAGCCAGGTCTTGCTCTACCTCATGGGGGTCATCCCACTCATGCCTAGCCTCCCTCTCATAGAAAATGTCCTGCAGTCTGGTTTGCGCAGGGCTCCCGAAGCCAGGCTCTGCAAAGGACTCCCATAACAAGCCAGGACCATCAAACTCCTCTCCCTCTGGCTTGTCATGTTCGGCTGTCCAGGGTATATACTGTGCCATATACCACCAGAGCGCCTGGTAGGCATCCTCCAGCCATAGCTCCTGCCATACCCGGTGCTCTAGTTCCTTCACCCATTCCTCCAGGGGCTGCTCTCCCAGGAAGGGCATCCGCAGGGCCACTTGCTTCTGCAACCGCTGCTCTTCACTGGGGAGACTCTCACCCCGCTGGTATTGTACATTATCCAGGGCCTGGTACCAGATGCCTTTCCTTATTGCATCCCGGTCATCCATGTCACCCTTATTGTACTCCACTGCTGGTTCCATCCTGGTGCTGTCAGGGTCGCTGTACTCAGACATGCGTTGCCCTCAAATTGTAAATCCAAAGAAATGGTGTTCTGTAGCTGTCCTTCTGGCTGTAGGAACGATCCCGCCGCTTGCCACCAATGTAACGGAGCTCCGTGTACTCCGACCGAGTACCCTCCGTTGATGGATGCTCCTAGCGCTCTCAGAGGACTCCAAGCACTGCAGACGACACCACAACCACCGCAGGCTCCACAACCGCCGTAGCTTAACTGGAGCCGCGCCGTCTTCCTTCCACCCTGGATCGGCTTCTGTCCTCCAGGACCGTGTGGGGAAGACCTCTCCTCCAGGAGAGCGTAACAGGAACAAGCTCTTAAAAGAGCTAAGTGATTAAGAGCTCAGGGGAATATGCAGCGCATAGCAATCCCCAGTGTGATATAGCAGTTCCCTCCAATAACGAGACACGGCTACGTATTGAGGGTCAGAAGAGGTCTGAGGTGCTGGGCACCCAGCCTGGTTTTTATTACATGAGTACACATACAGGCCACACCCAGGGGGAGGCATAAAATAACCAATAACATAGATGTTACCTCCCACACATCCCCTCCCCTTAGTGTGACACTTAATCCCATTATGTGTACAGTTCAAAATATACTTTTACACAACTTTCATAACTTTAAAACCATACATCACATTCATATAAAAATACATATCCACAATCAATCCATTCAGGGGAACAACATATTAAAAAATGGCATGAATCCGACCAGGGGTTAAAAAGTTACTAAAAGTATCTTTTGTTCCTTCTGGCTCAAACAGTAAAAGTAAAACATCCCCACAATGCATCCTGGCTTCCTCCCTTCTGCCCTGGAGATAATTGGAGAGGAAATCTAATTATCCAGGACTAGAGGCAGACTCCATTAACCACATGGTTGCAAAACAACATAAAACTCTTTAAAATACATAAAGTCACTTTTTATACATTAAACACAGACATTTAACATATCCCCAGATAGCTCAGGTCTGCGTGCACATTATTAGGTGAATGGCACGCAGACCACACAAATACAGTTTAATTGCCATGGAGCCAAAGTCTTTCATTATATGAATAGGCTCCATGGCATAGCTATCTGGGGGGTATCACTGCTCACACAGGGCAAGTACCGAATGGCCCCACTGTATTTAAAGGGCCAGAATGAGTGACATGCACTCTGTTAGGGCCGAATACTGTTTGTAAAGGGCCCAATCTCCCAGGGCCATAGTCCAAAGGCAGCAGGCAGGCAACCAGGCTTCTCCAGTTCTCAGTGGCGAGGTTGGTTTCGTCACATAGGTCTTCTGAGAGCTCGTTTGTGCGAGGCATCATTCACATCAGGCAATGCTTCTTGTGAAAAGCAAACCCAGAACTGGTGTGTGTTTTTTATAGGGCAGGGCAGCTGTAACCAACACCTCCAATCTCATCTCATTGATTGGACTCCAGTTGGCTGACATCTCACTCCAATTAGCTCTTGGAGATGTCATTAGTCTAGGGGTTCACATACTTTTTCCACCTGCACTGTGAATGTGTACATGGTGTGTTCAATAAAAACATGGCAACATTGCATTCTTTGTGTGTTATAAGTTTAAGCAGACTGTGATTGTCTATTGTTGTGACTTAGATGATGATGATGATGATCAGATCAAATTGTATGACCAATTTGTGCAGAAAACCATATCATTCCAAAGGGTTCACATACTTTTTCTTGCAACTGTGTGTGTGTGTGTGTGTGTGTGTGTGTGTATGTATATAGATATAATATTTTGTTCTACATGTATTTTGATATCAATATATATATATATTTTTTTTTTTTTAGCTATATTACATGTGAGTGTACATTATATACTTGTACCTACCCTTGCTTCGTAGTCCTAATATACTAAAATGTTTATCTATTTAATTTTTTTGAGGATACCTCCTACAAGCATGATCAAAAGAAGAATTGGCACTGCACTTTATCCTTAGGCGGGGATCGTGCCACCGAGGCGCATACGTTTGACCTGCATTGAAGTTCCAATAAAGTGTGAGTGCACATTTTTATCATATTTGTACCAACTTTAGCGTTACATACTACACTATTAGTTTCTTCCGTTTTTTTCTCTTCTTGTCGTTATATACTCCTTGATAAGGACTATTTAGGCACTGCTTCAACCCCCTGTTTTACCGAGCTTTAAACCGGACAAGACAGACTCTGTACTTGGTGTTTGAACTGCCTTTGGACTGTAATCATCTTCACAATTGCTGAATTATAATTTGGTGCTATCTACTATTATCTGTAACAACACCTGTTGGCCATTGATTGCTTTTGATTGTACATATGCAGTTTAATAATAAAAGCTTTTTTTTTTTTTTTTTTTAAACAAGCATAATCACTTTAGCAAATAATAGACAATTGATATGATTTGATAAAGGAGTGCATACAGGAAACTATGGCATTTTGAATAATAAAATGCATTGGGTACTCGAGATATAATGTTCCAGCTTTTATGTAAAAAAAAATAAAAAAATACTTCTTACATGTCTTTTAAATGATTTTCTTATATGTCCAGTTGAGTCCAACCAAACGGTGGCATAACGTCGTATGTAGTAGTGCTCTTCAATGTTTTCTTTAATTATTTTTGAAACTACTTCTTTAAGTTTTGAATGTGGAATGGTGTCATAAGCTCCTTTCACATCAGCCTACAAAAAAGAAGCCGAAAACCAAAATATGTTTAGAAAAAACTAAAGAATTACACAGCAGGTTCTTACATAAAAAGCAGCATATTGACTGCTATGCAATCAAGATGTGAACTATACAGCAGATGAAAGATAAGAATTAACCGGATTATGTTAACCAAAAGTTGATTATTCACTCCATTAAGAATTTCCCATGTATAGTTGTGCAAGCTGTAAGATGACTAGAATTTTAATTACCATTCTATATTATTTCAGCACTGTAAAGACTGAAAGTGACTTGATTTTCCTAAGCACCCTAACCATAACAGAACTGATATACCGGTAGTTATGATGCCAGAAGTCCTCTAGTGCCATGTCAGAATAAGTTGTCAAATTGTTGATGAACAATCTAACTTCCCTCTTTCTACTGCTAATATCTCTCCCTATACAAACAAGCATTCTGCTAGCATTTCCTCCTGCTCTATTACATTGTCTGCCTATCTTTAAAGGACCACTATAGGCACCCAGACCATTTCAGCTTAATGAAGTGGTCTGGGTGCCTGGTCCATCTAGGATTAACCCTTTCTACTGTAAACATAGCATTTTCACAGAAACTGCTATGTTTACATATATCCAGCCTCTAGTGGCTGTCTCATTGACAGCCGGTAGAGGCGCTTCCATGCTTCTCACTATGATTTTCACAGTGAGAAGATGCCAGCGTCCATAGGAAAGCATTGAGAAATGCTTTCTTATGAGACTGGCTGAATGTGCACGCTGCTCTTGCCGCTCATGCACATTCAGCCGATAACGGGGAAAGGAGGAGGAGAATCCCCAGCGCCGAGGGGGACTCACCCTAGAGCCCCGGCAGGAGGGGGACCCTGAGGGTGAGGGGGACCGAAGAACCCTAAAGAGCCAGGAAAATGAGTATGTTTTCCTGGCACTATAGTGGTCCTTTAAGTCATTTGAAATAAATACCCTCAAGATCCTGTTCTCTCAAGATTTATTGGTGGTGGCTGCAACAGACTTGATAAGGCTTTACATAACTTAATTGAGTGAATTGTCATCTGCATAATTTCCCTCTTCTCCTCTTGGTTAGGTCTTTCTTTTTCCTCGATAGAAGTGGCGATACAAGAATTCTCATCAGCGAACCTATCATAGCGGGAATCACATAACAATAAGGAGGGATTAAAGAAAGAAGAGGAAAAATAAATACAATAAAGAACTAGGGAAAGGGATAAGAGAAAGATGAAAAGGGGGGAAAGAAGGGAAAGGAAAGAAAAGAAGGGAAGGGAAGAAAGGGGGAAAAAAAGAAAAAAGACAAAATGGAAAAGGAAAAAGGGGAAAGGAAACGAAGGGGACTGAAAAAGAAGAGATAAGAAAGAAAAGAAAAAGGAGAGGAGGCCATAAAGATGAGGTTATAACAAATAAAACCTAAACAGGAAGAAAGAGAAAAGGGGAACCGGGGGGGGGGGGGGGGGGGAAGAGTGAGAGGGCGAAAGGGAAAAAAAGGTTTGCTAAAGAAGATGAGATAAGGAAATGAAAAGGGGGGGAAGAAAAAGAAAGGGAGAAAAAAAGGAATAAAGAGACAAGTGGAAAAAGAAAAGACAAAAAAAGAGGATTAGGGGGGCGGGGCCGGACCGTGGAGCTGAAAAGGAAGCCATCTCATGCAGCTCTGGTCCTAAGCCTGAATAAACACTGATTTTCTACCCACAAACTGACTATTAACCCTTCAAAATATATCTGAATAGCGTAACCTGCCAGCATCACAAAGAGACCAACCGGCGGCTGCAGATCTTACAAAAGTGAGGAAGCTGAAAACTCAGGCCTACATGATGGAATAAACCTGAGGTCTATTGCTGTGCCTGGAAGCACTCTGCACATGCTCAGTGAACGAACATGATATGAAAGTGTCTGTCTCTCCTAACGTGCAAGAGGCGACCAGAGAGAACACGCTGCGGCCACGCACCCCCCCAGGACCGGGAAGGTCATCCCGGTCACCTGTTAAATTGTTTAAATTGTTTCCTGTTTTGAAGATGCAAGTTTTCATATACAGGCTTGTGGTTACCAGCCTGCAATTGCGGGATGTTGGATGCAGCTCTGCCAGTATGTACTCAGCCACTAAAGGGGAGACAAGATATACATTGTGGTGCCCCCTACTTGCCTTGTCACGGAACGGATTAAACGACTCCTAACACACTCACCCAGGAGTCTGCCCATAATGGCATAATGGCTACCGGACTGTCTCAGGTCGGACAGGAGTGACCTCCATCTCTAGGAGATCCAGAGCCCTGGAGAATGTTGCTTCCTGTTGCTGCGAGCCCGGCCGGGCTGGTCTGTGGGGGGGCTGCGGTGGACCGGTGGCCTTATTCAGACCCCACCGGGACAGTGGAGTTGCAGAGGCCGACCAGTTAGTGGACTCTAGGAGAGGGGGGTCTCATGGACTGGGGGTACCTCGAGAAGCTCATGGGGGGGCTTTACACGGAGCCGGGTGGATACGTTGGCACCCATGGGTGCCTGATGTTGATGCACTGGGCAGGGCCCCGCAGAGGCTTCATACTACACCTCACATGTGACACACTCAGGCAGGGATAGCTCCCACCTAAAGCAGGAAGTTATTTTTACTTACTTAATTTTATTTCCTTAATTACTTGTTTTTTTTTTTTTTTTTATTTATATAACCTGGCCGCACGTGCTTGGACCAAGATCCCTGGGGTTCACAAGAGGACCTAACCGGGGATCTTCGCGTAGGGCCCTATCCCACAGGCCCCTCCACAATCCCGAGGGCACTCTTCCCATCTTTTTTATTTACCCTTCTCTTATACTATCACATCATGATTACCTGGAGCACTAGAGGGAGTTATACGTGGTACAACTTAATATGGAGTCTGGGCTATGGCTACATAAGCCTAACAGTAGAATGGAGTAGGCCATACGCCATAGTTAATGACACCGTTTTTGCCACAAGTAAATCATAAGAACCCAGGGGCTCCCAGGAGCTGCTTCTTCTTCGCTGCATTCTTCTTCCTGCACGTTAAGGCACAACATTCATAACTGTAGCCCTGTAAATTGATTTGGTTTTTTTGGAATATGCCCTTTATAATTGCAGGAAAACACACAGGAAATAGGATAGAGCAAAGGAAAATGAACAATCAGACATACATAAGCGAAACACTGTAGGCTGACACTCGCCTTTAACCCCTTAAGGACCAAACTTCTGGAATAAAAGGGAATTATGACATGTCCCACACGTCATGTGTCCTTAAGGGGTTAAAGGTTAACCTGAAAACTCACAAAGCTCATACAACTTGGATAGCAGGTGGGCCTGATGCACAGTTGCAACCATGCAATTTTCCTACATACTTCCCCATACCGACTATTAGTTATCTTTATAAGACATGTGCTACTAAGCCTGCTGTACTTATATTAGTATTAATTTAAATACTTAAAGTTAGCACTGATAGACTTACATATATAATATACTCGTTACTCTTGAGTTCATTAAGCACATCTTCATAAAAATGCCCACTTATTTTGTAATATCTGTCGGCAATGTCACAGTATGTCATATTTAACTGCATTACATTCGCACCCTTTATTATAAACACCTGTATACAGATATGACACCTGTAGTACTCTTCATGGATGTGTTGGTTTCCAGACTTGTAACTATATTATTGTTATCACGACTGACTTTACTGCACTGTAATGCTGCAATATTATTGTACAACAGCTTATATTGAAACAAGCCCACTGTTTATGTATGCAAAATGATGTGAATAAAAGCCTATCTTGAATTAAAAAAAAAAAGGTTAAAGACAAAATGGTCCTCAAAAAAGATAAAGATAAAACTACTACTTCAGAAAAAAAACAACGGTATTAACATTTTCTACTACCCAAAAACTGAGACCAACAGGAAATCTACCTCCAAAGAGCAACCTGAAGAACTGAATCTCTCATTTGACACAACACAATATCAAGATATACAGATATACCCCTCCACTAAATATAACTCAATAGATATTAGAAGAGTCTCTAAACAAATTATATATTAAAATAAAGCAAGATCTTACAATGTTTAAGCTGGATCTTACCCAGCTAAATAGCAGATTAACAGAGCAAACACAAATAACTCAAACTGCAAGAAGAAAATAATCTATTCTCAACTAATACAATTCTAGAAGAATGTATTGATAAATTGGAGAATACATTAATGACTATAGGAGGTCAATCCATAAGAAACCATATAAAAATAAAATGAATACCTGAGTCAATTACACAAGATCTTCTTGAGCAGTATCTAAGATCCCTTCTTGCATCTTTAATAACATCTCGACAGTTGGATAACCACTCCTTTGAGAGATTCCAACGACTCTATAAGCCACAAAATATTTCCCCTCATCACAGAGACACAACAGTCAAATTTGCTAATGGATATATTAAAAATCTGGTAATGCAATGGGGCGTGGCCGGACCATCACAGCAAGCAGTCACATGTCAGCGGTGCTCCGTATACTAAACGACAAAGAAAGCACGAGACACGGCACATATCGACACCCGCAAGTGCTCCTGACCCGTGCAAAATCATGGGGAAGAATATTAAAAAGCTAAAAACCGGGAGACAGCAGCAGGAAGATTGGGGATCTCTTTCAAGAGAGGCCTACCCCTAAGATTGCGGTCGCTACAGACTCTCACGGCTCATCCTCAGAAGAGGAAACTCTGGATGCCCCTGACACCATACCAGAGGCCAGGGACCCATTTGCGACAACACCCATGGGCAACCTGGGAGTTCCAGCCACAAAAGGGGACATAGTGAACCTTCTGAAAAATGTGCGCTCCTGGTTTCACGCCGATATAGCAATACTGCGAGAAGAGGTGACGGCGGTAACTGACCGGGTAAGAGTCACTGAAGAGGACCTATCCACAGTCATTCAACGCCAAACTGACACAAGCACACAGATCCAGAAACTTGAGGCCTCATGCAAGACACCGCAAGACAGGCTGGACATGCTAGATGACGCACGGCGCCAAAGTAATATAAAAATAAGGGGTATAGCAGAAACAATTGACGACAAAGAGCTCCCCCACTTCCTCCGAAGCCTATTCTCAGCAATCTTGCATCCCAGGCAAGCAAAACATACCCCTCTAGAGGGCTCACAAAATCCACGAGGGCTCCAGCCGCAGCGTCCTGCGATGTTCTACTTCGATTCCAATCATTCCGCGACAAGATGGCGGTTGTAGAAGCACTCAAGACACAGAGCCCCTTCAAATTCGAAGAGATGCAGCTCACCGTTCTTCAGGATCTATGCAAAGCCACACTGGACTGGAGGCGATCAGTCCGTCGGGTGACCCTGACCTTTCAAGAAGCCGGCATCAGATACAGATGGGGGCCGACCCACTCCCTCACAATCACCAAGGGAGACAAAACCTTCCAACTCACCTCGCCCGATGACTCCGGTGCCTTCCTGAACAGCCTGGGTCTCGAGTAGACCACCCATCCCAGCACCCACACTGGAAGCTTGTGGGACATTACGAACATTGTCCCTTTTGTGCCCAGTTCCGCAGCAGGCACAGGCTGAGACTGTCCACATGCCCTCTAAAGGAGAGAACTCCTAGTACTAACTAGTTCAGTATGTTATGCTCCTTGTTGATGCCCTCCCCAATACTAATCCTACTGTTTTAGCCCCTCAGATAGACGAACAGTGCAAAGCGGTTCTCCATACCGTAGGGCCCGAACCCCCACCCCAGGACCCAAGGGATATTGGGTGCTATTAACGCCAACTTAACAGCCCAGGCCGAACCGACCACTACCTCCCATGTACGTATCACTCCATGGCACGACCTACTAAGCCCACTTGCATATTATTTATTAAGCCTTTATTTTTTTTTTACTGCATCACATTTTTCCCTCATCTCTCTACCAAAGAAACACCTTAAATGCCCTGCAAGGCTAGACCACAGCAGACCTCAAAAACTATCAATGTACCGCGAGTATTTAACGTCCAGCGGCCACAGCATCAGTGGACTGGGCAGCACGGAAGGAGTGGCCCACGCTTAGGGTAGATACCCACCTAAGACATAGTCATAGCCCTACTCGCTAAAGACCACGTTAAAATATATTTATATATTATTCCTACTACAGAGCAGCACCCGTGACGTAATGACCCATTATCGCTACACCGTTAATTTGCCCTTCCTAACATCAGTGAACTTGGCGCTGACTGTCACACACCACAGTATTCACTGAAATACAGCTAAGAACAGAAAGAGAATAGTTGAATCCTGTTTCCCCTTAAACACCAAATAACGCACATTTTTCTATTTAATGCCATTACAATGTTACTAATTGTTTGTAATCTATCTGCACCAGCTGTTGTGGCAGTGCACATATGGATGTTTAATCTTTGCACAAAAATAAAGAATTAAAAAAAAACAAAAAAAACCTGGTAATGCAAGCTATTCAGAAATCGACCCTCACAGATCCTCAATATAAAGACCTTAAACTGTAAGTCCAGAGGCAAACGTAGCGGTAGACGAACACAAAAGAGAGGGATTAGAAAGACAATGAACACTCCGAACAACCAATCCTGTGGCATTTTTAACTTATCCAACAAAATTTTATCTGCCACCCATATATATTGGTTTTAAATAAAGGCCTAAAATTTGCCCCTACTAATCCTTTTAAGTCTTTCGAAGCATTTTTAGACATAAATAAATTCGTCCACAAAGCCACTCTAAAAATATTTTTTTAATAGTAGAAATACAGAACCTTCACCCTCCCCTAACATACAGGATGGAAAACGGACCATCAATACCACTATAAAAGAGAAATCTAAATTGTATCCTTCCCATTTTAAATCTGTCCCCTTAATTATGCTTGAAAAAACTTGTTTTAAAGGATCTTGAAAAAAATAACAGCAATGAATATGACCCACAGAATCAGGGGCGGACTGACCGGTCGGGCACTTCGGACACGGTCCGAGGGCCCGGCCGGGAGGGGGGCCCACCATCAGGGGGCCCGCCGCCCCTTTAAATGCTGCAGCCGCCTGAGCGCTCTCTTAAGAGCCTCAGGCGGCTGCGGCTTCTCACCTCCCCTCCCCTGTAGCTGTGCGGTCCGCGGTGCCCGGCCGGAGTGATAGGTGTGCACCTTCCTGTCAGTGTGCACCTTCCTGTCAGTCCGGCCGGGTACAGGAAACAGAAACTTCTGTTCCGCGCGGAACAGGAGTTTCTGTTTCCTGTACCTGGCCGGACTGACAGGAAGGTGCACACTCAGTGTGCACCTTCCTATCACTCCGGCCGGGCACCGCGGACCGCACAGCAGCTCGGCCACGCTACAGGGGAGGGGGTAAAAAGAGAGTGGGAGGGGGGGGGGGGTTTAAAAAGAGAGTGGGAGGGGGGGGGGGGGGTTAAAAAGAGAGTGGGGGGTTAAAAAGAGAGTGGGAGGGGGTGTTAAAAAGAGAGTGGGAGGGGGTGTTAAAAAGAGAGTGGGAGGGGGGGTTAAAAAGAGAGTGGGAGGGGGGTAAAGAGAGAGAAAGGGGGTAAAAAAGAGAGAGAAAGGGGGTAAAAATAGAGAGGAGGGGGGTAAGAAGAGGGAGGGGTAAGAAGAGAGGGAGGGGGGTAAGAAGAGAGGGAGGGGGAGTAAGAAGAGAGTGAGGGGGAGTAAGAAGGGAGGGGGAGTAAGAAGATGGGGGGAGTAAAAAAAGGAAGGGGGAGTAAGAAGAGGGGGCGGGAAGAGTAAGAAGAGGGGGGAGTAAGAAGAGAGGGAGGGGGGAGTAAGAAGAGAGGGAGGGGGGAGTAAGAAGAGGGGGGAGGGGGGTAAGAAGAGGGGGGGGTAAGAAGGGGTTAAGAAGAGGGGGAGGGGGAGTAAGAAGAGGGAGGAGTTAGAAGAGGTGGGAGTAAGAAGAGGGGGAGGGGGAGTAAGAAGAGGGGGAGAGTAAGAAGGGGGTAAGAAGAGGGTGGGAGTAAGAAGAGGGGGAGGGGGGAGTAAGAGGTGGGCAATTGCCCCCTCCCTTGTCCGCAGGCACCGTGCGGGCAGCCGGCAGGGGAGGGAGGAAGAGAGGACCCGGGAGCTCAGCCTGCAGCTCCTCTGGGTCCTTCTTGCGCGAGCACAGATCGTTGCCGCGGTTACCACGGCAACGTTACGGCTCTTGCGAGAGTAAACTCTAGCCCTGGAGCTACGGGCTAGAGTTCACTCTCAACACTGTGACCACCAGGGATTCCTGGTGGTCGCAGTGGTGAGAGTGAACTCTAGCCCCATAAACACACTGCCCCCACACACCATACACATTCACACACTGCCCCCCATACACACACACTGCCCCCACACACACCATACACATTTACACACATTGCCTCACACACACACACACACACACACATACACTGCCCACCCATACACACACAGACCCCCATACTAACATTGCCACACACATACACAGCCCATACACATACACAGCCCCCTCATACACACATTGCCCCACACACCCTACACATTCACACACTACACTCACACACACTGAACCTTTCACACACACTGCACCCCTTACACATTGCACCACTGCTCCTATACCCTACTACAGCCTCATATCCCAGCAGACCCCAGGTAAGTTGTCAAACTGTTCTTAAACGGTTTGACTACTTACTCTGGGAGGGGGGCCCGGCCCTCCTGGCACCATAACGACTACACAGAGCAGTAGTGGTTATTGTGCATGGATTATTTCTTTAAATAATCTACAAGTGCCCCAGTAGCCAGCAAGCCAGCCACCCCACAGGCCGGCCAGCCAGCCAGCCAGCCCACAGGCTGGCCAGTAGCCAGCCAGCCCACAGGCCACCAGTTAGGCCAGCAAGCCCACAGCCTGCCAACCGCAGCCAGCAAGCCACAGCCAGCAAGCCCACAGCCTGCCAGTCGCAGCCAGAAAGCCCACAGCCTGCCAGTCGCAGCCAGCAAGCCCACAGCCTGCCAGTCGCAGCCAGCAAGCCCACAGCCTGCCGGCAGTAGCCAGCAAGCCCACAGCCTGCCAGCCGCAGCCAGTAAGCCCACAGCCTTCCAGCAAGCCCACAGACTGCCAGCCAGCAACAGTAATTAAGGTAAGAGGAGCCAACTTGGCCTAGGTATCAGCGAGCTATGTTGTGTTGCTATATTGTGAATAGGAACCAGAGTGTTGGAGACCCCCCTCCAGGCCCCATTAGACTCCATTGTAGTCTCTAATGGGACCTGGAGGAAATTCTTTCTAACACACTCTCTAAAGGACACTGAGATAGCCTCTGCTAGAATGCTCCCCCCCATGGCCCATTAGCCCTCAATTGTAGTCTCTACTGGGGCCTGGAGGCGACTGTTTCCAGCAGGGACACTGAGATGGCCTCTGTTAGAAAGACCCCCTTCCAAGCCTATTAGACTCCATTGTAGTCTCTAATAGGGCCTGGAGGGGATTCTTTCTAACACACTCTCTAAAGGACACTGAGATAGCCTCTGCTAGAAAGACCCCCCTCCATGGCCCATTAGCCCTCAATTGTAGTCTATACTGGGGCCTTGAAGGGATTATTGCACTTTTGTTCCTTGTGTCTAAAGATTGTGTAGGGTGTGGCTGGAGGCGGTGCATGGAGGCGGGACATGGGTGGCGCTTGCTGCGGAGTATAGGTGGGGCCTGTAAGGGGGCCCTTGATTTATTTTGCCCGGGGGCCCTGAGGGTTCTCAGTCCGCCCCTGCACAGAATATCACTTATGCTGAACACAATGCACTTAGACAATTACAAGAAGATAAAGACATAGTGATCAAACCTGCTGATAAAGGTGGAGGTATCATAATGTTATCCAGGACCATGTACATAACCGAAGCCCATAGACAATTGAAAGATATTGAGACATATGGAGTAATATCTTCTGACCCAACCTTAACAATACAAAGTAACTTTACTTAATTCTTTAAAAAAAAGCTTAGATGTTGTTTTTTTTTAAATAAACAACAATTCAACTATCTTAATGTGAAACTCCTAAAAATGTCTGTGATATATTTTTTTTTGCCAAAAATACATAAGGGGGGGGCGGGGCCTGACAGCCAAGATGGGCGGCTGTGTTTTCTGAGGGCTTCAACACCGGAGAGCAAATCACACTGATTTTACTGATCTGAGGAACGGGATGATACCTGCCCGGATCCGATCCGCAACACAACGTCAAGAGCCGGCCATGCGGCCTAACATGGAGCGAAGCATGCCTTATGGGGGAGACGGCCGCTCTCCCAGCGAGGGACAAGCTCACAAGCGTGAACCGATAGCAGCCCTGCTGCCCCCCCCTCCCCTGGACCGGTGGGGGAAATCCCAGTCCTCGCGGGGGACAAAGAACTCCGTGAATTAGCCTGAAATCCTGCAGACTCACAGTGCCCCTGGGACTACCACTACAAAGGCACTTACCAGCCCCAGGGGGAGCGTGATGACATCGGCCGTCCACAACACAGTACAAGCCGACTACACGGCAAGGCTGGATGCACTCTTTGAAGCATTTTGGCTTAAATTGGAAAAGCGCTTGCAGCCACGCGCCGAAGCTCAACATGGCGTCCGACCAGCTACACCACCACGAGGGGGACATAAAATGGCCGCTGCGCGACATTGTCTGTGCACGCGAGGTCGACGATACCACTCCATCCCACACAAAGCACCGCGAACCCAAATGACTGCCCGGAGCAAAAAACCTACTTCTGGGCTACAAGCCACACAGGATAGATATCCGACCCAATGTCCACACACCCGGAAGGGCTTCAGGAAAACTGAGCCCCAGAGGGCCCACAGTCCCACCGCATATGACACAGGGACCCGAGGACACAGGGAAGTGACCCTCATGATAGCCCGGGCTGGAGGCTCAGAGCAGATCCGAAACAGCCGCAGCAGCCTCTCCAACCACCCACCGGGACAAAATCAGCCACAGAACCGCGGATCGGAAGGAAGTAACCGAGCAGTGATGCCCTCAACCTGGCCCGCAAATGGGGTGGGCTGAGCGATGCTAGATGCCACAGAGGCAGAGCATGGAGACAGCCTGTGCATTTACAGACCCAGACTCTTGACACCCTAATGACAAGGATCTTTCCAGAAGCAGGAGCTTCATCAAAACATATCCAGTCATCTAGTGGAGGCTCCCTCACAGGCCTGGGGCCAGAGAGGCACCATACACAAGCACAAAACTGCTGCCTATTGGCCGAGTCTCCCTTACTGCATGACAGCTCTACACTCCAAACAGCCCGACCCTGAGAATGGGGCAATTAGCCTCTATGATCAGTCTGCACCATCAGCTTGCCGATCACCGGAGTTGGCTGAGCGAGTATTGTATACTGTGTGCTTACATATGCCATGAGTCCCCTATGAGCTTAATAACCATGTGCCCTACTTAACATGTTTACTACAGGTTCAGTATAATATAACCCAGAGGTATAAATGTCTCTCAAATCCAAATAGGTACTGCTACCTTTTGCTTTTTACTCGCATAGCATAACACTTACTTACATCTTGTCCAGCTAGCAAGACAGGGGGCACTTAAATGCTCTTTCTATAGCCATAACTCGATGCCAAATGTTATCAGTTGTTACTTGTTTAAATGTTTTACTATATTCTTATTTCTATTGTATTTTTATTTTCCTCACCGTACATGTCTAGTTTTGACTCCAGCATGGCAACACATGACTTAACTCTCCTATGACCCGAACACTCTCTCCACCGGGTTCCGGTGCTTGTAACGCAGCTACAATGCCTCACATATTTTCACACTTGATTTTTGTTTTCACTCCTGATTTTTACTCTTACTTTATTTTGTTTTGCACACTTAGGGCTTAGCATGTTCCCCTTATACGCTACTAAATGCTTCGGACGGCAGCGACTTGTATTCCTCCACGTAGACTGTTATGACACGCAAATAGTCTTTACCAGCATAACCTGCCCTCAACAAGGCATACTCATAGACTAGATAAAAAATCTGCATTTTATTTAACAGCAATAGGATACCACTACCAGCATGTTTAAACAAACATAACTAATCTAGCGAAACTCGACTTAATTACTGTGATTTCTATGTGCATGACTCATCTAATAATGTTTTTTGATGCCATACTATTGTTATCATATGCCTACATATTTGTTTGCACCAGCTGTTGTGGCAGTGCAAATATGCTTGTTCACGCTATGCACGAATAAAAATAAAGAATTGAAAAAAAAAAAAAATACATAAAAATGAGAATAATCCCCCAGGCCGACCAATTGTGTCAGGAATTGGCTCTCTTTTATCTAACCTATCTGAATACATTGACATACACCTCCAACCTTCTGTAAAACTAATGAAATCTTACTTCAAAGATTCTATGATCCTATTACGCTTTTTAAATAATTTTAACTGGTAACCCAATTTTATCCTAGTCACATGTGATGTATAATCCCTTTACACAATTTTTCCCCATCACATAGGCTGTCAGGTAGTAAAAAATATTTTAATGAATGAAAATAGAACCCCACAAATCCAAATTGATTTTATATTAGAAGGCATTAATATAATTTTAAATAATAAGTATTTCTGGTTTCTGGATACGTTTTACCTCCAAAAGAAAGGGACAGCTATGGGGACCAGGTTCGCCCCAAGCTATGCCAACTTATTTATGGCCGACTGGGAGTCTGTTGCCATATGGGGAGGGCATGCTTGGCAGGCGAACCTGGTCACCTACTTCAGATATATTGACGATCTGTTTTTTATTTGGGAGGGTACAGAAGATGATCTTATTTCTTTTATCGATTATCTAAATGACAACAATAGGGGAATTATTTTATCTCACAAATTTAGTAAAACATCTATTAATTTTTTAGATCTTAATATTTGTATTCAAAATAACCAAATCCACACAAAAACATTTTTCAAAAAAGTATGTCAATATCGTAATAGAAAAATCTAGCTGTCACTACAAACCGTGGTTAGAAAGTGCCCCGAAGAGTCAATTTCTACATTTATGTAGAAATTGCTCCCAGCTACAAGATTATGAAAAACAAGCTGAACTTTTAAAAGACAAATTCATTGAAAAAAACTATTCACCCAGTGATCTCAATAGCACTATAGAAATTATCAAGACAAAAGAGAGAACCAATTTATTAACATACAAAACAAAAGCAAATACTAACAATATATCCTTACCTGTTATTTTTAATTTTAATAACAAAAGTGACCACCTGAAAAAAATAATCAATAAACACTGGCATATTTTAAAACAAGATTATATATTGAACAACGTTATACCAGACAGACCCAATATTGTTTTTAGAGGGGCCCCAAATTTTTAGTTTATTTTAACCAAAAATGTTACTAAAAAAGACAAATCCAATGTCACCACTTCCTCCTTCTTCCCAAACGCCAGTGGTTTCCACAAATGCAAGAGATGTATTGTATGCAAATATACCGACCCATGCATCCCAACAAAAACTACCTAATCTAAATCAAACATAACAAATAAAATGTACCCTATTAAAGATTTTATAAGTTGCAACAGTAAAAATTTAATATACCGGGGCGGAGCCGAACCAGCAAGCAGGGAAGACGTGCTCTGCAAGAGCTCCTGCTCAGAAGGCACAAAAACAGCAACTAGGGGGCGGGGCCTGACCGCCGAGCCGGATGGACGCGGGGCACCTCGGCTCCCCGGGGAATCCCTGTAAATCGCCCCCAAAACACCCCATCTCGACCTGAAAAACCTGCAGCAAGGCAAGGGGACTTGAGCAATAACCCTCGGGGCGGCCAGTGACTCTCGTCCTGCGGCGACGCCGACTGAGAGGCGAGCGGGATTGCAGCCTGCCGTGAGGCCCTGGCGGGGGAAGCGGCCGATCCCCTGCACTTGGTCCGGCGGGACCTCTCGCTTGCCTGCAGAGGGCCCCGTTCTCCCCCCCTGTGGGCCGGGGGGGTTATCCCGGACCCCACCGGGGAAGTTAAGATCACCATCACCCATGACACCTGAACAGGGGGAAAAGTCTAACCAGAGACCGCATGGCAGCAACCAAGATGGCCGCCGCGCCTACTACAAGCCACAACACCAGAGCAACGGCGCTGATAAATACACAGCGTACTGAAAGCGGCCAACTGGCAACAGAGACCATCGGATAACCTTGAAAGGTACATACTCACCACGCCGGCGTAGCTAATTTCCACAGCAGCCGAAACAACACCCACCACTGTCACCGGCGGGTCTGTGGGGACTATAATCGGAATCTGACTCTAACGCAATTTAGCAGAGCTATGGACACGGGGCACAAGCGCTACTCCCAACCCAAAGCTGGTACCAGCGATCACACTCCTGGCCGGCAAGTACCTAAGCATTTCACAGCGGGAAACTCAAGGAACTTGATCACAACCAGGAAGCCAGCTGACCAAACACAGCTGCAGGAATGACCAAGCGACTGCCAACCCCATGCACTTAAAACTACAACAGATCACTGTGTAATCTTTACATATACCACATATAGTTTACAACAGTAGATTTTATCTATGCAGTCCCTCACAGAAAGTACTTAACATGATTACGCTTCCAGATGTACCCAACTTGACAAGCCCGGTTCTTCGCTGTCCCCTGGTGGTTAAACCTCATCAATATGTAGAAAGCTGTAACTGATGTTATTTTGCATAGCCTGTACTTCAACTTACTTAGACCATACTAATTTCTAGCTCTATGTTAATAGCGAGCATGTAATCCCTTTCAGATCGTTTAACCTATGTTTAATGGTTTACAGCGAAAACCTACTTAGCTAAGCTGGAAACAGATAATGCTTTACTTCCAATTGTTATGCTTGAACGTCATGCCATCTAATAACAAAAATGATGGTCTAAGCTTGTTAATATAATATAACATGTGTATATTATCTCTAAGCAGCCTGTATTACCAGTAATAATTAATCTAACGCAAGACCAAGCTTGAATTTTTTACTCTTTAGATTAAAATCGCATCTCTTATTCTGACGCAACTGTTATAACTCTGATATTAACAAAAAAAAATGTGCAGTCAAATCGTATGCCATGTCAACTTCATTGTACCTAAGTGGCCTGCTAATGCTATCGTGGCATCGCAAGGCAAATGTTAACTGTATAAACATGCACAAGAAAAATAAAGAATTAAAAAAAAAAAAAAAAACGGCAACTAAATCGGGCTGAAGTGCCTATAACCTCCGGCAAACTGCCCACTGGACAGGGAAGATCAGCCCAAACCCAGCAATACCGAATTTGCCACCCGGGGTAACCGGGCACCGCAACAGCAGCATGGGGCCTACTGCAAGAGTCGGCGAAGAAAGATGGCCGCTTTCCTGCCAGCAGCACACAGCCATACACAAGCCTGGAACACTCCCCCCCTTCCCCTATGGACCGGTGGGGGACATCCGGTCCCCGCACGATGGAGGACCTCGCACCCGGCACCCTCCGACTACGCCAGCAACCTCACCAAGCAAAGCGGTTGTGGGGGCCCACATTATGGCGGACACACGAGATTCAGCCCCACGAAAAGCACACAAGCCTGCCTGGTCAGAAACTATACACTGGGCCCCACCTGGAGAGCTGGCTCATGCACGACCAAGGGGGCAAACTGAAAGCACAGGCCTGCAGAACAGCAGCCATTCCAACATGGAGGAGGAAGCATGGCTTCCATACTCCAGGGACATACTCACATGGCTGGACAGGCACTTCCAAAAGTTCTGGCAGCGACTTGAACATGCACTCTGTCCACCTGCACCACCACAGCGGCGGACGAGCGGTCCTACCTTCCCACCAGCGAACACCTACTGCTTACTGCGGAGACCAACTCCCAAGCTTACAGCACCAGAGCGGGAAAAATTCCTATATGGCAGCGGCCCCAGCAGCGCTCCCCACTTAGGCGTAAAGTGACGACACGGAAGCAACCCAGGGGAACCTGCACAAGGTCACAGTAGCAAGGTAACAGTCGCAAAAGCCCCCTACATCCAGCTACCGCTTGGGTCAAACCAGACGGCCACGAAAGGCACAGGGTTCCTCCTCAGGCTGGACACTGGCAATGCCACGGAAAAACCGGCAGACACCACCTGGAGCAGTAATGGGCTGTGACCCACTAGCTGACCCCCGCTACTACGGAACTGCGGACCTGACACAGAGAATGTGGGCCTGGTGGGCCCCCCACATACTGCTTACTGGACTCTGGCACTCATATCTTTGCAGTCTCCTGTTGCAGGGCATCCGATAAGCACCCTACAGAGACACTCCCAGCCCGTAAATGGCACTAGCGGTAAACACACCATAGGGTGTCCTATTGACATCTAAGGGCACATTTTTTATTTTTTTTTTTTTATTTTCTTTCAGAAACGTTGCTTTACATTACACTGTTTATTTTGACTGCAATACCAATATTATATTGTCTCTAGCATAGGCCTGCTTGTCATTTCTGCCAATATGCTTAACCCATATAAACCTACGATAACGCTCCACCCTTTAACCCTGGAAGGCCAGACCATGTAGCATAGCCTGCCTGCCTGCCAGACAAATGTAGCCTGATTTAAAATGCCCCTAGGTCGTTGTGACACGTATTCCATGCCTCTATATAGTGCATAATATGCCTGACATCTCACCCTACCACCAATGTCACACCACAGGCACTACTACACTGCTCATCAGTACACACAGCATGCATCACATACCACATCATGGCATTTCCTATGTGCTGTACAAACCGCGCAAAACCATGCATTATCACACTGCCTAACTCGCTGTGTCAAACCTGTCACAAAATCCATTCCTGAACGGACGCACTATGTCTCCAGCGAGATAACTCATACCTAGGCAACCAAGTGCTCACTCAATGGATTAATATACAGACTGGTATAAGCCTGTTTAACCATTAGCGTGTACTCGATTTGTATAGACCTGTCTGAATCATACCAAGTAGACAAAGCGGATTATCAAACTTATGTCCAACTTTTAATATGTTTAACTACCCTAGCATGTTATATTATATAAGCAATGATTATTATCCTGTTTTTTAAATGATTATACAAAAAATGTGCCGTTCAAACTGCCAAACTTTTGAAATGTCTTGAAAAATGCTTGTAGACGCTGATGTGGCTCTATACGATTATTTATCTTATTGATTGTAGGTGTATATATATTTGTATGTATGTATGTATATATTTATATATATGGATATGTATGTGTAGCGTGGTACATATACCTAATATCCTAAAATGCATACTGTCCAATATTTTTATACTATATATATATGGTTTATTATGTACACTCTATAATCTAATTTGCACAGCTAAAACACTATACTATTACTCCCTTTTTTTTCCCCTAAATCATTTATATTACTTTATGGCCGCGGCTATATGCCGCCAACCACAATATGTCACCATCCCTTATGAGTATATGCGGCCAGAGGTTGCCATCACAATATGGCGTACTTCCATATACTCCCCAGCTTGTGCGGCCGGCACCTAAGATACTTTTCTACCTCCCTCACAGCCGACACATATTTGACTGTAAGGGATTACTGCTGATCTCCCTATCCGCGGATGTACACCACGCCAACCTCTATGTGGCAGCATAAAGTCATTTAATGCCCGTTTTAAACAACAATTATAGTTATATTACACTGTATTCTCCTATCCATCTTATTTTATAATTGTTATTGATGTTTGATACCACTTTTTAATCAGATTTTTCTTTTGGCTAATTGATTTTTTAGGCGCTTGTTTTAAACAGCAATTATATTTATATTACACTGTATTCTCCTATCCATCTTATTTTATAATTGTTATTGATGTTTGATACCACTTTCTAATCTGATTTTTCTATTGGCTAATTGATTTTTTAGGCAAACATTTTAATCTGTTTGTATCCCTATATAAACTATGTTTGCCAGACTGTCATTTTTATCCCATTTGAAGAAGCCACATTTTGGTGAAATGCGTTATGGTTTAAATTGTGTATTTTAGCAATAAAAGTCTTTTTTGGTTACCTAAGTTGTACCAACTTTTCTTTTATTGTAAACATTTTTTATATACACTTTATGTTTTTTATACCTAATTTTATTTTACATGGCAACCCAAAGAAAATCCGAGGTGGGGGTCATTCCAGCAACGCTTTATAAATAGAGCAGTAATTCCTGCTCTATATTTGTGGGTATAATTTTTTTAAATTCTTTCTTTTTCTTGTGCACATGAAATAACAAACAGCCTTGGTTCGCCACAACAGCGTAACAAGGTATATATGATGTCCATTTGCATTACATATTGTGACATATATTATTCAGGCACATTTTTAACATTTTCAAAGAGAAAAGGGTAACAGAAAGGGTTACAAAATTCAAAAAAAGGTGGAAGGGGGGGGGGAAGGGGGGGAGAGGGGCGATTTGACCAGTTATTTTCCTCCTCGTGCGTATTAAACTATTTTATACATAACATCTCATATGGTCAGTTTACAAGTGTTAAACATCACACCACGTTAGTATAAAGCTCCCGTGAGCTTTGATTCAATATGTCATGTTAGAACCCCGGGGTGTCTTAAGAATTGTGCGGTATACCCTTATAATGTTCGTGTGCAATGCTTTGTTGAGCTCGCATCTCACACTCTAAAGGGGTCTAGTCGTCTAGTATGGGGAGCCAGGGTTTCCATATCAGTTCCGTCTGTGTTTTTTGTGTATAAGATTCCGAGGCGAATACCTCGTGTTTATAGAATTGGTGTATGGTGCTCATCAGTTCTCTGCGTGATGGGCATTTAGTGCTTTTCCAATTTTTGGCCACTAGGTGCCTTGCAGCTAATATGGTAAGGGAGGCAATTTTTTTTGCTTCCTTCTTCCAGTGTGCCGGGAATAGCAGCAGGAGGGTTAGTGAGGGGGTCAGAGGCGTTGTGTAATAAAGTGTTTTTTGTAGGAATTGTTGAACTAGTGACCATAAAGGTTTAATCTCATCACAGCTCCACCATATATGAGTCATGGTGCCTTCTCTCGCCCCGCACCTCCAGCACTCCGGGGTCACGGTGGGGTATATTTGATGGAGTCTCTGTGGAGTAAGGTACCATCTGTAAATTACCTTTTTGTGGGCCTCCGAATGGGAAGAGCAGGGCGTGAGGCCTTGGAGGGCATTGAGCGCTAGAAGCCATTGTTCTGCTGTGAGATTGGGTAGCCCCTCTTTTTCCCATTGTGTTACATATTTGAAAGAATGGGGTGGTATTTCCCCCATTATCGTTTTATAGCAGAGTGATAGCGATTTGGGTCTAGTCGGTGCCGAGTGGCAGCGGGAGATAATATTTAGTATATGGGTCGCCTGTTGCGGTGCGAGTTTGGGTTGTGTTGTCACCTTAGTTTGAATAATGCTTTTCAATTGTAGGTATTGAAAGATAAGAGAGTTAGGTAATTAATATTTTGCCTGTAGGTCTGGGAATGCTGTGATTTCTTTTTGTTGGCATAGGTCTTTGATGCGGTGAATACCGTGTGCAGACCAAGCTTTTAGTGATAACCATGGTGTAAGCCTTTCTAGCGCCTCTATTGGGGCTTGTGTGCTAAATTTTCCTTTCTCAGCTATGTTGGCAAGTAGTCTGTCCCAAAATGTAAGCGTTAACATGGTGGTGGGATATAACGTCATCTTGGGAGATCTGTACAGTTTCGGGGACCACATTATATGAAGCATGGAGTGTGGGCGTGTTTTGTCACATTCCATGTCCACCCATTGGAGTGTGTGTCTGGGGGCGTGGAGGCGAATGGCAGCTTCGAGGTTGGCGGCTTCATAGTAGGCGGCTAGTTTTGGGACACCCAGACCCCCTGATTGTTGTGTTTGTTGGAGTAGGGAGATAGGCAACCGTGGTCGTGCTTTGTTCCAGATAAATCTGGTTAAGGCAGATTGGAGGTTTTTGAGGAGCCGGGGTTCGATATGTATTGGCAACATTCGGAAGATGTATAAAATTTTGGGTAGTAGTGTCATTTTGATGGAATGGATGCGGCCTAGCTACGATAGGTGGAGACGTTTCCAGGTCTGAAAGTGGGATGTACATAGATGTTGCAGTGGGCCGTAGTTTAGGGCTACTGTTTTGTGGGTATGAAGCGCTAGTTTTACTCCCAGGTATGTAATGTATGTCTGTCTCCAGTCAAATAGGAAGGTTTGGCGGAGAGTATTAACTCGCTGTGTGGTTAAGTGTAATGGAAGTGCTTGTGTTTTAGATTTGTTAAGCTTATAGTGTGAGATTTTACCATAATCTTGTAGAAGGCTTATAATGCGTGGTAGGGACGTCTCTGGATTGCTAATGGTGATTAGAATATCATCGGCAAACATCGATAATCGATAGTCGGTATTTCCTATAGGTATTCCTGTGATAAGTGGATCGTGTCTAATCTTGTGGGCTAGGGGTTCTAGGGCAAGTATAAAGAGGAGCGGAGAGAGAGGGCAGCCCTGTCTAGTGCCATTGGTAAGGCTAATAGGGGACGAAATGAATCCTGATTGGTACACTTGGGCTGTGGGGTTATTATAAAGTGTCATGAGGGGCGTGGTTTGGGTGCCGACCAAGATGGACGCGTGAGAGAAGAGCTCCGCTCCACTATCCCTCATAACAGCTCTTAAAAGCGCTTACTAAGGCTAAATGGGTCGCACGAAGCGACCAGACAACCCCCAGACTCCAAGGAAACAAATTCAAAGACCCCTGGACAGTTTTCTGCACCCGCATCCTACCGCGAGCGGGGAGTCGAGCAGCCCCAAGATGGCGTCGCCGTTCACGGCGGACCCTGGCACTGCTCCCTTCGAGAGGATCGAGGAGAAGCTGCAGAGCCTAACAGCCGCAATGGTCACTAAAACCGACCTGCAAACCCTTACCACATCCATCCAAGAGGCGGTCCGGGCAGAACTGGCGGGGCTCCGCGCAGAGGTAACCGCACATACAGGCCGCATTACCGCCATGGAGGAGTCTGCTGCGGCCTTCACAACGCGCCTCCAAACTACGGACACGGCGGTGACACGCCAGGGAGGGATGCTCCTGTCCATGAGGAGGCACCTGGAGGATGTAGATAACAGGGGCAGAAGGCGTAATATCCGAGTCCGTGGCGTGCCGGAATCGGAGGGCTCTGAGAACGTGGTGGAGGTACTAACGGAGTTATTCTACTCTATACTCCAGACACCCACACCGCAAGTGATTGAATTCGAACGAGCCCATAGAACACTACGACCGCGTACTGTGGAGGACGGCCCGAGAGACATTCTTTGCTGCCTACATTCCTTCCCAACGAAAGATGCCATCATGCAAAAGGCACGGGACCGACAGTCATGGCCCTACAGGGGGACACAGGTGTCGCTATTTAATGACTTGTCCCCGTTCACCCTGGAGGCACGCCGCGCACTCCGCCCGGTCACTAATGCCCTCAGAGACCGCCACATCACATATAAATGGGGATTCCCGTTCGCCCTCATGGCACGACAAGGTAACCACTGGGTGTCCCTCAGGGGGCCAGAAGACGTACCGGGATTCCTGGAAGAGCTCGGCCTTCCCCAGCTGCCAGTACCGAATTGGATATTGGGCCCTCCAAACCTCCCTCTGAGACCTCAAAGAGGGAGCAGACGCAGAGAAGCAAGATCCCCGCCAAGTGAGTTTGCCAGGCGGCGCAGAAACCCATCTTGTCATGAAGAATAAGTACTCTACCCGATGATGGCTACCAAGGATCATCCTGGATATCCTCGTTTGCCCCGGCCTGCTCCTCGATCATTGTCACCTCAACGCCATTGCAGTTCCAGCTTGCCCTGAAGGTACTTCGTTGCCCTGCCTTGGGATGATTGTTGCCTGAGCTCCATACCCCGACGAATGAGACGGAACACTCACAGCTGACATCTTCAGGTACATTGGGGTTATCTTTTTCTGTGCGGGGACCCCTCCGGGACTGTAGACTCATGGCACTATGTCGGATTCGGTGCCGCTCCCCCGGCATTACCCTCCCCGCCACCTGACTCCGCTACTACCAGAGCTCTGGAATTATATGTGAGGTGGGGGATATCGGGTTGGGGACTCTGGGGCTTTGGGGCCAGTCTCCAAGTTGCCTGCCGATGCAAGGCTTTGGACGTCAGCTCAGAATGCATTGCAGCAGAACACGTGCATATGCAATCTCACAGTTAACTATATGGACCATATATTGATTGACATGTGTGTACGCACTGTTTCCCATTTATATGCTACCCGATTCTGTCACCGTTGCATTGCTGTTAGGTATTAGGAACGGGGTTTTCGGAATTCCGCCCTTGCCATACATACCACACACTGCAATGAACGGTAGCTAGTTGTAACTGAGCTTTAATGGTACACGGCAAGACATATACACCTCAGACCTCTATGAGCCTCCCCGGGGATTGATGTCCACTCGTAACTACAGGGAAACCCCATGTACACTCTGCCCACTTCATGACCTCAATGTATACGACAACTCACAGGCACTCTCACTGTCGGGTGGGTGGGGGAGACAATGACCCTGATCTCGAGGTCTACACGTAACCACACTCTCAGGGGGGGAAGACGGCCTCATACCTAGGGAGCGAGGGCCGTATATGCACTGCGAGGCTGACATGGCTCGGAGGGGCGCAGGGACACGGGGAGAAGTGACGCAGGAATTCAGTGGGTAACGCATGGCATATGGGGACCTGATCCAGGCCACAGGGGTAGTCTTTTCATCTATACTATTCCATGTTTGATACTTAGTACTTCATGTTTCCTATCCTGTATTTCATATTTTACGTAAAGAGTTGACATGTCTGGTTATGAAACAAAACTGTGTTGTTGAAAGTTAATATAATATTGCATATAATGTATGTACACGTTTGACACATGTGACCATTTGCACACGACGCATAAGTAAGCCCAACACTCAAAATAGATAGGAGGGAGGAGACGGGTGATCTCAAATTCCATACATATCTAACACCCTCTGTTATCTCCTCTGACACTACTCCTGGTGTGGTGCGGACCCTACATCACGCTACCCACACCTTTACTAGTGCTCAGGCTTCACAGCCAGGCCGTAGGCTTTCCCGGCCGCTGGGCAGGTCCCCGGTCCGGTGCTTATCGGCGCTGGTTGCAGCACTTGTTCCTCCCCCCCCCACCTCATCCCCCCTCCCCCCCACCTCATCCCCCCCCCTCATCCCCCCCCCGCCCCCCAGGGAAGGGACCTAATTTCCGTTAATTCACCTAGACCCAGAACGCACCCGAACACTGAAGACGACCACTGTTAGTAACTGGTACCTTCCCAATCACACCCGTTACACATAGTGACTGACTCTTTCCCAGCCGCCTCGAACTCCTGAGGTGCCCCCCCCCCCCCCCCTGGTACCTCGCAGGCTAACCCATCTCTCCCCTATCTCCCTTCCCCTTCTTCCATTTCCTGTCACGGATCTGTATAGTGGGCCCTGGTCCTGACTGACGCTCGCACCGCATAGATCGCGATTTGGCTTAAATGCCCCGGAACGCAGGTCGCATTTACTTAGAGCACTGAAGAAACAACAGGTTTCGATTGCCATGCTCCAGGAAACCCACTTCAGGGAAGGCTCAGCGCCCAGACTGCACAATAGGCATTACCCTGACACCTACTTCTGCAACCACCCATCGGCCCACAGGGCAGGAGTGGCTATTATCGTGGCGGCCGAGCTGTCGTTCCGGGAACTAGAACGAGAAACTGACCCACAAGGGCGATACCTCTTCTTAAAGGGCGTTATAACCGACAAAATTTACACGTTGGCAACGATATACGCCCCCAATAAGAAACAGGCCCCCTTTTTACGTAATGTCTTACACAAACTGGAAAATTTTACGTACGGGATCCTTCTGGTAGGAGGCGATTTTAACGCTCCTTTGGATCCGACACTAGACTCCTCATCAGGGCATAGCTGCCTGTCACAACGCCACATTAAAAACATCCGAGACTCTCTGGGCTCTATGAGGCTAGTCGACTGTTGGAGAACCCTAAATCCCACGGCTAAGGACTATACGTATTACTCAGCCTTACACGACCGATACTCCCGCATTGATTTCCTCCTTATTACACAGGAAGGCTTATCTAGGTTACGTAAGGCCGACATTGAGCCAGCTGCATGGTCAGACCATAGCTCAGTTATAATGGAATTAGAATCTCCTCTATTCCGACCATCTAGGTGGACATGGCGACTTAACGAAACTCTCCTATCGGACCCGGGAACCAGAACACAAATCACTCAAGAGCTGGAACAATGTTTCAGGGACAATGATACTCCCGGGATGTCCCCCATCACTATCTGGGAGGCCCATAAAAGTGTCATCCGAGGAGTACTCATACGCACTGCCACGATCAAGAGACGAGAAGCGATGCGGGAAATGACCGACCTCTACCAATCTATAGCGCACCTAGAACGCCAGCATAAAAGAACCCATCTTAACGCAGTATATGGCGAATTGATGGAAAAAAGAAGGAACCTTAGAGACCTCATCCTGAAAAGACACCTCAGGACGGTGCGGCGCTCAAAAGGCTTCTACTACGCCCACGCGAATAAAGGGGGCAAATACCTGGCGAGAATTCTCAAGGGCCCCTCGCCTCACAGACAGATACACAAAATACGGCTCGCGACAGGAGAAGTGTCGCCCATTCCACAAAAAATCGCGGAGGAATTTAGGATATACTACCAAAACCTGTACAACCTGCCTTCACCAGTAGACAGAGAGTCTCCGACACGACAGTCTACGCGGATCCAGGAATACCTACGTGGCACCATCGCGAACACAATTACCCGGGACGAGGCCTTGATACTGGACTCCCCGGTTAGCACTGAAGAACTCACGGCAGCTCTTAAATCCTCCAAATCCGGCAAGGCCCCGGGACCGGATGGCTTTTCGGTCGGGTATTACAAAAAGTTCTCCAATACCCTGATTCCCTGGCTGACCAAGGCAATTAACGATGTTGGGGAAGGGGGAAACTTTGGACTGGAATCTCTGGCAGCCACCATCACGGTACTATTAAAACCAGGGAAAGACCCGCTGGCCAGCGCTAGTTACCGCCCGATCTCACTGCTCAATGTGGACGCTAAACTATTTACCAAGGTTCTGGCTACTAGATTGAAACAACTCCTTCCAGAATTGATACACGTTGACCAAACCGGTTTTATCCCGGGCAGGGAAGCTAGAGATAGCACTCTCCGACTCTTCTCCATTCAGCACCACGTCAGGCGAACAAAAACCCCCCTAATGCTGTTATCGACGGACGCTGAAAAAGAGTTTGATCGCATTAATTGGAACTATATGATAGCAACTCTTCAACAGATGGGCTGCGGGCAACGGTTACTCACCTGGATAGCGGCACTGTATAGCAAACCCAGGGCCACGATCAGAGTTAACGGAGCCACGACAACCGACTTCGCAATCAATAACGGCACCCATCAGGGATGCCCGTTATCGCCCCTGCTGTTCGCAATAACGCTGGAACCGCTACTTCAGTCGATTTGCTTGAACCCCGACATCCAGGGATACGAATGGAAGGAGAAATGTCATAAGGTAGCGGCGTATGCGGACGATCTGCTTTTCTTCGTACGCAACCCCAGAACCACCCTACCTTGTCTCCTCTCTGAAATTGAAAAATACGGGAAACTATCAGGGTTCAAGCTCAATCTTGCGAAATGCGAAGCCTTGAATCTCACATTACCCTCCTCAGACTACAATTCGCTGAAACCACACTTCACGTTCCGATGGTGTCATGACAAAATGAAGTACCTCGGCATCTGGATACCCACTGACCCGTCGGACATATACAGGTTCAACTTTCAACCCATGTCACAAAAGATAGTCGCTGACCTGACCAAATGGTCACATCCACACATCTCCTGGCATGGTCGTATTGCAGTTCTGAAAATGAACATACTCCCGAGACTCCTCTACCTAATGCAGACCATCCCAGTTGCTCTACCAACAACCTTCTTCTCTCCCCTGAAATCGGCAGTTATCAGATACGTGTGGCGAGGCGAAAGATCCAGGCTGCGGTATGATATACTTACCCGACCCAGACAGCGAGGAGGCCTAGCACTGCCGGACTTCAAGAAGTACTACCAAGCCACAGTACTACAACGTATCCTGGACTGGCACGTGATAGCTACATGGAAACAATGGGTAGAGCTGGACAGAGGCCTTATAGGCCCTACGATTGAGGCTAAGATCTGGGGAGGCGATGGGCACACTGTCTCACAACTCCGAGAAGAAGGGACAGTCCTGCAGACGATCCAGGGATGGAGGACCATGAGAGGCCAAACTCACATCTCTCCCGCTCCTAGCCCGATGACCCCTTTGACGTATAACAAATCGGTGGGTGGTGGGCTCCCACCCAGCGCATGGCCTATCACAACCAATGGAACATATATCCCAATATACAGAGTACTAGGGGCTGGGAAACTTCGCACTCTGGACTCGCTGCTGGAAGGTGAACCTAAGACCCCCATCGCCGTCTTGAGATATATACAACTGACTGTAGCGGACTGGACCCTGCACCAGAGTCTGCCCCAGTTTCCTGGAGGGGACTGCTTGCTCGCCTCCTGCCCTGTGATTATGGTCCCTGGGAGATATGGCCCTTCAAGTACAATATTTGGGCATAATGGATTATGTATGACCTTACTGGCCATTTAAGAACCATCTGGGGACATACTGTGGAATTACTGGGTGACCACCATTTCATGTATTAGAGGCACATGGTGAGAACAATGGATGAAGCACATGGTGAGAACAATGGATGGCGGACATTTTAACTCACAGACATTGTTGTGACTTTTCTACACTGTGCCATCTCGCCGGTATTTGGCACACAAAGACATCTTCCAAACTACTGAATGAATCTGGGTGAATTTTGGATATGCGGTTCACCCAGATCCCCTGGTTCTGAGGATATACTTTATATGGGGTTATTGCATGTTTTGGGGTCCCTGTGATATTTTTTATAAACTGTATTCCTCTGCCTGTGATAATGAGATTACCCATTGTGTTCAGTAATCCTGTGCTGCAAGATGGTACCGATGTACTCCTTTTATACTGCTTAGCGCTCCTCTTTAAAGGGGTAGTACAGACACCAAAAATACAGTGAATCATCTGAAAGACCATCTTCCAATACTGGATCATATGGATTGTTTACCTTATGCCAGATGTCTGTGTTTTTGTTTAATTTGCTTTTGGCACTTTTTATCCTCTTTCTAAGAGGGCTTATGACCCTAGACAAAATGTTATGGTCTCAATTTACTGAAAGAGAAGAGAGAAATGGAGGAATATAAAGTACTACCGTACTTTGCTCTCGCAAGTTCCTGTTTAACCCTCATAGTGAAGTGTCGTCTCATTATTGGGGGAGGATTTATGGTATGCTGTTCCAGTTTGACTTCTAGGAGTGTAAACCTATTCGTATGGTTTCCTATTCAACTGTCTACAGCATTCATATACTTGAGAGGATTTATACGCTTCTGATTCGGTGGTTGTGGTGTCTGCTGCAGTGCTTGGAGTCCTCAGGAAACGCTAGGAGCATCCATTAACGGAGGTACCCAGTCGGGGTGCCAGGCGATCCGTTACATTGGTGGCAAGCGGTGGGATGGCGTCCTAGTGCGAGGTAAAGCAGCTCAGAGACACCGTTTTTTACACGGATTTACAAATTGAGGGCAACGCTAGCACTCGTGCAGCGCCCCTGGGAGCAGACAAGTATGGAAGGCTCTGGAGATGATTGGCTGGCCGAGGTGAGGCAGCGAGTGGCTGAGTATGGGGATGATATACCCATGGAGACACGCCGGGTGATCTGGAACCAGGTCATGGCCGAGCGAAACACAAGGCTGGGCCGAGAATTCCGGCTGACGAAAGAGAGGAAGTATGCTCAGCAGCAGGAGCGTTACAGCAGCCGAGCAGAGGCTGCATCCGAGGAGGTTAGCCGTCTTTCCCTGAGGCAGCGGGAGGAACCCGAAGTGGGGGTCCTCATAGACTGGTCCTGTGAGGAACCACAACAAGCAGGTAGAGATGGGGCCGAGGTCTCTCCACCGGGCCCACTGGGATGCTGGGCAGCCGTCCCAGATCCCCAGCAGCAGCCGGAGTGCCAGGTGGGGAAGCAGGTGGCCCTTACTCACAAATGTTGAGGGGCCTCAAGGACTGGTCCTGGGAAGACCCACAGATGGCAGGTGGAGATGGGACTGTGGTCTCTCTACCGGCCCTACAGGGATGCTGGACAGTCGGCCCAGATCCCCAGCGGCAGTGTGCGTTACAGGGAGCTGAAGGTGCCGTCCTTGCTCCCCAGCGGCAGTGTGTGTTACAGGGAGCTGAAGGTGCCGTCCTTGCTCCCCAGCGGCAGTGTGTGTTACAGGGAGCTGAAGGTGCCGTCTTTCCTCCCCAGCGGCAGAGTGAGTTACAGGGAGCCAAAGGTGTCGTCCTTCCTCCCCAGCAGCGGAGTGAGTTACAGGGAGCTGAAGGTGCCGTCCTTCCTCCCCAGCGGCAGTGTGTGTTACAGGGAGCTGAAGGTGCCATCCTTCCTCCCCAGCAGCAGGACAATATATTGAAAGGGGAGACAGTTGGTCCCCCTCTCCACCAGCAGAGAGAATGTCAGGGAGAGGAGCTGGTGACCCCCCCTCCCCAGCGGCAGTCTGCGGTTCAGGGAGAGGAGCTTGTTACCCCCTCTTCCCAGCAGCAGTCTACGGTTCAGGGAGGGGAGCTGGTTACCCCCTCTCCCCAGCGGAAGCCTAGCCCACCAAGGGGAGACACTAAGCCCCTCACCAGCGCAGATGGGACCGTGGTCTCTGCACCCAAGCTACAGGGAGTACGGATGGTCAGTCCTGCTCCCCAGCGGCCGAATCTTTTACCGGGAGGGAAGGGTCTCGTTCCCCCTCCTCAGCGGCAGCCTAGCCCACTAAGGGGAGACAGTAAAACCCACAACAGTGCAGATGGGACCATAGTCTCTGCACTGGCAGCACAAGGGGTAAGGTCGGTCCTGTCCCCCAGCCACAGAGCTGTGTATCCAGAGGGGAGACAGTCGGTCTCCCCCTCCCACAACCAGGCTCCAACCAGGCTACTTCCGGGGTAGCGCTGGCACCAGGGCAGAGTACCCCTAGTCTCTGTCCACTCAGCAACCTACCAAGGCAGCCTACCAGTCCCCCACACAGCCGTGCTGAGGCACCTGGACCTGAACACGTTTCTCCTTCATCCAGGTGCAGTAACTATTTATTGTGGGTGGGCTGTACTGCTGTTTGTGCTTCGTGGGTGGGTTGCTGGACTAACCAGGGCACTGACCGGCAGGAGGTCAGATACCCTGTTAGTCTAGTTGGTAAAGGGGAGAAATGTAGCGGACTGGACCCTGCACCAGAGTCTGCCCCAGTTTCCTGGAGGGGACTGCTTGCTCGCCTCCTGCCCTGTGATTATGGTCCCTGGGAGATATGGCCCTTCAAGTACAATATTTGGGCATAATGGATTATGTATGACCTTACTGGCCATTTAAGAACCATCTGGGGACATACTGTGGAATTACTGGGTGACCACCATTTCATGTATTAGAGGCACATGGTGAGAACAATGGATGAAGCACATGGTGAGAACAATGGATGGCGGACATTTTAACTCACAGACATTGTTGTGACTTTTCTACACTGTGCCATCTCGCCGGTATTTGGCACACAAAGACATCTTCCAAACTACTGAATGAATCTGGGTGAATTTTGGATATGCGGTTCACCCAGATCCCCTGGTTCTGAGGATATACTTTATATGGGGTTATTGCATGTTTTGGGGTCCCTGTGATATTTTTTATAAACTGTATTCCTCTGCCTGTGATAATGAGATTACCCATTGTGTTCAGTAATCCTGTGCTGCAAGATGGTACCGATGTACTCCTTTTATACTGCTTAGCGCTCCTCTTTAAAGGGGTAGTACAGACACCAAAAATACAGTGAATCATCTGAAAGACCATCTTCCAATACTGGATCATATGGATTGTTTACCTTATGCCAGATGTCTGTGTTTTTGTTTAATTTGCTTTTGGCACTTTTTATCCTCTTTCTAAGAGGGCTTATGACCCTAGACAAAATGTTATGGTCTCAATTTACTGAAAGAGAAGAGAGAAATGGAGGAATATAAAGTACTACCGTACTTTGCTCTCGCAAGTTCCTGCTTAACCCTCATAGTGAAGTGTCGTCTCATTATTGGGGGAGGATTTATGGTATGCTGTTCCAGTTTGACTTCTAGGAGTGTAAACCTATTCGTATGGTTTCCTATTCAACTGTCTACAGCATTCATATACTTGAGAGGATTTATACGCTTCTGATTCGGTGGTTGTGGTGTCTGCTGCAGTGCTTGGAGTCCTCAGGAAACGCTAGGAGCATCCATTAACGGAGGTACCCAGTCGGGGTGCCAGGCGATCCGTTACACTGACACACTACTATAATACCATAGAAAAACAAAGAGAAGAGTCTGCGCTCAATAACAGTAAAAGCTGCAACCCTAATTAGGGAATCCCACAAAACCCTAAAAACAAACTGGAAATGAAACAACGGGGGGAAAGGGCTGCGCTAAAAAGTAGTAAAATACAGTGTAAACCAGACCGGATGGTCACAATCTGATAATAATGGGAAACATAAGTCTCTTACACCAGGTAAAGAAATTATCTTATGGAAAAATATATATATCTTTGAGGAGAGTCTTTGCAGATAAAAAAAGAGTATACAATGAAAAAGTAGTAGTAAAAATGGTAAAAATGAATAAAAAATTGATGAATAAAAAATAGTCTCACTGATATAGCTTGGTGGGATATCTGTACAGTCCTCAGGAGTTGATCCGTCCGGGGAGTAGGATGATCCGTATATGTGGAGACAAAATAGGAGACACGACAACCTGCCAATAGTGAAGAATTGCGGCTCCAAGGGTAAAATGAGAAAATAATATGATAATACACTCACATTTATATGAGCTTTGGACCAGCTCTGGACTTATAGGCGTTGCAGCGGTATGATCCCCGCTACCAGGATATACTGGAGAAGACGTCTGGCGATCCAACCTTGGTACTCCGGAATGTATAGAAAACAACAATAGTGCTCTCAGTAGGTAGGGTATGTGAAGTAACAGTAAATGAAATATACTTACAAATATAGAGCAGGAAATACTGCTCTATTAATAGGGCGCTGGTGGAATAATCCCCACCTGGGATTTCTTTGGATCAGGATCCGAGTATGAGAGGTAAAAATAGTAGTGATTGTAGAATAGAATAATATAATAATATAAATAATAATATATATATATAAAAATAAATATATAAAAAAAATATATATATATATATATAAAAATAAAAAAATAAAAAAATAAAATATAAAACTGCCAGGAATAATAAAATAGTATATCAAATAAAGTAGGAGTTGGTCCTATAAAGAAGGTAACCAAAATCACTTTAATATTAAAATGCACAATTTAAAACCATTAACGCGTTTCACCTAAACAGGCTTTTTCAAAATGGTAATATAGCATTAAACCTGGCAAGATACAGTATATATAAGACAATGTAAATTGTTAAAATTTGCGCCAAAAATGATTGGCCAATCAGAAAAACACTTAGATTAAAACACTGTTAAACCTTAAATAAGTTAAAAACGAATGTGCATACAAATGGTCATAGGTAATATATACATAAAGAAACACAGAAATATAAAAAACGAAGCTTATAACTTAAAATTGAGATTATTGGACTTGTGTCACATGACCGGACTTGGGGTGTATGGGAAATGTAGTATCAGAGCGCTATGCGCGTGAGGTATGCGCCCCTCCCCGTGAAACTTTTACCCGCCGGCACTACTATGGAGCTAAGCCTCATGGGGCTTGTAGTAGTGCCGGTCAGATGTGCGCACGCACGGGGGGGCGGAGACCGGGAGGCAGCTCGCTGAGTAAATTAGCAACGAGCTGCTTCCTGAAGGGCACAGTACGGGTGCCTATATGGATCAAAATACTAGACGGCGAAAATAGCCGTCAAAGAGGAGGGGAGAGGGAGTGGGAAATGTTGGCATTAAATAAAATAAAATAAAAATGAATACCATAGTTAAAAACTATGGGTAAAATTAGTAACAATGAAAAAATAGAAGAATGATAAAAGTATAACCAACTGGTGTCTAGAATATAAAAATGAAATATAAAGTAAAACAGTATAGTCATAAAAAATTGTATAATCATAAAAAATTGTGCAGATCAAAGTCTGCATTTAAACCTTGAGGTGAGAGGGTCTGTAACTTATAGACCCACTCCATTTCTGTTCTTCCTAAGACATTTTTAATATCTCCCCCTCTCCAGGGTAAAGTGCATTTTTTTATCCCCATACATTTTAACAATTTAGGGTCTTTATTATGGTTAATAAAATGTTTGGATACTGTATGATTTAAGTATCCATTTTTGATGTTTCTACAATGTTCGCTCAACCTGATTTTCAGGCACCTTGTGGTCATTCCAACGTACTGGAAGCCACAAGGGCATTCGAGCAAATAAATTACATTTTTGGTATTACAGGTAATAAACTCTTTGATATTATACACAGTGTTAGTCTTATTTGAAACAAACTGAGTCACCTTAGATGCAAATGTGGGATCTGTGGTTTTGCATACAATGCATGTTTTACATTTGTAGAACCCTTTAGTTTGCGGAAAGAAGGATACAGGGTTTTTCTGTGCAATAGTTTTGGTAAAATTCGTGGTTAAAATCGATCTAAAATTGGGAGCTCCTCTAAAAACTATATTTGGTTTTTCGGGAATAATTTTGTTAAGTTTATCGTCTTGTTTTAAAATATGCCAGTGTTTTTTAATAATTTTTTTAATTACACTGCTTTTGTTATTGTAGTTAAAAGTTATAGGGAGGGATATAGATTCGTTTGTATTTTTTGTTTTATATGTTAGAAGTTCACTCCTATTTTTGTGTTTTATCAAATTAATATTTTCTAATAAGTCGGTCTCTGAGTAGTTTTTTTCGATAAATTTATCTTTTAAAATATTTGCTTGCTCATTAAAATCATCTAATTCGGTACAGTTTCTGCGTAGCCTTAAAAATTGGCTTCTAGGAGCACTGTCGAGCCAGGGTTTGTAATGGCAGCTGTTTCTGTCAATTGCTGTATTTACGCAGACTTTTTTGAAGAAAGTTTTCGTGTGGATCTGCCCGTTTTTGACAAATATATTTAAATCTAAAAAGTTAATTTGTACTTTACTAAATTCATGGGTTAAAATTTTGCCTCTATCATTTTTGTTAAGATCATAAATAAAAGAAATAAGACTATCTTCGGATCCATTCCAGATAAAAAACAGGTCATCAATATATCTAAAATATGAGACCAGGTTTGCCCTTAGCTTGTCTCCATCGTATATAGCTGAGGACTCCCAGTCTGCCATAAATAAATTGGCATAGCTAGGGGCAAACCTGGTACCCATAGCGGTTCCTCTTTTTTGGAGATAAAACGAGTCGAGGAACCAAAAATAGTTGTTTTTTAAAATAATATTAATACCATCTAATATAAAATCAATTTGTATTTCAGAGATCCTTTTTTCTTTTGTTAAAATGTTTTTTATCGCTTGACAACCTATATTGTGTGGTATGATTGTATATAATGATTGCACATCACAAGTTACTAGAATAAAATTTGGGTCCCATTTAAAATGACTTAAAAAGTTTAAAAGAGACATAGAATCTTGTAAATAGGATTTCATTTGTTTGACAGCAGGTTGAAGAAGAGTGTCTAAGTATTGAGAAAGATTGCAAAGGACAGAACCTATACCCGATACTATTGGTCTCCCTGGGGGTTTATTCATGTCTTTATGTATCTTGGGGAGAAAATAAATAACTGGAATAATTGGAAATTTTTTGTTTAAAAAGTTGTAC
This sequence comes from Pelobates fuscus, assembly GCF_036172605.1. NCBI lineage: Eukaryota > Metazoa > Chordata > Amphibia > Anura > Pelobatidae > Pelobates > Pelobates fuscus. The sequence goes on from NC_086320.1 coordinate 251,993,964, forward strand.
TCTTGTTTAGTTATGATGTCTTGAGCCTGTCCTCTATTTAAAAAATCACATAAAATATTTTTAATAGTTGTAGTGGGGTCTGATGTGAGTTTTTCATAAACAGCAGTGTCATTAAGTTGTCTATGTGCTTCCTCAATATACATAGTGCTTGATAAAATAACCAGGCCACCTCCTTTGTCTGCTGGTTTTATTACAATGTCATTGTCGTCTTGTAATTCTTTAAGTGCTTTTTTTTCTGCATTTGTCAAATTGTGTGTGTCAAATTTGTTTGTTTGTATTTTATCGAGATCTTTAGTGACCATTTTTTCAAATACTGTGAGTGGTGCTGATTTCATAAAAGCAGGATAAAATTTAGAATTTTCTTTAAAATGTGTATTGATGATATGATTGTCTTGAGGGGGGGAAGGGCATGAGGTAGGAGTATATGCAGTCTTATCAATAAAAAATCGTTTTAGGGTGGCCTTCCTAACAAATTTGTTGACATCAATAAAAGCTTCAAAGGGTTTAAAAGGATTGGTAGGGGCAAATTTGAGTCCTTTTCTTAAAACCGATAATTGGGCAATAGTGAGAGTTTTTTGAGAGAGGTTAAAAATCCCATTGGATTCCTCACTTAGGGGAATTACTGTCTTTCTAATCTTTCTCTCTTGTTCACGTCTGCCACTTCTTAGGGGACCCTAATTAATAAGACGGTGTTAGAATCCGTACATTCTTCGGGTGTTCTGCTATTTGATGCATGTAAGGCGATATCAAGTGGTAGAAAACCGTGGAATGTATGTGGGGATCTTAGATGGGAGAGGACGTATGGGTCTAATGATAAATATATTTGTCCCAGTAGTAAAAATAAATATGTGAGTCCTAGATGCCCAAATAAAGACTATAACTTTTGTCCATATTGGTCTTGTGTGGGGTGGGCGACTTGGGGACAGACAGTAGATAAAGACATGATAGTGACTAAGTTGCCGACTAGCCCTTATTGTAAGTCTATGGAATGCAACCCAGTCCATATACTTATTAATAACCCCGACAAGTTCCTAGATAAGTATGGAAATTTATTTGGGTTTCAGATATACGGGACGGGTTTAGATCCTGGGACATTATTGTTTATAGGAATAGAGACTGATACGGTATCCTCCCAGACTCATCAAGTATACCATTCCTTTTATGAAGAGATGAGTATAGATAATAAGATCCCCCATAACGCTAAAAACCTGTTCATTGACCTAGCTGAAAGTATTGCCGGTAGTCTTAATGTTACCAACTGCTATGTGTGTGGAGGTACTAACATGGGAGACCAATGGCCTTGGGAAGCAAAGGAGGTAATGTCCGGTTCTGAGGCAGTTGACCAACTAATATCTACACAAGCCGATTATCATTTGAGTGTTAGAGGTAAATCTGAGTGGAGATTAAAGACCTCCATCATAGGTTATGTTTGCATAGCAAGGAAAGGAATAATGTATAATACTTCTGTAGGAGAATTAACTTGTCTAGGGCAAAAAGCTTATGATGATGATACTAAAAATACAACTTGGTGGTCGGCTTCAAATGTCTCAGAACCATCTAACCCGTTTGCTAGATATGCCAGTTTAAAGGATGTGTGGTTTGATTTATCCATCACATCTACCTGGAGAGCCCCAGCAAATTTGTACTGGATCTGTGGTAAGAAAGCCTATTCGGAGTTGCCACAGGACTGGGAAGGGGCATGTGTGTTGGGTATGCTCAAACCATCCTTCTTCTTGTTACCGATTGAAACAGGTGAGACTTTAGGTGTTAAAGTGTATGATGTGAATCATAGGAAGAAAAGGGGACCCTTAGAGATAGGCACCTGGGAAGATAATGAATGGCCTCCCCAGCGTATCATAGATTATTATGGGCCAGCCACGTGGGCAGAAGATGGTACCTTTGGTTATAGAACCCCAATTTATATGCTCAACCGTATTATAAGATTACAGGCGGTGGTTGAGATTATTACTAATGAGACCTCACAAGCACTCAATCTTCTAGCGAAGCATAATACCAGGATGAGGACAGCAGTGTACCAAAATAGATTAGCCTTGGATTACCTTTTGGCAGTAGAGGGAGGTGTATGTGGGAAGTTTAACCTGAGCAATTGCTGTCTTCAAATAGATGACGAAGGGCAAGCAATAGCTGAGCTTACTAGCCATATGGTTAAACTAGTGCATGTGCCTACTCAGGTATGGAAAGGGTACAATCCAAGTAGTTGGTTTGGTAGCTGGTATGAGTGGTTTGGAGGGCTTAAGGCAGTGGTAGGTGGAGTCCTACTGATTTTACTGTTGTGTCTACTCCTACCGTGTCTTATACCCTTAGTAGTTAGGTCTGTGCAAAGCCTGATAGGAAGTATAGCAGAGAGGAAGGCTGCTGCACAGATAATGGCGATATATAAGTATAAGGCTCTAGATCAAGGAGAACCAATGCAGGAAGATGAGTGTTAAAAGATTCACATCATAAGATAAGTCTGGTCTGGTTCATGGTAACCTGAGGTATATGCAAACCAAGGTTAAGTGATGCCTCAAGTAATTGTGAAATATCAGAGGCATCAAAGGGGGGAATGTGATGTAATTCCAGTAAAATACAAGTTTAGCAGGCTAAGATTGCCACAAGGCATATGTATGTATATGTGTTTGTAGTATCAGTTAGTTAATTACACGTAGCTAAGATACTGTTATCACTGTACTGACCAGGTGCAGGAATGTAAGAACTGGAATTACGCGTCCCTCTCCTTTGTATCAGATGAGCCACGTGGTTAGACCGGATGGATGAGTTTAGACTCTATTTATTAAATAGGTTAAGGGTATGTGTGGGTGTAGTTAATTGTGGGAGGAGCTACAGTGCTATATAAGGAATGTACTCTATGTATTCAGTACTCAGACTTTGCTGTATTTTGGTGACGCTAGTCCCTCTGAGTCCCGATCGGTGATCCAATAAAGAATCTCTTCCTTCCTGAAGAAACCTGTGTCCATCTCTCTGTGCTTGGCTTCCGTCAGTTTCTCCGGTATCACTACCATACGCTCTCAAATGCAACATAACCAATCTGGCAAATTTCAATGTAAAAAAAAATGAAATGCAAGCCTTATATGTGACTCTCTAACTATCCAAAACACCATAAAACCTGTACATGGGGGGTACTGTTATTCTCGGGAGACTTCACTAAAGACAAATATTAGTGTTTTAAAACAGTAAAACATATTACAACAATAATATAGTCCATGAAAGTGCCGTTCGTTTGTAAAAAATGCAAAAAAATTCACTTTTACTTAAAATATCATTCTTGTAATACAATTTACCAGTTTTAAACATTAATATTTGAGTTCAGCGAAGTCTCCCGAGTAAAACAGTACCCCCTATGTACAGGTTTTGTGGTGTCTTGGAGAGTTACATGGTCAAATATAGTGCTTGCAAATTAAATTCTCTGCACATTCTCTATGTGTTGTCAGGCATGTCAATCAAATTTTAATTAATCAAATTGTAATTATTCAAATGACATTATTATGTTAAAAGATTACTTAAATATACATGTAGAATTTTAATATATATATATATACATATATATATATATATGTATTTAACTTCTACGTGTATACTAATGTAATCTTTTATGTAATTATATGTATTTATCTATATCTATCTATCTATATCTATATCTATATATATATATATTTGTAGTCGGGGACAAAAGCCGTATACATGATAAGTTAGATATATGAGCAAGTCGGTTGTAGTGTGCCGAAACCGACGTATCGGGTAGGCCTGTAATAAAAGAGGGCCCACCTGTAATAGTAATATGTATAAGGGGGAGAGGTGGGAGGGATGAACCAGGCAGCATCAGCCCTGTGGTGTAGGGGGCTTGAGTTTAAATAGCCGGGTAACCCCTCCCACAACTTCAGGCTACGCCTTCCAATTTGTAGTCGGGGACAAAAGCCGTATACATGATAAGTTAGATATATGAGCAAGTCGGTTGTAGTGTGCCGAAACCGACGTATCGGGTAGGCCTGTAATAAAAGAGGGCAAAAAGTTGAATAAGATATCTTATTACACATCTTTACGTTAGATGCATAAAAATAAAATAAACCCCTCTCTTAAAATGACTTGGAACTGACCTTATTTATACACTCAAATAGAGTAAAAAATACATTTATTGAAAAAGTACAGACAAATATATCACAGAAAAGAAAATAACTTTTGCGGATGAAAAATATGTCTATGAAAAAATAGCTAAAAAAACAGCCACATAAAAAATGATAAAATTAAAGTCCAGACCTTATTTGAATGCTCGGCGTCCCGAGTTAGCAAAGATGAATACTGCTGAAAAAAATATCAAATAACGGTCCTCTTTATAATCCAGATGCTGGCTGATATCCGACCTCTCCAAACGCGTTTCTCCGCTTCGGCGGCTTTTTCAATGGATGAGGTCTGTGTCTCTGTGTTCTCTTTATATAGCAGTTTTTGCCGACAATCATTTGCACACGGCAAATCCAAAACTCCAATGTGTAATGCAAAGTTGACTTCTATGTAACTAGTTAGTTACTAAGTGTTCATGCCTAATTGCTCAAAAAATAGATACTTATTATAGGCAGCATATAACCATTTCTATTTTCTATTTACTTCTGTTGCCATAGTAACCCCGCCTGATCGGGTTTAAATGCAACTGCCGTTTCTCATATTAACAAGCATGAAAAAGAAAGTAGAATAACGTAAGATTTTCTGAATTAAACAGAAAGTCAATGATTGTAAATATAACTCCTCCATAATCTGGTGGTTACAGTGTATCCCAATTTCATAACTGGAGATTTCGGCACATAAGATTACTTAACTTTATTTACTCGTGTTACCAAGGTAACACTTGACTCGGTAAGTGAAGAGAACCTTTCCGTTATCACCTTAAGGTTTTTTTTTTTTATTGTTTTGTATCAGAAAAGTGAGTATCATTGGTCCCCCATAATCTATTCTCTAAATATACCGAGACATGATGTCTTGAAACTTATACTATTAATTTTAAACGGTATAATGGATGCTTTGTTGCTATATAAACAATCCCTAAGTGAATAAAAACATAACTCCCATTATCAACTTATAGAAATATATAAAAGAGAAATACAATTAAAAAAGGTGCCCTATAAAAGTAGAAATCTCTATTTATATATATAAAAAAAAAAGGATGATTCTATATAGCAGACTAATGTAGAAAATAAAAATAAAAACAAAAATAAAAATAAAATAAAAATTATCTAAATAGACGCAAAAAATCTTATATTTGCGCTTCTGCTACCACTTCTAGATATAAATGCATGTGGGATTAAAGATATTATATGCCATTAATTTTAATAAAAAAAGACACCAAAAACACCATATGGTAATAACAGATATAAAGAAAATGAGAAGATGATTGAAAGTAGAAGACGCACAGATAATATGGAAAACTCTGCAAGAGGGAATATTGGTAGAGAAACTGACAAAACTTCCGACAGAAGACAATTGGAAACGGCGGAGATTCCCGCAAGAGTAAATAACGTTACAGTACAAGCAGAGGTACATAATAGCACAAGAGAGGCGGTTTTTTTAGGAAGGAACACAAGAGAGATAACCACATGGTTCCATCCGTTGACACCAAGAAGAACAAAAAGAAAAGAACCACATCTAGAAGAAATAGAGGAGGAAGAAGAGCAATGGACAAACAAGAAAAAGAACAGGAAGGACATCCAGTAGGGATATTTAACCTTGCAGGAATACCACTATTACCCCACCATATCACAGCACTGAATAAAGGATTAAAATTTGCACCTACAGCGCATGTGAACAAATTTGAAGCAACCATTGATGTAAAAAGGTTTGTAAGAAAACTAAGCATTAAAAAGCATTTTAAACAGCTGCCGGATTTTCCAGCGAAAGAAGAGTCTGTGAGCAAGTTTCAACACAGCCAATTAAAACCCAACTCTACATTTTATCCTGTGAATCAGGTTTCTGCCGCAATGGAAATTTATGAAGAATTAGTGACTGATGACATAAGGAAAATGAAAAAGAAGCACTACCCAAAGAACAACTTGACAAAGAAAGAGAGAGAAGGGATAAAGGATTTGACTAATAATGAAAAAATCTGCATCAAACCAGCAGACAAAGGTGGGGGGATAGTCATCATGTCAAGTGAATACTACACAAAAGAAGCCACTAGGTTACTAGAAGAACCCGATACCTACGGGAAATTATCTAGTGATCCATTGAATGGAATAAAGGACAGACTCAAAATTATGCTGGACAATGCCAGAGATATCGGTATTCTGAAAGAGTCCGAATATAGATTCCTCTCCATTCCCTTCCCAAGAACCCCCACTTTTTATTTCTTACCTAAGATCCATAAAGATCTCCAAGCACCACCTGGCCGGCCAATAATATCAGGGATCAACTCGATTACATCTAATTTGTCTCAGTACATAGACTCATTCTTGCAACCATATGTGTCCAAAGTAAGGTCACACCTTAAGGACACTACACAGATGATTAGGGAACTAGATTCCATCTCCTGGCAAGACAATTACATCCTTGTATCTACGGATGTAACTTCACTATATACGATCATTGATCACAAACAAGGCTGCGATTCCGTGAGTAATTCACTAAGAAAATATGGAGAACTGGAGGATAATCAAATCTCATTTATAATAGAGGGCATCACTTTTATTTTGAAGAACAATTATTTTCTGTTTGAAGATCAGTTTTACCTCCAAAAGAAGGGCACAGCCATGGGGACGAAATTTGCCCCCAGTTTCGCTAACTTATTCATGGGAAACTGGGAAGACAATTACATCTGGAATGAACATCCCTGGAATAACAATGTACACAAGTATAAAAGATACATCGATGATGTTTTCTTTATATGGGAAGGAGAAATGGAAGACCTACAAAAGTTTTTAGAATATATTAATAAGAACACATGGGGAGTTAAACTAAACACCACCTACAGTAAGACAGAGGTAGTATTCCTTGATCTTGTTATCTATGTTGATTCTGGTACACTTAAAACGAAAACGCACTTCAAAGAAGTTGACGTGAACAGCTTCATTCTGAAAGAGAGTTGTCATCTACCGTTATGGCTTAAGAATGTACCTTACAATGAATTTAGACGCTTGAGACGGAACTGTACAGACTCTGAAGTCTACATGGAACAAGCGGAAGCAGTAAAGAAAAAGTTTATGTCGAAAAAGTACCAAGAGATTGAAATAGATGAGGCATTAAGTAGAGTGGATCATTTAGACCGAACTAACCTATTGAAAATTAAGGATAAATCAAACGCAACAGAATCAGGAGAAGTATTTCCAGCAATAATTCTGAACTACAACAAAGAAAATTTACAACTAAAAAAGATACTCACAAGACACTGGCATCTATTGAAAAAAGATAAAATTCTGGCTAGTATGTTACCGGAAAGACCAAGGATCATCTTTAGGGGTGCACCGAACTTACGAAGGAAAATAACTAATAAACATGTAAAAAGAAAGAACACCATAACCACAACAAAGAAAAATGGATTCTTCTATTGTTTGGACTGTATAGCGTGTAAAGAAAGAAAGCACAAACACACAAAAGGAGTATTTGAAGTCACTAGCAAAACGGAATCCTTTAAAATAAAAGAACATATTACCTGTCAAAGCACTAACGTGATATATGTACTGGAGTGCCCATGTGGGCTCCAGTACGTAGGAAGAACAAAGAGGCAACTGTACATTAGAATTAGGGAACACATGCTGAATATAAAGAAGGGATATATGCAACATTCAGTATCGGCCCACTTTAAACAAACACACAATTCGGATATGAGCCTTTTGAACTTTAAGGGGATATGTAGAGTAAATAAAAACTGGAGAGGAGGAGACCATACCAAACAACTGGGCATCACTGAGATGAAATGGATATATCAACTTGATACGCTGCAGCCTAAGGGTTTGAATGCCGAATTTGAGCTGTGTCATTTTTTGGGATGAATCCCCCTTTAAATTTCCATTTTTTATTAAAATTAATGGCATATAATATCTTTAATCCCACATGCATTTATATCTAGAAGTGGTAGCAGAAGCGCAAATATAAGATTTTTTGCGTCTATTTAGATAATTTTTATTTTATTTTTATTTTTATTTTTGTTTTTATTTTTATTTTCTACATTAGTCTGCTATATAGAATCATCCTTTTTTTTTATATATATAAATAGAGATTTCTACTTTTATAGGGCACCTTTTTTAATTGTATTTCTCTTTTATATATTTCTATAAGTTGATAATGGGAGTTATGTTTTTATTCACTTAGGGATTGTTTATATAGCAACAAAGCATCCATTATACCGTTTAAAATTAATAGTATAAGTTTCAAGACATCATGTCTCGGTATATTTAGAGAATAGATTATGGGGGACCAATGATACTCACTTTTCTGATACAAAACAATAAAAAAAAAAAACCTTAAGGTGATAACGGAAAGGTTCTCTTCACTTACCGAGTCAAGTGTTACCTTGGTAACACGAGTAAATAAAGTTAAGTAATCTTATGTGCCGAAATCTCCAGTTATGAAATTGGGATACACTGTAACCACCAGATTATGGAGGAGTTATATTTACAATCATTGACTTTCTGTTTAATTCAGAAAATCTTACGTTATTCTACTTTCTTTTTCATGCTTGTTAATATGAGAAACGGCAGTTGCATTTAAACCCGATCAGGCGGGGTTACTATGGCAACAGAAGTAAATAGAAAATAGAAATGGTTATATGCTGCCTATAATAAGTATCTATTTTTTGAGCAATTAGGCATGAACACTTAGTAACTAACTAGTTACATAGAAGTCAACTTTGCATTACACATTGGAGTTTTGGATTTGCCGTGTGCAAATGATTGTCGGCAAAAACTGCTATATAAAGAGAACACAGAGACACAGACCTCATCCATTGAAAAAGCCGCCGAAGCGGAGAAACGCGTTTGGAGAGGTCGGATATCAGCCAGCATCTGGATTATAAAGAGGACCGTTATTTGATATTTTTTTCAGCAGTATTCATCTTTGCTAACTCGGGACGCCGAGCATTCAAATAAGGTCTGGACTTTAATTTTATCATTTTTTATGTGGCTGTTTTTTTAGCTATTTTTTCATAGACATATTTTTCATCCGCAAAAGTTATTTTCTTTTCTGTGATATATTTGTCTGTACTTTTTCAATAAATGTATTTTTTACTCTATTTGAGTGTATAAATAAGGTCAGTTCCAAGTCATTTTAAGAGAGGGGTTTATTTTATTTTTATGCATCTGCCGTTTATTATATAGGTTGTTAGGTCTCCTATCTATTTACCCCAATCTCTTTTATCTACATTGAATCAGCGCTCCACTAAAATTATTTTTTACACATCTTTACGTTGCAAGATTCATAACGGCTTGTCCTACTCAAATCTAGCTCTGGTTGTGGTATGTATCTAGTATTATACTGTGGATTTCCAGCGTCCTAATGTTTATGGTGTGAGCAGGGACATTTTTCTGGAAGCAGCTGATGCTGCCCTGATTCTGGAGGAATGTCCCAAAAAGGCATTGGGGTTGAGTCCCCGCCTAGTTAAGAGGGTTCTGAGGTACATTATGAATGTGAGTGGTTTGCCCTGCAGTTAAATAGGGGCATATTGAGATTTGGTCCTGTGAGTGATAACCTGTAAAGGTCTGACATTTTGACCGGCACCTTATTGCCCGTAGGATTGTCCCTACGTATTACATATGGCAAGAGGATGTGAACTGTTTGGTACTAGGATGGGCACTTAAGACATGGTGTAGCCAGCCAGGTAAGTTTTGTAGTGTTAAGAGAGATTTTATAAATTGTGTGGGCAAAAAGGAGAGGAGTGTCGCAATGGTGACTAGTGAACGAATATCTGTTTTATGGTAATCGGTGGTAAACTTGTGATGTATAATCAGAGAGGGCAGCTCAATCCAGAAATCTGCCAAATGCCATGAGGCGAGTTAGTGCAGTATTAAGCCATGGAATGTGGGTATAGCCAGCTGCTTTATTGTCAGAAAATCACTTGACTTCCCCTATCCGATCATACCTCCCCAGGCCTTGTAGGCGGCCACTATGGGGCAGATTCCAAAGAAATGTTGAAGAGGAATAGAAATTCTTTTTTTTTTTTTTTTTTTTCTCAACTGGCCAGGCAACTCAGAACCAAAAGTCACCAAATTGGCTGTGAAATCAGTGTGTGCGGACGCATTGGTCCATGTAACTGGGAAATGATGAGAAATGGCGGGAATAACCTGGCCCCCAATCCAATGTGGTATGAACCTGAGCCATATGTGTAGGTCTGCTTACAATTAGTGCCAGAATGCAACTGTCGGTGGGAAGAAGACTCAGCGGTCGGGAAATAAATGTGCAGAATAATTCTCATGGCAAACCTCAATGTGCCCAGTAGGACTGTAGATCCATTCTCCCCCCACCCTCCCCGCTTGTTCTTCAGAAGGAAAGGTTCCCAGGACTCCGATGCGCTGTACCTTCTCTGTAGGTGGACATGTTCTGTAGCTTATTAGTGTCAAGATGAATGCCTAAGAAGGTCAGTTTGTGAAAGTGGAACCCATAGTGAGGAAAAGTGCCATCGTCTTGTGAATACTAACCAGAGCGGAGTGAGGGCGTTCTATCATGAGGAAGTTATCTAAGATAACCGGTGACTGCAGGACATTCGCTAATATTGAGTGTTAGTCAACATAGTGTGTTAGAAAATAAGATAAACAGCTTGGGGTTACTCTTTGCTCTAAAAGTTACACGTGTGGGAAATTCATGACAATCCCTCCATAAAATGCCATGAACATGCCCTTGGGATGGCTGAATAGGTAGAAGCTTGGAGGCATAGGAAATGTCTGTCTTGCCCACCCAAGCTCTGGTCAACCCCTTTGGCATAGTGCTGGGAGAATTCCTTAGAGGAAATCAATGAGTTGAGGCTAGGGGTGGGTAATTAATATGGTTGAATACCTTCTTAAGCAACGTGATTGAGTTGCGGGGTCTATTAATGCAGACAGAAGGTTTTGACACTCGTGAATACCGGACAGGAGTGTGACCAGACCTGTGTGGAACTGGTGTGTGGAAACCTTGATGTAGAAGTCGACTGAGTGACAGAAAGGCTGTGCTTAGAGGTAAAACTCCAGGTTGTCGATGCAAACCTTCTCTATGGTGAGGAGAAGTAGAGCCACTTACATCACAAAAGTCTGAAGGCTAGGATGAATTCTGGGATAGTGAGTTTCTGATTGAGTCTGGGATTCTGGTGTATAGAACGACGTACAGATCATCGTAGTAGTAAGACTTGTACTCTAAGACATCGTGGGAGGCAATCAGTAAGGAGACTAAATTAACCTTTCCAGATGTCTTTGCGTATGGTCAGGGACACAAAGTATGAGGGAGTAATAATGTAAACCGATGTGCTAAGGGAGGGATTTGAAAGGATAACATAACCATGAGAGGGATTTGGGAGTCCTGTGGCTGGGATGTGCATCAGTGCCTGTGGAGATTCCAGTCTCTGTAGTCCATCGTTGATGTTACGTATGGAGGCAAGTAGAGTGGATATCAACGGTTTGACTTCATGTGATTTGGACTAGTGGGCAGGGGCCACTGAAAGGTGTGGCAAGAACGTTGGCCTCTTGGGGACTGTATAAAGAGTCAATATAAGAGGCCATGCTGGGTGAGGCCCTAACTCGTAACCTGGAGAGGTTGATGTGAGGCGTTAGCTATGTGTTGGGCCGAGGGGCGTGTACCTATATGTGGATGAAGATGGGTGTTGGCCTCACGGAACTGATAATGATGAGGCTAGTTACTGGCATAGCTGGGTACCAGGCCGATAGCTGACATAGTGGATCCGAGAATGGGACGGGTAATGGGTAGTTGCAAGGTGGGTAAACATACCTTGCTTGGGGTAGAATGTGGTTTCCTTGCCAGAGGAATGAGATATTGGAGAACCTAAAGGGAAATGATGGTGGGAGGCAAGTTGGAACTGGAATTGGGCTTGACTTACTGTGAACGAAATACGCCTGTATAATCGGGGTGGTTGTTCTTGAGGCTGGTGAGTAGGGTGAGGATCCTAGGCCATTACCAGAGACCATGGGGAGTGTTTAACCAATACTGCGACAATAATGGGGGATAGGCAGAGTCATGAGTGACCGCTAATTGGTCCTGTGACTTCTTAAGCTAAAATACATATAGGGGGATATGGAATACCAAGCTATGATGGCAGTTTTGAGCTATCCCGGTAGGACTTAGAATATTTAATTATGGTCGTGCCAGCATGGGAAGGAGGGTGTATGTGTGGGGAATTAAGGATCCCCGGGCGTGGGCCTGTGTACGGCCTGGCAAAGGAATTGCGTGCCAGCGTTGGCTGATGTAACATAGAACAGTTAGAGTGGAGTTGCTGTAGGTTTAGTGATACAAGGGTTGGTTAGGATGATGAACTTGCTTGAGTAGAATATAGCAGCAATGAGTAAATAACCTTTGCATAATACGTGAATATTTTGACGTAGAGTCAGGGGGAACATATGATGGTATGGTAAAGCCTGGTACACTAGGGTTTGTCCCAGGGGACATGACGATACATATGAACATAGGAGTGTGGCGTGTTACAAAAAAGTTTTAGCGAATAGGTGATCGTCCTCCAAATAAGTAATATACCTATCGTGGGAGCAAGTATACAGATTGGCCATAACACATGGTAACAAATGTGAACGTGATGACTGCCTCAGAACAGTACCAGGTCCATAAGTGATAGAATAAGACATATGCGATATATGATGGTAATGCTATATATGTAGTGAATATTAAATGCTTACCAGAGCTGAATTAGTAATGGGAAACTGACAATATCCATGCACAATCGTAAATAATAACAAGAAACATAGCAAATATAACAGAACTACAGGGGGCATGCAAGGATAACTAGTAGCAGGCTAAAGAACCTGGACATTTCATGTATCAGGGAACAGTGTAAAACTAACGAATTGGTACTGATTGTGGTGGCCGTTGATGGAAGCATGGAATGGAAGATGGAAGCATGTAATTGAGATAGACGGGAGACTAGTTTGGTAGAAATTTGACGAAAAGAAACTAACGAATAGGAATGGAACAAAGAGCAGGCAGGAGTAGGTGAACTGACTTAAGTCCTGAACGGGAAAAAGTCCAGAATATACGGTATGTAAAAACGTAAAAGTGTGAACAATTGTGTGTTCATGGATTTGGCCCGTACAGGCAGACTCACGGTTCGTGGATTTGACTGGTACAGGAAACAAACGAGAGGTCAGCTATGTGGCTGGAAAGTACCCAGACTTGGTGGACACGGAGGTTTGGTCCAGGAAAAGGCCCGATAAGCCGGTAAGGGGTCTCATAGCGCCAGCGAGAACGAACAGCCAGTTCTGGAGAGGAGGTGAGTAGTCTCTGACTGCGTGTGGCTGGAACAGCGTGATGGGAGTTGTTGGAGTAGGGAAAACTTGGTCCGATCAGCGTGGGAGTCAATGACCGCATGTGGCTGGAACAGCGTGATGGGAGTTGTTGGAGCTGGGAGAACTTGGTCCGATCGGCGTGGGAGTCTGACTGCATGTGGCTGGAACAGCATGATGGGAGTTGTTGGAGCTGGGAGAACTTGGTCCGATCGGCGTGGGAGTCTGACCGCATGTGGCTGGAACAGCGTGATGGGAGTTGTTGGAGCAGGGAGAACTTGTCCAATCGGCTTGGGAGACTTTGAACGCATGTGGCTGGAACAGCGTGATGGGAGTTGTTGGACCAGGGAGAACTTGGTCCAATCATTGTGGGAGTCTCTTACTGCATGTGGCTGGAACAGCATGATGGGAGTTGTTGGAGCAGAGAGAACTTGGTCCGATCGTCCTGGGAGTCTCTGACCGCATGCGGCTGGAACAGCGTGATGGGAGTTGTTGGAGCAGGGAGAACTTGGACCAATCAGCGTGGGAGTCTCTGACCGCATGTGGCTGGAACAGCAGGATGGGAGTTGTTGGAGCAGGGAAAAACTTGGTCCAATCGGCATGGGAGCCACAGTAGGCCCAGACCAGCTTGTTTGGAGTTTTAGGCAGTCTGTGTTGATGACCTTTGAACCGGAAGTAGTCATGAACCAGGCAGCATCAGCCCTGTGGTGTAGGGGGCTTGAGTTTAAATAGCCGGGTAACCCCTCCCACAACTTCAGGCTACGCCTTCCAATATATATATATATATATTTTTTTTTTTATAAATCTTTATTAGACAAACATTTTTTCATTTTTTGACATACAACAAATATGCAGGAATTAATACTTAGCAGCATATATGCACATCTATCAAATAAATACTTAGATCTTTTATATTTAACATGCATAACACGTATTCACAAATAGTAGTCACGTATTCACTTATAATCCAGCATATCAATACTAACATACATAGAAAAACAACAATAGGACACAACAAAAAAATAAAAAAGAAATAAAAAAGAAATCCACCAACTCAGAGCGCATAATCATGATATGTTCTCTTCCACCTGTACTGGGGTTATTAACTTCTATTTTCAGTTTAAGAGATCTTTCTCTATTTATACAGATGTCGATATGTCTCGTATGAATTAAATTGGGAGATAACCATCTATAGGGTAGTTATCCAAATATTAAGCTGTATTTATCTAACCATTCACAATACCAATTGTTTTTCCTAGACGTGAAAGTCGAATTTTTGATCATCTCATGTTCCATTGATATTTGGTACCTTACTTGTTCTATCAGTAGTCGTTTATTAAACGACTTGGATATTTTCCAATTTCTCGCAATAATAATTTTAGCAGCGACTAAACAATGAATGGCAAAACAGATCTCTTTTTGAGAATCAAAAGGCAAATTCAGATGTAAAAGAGCCGCAGCAGCATTCTCCGGAATTCTATCTATGGTCATAGATGCAAAAATATTAAAGGCCCAGGACCAAAGAGCTTTAACAACTGGACATGACCACCAAATATGTATGTAGGTGCCTAAATGACTTCCACATCTCCAACAAGTTGGCTCGGCAGAGTGAAACATTTTGGCTAATCTAACAGGAGTATAATACCATCTATAGAGAACTTTGAAGTGGCATTCTGACAGATTCAAGCAATGGATATGTTTATTAACCCGAGTTAAAGAGGAGTTCCAGTCATCTAACGAAATTTGCAATTTCAAGTCTAATTCCCACGTCTTGATCAATCTATAAGGCGACTCCTTAAGGGGTTCCAACATTGATGAGGCAACAGACATGCTCTTTTTAATAGATTGAGATTTAAACATAACTTCCAAATTTTTAGCAAAAATAGAAGTCGATTTGAGCACGTTTTTATGTATAAAGTTTTTTATCCGCAAATAAGTGAAAATTTCTCTAGATGGAATATGAAAAATATCAATTAAGGTCTGAAATGACAAAATATTATCGCCTTGCATAATTTGTAATAACTTAATTTTATCTGCATTAGCCCAGTTCTTTAGAGAAAAATCTTTTATAAGGATTTGCAGTATATCTAGTGTACATGTCTTAGGTATCTTATTAATTAGGCCTAATTTTTTCTTAATTGTTATCCACTCTTCCAAAATTTGAAATAATATCGTGGAGTTCTTAAACGTGTTGATTAAAGAATTGTTTGTGACTGTCCACATCGAAAATTGCAATGTGTCTGTTTGCACCATTTCGGACTCTAAAATATACCATGGTTCAGGGACCTGCACTGGGTCCTGAAGGAGATAGATATGTCTAATAATATTTGCATAATAACTATAGGTAATACTAGGGTAATTTAATCCACCATTGGACAGTTTTTTAGTTAAGATCTGTTGAGCAATTCTGTGTTTTTTATTATTCCAGATAAAATTGTTGAAGCTAGATTGGATCATAGCCAACCAAGACCCCGGGACTTTGAGTGGCATCATAGAGAACATATATAGCCATTTAGGCAAAATATATGAATTAATAATATTTATTTTACCTTGCCAGGAGGTTTCTAAATTTTTCCATCTTTTAAGTTTGAGATTCATATTTCTCATGAAAAACATTGTATTCCTCTCCATTATGTCTGTCACATTGGCAGTTATAAATAGTCCCAAATAGTTTAATTCTGAGTCTGTCCATATAAATTTATAGGAGTGGGTTAAGGTATTTACCAGATCATTGTTCAAATTCAAAAACATTACTGTGGTTTTAGTTATATTTAATTTAAAGTTCGAAATATTGGAGTACCTTTTAATTTCAATCATTAGCCTTTTAAAGAGGACTCTGGAGATGTAAGAGTAAGTAACGCATCATCCGCGTATAGTGATATCTTAATATCCATCATGTTCGTTTGGACACCTTGGATTAGGGGATTATTCCTAATATTGATTGCCAAAGGCTCAATAGACAATATATACAGCAGGGGGGAAAGAGGACAACCTTGTCGTGTACCATTTTTGAGTGCAAACCACCCTGCTGTAATGTTTGGACCCACCGTTCTAGCAGTGGGGGAGGAATATAGGGCCATAATGGCGTCATGTATCCAGCCAGTGAACCCAAAAGCAATAAGAAGTTCGCTGAGGTAGCCCCACCCGACCCTGTCGAAAGCTTTTTCAGCATCTAATGACAGGGCCAGGAAGGGCTTCCTATTTCTATTAGCCCAGTCCAAAGTATCAATTATTCTCCTAATATTATTGGACGCTTGCCTACCCGGCACAAACCCTATCTGATCTGGATGGATCAGCGTCGCGACAATAGTCTTAATTCTATCAGCGATAATGGCCGCATAGATCTTCATGTCCACGTTAATTAAGGCTATAGGTCTATAGTTACTAGGGTTGTGGCTGGGTTTATCAGGTTTCAGTATCGGAATAATATTGGCCTGTAGTAATTCAGTTGGAAAAGATTTGTTTAAAGCTATTTGATTAAACATATCTGTTAAAGGATTAATTAATAGGGACTGCATTTGTTTATAATATATATTCGTGAAGCCGTCAGGGCCCGGAGTTTTGTTAGTAGGAAGTCTATTAATTTGAAATTTAACTTCATCCACCGAGATGATCCTATTTAAGGTTAGTAGATCATGTGGTGTGACTTTTGGGATCTGGATATCGGCTAGATAGTTTTGAATAACTTTTAAGTTAGGCGACAGTTTAAGATTATACAGATCTTCATAAAATTGATTGAATCTGTCCCCTATTGCAGCAGGTGTCGAATAGATCTTTTGGCCATCAATCAATTGTTCCACCCTGTTTTTTGCATAATGATTTAGAAGTCTTTTAGATAAGTTCTTATTGGCTCTATTACCAGTATAGTAATTTTTTAGTCTTAGTTTATGGATATTTAATTGAATTTTTTGTTCCACTTTGAGATTAATTTGTTTTTGTAACACATTTAACTTAGTTTTTATTTCTGCAGATGGATTTTGTTTATTTAATTTAGATAGATTATAAAACTCAATATACAAATCGGTTAGGGGCTTCCCATTTATAGACCTCATTATATGTGCTAATTTAATTAAGTAGACACGCATAACTGATTTGTGTGTACACCAATTGTTTGCCGGCGAAGTATCGGAGGGACTATTTTCTAACCAAAAAATTTTTAATAATTGGGTTATTTCTTCCTTATTCTTCGGGTCATTTATGAGAGCGTCATTCAGTCTCCAAGTATTATATGCCCTTGGAGATTTATTACCAAAGTCTACTAAAATAAGGCTATGGTCGGACCATAGACTCTCTTTGATTTCAATCGAGTTGCATAAGGGTATCGCTTTAGCCTCTAATAAACAAAAATCAATACGAGCGTATGAACCATGCACGCACGATTGATGGGAATAGTCTTTATCAGTTGGATGTAATAATCTCCATATGTCGTGAAGGTTATATTGTTTACAGATATTATTTAGTTTCTTAGATTGTTTGACAGTTCTTTTATCATTTGTAGTAGCAGAGATATAAGTCTTATCCATTTTGGGGTCTCCCACACAATTAAAATCTCCCGCTATAATTAAATACCCCTTAGATACTTTGTCCACTCTATCCATTATTGATGAGAATTTTGTCATAGGGTCGACATTCGGTAAATAAACATTTACTAAGGTATAGGTCTTTTTATCCATTACGCATACAATAATTATATATCTAGCTTCTGGGTCTAATTCAATATATTCGATTACCAATTCAATATTACTATTGAAGACGACTGCAACTCCTCTTTTTTTCTTGTCTTTTAAAGAAGCATGGACAATCTTGATAAATTTATCCCCACCCCATCTTTGTTTAAGATCTTGCAACCAATGAGTTTCCTGTAAGAATGCCACTTGAATGTTATGTTCACTAAGGGTATCATATAATCTACTCCTTTTTTTGTTCGTGTTTAATCCTTGAACATTTAAAGATAATAATTTTAACATCTGTGACTATCAGAAAATTAGTCGGGTATATTTATAATTAAACCCCCAGTAACCCCAGATAGGAGTACTATTATCCTTTTTTGCCATACATTTTTCAGTGAATTCATATGCTCTGAGCGCGGAAAAACACACATAAACATAAAAAAAAAAAAAAAAAAACAACCAAAAAACAAACTACACAAAACTCTATCACATTAAAATTGGATCGGAAAAGATCCAACATGGTCATCCAGCATACCGCTAGATTAGAGAGAAGATGGTTCTTTCTACTCTATTTTAACCGTAGATTTCCGGTAGTATTAGAAATCAACGGCAGCAGTGTAGTATCACTACACCAAGAGGGGCGAGCCTACCAAAGGGCCCAGAAAAAACGCCTTGGAGGAAACCACTATACCTGATCGACGAAAAGAGAGAAGAGAAAAAAAAAAAAAAAAAAAAAAGGAAAAACATAAATCCTTGCCCCTTTTTTTTCTCTTTCTCCTCTTAAGGACATATATCGTTATATGTGAGAGAAAAGGAAAAAAAAAAAAAAAAAAAAAAGGAAAAACATAAATCCTTGCCCTTTTTTTTTTCTCTTTCTCCTCTTAAGGACATATATCGTCATATGTACAAAATTTAAACCAGATCCACTTTCTCAAGTTATTCTATTAATGAGACTATTGTATAGCGTCTATTTTGTTGATAATAAACAGAAAATGTCAGTTGGCCTCACGAGTCTGACAGATCATATCATCTATCGAAATATATATACACTGTGTTTTTTTGTGTTATATCGTTATTTCAGTATGTATCTAAATATACCCCTCCATATTGGTCTACAAAAAATTGACCTACATAGTGTATGTATATGTAGTAACCACTTATGTAATATAAAACTATACAAGCAACTATTTCAAAAATTATCAATTAGTGTATATATCCTATCCCGATTACAGCATATTATATCCCCGTGTGAAGTTGTATTTTATCAATATACCTCAATGAGGTCTTTGTTATTTCTCAATACTATATCTCTGTGTTATATTAAGTTGTATCATTATATCCGTGTATATCAATATATTTGTGTTACTCCCAATTTTAAATCAAACCTTACTGTGAAATAGTATCGTTCTAAATTAAATAAAAATATGATACAACAATTATTTACTTACACACACGTTTTTGTCTAATTATTGTCAAATTATTTACCATCGCCTTAGTGTTAAAAACCCATAGTGCAGGCTATTATTTACAATAGCCCTTTCAATAGGAGCCCTTTCCATAAACTCCTCACAAAGTGAAAAAAAGAAACCTTTGCTACTTAACACTTGTAAGGTCAAAATTGGTTGCTCACCTACCAAATATAGGGGTTATTTCTGATATATTACCATTATCACACCCAGAAGCCACCAACATATCCTTTACACCATAAACGCAAAAAAAAAAAAAAAAAAAAAAAAGGTATATATATATATTTCCTGACCATTATTCATGGCAGCATTTACTCATGGGTAGCTCCTCCCCTCACAGCAGAAAGGACAGGAAATAGAACTCTGAAACTGGTATATATAGATCCTCCCCCTACCCATCAGGCAGTCTTTTTTTTCCTGTCCTTCACAAGCAGTTTGGAAGGAGCCTGCTTATGCAGGCCTAGATTTTTATTTTATGCTCACCAGGCAATATTTTTGTAGCCATGCCAGGGTTCAGCCTCTAAGCCCTGAAGACCCAGCAATATGCACTAAGATGAAAAGTTGCTACCCTGGGTACCCCCTTTAGTGACCGGGGGTCGGACCCAACCTCTCCCTGAAAGGGATGAAAATGGTCCACTGCGGGGGAGACGTATGACGTAACACGTTGACGTCAGGAGGCGGGGTCGGAATGCCTGACCGAGGGGAGCTTCGGAAGCGTCTGAAGCAGTAGCAGCCACGGCGGAAGCAGCCTTCTCCCTACTCCATACTCCCTGCTCTCTGCCCTCCAGTATACCCACCATCTACTCCACGTCCACCCTATTCCGCAACACAAGCAGACTCCTTACCTTTTTTCCCCTCCGGGTGTCTCGGACCGCTCGGAAGGCCGGCCAGATATTGAAAAGCGGGAGATTTTTGGCGCGAAGCCAAAGCAGTGAAGAGGGGCTGGACGAGGTCTGGGTTCAGAGCTTGACTCCGGGGGCGAAGGTAGGAACAACAGCAAAGAAAATTTATATAATTTATGTAATAAAGAAAAATTGAACGTGGGGCTGGAGAACAGAAGGAAGAGGAGGGAGACCAGAGGGGGAGAGGAGAGAGACGGGAGGAAGGTGGAGGAAGGAGACAGAAGGGGAAAAGGGCAAGAAAGGGAGATACTAGGATTGTGAAGACCCTGCGAGTGCAGAGGAGATTAATGGAGGGATGTGTGGGCATTCAGAGACTCCCTAGACTCCCCAGAAAACAATAAACGGCGGAAAACGCCAAATAATTGAAAACGTTAAAGGGGCAGATAGGGTACAATTCAGATAATGCCCGGAGAAAGCCCAGACACAGCGGATGGGTGGACGGATTTGTTAAAGGGGCAGAAGACAACATAATCCAAAGAACTTTAATGGGGTTGACAAGGATACAGTCCAAAGAAAGCAATATATGAACTGATGCCCTAAGATCATGATTTAGAGAAAGCCTTGAGGAATCCCAGAGAACAATATATGCATGGTTCACTCTATACAATAAGGATTGATTCTGTTCCAAAGGAAGATTTACAGTTACAGAAACAGAAATCAAGGAAACAGAAATCAAGGAATCAGAAGGAGAAAATTAAGAAGAAAGCAAAGGTTTTTTTTATTGTTTTCTCTCCAGCATGGCTTCTAAAAAAGCTCAGGAAGAGCGGAGGAAAAAAGATAAAAGAGACTTACCACCTGACAAAAGACTATCAGGGTACTTTTCCCCATCTCAACATAAGACACAAATTACACAAGAAAATACAGATGAAAATGCAGAAATGAATTTTAGTCTAATTAAAGAGACACAAACGTCTACCACTATGACGGAAGATATTCTCACCAAAAACTTGGAAAAATTCTCCAGAACATTAGCTGATGATATGGCCGCAAATACGAAAGAACTAAAACAAGAATTTAAAACGATACAAGCTAAATTAGTAACTATGGAGGATAACTTTACTAAGTTAGACAACAAATATAAACTCTGTCAAGAAGAGATTATTACGATGAAAAATAAAATAGGAACATTGGAAGCTAAAGTTAGCGACATGGAAGACAGATCCAGAAGATCAAATATTAGAATCCGACACATCCCAGAAGAAATCTCCAATGAGAATTTGGACAACTTCCTGATGGAATTTTTTCAAAATTTAATTCCAGGCGTAATTTCACACGATTATTTAATGGATCGCCGACATCGACTACCTAGACCCCATAATGCTCCGGAGATATTTATAAGAGATGTATTGGTTAAATTTCATTCATACCAAACAAAAGAAAAAGTTATGATGGCGATGAGGAATAATCCTATATTAGAAGACAAATTCAAGAATTTATCGATATTCCAAGACTTATCATACTCAACAAGAATGTGGAGGAAAAGCTTCCAAGAATTGCTGCCTATTTTAAGACAGAAGAACATAGGCTACAGATGGGGATTTCCCTCTCTATTAAGAGTGTCTTGGAATGGAAAAATGGTTAATTTTGCCTCAAAAGAAGCACTGAAGGTCTGGATGGAACAACTAAATATACTTGAAATACCCATAACTAACCCATGAAGAGGTTTGGAAAGAAGCCCATAATAAAACAAGGACTTTTTCCCTTTTTTTTTCTTTTTTTTTTTTTTTTTTTTTTTTTCTTTCTTTCTTCTCCTTCATAGACTCCTGTACCATCTAAAGCCTATAGTATTACTTGATTGGTAATAGAAAGGCCAAGAGGAGGGTTGGGGGGAGGGGCGGGATTGGGGAATTATGTATGTAAATATTTTCGATGATATTAAGACACATAGAATAAGGAAGGATTTCTGAAACATTAGGTGTAGTAGTAGAC
Organism: Pelobates fuscus; assembly: GCF_036172605.1. NCBI lineage: Eukaryota > Metazoa > Chordata > Amphibia > Anura > Pelobatidae > Pelobates > Pelobates fuscus. Next base: position 252,016,361 of record NC_086320.1, read on the forward strand.
ACTGGAATAACTCACAATCGGAAAATGAAAGCACCGGGATTAATATATATATATATATATATATATTTTTTTTTTTTCTTTTCTTTTTTTGGTATTAAATATAAGATAAGGATAGATCCCTAAAATATTATGGGTAACAATAGGCACAAGTATAATTCACAATTTGAAAGAATAGGGATTAATATTTTTTTGGTATAGGACAAGGAAGGACTCTTAAAATATTATGTGTAACAGTAGATAAATCCATAACTTAAAATTTAAAAGAGAAAGAATAGAGATTAATATATATATGTTTTTTTTTTGTTTTTTTGTTTGTTTGTTTTTTCCCTGATTTCTCTTCTACATAGACACTTGTTTGTATCACTCAATGCCTATAGCATCACTTGACTGGTAATAGTAAGATAAGAGGAGGGTAGGAGGGGGGGAGAAGGGGATCCATCGTAATAAACTTATGACGGGGTTAATAAACACAGGATAAGGAAGGATCTTTGTAACATTTTGTGTATTAGTAGACACAAGTATAGCTCACAATTCGGACAAGAAAGATAAGGGATTAATATATATGTTTTTTTTTTTGTTGTTGTTTTTTTTTGGGGTATTAAGAAATATAGGATAAGGAAGGATTTTCTAAAATATTATGTGTAACAATAGATACAAGCACAACTCACGATTTGAAAAAGAAAGAACAGGGATTAATACTTTTTGATGGTATAGGATAGTGAAGGATTCTTAAACTATTATGTGTAACAGTAGATACAAGCACAACTCATAATTTAAAAAGAAAGAATAGGGATTAATATACATATATGTTTTTTTTGTTTTGTTTTTTTTCTCTCTTCTCTCCGTCTCCCTCTCCCCTCCCTCTCTCTTCTCTCTAACGTCAAAATACATGGTCTTTCAGAGAATATGAGGGAGAGGGAGAAAAGAGGAAGTAGTTTTTCCCCTCAGGCCAGGGTTCCTCACCCCGGCCATGTGTCCATGTTGAGACACTAATACCGTTAGGAGGGTTTTTTCGTCTCTAACCCACTTTCGAGAGAATGGCTCCACCCACCAAGGTTCTTGGGCGGGTTGCGAGGCCAATCTGTTTTTTCTGGTTCATTACCAGAACAGAAGAGTATGACTGTATAATTATTGTTAGGGTAAATGTTGAGAAGTATGTAAGCATGCCGATGAGAGCACTGGGAGATTCTGGTAAAGAATATGGTTAAAATGATTTCAGTAAACACTCAGGGCTTAAACTTACGAGTGAAAAAAACTCTGGTATATGACTTTTTTAAGAATCAAAACGTAGAGGTAGGGTTCTTACAAGAGACACACTGGAGGCTGATAGACAAGGTAAAATGGGGAGGGACTAAATTTCCATATGTATTCCAAGCTTCCCTTAACGACAGGAAGAAAAGGGGGGTGGCCATAATAGTGGCAAGCTCCGTGAAATTCGAATTAATTTATCAATATGTTGACATCGAAGCTAGATTTTTGATTCTTGTCTGTAAGCTAAACGAAATTAAATATACGTTAGTCAATATATACCTGCCTAATGCCCTTCCAGTTACTACACTAAGAGATATATTAGAACAAGTTGAATCTATAAAAACTGGGGTGTGTATTATCGCAGGAGACTTTAATTGCGTTTTGGACCCAAGCTTGGATAAGAAGCTAGCTAAGGATTTAAAAGTGAATGGTTCCGTAACAAAAATGGCCAAATCGTTAAATAGAGTAATGAATGAATTTGATTATTTTGATCTATGGAGATCTACTTTTCCAGAGAGACAAGATTATACTTTTTATTCTAGAGTACACTATTCATATTCGCGGATCGATATGGTATGGGGTAATGCAATAGCCTTAGAAAATCTAGAGAAGATTGAAATTAGGGATAATACCTGGTCCGATCACAGCATTAATATCTGGACAATGAGAGACCAGTGGAATAAAACCAATAAAGCTACATGGAGATTAAAAGATCATTTACTTTATAACAAATTAAATCTAGACTTGCTTAGAACACAGATGGAATGCTTTTTTGAAACTAATAGGCCTAATGATACCTCACATGCTAACAACTGGTGCTCTTTTAAAGCTACAATGAGGGGTAATTTAATAAGTTTAGAAGCACATTTAAATAGAAACAAAAGTATGGATTTAATTCCTCTCTACAATAATTTGGCTGAACAAGTGAAAAAAAACAAGACGAATCCCTCTAGACTTAAATCAGAGGGGATCAAGGTGATTAAAGACCAAATCAATCAAATTAATATAGAAAAGAATGCAAAAATCCTGGCAAAGCTAAAGCTTAAAGAATATAGCACAGGGAATAGAGCTGATAAACTATTAACTAAGAAACTTAGAGACAAAAGGGTATCAAGTAAAATAACTAAGATAAATATGAACGATAAGATTCATATTACCCCTACGTCCATAGGGCAATGCTTTAATACATATTATAGTAACTTATATTCTCTCTCAACAAAAGAAAAAGACATAGACAAATACCTAGAGGACATGGATCTTCCAATAATATCAGATTCTCAAAGAACATCTCTTAACGTTCAGATTACGTCCCAAGAGGTTGAGGAGGCCATTAGAAAATTGATGAACAACAAAACCCCAAGTCCTGATGGATTTTCTAATATATTCTATAAGTCTTTTTGTGATCTTCTCAAACAACCTTTAGCATTTTTATTTAACAATATAGTAGAAACAGGGCAATTCCCCAAAGAAATGCTAAGAGCTAATATAACACCAATACTGAAGCAGAATAAAGATCCAACTCTGGTGGACAACTACAGACCAATTTCCCTCATAAATACTGACGTTAAGATCTTTGCCACAATATTAGCAAATAGGATGAAAACCATACTACCTGATATAATAGATCCAGACCAAATAGGCTTTGTACCAAATAGAGTCTCTTCTGATAACACAAGATGTATTATTGACATTATAGACCTGGCTAATAGAACAGGCAAAAATCTTGCTATAATAACGGTGGACGCTGAGAAAGCGTTTGATAGAGTGGAATGGGTTTTTATGAGTAAAACCTTGGAAAAATTTGGAATCCAAGGTTGGATACACCGAGCCATAATGTCCCTATATAGTGGTCCTTCTGCGAGGACAGTGGGCTCTAATATCTGCGCGGACTGGTTCAATTTGTATAATGGAACGAGACAAGGCTGCCCACTATCCCCCATTCTTTATATAATCACTATGGAAATTTTGGCCAATAAAATAAGATCCAATAAACATATAAGTGGGATAACCATAAAACAAAGAGAATGGAAACTGAAACTCTATGCGGATGACCTAATTTTGACCTTGACCGATCCTATCAATTCTATCAGGACCTTTATGGAGATAGCAAAGGAGTATAGCGAAATTTCAAACTATAAACTAAACGAAGACAAAACTATTATATTAGATATTAATTTAAATATAGCCACCAGGAACCACCTACAAGATTTATACAACTTCAAATGGGCTAAAAATAATATCCCATATTTAGGGATACTTTTGACAAGAGATCTTATAGATTTAATGCAGATTAATTTCTTGAGTAATTTTAGAGACATGACAAAAGCCCTAAATAGATGGAAAAAAATAGAAATTTCTTGGTGGGGTAGAATGAACTTAATAAAGGCGTATATTTTCCCTAAATGGGCATATATGTTTCGAATGCTTCCCATAAAGATACCTAGACCATGGCTTGAACTGGTTCAGAATTCGGTCACCAATTTTATATGGAAAAATAAGAGACCCAGACTAAACAAGTTACTTTTGGCACAAAAAATCAAAGAAGGAGGCCTGGGCTTCCCAACCATTAATGATATATATCTGGCAAACGGGTTTTTTCATGTATACCGAACCCAGCTGGAATGTGTTAAGAATGAGGGTTGGTATAATTTAGAAAGAGAGATCTGCCAGGTCCAAGATCTAAGTTCTTTGTTATGGTATAGCTCTGTTGATCCCAAAGTTCGATCTATAAGAACATTAAATACATGTATAGACTCAATATTAGAAATTTGGCATATTATAAAAAGGAAATGCAATTTGGAAATCAAAATTCCCATAACTCTTAAAATTGAATTAATTCCATATTATGTAACAGATCTGAATTTAAAGTGCTGGGTTATGAGTGGTATTGTCCAGACAGATCAGTTGTTTGTAAATGATAAAATTAAACCTTTCCCACAATTGAAGCAGGAATTCAAGCTCCCTAATAAAGAACTATTTACATACTTGAGATTAAAACATTTTTTAAATCAAAGAATTGAACATAATTTACAAGCTGGGGCTAAGATGATATGTCTATTTTTAAACAACAAAAGAGTTAATAGAGTCTCTGCTTTAGCAATGAAAGCTATTCTAAAACTTGATGCACCTCCTGTTATTATCTCAGTTCAAAAATGGGAGAAAGAACTAAAAATAAGAATTAAAAGGGAAGATTGGTGTACGATTATATCTAAAACAGCCAAAAATATTCATTGCTTAAATTTACTGGAAACACTATATAAAGTAATAAATAGATGGTATTTTGTCCCCACCAGATTAGCTAATATGTATAGCTCGACCTCACCCCTATGTTGGAGATGTAACCGACAAGTGGGCTCTTACTTACATATTTGGTGGGACTGTGAGAATGTAAGAAACTTTTGGCAGGAAACTTTTGTTATTATTGAAAAATTGATTTTTAAGCCTATACCCAAATGTCCAGAAAATGCTATTCTACACTTAAATATTGATTCTCTATCTCAGAAAGATTCTACTGTCTACATTCATTTTATGATAGCTGTAAAAATTATAATAGCTAGGAATTGGAAAAACTCACTTCCCCTCTCTGTAGATAAACTTCTATCTCAGGTAAAGTTCCAACTGGGGATGGAATCCCAACTAGATAAGTTTCATGGCAAAGACTTGAAAGCCAAAGATTATAGCACTTTTTGGAGAGAAAAACTACAAAATGATAGTGGTAATTAGGTTTGTCCCTGAGTGATACCCAGGTCACACTTGCTAAACATAGGGGCTGATAACCGGCAAAGGACCCTGGTGTGACTCTGAGACTATGTGATGAACCAGCAGATCTCCCCTGCTCTCTTTTCGGCATGCAAGGTGATGTAATGTATATGTGATGTAATGTATGTATATGTATGTATGTATATGTATTTATTGTACTTTTTTGTGACTAAACCTCGAAGACTAAGTAGTATGTAATCAAGCACAATGAATGTTTTTGTTTTTGTATGTAAAGAAAGAAACTAATTATAACGACAATAAAAATTATATAAAAAAAAAAAAGAAAATGGTCCACTGCATGCCAGGGTTCATCCTCTTATCCCTGAAGACCCAGCAACAGGCCAGCTTGGGTACCCCCTAAGGGGATGTATGTGATCTACTGTCTACATGAAGCCCAGCAAACAGCATACCGGTAAGAGTTGCCAGCCTGGGTACATGCTCCGGCATCCAGGGGTCTGTCTTATCTCTCTTGGAAGTGATGACAGTTGTCCACTTCATATATGAGGCCCAGTTGAGTCTAAGACTTTATCCCTGAAGACCCAGCAAACAGCACATGTGTAGGAGTTGCCAGCCTGGGTACCTCCTTCAGCAATCAGGAGTCTAACCTATCACTCTCCCTGAAGGGTTGACAGCGGTACACTGTATACATGAGGCCCAACAGAGTTGTGACTGCCGGGGTTTACCTATTCTTTGTGTTCCACCTAGTATGGTAATGATGAATGGCATATGGGGTACAGATGGAAGCCTATAGTTTAAACAGTTTAGGCTGTCAGTTGTTCAAATCCCCATTTTGCAGCTGAAACACAGGCCTGCAACGATTCAGGTGAGTGCATTAGTAATTTAGATTAAAACTTGTATAGGCACCTGGGTCTCTGTTCTTTCAGTCCCTCCCAGCTGCTTATTTGTGGCTTCCTTCTAACAAATAGGTCACATTTAGGAGATTTGTGTGGTGAGCATTTAGGTAAGTTTATATAAAGATGTTTGGTGCAGGTATATGTACCCAAAAGAGTGCTGATAATACAAGTATGCATTGGGCAAAGTAGTGCTGATAATGCAAAAAGAGTGCTGATAATGCAAGGAGGCATTTTGCAAAGGAGTGCTGATAATGCAATGAGACGCTGTGAAAAAGAGTGCTAATAATGGATATCCTGGCTGTATAAAGTCTGCTGGAATTCCACAGCCTGGTGACAGAGGAATATCCAAGGTAAGATAACCTTCCTGGGTGTCTGTTTTGAAGTACACATATGTATATGACAGGTTTTGAAAAACCTAACTCCAAGTCCACACACACTTGTTTCTATCAAGGTATGTGGCATTGACTGCTGTTATCTGTGCATTATCTCAAATTAGCAGGCTTTTGTAGACAGTGGAAGAATATACTGCACAGACCACCACCGGGCTTCAGTATCTGTACATGAACTGGTGGTGATACAGCATCGGTATGTTTCCACTATATGCTCTAATGTATGATCACTGTGTGTCCGGTATATGAGGTATGAGTTGCTATGAGGATACGGCCTCAGTATTTGTATCCACTATATGCTCTAGGTATGAGTTACTGTGAGGACACTGCCTCAGTATATTTATCCACTATATGCTCTATGTATGAGTTACTGTGGGGACATCATCTCAGTATAAGTATCCTCTATATGCTCTCTATAGGAATTACTATGAGAACACAGCCTCAGTGTATGTATCCACTATATGCTCTATGTATGAGTTACTATGAGAACACAGCCTCAGTGTATGTATCCACTATATCCTCTTTGTATGAGTTACTATGAGAACACAGCCTCAGTGTATGTATCCACTATATGCTCTATGTATGAGTTACTATGAGAACACGGCCTCAGTGTATGTATCATCTATATGCTCTGTGTATGGGTTACTGTGTGGAAACAGCCTCAGTATATGTATCCACTATATGCTCTGTGTATGGGTTACTGTGTGGACACAGCCTCAGTATATGTATCCACTATATGCTCTATGTATGAGTTACGGTAAGGACACAGCCTCAGTATGTGTATCCATTATGTGCTCTCTATGGGAGTTGCTATGAGGACACAGCCTCAGTGTGTATGTTCACTATATGTTGTGTGTGAGCAGGGACTGACTGACAGCCTTCTGGGCCCCCGGGCAAAATCGTATCAGGGCCCTACGAAGAACAAATATTAAGTATTAAAAGGGACACTATAGTCACCAGAACAACTACAGCTTAATGTAGTTGTTCTGGTGTCCACAGCCAATTCTAGGTGTCTTTTGAGAGAAAGGGCATTGTTGACATTACTACCTAGGAACACCTCTAGTGGGAGGCACTGATGTTCAACGTCCCTACACAGTGTGTGTGTGTGTGTGTCCTACAGCATAATTTGTGTAGTGCCAGAGGGTATGAAATGCAGAAGTTTACTTGCATGTAGTAAATGCATTGTTCTATGAGTGAGTAGAGCAGATGTTTGTAAAAGCAGGAGTGTGTTTGTATGGAATGTTGAATGAGAATGCAGGTGTGTATTTTGTGGAGGACTTGTGTGTGAACACAGGGGAATGTTGGTGTATGAATTCCAGGGTGTATTAGTGTGGAACGTCTGCGTATGAATAACAGTATAGATTTGTATGGATTGTCAGTGCGTGAATGCATATATGAATGCTGTAGTGTGCAGAGTGTAAGAGTGTAAATGAGGGTGTATGTGTGAATGAGGAGTGCATCTAAAACCTGGGTCAGAGTGTGTGAATGAGAGGTGTATTTGTGTGTATGTGAATCATATTAAGTCAGTGTCAGCGAGGGGAAATGAGGCATATTTATATGCTGCAAGCATATTTGTTGTTGTTTTTTGACTATCCACCTTCTTATGAGTTTCTGTCTCTCTCAATCTTCACCAATCTGTATGTGTGTCTTCCCATTAACGTCTTCTTGTGACTCTCTAACACCACTTGTCACCCATTTCTGTCCCCCTCACACCTCACTCGGTTGTGCCTCTTCTGCACCTCTTACTTCTCCTTTCCAAATAACCCACATTTGTCTTCCATCTCACTTAAAGGGACACTATAGTCACCCAGACCACTATAGCTCATTGAAGTGATCTGGGAGCACTGTCCCAGGTCCCTTAACCTTGCAAAGGTGGTGGACTTATGGCTCAAGTACGGGGGTTTCACCGTCTATGACTATCACGGGTCAATTTCATCTAAGGCAGCAGCGCCTCTAGCCCAGTCCAACACCCGCATCAATTGGAGTCAGTTGGACACAGAGCTGTTCTGCAGGCATTTTGCCGGCTTGAGACCCCTGTCTTGTGTAGTTTACTCTACCTCACACTCCTCCAATTTGTGTCCCTGTGAAGCAGAACACTCTACATCCCACCCCTCCACTTCCTAACCATCCTCCAACCCCTCTGTCAGTCAGGATACGGGACAGGGAGATAAACTGGGCAGACCAGTAGTATTCCTGGGCAAGGTACAAATATGCAACAACTTTAATGTTGGAGCATGTAACTACAATGCCTGCAGGTTGTTGCATTTTTGCTCCATCTGTTTCAGGGCACATACAAAAGCAATGTGCCCTTCTAAGCTTTTCCCAAGGAAATGACTCACAGAAGGAAACACTGACACCTTAGTTAGCATTTACATATCCACCCCTTCCCTCACCTGGTGCAATATTAAATTTTTGGTTTGGCTGTGGGTTTCCACACGGGGTTTGTAGCACTCCCAACAGGAACTGGAATATCCTAAAATGTTCTCTCTGCAAACTACTCATCTGTCATTGTCAAGTTGCTACAGAGAGAGGCCACATCAGACTTTATGCTTGGTTCTTTCCGCAACATTGTGTTTCCACATGGCACTCTAACCCTATGTGAAGGGTTACAAACAACACATCTACAAACAACACATCCTGCCCTAATGTGTTTTACACCCCACCTCCTATAGAATGTAAGCTCGATTGAGCAGGATCCTCTTCAACCTATTGTTCCCATAAGCTTATTTCTAATTGTCCTATTTATAGTTAAATCCCCTCTCATAATATTGTAAAGCGCTACGGAATCTGTTGGCGCTATATAAATGGTAATAATAATAATAATAATAATAACAATAATAATAATAATCTAATAAATACTTTTGATTATCGATTTGTCAGCTCCTCGTTCTCCAGAATCGTTACATTTGCAGAAACCCTGCACTTGCTGCTTCTGAATATGGCCAGATAACCAGCGACCATAAATAATCGGTCAAATTTACCGATCTAGGCAGGACCCCTCACTCCAAGTAGAATCTTTAGCCACAATACTGATTTTGGCGCTAGGTGCCCCATTTATCCCTTGTCATACAACAGGCCAAAATACATTTGGTATTCCTGGGTATCTCACACCTCCCCATTGTGAAGATTGGTATGCGTCTGTCAAGAACTCGACCAGTTCCTCCAAAGGTACAGGTACTCGTAGGGACCCCCCAATCTCTACTGGGATACCTAAGTTTGCAATGCGTATAATTTCACAAAGGAGATCCTGCATTTCCTAGTTACATTCACTCCTACCCGGCAGGCCGAGCGATGGCACCATAGTCCTCAACACACCAGCATAACCAACTTTATCTTGAGGAAGCTCATCCCAACAGAAACCATGCAGCAGGTCACTCATGCTTGACTACAATTTGGTAAGCACTGGTTCAGGGACATGTGGCAAAGGTAGCACCTGCCTTACCGGCCTTCAGGGAAACTTCTGCCTATCCTAGTGTTACACTATCCTAGTGTAACAGCAGACCATACTTGGGGGGCATCTGAACACCGGTAAGGCAGTCAAGCATTTCTCAGATTTTGCATTTTTTATTATCCTTAAGGCACGCTTCCTCCACAAACATTACGCAGTTAATGCGGTACTGACTGTAGATGGCCACCATACTACAGTTATTATAGCGTGCAAACACATGGCAGGCATCCATTATATGGTCGCTGACGCATTGCCCCATCTAACGTTCAGGCGTTCTGCAAGGTTCATCCCGTCACCAACCAACTCCCATCCAGAATACCGATATTATCAGAGCTAACAATGGATTGACAAGATTGTTGATCCACACACGGTCACTCTCATGTAACGCTCTGCCTACCAACCCCAAAAAAGCCTATGACAGGGCTTTGACTGTGTTTCACAAATTTTGTGGGGAATTCCACGTTTCAGAGAATTATTCTTTCGAGACCTGTGGCGAAAGTAACCTTGAAACTGTTTTTTGGAGGGGCCTGTTTGCCAGCCTCCTGCCCTGCGACTATGGCCCTGGGATGTATTGCCCTTCTAGGAACTGAGTTGGGGCTTATGGACTTATATTATACTGTTACTGACCGTTTAAGAACTGTATTTGGGCATAATGGATTTTTATAATGCTGTTTCTGGGCCTTTAATTACTTTGGAGCAAAGTTGCAACTTTAAATTGGCACTTCAGATACAGCCAAAGTGCCGAAGTAGTCGAAGTGGCTGCCATTCAACAAACGAACATGTGGCGGCAGCCATCTTTGTTCATTTGAACGCGGTCAGCGGTGTGTGCAGCCAAATCTATGGAACTGTTTTCGGCTACCCAATTGCACGAACACCGCTGTCCAGTACTTTCTACTATTTCGACGCTGTGGCTGGAGAACGCTCGTTCGAAAGTCATTTTCTCAGTGTAAAATAGACCGACCACACAGCCCAAATCATGGGCATGAAAATGTGCTTGCGGTCGGTCAAAAGTGACTTATATCTATCTCCCGAACGGCTGAACGGATTTGAATGATTTTTGGGTATGTTTGTATTTGAAATGTGCTGATTAATAACATGTTACTAATTAATATTGGATGTATAGTTTTAGAGTTATGAAAGTTGGGTAAAAAGTAATGTTTTAAATTGTACGGATAATTGGGTTACCTCTCAGGCTAAGAGGAGGAGATGTGTGGGATGTAACCATTGTTTGATTGGCTAAGGTATAATTGTCTGTGGGCGTCTCCCTTGCATGGGAGAATTGCATAAAAGCAGAGTGTGTGTCAGTAAACTTCAGATCTTCTTGACCCTCAACACATAGTTGTGACAAACTGCCATTTGCCACTGGGCATTGGAGAGGACTGATTGCTAGCCTCTTGCCCTGCGACTATGACCCTGGGATGTATTGCCCTTTAAGAACTGCATTTGGGTCTAATGGATCTTTGTATAATGTTTCTGGCCCTTTAACTGTGTTGTACAAAGAAAGGGTTTGTACTTTTAAACTGGCACTTTGGATGCAGTCAAAGTCATCGAAGTGCCGAAGCAGTCAAAGTGGGCGCCATTAGACAGTCGAAAATGTGGCGGCGGCCATTTTAATCCAGTCGAATGCGGTGACCTGTACCTTCCCCTACCCTTCGACACTGCGGCTGGAGGCTAAGTCCTGTTCGAAGATTCGAACACACATACGAACAGGACTTTTGGTGTAAAATAGACCTCCATTATACTATTGAACACTGCTAAAACGCAACCCCGGTTCCACTTTGACACTTCGACAAAAGTCGAAGCGAGTTCGACGATTCAAATGCCGCCTTCGGATGGGACTTTGTTACTTTTCAGGTCAGAAATAGACCCACCGCACAGCCTGAATCTGTGGAACTGTTTTGGGCATGAAAATGTGCTTGCGGTCGGTCATAAAGGACTTCCAGCTAACTCTTTAACCCCTGGATGGAATTGGCAGAATTGTGGATATATTTGTAAGTAAAGTATGCTGATTATTAATATGTGTTTTTTATGAAGATTGAATGTATAGTTTTGGAGTTATAAAAATGTATACGTTTTAGCTTGGAGATAATTGAGTAGATACAGTAAGAAACTCTATCTCCCAAGCAGAGGGGAGGGAATATGTGGGATGTAACCGATATGTGATTGGTTAATGTCTAATTGCCTGTGGGCGTCTCCCATGCAGGGGAGCACTGCATAAAAGCAGAGTACCTGCCATTAAACATCAGAGTTCTACTTCACCCTCAATCTAGAGTCCTGTCTCTTATTGGGAGAATCACTATATCACTACAAGGGATTGTTATGCTCTGCATGCTCCCTTGGATAATCACTTCTAAGCTTTTTTAAGAGCTTGTTCCTGCTTCACTCTCTTGGAGGAGAGGATCACCCACTGGAACCTGGAGCCTTGTCGGAGGTCCAGGGTGGAAAGGAGACGTCGAGACCCCAACCAAGCTGGGGTCTTCGGTGGTTGTGGTGTATGCGGAGCGCTTGGAGCCCTCTGTAAGCGCTAGGAGCATCCTTCAACAGAGGTACCCAGTCGGGGTGCCAGGTGATCCGTTACAATAGTCTTGTCTCTTGATTTGAGGGGACAGCTATATTCACACTGGGGATTGCTATGCTCGGCATACTCCCTTGAGCTTCAATCACTTAGCTCTTTTAAGAGCTTGTTCCTGTCTTGCTTCAGAAGAAGTCTATGGTGGTTATGGTGTTGGCTGGAGTGCTTGGAGCCCTCAGGAAGTGCTTGGAGCATACAATAACAGAGGTACCCAGTCGGGGTGCCAGGTGATCCGTTACAAGACCATGGTGGCTTTTGCCTCCTTTTGCCACCTAAACCTTAAACGAGCACATAACACTATTAAATTATATCTTACAGGCTTACAGCATTACATCCTCACTACATTTCCCAATCACCAACCTTTTCTTTCCACATACCCCATCAAATCTATTCTCAAAGGCATCAACAAAATAGACTGATCTCCAACTACCAACAGATTACAAATAGATGGTAACATATTCAGGAACATGTCAGACTTATTGGACACAAATCCCTTTAATACCCAGACTAACTCTATCATCAAAGTAGCCATTTACCTTGCTTTCTACGGCTTCCTCAGACCCCGAGAATTTACTAGACATGTGCAATTTGTCTCGGGCCGAATATGAATTTGGACGAATTTCGGGCAATTCGGACATTTGAGTACTTCTGAATGTCCGAATAGCCGACGTCTTGAAGTTTCGAAATTACCGAATTTCCGAAGTGTCGAAGTTAAGAAGTGCTGAATTGCCTAAGTACTAATATACTTACCCAATTGAAGAAGAAGAATGTTACACTGTATACAATTTTAAATAAAAAGTATACAAACATAGCCAGGATTCACCTGTAAGCATTTGCAACACTTACAACAATCAAGTAACATACATTCATATAAAATGTAAGTTACTTGGCCAGTCATGTAATGACCGGAATTAATAAGTAGATAGCTCCCTAATACCGTGGGAATTAGGGAGTTATCTACTAAAAGGCTGAAAGACCTAAATTGGCCTTTCAGACAAATTTACTAATACTAGGTAAATATTAGAGGCTATACTGCGAGTAGGGGCATGTCTATTAAACAGTGAGCAGCCTGTGTCTGCTCACTGTAAAAAGAAAAAAAAACACCCCCCCCCCACTCTAACCTGAAGAAGGGACCTATTGCCCCCCCAGGCCCCCACCCCTGAACGGCGGGTGGGGGCTTTAAAGTAAAGTAATGAGGGGGGGACCTAATGTCCTCCCCCATGGGTGGGGGCCCTAAATACTAATTGGGGGGACCTAATGTCCTCCCCCTGGCCCCCACCCCTGAGCGGTGGGTGGGGGTGCTAAATTAGAATGAGGGGGAGGACCTAATGTCCTCCCCCCTGGCCACCAACCCTGAGTGGGGGTTCAAACCAACCAATCAGAGTGCTGTGACAGGTAAATGTAGAGACTTACCTGTCAGTTTCTTCATATACTAGTCAGTGCACTCTGATTGGATGGCTTAAACCCACCAATCAGAGTGCTCTGAGCCTAATTGCAGGGCGAGGCAAGGCTTTATAAGCCTTCCCCCGCCCTGCAGAGCTCAGTCTGCGCGGAGCCCTCCATGGGTGAAGATGGAATATTTTTTTTTTGCGCTTTTTTTTTTTTATTGTGCGTTGGTTATTATGGCTTTTTATTTGCCCTTTTTTGGGGCTAAAAAAAGATTTTAGAAGAAAGAAAACATCAAATGGTAAGTTTTTGGGGTTTTTTTTTTCAGGTACTTAGTTAAATGGTCCCCCCTCATTATTTTTAGGGTGAGGGGGGTAGGTAGGGGTTGATTTTTTTGTGGGAGGGAGTGACTAGGGGTTTGGGGACCCCTAGTCACCCAGGGGAAGGGGAGTTATTTTTTTTTTTTTTAGGGCCCCAACTCACCGCTAAGGGGAGTTAGGTCCTCCCCCTCATTCTAATTTAGGGTCTACACCCACCGCTCAGGGGAGTTAGGTCCTCCCCTTCATTCTAATTTAGGGTCTACACCCACCGCTCAGGGGTGGGGGCCTGGGGGGGAGGACATTAGGACCCCCCTCATTCTAATTTAAGGCCCCCACCCAGTGCTCGGGGTGGGGGCCAGGGGGGAGGACATTAGCCCCCCTTAATTAGTTTTTAGGGTCCCCACCCACCGCTCAGGCATGGGGCCCGGGGGGCAATAGGTTTACCCCCCTGTTATTTTACTTTAGGGCCCCCACCCGCCGCCCAGTGGGGGCGGGGGGCAATAGGCCCTTTAGTTTGAAAGCCCCCACTCGCGCGTCGAGCAGCCACTGGCGGTATAGCGAGTAGGGGCACAATTTACTAATACTAAGTAATTTTTACTTGGTATTAGTAAATTTGGCTGAAAGACCAATTTAGGTCTTTCAGCCTTTTGGTAGATAACTCCCTAGTACCGTGGGAATTAGGGAGTTATCTACCAAGCGGCTGCAAGAGACGTTCCGAAATTCTGAAGTCCCGAATTGCCGAGGTCCCAAAGTGCCGAAGTCACGAAGTTTCAAACTTACCGAATTTCTGAAGTGCCGAAGTTCTGAAGTGTCGAAGTTGCCGAATTGCCGAATTTCGTAACGCCGAACCGAACTATTTTCCCATGCACATGCCTAGAATTTACTGTGATACGTCAAACAGATATAAGATATTGTTTAAAACTATCGGACATTACCAAACACGGTGACCAATATGTGATGTCTCTACACTCATCTAAAACCAATCACACAAACTACCCAACTACAATCCCTCTGTTTCCTACAGAGAACCTCTGGTGTCCTGTTAAAATACTTAACTTATTTCTATCCACAAACTTCAGTCTCCCATTTAAAATCACCCCTACTACTTCTTCACTTACCACTTCAAAATTCATAACCCACGTTAGAACACTATTGCTAAGATTGGGACATAACCCGGCCACTTTTTTCCGGTCATTCCTTTAAAATTAGGGCAGCCTCCTCAGCCACTAGCACAGACACACCAGTCCATACCACCAAAAGACTAGGCAGATGGAAATCCTCTGTTTACAGCACTTATATTCCACATCCTGAGAGAGATATCAGGAAAGCCTTCAAAGCATTGTAAATTATGAATAAAGTGTGCTTTCTGCAATATCTTTTGCCCACTTTATTACCGGCCTACCAGTATGTTGGCACACCACTATCAACTTTCCCTCTATTTTCATATACAAATTAAGTTCCGACTACAAATAAAAAGCAATACACATATATATATATATATATATATATATATATATATATATATATATATATATATATATATATATATATATATATATATGTGTGTAAGGCCTGTATTTGTGGGAGGAGTTAAGCGTTCCATATAAACGCTACTCCCCCCTTCCTACCTGCCGTACGCACGCTGTTCACTCAGTGACAGCCATACTTCCGGTCCTCGCTCAGGCTCTTCCGGTCCTCGCCTCTTCCGGCCCGGCTTCCTCTCCGTTCCCCCGCTCCTCCTTTCGGGCAACAACATGCGAACGCCAAGGTAATCAGCAAATAGCCGCACTCGGGCTATTTGCTGTTCGTCAAATCTCAGCCATACTATCGGCGGTCCAGCTTACCTGCTAACCGTGAGTCTCATTCCGGTCCCCTCACACATGTCGGGGATGCGATTGCTGGGAGCAATTCCCTTGCACTCTTTAGGATATTAATGAACAACAAACTTGTTTGTATGCTTCCAGTTTATATATGTTGTGTGCTCTCATGTCAAGTGGATTGATCTGATGTGTTTTATTGTAAATCCCCCAATTGCAGATAGCGGAACGTTCACTAAGAATACACTAAACTGACGGAGCATTTTGGGAAATTTAATTTACAAATGTCTAGTATTCCAAGGTTACCTACTACGGAAATTACATGTGGCATCAGCCTGTTAATATAATTTGGGGAGGGGGTTTCTGCATTCTTTTCTCTGTTCCTGCTTTTTCCATGCTTGCTGGACTCTGTTAATATATTATTTTTCTTCCCCTGCATCTTCCTTTCTATATAAGGAGGAATCCTGAAACGTACAGTAGGTTAGTTATTTCCAGAAGATCCTGCATGTTTGTGGTTTATTATTTACATCTAAAGTGTTCCTGATTTTCAACATCTTCCTTCCTTCCTTCCTTCCTCAAAGTTGAAGTCATTATTATAACATATAAGCCAATGCTGCCAGGATGTATGTACCTCCAACAGACCCTTCCCATCCTTGATCCTTTCTTTTCCTAGATTCAAGCAACTTTGTTTTTAGATATGTTTGTCAGAACAATAGCCTTCCTTACATATATATTTTACCGGGGACCACCCACGCTCCCCTCACGCCAGCACCTAGGCAGTACCTTTCGAACACCCGTCTGGGGGGTCCTACACCCCCCCTCTCCCCTACACGGTCTCATTAGATTTCCGGTCCAAACATAAATTTTGCTAGGGGTACATATATAAATTCACTCGGATAATAAAAAAAAAAAAAAATCATGCTGTTATAGAGGCTATGCTTTTCTACTGTATGGGTAAAGGAAGGGATGCCAGCGATTTTATTATATCATGCACGACATATTGATTACAAAAAACGTTCACTCATACTTTCCAGTATGTTTTTCATGTATCAGTGCGAAGACCTAGTTTATCCGGCTGGTATCTCCACCTAGTGGTTTTATGGTATTTGCTGTTTTATTCTGTATAATATGTAGCTTCCCTGCCGTCCTGTTTTCAGGTTATTTATGATGTATCTACAATTGGTGCATCCCATGTAATACTACTCAATGCCTGACACTATGCATGTACTGTTTTATTGGGTCAGGTTAATCTAACAATTAAACGCTGTATAATTTGGATTATTTTATCTCCCAGATTACACTGACGCTTGTGCAACTCCAGTTATACATGTATCGAATTACCACAGGTTCAGGCGTTCCGCCATTTGACATTCTAATTACTTTTAATGTTGCATATTGTCATTTGTTATCATTAGACAATCACTGGTTCGCTATTGTCGCTTGTTTCTATCAGGTACAATTAAGGTTCGTCCACGTTTCAAACAACTGCCTCGACAAGGCCACGTTGTTACACGATGGGGTATCGAACCGACAAGCAAACGAACGTTCAGGTAATCGGTGGGAATAGCCTCGTTCAGGCTATTCCCGCCATACAACGCCTGTGCAAGTAATGACCTATATTTCATATGCTCAAACTCATGAACGTCCTAACTCATGAACGCTTGAAACTCTCGTACAACACGATTTGTATGAGACCGGCAATCAGGTTTCATTTCGGCAGACTATTTGGTTTTGGTAATTAATTTCAATTATGTCTGTATATTTATGCAGAAATGTGATCGTTGCAGGTACCACTTCCATAGTTTCTTTCACATTTGCACCTATTACATCGCAACCTTTATACAGTCAGTATAATTGGGATTTACAAAGGCACTGTTGTCTGTGGAGTTCAGCGTTTTCCTTAGCGATTTGGCATTTTTCCTGTAACTGTCAGTTTCACTGTTTTAGGCTGCAACCAACACTGGTGTGATACATTAATAACATGGTTTAAACAGGTCTTCAAATGTTTCTTTTTATTTATTGTGGTCCTACATTGTAGGTAATTCCATTAGTGTTTAGATCACGGTTGACTCAGACTGATCAGTTGACAGTACAATTGCCTGTCTCAATTACAATTACGTAGGTTTTGCAATATTGATATAATAACTGAGGTTATCTATTATTCAGCCGCTTCACATGTGGATAACCATTCTTTCAATGTTATTGGACTGCTTGCCCTATCACCCCCAGCTTTGACTAGGGTAGTCATTTATGTAATACCCTTGTTGTGGGGACAACTCTGTAAGTTATACAATGCAGGCAAGGCTTTAAGGTAAATATTTTTCATGTGTGTAATTTTGAAGGATAAACAAACAAATGTTACATTAGGTTCACAATTACTATTGTTTCATATTGTCATCTGCTATCGGTAGACAATTACTGTTTCGCTATTGTCGCCTGTTTCTATCAGGTATGAATGTGTTTTCATTCACATTCCCAACAATTGTTACACAATTGGCCGTTAGTCAATCGATTGTCTCCTGTTTCTTCCAGGTTAATTAAGTTTTTGTTCACATTCCAAACAACTGCCTCTACTAGGCCACGTTGTTACACGATTGGGTTTTGGGGTACGGGGGCTTGATTCCTGCCTTGCCTCGTCAGGCCACGGCCACACTCGACAACTTTTCATTCGTACTCGCTACCCGTAACAATCGTTTTGTTACTCACTACCTTACTAATTTCACCCTCCTCTCTCCGTAAGGTACAACGTTTTCTTGGCACATCGCCTTCATACATCTCCTTTCAGGGTTGTATAGTAGCCATCACGAGAATCTTCAGCACCCTCAGGGTCTATCGCTACTGTACTTTCAGCTATATCTCCATAGAACTGCACTTTACTGCACATTATTTTCCTTCCCTCGACTTCAGTTCCTTTTCTCTTCTTTCTTCCTCCTTTCACTCCCTTCTTTTCCTCTGTCTCTGTCTGGGTATCTTCAGGTACATATCATTAACCACAACTTGGGTTTACCAAGCACGTTACGTTACCCCCTTATCAAGCCCCCGTCTAGGGTCAGAGAACTGGCTATCTAGGGTTAGGAGCTGGCCTTAGCTGTACAACGTTGCTGGTCCCGCGAGGCCAACTCCCCGATCTCAACACAGAGATTTTCGCCCCTCGGCCCAAATCATAGTTTGAGCCTCGCATTCACCAACCTATCGGGTTTATAGTTAGGGTCTCACCTGACACGGCTACACGTTTTTGGATCTTTTACTGTCACCGAGAGGCCGCCTCCCCGCCACCACGCTAGTGGCTCGAGCCCCACGCCCAAATCATAGGTAGAGCCTCTCACCAGCCGCTTGGCAACTAGCATGTGCCTCACTTGTCACGGGGTAGAGAGAGTTTTTTGCTTCGGCACTAGTTAGCCAGCCAGTTCTATATTGCTTAACCGTATTGTGGTTATTTGAGTTCATTTGTTGTCTTGTTCTTTTTCAGGATGTCCTAAGAAGGCAACATCGGACGAGGGATTGCAGCATTTTCATATCTAGTAGGGTCAACTAACCAAGAGTCACTCAGTCTCGTACCTCACCCAACTCACAACACTCGAGCATAATCAGCATTTCAGCATCCCCTTTTCGGTCGCTCGGCTATTGGGGCTCGACACAATTTATCATCTAGAGCATTATTTGTTTACTCTAAGATACATATAACAGAGTCGTGACATTTTTCCAAGACTCAGTGGAGCATGACATCCACGGGCATACTGATCACCCTGTAGTCTTTTCTACATTTTTGCCTCCTTTTATTCAAACCTTCATACGCACACGATCGCACTATACCGAACTGACATACACGTTCTGACAAGCCTTTCAAACCATACCCCATCTTAACATAAGATATCAAAAGATAAATAATTGGTTTATCACTCTACAGTAACATACGTACACAGATAGGAATACAGGGCAGCATCAGACTCCCTAAACAGCATTCGTGCCACACAACCAGGACTTAAATCTATGTGCCTACAACCATACAAGGGTTCTGGAACCCTACAACTCCACAATCAAAACTAATCAGACTGGTAAATCATGTCTCCCCAAGGAAAATTTAAGAAGGTACAAACACTACATCGTGTCACGCCAACATTCAAACCAGACAATCAAGACACTTGACCTGCTAATCATTCCCTAACTACTTCTAATATGATTCTACATTCACACTCCTGTCATTAGAATAGGTAGGACCACTGGCTCCTATTTTTCACATCCTTTCTATAAGCACGACATCCAGTAGCAGTACGCCGGTACAAACAATTAGAGTTACTAGGTATCAGCTACATTATACAGGAACATTCCCAACGCATAAGTAGTACAACAACAGATTTTATATGATTATTATAGTGCTATAAGTGTGTTTTCTGGCATTTCCTTTTGCCCTCTTTTACAGGCCTACCCCCTACGTCGGTTCCGGCACACCACGCCAACTTAATTCCAATCACAAGGTATTTCACTATACGATATTAACCGACCACAAGTTTAAGGCCGTAAGGCCTGTATTTGTGGGAGGAGTTAAGCGTTCCATATAAACGCTACTCCCCCCTTCCTACCTGCCGTACGCACGCTGTTCACACCACCCACCTCTCCCTCTTATACAATTCATCCAGGGAGGCCCTCTTTTACAGGCCTACCCCCTACGTCAGTTCCGGCACACCACACCGACTTAATTCCAATCACAAGGTATTTCACTATACGATATTAACCGACCACAAATATATATATAAATTTGTGTATGGCACATTTAGAGGACATATGGTATAATATGAAGAAAATTTAGTAAGAGCAAACTCAGTTGAGGTGTGCCGAAACTGACGTGAGGTTAGACCTGTAAAAGAGGGCCTACCTAGGTGATATGAGAATAAGAGAGGGTGCGGTGGGAGCGTAACTTCCGAGATCGTTGACGACAGGTAAGCAGGGGCTCACTGGGTTTAAATAGGGGTCATAGTCACTCCCACAATTACAGGTCAAGCCTTCCATTTGTGTACAGCACATTTAGAGGACATATGATATAATATGAAGAAAATTTAGTAAGAGCAAAGTAGAAGGGCAAAAATATAACAAACAATACTTTTGTCAGACATGTTTATTAAGCAATACATTACTTAGACATTTCATGGAAAGCTAATCTTATTTCTTTATCTGGATTAGGGATGTATCTGTTGTATGCGGATGATTTCCACCGACCCATATTTTTATTGATATGTGTTGGTACGTGATTACCGGAGGCTGCGGTGGCTGCTCCAATACGGAACGAATGGCCAGAGAATGAATATGGGTTGTGTCCCAGCTGGAGTAATAACGTACAAATGTAAAGCACAAATGGTTTGGTGGTTAGGGGTTTCCCTTGAATGGCTAATAGTGGGGATTCAAGGTTGGTAGAAAGTTGAGTTTCCACTAGTTTATCCAGAATGTGGACTGGACTGCATTTGGTAGAGGTAGGATAATATTTAATCTCTACCGGTTGACCAGAATGGCTCATGTTGGTATGAGCGATTGACAGAATATAGTGGTCCTGTTTTTTAGTGGGGTGTTTTGTTGAAAGCATGACTTAGTCAGATGCCTTCTCCACAGAAAATTATTTAGGTCTCAAGAGACTGTAGAAGGCTATGTAGGCTTTGGATTTGATTATCAGGTTTGTGACCTTCTCAAAAGGGGACTTGTCTAGTAAATCGGAGATATTCCTAAATAGTATACTATCTATAGCAAGTCTCTTCATGGGATTATGTACTGTTAGTCTTTGAACACCTTTAAGGACCCTTTTGAATGAGTAGGATGCTAGAAATTGAGTTTTGTTGGGATAACTGATTAACATCTAGTGTTGTATGCATGTTAAGTAAAGTTTGATTGTATTGTAAGCTCATTTAAGAGATATGTGGCAAAAAGTGGTAAATGTTTTTTTTGTATTAAATGACCACTATTGTGCCAGGAAAACATACTCGTTTTCCTGGCACTATAGTGCCCTTAGGGTGCCCCCACCCTCAGGGTCCCCCTCCCGCCGGACTCTGGAGAGAGGAAGGGGTTAAAATCTTGCCTTTCTCCAGCGCCGGGTGGGGAACTTTCCTCAACGTCATCGGCAACGTCATCGGCTGAATGTGCATGCGCATTCAGCCAGTCTCATAGGAAAGCATTTGCAATGCTTTCCTATGGACGCTGGCGTCTTCTCACTGTGATTTTCACAGTGAGAAGCACGCAAGCGCCTCTAGCGGCTGTCAATGAGACATCCACTAGAGGCTGGATTAACCCTCAGTGTAAACATAGCAGTTTCTCTGAAACTGCTAGGTTTATTAAAAAAAAGGGTTTAACCCTAGCTGGACCAGGCACCCAGACCACTTCATTAAGCTGAAGTGGTCTGGGTGCCTATAGTGGTCCTTTAAGTGACAAACCAGCTTGTGCGAGCGACCTACTATGGTGTAACAGGGTATTTAAAGCATTATTAGGTCTGTGAAGCTTGGAGGTTCCCCGGGTTGCGAGTTTGCTGACGGATGGACTCTGAAAAATTCCTGCAAATTAGAGCGTGAGAGTGTGTCAGCTGCGTTATTCTGAATACCTGGAGCGTTAATACAATTTATACAGATTTACCGCTAGCCAGGTAAGTCTCTTTACCATGTTCATAATTGTAAGGTACTGAGAGTGGCCTTTATTTATGATATTACATGCCGCCAAGTTATTATTATTAATTATTATTATTATTATTATTATTATTATGATATGTATATAGCGCCATCAAATTCTGCAGCGCTTTACAGTGGGTGGACGAACAGACATGTAGTTGTAACCAGACAAGTTGGACACACAGGAACAGAGGGGTTGAGGGCCCTGCTCAATGAGCTTACATGCTAGAGAGAGTGGGGTAAAATTACACAAAAAGGTAAGGATAGTACTAGACTAGTGACAGTTGCAGAAGAGGATTCAGTCAGGAGCTGTTAGTATTAGTATTTAACAAATGAAAAAGTTCAACTTTCCTGGCTGTGGCCGGGAAGGGGATATTCATCTTTTTGAGTTCCATGGTGATTTTAGGAATTATCCAGGATCTATAGATGGACGCTGGGCATGCCGTAATAGTATCCCTTCTCTACGAGCCTGATATGGTCGGGGTGCTGGTAACAAGACCGGGCATCTCCTTGTATGGAAGCGTTAGACATGCTAAGGGTGTGATGGCGATAGCTTGGTTAGTATGGTATTCATGTAGATCAGTAGTAACCCAGATTGCTAGATTAGTGCCCTAAGGCGAAATTGTATTAATTTACTATCTTAGGTGACAGGTGATGCCCGAACTACTTGACAAGTGGCTTTGAGAGGCTCTACCTATGATTTGGCCCGTGGGGCCTTTGTGCCACTGAGGTGGGTGGCGGGGTGTTGGCCTCTCGGTGGCACGTATAAGATAGTATTCTCGATTGGCCGTGATGAGTGAGGCCCTAACTATGACTTGATGCAAGGCTATAACTATGCGTTAGGCCGATTTAGGCTTGAACCTCTGATGGAAGGAACAATTATTGGCCTTGCGGGACGACTTAACTATAGGCAAAGAGGCGTATGGGATTATACCTAATTGGCAAGGGTTTTTATAACCTTACAAACGACCTATCTGGGTTTCATTTGTTCAATCGTACCTGCTGTTGTCCTGAATAACATATTTGGAATGACCCCTAAAATATGTGACAATAATTGAGTTATAACCAAACCCGAGGTGAATACAAAGAAAAAGATACAGCCGTGTATATATATCTTTTTGCAAGATATCAGAATAGCATCTCAGAGCTGCTGTTTGGATGTAAACTGCCTCCCACCCTCATAGATCCTTTGCTTGACTATGCTCCAAAGGTTCTAAATAGGCTTGAGGTCAGGGGAGGATGGAGGCCACACCATGACTTTCTCTCCTTTTATCCCCAGAGCAGCCATTGATGCAGAGGTATTCTTTGCAGCATGAGATGGTGCATCGTCATGCATGCAGATGATTTTATTACGAAAAAGCATATTTCTTCTTTTGTACCAGGGAAGAAAGTGGTCAGTCAGAAATTCCACATACTTTGCAGAGGTCATCTTTACACCTTTGGTGACCCTAAAGGGGCCGACCAGCGACTCCGGCCCAAAACATGACTCCACCACCACCTTGCTGACGTCGCAGCCTTGTTGGAACAGGATGGCCGTCCACCAACCATCCACTAGTCCACCGATCTGGATCATCCAGGGTTGCATGGCACTCCTCAGTGAACAGGACTGTTTGAAAATTAGTCTTCATGTATTTTTCTGCCCAATGCATCTGTTTCTGCCTGTGAGCATTGGTTAGTGGTGGCCGACTAGAAGGTTTATGCACAGTTGCAAGACTCTGGAGGACTCTACACCTTGATGTCCGTGGGACTTCAGAGGCACCAGCAGCTTCAAATATCTGTTTGCTGCTATGTAATGGTATTTTAGCAGCTGCTATCTTGATCTGATGCATGGATCGGCAGAAATCTTCCTCAATGTGCCTTTATCTGCACAAACCCGTCTGTGCTCTGAATCAGCCACAAATCTATTAATAGTGTGATGATCACGCTTACGTATTCGTGAAATATCTAATGTTTTTATACCTCGTCCAATGCATTGAACTATTTCACTCTTTTCAGCAGCAGACAGATCCTTTTTCTTCCCCATATGACATTAAATGGTGCTCTGCTTAATAATGTGGAACACCCTCCTTTAGTAGTTTTTCCTTAAATTTGGCTCACCTGGCAATCTAATTATCACAGGTGTCTGAGATTGTTTTCAGTGATCAAAAGAGCCCTGAGACACAATGCCATCAATGAGTTAAACTGAAAAACAAAATATTTAATCTTTGTGACACTTAAAAATTATTTGCGTAATAATTTGGAACAGGGTGTATACACACACACACACACACACCTATATATACACACACATATATATATATATATAGATATATATATATATATATTTATATATATATATATATATATATATATATATATATATACATACACACACATCTATATATATATATATATGTATATATATATATATATATATATGTATATATATATATGCACGCATCTATAACTGATTCCTCTTCTGCAACTGTCACTAGTATAATACTACCCTTACCTTTTTGTGTCATTTTACCCCACTCCCTCTAGCATGTAAGCTCACTGAGCAGAGCCCTCAACCCCTCTGTTCCTGTGTGTCCAACTTGTCTGGTTACAACGACATGTCTTTTCGTCCACCCATTGTAAAGCGCTGCAGAATTTGACGGCGCTCAATAAATATCATAATAATGAGATATATATATATATACACACACACATATATGAGCGAAAATTTATTCATACTTTCCGTAATTTTCTTTTCCTGGACATAGGCCATGGCAGCACAGCATTGGGTATCTCCTCCCTATCCCCAATTGGACAGGATTAATAATTGAAAGTTATAATTACCACCTCCTACCCCTCCTTCCCCAGTCTAGTTTCCAGTAATATCCCCGGGTGGGACCCTTGTGCTGCCATGGCCTATGTCCAGGAAATGAAAATTACGGTAAGTATGAATGAATAAATATATATATATATATATATATATATATATATATATATATATATATATATATATATATACACACACACATATATAGTTGATACTCGAATAATTAAAATAGCGTGCAAAAGTTAATTTATTCCAGTAATGCAACGTTAAAGGGGAAGCTAATATATGAGACGCATTACACGCAAAGCAATATAGTTCAAGCCGTGATTTGTCATAAGTGTGATGATTATGTCTTACAGCTCATGAAAACCCCAAATCCACAATCTCAGTAAATTAGAATATTACATGCAATCAATAAAACAAGGAGTGTACATAGACAATATCGGACCTCTGAAAAGTATAAGCATGTATATGGACTCAATACTTGGTTTGGGCCCCTTTTGCAGCAATTACTGCCTCAATGCGGTGTGGCATAGAAGCTATCAGCCTGGGGCACTGCTGAGGTGTTATGGAAGACCAGGATGCTTCAATAGCGGCCTTCAGCTCTTCTGCATTGTTCGGTCTCATGTCTCTCATCTTTCTCTTGGCAATGCCCCATAGATTCTCTATAGGGTTCAGGTCAGGCGAGTTTGCTGGCCAATCAAGCACCGTAATCCCACGTTCATTGAACCAGGCTTTGGTGCTTTTAGCAGTGTGGGCAGGTGCCATGTCCTGATGGAAAATGAAGTCAGCACCCCCATAAAGCTCGTCTGCAGAAGGAAGCCTGAAGACTTCAAAATCTCCTGGTAGATGGCTGTGTTGACCCTGGACTTAATGAAGCACAGTGGACCAACAACAGCAGATGACATGGCTCCCCAAATCAACACAGACTGTGGAAACTTCACACTGGACTTCAAGTATCTTGCAGTGTGTGCCTTTCCATTCTTCCACCAGACTCTGGGTCCTTGGTTTCCAAATGAGATGCAAAAGATGCTCTCATCAGAAAAGAGGACTTTGGGACCACTGAGCAACAGACCAGGTCTGTTTTTCTTTAGCCCAGGTAAGACGCTTCTGACGTTGTTTGTTGTTCAGGAGTTGCTTGACAAGAGGAATATGACATCTGAAGCCCATGTCCAGGATCCGTCTGTGTGTGGTGGCTCTTGATGCACTGACTCCAGCCTCAGTCCACTCCTTGGGAAAGTCCCCAACACTTGTGAATGGCCTTTCCCTGACAATCATCTCCAGGCTGCGGTCATCCCTGCTGCTTGTGCACCGTTTTCTTCCACACTTTTCCCTTCCACATAACTTTCTATTAATGTGCTTTGATACAGCACTTTGGGAACATCCAACTTCTTTCGCAATTACCTTTTGAGGCTCTCCCTCATTATGGAGGGTGTCAATGATGGTTTACTGCACAACTTTCAGGTCAGCAGTCTTCCACCTGATTGTGATTCCTACTGAACCAGACAGAGACCATTTAAAGGCTCAGAAACCCTTTGCAGGTGTTATGGCTTACTTAGCTGATTAGAGTGGGACACTATGAGCCTAGAATATTGTACCTTTTTCACAAAATTCCAATTTATTGTGGATTTGGGGTTTTCATGAGCTGTAAGCCATAATCATCGCACTTATGACAAATCACGGCTTGAACTATCTTGCTTTGCATGTAATGCGTCTATCTCATATATTAGTTTTCCCTTTTACGTTGCATTACCGAAAAAAATGAACTTTTGCACAATATTCTAATGTTTCGAGTACCACCTGTATACACATATATATATAAATCTCCAAGATATCTTGATGGAGAGCACTCAAAAGACTCAAGTCTTGATAAAAGTCCAGTGAAACGTCAACACTCTGTATCCAAAGATTTGATGCTAAAATAAAAAGCACTCTTTGAAATACATTTTGAGTCATTTGAGTGCTCTCCATCAAGATATTGTACATATTCAAGCCAGGGATTGCACCAAGGCAACAACAAGACTGGGAACTGTGAGTGCAGGACACGTGGATATATATGTAGAAAGGCCATTAGACCTGAATTTGTGGGAGGAATAAGTCCCCTACTTAAGCTCCCAGCCCCTACTCACCTCTGATGCTCGAGTTCAAGTGTTCCTTGTTCTACTTCCGGTTTGCGTCACTTCCGGTCCGGGCGTCTGGTGTATCGGCTGCACGGCTGAATCCTCCGTGCTATCGGCGGTCCGGCTTGCTTGCTAACCGTGAGTCTTCTCATTCCGGCCCCCTCCACATCGCTCTGTGGTCTCATTGGGGGGCGGAACGCACATGTCGGGAAAAATCTTACCGGGGACCACCCACGCTCCCCTCACGCCAGCATCTAGGCGGTCACTTTCGAACACCTGTCTGGGGGGTCCTACACCCCCCCTCACCGTCTCATTAAATTTCTGGTCCAAACGTTGGTTCTTGTCCTTATATCCAGGTATAGTATTTATTTAAACTTCAGTAATTATTTGACTTCAGTTTCTGTTTTTAAGGCCTCAGACAGCCTTCACTTTCCACTTGTCACACTCTCCTATCAATTGCCCATGCCCCCCCGTAACTCATGTTGCGCTCATACGCCACGCTCAGACAGAACTACATCTGTCTCAAACCCCTTAGGTTTCTTCTACGATATCATCAATCGCTGGACCTCTCTTTCATTTTTTTATTTTTTTTTGAAATTCTTTATTTTTATTGTGCATTAAGGTTTACAACATTGCTTGTTTAACCACATCAGTCGTCACAAGCGCAGATTTCAAAAAAGAAACAGATACGTTGTATGTGAGGAACATGCATAATTTTTGTGTTATGAGCTCGCGAACAATGAGTCATCAACAAGTTGAACAAAATATGAACAATAATAATAGGTGGGTACATGCTTGAATAGTGGAATATTATCAGAACCGTGCCATTAGAGTTAGTGCTATAGGGGTGTGCTTAAGCTGTAGGGTATTTGCACACTGTAATGGGGAGGGACTACGTTGGCCTTTCATTCTGACTGAAGTTACGTGGGAGCGCATGCCGTGTCATTAGAAGGCAAATTGAGAGATATTAAAAATATATAGCAAAGTACAAAGTAAACCAAAGCAGAGCCCTCAAGAGCATGATACTCTGGATTTGATGTATGACATGTAAAGGTCAGGTCAGCTAGCCATTTCTTTAGGGGAAATATAGCAGTCTGGCTTCAGACCCGCAAGTCGGCTTAGCCGATACCGTTTGGTGACAGGCTAGCTGTTACAAGTTGAGCACCTGAGCTGTAAGGTGGAGTGTGTAGCTAAATGGCTTAACTCTAACTAGGGTATGCTATAGGCCCTGTTATTCGATGGGCTGGGAGTCATTCCAGAACCATAGGGTACAAAACAAACTGTGTACATTCAACAATTCAGTCTTAGACCAGTTATAGCTTAAAAGCTTCGCTGTAAACAGTCTATGCAATCTTCTCTGTTGTAGACGGCTACAGTTATTAAATATTGGTACCTGCCCGGTGCCGTATCGGGTTCCTCTTGGGGTGTGCGGAGCATTGCCCCTACGAGGTGACTGCCGCATAAGAGACCGGCGTGGAACCCAGAGGGATAAATGGTGCAGTCTTGCCCGGTGTCCAGGTGTGGGTAGCCGGGGTGTTATTGGCCGGTCCCTCCCGGGTGTGGGTTTCATGAGACAGTCCCAGAGTCCGCAGTAAGGCCTGGGCTTCCTGTACGTCTCGTATGATGTGTGTGGTCATTCCCTGGGATACTGCCAGCTCCCTGGACGAGCGCCAGAGGTATTCGATGTTGTGGAGTCGGAGCACCGAGGTGAACGGCTTAAATGCTCTGTGCCAGGCTAGAATCCCCCCCCCCCACCCCTTGAAATAATTTTCTCAGACGCCTCTACTAAATCCAACTCATTTTAATTCATTTCTAGAATGTCGCAAGATATGAGGGACATAATATCCACTCCTATCAAACCCGAGTCTCCAGGTGTATCTCTGGCCCCTTCTACCCCTACGTCTTTATACCAAAAATTACGACCGAACTTAGGCTTAGGGGCATCCCCTTTCCTGCTACGCTACGGCCCGAAAGGCGGAATTATACAGACTTTTGACCAACCAAGCCCCTGAGCCTAGGCCAGGCAATAGCTCTCAAAGTCAACCATCTGGCGCTGGCGCTGGCACAGCCACCCAGGACACCCTTGCGGCAATCCTGGCCAACCTGCAGACCTTAAACAGCAGGTTAAGCAAGGTGGAGAGTGCCATAGCCTCCCTAGGTAACCTTCCTGACCTCTCAGCCCTCACCCCGGCAGTACCTAAGGCACCAACACCCGTCCCTATACTCCCCCCTCCAGCTCCTGCCCCAGTTACGTCTCCTTTCGTGTCACCAACTCACTCCGTCCCAGACTCCATTAGGAAAGAAATCCTAGATGGGAAGGATGTGTGTCTGGTGTCATTGCTTATTGCCTCCCAAGACGTGCTGGAGAACACGGCTTATAACTTTGGCAATATCCCGGTGGTTCTTAAAACCAGAGACCCTAGGCTCAACAAAAAATGATTGATTCCCAATTTTGTTTTGGCCTTCGGGATATACCGTGAAGTCATCTGCTCGGTATATCCCCACAGGAGAGAGGAACTGGACCTCTATCTCCATAAAGTGGTGGATTTGGGCGTTAAGTACGGGGCTCATCTTTTTATGATTATCATAAATCGATATCAGCGAAAGCGGCGACACATCTGAAACAGTTTAACGTAAGAATTAACTGGTGTCAGATGGATACAGAACTATTCTGTCGCCACTTTGCTGGTCTCAGGCCCCCGTCCTGTGCCATATGCAATTCCTCAACTTGGCCAACTTGTGCCCTTCTATGGCTGATCCATCCACCCCCACTCCCAACCCTCAATCCACTTCCACTCAGGAAGGTGGACAGCGGGATAAACTGGGTAGGCCCATCTCCTTTTTAGGGAAAGCTCAGGTGTGCAAAAATTTCAATGCAGGTTCCTGCAGCTTCAGCGCCTGTAGATTGTTGCACATCTGCTCTATCTGCTTCAGGGCACACACTAAGACCATGTGCCCGGCCAGGTTGTCCACTAGCAAGTGACTAACCGACATTAATATCGACAACCTGGCTTTTTACTTAAAAACTCATCTAAGTAAACATCTAGTGGAGTATTTGATAACAGGATTCACCCAGGGCTTTCTCACGGGTCTCGTGGCCATTCCCTCAGGGACGCTGGAATGCCCCAATCTCCTATCAGCCTGCCTAGACCCAAAGGCCACGGATGTTCTCCTCTCCACAGAAATAGCACAAGGTTTCATGATCGCCCCCTTCACCTCCTCACCGTTTTCCTCCTGGCGCACTAACCCCATTGGCATAGCTGTACACAAATATTCAAATAAAAAGCGCATGATTATTGATTTATAGGCACCGCACTCTTCTTTTGTTCCTAGCATTAACGCACTCATCCCCGCAGACAAATTCTCACTACAATACGTAAAAATAGACGACGCTATACAAACCATTTCAACTGGTAGCAACGCTTGGCTTAGTAAAACAGACATTACCAATGCATTCAAATTACTGCCCATGCACCCATCACTTTGGCACTTGCACGGTGTTAAATGGCGAAACAGGTACTATTTTTCCACGCGACTCACTTTTGGGTCCAGAAGCAGCCCTAAACTGTTTGATATTTTCGCAGAAACTCTATGCTGGCTGCTTCTGAACATTATTAGGTGTCACACCGTCATTCATTACTTGGATGACTTCCTCATAATAGAACCAAGCGCACGCACACCCACCGATATCCTCAGCACCTCAGCACTTTTCTCCACCCTTGGGGTACCTTTGTCTCCCTCTAAAACAATTGGCCCCACTACTAAACTTACTTTCTTGGGGATAGAGCTAGACTCTGGTACCTTCCGCTCCAGCCTTCCCCCTGAAAAACTGGTCCGCCTGAGAGGGGACATAGATATGTTCCTGCAGAATGATGTATGCACCAGGAAAGAACTTCAGTCCTTATTAGGGTCCCTAAATTTTGCGATGCGCATCGTTCCGCAGGGTAGATCTTTTGTGTCCAGGCTCCTTTGTCTGCTTCACTGGGTTCCGGACGCCTGCCCAATTGCATTGGACCAGCACGCCAAAGCTGACCTACTCATGTGGGGGGAAGTTTTTGACTGAATGGAATGGTATCTCCATGTTTATTCCTCCTCTCTCCGACTCCTCACCTTGCATTTACACTGACACTGCAGCTAACACGGGTTTCACAGCTATATTTGGTAATCACTGGTTTAGGGGTCACTGGCCAGCTAAGATGGATGCCTTGCCGGGGTTTAGAGAAACTTCAGTTCCCACAATACAATTAAATTATACCTCACGGGGGTGCAGCATCACAGCCTCACAAATTTCCCTAACAACACCCCCTTTTTGTCATCATACCCCATCAAGAAAATCTTAAAGGGGATCTCTAAAGTTTCGGTTCCACTTATCACCACCAGACTTCCTATAGATGGGTGAACTTTAGATTACTTAGCAATCTCCTCGACGAATCTCCTTTTGATCCCAACACTAACCTGGTGATCAAATCTGCTATCTATTTAGCTTTTTATGGGTTCCTAAGACCTAGGGAATTTACTGTTGTTTGTCAAGGAGATACCACACACAGCCTTAAAACCTCACAACTCACTAAAGTAGACGACTATTACATTCTCACAATCCCATCTACCAAAACTAATCATTCCCTACACCCCATTATCATTCCTCTCCTTCCAACAGACAATGCTTGGTGTCCGGTTAAGGCACTAGACCACTTACGGTCAACCCATAACACGCACTTACCAGACTCACCACTCTTACAACTACAAGGGCACCCACTCACTACAGCAAAATTCACCACGCATGTTAGAACCTTATTGGGAAAATTGGGTTACAACCCAGCTTCATACTCCGGGCATTCCTTCCGCATAGGAGCCGCTTCATCAGCTTCTAGTACTAACACCCCGGTCCACATCATAAAGAGACTGGGTCGCTGGAAGTCCTCTATATATACAATACGTACATTCCACGACCAGAAAGACAACTTTGCCAAGCCTTCAGGAATTTAGTCATGCAACAAATGCAATAAAGTGTGCTTTTTTTCGAACTTCTCTTTGCCCTCTTTTATATACAGGCCCACTCGGACGTTGGTTTCGGCACACCACAACCAACTTTTATCTCAGACACTATCCATCACATATTAAATTCCGAGCACAAATATATATATATATATATATATACACACACATACACATATATATATACATAAAAAGGAGGATTCAAAGAAAACACAATTTATTGCAAGTTACAAAGCTAGACTTCTGAAAGCTTGTCAAAGCTTGTCAAAGCTCCCTCTCTGGTTGTGGTATGTAAGTATTGTAAAAAGAGGATTTCCAGCGGCCCA
The DNA here is from genome assembly GCF_036172605.1 of Pelobates fuscus. Taxonomy (NCBI): domain Eukaryota; kingdom Metazoa; phylum Chordata; class Amphibia; order Anura; family Pelobatidae; genus Pelobates; species Pelobates fuscus. The sequence goes on from NC_086320.1 coordinate 252,049,042, forward strand.
GTCTCTTAATGATGTGAACTGGTGTGTTTGAGCTTGATGCGGAAGATGCTGCACGTATATGGAAGGAGTGACCGGAGAAGGAAGCCGGGTTGTAGCCCAACCTTGACAGTAGAGTGATGATGTGAGATGTGAATTTAGCTGTGGTGAGTGGGCGTGCATGATTAGGAAAGTTAGTGAGGACGTTGTGTTGTACCCCTGTGAGGTACAGCTTAAAGGTATTATAGGATAATTTGAGGTGTAGGTGACAGAAGGAGTCAAAAGCCACCATGTTTTTAATGGAGAAGTCTCCTTGCAAGTGAAACTCCACATTGAACTTATTGAAAATTGTCAGTGCCCTAGTGTTAAGTGGTAGTGGTGTTGGGTGAGAGTGCGTGGTGCGTGAGTGCCTGAGCGTGACGTAGTAGCTCAGTTAGTCCATGATTAGCTTGTGAAAAAATGTGGTAACCCGGATGGTAGGTAGTGGGCCGTGGAAAGTGCCTGGAAGAATAGCTGAAAATGAGAGCAAGAAAGAGCGTCAGCAGCTGTCTTACAGATACCAGGAATGTGAATGCAGACTAGGTGAAACAGAGCGGTTGCTGCCAACCAAGTCAGCTTGCGTACCAGCCTTATAATGGTAAGATAATTTTGCAGGCTGCTGAATTGTCTGAGTAGCATTGTTACTGCCTTGCCGGACCCAGAGATGACCCCATGTATGGGCGGCCACCACTATGGGGTAAATCTCGAACAATTAAGCTGTTTCTCAAACGGCCTGCAAGGCATCCGTCTCAGTGGGCCAGTTATCCTTAAACCAGTGGTTGCCGAAAATGTCAGCAAACCTGGTGTGTGCTGCTGCGTCTGTGTAAATAGTAGGTGAAAGCTCGGATAGTGGAGGTATGAACAGAGAGACTCCATTCCATTCGGCCAAGAAGTTATACCACATGTGCAGATCAGCTCAGGTGGGAACCATCCAAAGTAATTGGGCAGGAGTCGGGCACCCCATGGAGTAGCCTAGAGACAAATTATCTGCCCTGCGGAATGATCCGCATCGCAAAGTTAAGGGACCCGCAATAAGGACTGGAGTCCCTTCCTGGTGCATGTATCATTCCTCAGGAACAGACCAATTTTGTCCCTAATGCGAGTCAATTTCTTGTGTGGTAGGCTGGCTTTTAAGGATACTGTGTCCAAAATGATGCCCAAGAAAACCAGCTTGGTAGAGGGTCCAAGCGTTTTACTTGGTGACAGGGGTTCCCTAGTGTAGTGAAGTGGGCTCTGGTGGTGTGAATGCTACTTGGTGTGTGTGACCCCGGTTCCAAATAGTGGATAACGGATAGACACCTAACTATGTTTAGGAACAACCAACAGAGCGTTTCAGCGAAAATGTCAAACAGCTTAGGGCTGCTCCTTGACCCAAAAGTAAGCCAGGTAGAAAAATAATACCTGCCCCACCATTTAACACTATGTAAGTGCAAAAGTAAGCAGTGAATGGGTATCAGCTTGAAGGCGTTGGTTATGTTGGTCTTGCTCAACCATGCCTTGCTGCCTGCTGTGATAATGTCTTGCATAGTGTCATCGATTTTAGCACAGTGTAATGAAAACTCCTCAGCGGGTATGAGAGAGTTTATGCTGGGGACGGAAGAAGAATAAGGTGCAGAGAGGTTGATAATCAATCTTTTTTTTTATTTGAGTATTTGTGCAATGGTTCGCCAGGATTAAAAAGAAAATACAGTGAAAGGGCCAATCACGAAGTCTGCTTTAGTTTCTGTAGACAGTAGGTGGTCCCCCGTAAGAGGGTTGTTAGAAGCTAAGAGCAGGTAAGGGCATTTGAGCATGCCTGTGGAGATGGTGATGAGGCCCGTGTGAAAACCCTGTGAGAATCCCGACACCAAATAATCTAACAAATGCCTTGCTGGGTGTGAGCGAAGGTAGTAAGCCACAATATCTATGTTGACCTCGGTCAGTCATTTTTTAGGTGACAGTCGGACTGGGTACATTGTCTTGGTATGCGCTCTGAAGCAAATGGAGCAGACGTGCAACAACTGACATGCGCTGAAGCTACATGCACCAGCGTTATTTATTGCACACCTGCGCCTTGTCCAACTGGCACCAGTCGATTCTGATATTAAATTGGGCCAGATGAGTTGCTGCCTTAGCGGAAACGGACTTGTGATAGTCATAGAAAGTGGACCCCCGTACTTAATGCCTAAGTCAACCACCTTATGCATGTAGAGATAAAGCCCTTCCCTCCTGTGAGGATACACTGAGCAAATGATGTCTCTATAGATCCCAAAAGCTATCACGAGTCGTGAAAATATGGATTACCAGAGGAGGACCTGAATGGCCTGGGGTGTCTGTGGCAGATTCCACTTTAAGCAGTCTACTATTCATGGTGTGGAGGTTGGCCAGAATAGCTGACAGGGTTTCCTGTGTGGAATCGGAGGTGTGGGTAGACAGCCCTTGGGAGCTAGTGCCAGGCCCAGGTTTCCTGGCCTGAGCCGTCAATAGTCTGTATAGCTCTGCCTTTCTAGCAGTGGCTGAAAAGGGGATAATTCAGCTGCAATTTTTTGGATAGTCCAAGATCTCAGGGACATGGGGTAAGGGATTCTTCCAACGACCCAGGCCTGGCTGGCATGATTGGGTACTTCATCCGATGGTAAATCATTGATGGAAATTAATTCTTGTGACATTCTAAAAAAGGAATAATGATTTAAATTAGGTAGGGGAGTGTGGAGGAAGAATGAGACCTTCAGAGAACTGGCCTGCTGACTAGTGCCGAGGCGAAGAACTTAACTATAGTCAAGTGACAGGTGATGCCTTCTAATGCCAAGCATCGGTGAGAGGCTCTACCTATGGTTTGGGCTGAGGGAAGTTGTGGCCACTGATGTGGCGGGATGTTGGCCTTTCGATGACCATAAGAGATTCAAATACGTGTGGCCGTGGCTTGGGAGGCCCTAACTACAGCCCTAAAGAAGGGCGAGCGAGGCGGTCAACTATGATTTTGGCCATGGGGCTGAACCTCCGTGTTGAGGTGGGGAGTAGGCCTTGCGGGAATGGTAAATCTACTTAGGTTAGCTAAGGCCAGCGCCTATCCCTGTATGCCAATTCTCTAAACCTGCTGGGGCTTGTCTCCTAAATGGTCTACCAAACACATGTGGATACTAACCTTGAGAATTACTCTTATCACTAAGTGTGTGATACAGTAAGTCTTGGTAGGGGTAAGAAAGGTGCTGGTGTGCCCAAATCATGCCACTGTTATACATGATGTATGTAAAAATGATAAACGTATGGAGAGGTGTGTATCAATGATACTGTAAAGTAAGAACCAATGTAAGATGAGGGACCGGAACGTTGGTCCATACATAGAGACAAGCCCCTACTTACCATTATTATTGGGAATGTAGTGGAGGAAGGCTGAGTGAGGCCTTGGGGATAAGTCATAATCAAAGTGAGTAAGATTAACAATACCTGTTATTGAAATACAGGATACTAGGTTGGCTGTCGGTGGATGAAAAGCGCAGGAAGTTGCAAGGACTGCGGTTTTAACGCAGGTCTATGTAATAAGCGTAGAAAAAACAAAACAAGTGATGTACAGTTATTAATTTGCAGAAGCAGTGAAGTTGTTTGGGAGGGGATTATGGGTGAGACCGTAGTGGGGTGTCTCAAAGTAACCCATGCCGTAGTTTGAAAACTAGTTTTAGAAGGGAGGTGGGGGTTTTCCCGTGGAGGCTGAATGAGGCCTCAGGGCAAGATAGCTGTAACAAGTAAATCACTATACATGATACTGGTAGGACAGGATACCAGGTTGATACTTCCTGAAGTTTTACTTAAAGGAAAAACTGAGGAGCCTAGCATCATAATATAGAACTAAGTACTTTAACAAGTATGAGGCTGAAAGAAACAGTGAGTGAGTGATTATTCCTTTTGTAAGAACTGTGCCTGAAGTAAACTGAACCGTGATGGTTGAGTTTGGGAGATAGACGTGAAAAATTGTTGCATGGGCATAGTACCGAAGTAACAAACGTTTGACCTTGTAGGAGTCAAACCAATATTTAAATGAAAGGCTAATTATGCAGTCAAAAAGAAAGGAAGACTAGATTAATCTTAACCTGCATACCACAATTTTTAACTTAACAAGTGAAATGGAAAATGAGGACCCCAAAACCTGTATGAATTTATATCAGGCAGAAAAAAGTGATTATAATATGTAGTGCTTTGTTCATTCATATGAACGAATGGTAAAACAGGAACAATATAATACAAGATAAGGGTTTATAAGCAGGAGGAAAGGCTGACGTTCGCTAAATTTACATGACATGGGAAAGGAATGGCAGATGGATTACTGTAGGATCTGGTAGACTTAGAGTTGTGGATAAAAGGCATATTGCACAGTCTGTTGCTCTACATAATTTATTTTTTGCACTTTCAGAGTGTAATGGTGTTATGGAGACATTCTCAGACACCAGGTGTAGTGGTGTTATGGAGACAGGCACTGAGGGTAGTGGTGTTGTGGAGACAGGCTCAGGTACGGAGGCTAGTGGTGTTGTGGAGACAGGCTCAGGCACTGAGGCTAGTGGTGTTGTGGAGACAGGCCCAGGCACTGAGGCTAGTGGTGTTGTGGAGACAGGCTTGGAGACTATGGTGAGGCCTAATAGAAAGAAGTTGTTGTTGGGGGATTCTATCATAAGAGGTGTGGAGATGGACAATGGTGGTCTTGTGAGAGGTCTTCCCGGAGCTTGTTAAGCGAGCACAGCAGGAAGGGGAATTGGATGTACTTGTCCATCTAGGGACAAATTACTTGGTTTGCAATGAGGTTTCAAAGGTTAAGGACATTTTTAGTGTTTTTGCCAATGATATACGGCAGGTTGCTTCCACATTTTCATTCTCTGAAGTTCTGCCTGTGCATAACACTCAGAACGACAGGCGGATACGTATAAGGGACTTTAACTTGTGGCTTGGTGAATGGTGTTGGGAGTAAGGATTTGGCTTTATTTCTCATGGTAGCTCTGTTTGGAATGGAAATAAACTGTTCAAAAAAGATGGTTTGCATCTTTCTCAAAAGGTAACAAATGTTATTATTTATAAAAAATTTATTTATTTATAAAATATTTTACCAGGAAAGATACATTGAGATTTCTCTCGTTTTCAAGTATGTCCTGGGTCCACAAATCATTGCATTGTTACAGTTAGAGTAAAATAAAATACAAATACAATATTAATATACAATATATACAAAATTTAACATAGAACAGGTAGGAAATATATAATCAACAATGACAGGTACATTCTGTTTTCAAGTATGTAGAGGGATCTCTTAAAGGACTTTAAGCTTAGGGAAGATTTTAATTTGTGCGGGAGGTCGTTCCACAAATGCGGTGCTCTGTAGGAGAAGGAGGATCGGGCTGCTTTCTTTTTATATTGAGGTAGACTAAGTAAAGTGTTGGTACTGGATCGGAGGTTATAGGAAGTGGGAACAGCCGGGGAAAGCATTGCGTTCAGGTAGGGTGGGAGTTTCCCCGAAAAGCTCTTAAACACAAGGCTGGAAAGATGAAGGTCTGGATTCCAGCGACAGCCAGTTTAGTTCTTTTAGCATGTCACAATGGTGGGTCCTGTAATTACATTGTAGCACAAATCGGCAGAACGAGTTATACAATGTGTTGAGTTTATTAATGTGGGATTGCGATGCAGATGCATATACTACATCCCCATAATCAATGATTGGCATCAGCATTTGCTGTACAATCTTTTCCTTTACTGAAGGGCTTAACCAGGATTTGTTTCTGTACAGGGCACCTAGTTTTGGATAAAGTTTAGATGCAAGCTTTTCTATGTGCAGGCCAAAAGATAGATTGGGGTCTAACATCATACCCAAGTATTTGAAAGAGTGGACTGTGGTCAGTGTGCCATTTGAAATGGTTTTGATGGATAGGTGGGAATTGTGTAATTTGTGTAATTTAGGTACTGTTCCAAAGATCATTGTGACAGTTTTGTCAGTGTTCAGGAAGAGTTTGTTTTTTGCGATCCACTTTTCTACCTCTGTAAACTGGTCTTGGAGCACAGCCTCAAGCTGCGGTAGATCGGAATTGTTCGCATAGATTACCGTGTCATCTGCGTAAATGTGTATGTTTGAGGATTTGCAGACATTTGGCAGATCATTTATAAATAATGAAAATAGTAGGGGGCCGAGAATGGAACCTTGGGGAACACCACACGTGACTGGGAGAGGGAGGGAGTCGCTGTCAGAAATGGACACATATTGTGAGCGTTCCGATACATACGATCGAAACCAGTCTAGCGAATGATAACCAATACCTGACTTTTTGAGTTTGTGCAGTAGAATGTCGTGGTCTACTGTGTCAAAGGCCTTTGCAAAATCAAGGGCAAATAGCTCCAGTAAGGTCTCCTTGTTCCATGCCAGTTTGGATGTCATTGCAAACTTTTAAGAGGGCAGTTGTAGTGGAGTGATTCTGGCGAAAGCCCGATTGATCAGGGGTCAGATAGTTTGATTGTTGGCAATACTCACATAGTTGCGTATGGACACATTTTTCTAAGATTTTTGACAATACCGGGAGCAATGATATAGGGCGATAGTTAGAAACCAAAGTAGTGTCACCACTTTTATGGATAGGCACTACTCTTGCAGTCTTCCAAAGTTTGGGTAAGTATCCAGACACCAAGGATTCATTAATTAGAGTTGTGACGGGTTTAGCAATTGCCGGCGCACTGAGCTTCAACAGCATTGCTGGGATTTGGTCAGGTCCGGACTGGTTTTTCATTTTTAGATTATTAAGATGTTTTTCAATGACACTTACAGGTACAGGTCTAAAAATGAACTTGTCTATATTGGGCGTTTGCAAATTTAGTGAGACCTGATCCACATTTGTAGTTTCAGGATGCGTGCCATTTATTAGCTTGGCAATCAGGGCAGTAGAGCATCCGACAAAATAATTGTTAAAGGCATTTGATACATCTAACGGAAGTTGCAGGGTTTGGTTATCCACTTTGACAGTGGAGGGTTGGGAGTGGATTGGGGGAGTTTGTAGTTTATTTATGACTTTCCAAAAGTTTCTAGGGTTTGAGATGTTATTGTTCAGATTGTCATAGAAATATTGGGCCTTGGCCAATTTTGTTTGTTTTGTGCATAGATTTCGCCATTGTCTATACGCACAGTGATCATTCATAGAGCCAGTACGCTTAAACTTTGACCACAAAGAATCCAGAAACTGGTACATTTGGATGAGGTCAGCAGTGATCCAGTCCAAATGTGCTCCTTTTACCCTCAACTTACGCAGTGGGGCATGCAGATTCCAAATTTGTAGGAGTTCAGACTGAAAGAATTCAACAGCACAGTCTAGATCTGGTATAATGTTTAATCTGTGCCATGGGAGGTTCTTGATGTCCTTTAGAAAGGATTCAAGATTAAATTTTTTGAAGGACCTAGTTATTTTAACCTTGGGAGAGGATTTAATAGCCTTTATTTTGCGCACACAGTACACTACACAGTGATCACTGAAAGTGTTTGGGAGAACACCGGCCTCCTGGATTCTATCAGGAGAAGTGGAGAGAATCCAATCTAGCAGGGTATGGTTATGGCTTTTAATGTTTATGCGAGTTGGGGAGGAGATTAATTGCGTTAGCTGCAAAGTCTTAAAAAGCGTGCAAGAACTATTATTTTTAGGATTCAGCCAATCAATATTAAAATCTCCAAAGACCAACAGTTCACTTTTAGGGTTTTGAGCAATGGTTTCACTAAGGAGATGGGCTATGTCAGAAAGGGAATGCACGGGGGAGCTAGGTGGGCGGTAGATTCCTGCAACAATGATTGATTTACTGCACGGGATCTCAATTGTGCCAGAAAGGAAATCAAAGGTGGCAGGAGGACTAAGGTTTTGTAAAGGGGTAAACTTTATGGAATTGTCAACATAAATAACAATGCCTCCTCCTCTCTTTGCTCTGTCATTTCTAAAACATGAATACCCCTGTATTGCAATGGCGGTGTCTGGTATTTTAGTCGTTAACCAAGATTCTGAGAGCACAATGATTTTTGGTTTGTAATGGGAACACCAGGCTTGCAGTGCATCCAGTTTAGGGAGTAAACTACGGATGTTGCAGTGCACAAAAGAGAGGCCTTTTTTAAAGGGGAGATTAGGACTAGAATTAGCTGAGGGACCAGGGTTAGACTCCACATCATTTGCAAGGGCAAGTAACATAAGGAATAGGAATTTGGACATCATTTTTGTTTGGGCATATAGTGAATGGGATACTTTATAATTTTGTGAGGTGGGGGTAGGAGGGCTGCTTTTTAGAACTCTCCACCAGCACTCAGCAGGTAAGTTACAGGAACAAAGCATGCCATGGTGTATGATAATTTGTTTTCCAGTTTGAGGTGTGGGCTTATTCTGGTAGTGGTGTGAACAGAATTGAATAGAAAAAAGGATTATTAAGAATAGCAGTATGGTTATATTTGGATTCATGTTAGTGGTATGAGGTGTGTAGTTGAAAGTGAAACTGAAACAGAAATTGTGAAAACAAAAAGAATATAGTATTGGTGTGTGAGATATCTATTTGTAGGGAGAGAGGGTATGTGTTCTAAGAGATTGGAAGGGTGTGATGATCAGTGTTTGCACCTGTCAATTTCAAGAGATTGAAAGTTGTGTGGGAGACTATCTATAAATGTAGAATTAAGCATGGGGTGGGAGGGAACCGAGTCTTCCAGAAGGCTACCTGTTTCAAATGGCCATGGAACAGCTGATGGAGCTCTGAGTTCTATGCTGGGCTGGGTATGTTGAAAAAAATCAGACTGTTTCAAATGGCCATGGGACGGCTGATGGAGCTCTGAGTTCTATGCTGGGCTGGGTATGTTTAAAAAATCAGACTGTTTCAAATAGCCATGGAACAGCTGATGGAGCTCTGAGTTCTATGCTGGGCTGGGTATGTTTAAAAAATCAGACTGTTTCAAATGGCCATGGAACAGCTGATGGAGCTCTGAGTTCTATGCTGGGCTGGGTATGTTGAAAAAATCAGACTGTTTCAAATGGCCATGGAACAGCTGATGGAGCTCTGAGTTCTATGCTGGGCTGGGTATGTTGAAAAAATCAGACTGTTTCAAATGGCCATGGAACAGCTGATGGAGCTCTGAGTTCTATGCTGGGCTGGGTATGTTGAAAAAATCAGACTGTTTCAAATGGCCATGGAACAGCTGATGGAGCTCTGAGTTCTATGCTGGGCTGGGTATGTTGAAAAAATCAGACTGTTTCAAATGGCCATGTTCTCAGTGAGCAGTTCAGAGGTTTTGCTAGGATGTATTTAAACTAGTAGGGGGGGGGCAAATGGTGATCAAACATCAATCCAATTGCCCCCCAAAACAAGGACAGAAGGTGCCTGTAGCAAGTGTGTTAAAAAATGATAAGCTTAGAGTCATGTCTATCAATGCTCGCAGTTTAGGGAATAAGATCCATGAACTTGTGGCAATAATGGCAACTGATAATTTAGATTTAGTCACAGTTACTGAGACATGATATAATGAGAAAAATGACATGAGACATAGCAATACCGGGGTACTCTTTATATAGAAAAGACAGGGAAGGCAAGAAAGGGGGAGGGTTGGCCCTGTATGTGAAGGATAGCATAAAATCTAGACTAATAAAGGTTAGTGAGGAGAACATAGTCCATTTGGGTTACGTTAGAATTTGGTAATCACACAGTACATCGTGTAGGTGTGATTTATAGGCCCCCAAGACAGATTGAACAGTTAGATAATCTACTAGTTGAGGAAATAGCTAAAATGAAAATGAAGGGGGAAGTTATCATCATGGGTGACTTTAATCTTCCTGATCTGAATTGAAAAACAAAAATAGCTGCTTGTGCCAGGAGCACACATATTCTAAACTCCCTACTGGGATTGTCTCTAAAACAAGTCGTTGAGGAGCCAACTCTTAAAGAGCCATACTAGATCTAGTGTTAACAAATGGAGATTTGCTATCAGATATTACTGCAGATGAAAGTTTAGGATCCAATGATCATCATTCAGTGTGGTTTAATATAAGAACAGTGACTGAGTCACACCACACAAAAACAAATATTTTAGACTGTAGAAAAACAGACTTTTCTAAAATTAGAATATGTGTAAAGGAGTCATTATCAGACTGGAACAATTTAAATGGAGTCCAAGAGAAATGGCATTATTTAAAAGTTGCAATACTGAAGGCAACAGAAAATTGCATTAGGCTTGTCAGTAAAAGCAAAAAATTCAAGAAACCACTGTGGTACTCCGCAGATGTGGCCAAAATAGTAAACAAAAAGTTAGCATTTAGTCATTATAAAAAAAAAAAACAGAGTGAGGAAGACAGAATGATCTATAGGATTAGGCAGAAAGAGGCTAAGCAAGTTATAAGAGCTTCCAAATCACACACAGAAGAGAAAATAGCACAGTCAGTAAAAAAAGGGGACAATTTTTTTTTTTTTTTAGATACATAAATGAGAAAAGGAAAGTAAAACAAGGATTAGTTAGATTAAAAACAAAAGAAGGAAGTTATGTAGAGGAGGATAAAGGTCTAGCTGACTGCCTCCATTAATATTTTTGTTCAGTATTTACAGATGAAAATGAAGGAAAGGGACCTCCGTTAAGAAAAAGGATAAATGAGTCATTTATTACACGTGAGTTTACAGAGGAAGAGGTTCTATTTCAACTGTCAAAAGTAAAGACAAATAAGTCAATGGAACCTGATGGAATACACCCAAAGTTATTAAAAGAGCTTAGTGGTGTACTAGCAAAACCATTAACAGATTTATTTAACCAATCATTGTTAACAGGAGTAGTCCCAGAAGATTGGAAGTTAGTGAATGTTGTGCCCATTCACAAGAAAGGTAATCGGGAGGAGTCGGTCAACTATAGGCCAGTAAGCCTTACTTCAGTAGTGGGGAAGTAATGGAAACCAAGGATAGGATTATTGAACATCTAAAAACACATGGATTTCAAGATCAGATACAACATGGGTTTACTTCAGGGAGATCTTGCCAAACTAATCTTATTGATTTTTTTGATTGGGTAACTAAAATAATAGATCAGGGTGGTGCAGTAGATATCGCTTACCTAGATTTCAGTAAGGCTTTTGACACTGTTGCACATAGAAGGCTTATCAATAAACTGCAATCTTTTATTCTTGGATTCCAATATTGTTGAATTGGTAAGGCAGTGGCTGAGTGACAGGCAACAGAGGGTTGTAGTCAATGGAGTATATTCAAAACTTGGGCTTGTCACCAGTGGGGTACCTCAGGGATCTGTACTTGGACCCATTCTCTTTAATATTTGTATTAGTTATATTGCAGAAGGTCTTGATGGTAAGGTATGTCTTTTTGCTGATGATACTAAGATATGTAACAGAGTTGATGTTCCAGGAGGGATAAGCCAAATGGCAAATGATTTAGGTAAACTAAAAAATTGTCAGAGTTGTGGACATTTAATGTGGATAAGTGCAGGATAATGCATCTTGGATGTAAAAACCCAAGGGCAAAGTACAGAATATTTGATAGTCCTAACCTCAACATGTGAGGACAGGGATTTAGTGGTGACTATTTCTGAGGACTTAAAGTTAGGCAGACAATGTAATAGAGCAGCAGGAAATGCTAGCAGAATGCTTGGTTGTATAGGGAGAGGTATTGGCAGTAGAAACAGGGAAGTGCTCATGCCATTGTACACAGTACTGGAGACCGTATCTTCAGAAGGATATTGATACTTTAGAGAGAGTTCAGAAAAGGGCTACTAAACTGGTTCATGGATTGCAGGATAAAACTTACCAGGAAAGGTTAAAGGATCTTAACATATATAGCTTGGAGGAAAGACGAGACAGGGGGGATGTGTTAGAAACATTTAAATGCATAAAGGGAATCAACACAGTAAATGAGGAGACCATATTTAAAAGAAGAAAAACTACCACAACAACATAGTCTTAAATTAGAGGGACAAAGGTTTAAAAATAATATCACTAAGTGTTACTTTACTGAGAGGGTAGTGGATGCATGGAATAGCCTTCCAGCTGAAGTGGTAGAGGTTAACACAGTAAAGGAGTTTAAGCATGTGAAGGATAGGCATAAGGCTATCCTAAGTAAAAAATGTGTATCATAAACCGCATAGGGAGGTAAGGCCCCTGAGTCGGGTATAGTAATAAACAATAATAGTGACAAAAAAAATTATATACAACCTGACCACAGGCGAATGGCAGAGTATTATCTATAAAATAAGAATAAAGAATAACATAGTGTATACTGTGTATTAAAATTTGGTGAATAATATGAGGATGGACTACCACTCACATTTACCAGAGCCGTACCAGGCTCTGTATAGCAGGCTCAAAGGTGCCAATACTGGCTAGCGAAGCTCCAAGGCAAAAATATGCAGGATTCCGTGGTAAAAAAGAATTTATTTTATAAATAAAAATATCAATATAAAATAACAGACTCCCGGTTATAAGGGGGTGGAACCCAAACAACAAATGTTATAAAATCAAGGTATCCACTTACCCCAAACAAAGTAAACCGTCGGAGTAAGTATAGAGAACAAATAAAATACAATCAAATGATACAAGATTCAGCAGACGCGTTTCGGCTCGGTGGCCTTCTTCCAGTGCTGATTTTCCGGTCCTCGTGGTTTGTTTAAATGCGCCCGGCATTGTAGATCACCTGTGCGTGCTTTTCTTCCGTATACGTCATTTCCGGTAATTACGGATGATGTCATTTCCGGTATCGTCAGTTGGAACGCACGGTGGAACGCATGTGGCATTCAGTAGTTTCCGGTCTCGGAAGAATTACATTAAAAAAGAATTGATTATATGTAAGAACAAAAAATATATATACACAAAGACCTAGAGAAGCCTTTATAAAGTGGATAAAGATCCATGGAAATGGATCTTAAAATGTCATCTTTTAAACTCTCATATTAATTAACCACTTTAATAAGCAGAAGCTTATAGTAAAGTATACACATAAGTGGAGTGTAGGAGCCGGCCAAACATAGGCAAAAAGGAATAATGTAAAAAAGGGGGGTATACCAAAAAAGAGGGAATGAATAATTGAAAAAATCTGAAATAAACATATTTTACAAAAAATGAGAAAACTCAAAATCTAAATTTAAACCCATAGGGAATAAACAGTCCATATCAAAAATCCATTTGCTCTCTATCTTTGCCAGCTCCTTTACATTATTCTCACCCCTCCAATTTTTTACTTTTTTGAAAATAGCCATAAATGATAATACAGATGGATCACTTCTATGTTTTTTGGCGAAGTGTGCTGAAACACTATGTTTCATATACCCCCTCTGGATATTGCCCACGTGTTCCGCAATCCTGGTTTTTAAGGTCCTGGTGGTCATCCCTATGTACTGCAGACCACATGGGCACCAGAGGAGGTATATGACATTTGTAGAGTGACATGTCAGAACCTGGCGGATAGGAAAAGTATGATGATTAGAATGAGAAACAAAGGAGATGATTTTTTGTTTGTTAAATAAAGTTTTCTTACATGTAACACATGTTTTACAGGGATAGAAACCCGGCTCAATGTTGAAAAAGTTTTTTCTATTATCTTTTTTCTCCTTAATGAAGCTTGTTGTTAAATGTTGTTTTAGATTTCTTGCTCCTCTATAGACAATAACTGGTTCTTCTCCTATAATTTTTCCAAGAGTTGGTTCTGATTTGAGAATGTACCAATATTTGTTAATAATGTGTTTAATCTGTTTGGCATTTTCATTGTAATTTAGGACAATTGGAATATTTGAAAAACCTTCCTTCTTCTTTACATTATCTGTTTTTTTCTTTAAAATTTTCTTTTTCGCCACACATAGTGTTGTGTTTTTCTTCCAAACAACTCAACTTTGGTTTAATCTGTCCACAGAATATTTTGCCAGTACTGCTGTGGAAAATCCAGGTACTCTTGTACAAACTGTAAACGTGCAGCAATGTTTTGTTTGGACAGCAGTGGCTTCCTCTGTGGTATCCTCCCATGAAATCCATTCTTGTTTAGTGTTTTACGTATTGTAGATTCGCTAACAGGGATGTTAGCATTTGCCAGTGACTTTTGTAAGTCTTTAGCTGACACTCTAGGATTCTTCTTCACCTCATTGAGCAGTGACTGCGCTGTGCTCTTGCAGTCATCTTTACAGAACGCCCACTCCCATGGAGAGTAGCAGCAGTGCTGAACGTTTTCCATTTATAGACAATTTGTCTTACCATGGACTGATGAACAGCAAGACTTTTGGAGATACTTTTATAACCCTTTCCAGCTTTATGCAAGTCAACAATTCTTAATTGTAGGTTGTAACGGACCGTTTCAGCATATGAGGGGGAAAAATCCGTTTAGGCGATAATCCCCTTTTCCCAGAAAGGCACAGCTCCTGCAGAACATCAAAACTCACGAACTCGGATATAGGTGAATAAGGTAGCACTCCAGCTGGAACCTCACAAATAGCTGCTAGCAGATGAATAGGAAAAGCAGACATCAGCTTACACTCCTTAGCAATCAATCTCCAACAGCATACAGTGAATCCCCCCAAGAACGAGACAAGGCTCCGTGTTGAGGGTCAAGCAGTGGTCTGAGGTGCTGGGCACCCAGCCTGGTTTTTATTACATGAGTACACATACAGGCCACACCCAGGGGGAGGCATAAAATAACCAATAACATAGATGTTACCTCCCACACATCCCCTCCCCTTAGTGTGACACTTAATCCCATTATGTGTACAGTTCAAAATATACTTTTACACAACTTTCATAACTTTAAAACCATACATCACATTCACATAAAAATACATATCCACAATCAATCCATTCAGGGGAACAACATATTAAAAAATGGCATGAATCCGACCAGGGGTTAAAAAGTTACTAAAAGTATCTTTTGTTCCTTCTGGCTCAAACAGTAAAAGTAAAACATCCCCACAATGCATCCTGGCTTCCTCCCTTCTGCCCTGGAGATAATTGGAGAGGAAATCTAATTATCCAGGACTAGAGGCAGACTCCATTAACCACATGGTTGCAAAACAACATAAAACTCTTTAAAATACATAAAGTCACTTTTTATACATTAAACACAGACATTTAACATATCCCCAGATAGCTCAGGTCTGCGTGCACATTATTAGGTGAATGGCACGCAGACCACACAAATACAGTTTAATTGCCATGGAGCCAAAGTCTTTCATTATATGAATAGGCTCCATGGCATAGCTATCTGGGGGGTATCACTGCTCACACAGGGCAAGTACCGAATGGCCCCACTGTATTTAAAGGGCCAGAATGAGTGACATGCACTCTGTTAGGGCCGAATACTGTTTGTAAAGGGCCCAATCTCCCAGGGCCATAGTCCAAAGGCAGCAGGCAGGCAACCAGGCTTCTCCAGTTCTCAGTGGCGAGGTTGGTTTCGTCACATCTCTCCCCCTTTCCAAAAAGACTAACAGGGTACCTGACCTCCTGCCGGTCAGTGCCCTTGTTAGTCCAGCAACCCACCCACAAAGCAGAAACATCAGTACAGCCCACCCACAATAAATGGTTACTACACCTGGGTAGAGGAGAAAGTTGTCCATGTCCAGGTGCCTCACCCCGGCTGTGCAGGGGACTGGTAGGCTGCCTTGGTGGGTTGCTGAGTGGGCAGAGACCAGCGGTATTCTGTCCTGATGCCAGCACTACCACCGGAGTAGTCTGGTTGGAGCCTGGTTGCTGGAGACGGATTGTCTCCCCCTTCGTTGCATAGCTCTGCTGCTGAATGGGGAGACCGGTTGTCTCCCCCTTGGATACATAGTTCTTTCGTGGGGGGGTAGGACCGACCATCCCTACCCCCTGTGTGGTAAGTGCAGAGACCACGGTCCCATCTGCACCGGTGGGGGGCTTACAGTCTCCCCCTGGTACATTAAACTGCCGCTGGGGAGAGGGGGTAACAAGCTCCTCTCCCGATAGAACACTCTGCCCATTAATAATCCGCCGCTGGGGAGAGGTGGTAATAAGCTCCTCTCCCATGCATACTTCCATCATCTGCGGAGGGAGACCGACTGTCTCTTCTCCTAATACAGTGTCCTGCTGTTGGGGAAAGGAGACTGGGCTCCCAATTCCCAAAAAGTCACGCTGCTGCTGGGGGGTAGGACCAACTACCTCTGCCCCCTGTAACTCAGCCTGCCGCTGGGGAGGGAGGACGCTGCTCTCCTCTCCCTCTACTTCACACTGCCGCTGGGGAATGGAGACTGGGCTCCCAATTCCCCAAAAATCATGCTGCTGCTGGGGGGTAGGACCAACTACCTCTGCCCCCTGTAACCCAGCCTGCCGCTGGGGAGGGAGGACGCTGCTCTCCTCTCCCTGCACTTCACACTGCCTTCCCGGCATATCACTCTGCTGCTGGGGGGTAGGACCAACTACCTCTGCCCCCTGTAACTCAGCCTGCCGCTGGGGAATGGAGACTGGGCTCCCAATTCCCTGCAGGGCCGGTGGAGAGACCTCGGTCCCATCTCTACAGGCCACCTGGGGTTCTTCCCAGTAAATCTCTACAATATCTTCCCAGCGGAAGGGGTCTGGATCTGGGTCTGTCACCTTACTGTCCTGCTGAGCCTTCCCAATGAAGCGGAAGAGATCTTGGTAGTTTTGCTCCAGTTCCCACTCCAGGGCTGCTAGGTGAGCCAGGTCTTGCTCTACCTCATGGGGGTCATCCCACTCATGCCTAGCCTCCCTCTCATAGAAAATGTCCTGCAGTCTGGTTTGCGCAGGGCTCCCGAAGCCAGGCTCTGCAAAGGACTCCCATAACAAGCCAGGACCATCAAACTCCTCTCCCTCTGGCTTGTCATGTTCGGCTGTCCAGGGTATATACTGTGCCATATACCACCAGAGCGCCTGGTAGGCATCCTCCAGCCATAGCTCCTGCCATACCCGGTGCTCTAGTTCCTTCACCCATTCCTCCAGGGGCTGCTCTCCCAGGAAGGGCATCCGCAGGGCCACTTGCTTCTGCAACCGCTGCTCTTCACTGGGGAGACTCTCACCCCGCTGGTATTGTACATTATCCAGGGCCTGGTACCAGATGCCTTTCCTTATTGCATCCCGGTCATCCATGTCACCCTTATTGTACTCCACTGCTGGTTCCATCCTGGTGCTGTCAGGGTCGCTGTACTCAGACATGCGTTGCCCTCAAATTGTAAATCCAAAGAAATGGTGTTCTGTAGCTGTCCTTCTGGCTGTAGGAACGATCCCGCCGCTTGCCACCAATGTAACGGAGCTCCGTGTACTCCGACCGAGTACCCTCCGTTGATGGATGCTCCTAGCGCTCTCAGAGGACTCCAAGCACTGCAGACGACACCACAACCACCGCAGGCTCCACAACCGCCGTAGCTTAACTGGAGCCGCGCCGTCTTCCTTCCACCCTGGATCGGCTTCTGTCCTCCAGGACCGTGTGGGGAAGACCTCTCCTCCAGGAGAGCGTAACAGGAACAAGCTCTTAAAAGAGCTAAGTGATTAAGAGCTCAGGGGAATATGCAGCGCATAGCAATCCCCAGTGTGATATAGCAGTTCCCTCCAATAACGAGACACGGCTACGTATTGAGGGTCAGAAGAGGTCTGAGGTGCTGGGCACCCAGCCTGGTTTTTATTACATGAGTACACATACAGGCCACACCCAGGGGGAGGCATAAAATAACCAATAACATAGATGTTACCTCCCACACATCCCCTCCCCTTAGTGTGACACTTAATCCCATTATGTGTACAGTTCAAAATATACTTTTACACAACTTTCATAACTTTAAAACCATACATCACATTCATATAAAAATACATATCCACAATCAATCCATTCAGGGGAACAACATATTAAAAAATGGCATGAATCCGACCAGGGGTTAAAAAGTTACTAAAAGTATCTTTTGTTCCTTCTGGCTCAAACAGTAAAAGTAAAACATCCCCACAATGCATCCTGGCTTCCTCCCTTCTGCCCTGGAGATAATTGGAGAGGAAATCTAATTATCCAGGACTAGAGGCAGACTCCATTAACCACATGGTTGCAAAACAACATAAAACTCTTTAAAATACATAAAGTCACTTTTTATACATTAAACACAGACATTTAACATATCCCCAGATAGCTCAGGTCTGCGTGCACATTATTAGGTGAATGGCACGCAGACCACACAAATACAGTTTAATTGCCATGGAGCCAAAGTCTTTCATTATATGAATAGGCTCCATGGCATAGCTATCTGGGGGGTATCACTGCTCACACAGGGCAAGTACCGAATGGCCCCACTGTATTTAAAGGGCCAGAATGAGTGACATGCACTCTGTTAGGGCCGAATACTGTTTGTAAAGGGCCCAATCTCCCAGGGCCATAGTCCAAAGGCAGCAGGCAGGCAACCAGGCTTCTCCAGTTCTCAGTGGCGAGGTTGGTTTCGTCACATAGGTCTTCTGAGAGCTCGTTTGTGCGAGGCATCATTCACATCAGGCAATGCTTCTTGTGAAAAGCAAACCCAGAACTGGTGTGTGTTTTTTATAGGGCAGGGCAGCTGTAACCAACACCTCCAATCTCATCTCATTGATTGGACTCCAGTTGGCTGACATCTCACTCCAATTAGCTCTTGGAGATGTCATTAGTCTAGGGGTTCACATACTTTTTCCACCTGCACTGTGAATGTGTACATGGTGTGTTCAATAAAAACATGGCAACATTGCATTCTTTGTGTGTTATAAGTTTAAGCAGACTGTGATTGTCTATTGTTGTGACTTAGATGATGATGATGATGATCAGATCAAATTGTATGACCAATTTGTGCAGAAAACCATATCATTCCAAAGGGTTCACATACTTTTTCTTGCAACTGTGTGTGTGTGTGTGTGTGTGTGTGTGTGTATGTATATAGATATAATATTTTGTTCTACATGTATTTTGATATCAATATATATATATATTTTTTTTTTTTTAGCTATATTACATGTGAGTGTACATTATATACTTGTACCTACCCTTGCTTCGTAGTCCTAATATACTAAAATGTTTATCTATTTAATTTTTTTGAGGATACCTCCTACAAGCATGATCAAAAGAAGAATTGGCACTGCACTTTATCCTTAGGCGGGGATCGTGCCACCGAGGCGCATACGTTTGACCTGCATTGAAGTTCCAATAAAGTGTGAGTGCACATTTTTATCATATTTGTACCAACTTTAGCGTTACATACTACACTATTAGTTTCTTCCGTTTTTTTCTCTTCTTGTCGTTATATACTCCTTGATAAGGACTATTTAGGCACTGCTTCAACCCCCTGTTTTACCGAGCTTTAAACCGGACAAGACAGACTCTGTACTTGGTGTTTGAACTGCCTTTGGACTGTAATCATCTTCACAATTGCTGAATTATAATTTGGTGCTATCTACTATTATCTGTAACAACACCTGTTGGCCATTGATTGCTTTTGATTGTACATATGCAGTTTAATAATAAAAGCTTTTTTTTTTTTTTTTTTTAAACAAGCATAATCACTTTAGCAAATAATAGACAATTGATATGATTTGATAAAGGAGTGCATACAGGAAACTATGGCATTTTGAATAATAAAATGCATTGGGTACTCGAGATATAATGTTCCAGCTTTTATGTAAAAAAAAATAAAAAAATACTTCTTACATGTCTTTTAAATGATTTTCTTATATGTCCAGTTGAGTCCAACCAAACGGTGGCATAACGTCGTATGTAGTAGTGCTCTTCAATGTTTTCTTTAATTATTTTTGAAACTACTTCTTTAAGTTTTGAATGTGGAATGGTGTCATAAGCTCCTTTCACATCAGCCTACAAAAAAGAAGCCGAAAACCAAAATATGTTTAGAAAAAACTAAAGAATTACACAGCAGGTTCTTACATAAAAAGCAGCATATTGACTGCTATGCAATCAAGATGTGAACTATACAGCAGATGAAAGATAAGAATTAACCGGATTATGTTAACCAAAAGTTGATTATTCACTCCATTAAGAATTTCCCATGTATAGTTGTGCAAGCTGTAAGATGACTAGAATTTTAATTACCATTCTATATTATTTCAGCACTGTAAAGACTGAAAGTGACTTGATTTTCCTAAGCACCCTAACCATAACAGAACTGATATACCGGTAGTTATGATGCCAGAAGTCCTCTAGTGCCATGTCAGAATAAGTTGTCAAATTGTTGATGAACAATCTAACTTCCCTCTTTCTACTGCTAATATCTCTCCCTATACAAACAAGCATTCTGCTAGCATTTCCTCCTGCTCTATTACATTGTCTGCCTATCTTTAAAGGACCACTATAGGCACCCAGACCATTTCAGCTTAATGAAGTGGTCTGGGTGCCTGGTCCATCTAGGATTAACCCTTTCTACTGTAAACATAGCATTTTCACAGAAACTGCTATGTTTACATATATCCAGCCTCTAGTGGCTGTCTCATTGACAGCCGGTAGAGGCGCTTCCATGCTTCTCACTATGATTTTCACAGTGAGAAGATGCCAGCGTCCATAGGAAAGCATTGAGAAATGCTTTCTTATGAGACTGGCTGAATGTGCACGCTGCTCTTGCCGCTCATGCACATTCAGCCGATAACGGGGAAAGGAGGAGGAGAATCCCCAGCGCCGAGGGGGACTCACCCTAGAGCCCCGGCAGGAGGGGGACCCTGAGGGTGAGGGGGACCGAAGAACCCTAAAGAGCCAGGAAAATGAGTATGTTTTCCTGGCACTATAGTGGTCCTTTAAGTCATTTGAAATAAATACCCTCAAGATCCTGTTCTCTCAAGATTTATTGGTGGTGGCTGCAACAGACTTGATAAGGCTTTACATAACTTAATTGAGTGAATTGTCATCTGCATAATTTCCCTCTTCTCCTCTTGGTTAGGTCTTTCTTTTTCCTCGATAGAAGTGGCGATACAAGAATTCTCATCAGCGAACCTATCATAGCGGGAATCACATAACAATAAGGAGGGATTAAAGAAAGAAGAGGAAAAATAAATACAATAAAGAACTAGGGAAAGGGATAAGAGAAAGATGAAAAGGGGGGAAAGAAGGGAAAGGAAAGAAAAGAAGGGAAGGGAAGAAAGGGGGAAAAAAAGAAAAAAGACAAAATGGAAAAGGAAAAAGGGGAAAGGAAACGAAGGGGACTGAAAAAGAAGAGATAAGAAAGAAAAGAAAAAGGAGAGGAGGCCATAAAGATGAGGTTATAACAAATAAAACCTAAACAGGAAGAAAGAGAAAAGGGGAACCGGGGGGGGGGGGGGGGGGGAAGAGTGAGAGGGCGAAAGGGAAAAAAAGGTTTGCTAAAGAAGATGAGATAAGGAAATGAAAAGGGGGGGAAGAAAAAGAAAGGGAGAAAAAAAGGAATAAAGAGACAAGTGGAAAAAGAAAAGACAAAAAAAGAGGATTAGGGGGGCGGGGCCGGACCGTGGAGCTGAAAAGGAAGCCATCTCATGCAGCTCTGGTCCTAAGCCTGAATAAACACTGATTTTCTACCCACAAACTGACTATTAACCCTTCAAAATATATCTGAATAGCGTAACCTGCCAGCATCACAAAGAGACCAACCGGCGGCTGCAGATCTTACAAAAGTGAGGAAGCTGAAAACTCAGGCCTACATGATGGAATAAACCTGAGGTCTATTGCTGTGCCTGGAAGCACTCTGCACATGCTCAGTGAACGAACATGATATGAAAGTGTCTGTCTCTCCTAACGTGCAAGAGGCGACCAGAGAGAACACGCTGCGGCCACGCACCCCCCCAGGACCGGGAAGGTCATCCCGGTCACCTGTTAAATTGTTTAAATTGTTTCCTGTTTTGAAGATGCAAGTTTTCATATACAGGCTTGTGGTTACCAGCCTGCAATTGCGGGATGTTGGATGCAGCTCTGCCAGTATGTACTCAGCCACTAAAGGGGAGACAAGATATACATTGTGGTGCCCCCTACTTGCCTTGTCACGGAACGGATTAAACGACTCCTAACACACTCACCCAGGAGTCTGCCCATAATGGCATAATGGCTACCGGACTGTCTCAGGTCGGACAGGAGTGACCTCCATCTCTAGGAGATCCAGAGCCCTGGAGAATGTTGCTTCCTGTTGCTGCGAGCCCGGCCGGGCTGGTCTGTGGGGGGGCTGCGGTGGACCGGTGGCCTTATTCAGACCCCACCGGGACAGTGGAGTTGCAGAGGCCGACCAGTTAGTGGACTCTAGGAGAGGGGGGTCTCATGGACTGGGGGTACCTCGAGAAGCTCATGGGGGGGCTTTACACGGAGCCGGGTGGATACGTTGGCACCCATGGGTGCCTGATGTTGATGCACTGGGCAGGGCCCCGCAGAGGCTTCATACTACACCTCACATGTGACACACTCAGGCAGGGATAGCTCCCACCTAAAGCAGGAAGTTATTTTTACTTACTTAATTTTATTTCCTTAATTACTTGTTTTTTTTTTTTTTTTTATTTATATAACCTGGCCGCACGTGCTTGGACCAAGATCCCTGGGGTTCACAAGAGGACCTAACCGGGGATCTTCGCGTAGGGCCCTATCCCACAGGCCCCTCCACAATCCCGAGGGCACTCTTCCCATCTTTTTTATTTACCCTTCTCTTATACTATCACATCATGATTACCTGGAGCACTAGAGGGAGTTATACGTGGTACAACTTAATATGGAGTCTGGGCTATGGCTACATAAGCCTAACAGTAGAATGGAGTAGGCCATACGCCATAGTTAATGACACCGTTTTTGCCACAAGTAAATCATAAGAACCCAGGGGCTCCCAGGAGCTGCTTCTTCTTCGCTGCATTCTTCTTCCTGCACGTTAAGGCACAACATTCATAACTGTAGCCCTGTAAATTGATTTGGTTTTTTTGGAATATGCCCTTTATAATTGCAGGAAAACACACAGGAAATAGGATAGAGCAAAGGAAAATGAACAATCAGACATACATAAGCGAAACACTGTAGGCTGACACTCGCCTTTAACCCCTTAAGGACCAAACTTCTGGAATAAAAGGGAATTATGACATGTCCCACACGTCATGTGTCCTTAAGGGGTTAAAGGTTAACCTGAAAACTCACAAAGCTCATACAACTTGGATAGCAGGTGGGCCTGATGCACAGTTGCAACCATGCAATTTTCCTACATACTTCCCCATACCGACTATTAGTTATCTTTATAAGACATGTGCTACTAAGCCTGCTGTACTTATATTAGTATTAATTTAAATACTTAAAGTTAGCACTGATAGACTTACATATATAATATACTCGTTACTCTTGAGTTCATTAAGCACATCTTCATAAAAATGCCCACTTATTTTGTAATATCTGTCGGCAATGTCACAGTATGTCATATTTAACTGCATTACATTCGCACCCTTTATTATAAACACCTGTATACAGATATGACACCTGTAGTACTCTTCATGGATGTGTTGGTTTCCAGACTTGTAACTATATTATTGTTATCACGACTGACTTTACTGCACTGTAATGCTGCAATATTATTGTACAACAGCTTATATTGAAACAAGCCCACTGTTTATGTATGCAAAATGATGTGAATAAAAGCCTATCTTGAATTAAAAAAAAAAGGTTAAAGACAAAATGGTCCTCAAAAAAGATAAAGATAAAACTACTACTTCAGAAAAAAAACAACGGTATTAACATTTTCTACTACCCAAAAACTGAGACCAACAGGAAATCTACCTCCAAAGAGCAACCTGAAGAACTGAATCTCTCATTTGACACAACACAATATCAAGATATACAGATATACCCCTCCACTAAATATAACTCAATAGATATTAGAAGAGTCTCTAAACAAATTATATATTAAAATAAAGCAAGATCTTACAATGTTTAAGCTGGATCTTACCCAGCTAAATAGCAGATTAACAGAGCAAACACAAATAACTCAAACTGCAAGAAGAAAATAATCTATTCTCAACTAATACAATTCTAGAAGAATGTATTGATAAATTGGAGAATACATTAATGACTATAGGAGGTCAATCCATAAGAAACCATATAAAAATAAAATGAATACCTGAGTCAATTACACAAGATCTTCTTGAGCAGTATCTAAGATCCCTTCTTGCATCTTTAATAACATCTCGACAGTTGGATAACCACTCCTTTGAGAGATTCCAACGACTCTATAAGCCACAAAATATTTCCCCTCATCACAGAGACACAACAGTCAAATTTGCTAATGGATATATTAAAAATCTGGTAATGCAATGGGGCGTGGCCGGACCATCACAGCAAGCAGTCACATGTCAGCGGTGCTCCGTATACTAAACGACAAAGAAAGCACGAGACACGGCACATATCGACACCCGCAAGTGCTCCTGACCCGTGCAAAATCATGGGGAAGAATATTAAAAAGCTAAAAACCGGGAGACAGCAGCAGGAAGATTGGGGATCTCTTTCAAGAGAGGCCTACCCCTAAGATTGCGGTCGCTACAGACTCTCACGGCTCATCCTCAGAAGAGGAAACTCTGGATGCCCCTGACACCATACCAGAGGCCAGGGACCCATTTGCGACAACACCCATGGGCAACCTGGGAGTTCCAGCCACAAAAGGGGACATAGTGAACCTTCTGAAAAATGTGCGCTCCTGGTTTCACGCCGATATAGCAATACTGCGAGAAGAGGTGACGGCGGTAACTGACCGGGTAAGAGTCACTGAAGAGGACCTATCCACAGTCATTCAACGCCAAACTGACACAAGCACACAGATCCAGAAACTTGAGGCCTCATGCAAGACACCGCAAGACAGGCTGGACATGCTAGATGACGCACGGCGCCAAAGTAATATAAAAATAAGGGGTATAGCAGAAACAATTGACGACAAAGAGCTCCCCCACTTCCTCCGAAGCCTATTCTCAGCAATCTTGCATCCCAGGCAAGCAAAACATACCCCTCTAGAGGGCTCACAAAATCCACGAGGGCTCCAGCCGCAGCGTCCTGCGATGTTCTACTTCGATTCCAATCATTCCGCGACAAGATGGCGGTTGTAGAAGCACTCAAGACACAGAGCCCCTTCAAATTCGAAGAGATGCAGCTCACCGTTCTTCAGGATCTATGCAAAGCCACACTGGACTGGAGGCGATCAGTCCGTCGGGTGACCCTGACCTTTCAAGAAGCCGGCATCAGATACAGATGGGGGCCGACCCACTCCCTCACAATCACCAAGGGAGACAAAACCTTCCAACTCACCTCGCCCGATGACTCCGGTGCCTTCCTGAACAGCCTGGGTCTCGAGTAGACCACCCATCCCAGCACCCACACTGGAAGCTTGTGGGACATTACGAACATTGTCCCTTTTGTGCCCAGTTCCGCAGCAGGCACAGGCTGAGACTGTCCACATGCCCTCTAAAGGAGAGAACTCCTAGTACTAACTAGTTCAGTATGTTATGCTCCTTGTTGATGCCCTCCCCAATACTAATCCTACTGTTTTAGCCCCTCAGATAGACGAACAGTGCAAAGCGGTTCTCCATACCGTAGGGCCCGAACCCCCACCCCAGGACCCAAGGGATATTGGGTGCTATTAACGCCAACTTAACAGCCCAGGCCGAACCGACCACTACCTCCCATGTACGTATCACTCCATGGCACGACCTACTAAGCCCACTTGCATATTATTTATTAAGCCTTTATTTTTTTTTTACTGCATCACATTTTTCCCTCATCTCTCTACCAAAGAAACACCTTAAATGCCCTGCAAGGCTAGACCACAGCAGACCTCAAAAACTATCAATGTACCGCGAGTATTTAACGTCCAGCGGCCACAGCATCAGTGGACTGGGCAGCACGGAAGGAGTGGCCCACGCTTAGGGTAGATACCCACCTAAGACATAGTCATAGCCCTACTCGCTAAAGACCACGTTAAAATATATTTATATATTATTCCTACTACAGAGCAGCACCCGTGACGTAATGACCCATTATCGCTACACCGTTAATTTGCCCTTCCTAACATCAGTGAACTTGGCGCTGACTGTCACACACCACAGTATTCACTGAAATACAGCTAAGAACAGAAATAGAATAGTTGAATCCTGTTTCCCCTTAAACACCAAATAACGCACATTTTTCTATTTAATGCCATTACAATGTTACTAATTGTTTGTAATCTATCTGCACCAGCTGTTGTGGCAGTGCACATATGGATGTTTAATCTTTGCACAAAAATAAAGAATTAAAAAAAAACAAAAAAAACCTGGTAATGCAAGCTATTCAGAAATCGACCCTCACAGATCCTCAATATAAAGACCTTAAACTGTAAGTCCAGAGGCAAACGTAGCGGTAGACGAACACAAAAGAGAGGGATTAGAAAGACAATGAACACTCCGAACAACCAATCCTGTGGCATTTTTAACTTATCCAACAAAATTTTATCTGCCACCCATATATATTGGTTTTAAATAAAGGCCTAAAATTTGCCCCTACTAATCCTTTTAAGTCTTTCGAAGCATTTTTAGACATAAATAAATTCGTCCACAAAGCCACTCTAAAAATATTTTTTTAATAGTAGAAATACAGAACCTTCACCCTCCCCTAACATACAGGATGGAAAACGGACCATCAATACCACTATAAAAGAGAAATCTAAATTGTATCCTTCCCATTTTAAATCTGTCCCCTTAATTATGCTTGAAAAAACTTGTTTTAAAGGATCTTGAAAAAAATAACAGCAATGAATATGACCCACAGAATCAGGGGCGGACTGACCGGTCGGGCACTTCGGACACGGTCCGAGGGCCCGGCCGGGAGGGGGGCCCACCATCAGGGGGCCCGCCGCCCCTTTAAATGCTGCAGCCGCCTGAGCGCTCTCTTAAGAGCCTCAGGCGGCTGCGGCTTCTCACCTCCCCTCCCCTGTAGCTGTGCGGTCCGCGGTGCCCGGCCGGAGTGATAGGTGTGCACCTTCCTGTCAGTGTGCACCTTCCTGTCAGTCCGGCCGGGTACAGGAAACAGAAACTTCTGTTCCGCGCGGAACAGGAGTTTCTGTTTCCTGTACCTGGCCGGACTGACAGGAAGGTGCACACTCAGTGTGCACCTTCCTATCACTCCGGCCGGGCACCGCGGACCGCACAGCAGCTCGGCCACGCTACAGGGGAGGGGGTAAAAAGAGAGTGGGAGGGGGGGGGGGTTTAAAAAGAGAGTGGGAGGGGGGGGGGGGTTAAAAAGAGAGTGGGGGGTTAAAAAGAGAGTGGGAGGGGGTGTTAAAAAGAGAGTGGGAGGGGGTGTTAAAAAGAGAGTGGGAGGGGGGGTTAAAAAGAGAGTGGGAGGGGGGTAAAGAGAGAGAAAGGGGGTAAAAAAGAGAGAGAAAGGGGGTAAAAATAGAGAGGAGGGGGGTAAGAAGAGGGAGGGGTAAGAAGAGAGGGAGGGGGGTAAGAAGAGAGGGAGGGGGAGTAAGAAGAGAGTGAGGGGGAGTAAGAAGGGAGGGGGAGTAAGAAGATGGGGGGAGTAAAAAAAGGAAGGGGGAGTAAGAAGAGGGGGCGGGAAGAGTAAGAAGAGGGGGGAGTAAGAAGAGAGGGAGGGGGGAGTAAGAAGAGAGGGAGGGGGGAGTAAGAAGAGGGGGGAGGGGGGTAAGAAGAGGGGGGGGTAAGAAGGGGTTAAGAAGAGGGGGAGGGGGAGTAAGAAGAGGGAGGAGTTAGAAGAGGTGGGAGTAAGAAGAGGGGGAGGGGGAGTAAGAAGAGGGGGAGAGTAAGAAGGGGGTAAGAAGAGGGTGGGAGTAAGAAGAGGGGGAGGGGGGAGTAAGAGGTGGGCAATTGCCCCCTCCCTTGTCCGCAGGCACCGTGCGGGCAGCCGGCAGGGGAGGGAGGAAGAGAGGACCCGGGAGCTCAGCCTGCAGCTCCTCTGGGTCCTTCTTGCGCGAGCACAGATCGTTGCCGCGGTTACCACGGCAACGTTACGGCTCTTGCGAGAGTAAACTCTAGCCCTGGAGCTACGGGCTAGAGTTCACTCTCAACACTGTGACCACCAGGGATTCCTGGTGGTCGCAGTGGTGAGAGTGAACTCTAGCCCCATAAACACACTGCCCCCACACACCATACACATTCACACACTGCCCCCCATACACACACACTGCCCCCACACACACCATACACATTTACACACATTGCCTCACACACACACACACACACACACATACACTGCCCACCCATACACACACAGACCCCCATACTAACATTGCCACACACATACACAGCCCATACACATACACAGCCCCCTCATACACACATTGCCCCACACACCCTACACATTCACACACTACACTCACACACACTGAACCTTTCACACACACTGCACCCCTTACACATTGCACCACTGCTCCTATACCCTACTACAGCCTCATATCCCAGCAGACCCCAGGTAAGTTGTCAAACTGTTCTTAAACGGTTTGACTACTTACTCTGGGAGGGGGGCCCGGCCCTCCTGGCACCATAACGACTACACAGAGCAGTAGTGGTTATTGTGCATGGATTATTTCTTTAAATAATCTACAAGTGCCCCAGTAGCCAGCAAGCCAGCCACCCCACAGGCCGGCCAGCCAGCCAGCCAGCCCACAGGCTGGCCAGTAGCCAGCCAGCCCACAGGCCACCAGTTAGGCCAGCAAGCCCACAGCCTGCCAACCGCAGCCAGCAAGCCACAGCCAGCAAGCCCACAGCCTGCCAGTCGCAGCCAGAAAGCCCACAGCCTGCCAGTCGCAGCCAGCAAGCCCACAGCCTGCCAGTCGCAGCCAGCAAGCCCACAGCCTGCCGGCAGTAGCCAGCAAGCCCACAGCCTGCCAGCCGCAGCCAGTAAGCCCACAGCCTTCCAGCAAGCCCACAGACTGCCAGCCAGCAACAGTAATTAAGGTAAGAGGAGCCAACTTGGCCTAGGTATCAGCGAGCTATGTTGTGTTGCTATATTGTGAATAGGAACCAGAGTGTTGGAGACCCCCCTCCAGGCCCCATTAGACTCCATTGTAGTCTCTAATGGGACCTGGAGGAAATTCTTTCTAACACACTCTCTAAAGGACACTGAGATAGCCTCTGCTAGAATGCTCCCCCCCATGGCCCATTAGCCCTCAATTGTAGTCTCTACTGGGGCCTGGAGGCGACTGTTTCCAGCAGGGACACTGAGATGGCCTCTGTTAGAAAGACCCCCTTCCAAGCCTATTAGACTCCATTGTAGTCTCTAATAGGGCCTGGAGGGGATTCTTTCTAACACACTCTCTAAAGGACACTGAGATAGCCTCTGCTAGAAAGACCCCCCTCCATGGCCCATTAGCCCTCAATTGTAGTCTATACTGGGGCCTTGAAGGGATTATTGCACTTTTGTTCCTTGTGTCTAAAGATTGTGTAGGGTGTGGCTGGAGGCGGTGCATGGAGGCGGGACATGGGTGGCGCTTGCTGCGGAGTATAGGTGGGGCCTGTAAGGGGGCCCTTGATTTATTTTGCCCGGGGGCCCTGAGGGTTCTCAGTCCGCCCCTGCACAGAATATCACTTATGCTGAACACAATGCACTTAGACAATTACAAGAAGATAAAGACATAGTGATCAAACCTGCTGATAAAGGTGGAGGTATCATAATGTTATCCAGGACCATGTACATAACCGAAGCCCATAGACAATTGAAAGATATTGAGACATATGGAGTAATATCTTCTGACCCAACCTTAACAATACAAAGTAACTTTACTTAATTCTTTAAAAAAAAGCTTAGATGTTGTTTTTTTTTAAATAAACAACAATTCAACTATCTTAATGTGAAACTCCTAAAAATGTCTGTGATATATTTTTTTTTGCCAAAAATACATAAGGGGGGGGCGGGGCCTGACAGCCAAGATGGGCGGCTGTGTTTTCTGAGGGCTTCAACACCGGAGAGCAAATCACACTGATTTTACTGATCTGAGGAACGGGATGATACCTGCCCGGATCCGATCCGCAACACAACGTCAAGAGCCGGCCATGCGGCCTAACATGGAGCGAAGCATGCCTTATGGGGGAGACGGCCGCTCTCCCAGCGAGGGACAAGCTCACAAGCGTGAACCGATAGCAGCCCTGCTGCCCCCCCCTCCCCTGGACCGGTGGGGGAAATCCCAGTCCTCGCGGGGGACAAAGAACTCCGTGAATTAGCCTGAAATCCTGCAGACTCACAGTGCCCCTGGGACTACCACTACAAAGGCACTTACCAGCCCCAGGGGGAGCGTGATGACATCGGCCGTCCACAACACAGTACAAGCCGACTACACGGCAAGGCTGGATGCACTCTTTGAAGCATTTTGGCTTAAATTGGAAAAGCGCTTGCAGCCACGCGCCGAAGCTCAACATGGCGTCCGACCAGCTACACCACCACGAGGGGGACATAAAATGGCCGCTGCGCGACATTGTCTGTGCACGCGAGGTCGACGATACCACTCCATCCCACACAAAGCACCGCGAACCCAAATGACTGCCCGGAGCAAAAAACCTACTTCTGGGCTACAAGCCACACAGGATAGATATCCGACCCAATGTCCACACACCCGGAAGGGCTTCAGGAAAACTGAGCCCCAGAGGGCCCACAGTCCCACCGCATATGACACAGGGACCCGAGGACACAGGGAAGTGACCCTCATGATAGCCCGGGCTGGAGGCTCAGAGCAGATCCGAAACAGCCGCAGCAGCCTCTCCAACCACCCACCGGGACAAAATCAGCCACAGAACCGCGGATCGGAAGGAAGTAACCGAGCAGTGATGCCCTCAACCTGGCCCGCAAATGGGGTGGGCTGAGCGATGCTAGATGCCACAGAGGCAGAGCATGGAGACAGCCTGTGCATTTACAGACCCAGACTCTTGACACCCTAATGACAAGGATCTTTCCAGAAGCAGGAGCTTCATCAAAACATATCCAGTCATCTAGTGGAGGCTCCCTCACAGGCCTGGGGCCAGAGAGGCACCATACACAAGCACAAAACTGCTGCCTATTGGCCGAGTCTCCCTTACTGCATGACAGCTCTACACTCCAAACAGCCCGACCCTGAGAATGGGGCAATTAGCCTCTATGATCAGTCTGCACCATCAGCTTGCCGATCACCGGAGTTGGCTGAGCGAGTATTGTATACTGTGTGCTTACATATGCCATGAGTCCCCTATGAGCTTAATAACCATGTGCCCTACTTAACATGTTTACTACAGGTTCAGTATAATATAACCCAGAGGTATAAATGTCTCTCAAATCCAAATAGGTACTGCTACCTTTTGCTTTTTACTCGCATAGCATAACACTTACTTACATCTTGTCCAGCTAGCAAGACAGGGGGCACTTAAATGCTCTTTCTATAGCCATAACTCGATGCCAAATGTTATCAGTTGTTACTTGTTTAAATGTTTTACTATATTCTTATTTCTATTGTATTTTTATTTTCCTCACCGTACATGTCTAGTTTTGACTCCAGCATGGCAACACATGACTTAACTCTCCTATGACCCGAACACTCTCTCCACCGGGTTCCGGTGCTTGTAACGCAGCTACAATGCCTCACATATTTTCACACTTGATTTTTGTTTTCACTCCTGATTTTTACTCTTACTTTATTTTGTTTTGCACACTTAGGGCTTAGCATGTTCCCCTTATACGCTACTAAATGCTTCGGACGGCAGCGACTTGTATTCCTCCACGTAGACTGTTATGACACGCAAATAGTCTTTACCAGCATAACCTGCCCTCAACAAGGCATACTCATAGACTAGATAAAAAATCTGCATTTTATTTAACAGCAATAGGATACCACTACCAGCATGTTTAAACAAACATAACTAATCTAGCGAAACTCGACTTAATTACTGTGATTTCTATGTGCATGACTCATCTAATAATGTTTTTTGATGCCATACTATTGTTATCATATGCCTACATATTTGTTTGCACCAGCTGTTGTGGCAGTGCAAATATGCTTGTTCACGCTATGCACGAATAAAAATAAAGAATTGAAAAAAAAAAAAAATACATAAAAATGAGAATAATCCCCCAGGCCGACCAATTGTGTCAGGAATTGGCTCTCTTTTATCTAACCTATCTGAATACATTGACATACACCTCCAACCTTCTGTAAAACTAATGAAATCTTACTTCAAAGATTCTATGATCCTATTACGCTTTTTAAATAATTTTAACTGGTAACCCAATTTTATCCTAGTCACATGTGATGTATAATCCCTTTACACAATTTTTCCCCATCACATAGGCTGTCAGGTAGTAAAAAATATTTTAATGAATGAAAATAGAACCCCACAAATCCAAATTGATTTTATATTAGAAGGCATTAATATAATTTTAAATAATAAGTATTTCTGGTTTCTGGATACGTTTTACCTCCAAAAGAAAGGGACAGCTATGGGGACCAGGTTCGCCCCAAGCTATGCCAACTTATTTATGGCCGACTGGGAGTCTGTTGCCATATGGGGAGGGCATGCTTGGCAGGCGAACCTGGTCACCTACTTCAGATATATTGACGATCTGTTTTTTATTTGGGAGGGTACAGAAGATGATCTTATTTCTTTTATCGATTATCTAAATGACAACAATAGGGGAATTATTTTATCTCACAAATTTAGTAAAACATCTATTAATTTTTTAGATCTTAATATTTGTATTCAAAATAACCAAATCCACACAAAAACATTTTTCAAAAAAGTATGTCAATATCGTAATAGAAAAATCTAGCTGTCACTACAAACCGTGGTTAGAAAGTGCCCCGAAGAGTCAATTTCTACATTTATGTAGAAATTGCTCCCAGCTACAAGATTATGAAAAACAAGCTGAACTTTTAAAAGACAAATTCATTGAAAAAAACTATTCACCCAGTGATCTCAATAGCACTATAGAAATTATCAAGACAAAAGAGAGAACCAATTTATTAACATACAAAACAAAAGCAAATACTAACAATATATCCTTACCTGTTATTTTTAATTTTAATAACAAAAGTGACCACCTGAAAAAAATAATCAATAAACACTGGCATATTTTAAAACAAGATTATATATTGAACAACGTTATACCAGACAGACCCAATATTGTTTTTAGAGGGGCCCCAAATTTTTAGTTTATTTTAACCAAAAATGTTACTAAAAAAGACAAATCCAATGTCACCACTTCCTCCTTCTTCCCAAACGCCAGTGGTTTCCACAAATGCAAGAGATGTATTGTATGCAAATATACCGACCCATGCATCCCAACAAAAACTACCTAATCTAAATCAAACATAACAAATAAAATGTACCCTATTAAAGATTTTATAAGTTGCAACAGTAAAAATTTAATATACCGGGGCGGAGCCGAACCAGCAAGCAGGGAAGACGTGCTCTGCAAGAGCTCCTGCTCAGAAGGCACAAAAACAGCAACTAGGGGGCGGGGCCTGACCGCCGAGCCGGATGGACGCGGGGCACCTCGGCTCCCCGGGGAATCCCTGTAAATCGCCCCCAAAACACCCCATCTCGACCTGAAAAACCTGCAGCAAGGCAAGGGGACTTGAGCAATAACCCTCGGGGCGGCCAGTGACTCTCGTCCTGCGGCGACGCCGACTGAGAGGCGAGCGGGATTGCAGCCTGCCGTGAGGCCCTGGCGGGGGAAGCGGCCGATCCCCTGCACTTGGTCCGGCGGGACCTCTCGCTTGCCTGCAGAGGGCCCCGTTCTCCCCCCCTGTGGGCCGGGGGGGTTATCCCGGACCCCACCGGGGAAGTTAAGATCACCATCACCCATGACACCTGAACAGGGGGAAAAGTCTAACCAGAGACCGCATGGCAGCAACCAAGATGGCCGCCGCGCCTACTACAAGCCACAACACCAGAGCAACGGCGCTGATAAATACACAGCGTACTGAAAGCGGCCAACTGGCAACAGAGACCATCGGATAACCTTGAAAGGTACATACTCACCACGCCGGCGTAGCTAATTTCCACAGCAGCCGAAACAACACCCACCACTGTCACCGGCGGGTCTGTGGGGACTATAATCGGAATCTGACTCTAACGCAATTTAGCAGAGCTATGGACACGGGGCACAAGCGCTACTCCCAACCCAAAGCTGGTACCAGCGATCACACTCCTGGCCGGCAAGTACCTAAGCATTTCACAGCGGGAAACTCAAGGAACTTGATCACAACCAGGAAGCCAGCTGACCAAACACAGCTGCAGGAATGACCAAGCGACTGCCAACCCCATGCACTTAAAACTACAACAGATCACTGTGTAATCTTTACATATACCACATATAGTTTACAACAGTAGATTTTATCTATGCAGTCCCTCACAGAAAGTACTTAACATGATTACGCTTCCAGATGTACCCAACTTGACAAGCCCGGTTCTTCGCTGTCCCCTGGTGGTTAAACCTCATCAATATGTAGAAAGCTGTAACTGATGTTATTTTGCATAGCCTGTACTTCAACTTACTTAGACCATACTAATTTCTAGCTCTATGTTAATAGCGAGCATGTAATCCCTTTCAGATCGTTTAACCTATGTTTAATGGTTTACAGCGAAAACCTACTTAGCTAAGCTGGAAACAGATAATGCTTTACTTCCAATTGTTATGCTTGAACGTCATGCCATCTAATAACAAAAATGATGGTCTAAGCTTGTTAATATAATATAACATGTGTATATTATCTCTAAGCAGCCTGTATTACCAGTAATAATTAATCTAACGCAAGACCAAGCTTGAATTTTTTACTCTTTAGATTAAAATCGCATCTCTTATTCTGACGCAACTGTTATAACTCTGATATTAACAAAAAAAAATGTGCAGTCAAATCGTATGCCATGTCAACTTCATTGTACCTAAGTGGCCTGCTAATGCTATCGTGGCATCGCAAGGCAAATGTTAACTGTATAAACATGCACAAGAAAAATAAAGAATTAAAAAAAAAAAAAAAAACGGCAACTAAATCGGGCTGAAGTGCCTATAACCTCCGGCAAACTGCCCACTGGACAGGGAAGATCAGCCCAAACCCAGCAATACCGAATTTGCCACCCGGGGTAACCGGGCACCGCAACAGCAGCATGGGGCCTACTGCAAGAGTCGGCGAAGAAAGATGGCCGCTTTCCTGCCAGCAGCACACAGCCATACACAAGCCTGGAACACTCCCCCCCTTCCCCTATGGACCGGTGGGGGACATCCGGTCCCCGCACGATGGAGGACCTCGCACCCGGCACCCTCCGACTACGCCAGCAACCTCACCAAGCAAAGCGGTTGTGGGGGCCCACATTATGGCGGACACACGAGATTCAGCCCCACGAAAAGCACACAAGCCTGCCTGGTCAGAAACTATACACTGGGCCCCACCTGGAGAGCTGGCTCATGCACGACCAAGGGGGCAAACTGAAAGCACAGGCCTGCAGAACAGCAGCCATTCCAACATGGAGGAGGAAGCATGGCTTCCATACTCCAGGGACATACTCACATGGCTGGACAGGCACTTCCAAAAGTTCTGGCAGCGACTTGAACATGCACTCTGTCCACCTGCACCACCACAGCGGCGGACGAGCGGTCCTACCTTCCCACCAGCGAACACCTACTGCTTACTGCGGAGACCAACTCCCAAGCTTACAGCACCAGAGCGGGAAAAATTCCTATATGGCAGCGGCCCCAGCAGCGCTCCCCACTTAGGCGTAAAGTGACGACACGGAAGCAACCCAGGGGAACCTGCACAAGGTCACAGTAGCAAGGTAACAGTCGCAAAAGCCCCCTACATCCAGCTACCGCTTGGGTCAAACCAGACGGCCACGAAAGGCACAGGGTTCCTCCTCAGGCTGGACACTGGCAATGCCACGGAAAAACCGGCAGACACCACCTGGAGCAGTAATGGGCTGTGACCCACTAGCTGACCCCCGCTACTACGGAACTGCGGACCTGACACAGAGAATGTGGGCCTGGTGGGCCCCCCACATACTGCTTACTGGACTCTGGCACTCATATCTTTGCAGTCTCCTGTTGCAGGGCATCCGATAAGCACCCTACAGAGACACTCCCAGCCCGTAAATGGCACTAGCGGTAAACACACCATAGGGTGTCCTATTGACATCTAAGGGCACATTTTTTATTTTTTTTTATTTATTTTCTTTCAGAAACGTTGCTTTACATTACACTGTTTATTTTGACTGCAATACCAATATTATATTGTCTCTAGCATAGGCCTGCTTGTCATTTCTGCCAATATGCTTAACCCATATAAACCTACGATAACGCTCCACCCTTTAACCCTGGAAGGCCAGACCATGTAGCATAGCCTGCCTGCCTGCCAGACAAATGTAGCCTGATTTAAAATGCCCCTAGGTCGTTGTGACACGTATTCCATGCCTCTATATAGTGCATAATATGCCTGACATCTCACCCTACCACCAATGTCACACCACAGGCACTACTACACTGCTCATCAGTACACACAGCATGCATCACATACCACATCATGGCATTTCCTATGTGCTGTACAAACCGCGCAAAACCATGCATTATCACACTGCCTAACTCGCTGTGTCAAACCTGTCACAAAATCCATTCCTGAACGGACGCACTATGTCTCCAGCGAGATAACTCATACCTAGGCAACCAAGTGCTCACTCAATGGATTAATATACAGACTGGTATAAGCCTGTTTAACCATTAGCGTGTACTCGATTTGTATAGACCTGTCTGAATCATACCAAGTAGACAAAGCGGATTATCAAACTTATGTCCAACTTTTAATATGTTTAACTACCCTAGCATGTTATATTATATAAGCAATGATTATTATCCTGTTTTTTAAATGATTATACAAAAAATGTGCCGTTCAAACTGCCAAACTTTTGAAATGTCTTGAAAAATGCTTGTAGACGCTGATGTGGCTCTATACGATTATTTATCTTATTGATTGTAGGTGTATATATATTTGTATGTATGTATGTATATATTTATATATATGGATATGTATGTGTAGCGTGGTACATATACCTAATATCCTAAAATGCATACTGTCCAATATTTTTATACTATATATATATGGTTTATTATGTACACTCTATAATCTAATTTGCACAGCTAAAACACTATACTATTACTCCCTTTTTTTTCCCCTAAATCATTTATATTACTTTATGGCCGCGGCTATATGCCGCCAACCACAATATGTCACCATCCCTTATGAGTATATGCGGCCAGAGGTTGCCATCACAATATGGCGTACTTCCATATACTCCCCAGCTTGTGCGGCCGGCACCTAAGATACTTTTCTACCTCCCTCACAGCCGACACATATTTGACTGTAAGGGATTACTGCTGATCTCCCTATCCGCGGATGTACACCACGCCAACCTCTATGTGGCAGCATAAAGTCATTTAATGCCCGTTTTAAACAACAATTATAGTTATATTACACTGTATTCTCCTATCCATCTTATTTTATAATTGTTATTGATGTTTGATACCACTTTTTAATCAGATTTTTCTTTTGGCTAATTGATTTTTTAGGCGCTTGTTTTAAACAGCAATTATATTTATATTACACTGTATTCTCCTATCCATCTTATTTTATAATTGTTATTGATGTTTGATACCACTTTCTAATCTGATTTTTCTATTGGCTAATTGATTTTTTAGGCAAACATTTTAATCTGTTTGTATCCCTATATAAACTATGTTTGCCAGACTGTCATTTTTATCCCATTTGAAGAAGCCACATTTTGGTGAAATGCGTTATGGTTTAAATTGTGTATTTTAGCAATAAAAGTCTTTTTTGGTTACCTAAGTTGTACCAACTTTTCTTTTATTGTAAACATTTTTTATATACACTTTATGTTTTTTATACCTAATTTTATTTTACATGGCAACCCAAAGAAAATCCGAGGTGGGGGTCATTCCAGCAACGCTTTATAAATAGAGCAGTAATTCCTGCTCTATATTTGTGGGTATAATTTTTTTAAATTCTTTCTTTTTCTTGTGCACATGAAATAACAAACAGCCTTGGTTCGCCACAACAGCGTAACAAGGTATATATGATGTCCATTTGCATTACATATTGTGACATATATTATTCAGGCACATTTTTAACATTTTCAAAGAGAAAAGGGTAACAGAAAGGGTTACAAAATTCAAAAAAAGGTGGAAGGGGGGGGGAAGGGGGGGAGAGGGGCGATTTGACCAGTTATTTTCCTCCTCGTGCGTATTAAACTATTTTATACATAACATCTCATATGGTCAGTTTACAAGTGTTAAACATCACACCACGTTAGTATAAAGCTCCCGTGAGCTTTGATTCAATATGTCATGTTAGAACCCCGGGGTGTCTTAAGAATTGTGCGGTATACCCTTATAATGTTCGTGTGCAATGCTTTGTTGAGCTCGCATCTCACACTCTAAAGGGGTCTAGTCGTCTAGTATGGGGAGCCAGGGTTTCCATATCAGTTCCGTCTGTGTTTTTTGTGTATAAGATTCCGAGGCGAATACCTCGTGTTTATAGAATTGGTGTATGGTGCTCATCAGTTCTCTGCGTGATGGGCATTTAGTGCTTTTCCAATTTTTGGCCACTAGGTGCCTTGCAGCTAATATGGTAAGGGAGGCAATTTTTTTTGCTTCCTTCTTCCAGTGTGCCGGGAATAGCAGCAGGAGGGTTAGTGAGGGGGTCAGAGGCGTTGTGTAATAAAGTGTTTTTTGTAGGAATTGTTGAACTAGTGACCATAAAGGTTTAATCTCATCACAGCTCCACCATATATGAGTCATGGTGCCTTCTCTCGCCCCGCACCTCCAGCACTCCGGGGTCACGGTGGGGTATATTTGATGGAGTCTCTGTGGAGTAAGGTACCATCTGTAAATTACCTTTTTGTGGGCCTCCGAATGGGAAGAGCAGGGCGTGAGGCCTTGGAGGGCATTGAGCGCTAGAAGCCATTGTTCTGCTGTGAGATTGGGTAGCCCCTCTTTTTCCCATTGTGTTACATATTTGAAAGAATGGGGTGGTATTTCCCCCATTATCGTTTTATAGCAGAGTGATAGCGATTTGGGTCTAGTCGGTGCCGAGTGGCAGCGGGAGATAATATTTAGTATATGGGTCGCCTGTTGCGGTGCGAGTTTGGGTTGTGTTGTCACCTTAGTTTGAATAATGCTTTTCAATTGTAGGTATTGAAAGATAAGAGAGTTAGGTAATTAATATTTTGCCTGTAGGTCTGGGAATGCTGTGATTTCTTTTTGTTGGCATAGGTCTTTGATGCGGTGAATACCGTGTGCAGACCAAGCTTTTAGTGATAACCATGGTGTAAGCCTTTCTAGCGCCTCTATTGGGGCTTGTGTGCTAAATTTTCCTTTCTCAGCTATGTTGGCAAGTAGTCTGTCCCAAAATGTAAGCGTTAACATGGTGGTGGGATATAACGTCATCTTGGGAGATCTGTACAGTTTCGGGGACCACATTATATGAAGCATG
Organism: Pelobates fuscus; assembly: GCF_036172605.1. Taxonomy (NCBI): domain Eukaryota; kingdom Metazoa; phylum Chordata; class Amphibia; order Anura; family Pelobatidae; genus Pelobates; species Pelobates fuscus. The sequence continues at coordinate 252,088,436 of NC_086320.1, forward strand.
GAGTGTGGGCGTGTTTTGTCACATTCCATGTCCACCCATTGGAGTGTGTGTCTGGGGGCGTGGAGGCGAATGGCAGCTTCGAGGTTGGCGGCTTCATAGTAGGCGGCTAGTTTTGGGACACCCAGACCCCCTGATTGTTGTGTTTGTTGGAGTAGGGAGATAGGCAACCGTGGTCGTGCTTTGTTCCAGATAAATCTGGTTAAGGCAGATTGGAGGTTTTTGAGGAGCCGGGGTTCGATATGTATTGGCAACATTCGGAAGATGTATAAAATTTTGGGTAGTAGTGTCATTTTGATGGAATGGATGCGGCCTAGCTACGATAGGTGGAGACGTTTCCAGGTCTGAAAGTGGGATGTACATAGATGTTGCAGTGGGCCGTAGTTTAGGGCTACTGTTTTGTGGGTATGAAGCGCTAGTTTTACTCCCAGGTATGTAATGTATGTCTGTCTCCAGTCAAATAGGAAGGTTTGGCGGAGAGTATTAACTCGCTGTGTGGTTAAGTGTAATGGAAGTGCTTGTGTTTTAGATTTGTTAAGCTTATAGTGTGAGATTTTACCATAATCTTGTAGAAGGCTTATAATGCGTGGTAGGGACGTCTCTGGATTGCTAATGGTGATTAGAATATCATCGGCAAACATCGATAATCGATAGTCGGTATTTCCTATAGGTATTCCTGTGATAAGTGGATCGTGTCTAATCTTGTGGGCTAGGGGTTCTAGGGCAAGTATAAAGAGGAGCGGAGAGAGAGGGCAGCCCTGTCTAGTGCCATTGGTAAGGCTAATAGGGGACGAAATGAATCCTGATTGGTACACTTGGGCTGTGGGGTTATTATAAAGTGTCATGAGGGGCGTGGTTTGGGTGCCGACCAAGATGGACGCGTGAGAGAAGAGCTCCGCTCCACTATCCCTCATAACAGCTCTTAAAAGCGCTTACTAAGGCTAAATGGGTCGCACGAAGCGACCAGACAACCCCCAGACTCCAAGGAAACAAATTCAAAGACCCCTGGACAGTTTTCTGCACCCGCATCCTACCGCGAGCGGGGAGTCGAGCAGCCCCAAGATGGCGTCGCCGTTCACGGCGGACCCTGGCACTGCTCCCTTCGAGAGGATCGAGGAGAAGCTGCAGAGCCTAACAGCCGCAATGGTCACTAAAACCGACCTGCAAACCCTTACCACATCCATCCAAGAGGCGGTCCGGGCAGAACTGGCGGGGCTCCGCGCAGAGGTAACCGCACATACAGGCCGCATTACCGCCATGGAGGAGTCTGCTGCGGCCTTCACAACGCGCCTCCAAACTACGGACACGGCGGTGACACGCCAGGGAGGGATGCTCCTGTCCATGAGGAGGCACCTGGAGGATGTAGATAACAGGGGCAGAAGGCGTAATATCCGAGTCCGTGGCGTGCCGGAATCGGAGGGCTCTGAGAACGTGGTGGAGGTACTAACGGAGTTATTCTACTCTATACTCCAGACACCCACACCGCAAGTGATTGAATTCGAACGAGCCCATAGAACACTACGACCGCGTACTGTGGAGGACGGCCCGAGAGACATTCTTTGCTGCCTACATTCCTTCCCAACGAAAGATGCCATCATGCAAAAGGCACGGGACCGACAGTCATGGCCCTACAGGGGGACACAGGTGTCGCTATTTAATGACTTGTCCCCGTTCACCCTGGAGGCACGCCGCGCACTCCGCCCGGTCACTAATGCCCTCAGAGACCGCCACATCACATATAAATGGGGATTCCCGTTCGCCCTCATGGCACGACAAGGTAACCACTGGGTGTCCCTCAGGGGGCCAGAAGACGTACCGGGATTCCTGGAAGAGCTCGGCCTTCCCCAGCTGCCAGTACCGAATTGGATATTGGGCCCTCCAAACCTCCCTCCGAGACCTCAAAGAGGGAGCAGACGCAGAGAAGCAAGATCCCCGCCAAGTGAGTTTGCCAGGCGGCGCAGAAACCCATCTTGTCATGAAGAATAAGTACTCTACCCGATGATGGCTACCAAGGATCATCCTGGATATCCTCGTTTGCCCCGGCCTGCTCCTCGATCATTGTCACCTCAACGCCATTGCAGTTCCAGCTTGCCCTGAAGGTACTTCGTTGCCCTGCCTTGGGATGATTGTTGCCTGAGCTCCATACCCCGACGAATGAGACGGAACACTCACAGCTGACATCTTCAGGTACATTGGGGTTATCTTTTTCTGTGCGGGGACCCCTCCGGGACTGTAGACTCATGGCACTATGTCGGATTCGGTGCCGCTCCCCCGGCATTACCCTCCCCGCCACCTGACTCCGCTACTACCAGAGCTCTGGAATTATATGTGAGGTGGGGGATATCGGGTTGGGGACTCTGGGGCTTTGGGGCCAGTCTCCAAGTTGCCTGCCGATGCAAGGCTTTGGACGTCAGCTCAGAATGCATTGCAGCAGAACACGTGCATATGCAATCTCACAGTTAACTATATGGACCATATATTGATTGACATGTGTGTACGCACTGTTTCCCATTTATATGCTACCCGATTCTGTCACCGTTGCATTGCTGTTAGGTATTAGGAACGGGGTTTTCGGAATTCCGCCCTTGCCATACATACCACACACTGCAATGAACGGTAGCTAGTTGTAACTGAGCTTTAATGGTACACGGCAAGACATATACACCTCAGACCTCTATGAGCCTCCCCGGGGATTGATGTCCACTCGTAACTACAGGGAAACCCCATGTACACTCTGCCCACTTCATGACCTCAATGTATACGACAACTCACAGGCACTCTCACTGTCGGGTGGGTGGGGGAGACAATGACCCTGATCTCGAGGTCTACACGTAACCACACTCTCAGGGGGGGAAGACGGCCTCATACCTAGGGAGCGAGGGCCGTATATGCACTGCGAGGCTGACATGGCTCGGAGGGGCGCAGGGACACGGGGAGAAGTGACGCAGGAATTCAGTGGGTAACGCATGGCATATGGGGACCTGATCCAGGCCACAGGGGTAGTCTTTTCATCTATACTATTCCATGTTTGATACTTAGTACTTCATGTTTCCTATCCTGTATTTCATATTTTACGTAAAGAGTTGACATGTCTGGTTATGAAACAAAACTGTGTTGTTGAAAGTTAATATAATATTGCATATAATGTATGTACACGTTTGACACATGTGACCATTTGCACACGACGCATAAGTAAGCCCAACACTCAAAATAGATAGGAGGGAGGAGACGGGTGATCTCAAATTCCATACATATCTAACACCCTCTGTTATCTCCTCTGACACTACTCCTGGTGTGGTGCGGACCCTACATCACGCTACCCACACCTTTACTAGTGCTCAGGCTTCACAGCCAGGCCGTAGGCTTTCCCGGCCGCTGGGCAGGTCCCCGGTCCGGTGCTTATCGGCGCTGGTTGCAGCACTTGTTCCTCCCCCCCCCACCTCATCCCCCCTCCCCCCCACCTCATCCCCCCCCCTCATCCCCCCCCCGCCCCCCAGGGAAGGGACCTAATTTCCGTTAATTCACCTAGACCCAGAACGCACCCGAACACTGAAGACGACCACTGTTAGTAACTGGTACCTTCCCAATCACACCCGTTACACATAGTGACTGACTCTTTCCCAGCCGCCTCGAACTCCTGAGGTGCCCCCCCCCCCCCCCCTGGTACCTCGCAGGCTAACCCATCTCTCCCCTATCTCCCTTCCCCTTCTTCCATTTCCTGTCACGGATCTGTATAGTGGGCCCTGGTCCTGACTGACGCTCGCACCGCATAGATCGCGATTTGGCTTAAATGCCCCGGAACGCAGGTCGCATTTACTTAGAGCACTGAAGAAACAACAGGTTTCGATTGCCATGCTCCAGGAAACCCACTTCAGGGAAGGCTCAGCGCCCAGACTGCACAATAGGCATTACCCTGACACCTACTTCTGCAACCACCCATCGGCCCACAGGGCAGGAGTGGCTATTATCGTGGCGGCCGAGCTGTCGTTCCGGGAACTAGAACGAGAAACTGACCCACAAGGGCGATACCTCTTCTTAAAGGGCGTTATAACCGACAAAATTTACACGTTGGCAACGATATACGCCCCCAATAAGAAACAGGCCCCCTTTTTACGTAATGTCTTACACAAACTGGAAAATTTTACGTACGGGATCCTTCTGGTAGGAGGCGATTTTAACGCTCCTTTGGATCCGACACTAGACTCCTCATCAGGGCATAGCTGCCTGTCACAACGCCACATTAAAAACATCCGAGACTCTCTGGGCTCTATGAGGCTAGTCGACTGTTGGAGAACCCTAAATCCCACGGCTAAGGACTATACGTATTACTCAGCCTTACACGACCGATACTCCCGCATTGATTTCCTCCTTATTACACAGGAAGGCTTATCTAGGTTACGTAAGGCCGACATTGAGCCAGCTGCATGGTCAGACCATAGCTCAGTTATAATGGAATTAGAATCTCCTCTATTCCGACCATCTAGGTGGACATGGCGACTTAACGAAACTCTCCTATCGGACCCGGGAACCAGAACACAAATCACTCAAGAGCTGGAACAATGTTTCAGGGACAATGATACTCCCGGGATGTCCCCCATCACTATCTGGGAGGCCCATAAAAGTGTCATCCGAGGAGTACTCATACGCACTGCCACGATCAAGAGACGAGAAGCGATGCGGGAAATGACCGACCTCTACCAATCTATAGCGCACCTAGAACGCCAGCATAAAAGAACCCATCTTAACGCAGTATATGGCGAATTGATGGAAAAAAGAAGGAACCTTAGAGACCTCATCCTGAAAAGACACCTCAGGACGGTGCGGCGCTCAAAAGGCTTCTACTACGCCCACGCGAATAAAGGGGGCAAATACCTGGCGAGAATTCTCAAGGGCCCCTCGCCTCACAGACAGATACACAAAATACGGCTCGCGACAGGAGAAGTGTCGCCCATTCCACAAAAAATCGCGGAGGAATTTAGGATATACTACCAAAACCTGTACAACCTGCCTTCACCAGTAGACAGAGAGTCTCCGACACGACAGTCTACGCGGATCCAGGAATACCTACGTGGCACCATCGCGAACACAATTACCCGGGACGAGGCCTTGATACTGGACTCCCCGGTTAGCACTGAAGAACTCACGGCAGCTCTTAAATCCTCCAAATCCGGCAAGGCCCCGGGACCGGATGGCTTTTCGGTCGGGTATTACAAAAAGTTCTCCAATACCCTGATTCCCTGGCTGACCAAGGCAATTAACGATGTTGGGGAAGGGGGAAACTTTGGACTGGAATCTCTGGCAGCCACCATCACGGTACTATTAAAACCAGGGAAAGACCCGCTGGCCAGCGCTAGTTACCGCCCGATCTCACTGCTCAATGTGGACGCTAAACTATTTACCAAGGTTCTGGCTACTAGATTGAAACAACTCCTTCCAGAATTGATACACGTTGACCAAACCGGTTTTATCCCGGGCAGGGAAGCTAGAGATAGCACTCTCCGACTCTTCTCCATTCAGCACCACGTCAGGCGAACAAAAACCCCCCTAATGCTGTTATCGACGGACGCTGAAAAAGAGTTTGATCGCATTAATTGGAACTATATGATAGCAACTCTTCAACAGATGGGCTGCGGGCAACGGTTACTCACCTGGATAGCGGCACTGTATAGCAAACCCAGGGCCACGATCAGAGTTAACGGAGCCACGACAACCGACTTCGCAATCAATAACGGCACCCATCAGGGATGCCCGTTATCGCCCCTGCTGTTCGCAATAACGCTGGAACCGCTACTTCAGTCGATTTGCTTGAACCCCGACATCCAGGGATACGAATGGAAGGAGAAATGTCATAAGGTAGCGGCGTATGCGGACGATCTGCTTTTCTTCGTACGCAACCCCAGAACCACCCTACCTTGTCTCCTCTCTGAAATTGAAAAATACGGGAAACTATCAGGGTTCAAGCTCAATCTTGCGAAATGCGAAGCCTTGAATCTCACATTACCCTCCTCAGACTACAATTCGCTGAAACCACACTTCACGTTCCGATGGTGTCATGACAAAATGAAGTACCTCGGCATCTGGATACCCACTGACCCGTCGGACATATACAGGTTCAACTTTCAACCCATGTCACAAAAGATAGTCGCTGACCTGACCAAATGGTCACATCCACACATCTCCTGGCATGGTCGTATTGCAGTTCTGAAAATGAACATACTCCCGAGACTCCTCTACCTAATGCAGACCATCCCAGTTGCTCTACCAACAACCTTCTTCTCTCCCCTGAAATCGGCAGTTATCAGATACGTGTGGCGAGGCGAAAGATCCAGGCTGCGGTATGATATACTTACCCGACCCAGACAGCGAGGAGGCCTAGCACTGCCGGACTTCAAGAAGTACTACCAAGCCACAGTACTACAACGTATCCTGGACTGGCACGTGATAGCTACATGGAAACAATGGGTAGAGCTGGACAGAGGCCTTATAGGCCCTACGATTGAGGCTAAGATCTGGGGAGGCGATGGGCACACTGTCTCACAACTCCGAGAAGAAGGGACAGTCCTGCAGACGATCCAGGGATGGAGGACCATGAGAGGCCAAACTCACATCTCTCCCGCTCCTAGCCCGATGACCCCTTTGACGTATAACAAATCGGTGGGTGGTGGGCTCCCACCCAGCGCATGGCCTATCACAACCAATGGAACATATATCCCAATATACAGAGTACTAGGGGCTGGGAAACTTCGCACTCTGGACTCGCTGCTGGAAGGTGAACCTAAGACCCCCATCGCCGTCTTGAGATATATACAACTGACTGTAGCGGACTGGACCCTGCACCAGAGTCTGCCCCAGTTTCCTGGAGGGGACTGCTTGCTCGCCTCCTGCCCTGTGATTATGGTCCCTGGGAGATATGGCCCTTCAAGTACAATATTTGGGCATAATGGATTATGTATGACCTTACTGGCCATTTAAGAACCATCTGGGGACATACTGTGGAATTACTGGGTGACCACCATTTCATGTATTAGAGGCACATGGTGAGAACAATGGATGAAGCACATGGTGAGAACAATGGATGGCGGACATTTTAACTCACAGACATTGTTGTGACTTTTCTACACTGTGCCATCTCGCCGGTATTTGGCACACAAAGACATCTTCCAAACTACTGAATGAATCTGGGTGAATTTTGGATATGCGGTTCACCCAGATCCCCTGGTTCTGAGGATATACTTTATATGGGGTTATTGCATGTTTTGGGGTCCCTGTGATATTTTTTATAAACTGTATTCCTCTGCCTGTGATAATGAGATTACCCATTGTGTTCAGTAATCCTGTGCTGCAAGATGGTACCGATGTACTCCTTTTATACTGCTTAGCGCTCCTCTTTAAAGGGGTAGTACAGACACCAAAAATACAGTGAATCATCTGAAAGACCATCTTCCAATACTGGATCATATGGATTGTTTACCTTATGCCAGATGTCTGTGTTTTTGTTTAATTTGCTTTTGGCACTTTTTATCCTCTTTCTAAGAGGGCTTATGACCCTAGACAAAATGTTATGGTCTCAATTTACTGAAAGAGAAGAGAGAAATGGAGGAATATAAAGTACTACCGTACTTTGCTCTCGCAAGTTCCTGTTTAACCCTCATAGTGAAGTGTCGTCTCATTATTGGGGGAGGATTTATGGTATGCTGTTCCAGTTTGACTTCTAGGAGTGTAAACCTATTCGTATGGTTTCCTATTCAACTGTCTACAGCATTCATATACTTGAGAGGATTTATACGCTTCTGATTCGGTGGTTGTGGTGTCTGCTGCAGTGCTTGGAGTCCTCAGGAAACGCTAGGAGCATCCATTAACGGAGGTACCCAGTCGGGGTGCCAGGCGATCCGTTACATTGGTGGCAAGCGGTGGGATGGCGTCCTAGTGCGAGGTAAAGCAGCTCAGAGACACCGTTTTTTACACGGATTTACAAATTGAGGGCAACGCTAGCACTCGTGCAGCGCCCCTGGGAGCAGACAAGTATGGAAGGCTCTGGAGATGATTGGCTGGCCGAGGTGAGGCAGCGAGTGGCTGAGTATGGGGATGATATACCCATGGAGACACGCCGGGTGATCTGGAACCAGGTCATGGCCGAGCGAAACACAAGGCTGGGCCGAGAATTCCGGCTGACGAAAGAGAGGAAGTATGCTCAGCAGCAGGAGCGTTACAGCAGCCGAGCAGAGGCTGCATCCGAGGAGGTTAGCCGTCTTTCCCTGAGGCAGCGGGAGGAACCCGAAGTGGGGGTCCTCATAGACTGGTCCTGTGAGGAACCACAACAAGCAGGTAGAGATGGGGCCGAGGTCTCTCCACCGGGCCCACTGGGATGCTGGGCAGCCGTCCCAGATCCCCAGCAGCAGCCGGAGTGCCAGGTGGGGAAGCAGGTGGCCCTTACTCACAAATGTTGAGGGGCCTCAAGGACTGGTCCTGGGAAGACCCACAGATGGCAGGTGGAGATGGGACTGTGGTCTCTCTACCGGCCCTACAGGGATGCTGGACAGTCGGCCCAGATCCCCAGCGGCAGTGTGCGTTACAGGGAGCTGAAGGTGCCGTCCTTGCTCCCCAGCGGCAGTGTGTGTTACAGGGAGCTGAAGGTGCCGTCCTTGCTCCCCAGCGGCAGTGTGTGTTACAGGGAGCTGAAGGTGCCGTCTTTCCTCCCCAGCGGCAGAGTGAGTTACAGGGAGCCAAAGGTGTCGTCCTTCCTCCCCAGCAGCGGAGTGAGTTACAGGGAGCTGAAGGTGCCGTCCTTCCTCCCCAGCGGCAGTGTGTGTTACAGGGAGCTGAAGGTGCCATCCTTCCTCCCCAGCAGCAGGACAATATATTGAAAGGGGAGACAGTTGGTCCCCCTCTCCACCAGCAGAGAGAATGTCAGGGAGAGGAGCTGGTGACCCCCCCTCCCCAGCGGCAGTCTGCGGTTCAGGGAGAGGAGCTTGTTACCCCCTCTTCCCAGCAGCAGTCTACGGTTCAGGGAGGGGAGCTGGTTACCCCCTCTCCCCAGCGGAAGCCTAGCCCACCAAGGGGAGACACTAAGCCCCTCACCAGCGCAGATGGGACCGTGGTCTCTGCACCCAAGCTACAGGGAGTACGGATGGTCAGTCCTGCTCCCCAGCGGCCGAATCTTTTACCGGGAGGGAAGGGTCTCGTTCCCCCTCCTCAGCGGCAGCCTAGCCCACTAAGGGGAGACAGTAAAACCCACAACAGTGCAGATGGGACCATAGTCTCTGCACTGGCAGCACAAGGGGTAAGGTCGGTCCTGTCCCCCAGCCACAGAGCTGTGTATCCAGAGGGGAGACAGTCGGTCTCCCCCTCCCACAACCAGGCTCCAACCAGGCTACTTCCGGGGTAGCGCTGGCACCAGGGCAGAGTACCCCTAGTCTCTGTCCACTCAGCAACCTACCAAGGCAGCCTACCAGTCCCCCACACAGCCGTGCTGAGGCACCTGGACCTGAACACATTTCTCCTTCATCCAGGTGCAGTAACTATTTATTGTGGGTGGGCTGTACTGCTGTTTGTGCTTCGTGGGTGGGTTGCTGGACTAACCAGGGCACTGACCGGCAGGAGGTCAGATACCCTGTTAGTCTAGTTGGTAAAGGGGAGAAATGTAGCGGACTGGACCCTGCACCAGAGTCTGCCCCAGTTTCCTGGAGGGGACTGCTTGCTCGCCTCCTGCCCTGTGATTATGGTCCCTGGGAGATATGGCCCTTCAAGTACAATATTTGGGCATAATGGATTATGTATGACCTTACTGGCCATTTAAGAACCATCTGGGGACATACTGTGGAATTACTGGGTGACCACCATTTCATGTATTAGAGGCACATGGTGAGAACAATGGATGAAGCACATGGTGAGAACAATGGATGGCGGACATTTTAACTCACAGACATTGTTGTGACTTTTCTACACTGTGCCATCTCGCCGGTATTTGGCACACAAAGACATCTTCCAAACTACTGAATGAATCTGGGTGAATTTTGGATATGCGGTTCACCCAGATCCCCTGGTTCTGAGGATATACTTTATATGGGGTTATTGCATGTTTTGGGGTCCCTGTGATATTTTTTATAAACTGTATTCCTCTGCCTGTGATAATGAGATTACCCATTGTGTTCAGTAATCCTGTGCTGCAAGATGGTACCGATGTACTCCTTTTATACTGCTTAGCGCTCCTCTTTAAAGGGGTAGTACAGACACCAAAAATACAGTGAATCATCTGAAAGACCATCTTCCAATACTGGATCATATGGATTGTTTACCTTATGCCAGATGTCTGTGTTTTTGTTTAATTTGCTTTTGGCACTTTTTATCCTCTTTCTAAGAGGGCTTATGACCCTAGACAAAATGTTATGGTCTCAATTTACTGAAAGAGAAGAGAGAAATGGAGGAATATAAAGTACTACCGTACTTTGCTCTCGCAAGTTCCTGCTTAACCCTCATAGTGAAGTGTCGTCTCATTATTGGGGGAGGATTTATGGTATGCTGTTCCAGTTTGACTTCTAGGAGTGTAAACCTATTCGTATGGTTTCCTATTCAACTGTCTACAGCATTCATATACTTGAGAGGATTTATACGCTTCTGATTCGGTGGTTGTGGTGTCTGCTGCAGTGCTTGGAGTCCTCAGGAAACGCTAGGAGCATCCATTAACGGAGGTACCCAGTCGGGGTGCCAGGCGATCCGTTACACTGACACACTACTATAATACCATAGAAAAACAAAGAGAAGAGTCTGCGCTCAATAACAGTAAAAGCTGCAACCCTAATTAGGGAATCCCACAAAACCCTAAAAACAAACTGGAAATGAAACAACGGGGGGAAAGGGCTGCGCTAAAAAGTAGTAAAATACAGTGTAAACCAGACCGGATGGTCACAATCTGATAATAATGGGAAACGTAAGTCTCTTACACCAGGTAAAGAAATTATCTTATGGAAAAATATATATATCTTTGAGGAGAGTCTTTGCAGATAAAAAAAGAGTATACAATGAAAAAGTAGTAGTAAAAATGGTAAAAATGAATAAAAAATTGATGAATAAAAAATAGTCTCACTGATATAGCTTGGTGGGATATCTGTACAGTCCTCAGGAGTTGATCCGTCCGGGGAGTAGGATGATCCGTATATGTGGAGACAAAATAGGAGACACGACAACCTGCCAATAGTGAAGAATTGCGGCTCCAAGGGTAAAATGAGAAAATAATATGATAATACACTCACATTTATATGAGCTTTGGACCAGCTCTGGACTTATAGGCGTTGCAGCGGTATGATCCCCGCTACCAGGATATACTGGAGAAGACGTCTGGCGATCCAACCTTGGTACTCCGGAATGTATAGAAAACAACAATAGTGCTCTCAGTAGGTAGGGTATGTGAAGTAACAGTAAATGAAATATACTTACAAATATAGAGCAGGAAATACTGCTCTATTAATAGGGCGCTGGTGGAATAATCCCCACCTGGGATTTCTTTGGATCAGGATCCGAGTATGAGAGGTAAAAATAGTAGTGATTGTAGAATAGAATAATATAATAATATAAATAATAATATATATATAAAAATAAATATATAAAAAAAATATATATATATATATATAAAAATAAAAAAATAAAAAAATAAAATATAAAACTGCCAGGAATAATAAAATAGTATATCAAATAAAGTAGGAGTTGGTCCTATAAAGAAGGTAACCAAAATCACTTTAATATTAAAATGCACAATTTAAAACCATTAACGCGTTTCACCTAAACAGGCTTTTTCAAAATGGTAATATAGCATTAAACCTGGCAAGATACAGTATATATAAGACAATGTAAATTGTTAAAATTTGCGCCAAAAATGATTGGCCAATCAGAAAAACACTTAGATTAAAACACTGTTAAACCTTAAATAAGTTAAAAACGAATGTGCATACAAATGGTCATAGGTAATATATACATAAAGAAACACAGAAATATAAAAAACGAAGCTTATAACTTAAAATTGAGATTATTGGACTTGTGTCACATGACCGGACTTGGGGTGTATGGGAAATGTAGTATCAGAGCGCTATGCGCGTGAGGTATGCGCCCCTCCCCGTGAAACTTTTACCCGCCGGCACTACTATGGAGCTAAGCCTCATGGGGCTTGTAGTAGTGCCGGTCAGATGTGCGCACGCACGGGGGGGCGGAGACCGGGAGGCAGCTCGCTGAGTAAATTAGCAACGAGCTGCTTCCTGAAGGGCACAGTACGGGTGCCTATATGGATCAAAATACTAGACGGCGAAAATAGCCGTCAAAGAGGAGGGGAGAGGGAGTGGGAAATGTTGGCATTAAATAAAATAAAATAAAAATGAATACCATAGTTAAAAACTATGGGTAAAATTAGTAACAATGAAAAAATAGAAGAATGATAAAAGTATAACCAACTGGTGTCTAGAATATAAAAATGAAATATAAAGTAAAACAGTATAGTCATAAAAAATTGTATAATCATAAAAAATTGTGCAGATCAAAGTCTGCATTTAAACCTTGAGGTGAGAGGGTCTGTAACTTATAGACCCACTCCATTTCTGTTCTTCCTAAGACATTTTTAATATCTCCCCCTCTCCAGGGTAAAGTGCATTTTTTTATCCCCATACATTTTAACAATTTAGGGTCTTTATTATGGTTAATAAAATGTTTGGATACTGTATGATTTAAGTATCCATTTTTGATGTTTCTACAATGTTCGCTCAACCTGATTTTCAGGCACCTTGTGGTCATTCCAACGTACTGGAAGCCACAAGGGCATTCGAGCAAATAAATTACATTTTTGGTATTACAGGTAATAAACTCTTTGATATTATACACAGTGTTAGTCTTATTTGAAACAAACTGAGTCACCTTAGATGCAAATGTGGGATCTGTGGTTTTGCATACAATGCATGTTTTACATTTGTAGAACCCTTTAGTTTGCGGAAAGAAGGATACAGGGTTTTTCTGTGCAATAGTTTTGGTAAAATTCGTGGTTAAAATCGATCTAAAATTGGGAGCTCCTCTAAAAACTATATTTGGTTTTTCGGGAATAATTTTGTTAAGTTTATCGTCTTGTTTTAAAATATGCCAGTGTTTTTTAATAATTTTTTTAATTACACTGCTTTTGTTATTGTAGTTAAAAGTTATAGGGAGGGATATAGATTCGTTTGTATTTTTTGTTTTATATGTTAGAAGTTCACTCCTATTTTTGTGTTTTATCAAATTAATATTTTCTAATAAGTCGGTCTCTGAGTAGTTTTTTTCGATAAATTTATCTTTTAAAATATTTGCTTGCTCATTAAAATCATCTAATTCGGTACAGTTTCTGCGTAGCCTTAAAAATTGGCTTCTAGGAGCACTGTCGAGCCAGGGTTTGTAATGGCAGCTGTTTCTGTCAATTGCTGTATTTACGCAGACTTTTTTGAAGAAAGTTTTCGTGTGGATCTGCCCGTTTTTGACAAATATATTTAAATCTAAAAAGTTAATTTGTACTTTACTAAATTCATGGGTTAAAATTTTGCCTCTATCATTTTTGTTAAGATCATAAATAAAAGAAATAAGACTATCTTCGGATCCATTCCAGATAAAAAACAGGTCATCAATATATCTAAAATATGAGACCAGGTTTGCCCTTAGCTTGTCTCCATCGTATATAGCTGAGGACTCCCAGTCTGCCATAAATAAATTGGCATAGCTAGGGGCAAACCTGGTACCCATAGCGGTTCCTCTTTTTTGGAGATAAAACGAGTCGAGGAACCAAAAATAGTTGTTTTTTAAAATAATATTAATACCATCTAATATAAAATCAATTTGTATTTCAGAGATCCTTTTTTCTTTTGTTAAAATGTTTTTTATCGCTTGACAACCTATATTGTGTGGTATGATTGTATATAATGATTGCACATCACAAGTTACTAGAATAAAATTTGGGTCCCATTTAAAATGACTTAAAAAGTTTAAAAGAGACATAGAATCTTGTAAATAGGATTTCATTTGTTTGACAGCAGGTTGAAGAAGAGTGTCTAAGTATTGAGAAAGATTGCAAAGGACAGAACCTATACCCGATACTATTGGTCTCCCTGGGGGTTTATTCATGTCTTTATGTATCTTGGGGAGAAAATAAATAACTGGAATAATTGGAAATTTTTTGTTTAAAAAGTTGTACTCTTGTTTAGTTATGATGTCTTGAGCCTGTCCTCTATTTAAAAAATCACATAAAATATTTTTAATAGTTGTAGTGGGGTCTGATGTGAGTTTTTCATAAACAGCAGTGTCATTAAGTTGTCTATGTGCTTCCTCAATATACATAGTGCTTGATAAAATAACCAGGCCACCTCCTTTGTCTGCTGGTTTTATTACAATGTCATTGTCGTCTTGTAATTCTTTAAGTGCTTTTTTTTCTGCATTTGTCAAATTGTGTGTGTCAAATTTGTTTGTTTGTATTTTATCGAGATCTTTAGTGACCATTTTTTCAAATACTGTGAGTGGTGCTGATTTCATAAAAGCAGGATAAAATTTAGAATTTTCTTTAAAATGTGTATTGATGATATGATTGTCTTGAGGGGGGGAAGGGCATGAGGTAGGAGTATATGCAGTCTTATCAATAAAAAATCGTTTTAGGGTGGCCTTCCTAACAAATTTGTTGACATCAATAAAAGCTTCAAAGGGTTTAAAAGGATTGGTAGGGGCAAATTTGAGTCCTTTTCTTAAAACCGATAATTGGGCAATAGTGAGAGTTTTTTGAGAGAGGTTAAAAATCCCATTGGATTCCTCACTTAGGGGAATTACTGTCTTTCTAATCTTTCTCTCTTGTTCACGTCTGCCACTTCTTCGTCCTCTAGGCTTAGTGTTCGTTTTTGAGATCTTGACTGGTGAGGTGTTGGAACGAATGTGCTGGGGTGGGTACGGATTTCTAAAAAATGATCCTCATTTTCAAATTCGGAATCGATGGACAATAATTGATATCGGTTGTGATGGTGGGGGATAGTGGGTGATATGGGATGTTCGTTGCGTTCATTTATATATCTGGATCTTTGGGGTTTTGGTGAGAGTGGTCTTCTATGGGAGTAGGTGGTGTGGTGATGTGGTCTGGATGGTGAAGGGTAGGATTGTCTATGAGAATGAAGCGTTTTAGCTTGTGTGTAGGGTAGTGTTGAAGGGCCTGAATAGGAGTTGTATTTCTGTGGTCGCTGTTTATAAGGTGAATGTAAAGATTGTCTGGTGGCATAATTTTGGTATTGTCGTGGATGGTGATCATAGTGACGAGTGGTGGTACTGTGTTTGTTGGTTGTTGTTTGTGAAGGTTTCTCTGTCCCTACATAGTGGTTGTTTGTTTGGAAATGGTCTTTTTGGACATGATTGTATGTGATATGCCTTTTATTTAGATGATATGTTCGTACTTGCTGGTTTGAATAATCTGTCTTATCTCTAATGTACTTCTTGATTTTAATGTGTTTGGTGTCTGTTTCAACCTTTTCAATTTTGCTCTGAATTAATATGCAATTTTGGTTGTATGCTTTGGTTTCTGTGAATGGCATAAGCTTGTCCCTGAGATTATTGATTTCAGAATCTAGTATTGATAATTTTTTACTTTTTTTAATTATCAGTGTCTCCATTAGACCAAGAGTGCATGTTTCTAATTTGTTATTCCATTCCTCCATGAATTCAAGATCATCTTGGTCGGAGGTTGGTAATTTAAGTAATCTTAACCCTCTTGGTGTAATTATTTCATCGATGTATTTTTTTAAAGTGGCTATTTCCCATTTAAGTTTTATCTCAGAGGTAAGGGATCTTTCCAATTTAATAAACAGTTCTTGTTGGCTTAAACTTGGAATATTAATTGGAATTGGGCTGGTAATTTCTGTGTCAAATACATTTTCCACGTCAATAATGTAATTGTTTCTGAACTCAAAAATAGACATAATAAGGTAGTTAGAAAGCAGCTGACTCTAGAGGGAATTACACAAATAGAAAAACAAAGAGAAGAGTCTGCGCTCAATAACAGTAAAAGCTGCAACCCTAATTAGGGAATCCCACAAAACCCTAAAAACAAACTGGAAATGAAACAACGGGGGGAAAGGGCTGCGCTAAAAAGTAGTAAAATACAGTGTAAACCAGACCGGATGGTCACAATCTGATAATAATGGGAAACGTAAGTCTCTTACACCAGGTAAAGAAATTATCTTATGGAAAAATATATATATCTTTGAGGAGAGTCTTTGCAGATAAAAAAAGAGTATACAATGAAAAAGTAGTAGTAAAAATGGTAAAAATGAATAAAAAATTGATGAATAAAAAATAGTCTCACTGATATAGCTTGGTGGGATATCTGTACAGTCCTCAGGAGTTGATCCGTCCGGGGAGTAGGATGATCCGTATATGTGGAGGCAAAATAGGAGACACGACAAACTGCCAATAGTGAAGAATTGCGGCTCCAAGGGTAAAATGAGAAAATAATATGATAATACACTCACATTTATATGAGCTTTGGACCAGCTCTGGACTTATAGGCGTTGCAGCGGTATGATCCCCGCTACCAGGATATACTGGAGAAGACGTCTGGCGATCCAACCTTGGTACTCCGGAATGTATAAAAAACAACAATAGTGCTCTCACTAGGTAGGGTATGTGAAGTAACAGTAAATGAAATATACTCAAAAACGAACACTAAGCCTAGAGGACGAAGAAGTGGCAGACGTGAACAAGAGAGAAAGATTAGAAAGACAGTAATTCCCCTAAGTGAGGAATCCAATGGGATTTTTAACCTCTCTCAAAAAACTCTCACTATTGCCCAATTATCGGTTTTAAGAAAAGGACTCAAATTTGCCCCTACCAATCCTTTTAAACCCTTTGAAGCTTTTATTGATGTCAACAAATTTGTTAGGAAGGCCACCCTAAAACGATTTTTTATTGATAAGACTGCATATACTCCTACCTCATGCCCTTCCCCCCCTCAAGACAATCATATCATCAATACACATTTTAAAGAAAAATCTAAATTTTATCCTGCTTTTATGAAATCAGCACCACTCACAGTATTTGAAAAAATGGTCACTAAAGATCTCGATAAAATACAAACAAACAAATTTGACACACACAATTTGACAAATGCAGAAAAAAAAGCACTTAAAGAATTACAAGACGACAATGACATTGTAATAAAACCAGCAGACAAAGGAGGTGGCCTGGTTATTTTATCAAGCACTATGTATATTGAGGAAGCACATAGACAACTTAATGACACTGCTGTTTATGAAAAACTCACATCAGACCCCACTACAACTATTAAAAATATTTTATGTGATTTTTTAAATAGAGGACAGGCTCAAGACATCATAACTAAACAAGAGTACAACTTTTTAAACAAAAAATTTCCAATTATTCCAGTTATTTATTTTCTCCCCAAGATACATAAAGACATGAATAAACCCCCAGGGAGACCAATAGTATCGGGTATAGGTTCTGTCCTTTGCAATCTTTCTCAATACTTAGACACTCTTCTTCAACCTGCTGTCAAACAAATGAAATCCTATTTACAAGATTCTATGTCTCTTTTAAACTTTTTAAGTCATTTTAAATGGGACCCAAATTTTATTCTAGTAACTTGTGATGTGCAATCATTATATACAATCATACCACACAATATAGGTTGTCAAGCGATAAAAAACATTTTAACAAAAGAAAAAAGGATCTCTGAAATACAAATTGATTTTATATTAGATGGTATTAATATTATTTTAAAAAACAACTATTTTTGGTTCCTCGACTCGTTTTATCTCCAAAAAAGAGGAACCGCTATGGGTACCAGGTTTGCCCCTAGCTATGCCAATTTATTTATGGCAGACTGGGAGTCCTCAGCTATATACGATGGAGACAAGCTAAGGGCAAACCTGGTCTCATATTTTAGATATATTGATGACCTGTTTTTTATCTGGAATGGATCCGAAGATAGTCTTATTTCTTTTATTTATGATCTTAACAAAAATGATAGAGGCATAATTTTAACCCATGAATTTAGTAAAGTACAAATTAACTTTTTAGATTTAAATATATTTGTCAAAAACGGGCAGATCCACACGAAAACTTTCTTCAAAAAAGTCTGCGTAAATACAGCAATTGACAGAAACAGCTGCCATTACAAACCCTGGCTCGACAGTGCTCCTAGAAGCCAATTTTTAAGGCTACGCAGAAACTGTACCGAATTAGATGATTTTAATGAGCAAGCAAATATTTTAAAAGATAAATTTATCGAAAAAAACTACTCAGAGACCGACTTATTAGAAAATATTAATTTGATAAAACACAAAAATAGGAGTGAACTTCTAACATATAAAACAAAAAATACAAACGAATCTATATCCCTCCCTATAACTTTTAACTACAATAACAAAAGCAGTGTAATTAAAAAAATTATTAAAAAACACTGGCATATTTTAAAACAAGACGATAAACTTAACAAAATTATTCCCGAAAAACCAAATATAGTTTTTAGAGGAGCTCCCAATTTTAGATCGATTTTAACCACGAATTTTACCAAAACTATTGCACAGAAAAACCCTGTATCCTTCTTTCCGCAAACTAAAGGGTTCTACAAATGTAAAACATGCATTGTATGCAAAACCACAGATCCCACATTTGCATCTAAGGTGACTCAGTTTGTTTCAAATAAGACTAACACTGTGTATAATATCAAAGAGTTTATTACCTGTAATACCAAAAATGTAATTTATTTGCTCGAATGCCCTTGTGGCTTCCAGTACGTTGGAATGACCACAAGGTGCCTGAAAATCAGGTTGAGCGAACATTGTAGAAACATCAAAAATGGATACTTAAATCATACAGTATCCAAACATTTTATTAACCATAATAAAGACCCTAAATTGTTAAAATGTATGGGGATAAAAAAATGCACTTTACCCTGGAGAGGGGGAGATATTAAAAATGTCTTAGGAAGAACAGAAATGGAGTGGGTCTATAAGTTACAGACCCTCTCACCTCAAGGTTTAAATGCAGACTTTGATCTGCACAATTTTTTATGATTATACAATTTTTTATGACTATACTGTTTTACTTTATATTTCATTTTTATATTCTAGACACCAGTTGGTTATACTTTTATCATTCTTCTATTTTTTCATTGTTACTAATTTTACCCATAGTTTTTAACTATGGTATTCATTTTTATTTTATTTTATTTAATGCCAACATTTCCCACTCCCTCTCCCCTCCTCTTTGACGGCTATTTTCGCCGTCTAGTATTTTGATCCATATAGGCACCCGTACTGTGCCCTTCAGGAAGCAGCTCGTTGCTAATTTACTCAGCGAGCTGCCTCCCGGTCTCCGCCCCCCCGTGCATGCGCACATCTGACCGGCACTACTACAAGCCCCATGAGGCTTAGCTCCATAGTAGTGCCGGCGGGTAAAAGTTTCACGGGGAGGGGCGCATACCTCACGCGCATAGCGCTCTGATACTACATTTCCCATACACCCCAAGTCCGGTCATGTGACACAAGTCCAATAATCTCAATTTTAAGTTATAAGCTTCGTTTTTTATATTTCTGTGTTTCTTTATGTATATATTACCTATGACCATTTGTATGCACATTCGTTTTTAACTTATTTAAGGTTTAACAGTGTTTTAATCTAAGTGTTTTTCTGATTGGCCAATCATTTTTGGCGCAAATTTTAACAATTTACATTGTCTTATATATACTGTATCTTGCCAGGTTTAATGCTATATTACCATTTTGAAAAAGCCTGTTTAGGTGAAACGCGTTAATGGTTTTAAATTGTGTATTTTAATATTAAAGTGATTTTGGTTACCTTCTTTATAGGACCAACTCCTACTTTATTTGATATACTATTTTATTATTCCTCGCAGTTTTATATTTTATTTTTTTATTTTTTTATTTTTATATATATATATATATATATATATATTTTTTATATATTTATTTTTATATATATATTATTATTTATATTATTATATTATTCTATTCTACAATCACTACTATTTTTACCTCTCATACTCGGATCCTGATCCAAAGAAATCCCAGGTGGGGATTATTCCACCAGCGCCCTATTAATAGAGCAGTATTTCCTGCTCTATATTTGTAAGTATATTTCATTTACTGTTACTTCACATACCCTACCTACTGAGAGCACTATTGTTGTTTTCTATACATTCCGGAGTACCAAGGTTGGATCGCCAGACGTCTTCTCCAGTATATCCTGGTAGCGGGGATCATACCGCTGCAACGCCTATAAGTCCAGAGCTGGTCCAAAGCTCATATAAATGTGAGTGTATTATCATATTATTTTCTCATTTTACCCTTGGAGCCGCAATTCTTCACTATTGGCAGGTTGTCGTGTCTCCTATTTTGTCTCCACATATACGGATCATCCTACTCCCCGGACGGATCAACTCCTGAGGACTGTACAGATATCCCACCAAGCTATATCAGTGAGACTATTTTTTATTCATCGATTTTTTATTCATTTTTACCATTTTTACTACTACTTTTTCATTGTATACTCTTTTTTTATCTGCAAAGACTCTCCTCAAAGATATATATATTTTTCCATAAGATAATTTCTTTACCTGGTGTAAGAGACTTACGTTTCCCATTATTATCAGATTGTGACCATCCGGTCTGGTTTACACTGTATTTTACTACTTTTTAGCGCAGCCCTTTCCCCCCGTTGTACTATAATACCATGCCTCACAAGGATCGCCTACACCGGAATCTATCTTGGTTCGAGAATCTTTGCTACGGAGGCGAACCCCTGGACCATGCAATCTCGGTACTTTACCAGAATCTTATAACGGCCGACATACCCGCCACCGGAACATTCCAACGACATTGGGAAGAACAACTGGGAATGACCTTCTCAACCCCTCAATGGGATAAGGCACTCATCTGGCAACAGAAGAGCTCTATGAGCTCGCATTACCAAGAGGTAAATTATAAGTTGATCTCATCATGGTACAGAACACCGACAAGACTACACCAGATCTTCCCATCCATCTCTCCTACTTGCTGGCGATGCAATTCGGACAGGGGCACTATGGCCCACATTTGGTGGTCGTGCAGAGACATCACCGCATATTGGATAATGATAAAAGATGAGATAACATCTATCCTGGGGGACATCACAGACTGGAATGCAGGACTAGCGCTACTCCATATCTCGACGCAGCCAATCACGGTATATAGGAAGTCGATACTCAGGCACCTCCTGAACGCAGCTAAAGCTTCCATACCGGTTCACTGGAAAACATCCAGGATACCCACTAAGGAGGACTGGATACAACGAGTTGAGGACATACAGGCAGCTGAGGCGGCACATGCCTCCCTGATGGACCGTGGTACTAAACACGCAGAGATGTGGTTCCCGTGGTTCCAATATATATCGCGATGCCGCCGAGACACTGGTAATGCCGGGGCAACGGAGGGAATGTCTACGGAGATGGGTCCCACATAATGGACCGTGACCAACCCTACCCCCCCCCCATCCTGCCTTCTCATTTTACCCTTCTTCCAACCTCTACTTTGCACGACACGCCTGCGAGGTGCCAGCCTTGGGGAGGACGGGAGCAGAAGGGACGGTGGTGGAACACCTGCACGACGTTATACACTACCAATTCCTAACTCATAGCACACGAGGCATTGGGCCACTACTAATCACCTCCAACACCTCATCTCTAAAGACTCAAGATACACACTGACCGCTACACTACATACAGTGACTTACAGTACTACCATGTCCGGCCACGGCCCCTACACCCCTCTCACCCTTCCCCCCCCCATCCCCACCCCCTCCCCTTCCCCCCCTCCCCCCCCACCTAATAACCTAAGCGCATGCACTACAGCTTATACTCTCGAACTACCTGCACCATAGCGAAAATGACATGGTCTTCTCCACCACGACCTTCATATTACTCATAACACAATTAAGCAGTAGATGGGAAGGAAATGTTCACCTAATTAACACACTCTATACCCCATTACTTCGCACAGGACCTCTGGCTACGGGGACTAGGGCACAGTGGAACGATACTTCGACAAATTTATATCTCACAATATGACTGATTACATCCACGACCCATGAACCACCACATTCGAGCACTGACGGACCCAAGACAAAAACGCTTCTGGTGAGGACACAAACATGCGGACCGAATCCGGTTACTGACTTTAGACAGAAGGGATACCCCTGCTTCCTACCGATAGGCTAGGGGTAATGATAACTACTGCTCCCCTGGGGGGCGGTTTTGCTGAGATCTGCGAGACCCAGGATAAGGCCAGTCTCATGAACTCAATTGCTATAGCTCGACCCTAGTGGGTAATGACTGGCTAATTGTCACGGATATCTGGTCTACCTCAATTATTAACTATAGAACATCTAGTGGACCCCTCTATGCTATGTCCTACACTTGAATAATGGAATTATTCTTAATTGCACTAGCAGGTACGATCAGTCTAATATTCATTGCCGACCATGTGCCACACCCTTACCTTTAAACTTTTGACTATGCCATTCATTGTGATACAATCACCCACAAATTTTTCTTCATGTATGAAAAAATGAGAGAACACGGGGTGAAAAAAAAAAAAAAAAACAATCGCACATGTGGAAAATTAAGTTGTAACAGTGGTTATTCACACACTCAAGGTTCAGATACAATGTTGGTTTGCTCATGGTAAACTTAAGTCTATAATTGTGTTTGTAACATCATAAGTTGTACCTCATCGATGTCTTTACTTCAATAAAGAATTACAAAAAAAAAAATTATAAAGTGTCATTATTCCTCTAATCACCTCTTGCGGGAAGCCATATTTACTTAGGACTGATGTCATATATGCCCAGTTAAGCCGATCGAAGGCTTTTTCTGCATCAAGAGCCAGCAGGAGGCTCTCAGTCTTTTCTGATGTGATATGGGATATTATATTGAGCAGTTTTCTAGTATTATCAGAACCTTGCCTTCCCTTAACGAATCCTGATTGGTCATATTGTACAATGCGGGTTAAAATGGGGTTTATTCTATTCGCCAATAGTTTGGCATACATTTTGGTGTCGCAATTCAAGAGGGATATTGGGCG
Source organism: Pelobates fuscus (assembly GCF_036172605.1). Taxonomy (NCBI): domain Eukaryota; kingdom Metazoa; phylum Chordata; class Amphibia; order Anura; family Pelobatidae; genus Pelobates; species Pelobates fuscus. Next base: position 252,111,562 of record NC_086320.1, read on the forward strand.
AAAATTAGGGCAATGGGTCGGGGGTTTCCCGGGTTTCGGCAGGGTTGTTATGTGGGCTTGAAGCATTGCAGCGGGCATAGTCCCATTGCTAAAGCATTGATTAAACATTGTAGACATGTGTGGTGCCAGGATGTCTTTATAGGTATAGTAGTACAGGTTTGTGAACCCATCGGGTCCAGGCGACTTGTGTTTCGGTAATTGTTTGATAGTATCTACAATTTCCTGAGGTGTGAATGGTTGTGTTAGTTTATGGCATTCTTCTGGATTGAGGGTAGGTAGGTGAATGTTTTTCAGGAAGACATCTATCTCCTCTTGTCTGGGTGTATGGCAGTCGGTTGATTTTGTTAGATTGTATAACTCACTATAGTACTTGCCAAACTCTTCTGTTATCTCTTGCGGGTTGGTGAGTTTTTCCCCCTCTTTGGTATGAACAAATGCTATTTTGGAGGACAGAGCTCGTGTTTTAAGTTGGGCTGCTAATACTTTCCCTGCCCTATTTCCCTCTTTAAAAAATCTGTGTTTCATCTTAGTAAGCAAGTATGTGGTTTTGGCCAACTCCAGATCTCTCAATTTGGACTGGAGTTGAAGGATTCGTTTTGTGGTATCATGCGATGGTGTTTTTTTGTTTGCACTGGAAAGTGCGGTTAACTCAGTGAGTGTGTCTATGTGTGTTTTCATGCGTTGTTTTCTGTTGTAGCTAGCATGTTTAATAAATTGTCCTCGAAGGACTGCTTTATGGGCTTGCCACAAAGACTCCACCCCTATATATTTTGTGTTGTTTATGGAAAAGTACGTTTCCAACTCTTTGGATATTTGTGATACTAGTGTGTGATCTGTAAGCAGCGAATCGTTTAGTCGCCAAGTACGGTTCCCATTCGTGGGATATTGTGTGTTAATTGAGATTGTGATCGGAGCATGGTCGGACCATGAAATAACACCTATCTGAGTCTTAGCAATTGTGGAGAACTGCGATGAAGGGATTAAAAAGCGGTCAATTCGGGAGTAAGTGTTGTGTACTAGAGAATGGTAGGTATAGTCTTTTCCTAGGGGGTAAAGGGCCCTCCAGATATCGATGTAGCCGTGCATGGTTAGGGTGTGTTCTATGAGTGAGGTTGTGCGCGCCCTTTGTTTTGTTGTCTGGTGTGATATCTTGGATGAAGAGGTGATATCTAAGCCCGGATCGACAATAAAGTTAGTATCACCTCCAACAATGACCTCTCCAAACTTATGGGCTTCCGTTAAAGTGAGAAAGTGGTCCAAGAAGGTGTGGTGGTTACTATGTGGGCCGTAAATGTTAACCAATGTGTAGTGAGTGTTGTTGATTATGCATTGCAAAAGGAGGTATCGGCCTGTTTTGTCGCTTATTTTTTTATGAGTTGGAAGGATACTTCATTGCTAATTAATATCGTGACCCCTCTTTTTTTTTCTTATATGTGCTGTGATAGCCTAGTGGGAAGTGTTTGGAAGAAAATTTAGGTTGGTGATTCGTTTGGAAGTGGGTTTCTTGGTAAAACGCTATGTGCGCCTTGTGTTGTTTTGCTTCCAATAGGGCCATGCGGCGCTTATGAGGTGAATTAAGTCCTTTAGTGTTTAATGAGATAACATTAAGTGCCATGAGAAAATATTATATGGGGGATATGCATCTCCAAGGCTACTTTTGTAGACTGGGTCCATCTAGAGATGAAGGTAGAACCTTGCCTCTCAGTGGATGGCCATCGCACTATATCGTATTGAAATATTAGTGTGTCATGTTGAGTTAAGGTTGCCTTCTTGTCCGACTCTACAAGATACATTTGTGGGTGGAGTAATGCCATGTCGTGGTGGTCTGTTGTCGCCCAGTAAGGGAAGGTGTCAAAAGGAAGGGGGTAACATAAAACATATAACCAACTATATACAAATGAAGGGTCTCCGAAGTGAGACCTGAATATCTTAGTGCTCATTGGGCACTAAAGCCCTCGTGGGGGCAGGAAATCCCCTATGACCAGGGGGAGAATATTTGTTAATGTATTTGTTATGCAGAAGTGTTGCCGTTAGCCAGGACTTCTAGCTAAGATCCCTGATTGGAGTCATTCCAACTTTCATGTCTGACTAATTACAGTATAAATCATTGTGTGATTGTATATTATTACTCAATTTCCAATTACATCACTTGTGGTAAATAGAACAGTAGCCATCATCACGTAAAATACATTAAGCGTTATACCAAAATCTTAGTAACGTTATTGGATTCGCCTCTTATACTGCTCCTACATGGAAGGTAGAGACTTTTGAGTATACTCCTGTTAAAGGAGAATGTGGTGTAGCCCACAAATCTAAATATTGGTAAGCCAGGACATTGGGAGGATAGTGTGAACTGTCTAATCTACGCGATCTGGGCATGAGGTTCTTCTCTATATCACCTTGACCTTATGTGAATTCCGGCATTGTTTGACTGTGTCAGTGGATTATAAATATTAAGCTGTACAGGTATAGAGGTCTATTTTTTAGACCGTCATGTTGTTTCTATAGTAGGTGTAGCTGCTGTCATGCAGAACTTTGTGCTGGGTGTTTTTAACATGTATATTTTTTTTTTTCGTTTTTTTTTTTTTTCTTAATCTTTTATTTCTGAGGGGATGCCTATTGCGGGCATCGTTCTATCAATGATGTTACTATTCAGATTGCTTGTGTATTAGCATCTGCTACCTTAGCATGGCTACCTGGGCATGTGGGGGCATTACATATCTTATGCAAGGATATTAGATGCAAGTGAGGAGGCTTTTGAAACCTAAACATCTATTGCTAGGGGTGGTTGTTGAAGCATTCTTGCATAATAGGTAATTCATAACAGCATGTAAAATACCAAAATGTCTATTAATCAGACTTAGTTTACACAAGGCCTAGAGGGCAGAGAGAGTCACTTAGCTGTGTCCTGACTTTCCCAGTCATGGGTAAGTTTCTGTGGCGATTTGATTGCAGCTTGTGCGAGGGGAAGTTCTGTTGCGTCTTCGACTAGGGGTACTTTCCATTCTGATAAAGCTTTCTTCCCATCTTCCACGTTGAGGAGGTGTTTTTCAGTGCCATTCCGTCTGATAATAATACGTGCTGGGAACCCCCATTTGTAGGGTATGTCCGCCGCACGTAATGCTTTGGTTATAGGCATGAAACTTTTCCTGGCAGCAAGTGTGGTTGCCGATAAATCTGTGTACAGTTGGATCTTGTTATAGGATTCAGGCAGTACTGGTCGTTTCCTTGAAGCCGTCATTATAGCTTCTTTGGTGGTATATTAGTGGATTCTCGTTATAGTATCCCTCGGGGTAGATGGCGGGAGGTGTTTAGGCCTAGGCAGCCTGTGGGTTCTGTCCAGTAACAGTGCTGCATATAGAAAGAATCCCAGGCACTCACTGTGATTGTTCTTCAAGCAGGTTTATTGCAACGTTTTCGACGAGCTTGAAAAAGACCTCATTGAGGTCGAAACGTTGCAATAAACCTGCTTGAAGAACAATCACAGTGAGTGCCTGGGATTCTTTCTATATGCATACATTTCTTGGGGTTTTTTTTTGCTGACCCTTGCCCAGTAGCACCCTGTGTTTAAATTGATGTGATTGAGTGCAACCCTATCTCCTTTTTTCAGTAACAGTGCTGCGTCTGGGAGATCTGGGACCAGTAGGTGGAACAGGGTCCGGACATACTCGCCTAAGTTGTTGGTGCCGATTTCTTCTGGTATGCCGCGTAAACGGACATTGTTCCGCCGATCCCGATCTTCATGGTCGGCAAGCTTAGCGATGATAGAGGCCATTTTTGTTTCTACCTTGTCATAGGCCGCAACCACGTTGTTATGTGCCGCAATGATCTCCTCTGTTTTATTTTCGAGGTAGTCGGTGCGGTCTCCCAATGCTTTAACGTCGGCTCTGATCTCTTTTGCAAGTTAAGCAAAGTCCGCTTGTATCGATGATTGTAAGCCGTTCAGCATTCTCTGGATTGAGGAGTCTGTGGCCGGCATTTCTCTGTTTGAGATATATGTGACGTCGCTCCTGTCCGAACTCGAGGCCGGTGAAGTAGGCCTGTCGGCGCCATCTTGCGCACGACGCGGCGGAGATGACATAGCCGAGATTTGCAGGGACGGTGCTTCTTTTAGCTTCTGTTTTTTCGTAGAACGCTGAGACATGTTGACGGGGTGTCTCTCAGGTATCAATATATGTTCTCGTTAACGGGTAGTCTCCCGATCAATGCTGCTATAATCGCTGTTTTAGGGGATTTCCTCTCGGAGCCGATCGCTCACACGTCCATCTCCTCGAGCAGTTAGGCCACACCCCTCTGTGGGTATAATTTTATATATTTTATATCTCATTTTTTTACCACATTGAGGGTACTATTGTTGTCTTTTTATCATCTGTTGGAGTCTTGGAAACCCAGACTGTATTGATGGACGTTCCACTCCTGTATATCCGCTAAGCGGGGATTATACCGCTATACGCCCTCCATCCCAGAGCTGGTATAGCTCTTTTTAATATGAGTGTATTACCTATCTTTATTCAATTTTATCCATGGATTTTGGCATATTGCACTATTAGTCGTTGTATCTCCCCTTTGTCTCTCCACATATACAGATAGTTTAACCATCTGGACGGATCAACTCCTGAGGATCTCACCCCCACCCTATCCTGATATTTTTTAGTGAGACTTTTATTTCTGACTACCTATTTCAGTGGATTATACTCTTATTATTGGAACATTGTTTCTCTTATATTTATCTTTTACTGTTTTATTGGCGCAGCCTTGTCTGTCTTTTACTATAAGGACATTAAACGATTCCCTGATGTATCAATGGCAACACGACAGGCCAGAAGGAAATTTAATGAAACCACAGCAACTCTCAGATCAAATAGCATCATATATAAATGGAACTTTCCTGTAGACCTAGCAGTATCTTACCAAGATCAGTCCTATGTACTTAAAGATCCAACATTGGCAAAATAAATTATTTTAAAATGGAAACTCTAAGTTTAAACCTAATTATTGATAAATGGGTTGTGTTTTGATTTTTCCTCTTCCCAACATTCCCCCTCTCCCCCTTTTTCCCTTGATGCTCAAATTAATTTAACTTGATGCTCAAGGGAATATGGCCCAATTTGGGTAATTTTTTATTAATCTCTCATGCTCATTGAGCTTTTAAGTTGTGACTTTAGGATACAAATCTACTTTTCTAATTTGCTTTCAAAAGATTTATAACCAGACGTAATTATATGCCATATAAAGATTATCGTTATAGTTTTCCCCTCCTTGGGCAGGTGAGAGATATTTAATGAAGGAGAGGCGGTATAAAAATGGTAATTACTAAAGACGTAAAGGGACACTATAGTCACCAGAACAACTACAGATTATTGAATTTGTTCTGGTGAGTAGAACCTTCAGGCTTATGGCTTTAAACGCTGTCTTTTCAGAGAAAATGCAGTGTTTACATTACAGCCTAGTGATAACTTCACTAGCCACTCCTCAGATGTCTGTTAGAGATCCTTCCTGAGTCATGGCTGCCTAAAATGCATCCACACATTCAGTATCTTCCCCCTCTGCATGCAGACACTGAACTTTCCTCATAGAGATTCATTGATTCAATTCATTTCTATGAGGAGATGCTGATTGTCCAGGGCTGTGTTTGAGTCATGCTGGCTCTGCCTCCTTGTCAGTTTCAGCCAATTCTATGGGGAAGCATTGTGATTGGATCAGGCTACCATTTCTGATGATGTCAGCAGACTGCTTGTTTTTATGTGGCAAGCAGCATGCAGATCTACAGGTTCAAGCTTGAATGCAGTAAGATTTTGCTATATTTATGGAGGCATGAGGGGCCCAGGGGGGCTAGGTGGTGGTTTTAACACTATAGGGTCAGGAATACATGTTTGTGTTCATGACCCTATAGTGATCCTTTAAACTCAATTGTGTGGAGAAAATAAAGCTTCTCTACACTATTGAGATAATATTTTCAATTGCACATTAAAATTTTAAAAATAAATTGTGGGCCTCCTCTTGCACCAGTGCAGTCTTCCATGTGGTTATTATAGCTGGCATACCGTTGTCATTTAGTCGTGACAACGGCTGCCAGTCATTTAGTTGTGTGTCCTCGGGAGCCGCCATCGTCCATGCTTGTAATGGTGAGTAGGCCAGCTTCTTTATTTGCGGTGTTCCTGGCTTGAAATCTGTTCATGTTTGGGATGTCTGTGGAGCTTAGATGCTGCTTGCTAATTATATGTCAGTCTTTCCAATTTTGAGGCTGTCTGAGCGCTGATTTTTTTGCAGTTTTTCCGGGCTCAGGTCTGGAGGCATAGTGTTCTGTTGTCTCTCAGCTTGGCGGCCCGGCCCCGCCCCCCTTTTTTTTTTTACTGTAAGAACAATAAGGATGTGTAATTCTCTGCCTGAAGAAGTGGTTTTCTCTGAGTCTATACAGATGTTCAAACAGTAACTAGATGCATACTTGCAAAAAAAGAATATTCAAGGATATAATTTTTCAATGTAGGGTTATAGCTGCTTGATCCAAGGATAAATCTGACTGCCATTCCGGGGTCAAGAAGGATTTTTTTCCCCCTAGTTTGTTGCAAAATTGAAAGTGCTTCAAACTGGGGAAGGGGTTTCCTCCTTTTGGATCAACAGCAAAAAACAAATGTGAGGAAGGCCGGACTTGATAGACGAAAGTCTCTTTTCAGCTATGTAACTATGTAACTATGTATTGTAAGACAATTGTGTGTTATCCGAAAGGGGCAAGTTAGACAAGATGAGCCTATGCTTTGAAAACTCTTCTAATCCATGACTAGTTCCTGAAATGATGGGGCTGCAGTGGCTGTTGGTGAGGCCGTGGGTAACGTGTATCTGAAGGCCTGGAAGTCAAAGCGAGATAACTTGTCAGCTGCAGTATTGAAAACCCCGGGAACATGACAACAAACCAAATAAAATTGATTACAGGCTGCCAACCATGTCAGTCCCCTCATGAATCTCATTATATTTAGTGAGGAGGAACGCCCCATGTTATTAATGCGGCAGATAGATAGGTTATCGGAAAAGCAACATACCAAGCTACCTGCCCACACGTGCAAGAATCTGCAAGCCCTATACCCGCACATACCTACATTGAAATTATTGCACACCTGTGAATTTCCCAGGTAAACAATAGGAGGGCCAAGATTGTCCTTGCCTGATCGGTTGGTTCTTGTATGTCCCTCTGGGAAAGTCATATGTGTGGACTCGGGTAAGATGGGACAATATTCCGAGGCATGTGAGGTGGATGCACAGATTGCACAAGCTGGTGTCTTAAGTCGGGCAAAGTGCCTGCAAAACAGTTCAGTGTCCATGTGGCTTAAATCGGTTTTGACGTTGTACTGAGCCAGAATTGCAGACGCCCTTGCCGAAAAGGACCGGTGGTAATCATAAAATGACGAGCCACCATATTTATTACCCGAGTCCACCAGCTTATGCAAATAGAGATCAAGTTCCTCTTGTCTATGCGGGTGTACCGAGCATATGACATCCCAATGTATACCAAAAGCAATTACAAAATCATGTATAGACAATTTCTTGCTTAGTCTAGGGTCCCTAGCCTTCAACACAACAGAGTAATCACCGTAAGCATATGTGCGATTTTCAACAATATCATGCGAGGCAATTAGTAGTACAACAAGATTGACATCCTTGCCTTCCAGGATGCCTTTCCTGAGATTGGCAGGAACCATGTGGACTGGGTTTATGATATGGGATTTAAAAACTGAAGGTAAAAAATTATCAGTTTGCAACAGTGGCACATCAGGAAGACCAGCAGCTAAGTGCACAGAAGACATTATAGGAAGGCTCCGAGCCTCGATCCTATCCAGTCTATCATTGACCCTCCTCATAGAAGCCACAAGTGAGGCCAATGACTTAAAGGGAGGCAGACAATGTAATAGAGCAACAAGAAATGCTAGCAGAATGCTTAGTTGTATAGGGAGAGGTATCAGCAGTAGAAAGAGGGAAGTGCTCATGCCATTGTACAGAACACTGGTGAGACCGTATCTCCAGAAGGATATTGATACTTAAGACAGATCTCAGAGAAGGGCTATTAAACTGGTTCATTGATTGCAGGATAAAACTTACAAGGAAATGTTAAAGGAACTTAACATATATAGGTTGGATGAAAGAAGAGACAGGGGAAGCTTGAAGCTTGGAGGAAAGAAGTGAAAGGAGAAGACTATATTTAAAAGAAGACTACCACAACAACATAGTCTTAAATTAGAGGGGCAAAGGTTAAAAATAATATCAGGAAGTATTGCTTTACTGAGAGGGTAGTGGATGCATGGAATATCCTTCCAGCTGAAGTGGTAGAGGTTAACACCGTAAAGGAGTTTAAGCATGTGTGGGATATGCATAATGCTATCCTAACTATAAGATAAGGCCAGGGACTAATAAAAGTATTTAAAAAATTGGGCAGACTAGATAGGCCGAGTGGTTCTTATCTGCCGTCAAATTCTATGTTTCCATCATGTAAAAGAACAAGAAAAAGAAAAGAAAAGAAATAAGCGCTCTCTTATTGGGGGTGAGCAGCAGTTCACCAACAAGGTGTTCCCTCAACCTTGTGATAAATGGACAGATAGAAAAGAAAGGTGAACAGCGCTAAAACTTAGAAAATGTACATACGTTTAATAGAGATACTGGCCAATGGGGTAGCTTGAAAAAAAGAGAACAGAAATACAATAATGGTACAGTATGTATGAACAATATAATTCAGTAAACCAGAGGTGTTATATTCACACTCACACTTTAAAGAGCTATATCAGCTCGGTGTTAAGAGCCTGGACGGAATAATCCCCGTCTGTGGATTTCTTGAGGTTCAGAACCGTTGGTGAATGTGTAGGTGTGAATTTTTGTTATATGAAAAACAGAAGTAGAATGCACCACATGGTATAGTATGTAGCTGTAAAATAGTATAAAAGAGTGGATAATCCTATTTACATATACTAGAGCAACGGCCTGCTCTAGTTTGAAGAGTTTCAGGTGGAACAATCCCCACCTTGGGATATAATGGACCCAGGTATAGCAGCAAAAGCAGTATTAAATAGGAAGGAGGACAAGAGAAATGACTGGATATGTTAAAAATATATATACTTTAATACAATTAGTAAAAAGTGAATAACAGACTATAAAACCAGTCCTATAAAAAAGTCCAAAGTTCTTCCTCACTTGACGCGTTTCGCCGAAGCTTTTTCAAAAGTGAATGCTTGCTGCTTGGGGTCCTTGAGATTATATACCTCCTCTGATGTTGTAAATCGATTCCGCTGTGTGTATTTCGTCGTTTTCGGCAAGGTAGCATAGGCGGAAGTTCTCCGGGCGCCATTTTGAGTGTGGGCGATTTGTGGGAAAGTTCAAAATAGAGATCAGAGGAGTAGAATGACACAGTAATATATCGAATCAGGTAATAACTTAAATAATTACAGATAAGTTCCTTTATAAGCTAGCTCCTTCTGTGTCTAATATGTCTCTCTTTGAGTATAGAGATAACTACATTATAGATGTTAATGTTATTTTTAATAATATTAATCATAATGAAATCATAGAAGAACCACTCATAAAATTCGATAATATAGAAGAACTCCTAAAAGAATTGCAAAATTCACTCATCAAAGAGATGAAACTAAAATGGGAGGTGGCCACATTAAGTAAATACATACAAGAAAATATCACTCCAAGAGGTCTAAGACTCTTTAAAATGCCCACCTCAGATACCGACAATGTATCTTTTATGTCAGACTGGTACAAACACCTAGAGACGTGCACTTTTGGACTAATGAAATCCCTTATCCAAGTAAAAAAATGAAAAACTCACCATTTTAGATAAAAAAAATAAATTCCCTTAAAGAACAACTCACTCCCTTCAGTGACACACAAGAGTTCTTTGATTCATCACTGAAGATTAAGAAAAATGTTGAAAGAATAGAAAGTGATATAAAGAAATTTAAGATAAGTAAATACAATAGAGATATATATATGATTACACACACAATCAAGTTAGGACATATAACACAAAGAAACGCTTTAACAACGGAAACAACACACACTTAAGAAATCACCACCAGCACGACATGCACAAACCCACATATTCGCCTGTTAAAAGTAATTTTCACAGACAGAGACTTCGATCATATCACAAACCTATGCAGTTTAATCACTACAAAGCTAAAAAACACTCCCCTATACACCAATACACAAGATCTCCTAAAATCCCTGATACATACGCTAACAAAGTTAGAGTTGATAACATACCAAGACAAGGTAAATTCCAAAAAGAAAAGACTTACACAAAAATCACAACAAACAAAACTGAAAGCAAACGATATAGATCAAAATCAAGGGAAAAATCACCCCAAATAGTAAGACCAAAAACTCACAGATACACTTACAGACCGATATCACCAAAGAGAAAAACTGAGAAAGAAAACTACAAATGGGAAAAAGTCAACACTAAAACATATAAAAAAACGAGAAAAGCCGCTCCAGATCACCCACTGACTTACTAAGAAACAATAGGTACCATACTTTATCTTTTTCCGAACATCTAGACGAGACGTCTTTTTTAGAGATCCCCTTAACCCCTTAAGGACCAAACTTCTGGAATAAAAGGGAATTATGACGTGTCACACACGTCATGTGTCCTTAAGGGGTTAAACCAAGAACTACATACAAACCATCTCCCCTTCACTCCTATCATAGGCCAGAAAAGGTCCCTAGAGGAAGAAGGGCAGGAAGGAAACATGACCGCAATAAAAAAGTCAGATCAGACCGGTTTTAAATAAAGATGAAAAAAAACTCAGAAGAAAACAAAACTATAACTGTAACTAACCCAGACACAAATATTTATAAGAATAGTTTTTTAAAAAAAAGATCAACCTTCTACCCATCCTACTACAAATCTGGGGCATTAGAAATTTTTGAAAAAAAGGTAAATAGGGAACTTGGTAAATTAGAAACTAATCATAAATATGACAAATCTAATCTAAATAAAAAAGAAAGGGAAGCCATCAAACTCCTAAAAGAAGATGAATCCATTGTAATAAAACCGGCTGACAAGGGGGGTGGACTAGTTATTCTATCAATAGAGATGTATGAAACTGAGGCCTATAAACAACTCAACGACCCACTAACATACACCAAATTAAAAAAAGATCCCACAAGTGACATCAAGATCCTATTAATGAATCTTTTAAGAGAGGGTAAAGAGAAGGGGATCCTTACCCCAAAAGAATTTGATTATATCAATACACTATACCCTAAGATCCCTGTAATATATTTCCTCCCAAAGATCCACAAAGACCCCATCAATCCACCCGGAAGGCCCATTGTCTCCGGCATAGATTCAATCCTGGCAAACCTTTCGGAATACATTGACATCATGCTCCAGCCTTATGTGAAATTTAGCAAATCTTTTTTAAAAGACACCATAGATCTCCTAAATACACTAAAAAGTATCACCTGGAAAGAAAATTACATTCTTATCACTAGTGATGTAAAATCACTATACACAATTATCCCACATGTAAAAGGGATCTCAGCGGTTAAATCAATTTTAGAAAAATGCAAAGATATGGACTCCGCTCAAATTGAATTTATTTTAAAGGGTATTGATCTTATTTTACACCACAATTACTTTTGGTTTGCAGATGCTTTTTATCTCCAGATAACAGGGACAGCCACGGGGACCAGGTTTGCGCCCAGCTATGCCAACCTATTCATGACGGAATGGGAAAACAGATGGATATGGGAGGGGCATGACTGGTGCACAAACCTGGTCTCATATCATCGCTACATTGATGATCTCCTTTATATATGGGAAGGTACTATGTCCTCGGCGGAATCCTTCATGAATTATTTAAATCAAAACAACGAAGGCATCATTTTAACTTCAAATTTTAGTAAACAAACAGTTACCTTTTTAGATTTAGAACTTTATATTAAAGAGAACACACTTTGTACGAAAACACATTTTAAGGAAGTACACACCAACACCTTTATCAGCTATGACAGTTGTCACAACCCTATATGGCTTAATGGAATACCCAAAAGCCAATTCCTTAGACTCAAAAGAAACTGCTCAGAAGCATCAGTATTCCATACTCAAGCAATAAACATGAAACAAAAGTTCATACAAAAAGGCTACAACCCCAAAACAATAGACAAAACCATAACATCAATAGACGAGACAAAGAGAGAATCACTATTACTCCAGAAACCACCTAAGGACACCCAGACTAATATATTTACCCTTCCCCTGATATTTGACTATAATAACAAAAACAAACATATCAAAAAAATTATCAACACAAATTGGCATTTACTCAAAGAGGATCCAATATTAAGCAAAGCACTACAAGATAAACCCACCATAATATACAGAGGTGCACCTAACCTGAAACTACAACTTACCAAAAATTTCACCAGGAATCAAAACATACAAAAAAATATTTTTTTAGCTATCAACAAAGGCTTTTTTCGATGTAACACTTGAATATCATGCAGAAAAACACACAAAATGGAAAAATGTACATCAGAGTTTAAGTCTAACAGAAATAAAAAACTTTTTAATATTAATGAAATTTTAACATGTAACAGCAATATCGTAATCTACATGTTAGAGTGTCCATGTGGACTACAATATGGCGGCAGAACAATAAGACCCTTGAAAGTAAGAATTAGTGAGCACTGTCGGAATATTGAAAAAGGTTACAAAAATCATTCTGTATCTGCACACTTTTTACAGCATAACAAAGACCCTAGCCTATTAAAATTCTTGGGCATTGCTAAATATAAACCACATTGGAGAGGGGGCGATATCATTAGAAACATAGGGAAGCTAGAAATGGAGTGGGTCTATCGCTTAGATACCCTCCACCCAAATGGGCTTAATATAGAATTTGACTTGGTTCACTTTTTATAATCCATTTTTGTATATCCATCTTTTAATTAATTTCTACAATCCATTTCTAATTAAGATGCTTATAAATTCTCTTATATCCTTTTACATTGTATGTTTTATTCCCCTTAGCTGTATATATATATGTTTATGTTGCATTTAAAGTATGCCCCTTTGGATATAGCAACCTCTGAGCTCATTTCTTGTTACTAGCCCACATCCAAAATGGCGGCCGGAACAGTTCAGTTTAAGACACCACCAAGTAATTAACAAATCATATTTTCTATGTTACCTACACACTCTATGTATGCCCATATCTGTAATTATTTAAGTTATTACCTGATTTGATGTATTACTGTGTCATTCTACTCCTCTGATCTCTATTTCGAACTTTCCCATCGCCCACACTCAAAATGGCGCCCGGAGAACTTCCGCTTATGCTACCTTGCCGAAAACCGGAAATGGCTAATTAAGATGCTTATATATTCTCTTATATCCTTTTACATTGTATGTTTTATTCCCCTTAGCTGTATATATATATGTTTATGTTGCATTTAAAGTATGCCCCTTTGGATATAGCAACCTGTGAGCTCATTTCATGTTACTAGCCCACATCAAAAATGGCGGCCGGAACAGTTCCGTTTAAGACACCACCAAGTAATTAACAAATCATATTTTCTTTTTTTTTTTTTTTTATTTATTTTATTTTTATTTCGTTTTGCATTTTAAGCTTATTGAGTTACAAACTTTGGTTAGACATGGGTATAAAGGTAAAGTATCAATATGTGAATAAACATTATACATAAAACATACTGCTTACATACAATTCGTTTGCAATACAACTGTGGTTACATTTTTTCACATTACACATGCATATAATATTTCCTTGTTGTCGAGGGAGTAACATGGTTCTCCAGCTTGTGCCTTTGTGTATAGGTTGTTGAAATTGAGTAGGAGTTGTGTTTGTAACTGGCCGTTACACGGTGAGTGTACCATTTTGTTTTCCTGACTTAGCACCAGCCTTGGTATGTTTCTGATTTATTTTAGACTCATTAAGAAGGAGTTCCATGTGTACCAGATTGATTTATGTACTTTGGACTTGCCTAAGGAAGACATTCTCAATTCCTCCATTCCATGGATTGTTTCAATTTTCTGAAACCATTCTCTCCTGGATGGTCTAGTGTTAGTTTTCCAGAGTCCCGCAACAACTAGTTTAGCTGCGGTCAGCAGGTAAAATATCAGAGAGTTTTTGAATTTGGAAATAGATATAGGAGTGTGGTAGAATAGAAGTGTCTCAGGGGTATAAGGTAAACGGATACCACTGGTCAGTTCTGTGACTCTCTGTACTTCTCTCCATAATCCCTCCACCCTACTGCACTCCCACCAGATGTGTTTATAGGTACCTTGTGCTTTTGTACATCTCCAACAACTAGGGGAAGTGCTTGGGTCAAATTTGTTGATATCCACAGGGGTGGTGTGCCATTGGGACAGGAATTTGTAATTTATTTCTTGTAGTGTTATACTCGAGTGTGATTTCAACATTTTGTTGAAGATCATTGTCCATTGAGAATCTTCCATAGGGGAAGGGAACCATGTGTTGTTTCGTATTGTATACCAAGGGAGATTACCATTGTTGTTTTTCTGTAGCAGGTGGTAGCATGTGGAGATTATTTTCGTTTTGGGTGGAGAGGAGCAGAGATTTTCAAATTGTGTAAACTCTCTAGGTTGCCATGTTAAAAGCCCTTCTTTAGATAGGAAATGTTTTATCTGAATGTATTGGAGGATTTGTGTCAACGTGGGGTGTTTCAACTCTGAGAAAGTTTTTAGTGGTACGATACCTTCTGAAGACACTAAGTCTTGTAGGGTTATGCCTCTATCTCTGGAACTGGGTTTTATATTGGCCAGACATGCAATTTCTTTTCCCAGGGGGAATCTGGGGTTATGTGATATTGGGTAATATGGGGAAGGTGTTGGAGAAAAGTCTGGATATGGATATATTTTTTTCCATGTTTGTAGAGTGGTAGATATGGTGGGCATATCTCTTGCTAACCCCTCCTCGCCCGCATATATAATCCATGGAAGGGACTTCAGAGGTGTTTGTATTTGAGATTGTTCTAAGTTTACCCATGCTTTTGTGCTTCCTTCTCTAGACCATTCTAGGATCCTTCCTAGATGGATAGCTTTGTGGTAATTTTGTATGTTGGGGCAGCCTAGGCCTCCTCCCGTCTTAGGTTTGGTTAATAGACTGAAGGCAATTCGTGGTCTTTTATGAGCCCAAATAAACGAGGTGAGCATAGATTGGATGGTTTTGAAGAAAATATTCGGGATGTGTATCGGGATAGTGTTTAGGAGATATAGGATACGCGGGAGGACATTCATAGATATGATGTTTATTCTCCCCATCCACCTGAAGTGGGGTCTGTCCCACCTATCCAGGTCTTTCCGGATTGTTGTTATTAGATCTGGGAAATTTTCTTTGTAAAGTGTTTTGTGTGTTTTGGTAATTTTGATCCCCAGGTATTTAATGGAATGAGGGGCCCACTGAAATGGATAAATTTGTTTTAATTTCTTAACTTGATGTAGGGGCGTGGTAATGTTAAGGATTTCGCATTTGTCCGTATTAATTTTGAAGTTGGAGAGTTTGCTGTATTCCTCCATAGCTTTTGTTAGGTGAGGTAGGCTATGCATGGGGTGAGCAATTGTGAAGAGTAAGTCGTCAGCAAAGGCCGAGACTTTATATTCGTACTGTTTATGCCTCTAATATCTGGCAGGTGTCTGACTGCTTGTAGTAGGGGTTCTAGTGTCAATATAAATAGTAGTGGGGAGAGTGGACACCCTTGCCGCGTGCCATTGCTTATTGTGAAAGGTCTGGAAAGTTGCCCATTCACTTTAAGTCTGGCTGTGGGCAGTGAGTAAATCGCTCTTATCCATTGGATCCATCTCTTGCCAAATCCTAGTGCTTCTAGAGTGTTGAGCATAAATGACCAGTCTACCCTGTCAAATGCCTTTTCGGCGTCAATTGACAGGAGTAGCGTTGGGTTAGGTGTGTTTCTTGTGGCGTATATTAAATTTATGATTTTAGACGTGTTGTCCTTGGCTTCTCTAGCTGGGACAAAACCTGCTTGGTCTGGGTGTATCAGGTCCTGAAGAAAGGGCTTAAGTCTGGTCGCTAACATTTTAGTGAATATTTTTATATCCACATTTATCAGGGAAATTGGCCTGTAACTCGCACATTTTTCTGTGTCCTTTCCTGGCTTGGGCAGTAGGGTAATGGTTGCTTCTAGAGCTTGACTCGGGATGTGTCTATGATGAGGGATAGAGTTAAGTGCTTCAAGTAAGTGGGGAGTGAGCTCCTGTTGGAACATTTTGTAGTAAGAAGCCGAGAAACCATCCGGTCCTGGGCTTTTGTTGTGTGGTGTTTGTTTGATCGCCATATTAATTTCTTCAATAGTGAAGGGCTCTTCTAAAGATCTTGTCGCAGCTAGTGGGAGAATTTTGTCAAATTTGTTTTCTAGGTACTTTTTGATATCGTTGGTGTTACTCCCTTTTTCCTTTAGATTATATAGTGAGGTGTAGTATTCATGGAAGGTGTCGGCTATGTCTTCTGTAGTGTGGGCGTATGAGTCGTCTGATCGTTTGATTTTAGGGATATACGTGAGTGTTTGTTTTTGTTTCAAGGCATGTGCAAGAAATTTTCCACATCTATCTCCCTGAGCATAGTGTAATTGTTTAGTCCAGAGGATCGATTTTTTTGCATTATCTTGTAAGAGTGATTTAAGATCAGCTCTCAGGGCTAGTAGTTTGCAATACACTGCATCTGTCATATCTGCTTTATGGGAATTTTCTAGTTGTGAGATTTTGTCTTGTAGGTCATTAATTTGTTTGTGTTTTTCTCGTTTAATTTGGGATCCCCACTTGATCAATTCCCCTCTGACTACAGCTTTATGTGCTTCCCATTGTGTGTATGCGGTAGTATCTGAGGTTTTGTTTTCTTTGAAATAGAACTTTAACACCTCGTTAATTGAGTCTTTAACCCTTTTTGTTTGTAACAGAGTGGGGTTAAGCTTCCAGGTCCCTTTGGGGCGGGGGAGAGATGGAATGGTTAATGTGAGATATATTGGTGAGTGATCAGACCATGTCATTGGACCTATGGATGTGTCGGATACCAGTCCCAGATCTCTGTGCCCTACAAGAAAGAAGTCAATTCTAGAATACGATTTGTTGGGGATGGAGTAGTGTGTATAGTCTTTAGTTGTTGGGTGGAGGACCCTCCAACAGTCAGATAGTTGGTGATTTCTGATAATTCGCTGCATTTGAATTCTGGAGGCATTGAGATGATTGCTATGTGCAGAGGTACTGTCTTTTTTGGCGTCTAGGGAGACATTGAAATCTCCCCCTATTATTAGTATACCATTGGCATGTTGTTTAATTTTGGCCATGATTTTTCTAAGCGCCCCGCATTGGTGTTTATTTGGGAGGTAAATGGCAACCAATGTGACATGCTCCGTCCCTATTACTCCTTGTACTATAATGAATCTTCCTGAATCATCTGTCACGTGAGAAGAGTAAGTGAAGGGGACATGTTTTCCTATCAATATTGCTACCCCTCGCGATTTGCTTAGATTGTAGTTGTTATAGTATATATGGGGGAAGTTTGGATGTTTAAGTTTAGGAGCGTCAGAGCCCCTTAGATGCGTTTCTTCAAGAAATGCTATGTCTGTTTTATTTTTCGTTAAATCAGTTAGTACCATTTTTCTTTTTTCAGGGGTATTTAGCCCTCTGACATTAATTGAGCATATGCGGATAGTGCCCATGATTGGGTGAATTTCTAAACTTAACTTTAAATGTCGGATTAGTTTGTGCTGGAAAACCAGGTATGTTTGTACCACGTGTATTGAACACAAGTAACTGGAAGATTTTCTTATGTGTGTGTATGTAAGCAAAAAGATGCCAATATAATCTGAACAGAACAGAGTGTTATAAACAAAACAAGCAAATATCAATAACTATGTACAAATCGATTTCCTAAGAGTGTTGAGTCTGATGTACTACGAGAAGAGGTTCAGCAAGAAAATTGAACCTTCTCGTGTGGTAATAGAGGTCTACCTTTTTATTGCTGTCGCAGCAAATGAGGGATCAGTCTAGTGTTAGACCTCTATAGAGGAGACGGTACTAAAGCCTGGGTACTGCCAGCGAATATTGCTGGCACAGGAGATAATTAACTTTATGATACGATTATTAATAATTTAGTTTGTACCGCTCGCTGCCCAAGTGGGCACTTTACTGTGTCCTGTGGGAGCGTGGACACTTTCTAGTTTGATTGGTGCGTTGTTTAGTGAGTATGCGTTTCTCGTGTTGCCTCAACTGCTAAGTAGCATCCCAGGAGGCGTATTAATGACGCATTACGTTCTCAACTGGTCTATATAAATTTTTAGGGCTTAATATCTATTTAGATGGGTAGTGTTTTGAAGGATGGGCTGCGTTTGCTATGTCGTTAGCATTATAGAATATGCAGACTAGTGGGATTCCGTGTGGTTTCCAATACATTGACTAAAAACACATTAGTTATACATTTTTTTACATCAATACATTTAAACAATAGTTGCTCTTCATAGTTACCCCTTCCCATCACAAAGGTTAAAGCTCGTGGGTTAATGAAGTTCTTCTATATCTTGTACTTGTTGTACCGAGTCTTTCGACCTTTTCCTTGTATTGTCTTGTACTTTTTAAATGGGTAGTATTATGAAGGGTGAGCTATAGGTGTTATGTCGCTAGTCGTATAAATACACAACCTGGTGAGGTTTGGTGTGGTGTCTATTGCACTAACTAACATCACATTATTTATATATTTGTACAACAATACAGTCAAGCAGTAGTTGCTATTCATAGTTACCCCTTCCCATAACGGAGGTTAAGGCTTGTGGGTTAATAAAGTTCTACTTAATTTCGCACTAAATGTAAATTCTTTGTTCCTTTCTTTGTATAGTCTTATCAGTTTATTTTCCTCGGGGTCATCTGGTATTTCCTCGATCGTAGAAAGGGCGAGGCTGGTGGAGTCTTCCACGATGTTCTCTTCCGTGTGTCTGGAACTTGGTTGGTTTGTTTTGGATGTTGTGGCCTCATCTTTTCTGGTTCAGACATTTCATACCAGTCCGGTATATCCATATTAGGTAGTCCTAGTCGGTGTGTGAAGGCCTCCACGTCTGCGGCCGACGTTAAGGTAGCTTGGATGCCCTGGTGTGATGCTGTTAGGGAGAAGGGGAATCCCCAACGGTATTTGATATTTGCCTGTTGCATGGCCATGGTGAGTGGTCTCAGGGTTCTCCTACCCCTTAGAGTCAGCCATGCCAGGTCTGGTAGAATCAGTATTTTTGAGTTGTTAAAAGTTATGTCAGCAGTGTCTCTGGCATTTCTCATTATAGCTTCTTTTTCGGTGTAGTAGTGTACTCTGCAGATTATGTCTCTGGGGGAGTCCTGTGGCAGGCCTTTGGGCCTTAGCGCCCTGTGCGCTCTGTCTAATAAAATTGGTGTGTCTTCAGGTCTTTGTAAAATTTTATTAAACAGGGATTGGAGTATTTGTAATATATTTTCAGGATTACCCTGCGATTCTGGGAGCCCTCTGACTCTAATGTTATTCCTCCTCCCCCTGTTATCTAAGTCTTCAGTGTTTTTCATTGCAAACATAATTTTAGAGTCACTGCTTTTTTGACTTTGCTCTAATTGAAGGAGTCTGTCTAATATCTGGTCTCTGTCTTCCTCCAGGTCCCCTACCCTCGTGTTTACTTGCCTGATGTCTGCCGTTAGCGTGGAGACCTGGTCTTGAACGGAGGATTCGAGCTTAGAGATCATTCCAGCTAGTTCTTCTCTTGATGGTAAGTGTTTAAGGGTTTCTCTTATGCTTGCCAATCCGTCCGTTATTTCACTTGCTGGAGAGGGAGCTTCCTCGGCTGTGCAGGGTCGAGGTGCCTCGTGTGAGGAAGCAGGCGCCGCCATCTTGTCGACTAGGCCTTCTCCGAGAATTTTTACCGTGTCTCGGAAGTATTTATCGAGGCCGCCGGATTTCTTCGGGGTATCGGAGTTGTGGGTGCTCGTGGGCAGATCTGTCTTCTTTTTATTGCCCATTTAGTGCTTGGATGTGTGATTTTTAGCCAGTTTAGTTTTCGCCGGTCGGGAGCTCCGAGCAAGTGCGACCGCTCACATCGGGTATCAGGCCACGCCCCACAAATCATATTTTCTATGTTACCTACACACTCTATGTATGCCCATATCTGTAATTATTTAAGTTATTACCTGATTCGATGTATTACTGTGTCATTCTACTCCTCTAATCTCTATTTCGAACTTTCCCACAAATCGCCCACACTCAAAATGGCGCCCGGAGAACTTCTGCCTATGCTACCTTGCCGAAAACCGGAAATGACGAAATATACACAGCGGAATCGATTTACAACATCAGAGGAGGTATATAATCTCAAGGACCCCAAGCAGCAAGCATTCACTTTTGAAAAAGCTTCAGCGAAATGCGTCGAGTGAGGAAGAATTTTGGACTTTTTTATAGGACTGGTTTTATAGTCTGCTATTCACTTTTTACTAATTGTATTAAAGTATATATATTTTTAACATATCCAGTCATTTCTCTTGTCCTCCTTCCTATTTAATACTGCTTTTGCTGCTATACCTGGGTCCATTATATCCCAAGGTGGGGATTGTTCCACCTGAAACTCTTCAAACTAGAGCAGGTCGTTGCTCTAGTACAGGGGTAGGCACTCGAGGTGTCTTTGCACGGCACTCGAGGCTGCTAGAACCAAACACGCTCTGGCCTATCAGGAGTCCCAGTAAAACTTCAGATATCTGCTAATGCGAAGAGGTGGTGAAGGACAATCCTCAATTTATGCATGGCAGCACATAGAGATCACTTCACAGCACATCTGAGATCACTTCCTCCCAGCACTTGTGAATGGGAATCCACACTGTAGTAGAGCAGCCCGCAGCTGGTGTGGCAGCTCCTGTCCTTGACCTGTACCTGGCCAGCCTGGTCCCCACTGGAACCCAGGGAAGTCACCCACACTGCTAGATATACACAGAAATGCAGAATAACAGCGCACACACAAACATACACACAATCCCCACAAACGCAACACCACAAACAATCCACACACATGCACACAACCCCACATGCAGGCTCTCACATGCAATACCCCAAACAGCCCCCAAACACTACCAAACACACAATGTGACATATCCATCCACACACAATTCCACAAGCAGCCCTCATACACAGCCCACATTCATATGTATCATACACGATACCATAAACTACTAATGAACATATACAATATAATAGCTCACATACACACAAATACCACGATACAAAGCAATTACAGTAAAATTAGTATTGTATTTCTGTTCTCTTTTTTTCAAGCTACCCCATTGGCCAATATCTCTACTAAACGTATGTACATTTTCTAAGTTTTAGCGCTGTTCACCTTTCTATTCTATATGTTTCCATCATGGCATGAAGTTCCAAATTGCCGGGACCACTTGTCCGTTCTCCAGCCCCTGAGTTGTTGGTGCTTGTGTGCGCATAAGTTTAAATAGTTCTGCTTTATCGGCTGTAGCAGGGAAAGGGATACTGCATCTTTGAAGTTCTGCAGTGATACGGGGAAAGGTCCATGATCTGATAGAAGTAGGGCTACCGGTGTAGCCTTTCCGAGAAGGTGACATGGACCTGACAGGAGTACTAGGGAGAGACACATTGTCCGCTTCTTCAGGGAGCTGAGACACACTAAAAGAAATATTAAACATAAATCAGTAACCGATACCGCTTGGGTTAGTGGCTGGCTATCTAATGCCAAGTGGCGAAACTATTTCCTAGGTATTGTGACAGGTGAAGCCCTGCTAGATGCCAAGTGGCTGGAGAGACTCTATCTATCCGTTGGCGCGAGGGAATTTTTTGCTACCGAATGTTGTGGCCGGGTGTTGGCCTCTCGGTGACAATAAAATCATAAGACAGAAGAGTGACATGGGAGGCCCTCTCTATGCAACCGTGCGAGGCGGCTATCTATGATTTGCCCGAGCGTATTAGCCTTGCAGGACCACTGTGACTGAGGCAAATAAGCCAGAAATGTCTAACGCTAGTGGCCTCTAGATCCTTAATAAGCCAGTAACAAGTAACCGAAAGCATGGTGGGGGAAGGGGGGTTGTTGAGGGGAAATAGGCAAAACTTTTCTGTGAAACAGTGAGATGTAAGGTGAAGCGCTGTATATTTTAAACAATGTGAGGTATAAAAATTAGGATAATACCTTAATTTCATACATACAAGTCCATATGTGACATATAGTACCTTGAAATAAAACACAAATAAAGACAAAATAGTGTATCCTGTGATATAAAAAAATAGGTATAGAATGAAATAAATTTCCCACTCACACTTTTAAGAGCTAATAGGTATAGCTCAATAAAATCGCTTGTAGGATCCGTAAAGGCGATCCTAATCCCTTCTTTTGGTGGGAGTTCTTGCTCTTCCTTGGTCTCTAAAATCAGGAGAGGTATATGGTGCAGTACCTTAGATATAAAATCTCTAAAAGGGTAAAGTAAAAGGGGTACTTACAAACCCAGAGCCATCCAAATCGGCTCTGATCAGGAGCGTATGTGGTTAAGGACCACAATCCTTCTTTGTGCAAATAAAATTAGCAGGAACAATGCCAGTAGTGTTTTAAAAATATATATAAATACTTTATTACATAAAAATATATAACATTATAAAAACACTTTACTAGGCATTAAAAAAGTCCAATTCCATGAAGACAAGTGATCTCCAAATTCCCAGGACGCGTTTCGCTATATCAGCTTCCTCAACTGGATATGTAAAAATGGAAAAGTCTTCATTTCCCTCCTTGGACTTGTTCCTGCTTTTATACATCGTCATAAATCCATAATGTCAGTCCGGCTCGTAAATTTGCGGCCGATCACCATGGAAACGGTGACTCCCTGCGTTTCAAGCCTCACTTTCAGTCCTATTTCTTGGTTCCGCCATCATTTCCGGTCACGTGGGGATATGCCGATACGTCATGTGTTCCAATTTTGCGGTTCATTAGGATCGCATTTCCAGTAAAACACAATGTATAAGTGAAATCATAAAAGCAAAAACCGCACTATCAATTATTCATAAATATATACAATCATTTAGTTTAACTTGAACAATAGAAAGTGATTGAACCTCCAGTTATTACATTATATCACCATATAACTATCGATAAAAATATAGTATATAGGGGCAAGGGTGTAATTAAATGTGCATGCAATCAAATATTAAAGAGATAGTGTAAAAATATATATTTCTTGTAAAAAGAGAGAGCGAATCATTTCATTATTTCGGCATAAAACTGTAGATAAAATATAGTATATAGAAGATAGTATATAGAAGCAAGGGGGTGATTCTATATACATACAGTCAAATATTAAAGGGATAGTGTAAAAATATATTCTTGTAAACAGAGAGCGAATCATAAAATACATAAACTTTAACCTATTTAGAAAGTTATTTAACCCCTTAAGGACACATGACATGTGTGACATGTCATGATTTCCTTTTATTCCAGAAGTTTGGTCCTTAAGGGGTTAAAAAGACTAAATGTAAAAATAGTGCCATTCAGATATAAAAACAATTTAAAAAGAATTAAAGGGACTCTATAGTCACCATATAAAAGCAAGAAAGACAGGTCCCCCAGCCTTCCTTCTTGCTTTTATATGAACTTTCATTCATTAAAAAAAAAAAATCGGTGTTTTTATATTAAAAACTTACCTCCGTTCCAGCGCCGAGCTCCCCGCTAGGCCGCGCCCCCTTTTTCGTCAAAATGACGAAATCGCGGGGCCCAATGGGACGGCTTCGCGCTGGACCAATCACGTTCTTCATAGAGCGGCATTGAATGCCGCCCTATGAAGAACCTGAGCGCTTTACCGCGCATGTGCGCGGAATGCGCGTTCGCGAGCTGAGCTGTCTGACTGACAGCTCAGCTCGCTTTCTAAAATTATCAATAATAATTTAGGGCCCCCACCCGCCCTGTGCGGCGGGTGGGGGCCCTAAAATTATCAATGAGGGGGGGGGACCTACTGTCCCCCCCCCGGCCCCCACCCCTGTGCGGCGGGTGGGGGCCCTAAAATTATCAATGAGGGGGGGACCTACTGTCCCCCCCCGGCCCCCACCCCTGTGCGGCGGGTGGGGGCCCTAAAATTATCAATGAGGGGGGGGACCTACTGTCCCCCCCCCGGCCCCCACCCCTGAGCGGCGGGTGGGGGCCCTACAATTATCAATGAGGGGGGGGACCTACTGCCCCCCCCCGGCCCCCACCCCTGAGCGGCGGGTGGGGGCCCTAAAATGATCAGTAAGGGGGGGGGACCTACTGTCCCCCCCCCGGCCCCCACCCCTGTGCGGCGGGTGGGGGCCCTAAAATGATCAGTAAGGGGGGGGACCTACTGTCCCCGGCCCCCACCCCTGAGCGGCGGGTGGGGGCCCTACAATTATCAATGAGGGGGGGGACCTACTGCCCCCCCCCGGCCCCCACCCCTGAGCGGCGGGTGGGGGCCCTAAAATGATCAGTAAGGGGGGGGGACCTACTGTCCCCCCCCCGGCCCCCACCCCTGTGCGGCGGGTGGGGGCCCTAAAATGATCAGTAAGGGGGGGGACCTACTGTCCCCCCCCCCGGCCCCCACCCCTGAGCGGCGGGTGGGGGCCCTAAAATGATCAATAAGGGGGGGGACCTACTGTCCCCCCCCCGGCCCCCACCCCTGTGCGGCGGGTGGGGGCCCTAAAATTATCAATAAGGGGGGGGACCTACTGTCCCCCCCCCGGCCCCCACCCCTGAGCGGCGGGTGGGGGCCCTAAAATTATCAATAAGGGGGGGACCTACTGTCCCCCCCCCCGGCCCCCACCCCTGAGCGGCGGGTGGGGGCCCTAAAATTATCAATAAGGGGGGGGGGGGCCTACTGTCCCCCCCCCCCCGGCCCCCACCCCTGAGCGGCGGGTGGGGGCCCTAAAATTATCAATAAGGGGGGGGGACCTATTGTCCCCCCCCGGCCCCCACCCCTGAGCGGTGGGTGGGGGCCCTAAATACAAAGGGGGGGGGACCCTAGTTAACCCTCCCCCCCCCAAAAAAAAATATCTCCCTACCTACCCCCCTCACCCTAAAAATAATGAGGGGGGACCATTAACTAAAAACCTGTAAAAAAATGAGATAAAATCAACTTACCATTCGATGTTTTCTTTCTTCTAAAATCTTCTTTCTTCAGCCCCAAAAAAGGCCAAATAAAAATCCATAATAACCGACGCAATTAAAAAAAAAAAAAAAAAAACCGAGCGCAAAAAAAAATAATCCATCTTCACCCATGGAGGGCTCCGCGCAGACTGAGCTCCGCAGGGCGGGGGAAGGCTTATAAAGCCTTGCCCCGCCCTGCAATTAGGCTAAGAACACTCTGATTGGTGGGTTTAAGCCAATCAGAGTGCTCTGTGTCATTTTACAAGCGTGGGAAAGTTCTTTGGAATTTTCCCACGCTTGTAAAATGACACAGAGCACTGTGATTGGATGGATTTCAAGCCATCCAATCACAGTGCTCTGTGTCATTTTACAAGCGTGGGAAAGTTCTTTGGAATTTTCCCACGCTTGTAAAATGACAAAGAGCACTGTGATTGGATGGATTTCAAGCCATCCAATCACAGTGCTCTTTGTCATTTTACAAGCGTGGGAAAGTTCTTTGGAATTTTCCCACGCTTGTAAAATGACACAGAGCAATGTGATTGGATGGCTTGAAATCCATCCAATCACAGTGCTCTGTGTCATTTTACAAGTGTGGGAAAATTCCAAAGAACTTTCCCACGCTTGTAAAATGACAAAGAGCACTGTGATTGGATGGATTTCAAGCCATCCAATCACATTGCTCTGTGTCATTTTACAAGCGTGGGAAAATTCCAAAGAACTTTCCCACGCTTGTAAAATGACAAAGAGCACTCTGATTGGCTTAAACCCACCAATCAGAGTGTTCTTAGCCTAATTGCAGGGCGGGGCAAGGCTTTATAAGCCTTCCCCCGCCCTGCGGAGCTCAGTCTGCGCGGAGCCCTCCATGGGTGAAGATGGATTATTTTTTTTGCGCTCGGGTTTTTTTTTTTTTTTTTTTTATTGCGTCGGTTATTATGGATTTTTATTTGGCCTTTTTTGGGGCTGAAGAAAGAAGATTTTAGAAGAAAGAAAACATCGAATGGTAAGTTGTTTTTATCTTATTTTTTTTTTCTTTACAGGTTTTTAGTTAAAGGGTCCCCCCTCATTATTTTTAGGGTGAGGGGGTAGGTAGGGAGATAAGTTTTTTTTTTTTTGGGGGGGGGGGGGGGAGAGGGTTAACTAGGGTCCCCACCCCCTTTGTATTTAGGGCCCCCACCCACCGCTCAGGGGTGGGGGCTGGGGGGGGGCAGTAGGTCCCCCCCCTTATTGTGAATTTTAGGGCCCCCACCCGCCGCACAGGGGTGGGGGCCGGGGGGGGACAGTAGGTCCCCCCCCTATTGTGAATTTTAGGGCCCCCACCCACCGCTCAGGGGTGGGGGCCGGGGGGGGGGCAGTAGGTCCCCCCCCTTATTGTGAATTTTAGGGCCCCCACCCACCGCTCAGGGGTGGGGGCCGAAGGGGGGGGCAGTAGGCCCCCCCCCCCTTATTGTGAATTTTAGGGCCCCCACCCGCCGCACAGGGGTGGGGGCCGGGGGGGGACAATAGGTCCCCCCTTATTGATAATTTTAGTGCCCCCACCCGCCGCACAGGGGTGGGGGCCGGGGGGGCAGTATGTGCCACCCTTATTTTTAGGGCCCCCACTCACCGCTCAGGGGTGGGGGCCGGGGGGGGGGGGAGGAGAGTAGGTCCGTCCCCCCCTCCCTTCAACCACTATTGTGGCCGGACAGCATTCCTGTGGGTTCGGGCTTCAGCTGTCAGCTGAAGCCACGCCCACAGCAGTGCTGACAGGCTGTCAGCACACAAAGCGCGTTCACAGTGCTTTGTGTGCTGATAGCCCGTCTGATGCATTCACCCAGAATGCATCGGACGAGAGGCCTTTTTAGGGCCTCTGAACTCGGAAGTCCCTCTGGTGGCCGTCTGATTGACTGCAACAAGAGGTGTTCCAAGCTTCCAATGTAAACACTGCATTTTCTCAGAAAATACAGTGCTTACAAGAAAAAGGCTCCGGGTAGCTGTAGCACTCACCTAAACAACCTCATTAAGCTGAAGTTGTTCAGGTGACTATAGTGTCCCTTTAAAAAATAGATAAAAATCTAACTTTAAAATTCTACTTTAAAAAATGGCACATCTCAAAATCTGTGTTGATACCATAGGGAATAAGTGTATTTAATTTAAAAACAAAAATAGCATACAATAGCATAGACAAAAAATAGCATACAATGATGAACAATTAGAAAAATTGTTGCAAAAAGAATTAAAAATAAAATGCGAGATAGCTACATTGGAAAAATATTTAAAAGAAGGTATAACTCCTAGGGGTTTAAGATACTTTAAAACTCCAACATTTGACAAAGATGTGGAAAGTTTCATGGAAGAGTGGAACTGTATGTTGGAAAACTTTTCCATAACCTCCATGAACCTTATAATAAAAAGAAGAAAGGAATATTTAAAAGAACTAGATTTGGAGATAAACAAAAATCAAAATGCTATCCTTAATAAACTAAATCAGGAACAATTTGATGATATGACACAAGAGATCAAAGAAAATTTAGACATACTGGAGAAAGAAATTATAAATACAAAAAAAAGCAAACACTTGAGAGATATTAAGGACTACAAAACTAAACAAGTTAGAACATTCTCCAAATATAATCATCAAAATAAAGATCTTGAAATAAGGGAAAACCCAAAGGGACCTTTTAACCATAGGACTACCTCATATAATCAAAGAGAGAATATAGAAAATAGGGCCTATGTGAAATATAGGGACTACAAACCTTATAACTATAAGAAAAACTATGAACAAAACCCTGCTAGGAATTGGGATAATTTTAAACCCAGAACACAAAACTTGGGGAAGAGAAGGAAGGAAACCCATGTATGAAGAAAAATTATGGGAAAGAAACGATTATAAAAAGAGATCTATGTACAATGAACAATCAAGGGAAAGAAATAGAGAGAGACATAGATTTGAGGAAGTAAGACCAAAAGAGAGAAATAATAGAAGAGAAAATAGGGACAGGACCCCATATAAAAGACCCACCTACTACAGAAAAGATGAACCTTTACCCACCAGCAATAGATTCCAAGTTCTAGACGAGTTCGAAGATCAGGATTTTTGGAAGAGCAAGGAAAAGGGAGGTGTAGAAATGTTTCAGAATTGCTATAGTGGACACTTATATAAGAATGTAACTAAAAATAATCATAGATTCATATCTAAAGCAATGGACAGAGAAGAAGAGTTTAAAGTACAATTAATATATATAGATACACAATTTAATTTAGGTGTATGAAACGATGGAAAGCGAGCTCCACAATAATCACAAGTTCAATAAATAATGCATGAAAGCGCACAAAAGGGGAAGTAAGGGAAAGAAAGGGGAGAGTACAAAAGGGTGAGGGAAAGAGATCAATCTGTATATAAGAACATGAGGATAGATGAAGCTGTCCTATCAGCAGGGTGGAACCAGCAGATAGATCCTGGGGCTGATATGACATACTATGGATAAAGGAAAATAATATCGTAATGTCTCTGAAAATGGGAATCGAAAGGGAAAATAAGGGCAGAATAGATTGAAGGATAGAGGGAGAAAAAAAAATAAAGATAAAAATTCCTACTACCCTGGTCCAGGGTCCTGCGACGGCAGCAGGGTTAAATATGAAGACTGTATACAGAACTTCATATTATGGATTGAATGTTGTAAGAGAAAGTTGGAGACTGAGATTCTCCAGGAGGTTCAAGTATATAGGGCTGACTGGGGAAGGTATGAATGGATTTGTGTGTTGGATGCTATCTGAGGGGAGGTCAGAGGGGAAGAGGGTGAGGGGAGAGTTGCAGTAGGATGTCATTAAACATACTGTCTATTAACGCAAGGGGCTTAAATTCAGGACAGAAAAGAGGCTATCTGTATAAATTATTGATTGACAGCAAAACAGATATTGGTTTCGTTCAAGAAACACACTGGACTAACTCTATGCCTAAATTGTGGAATTATAAAAAATTTCCAGTGGTCCATAGATCTAATTTGGCAGGAAAGAATAAGAAAAGAGGGGTGGCAATTTTTTTCTCAAGTAGCTTGAAATATGAGCTGATCTATGAGGAGGCTGACCCTGGTGGTAGGTTTCTTATAGTGATAGTTCAAATTAATGACATTTTGTATACTTTAGTAAATGTTTATGCTCCAAACCAATCTCCATACAGATTTCTGGGAAATCTGATGCAAAAGATTGACCGCGTATCGTCTGGAAGCCTAATTATCGGCGGGGACTTTAACTGCATTATAGATAATAAAATAGATAGGAATAGAACTAACCCCGCATATATAGACGGCAATCAAAGAACAGGACTATCAATGATGCAGACTTTTCTAGCAAAAAACTGCTTATACGATACCTGGAGAACATGTAATCCAGAAGAGAGAGATTATACGTTTTTTTCAAATGTTCATCAGACATATACCAGAATCGATTATTTTTTTGGTTAAAGCTGAAACTTTGGAGCGAGTCAACAACGTGACAATTGGACCTATAACATGGTCTGACCATGCACCTGTAAGCTTAGTTATAAAAAATAATGCTGAATATAAATGTAGAGATAGATGGAGACTAAATGAAAATGTATTAAAATCAGAAATTAACGTAGAAGAACTGCGTATCCAGACTAGAGAATTCTTTGAAACCAACGATACAGGGGACGTTTCCAACGCCATGTTATGGTGTACCTTCAAATCATATATGAGAGAATGTCTTATAAAATTGGGTGCTAATATAAAAAAAAAGAAGGGAAAAGAGCTGAACGAGCTTTATATTGATCTGGCAAAACAAGAACGCCTACATAAACTTACTTTAGATCATAAAATTTTGGAGGATATTAAAGAGACCAGGAAAAAAATATTAGTAAGAACTCAAGAAAAGATTAATAAAGCAATGTTAATATTAAAACAGAGTTGGTATTATGGAAATAACAAAATAGGGAAAAATCTTTCAAATAAATTAAAAAATAAAAATAAACTTCAATCTATAAACTATATAACAGTAGGAAATAAAAAAATGTTTTCGCCAACTCAAATAGCTAATGCATTTGAAGATTACTATAAAAGTCTATATAACATAAAATTTTATGAGCCATCTGCAGGTGAAACAAAGCAGTTTTTGGATAAATTGAGTCTACCAAAAATAGCTATGGATAAACTAAGACAATTAAACGCCCCATTCTCCATTCAGGAAATTAGTAATACCATTAAAGCATTAACAGCAGGTAAAGCACCAGGCCCAGATGGCTTCTCTTCAATTTTTTATAAAAAATTGAACGATATAATTTCTCCCTACATATTAAGGACATTTAAAGATTTTGCCAAACATAAAACCATCCCATCTGAATTACTCCAGGCCTCCATAACACCAATCCCTAAGATAGATAAGGATCCAATATATACTTCGAATTATAGATCAATTTCTCTTATTAATTTGGATATCAAAATTTATTCTAGAATTTTGTCTGATAGACTCAAACAAATCATACCTAATATTGTACATTTAGATCAGAGCGGGTTTGTAGAGGGTAAGGGCACATCTGATAACATTAGGAAACTACTGAATGTCCTATATCATGCGGATCAAAGTTTGTCTCCCTTTGCCATGGTTACCCTCGATGCCGAGAAGGCCTTCGATCGGGTTAACTGGAAGTATTTGGAGGAAGTATTGAAGGCCTTTGGCATAGAGGGTTTCTTCAAGGAGTGCACAATGGCACTATATAAAGACTCTCAAGCCAAAGTTTCAGGATATATGTTCCAATCAAAATGGTTCCCAATTAGAAACGGGACGCGACAGGGATGCCCTTTGGCACCCCTGTTATATATCCTTTCTATAGAACCGTTGGCAGCCGCGATTAGACAGAACGATGATATCAGTGGGCTAAAAGTGAATAACTTGGAGAATAAAATTGCACTCTATGCAGATGATGTTCTATTGACCCTTACAGATCCAATTAGATCTATCCCAGCCATATTTCTGCTTATTAATGAGTATAGCAAACACTCAGGTTATAAAATAAATATAAAGAAAACACAAATCCTGACAAAAGGTTTAAGTGGACCTGGGGCAGACAAACTCAAAAAAGATTTTAAGTGTGACTGGGAAGCAAGGAACATAAAATATTTAGGGGTAAGACTATCTCTAGATTATAGAGAAATTGGAGAATTTAATTACCGTATATACTCGAGTATAAGCCGAGTTTTTCAGCCCATTTTTTGGGCTGAAAAACCCCAACTCGGCTTATACTCGAGTCAAGGTCTGTATTATGGCAATTTGCATTGCCATAATACAGACCGGGGGAGAGGGGGGCTGGCAGAGCTGTAACTTACCTTCACAGCAGCTCCTGTCAGCTCTCTCCTCCTCCGCGCCGTCCGTTCAGCACCTCGGTCAGCTCCCAGTGTAAGTCTCGCGAGAGCCGCGGCTCTCGCGAGACTTACACTGGGAGCTGACAGAGGGAGCTGCACAGACCGCGCGGAGGAGGAGGGAGCTGACAGGAGCTGCAGGAAAGGTAAGTACAGCTCTGACAGCCCCCCTCTCCCCCCCACTGAACTACCAATGACACTGGACCACCAGGGAAGGAGCCCCCCTCCCTGCTATGTATCAAGCAGGGAGGGGGGACGAAAAAAAAATATAATAAAAAAATAAATAATAATAATTAAATAATAATACAAAAAAAATAATATAAAAAAATAAAAGAATAATTAAATAATAATACAAAAAAAAATAATATAAAAAAATAATAATTAATAATATATTAAATGCCCACCCCCACCAACACATACACAAACACACACTGCATCACACACACTGCATCACACACACTCACACTTCATTCATATACACACACTGCACTCACAGACACTGCACTCACAGACACTGCACTCACAGACACTGCACTCATACACACACACACTGCATTCATTATATACACACACTGGAAATAAATATTCAATTAATATATACGCACACACACTGCACTCATACACATACACACACACTGCACTCATACACGCACTGCACACACGCACTGCACTCATACACGCACTGCACTCATACGCGCACTGCACTCATACGCACACACTGCATTCATTATATACACACACTGTAAATAAATATTCAATTAATATAATTTTTTTAGGATCTAATTTTATTTAGAAATTTAACAGTAGCTGCTGCATTTCCCACCCTAGTCTTATACTCGAGTCAATAAGTTTTCCCAGTTTTTTGGGGTAAAATTAGGGGCCTCGGCTTATATTCGGGTCGGCTTATACTCGAGTATATATGGTACACAGAAATTGCTACCCAATTTTGGAGCATCCTTAAAAATTGGAAGGAATTGGAACTGTCCTGGTTGGGAAGGATTGAAGCCGTAAACTTCTATCTTCTCCCCAAACTCACATTTTTATTTAATAGTCTCCCGCTGAGGGTGCCACGCCAGACGATACGCGGTCTCCAAAGACAACTATCAAACTATATATGGCAAGATAGGAGACCTAGAGTGTCATTGGAAATATTACAGAGAGACTGGAAAGAAGGGGGAATTTCTTTCCCAGATATACAGAAACTATATATGAACAATATGTCAGCACACTTAATTAAGTGTGATAATTTTACAATGTCAAGACCAAATTGGTTAGATATCGAAAAATCAGACCTCTGTAATATTGAACCCTTATTTCTCTGGTGGTGCGACAGTGAATTTTAAAAAAATATAAGGTCTAGTAACCCGATTAATAATACAATGATTTATATTGTCAAGCACTTGAAAAAAAAATATGGAACAAAACATATATCAAGAAACGCCCCATTAGCATGTTTAAAACTTTACAGAAATAACTATTTATCTAAATAACTATTTCTCCTCCGTATATATTAAAGAAGAACCCATGGCAATAGATGTGCAAATGATTGCTACTAAAAACTTGCAGAATAATTGTAATTGGTTAACTCAAGACAATGTGCTGCAGCAACTAAAGAAAGTTAATATAAACAAAGCTCCAGGGCCTGACGGTATCCATCCACGTGTACTTAAGGAACTAAGTGTAGAAATAAGTGAACCTCTGTTTTTAATCTTTCAAGATTCTTTTCTTTCAGGAAGTGTTCCGGAGGATTGGAGGAAGGCAGATGTGGTTCCTATATTCAAAAAGGGTTCAACATCCTTGCCTGGAAATTATAGACCTGTGAGCTTAACTTCTGTGGCTGGTAAAATATTTGAAAGGTTATTAAGGGATAATATTCAAGAATTCCTTGAGAAGAATATGGTTATCAGCAAAAATCAGCACGGTTTTATGAAGCACAGGTCATGTCAAACTAACTTGATTGCGTTCTACGAAGAAGTAAGTAGAAGTATAGATCAGGGTGTTGCAGTGGATGTGATCTATTTGGATTTTGCCAAGGCATTTGATACAGTTCCACACAAAAGATTAGTGTTCAAACTCAAGGAAATCGGTCTCGATGAAAATGCTTGTTCTTGGGTAGAACATTGGCTTAAAAACAGAATACAAAGAGTTGTCGTTAATGGTAAATTTTCAAGCTGGAAAGAGGTGGCAAGTGGTGTACCTCAGGGGTCTGTTCTGGGACCCCTTCTATTTAACATTTTTTATAAATGATCTTGAAGACAGCATTGAAAGTCATGTTTCAGTGTTTGCAGATGACACAAAACTTTGTAAAATAATACAATGTGAGCAAGATATTACTTTGCTGCAGAAGGATTTAGATAGACTGGAGGACTGGGCACTCAAATGGCAGATGAAATTTAATGTTGAAAAGTGCAAAGTTATGCACTTCGGCGTAAAGAATACACAAGCAACGTATACCCTTAATGGAAGCGAATTAGGGATAACAACACACGAAAAGGACTTGGGAATTGTTATAGACAACAAACTATGCAACAATGTGCAATGTCAATCAGCAGTGGCCAAGGCCAGTAAGGTATTGTCATGCATGAAAAAGGGCATTCATTCTCGGGACGAGAATATAATTTTGCCTCTCTATAAATCACTGGTAAGACCACATATTGAATATGCTGTGCAATTTTGGGCACCTGTTCTAAAGAAGGATATCATGGCACTAGAAAAAGTGCAGAGGCGGGCTACAAAATTAATAAAAGGAAATAAAATCCACTTTAACTAGCCACATACAACCCAAATCTCTATGTACCTCGCGCATGCCACGTTTGTGATTTATTGAGACGCATGCAAGCCTTGGACACCGAGACTTTCACCTAAACCTGATCGGACATAGTCGTTGAACCTTTGAAGCAACCACCCTCACGCAGGGAGATTAATAACTTGCGTTTTCAGGTCGTATGTCCAAAGACAGTCCAGACACACACGCTGGGTTCACAATTCCTAAGTTATACGCATTTTGTACAGCATTTTATATATATATAGGTTTCATTGTCTAATGATTATTGTTAATATGTCCGTAATAAGTCTTTACGCTAAGAAATGTCCTTAGTGGCACAACAAACCAGGGACTCCAATGTTTCCTATGCTAATAATAGAAATAAAACTGAATCACTCATAAGAGACTCCCTCGAGTAACTGAGGATAAGAAACCCCACTCAACTGGTTATGCTCAAGCTAATTATGTAATATACACTTTGATTAGTTACGGGAATTAGACTTATACTTAGAGACCAGGCTAGACGACAATTGGAAGTAAACTGTATTTAGTATAAAAAAAATAATAAAAAAAATAAAAAAATTAAAATAATAAAAAAAACAAAAAAACAAAAAACAAAGAGTACCTGGAACCATCCCATAAAACAGAATATGATCTTAATAACTGATTATTTGAGATCTTCTCACCCACTGTTTATACTATCTAATCTATTAATTATAGGTCACCTGACCTTCTCTCCTAAAGATTATTTAAGCGAATAGGATCGATAAGTCCCGGGTCCTAGATACACACCTGTAGCACACAACCCCAAATAAATTACGGTTCTCTCTCTAATAAAGAGATTGAACTACATTCCCCTTAAGGGAAAACAGATTACCCATTGTGGGGTTTAATCTCCATTAAATCTTTCATAGTCTTACTACACAGTACAGAAAACTCTTTATGAGATAGAGAGTTCACAACACAGAGAGAAATACATTTCGGATCTAATATACTCATATTTACGTTTTTAATTACGATTTACCTGTGAAATAACTTTTTCATTTATAGTATCAAGAGGTCAATTTAATTGCACTGAAGTGTATTATCGTTATTGATATTGATAGTGATACGTTTTATACGTGTTAATTTTCTATTTGTTAACTTCTCTTTTCTTCTCATTGTTGTAATATATATACAGTGGTGCTCGCTTAGTGCCTGACAAACAGCTCCACCGACAGCTTATACCACACACCTGTGCTTCTGAGACTAAGACTTATCATCGACTGTGAACATTAAGTCTATTGTGCAACCAGTTGCCCGGGCGGACCTGAAGGACTCTCTGGTCTCCTATAGGAAAATCTATCTGCAAGGTAACTAGTATCACCACCACACCCCATCTATACACCAAAACTTCCCTAAGAAAATTAGGAAGGCTTGGGAGGTTATCTCACCAATACTACCCAATTAACTTTCCAAACTATACTAGCATTGAACACATTCCAAGCACCATAGTAACAACCACACCTTAGTAATGTCCACTATAATTATTGTCACGCAAAATGCTAGGGGACTGAATACCCCTGAGAAAAGGTCCATAGCTCTAACGGACTTCCACAGACGTAGGGCAAACTTTGTTTACATACAAGAAACACATTTTCGTAAGGATGCTTCTCCCAGACTTCAGAATAGGGATTACCCAAGAGGTTATTTTAGCAACTACACTGAGGCTAAGGCGAGGGGCGTGGCAATCCTGGTCAGCCGTCAGACGCAATTCACTTTTCAGGATCAATTATTAGACGATGCTGGCAGATATATATTCGTGAAGGGTAAATTAGGAAACACTCAAATCACATTGGCAAATATCTACCTACCAAACAAGAAACAATCACACTCCCTCAACAAAATATTACACAAATTATCCTCTTTTTATGAAGGGATACTTATAATGGGGGGAGACATCAATATATCCCTAGATGAAATCCTTGACACTACCTCCTCGTCGCAGGGCTATCTGACACAAACGAGACTACATATGAAAAATATCCTTTATGAGGCTCAACTATTTGACAGCTGGAGAGCGGTCAATCCTAAGACAAAAGACTACTCTTTCTTCTCACCTCCCACCGGCACTTACACACGAATAGACACAATTTTTCTCCATCATAGACACCTGCCCCTGATTACATCAGCATCTTATGGCCCGATCACGTGGTCAGACCATGCACCACTTACACTCAAGCTGACCATACCCTCGATCCCTAATTCCGCTCCTCAATGGAAACTTAATGACTTGATACTGAACAATGCGGAAGCTGTTTCCCAAATAAAAGAAAC
Organism: Pelobates fuscus; assembly: GCF_036172605.1. Lineage (NCBI taxonomy): Eukaryota > Metazoa > Chordata > Amphibia > Anura > Pelobatidae > Pelobates > Pelobates fuscus. The sequence goes on from NC_086320.1 coordinate 252,148,147, forward strand.
AGTCACGAATTACTTTAGAGAAAATACCAACTCAGACACGACGCCAATCATGACATGGGAAGCACATAAGGCGGTACTTAGAGGAGAATTAATTAAGATAGCATCAAAACTAAAACGCAAGAGGGAACAAACAATTACCAAACTCACACAAGATATTAAAAATCCGGAAAGTAAACACCGGGGCGCCTCTTCCCTAGAAAATTACAATCTACTGCTCACTAAAAGGTCGGAACTCACATCGATCCTCATATTAAACGCAAAACGTAAGCTCTCACTCACCAAGGGCTCTTACTATACACAGGGAGGCAAAGCGGGGAGATTCCTTGCTCAGGCACTTCAGGCAGAAAGACAATCCAGCTTTGTCTCCGAAATTAAAACGGAGAATGGCGACCTCACCTGCCACATGCCAGACATACTCAAAGATTTCCATAAATTTTATACTAATTTATACAACTTGAAAACCTCCCAACCCACCTCACAAGACATACTAGATTTCCTAACACCCAGGATTAAACATACTCTACCACCCATAGACAAAGCATTTCTTGACGAACCCATCTCCATCGACGAATTCCTTCAGGTGGTTAAAACTATCCCCATTGGCAAAAGCCCAGGCCCAGACGGCTTCACTGGGAAATACTATAAATTACTGTCTCAAATCCTAGCACAACCCTTTACCACTGCATTTAATGCCCAAAACTTGCCATCTATCATCCCCAAGTCTGCATTAGAGGCAACCATCACTTTAATACCGAAACCGAGTAAGGATCATATGGCATGTGGCAGCTATCGACCTATCTCATTGATAAACGCAGACATCAAAATCCTCACCAAAATTATGGCCAATAGATTGAAACCTCTATTACCGGGCCTTATCCACCAAGACCAGGCCGGTTTTGTTCCGTGTAGAGAAGCAAAGCATAACACAACTAAAATTATTAATCTTGTACATTGGGCCCAATCGCGCAAAATAGACAGCACTCTATTAGCTATCGATGCGGAGAAAGCATTTGATAGAGTTAGTTGGGCGCTACTACAACACACAATGCAACAGTTAGGTTTTGGCCCACGCTGGCAAGAATGGTTGAACTCCATATATTCTGCTCCGACAGCCAGATTGAGGGTTAATGGCCAGTTATCCCAGCCAGTAACCATCACTAATGGGACGAGACAAGGGTGTCCTCTCTCCCCTATTCTGTTCATTTTAATCTTAGAACCGTTCCTTCAGGGTGTCAGAGACAACAAACATATTCAGGGCTTTAAGATTGATAAACAGGAATACAAAGTCACTGCTTTCGCAGATGACCTATTATTCACAATTACTAACCCACTCTCGACTTTACCTCACTTAATGGCGGAGATGGAAACATATGGTAAAATTTCCAACTTCCAGGCGAACCTAACTAAATGTGACCTTCTTCCAATTCACACAACGGGAAACACGAATATGTTACTACAGTCCAAATTCAACTTCAACTGGGCCCCAGGGTCGATTAAATACCTAGGTGTGCACATTCCAAACAAATTGGAATTGATTTATCCATTAAACTTCCCTCCTCTACTAGCTAACATTACTAAAGATTTACAGACATGGCACAAACCTTGCTTTGGTTGGCTATGCAGAATCAATATAATTAAAATGAATGTCCTACCCCGACTTCTGTATCTCCTACAAACTCTTCCTATCGCAATCCCACGCACCTTCTTCATCACAAGCAGATCCATAATCACGAAATTTTTGTGGGCACACACATCACCACGGCTAGCTCATTCCATCCTGACGAGAAACAAAGGAAATGGAGGAGTAAATCTCCCTGATATTGAGTTATACCACCAGGCATTACATTTACAGAGGGTTTACGAATGGACCAGAAACACACGAACCCAACAATGGGTTACCATTGAAAATGCCCTCCACAGCTTCCCACTACATACATGCGTTTGGTCCCATTCTAATCCTACATTTCCCCTGAAGGGAACCCACAAGTCCCACCCGACGATTGACACAACCCTCAAAATGTGGCACAAACTTAGAAAAAAACTAGATATCTCCTATCCCGTCTCCGCTATATCCCATCATTCACAATCCCTACTTTCAACAAGGGGACTCGGGCAAATCTTTCGAACTTTATCACAAAAACGAGACACTACAGTTATGTGATGTGATTCAGAACGGCAAAGTCAAGACTTTACTCCAAATTCTACCGACTGACAACCCGACAGTAATACAACTTTTACACTACCACCAATTGAAACACTTCATCAAGACTCAAAACCTACTACCCTTGGGGGACAGACCACTTACAAAATTAGAACAACTTTGCTCCTCACACCCGCTTACTAGGAAAATCTTATCTACAATGTACACACTGCTTAGAGAATCTCAAGAGAATACCCTTCCAGGGTATACAGTTAAATGGACAGAAGAGCTGAAGGTGAACTTCACACGTCCACAATGGCACTACATACTCAAAGCAGCACATACCTCTACTATTTCTTTACCAGCACAGGAGAGCAATTATAAAAGATTAACAAGATGGCACCATACACCAGCGAAGATCCACATGATACATACCACCTCTCCAGACCAGTGCTGGAGATGCTTCCAAACAGGAGCAACTCATGCTCACATCTGGTGGCAATGCTCGCAAGTAGAAAAATTCTGGAACAGGATACATACTATTACACAAAGCATTTTCCAGACCAAATTTACGCTAGCCCCAGATTAATGCATCTTTCTCATGCCTCCTCAGGGTTTTTCAAAAATGCAAACTGCCCTTTTCCGCCACTTAGTCATGGCCGCCACGCAACTAATTCCCAAACACTGGAAAAAGCCAAACCCCCCCTCGCTCAGGGAGTGGATTCAGAGGGTAGAGGACACAAAACAATTGGAAGGAATAACACATGCTAAAGTAGGGAACTATACGAGATATACCAAAGTTTGGGCTCCGTGGAATACCTTCACAGGATTGGGAACTTAACAGACAATCAATCATACCATTTTCATGATAACCGACTGATAATTAGGGGAGGAGCCTTCTGGGTACTGTCCACGGGCGGCTGGGAGCGCAATATGAAATATACAAGGACAATAATGTACCTAAACGAATGTTGTTGACAACAGTCTCTTTTACAGAGGCGACTAAGGACTTGATGACGTGATTATAGACTATAAAGTTTGGAAATATGTTGTAAGATAAGTAAAGTAATTTATACTTCCACGACCTCACAAGTATTAACAGGCATCTTACTAAAATGTGCAACCACTCTCATGTTTTACATATTGAGTTATATAATGTTCTATACCAGGTTTCTATACTCAACTTGTCATTTTGTTTAACCTAATCTGATCAAACCGTTGGTTATGGAAATCACTAAACACAGTGTACAGAATTGTTCAACTCCGAATTCTCCATTCAAAGTATCTATGTATGTACTGTTTGCATTTTCTAATTTCACGATTGTTATTTGTGATTATTATGAAAAATAATAAAAATTTAAATAAAAAAATAAATAAATAAATAAACACCCAAAAATACCAGTATTTTATTTTCTACCAAAGGTACACAAAGATGTTAACAACCCTCCGGGAAGACCTATAGTGGCTGGGATGGACTCAGTATCAAGTAGACTATCCCATTTTGTAGACATCCATCTACAACCCCTTGTTAAAATAACTACCTTGTATATAAAAGATATAATCACCATTTTAAATATTTTAAAAGAATGCACTTGGAATTCAGATTGTTTTTTAGTCACTAGTGATGTCACCGCACTTTATAGTAATATTCCTCATTCTTATGGACAAAATGCAGTAAAGTTCTTTTTAAACAATTTTTCAGACTTGATGGATGCAAAGATAGAATACATTTTGGAAGGAATAGACCTGATTCTTAAAAATAATTTCTTCTGGTATGGAGAGGAGTTTTTTCTCCAGATAAATGGAACGGCCATGGGAACCAAGTTCGCCCCCAGCTATGCAAATTTATTTATGGCCCATTGGGAAGAGTCTTTTATATATGGGCAGCATGGCTGGAGGCAGAACTTGGTCACCTATGGCCGGTACATTGACGATATTTTTTTCATATGGGAGGGAGAAGAAAGTGATCTGATTGAATTTTTTAATTATTTGAATACCAATTCATGGGGAATAAAACTCACAAACAACTGGAGCAAGTCAGAGATTGTATTTTTAGATTTACACATTGTGGCGAAACCAACCTCGCCACGTCTCCTTGGAGGGGGCTGCTTGCCCGCCTCTTGCCTTTGGACTATGGACCAGACTTTATGTGAATGTGTTAACCCAGATAGCTATGCCATGGAGCCCATTCGTGTAGTTAAAGACTTTGGCTCCATGGCAATTGAACTGTGTGAATAGGATCTGCGCGCTATTCGGTAGTTTTGTGCGCTCAGATCCCAGCTATCTGGGGATAGGTGAAATGTCTGTGTGTTATGTGTAAAAGGTGAATTTATGTATTTTAAAGTGTTTTACTGTCTTTGTGTCCCCATGTGCTCAATGGAGTCTGTCTCTGTGCTGGGAGGTAATTGGATTACTTCTCCAGCACAGAGAAGGTTCTGTAAAACCGGTCTGAGCTGGAAAGCTAGGGGTTTTAAAAGATACTTTACTAACTTTTGAACCCCTGGTCTGATCCATGCCATTTTTTAATATGTTGTTCCCCTGAATGGATTGATTGTGGATATGTAATTGTGTGTAAATGTGATGTATGGTTTTGAAGTTATAAATATTGTGTAAAAAGTATATTTTAAACTGTATGAATAATGGGATTATGTGTCACACTAAGGGGAGGGGATGTGTGGGAGGTAACATCTATGTCATTGGTTATTTTATGCCTCCCCCTGGGTGTGGCCTGTAAGTGTACAATTGTAATAAAAACCAGGCTGGGTGTGCCAGCACCTCAGATTCTGCTTGACCCTCAAACCGATGTGTCGTCTCGTTTTTGGGGGAATTGGATTGTATGCTGACTGCCAGGAGTGTAAGCGGATTATATGCTTTTCCTGTTCAGCTATTCCAGGGTTCGTGTGTTTCCAGTTCGGGAGTTTCCAGAATTTGTACAGTTTGCAGTCCGGGAGATTGGTGCTTGCAGTAGCTGCTAGTCTATGGAAAAGGGGGATATCGCCTAAACTGGGTGTTATCCTCTTGTAAGTGAAACGGTCCGTTACACACATATATATAGAGAACAATAAAATAAAAACTAAAAATAATTTTAAAACAGTAGAAGCCAATAGCTACATAGGAAGGGATAGTTGCCATTTTGCCCCATGGCTTGAAAATGCCCCCAAAGGTCAATTCCTGCGCATACGGCGAAATTGCACCGACTCCAAAACCTTTGAAATTCAATCAAATAAAATCAAACGGGATTTTTTGGAGAAAGGGTATGAAGAAGAAAAATTAGAAAATGATAGAAAGCAGGTGAAGGAAGTAGAAAGGGATAATCTACTAAAATATAAAGAGAAAAAAGAAGATTTTAAAGATATACCATTTGTATGTAACTTTAGCACTGAAAACTATAAAGTTAGAAAAATAATTTCAAGATTCTGGCCCATTCTTTTACAAGACCCTATTGCCAAAACGTTTCTCCCAGAAAGACCCCGTTTCATACACAGAGGAGTCAGCAATCTCCGTACTCCACTCTCACATCAAGTTTTATAAAAGAGAAGAGAACAACTACCACTTTTTTAAACACAGAAAACGTTTTTTTTGGGTGTGGTTATTGCCTGGCCTGTAAGAGGACCGTAAATAAGAAAAGACATATAAAACATTTTTTTAGCAGAGAGGGAACTGAGTATCAAATTAAAGAACTCCTGACATGCCACTCAAATAATCTCATATATTTAATGATATGCCCTTGTGGTTTACAATATATTGGTAAAACCACAAAGGCATTACATATTCGAATCGAAGAACATGGAAGAAACATAGTCAAAGGTTTCGAAAACCACAGTGTCTCTGCTCACTATAAAGCGTACCACAATTGTGAGATGAAAGATACAAAATTCTTAGGAATAAAAAAAACTAGAAAAAGATTGGAGAGGAGGGGATTTCGATACTAAATTAAGCAAAAGCGAAATGGAATGGATTTTTAAATTAAATACACTTATTCCCTATGGTCTCAACACAGATTTTGAGATGTGCCATTTTTTAAAGTGGAATTTTAAAGTTAGATTTTCATCTATTTTTTAATTCTTTTTAAATTGTTTTTATATCTGAATGGCACTATTTTTACATTTAGTCTTTTTAAATAACTTTCTAAATAGGTTAAAGTTTATGTATTTTATGATTCGCTCTCTGTTTACAAGAATATATTTTTACACTATCCCTTTAATATTTGACTGTATGTATATAGAATCACCCCCTTGCTTCTATATACTATCTTCTATATACTATATTTTATCTACAGTTTTATGCCGAAATAACGAAATGATTCGCCCTCTCTTTTTACAAGAAATATATATTTTTACACTATCTCTTTAATATTTTATTGCATGCACATATAATTACACCCTTTCCCCTATATACTAGATTTTCATCGATAGTTATATGGTGATATAATGTAATAACTGGAGGTTCAATCACTTTCTATTGTTCAAGTTAAACTAAATGATTGTATATATTTATGAATAATTGATAGTGCGGTTTTTGCTTTTAGGATTTCACTTATACATTGTGTTTTACCGGAAATGCGATCCTAATGAACCGCAAAATTGGACCGCATGACGTATCGGCATATCCCCACGTGACCGGAAATGATGGCGGAACCAAGGAAAATGACTGAAAGTGAGGCTTGAAATGCAGGGCGTCACCGTTTCCATGGTGATCGCCCGCGAATTTACGAGCCGGACTGACATTATGGATTTATGAAGATGTATAAAAGCAGGAACAAGTCCAAGGAGGGAAATTAAGACTTTTCCATTTTTACATATCCAGTTGAGGAAGCTGATATAGTGAAACGCGTCCTGGGAATTTGGAGATCACTTGTCTTTATGGAATTGGACTTTTTTTAATGCCTAGTAAAGTGTTTTTATAATGTTATATATTTTTTATGTAATAAAGTATTTATATATATTTTTAAAACACTACTGGCATTGTTCCTGCTAATTTTATTTGCACAAAGAAGGATTGTGGTCCTTAACCACATACGCTCCTGATCAGAGCCGATTTGGATGGCTCTGGGTTTGTAAGTACCCCTTTTACTTTACCCTTTTAGAGATTTTATATCTAAGGTACTGCACCATATACATCTCCTGATTTTAGAGACCAGGGAAGAGCAAGAACTCCCACCAAAAGAAGGGATTAGGATCGCCTTTACGGATCCTACAAGCGATTTTATTGAGCTATACCTATTAGCTCTTAAAAGTGTGAGTGGGAAATTTATTTCATTCTATACCTATTTTTTTTATATCACAGGATACACTATTTTGTCTTTATTTGTGTTTTATTTCAAGGTACTATATGTCACATATGGACTTGTATGTATGAAATTAAGGTATTATCCTAATTTTTATACCTCACATTGTTTAAAATATACAGTGCTTCACCTTACATCTCACTGTTTCACTATTGTTTAAAGATAAGAATTTGATGTTGAAGCAGCTTGCTCACCTATATCACATCCACTAAATTAGCGCTAGTACACTCCCCCTTTTTCTACATCAAAACTTTTCTGTGACCCACTTGCGTGTCGGTTAGGTCAGGAACTGGTCACAACCCAACACCGAACCTGAGACTTCCACCACAAGTAAATATTGGAGGGAGAGGATTATACCTAATGGTAGTAAAAGTAGAGTATGTCGTAATCTGTAAAACAAGGCAATCCCCCCAGGTGCTATGAGTAACCCCACCCCCTTCCCTTACTCACTGGAAAGTGATAATAAGGTCTGAAGAGCAAACACTGTTTCTACTAAGCCACCCTGAACCTGCAAAATTAAGCATACAACAATAAGTAGGGAATCATATTCAGCTCTGGCCCAATATGTTAGACAAGTAATACTAGATTAACGACATTACGACCAGGATTGTGCCATCCTTGAGTAGACCCTTGAATGGAATAAAATGTATCTATGGAATAGAACTACTGAATCTATACCCCAAATGTTATATATATATATATATATATATATATATATATATATATATATATATATATATATATATATATATATATATATATATATATATATATATATATATATATATATATATATATCTAGCTCTGTGTGGTACAGATATACCTTGATATGCCTGTTACAGATATATATATATAGCTCTGTATGTATATGTTTCTCTGTCTGTTACAAATATATGCCTTAGCATGAGTGAAGATGTGGTTAAGACTCGCGGTTTTGGTGTTGCCCGAGAACGTGGGGCCGAGGTGAAAAGTGAAAAGAACACGGGATAAATGGAACATCTTCCAACAAACTTAGAAAGGTACATTTCTCAGTATGTACCATTGGGTAATAAATATAAAAGAAACACATTAAAACCAATGTGGCTTAGTAGAGAAGTAAAATAAGAGAATAAAAATAAGAAAAGGGCATTTAAAGCATTTAAATCGCACAAATCAGATGCATCTTATAAAAGATATAAGGAAGCCAATAATGCGTGCAAAAAGGCGATTAGATTTGCTAAACTTCAAAATGAAAAAATGATAGCTAAAAAGAGCAAAACCAAAGCATTTTTTTTAAGTACATAAATTCTAAAAAAAACAGAAAAACTAAAAACTGAAACGGGGTGTTAGTTAATGAAGACCAGGAAAAGGCAGGCATTTTAAATGACTATTTCTCCTCCGTATATATTAAGGAAGAACAACAGATGTGCAAATGATTGCTACTAAAAACTTGCAGAATAATTGTAATTGGTTAACTCATGAGAAGGTGCTGCAGCAACTAAAGAAAGTTAATATAAACAAAGTTCCAGGGCCTAACGGTATCACTCCACGAGTACTTAAGGAACTAAGTATAGAAATAAGTGAACCTCTGTTTTGAATCCTTCAAGATTATTTTCTTTCAGGAAGTGTTCCGGAGGATTGGAGGAAGGCAGATGTGGTTTCTATATTCAAAAAGGGTTCAAAATCATTGCCTGGAAATTATAGACCGGTGAGCTTAACTTCTGTGGCTGGGAAAATATTTGAAAGGTTATTTTTTTTAATTTTTTTTTTTTTTTTTTTTTTTAAATTCTTTATTTTCTGTTGTGCAAGGTATAACAATAGGCTTACTCAGCCACGATAGCAGTCGTAAGCGGTAACAGACAATAATCAAAACATGGCATATGAATAGACGGCACAATTTTTAGGTTTTGTTGAGAGAAAACGTAGACAGTAGATTGACATCTCAATTAACATGTGAGTTTTCCTGTCTGTCATGCACAATTTTAAGGAGTTAATATAACAAGAGATAAATATAACAAGAGTTAACCGTTGCTAGGGTTAAGTTAAGTAGGTACTAGCTGGGGAGGCTATACATATTAAGCTTTGATATAGCAAAATCTAGTAGTACGGTTTGCAGTAGCTTAAAAAAAAACAAAAAACTCTATGTATACTTGTTAGAGAGACAAATAGTAAGTTTACAGAGTAGGTAGCCTTAGTGAGTTGTCTTTAAAGCTTGGAGCGTAGACATGCAAAAAATAAAATAAAAATATATTATGTTAGTTAACGCAAGGGCGAGGTTTACTCAATGTAGCGTAAGTTTAACAGCTTATTATAAACTATAAAGCTTGTACTATATATGCAGTGTGATTAGCTATGCTATCTTGCTTAGTATACATGCAGGATTAACAGAGCACATTATGCCTTATAGTGCTACAGCAGCAGGTGGGAGTCTAGAGAGCGAGACAGAAGGAGAGCAATATTCTGACATGTTAAAGTCTAACCCCCATTTAAGTTTTCCAAAGGGTTCAATCTGGGTAAGAAATCAGCTTAGCAATTGCATCCTTTTATGGCCCTGGAGTTACATAGCTGCACATTCATCCCATACCAGTGCGGGGCTTGAGTCCCAGGCTGTTATTCAGGCTGTTGTTCAGGCCGGCAGAGTGGAGCCCAGATGAGAAGACGTGCCTGCTCCAGCTTTGCCTGTTAGCAGACACCGACCTCTCAAAGATTTGGCCTCTGGCTGAGTTCAGGTTCAACCACAGTGGGGTAAGCTGTTGGGATTTGTGGGTCAGTCGTGTGGGTCTTATGCTGTGCTTTGCCTCCCATCGTTTGCGTGCTTGGCGCCGTCTGTGTGCCGTGCTCGACTTCAGTGGTTCCCTCCACTTTGCTGCCATGTGTGGGGGTGAGACTTGCTTGTCCCTCCGCCGCCATCTCACAGCTCTGTTCCCGGCTGGGGCTGCAAACTGTTGCTGTGGGTCGAGTGGCAGCTGTCGAGGTGAGTGGCTGTCCAGGAGTGTTGGGGCACTCTGTAGCATTTTTTGCTCGAGCTGTAGCCAGAAGTTATTGAATATTCGGTCCAGGTTGGACACGTAGTCGTGTTTCACCTCGTGGCTGTTTGAGGTCTGCGTGGTCTCCGCCATTTTAGGTGGGCCTCTCGGCTCTCCGGCTAACTTCCCAGTTGTTTCCGCCATGCCAGGGAGGCTCCCCATAGGTGGACCGGGATCACCCCCACCGGTCCAAGGGGGGGGGTTGCAGGGTGCCCGCTTGTAGCAGACGGTTACCGGGCACCTCCAGGCTGGGAGGTCGGCCGCCTCTCCCGCCCGACGTATGCTAGGCCGCATGCTCTCGCGGGCATGACCGTCTGTCTGTTGTCCGCTCATGGGCCGCTTCACCGGTTTCCCGTGAGGACTGAGGGTTAGTAAATCTCTTTGTTGTCCTATTTTGGAGCTGTTTGTGGTCAGTAAATGCCTTAATAGCCAAGATTAGTGAGGAGCTCCAGCAAGGCACGTCTACCCTCCATGACAGTCAGGCCCCGCCCCCTTAAATTTTTTTTTTATTATTTATTTTGCATTGACACAACATATTGCATACAGTGGTTAACATTTGCATCCAGTAGGAAAACAGCAGGATAAATGGTAATATACGGTATAGACATCTCTTAGACATGCATAGCATAGAATTACGGTGAATGACAATTCGTAGACATATCTCCTTTGTGTTTTTTGGCTGTTCCCAAGATTCTCTTTTGCTAGCTAATGTTATTTATGGTTTTATTCTGTCCTTGGAATGTTGCCTGCGCTAACTGTGCCTGTATAGCAGTTTACTGCCTCTGATTCCTGCGTGCCACATATGTGTATCGTTATGGACGCCTTATGTTGGTCAATATTTTGTTTTTTGGAACTTGTAAGCCTGGATAGAAATATGGAAAGAAGAAGAAGAGGTATCAAAGAGTGAGAGAGAAAGGAGAGGGGATGGGGGGGCGGTGGGAGAGTAGGGGGGTTCCACGAATGGGGCCGTTAGTTTTTCCGTCGGAGCGTGGTTATATATTAACTTCCCAGGTTGGAGTTTTCCCAAGGTTCCTAGATCTAAAAAATTGTTAAGGTGCCCCTTATCCTAGCTGTTAGGTTGTCCAATCAAGTGGACTTCTTTTATCCTATTTATGCCCCTTGTGATGGGTGGTGTGCCTGGTTTAAGCCAGTCTGAGGCTACGGCCCTCCTAGCTCCTAAAGTAATTTTGTGGATAAGCTTTTGTTCATGCCTATTCCATCCGTCTAGGGTCCTGCTTAACAGGAATAGCCATGGATCTAGGTCTGGAGTTCTGAAAAAGACCTGCGACAAAAGTGCCTGTACCTGTTTCCAAAATGTGACCATCTGTGGGCATTCCCACCACATGTGCACGTACGTCCCTTTCAGACCGCACCCCCTCCATCACTCATCTGTAGGAGTCTTGTGCATTTGGTATAGTTTAACTGGTGTAGTATACCAGTGAAGCATTTTTTTGATAGATTGCTCCTGAAGGGTAACGCACACTGACAAGGAATGGTTTGCCTCCCAGATCTCTTGCCACTCTATGCCTTCCAATGTGTCTCTCTCCCATTGATCCGTATAGGCTAGGTTGCCCCAGTCCCTAGCTTCTGAACAGAGGTGGGCGTACATGAGCGTTATCATGCCTTTGGGTATAGTTTCTTAGAGGCAGATGCGTTCGAAGAATGCCGTTTTTATGTGCGCTTATATTGCAAAATCTCTAATTTGTATGTAGCATATCAAAGGTGATGACTTCCGTCCTCTCGTTTAGTTGGCAGATGCGTTGTAATCCTATTCTCTCTAAGTTTTTGAAGTCTCTAGCTGTCATTCCGGGGGTGAAGGCTTTATTGCGTAGGTATGGTATTATAGGAGACGGGTCTGATGCCAAGTGGAATTTTAGTTTTAAAGAGTCCCATACCCTCAGGGAATTAATTATAGTCGGCCATGTGACCCTGATCTCGGGTCTGTGCTCTTTAGGAACCCACATGAGAAGCTGCGGGAGATCCGCCCCTGTGATGAGAGATTCTACATCTGCCCATTTTCGGTCACCTGGAGGAGAGTGCCACATTGCCACCTGGGTCAATTGAGTCGCTATGTAATAGTAATATATGTTTGGGAGGCCTGTACAAAATGTATCTGGCTATTCTGTGTCTTTTGTTTTGCCATACAAAGGATGCACTCTGCAGGGGCTGCAGGGAGGCTCTGGAGACGCGGATGGGCAGCGCTTGGAACAACAATAAAATTCTAGGTAAAATATTCATTTCAACGGCATGGATTCGACCTATTCATGAAATGGGCCTGTCCACCCACATCTCCATCTCCCGCACCAGCTGTTTTATTAGCGGTGTATAATTATGATCGTATAATTTTTCCGGTTTTGCTGTTAGGCGGATACCTAGATATTTGAGTGCCTGTTGTTCTATTTTTAAGTGGTATGTGTCATGTATCAAGGTAGTTGTTGCTGCAGGAACTCCTATTGGGAGGGCGCTAGATTTTGCCATGTTCGCTTTGTATCCTGAAATGGTCCCAAATTCACCCAGTTACTCTCCTAAGGCCCCCATTGAGTTCACCGGGTCGGTAAGAGCTAAGAGCACATCATCCGCATAGGCTGAGACCAGAAATTCTCTACCCCTCACCTCTATACCTTTCACGCCAGGATGTCGCCGCAGTGCCTGTAGTAGGGGTTCTAACGATAGAACAAACAAACAAAAGCGGGGAGAGGGGACATCCCTGTCTAGTACCGTTGAAAAGCTGAAAAGGTCGGAAGGGGCTCCTGAGATCTTCACCTGCGCTCTGACATTGCTATACATTGCTCTTAATAAGGTCATGAACTGTTCAGGAAACCCTAGGTGGGTCAGGAGTGTGAACAGGTATGGCCACTTCACCCTGTCAAAGGCTTTTTCCGCGTCAAGCGAAACGAACAACGTTGGAGTTTTTGTAGCCACCTGTCTCCATATCAAATCTATATTTCTGCGGGTGTTTTCGAATAGCTGTCTATTCAGTATAAAGCCGACTTGGTCAGCGTCGATCAGGTACGCTAGGAATGAGTTGAGGCGTTCTGCCTGAATTTTTGCTAAGATCATATCGTGGTTTATGAGGGAGATAGGCCTATAACTGTCTGGGGATTGGGGATCCTTATCTGGTTTTGGCAGTAATATGATGGTGGCTAGGGACATATCCGGGTTCGAGGTGCCTCCCGTCTGAAACCCATTGAATACTGTTGTTAAGTGGGGGACTAGTTCCTATCAAAACATTTTGTAGTAACTACCGTCAAACCCGTCGGGACCTGGGGCTTTGTTCCCTTTTAACGCTGTTATTGCCCTGTCTATTTCGTCAGGGGTGATTTCAGCTGCTACTTGTGTCAACTTAGGAAGTCTGAGGTCCTGCACGAACCGAAGGGTTGCCTCGTCGTCTCTAAACGTCAGTGTTTCTGAGTTTGGGGAATGATTATAGAGGGATTTATAATAGTCGGTAAACACCTCAGCGATATCGTTAGGCCTTGTTTTGTCGACTTGTCCGTATGTCGGATGGATGTTATGTGTCCTCGTTTCATTCTGGGTCTGAGGACTCTGGCCAATAGGGTGTCCATTTTATTTGCCTGCTCGTAAAAAGTTATTTAGGTCCAGGTCATGGCTCTAGCTGTATCGTCTAATAGCAATGTGCGTATGTCAAGGTGTGTCGCTTCTAACCGTCTATACGTGTCATTGTCTGGATGTCCCTTGTGTTTTTGTTCTAAGGCTTTAATTTTCTAAGCTTTAATTTTCTCTTTGGCGGTTGCTATCTTAATAAGTGTTCCTCGTTTAACCGTTTTATGTGCTGCCCATATTATTTCTGGACGCAGGTCCGGTGAAGCATTGGAGTAAAAAACTCTAGAATGTCTGTGCGGATCTGTTCCACAATCTCTGGGTCCTTCAGTAGGGATGTATTTAATTTCCACGTCCATGGGGAAGCATTGCAAAGGGGAGGCCAATCATGCCATTTTCCAGCCTGTGTCTCAGGCCCAGAACCCAGCCCCATGCGAACTTGTGGGTAGGGAAAAGGCGGTAGAACCAAAGATGGCCCCTTCCCCCCCAGCCCAAAGAATGTCCGAGGCTCCCCCCACCATTAAGTCGCTCACTTCTATGCTTCTGCCCGGGTATGTCCCTTTGGCCCTCTGCAATATTACTATATCCGATCTGGCCGTCAGTGACATCCTGCCACTCCATCGAGAGGGGGACAAGATCCTCTCCGGTCTCCGCTTGTATCGACAGCTGCGCCGGGGTTGGTACTCGCAGAGTACTCAGGACATGGGCTCTCCCCTCCCAAAATGGCAACAATTTAAACAGGTAGCCCCAGGCATATCGCACGCCGGCTCTTCTCAGGGCCTCCGTGATGGGTCTCCACTCCCTTCTTCTTTGTAGAGTGCTGGGGGCAAGATCCTGGTAGAGCTGAATGACGGACCCTCCGTACCAAAGTTCTTCTTCCCTCCTTCTTCTAATCAAGGCCTCCTTTGTCTGAAAATAAAGGAATCTGATGATGACGTCTCTCGGGGTGTTGGGCTCCTGTCTCCTGGTGCGGAGAGCCCTGTGTGCTCACTCAATGCTCCACTGTTCAGCCGGTAAGTTTTGCAGCAGCGGTTGAAATATGGCGAGGAGTGTAGCCTGCAGGGGGCCTTCGTCGTCTCTTTCAGGTAGACCCCTCAGCCGGACGTTGTTTCTCCTAGAACGATTTGCCATGTCTTCCATGGCTAGCTCCATGTCAGCTACTTGAGCTTCGAGTTTGAGTACGTGGGACACGGCTGTGTTATGTGCCCGGGTAGTATCCTCCAGGCGGTCGTCTAATCTCGAGGTTCTCGTGCCCAGCGCTGAGATTTTGGCTCAGAGGACGCATATGAATCATTCCATTTCTCCTGCCAGGTAGGTTTGTACTTCGGTCAGCTTGGTCAAGATTTGTGCTGCCTCTACCTTCTTGGGGCTAGAGTTCGTCGCCCATCGTGGTGAGGGGGATCGTGATGTTGGGCCTCTTCCGGCCCCATCTTGGCTTTCCGATGGTCCGGTCTTCTGGACAGTCAGCATGTCCAACACTGTCGTCCCAGTGTCCAGACCTTTCTTAGGGGGTTTCTTAGCACTTCTTTTATCCATTTACGCTCGGAGTAGAGAATATGAAAATTGCTTTTGTAGGCTATTTACAGCGCTGTGGGAACGGAGCTCTAGTCAGATGCGTCCAGCTCGTTCCCTGGTCAGGCCATGCACCCCTGAAAGGTTATTAAGGAATAATATTCAGGAATTCCTTGAGAAGAACATGGTTGTTACAAACTGCCATTTGTAACTGTCCCATTAAATGACAAATTGCCCTGCTTCCCTGGGTTGTGGAGAAGCCTATTTGCCAGCCTCCTTCCTCATGACTATGGCCTCTGGGAGATTGTGCCCCATAAAACTTATGGACTTTTATTGGGTGTGTATGGCCCTTTAAGAACCGTCTGGGAACACTGTTGTGACTTTTCTACACGGTGCCATCTCGCCAGTATTTGGTGCACAAAGACATCGTGCAGTAGTTTTAAACTATACAACAGGGGAAACATTATACAGTAATTATTTTTTATATAATCTGTATATGTTCTGAGGAATCTGCATTCAATTGTATCTTCCAAACTACTGAACGGATCTGGGTGAATTTTGGATATGTGGTTCACCGAGATCCCCCGGTTCCGAGGATATACTTCTTATGGGGTTATTGCATGTTTTGGGGTCCCAGTGATATGTTTTATAAAACTGTATTTATCTGTCTGTGATAATTATATTCCCCATTGTGTTCAGTAATCATATCACAGGCAGAGGTGAGGATTTTGTGTGGGAGTGTCTGTGTGTATTGTACGGATTGATTGGTTGTTCTGTAAAACCCTGTGGGCAGTACTATGTTTGTGGATTGGGAATAAAAGAGGCTGTATGTGCCAGTACAGTCAGTTCTGCTTTGACCTCAAAACGAAGTGTTGTCTCGTTATTGGGGGAATTGGATTGTATGCTGATTGCCAGGAGTGTAAGCTGATTGAATTTTCCTGTACAGCTGTTTACAGCATTCATATGCTTGAGAGCATTTGTATGCATCTCCGGTTCGGTGGTTGTGGTGTCTGCTGCAGTGCTTGGAGTCCTCAGGAAGCGCTAGGAACATCCTTCAATGGAGGTACCCAATCAGGGCGCCCGTCGATCCGTTACATTGGTGGCAAGCGGTGGGATGGCGTCCGAGTGTGAGGAGATGCAGCTCAGAGACACTGCTAATGTTTGGAGTAACAAATTGAGGGCAACGCTAGCCACTGCGCAGCGTCCCTACCTACGGCAGCATGGGGCAGGCATGGATAGAGCCCTGCAAAGAGCACCTCAACACGATACGTCGCTATGAAGACAACGCTTACATTGAAGAGGTAAAGAGGCGGTTGGTCTGCTATGGCCCAGACCTTTCAAACGAGATGGTCTCCCAAGTAATGTGCCAGCTGAGTGCTGAGAACAGTGCGGCAATGGTATTTGAGCGACAACTGTTGAGGTTGAGGATATGGACACCCAGTCTCCAGCGGCAGTGTGAGTTCCAGGGAGCCAAAGGTGTCATCCTTCCACCCCAGCGGCAGTGTGAAGTCCAGGCGGCCGAAGGTGTCGTCCTCCCCCCCCCAACAGCAGTGTGTCCTACAGGGAGCAGAGACAGTTGGTCTCTCTCTCCAGCAGCAGGACAATGTTACGGGAGTGGAGACAGGCGGTCTCCCTCTCCAGTGGCAGCCTGTGCTTCAGGGAGAGGAGCACAGCACCCTATCTTCCCAACGGCAGCTTACCCTACCAAGCGGAGACACCAATCTCCCAGACGGCGCAGATGGGACCGTGGCCCCTGTGCCTGACCTACAGGGATGCTGGACAACCTGTCCAGATCCCCAACTACCCTCACAGGGACAACCGGAGGAGGGGAGGGGGACAATTTCCCCTCCCCAGCTAACTCCTAACATGGCCCCAGGGTTAATAGAGGAGATGTTAACCCCCACTGACTCCCATGTTCCCCTGGCTACTGAGCCGGACTATGTTCCCAGCACCCCAGCAGAAAAGCTGGCAGCTGGGCAGAGTGCAGTTGGCCTCTGCCCTCCCTTTGACGCTTGTACAGAGCTTGACATTCTGCCGGCTATCCCAGCGGAAGAGCTGGCATCAGGACAGAGCGCCGCTGGCCTCTGCCCTACTGACCCCCTTGTTACAGGACTGGCCTGCAACCCCCTCACCCCAGCAGAAGTGCTGGCATCAGGGCAGAGCGCTGCTGGCCTCTGCCCTCCAAGTACCCTCAGCTATTTGCCCAGATGCACCAGGAAGGCAGAGGAAGCTGCATTTTTATCCTACAACCTGGAACCTACAGGCCAGTACTATTTATTGTGGGGGGGCTACTTTGCTACTAATGTTTATTTGTGGGTGGGCTGCGAGACTAACTTGGGCACTGACCGACAGAAGGTCTGGTGCCTGGTTAGTCTCCCTCCAAAAGGAGAGATATGTTACAAACTGCCATTAGTAACTGTCCCTTTCAATGACAAATTGCCCTGCTTCCCTGGGTTGTGGAGAAGCCTATTTGCCAGCCTCCTTCCTCATGATTATGGCCCCTGGCAGATTGTGCCCCTGAAAACGTTTGGACTTTTATTGGGTGTGTATGGCCCTTTAATAACCGTCTGGGGACATATTGTGAATTTGTTGAACAATGCCCCTTTAAGACGGTGTCCCCAAACCTTTAATATACTGTGTTCCTGGCTTATTCCCACTTGGTTTAGTAATTGGGGCTTTCTGAACCAAGTGCCACACAGATGGACCACCCAGAAGTGGAAGTGTGCAGGCAATTTACCTCCCAGGCTGTGAGGTTACTGCAGGTTAATTCACACTGGGGATTGCTATGCGCGGCATATACCCTTGAGCTTTAATCACTCAACTCTTTTGAGAGCTTGTTCCGGTTACGCTCTCCTTGGAGCAGAGGTCTTTCCCACACGGTCCTGAATGCTGGAGGTTCATACAGGGTGGAAGGAAGACGGCGCGGCTCCAGTTAAGCTATGGCGATTGTGGAGTCTGCGGTGGTCGTGGTGTCGTCTGCAGTGCTTAAAGTCCTCAGGAAGCGCTAGGAGCATCCATCAACGGAAGGTGTCTGTTGCTTATCAGCAAAAATCAGCATGGTTTTATGAAGCACAGGTCATATCAAACGAACTTGATTGTGTTCTACGAAGAAGTAAGTAGAAGTATAGATCAGGGTGTTGCAGTGGATGTGATCTATTTGGATTTTACCAAGGCATTTGATACAGTTCCACACAATAGATTAGTGTTCAAACTCGAAGAAATAGGTCTAGATGAAAATGCTTGTTCTTGGGTAGAACATTGGCTTAAAAATAGAGTACAAAGAGTTTTCGTTAATGGTAAATTTTCAAGCTGGACAGAGGTGGCAAGTGGTGTCCCTCAGGGGTCTGTTCTGGGACCCCTTCTATTTAACATGTTTATAAATGATCTTGAAGAAAGCATTGAAAGTCATGTTTCAGTGTTTGCAGATGACACAAAACTCTGTAAAATGATACAATGTGAGCAAGATATTACTTTGCTGCAGAGAGATTTAGATAGACTGGGTGACTGGGCACTCAAATGGCAGATGAAATTTAATGTTGAAAAAATGCAAAGTTATGCACTTCGGCGTAAAGAATACACAAGCAACGTATACCCTTAATGGAAGCGAATTAGAGATAACACACGAAAATGACTTGGGAATTGTTATAGACAACAAACTATGCAACAATGTGCAATGTCAATCAGCAGTGGCCAAGGCCAGTAAAGTATTGTCATGCATGAAAAAGGGCAATGATTCTCGAGACGAGAATATAATTGTGCCTCTTTATAAATCACTGGTAAGACCACATATTGAATATGATGTGTGTAACGGATCGCCTGGCACCCCGACTGAGTACCTCCGTTAAAGGATGCTCCTAGCGCTTCCTGAGGACTCCAAGCACTCTGGCAGACACCACAATCACCGAACCGATGCAGCATGTGAATCTTCTCAAGCATAGGAATGCTGTAGACCGTTGAATAGGAACCATACGAATAGGCTTACACTCCTAGCAGTCAACTGGAACAGCATGCAATAAATCCTTCCCCCAATAATGAGACGACACTTCACTTTGAGGGTAAAACAGGAACTCTGGACTGGCACATCCAGCCTGGCTTTTATTACAAGAGTGCACATACAGGCCACACCCAGCCGGAGGCATAAAATAACCAATAGTATCACGGGTGCAACCCACACATCCCATCCCCTTAGTGTGACACATAATCCCATTATTCATAGAGTTTAAAATATACTTTTTACACAATATTTATAACTTCAAAACCATACATCACATTCACATAAAATTACATATCCACAATCAATCCATTCAGGGGAACAACATATTAAAAAATGGCATGGATCAGACCAGGGGTTCAAAAGTTAGTAAAGTATCTTTTAAAACCCCTAGCTTTCCAGCTCAGACCGGTTTTACAGAGCCTTCTCTCCTGGAGAAGTAATCCAATTACCTCCCAGCACAGAGACAGACTCCATTGAGCACATGGGGACACAAAGACAGTAAAACACTTTAAAATACATAAATTCACCTTTTACACATAACACACAGACATTTCACATATCCCCAGATAGCTGGGATCTGAGCGCACAAAACTACCGAATAGCGCGCAGATCCTATTCACACAGTTCACTTGCCATGGAGCCGAAGTCTTTAACTACACGAATGGGCTCCATGGCATAGCTATCTGGGTTAACACATTCACATAAAGTCTGGTCCATAGTCCAAAGGCAAGAGGTGGGCAAGCAGCCCCCTCCAAGGACACGTGGCGAGGTCGGTTTCGCCACACTGTGCAATTTTGGGCACCTGTTCTAAAGAAGGATATTATGGCACTAGAAAAAGTGCAGAGGGGGGGCTACAAAATTAATAAAAGGAATGGAACATATGAGCTATTAAGAAAGGTTAACATATTTAAACCTATTTAGTTTAAAAAAAAAATGTCGCCTGAGAGGGGATATGATAACATTACACAAATATATTTGGGGCCAATACAAACCATTGTGTGGAAATCTATTCACAAACTGGACTTTACATAGGACACAAGGTCATGCGTTTAGACTGGAAGAAAGATTTTGTCTAAGGCAAAGGAAAGGTTTTTTTACTGTAAGAACTATAAGGATGTGGAATTCTGAGCCTGAAGAAGAGGTTTTAATTGAGTCCATACAGATGTTCAAACAGCTACTGGATTCATACTTAAAAAAACAGAATATCCAAGGATATAATCTTTCAATGTGGGGTAATAACTGCTTGATCCAAGGATAAATCTGACTGCTATTCTGGGGTCAAGAAGGATTTTTTTCCTAGCTTGTTGCAACATTGGAAGTGCTTCATACTGGTTTTTTTTTTTGCCTTCTTTTGGATCAACAGCAAAAAACAAATGTGAGGAAGGCTGAACTTGATGGACGCAAGTCTCTTTTCATCTATGTAACTATGTAACCGGAAGTGATCCTATGCTGAGCGTCAGACTACTACGGTGATGTAGGTAAGGAGGGAGTCCCTTAATTAGGTCTCACATGCCCCTCCAACAACTCCAGGCAAAGCCTGATGAAAGCTCCATGTGGGAGCTGAAACGCTGACTTTTTAAATGGATTGAATAAAAGTTAAATTTTATTTGAAAATCTCTATAAAGTCCTTGGAGTGCGGTGTCTACATGATCCTTGCCAGACCAGCACCGGGCACCACAGGATTACACCAGGAGTGCCAGCCCTCGCTATTTAGGCCTGTAAATAAAGAGGGCCCAACAAGGTACTATTGTATAGATGTGAAAGAGTGGAGTGGTGGGTGGGGTGACCAAATCGTCGTCGGCCTGGCACGGTGGTAAGACTGAGTTTATATAGGCCGGATCATTCCCTCCCACAACTCCAGGCTCCGCCTTCTCATTTGTGGCCAGAGAAATTAGCCGAGTAAGCGTGGATTGTATTATTAGCTAAATTTGGTTGTGGTGTGCCGAAACCGAATGTACGGGCAGGCATGTAAATAAAGAGGGCAAAAAGTATGGGCAAACTAATTTAATACGTAATAGAAAAATTACATATACGGGTATGAGCATACGTATCACTTAGTTAAATCGATAAAGGCTTTCCTTATTTCTTGCTCTGATTAAGGAATGTATCGGTTGAAAGCGGATGATTTCCAACGTCCCAATTTTTTAATGATGTGTGCTGGGACATTCTGACTAGATGCTGCAGTAGCCGCACCTATTCGGAACGAATGACCGGTGAATGCTGATGGGTCATACCCCATTTTTTTAAACAGAGTTCTTATGTATGCCATGAATTTGGATTTGGTTAGTGGGTTACCGTGTAGATTTAGTAGCGGAGCATTCTTATCTTGCATCTTTATGCGTGGATAAAGATAGTCAAATAATTGTACGGGGCACCATTTGTTACCTGTGGGGTATATTGGTATTTCATCAGGAGGTCCCGTTTGATTGATTTTGGAGTGTCGTAGAGTCAAAACATAGTGGTTTCCAGTTTTGTTAAGGTCTGCCATGGTAAGCATGTTGGTGGTATGAGAGGTTTGGATAGTGGTGAACTTGTTTGGTCTTAAGAACCCGTAGAAGGCTAGATAAATAGCCATTTTTAACGTATTTGTTACGGTTACCCTTAGTCTTGCTGAGAGCTCGACCGTTTAGTAGTCTGGATTCCTATTGCTGAAGAGGGGAGAAGCTGCTTTCCATAGTATTCCATACGAGTCCTATAAATGTAGAATAATCCCACTAGGGATCGACCGATTATCGTTTTTACCGATATAATCGGCCGATATTCGGTATTTTCGGCAATATCGGTATCGGCCAATAGGGATACCGATATTGCCGATAATACCTCCCAGGACCGCCAGGCTCATTACAAGCCCGGCGGTCCTGGGGGGGGCGGGCAGCAAGCGTTTACTCACCTCCCAGCAGCTCCTCCAGCTCCCCAGTGTAAATCTCGCGAGACCCGCGGCCAGCTCTGACGGCCGCGGGTCTCGCGAGATTTACACTGGGGAGCTGGAGGAGCTGCTGGGAGGTGAGTAAACGCTTGCTGCCCCCCCCCTCCCCTCCCCTCTCCCCTCTCCAGCTAAGCCAATGCCACTGGACCACCAGGGATTAACATATCCCCCCTCCCTGGCAAGGCAACAAGCAGAGAGGGGGGACAACAAAAAATAAATAATTAAATATATAAAAATATATAATTTAATATAAACATTTTTTTTTAATATAAAAAATGCCCCCTCACACATACACTCTATTATACACATACACTACACAAACACACTGTGTATATAATTCAGTGTGTTTGTATAGTGTGTGTGTGTATATATAATGCAGTGTGTTTGTATAGTGTGTGTATATAATGCACACTACACAAACACACTATTATATACACACACACTATACAAACACACACTGAATTATATATACACACACACTGCATTATATACACACACATTATACAAACACGCACTGCATTATATACACACACTGCATTATATACACACACTGCATTATACACACACACTGCATTATACAAACACACACTATACAAACACACTGCATTATATACACACACACACTATACAAACACACTGCATTATATACACACACTATACAAACACACTGCATTATATACACACACACTATACAAACACACTGCATTATATAAACATTACACAAACACACTGCATTATATACAGTGTGTTTATATAATGCACACTACACACACTCTGCATTATATACACACACTATACAAACACACACACTTTGCATTTGGTATATACAGCATTCACTTTACACACTGCATTCACTTTACGCACACTACCCACACACTACACAAACACTCTGCTTTCATTATATACACACTAGACAAATACACACTGCATCCACTACACAAACACACTCTGCATCCACACCACTCACACTACACAAACACACACTGCATCCACTACACACACACTGCACAAACACTGCATCCACTACACACACATACACAGCTCCCCTGTCTAAACACACTGCATCCACTACACGTGGCATGTATATTTTGTGCATTTACCTTTAGAAATAGTTTTTTTATTTTCCAAAATGGTAAATGTACAGAATATCGGCAAATTATATCGGCTATCGGCCTGAAAGTTCACAGAATATCGGTATCGGTATCGGCTCTAAAAAATCTATATTGGTCGATCCCTAAATCCCACTAGCTATAGCACAGCTAGGATACCCTTCTGCCCACAAAACGAGTCAAGGCTGCGATTTGAGGGTCAAAACAAGAATTGAGGACTGGGATGCCCAGCCTGCTTTTTATTGTGGTTACATGAAAACAGGACACTCCCAGGGGAAGGCATAAAATCACCAATCACACATTTGGTACCTCCCACACATCTCCTCCCCTCAGATAAACATTTAAACCAATTATACAGTACATATTTTCGACCAAGTTCTGGATGTACCCCAAAACCAGGGGGTACCCCTTTAAATCCTACACTGCTGTATAGATCTTGTTCAGGGGATCAACATATCCGAAAACCAGCCCGTTCGGATGAACGGTTCGGGAGTTATGGGTTTCCAAAGTTTTGACCGACCGCACAGACGTTCTAGCCGAAAAGAGTTCCACACGTTTAGGCCTTGCGGTCGGTCTCTGTTCGTACAGTAAAACTCCCCGAACCCCTTGCCATCCATAGTTATTACAGGGGTCGCTGTATTCACCATGTGAAGAGTAATCGTCCTACCGAATGGTGGGCCGTTCGGTAGGTCCAGCACGAAGTTATGCTATCCTGGAGGTCTCAGTGGTGTTCGCCTGTTTGCGTCTCCGTTTTCAGTTCCAGACGATTGCTGGCAAACACCGCTGTTCGTACATAAGATGGCCGCGAACATGTGCAAAGTCCCGAAATGGCGGCCACCTATACGTTTACACAAAGGATTCGTGCTGAACCATACGAACGGCAAATAAGTAAAAAGGGTGAAGATAGCACTTAAAGGCACACAGTAAAATAAGGTTTTTGTAACAGTATTGTTCGTTTCATTTTCAAACAGCAGTGCATCCAATGTATCGGATAATGCCCGAAACTTGTTTGCGTCTATTGGTTGGCGTTTAGTGGGGTTTTGTGCTTCAAGTAGTAAGATGCCTTTTAAAACGTTTCTAATCGGATTAGTGGACATGAAAGTGCTGTGACTGGGATATGTGTTTGTGAGGTGATATTGTATACCTGTGAAGGTATAATTTTATGGTATTATGTGCTAGTTTTAGATGTAGGTGGCAAAAAGATGTACTTGCCACCATGGTGTCTAACGACCATGGGTTACGGATTTTGTACTCTGTGATGAACCTGTTGAAAATGATAAGGGCTCGGTTATAAGAAAAACCTGGTGTTTGCAGAGAGTGCTGATTGTGCTAGCATTCTGCCATGCGGCATAAGTGCATTTAGTGCAAGATGAGGTGCTGGAACAACGGTGGGTTGTATAGGTCTATGTCAGCCGTGGGATGTTCTTGATGGAACACCTGAAAGTTAAAGCGAGACAGGGCATCAGCTGCGGTGTTGTGGTGGCCCAGTATGTGCTCGCATGTGAGGTGAAAGTGTAGAGTGTCTGCCAACCATACTAGTCTCCTGATTAACCTCATTATGGCCAAAGTGGAAGATCTGCCTTTGTTGAGAATATTGCATGTGGCTCCGTTGTCAGTGTAGCATTTGATGGTTTGTCCCTTCCGTAGGTGTCCCCAGACTTTAGCAGCAGCCACTATAGGGTATACTTCAAACAGGGCGGAAGTGGTATTAAACGAGGGTATTGAAGCTGTCTCGACTAGCCATGCGCTTCTAAACCACCTGCCGCCAAAAATAGCTGCGTTCCCCGAGTGGGCTGCTGCATCAGTCCACAACACTGGGGAAAACTCTGTCCATGGTGGACTGAACATATCTATACCATTCCACTGAGACAAGAATTGTCTCCACATTGACAAGTCTGACCTAGCATGTTAGTCAAGAGTGACTGTGCTGAGGTCATTGGGTAATTTGGGTAACAGACTGAGTAGCCTAGATATTAACGACCGTCCTTGTGGAATAATTTTCATTGCAAAGTTCAGAGAACCAAGTAGAGACTGTAGGTTTTTCCAGTTGGTAGTACCTCTGAACCTTGTCTGCGGGGAGACTAGCCTGCATGGTGACCGAGAATAGGCATATGCTGAGAAATGACAATCTAGTGACGGGCCCCACTGTTTTGTCCAAGGTAACCGGTACTCCAAGTGTTGCAAATAGTGCCACCGTTTTTGTAACGGTTAGTGGGACAGACTCGTGTTTTTCTACTGTCAGGAAGTCATCTAGATAGTGGATAACCACTGGACATCCCCATATATTTAACAACAACCAACATAGTGTTTCAGCAAATAAATCTAATAACTTTGGGCTGCTTTTTGCTCCAAAAGTTAGTCGAACGGCAAAAAAAGTACAAGTCTTTCCATTTTACTCCATGTAGATGCCACAGTGACTGGTGTATTGGGAGCAGCTTGTCTGTTTTCCCTAGCCAGGCTGCTTTTACTGCCTCCAATATCGCCTGCCTCCAATACTGTGGCATACTGCAGGGAGAATTCATTTGACAGTATGAGTGTGTTGAGGCTAGGTGTGACAACAGAATGAGGAGCCGATAGGTCTATGATCAAGCGTTTTTTATTGTTGTACTTCCCTGTGGCGATACCTATAGGATTGGTACGCTAGCAGGTGAACAGGGGGCGTATGGAATGGCCCGATCATGAAGCCTTTCTGGACTTCGTTGTGGTGGGGTCTAAAGTTGCCAACTGTAGGTTGTTACACTCAAGCGTACCTATGGGGAGTGCAATTAGCCCAGTGTGGAACCCTTTGGTGAAGCTCATGATAAGGAAATTGACTAGGTGATGGGTGAGTGACGAGGTAAAAGGCTAGTTTATCAACCTGTAGCTCTGTAAGTCATTTTGGGGGGAATAGACGATTAGGGCACATTGTTTTGGCGTGGGCTCTAAAGCAGACGGTACAGACATGCAACAACCTGCAGGCACTGAAACTGCAACCACTCGTGTTAAAGTTGTTGCATACTTCTGCCTTCCCCAGAAAGACTATTGATCTACCTAGTTTGTCCCTTAAACCTCTTTGTTCAAACGTGCTGGTGCTTGGTGTATTGTAGTTAGTGGTGCTCGGTGTACTATAGCTAGTAGTGGGTAAACTGGGTTCGATGAGGCACAAGTTGGTAGTGTGGGAATTAGACGAGCAGATAGCACAAGCCGGAGGCACTCGCCCGGCAAAGTGGTGGCAGAATAACTCGGTGTCCATGTGGCTCCAGTTTATCCTTATATTAAACTGAGCAAATGTAGCCGCGCTTTAGCCGAGAAGGACTTGTGATAGTCGTAAAATGAAGTGCCACCGTACTTGTTACCCAGGTCTACCAACTTGTGCATGTAGAGGTCTAACTCCACTATGCGTTGTGGGAAATTAAAGCAGATAATATCTCTGTAGAGGCTAGCACGAAGTCCGGGATGGACAGTTTTTTTGTCCAACCTGTGGTCTTTAGCCGTAAGTACCACAGACACGTCACCGCAGTTGTACGTCTTGTTGTCAATTATGTCTTGGGACGCTATCAGGAGTACCCCCTAATATATCTTTTTTTATATTGGGTGGGACCATGTGGGCAGGGGTGATTATGTGCGTGTCTGACCCATGGCCATGGTGGCGTGAAAGTGGCATTACCCTGTGTGGCTGCAATTAGTGCGGTGGGTATGGTGGTTGCGAGATCTGTGGAGTTCACGTTAGCTGGGGTTGAGGATTCCAGCTTCTCCATTCTCTGGTCTAAGTTATTGACAGATGCCAGCATTGCTGACATTGTGGTTTGGATCCCGGCTAGAGTATCGCCAATGCTGGCTTGCGAGCTAGGTCATTAGTAATTTATACAGTTCCGCTTTCCTGGCGGTGGCTGGGTATAAAACTACGCCTTAGTTCAGAAAGGCTATCTTTGGGATTGTCCATGATTTCATTGAACAGGGGCTTGAAGTCTTTAAATTCTCACTTATGGCGGTGGTTATGGTTGGAGTGGCTGGTCTAGCCAGAGTACTTGGTAATGAGAAATCCTCTCCTTGATCCGACAGGTGAGACATGCTATAAATGACATATGGCAATGTATAGTAGTAACGTAGTGATTATTCTTGGGTTGTAACTTTATAAAGTCCAGATGGCGAAGAACTTAATTAGATTTGGGGAGATGAGGCCCTGCTAATTGCCAAGAGGCTAAATAGAGGCTCTATCTATGATTTGTCCTGACTGTGCCATGAATTGATGGTGGGGTATATGCCTTTGAGCTGTGAATTGGAAGACAGAGGGGAGAAGAAGAGTGGTACTAACTACACCCCGAGTGAGGTGTGCGTGACTCTATGAAATGATTGGGTCGTGGGGCGTACGGTACCTCCATGTGAGGATGGTTATAAGTCTAGTTTGTGACAATCTACGTTCTGATTTTGGGTGACTTATCAATTAATGGTGTTTGGGAAAAAGTAACCGGAGGGCGTGCGTACCTCTAAGCTAACGGAGGGTCTTATTTTGTGACGTAGCAAGTGAGCGAATGAACACAGTTGTCTGTGAGACCTAAAATAAACTTAACTTTATACACTGTACGGGACACTTGCAATTGTTTATTTTTTTATACCTTCCTTTAATTAGTTTTCCTGTTTGAGGGTTAATAAGCGTTTGTTTGGTGTCTTTGACCTAGCGAGTTAAAGGATTTGAAGTGAGAGTTAACTTAATCTGACCTAATAAGGCGTAGGCATCTTATATTAATTATGACGTGACTTTTGTAAGAGAGTTTTACCCCCGCATATGGTTTAACAATTTATGTGACATATAGATTGAAACTTACAGGTTTGTCTGTGAATTTGTGCCTGAAAAGACATTGTATAAACACAATATCTAAATTTAAGAGTACTACTGAGTACTTTAATTCCTATATACGTAAATACATGATATATAGGATTTGAGATTATAATTTATTGTAAATAGTCAGGGAGGGAAAAGATCACAACCTGTAAAACAAATTGCAAAGTGTACAGCAAACCTCAATTACCATACTGAAATGTAACAACATTTTTTATTTAACCACAGCTAAAGTGGCTAAGCCCAACATATATTGCCTAAAACAAACAGCATAAAGTTTTGGTGCCTGTTGTAGGCTTAATATTCCTAACCCTTGTGGCTGTCATGAAGGATTTCTGCCGGTAGTTGGCGGTGTAGCTTTGAGACTCTGTGTATGAGTCATGTTTCGTACATTTGTTCGTTTTGTGTGCTCCTTAGAGAGATATCTGTTCATCTGAATCCTCAATGTGCATTAGTGGTTCGTGAACTTCGTCTATATTGACTTTGAAGGTGCGTTTATTTTTTAACTGTTTGTATGAGTTTGTTCAAATGAATTGCCGACCGTGTAATTGACCGTTCGCATGAATAGCTGCTCGCATGAATAGCTGCTCGCATGAATAGCTGCTCGCACAAATAGCCGTTCGTATGAGTGGCCGTTCGTATGCACAGTCGTTCGTATGAATAACTGTTCGTGTGAGTAAAGGTTTGTATGATGTAACTGTATGTGTAACTAGTCATACGTGAAGTAACCGTTCGTGCATTCGTACGTGTCATGAGTAAGAACATAATTAGTGTGGTTTGTACGCACTGTTTCCGGGTGCCTGACGGCCGACCCGGAAGCCCGGCAAGGGTACCGAGGACGCAGCGAAAAGGGAGTCCCAGTAGATGCAGCCGACGGGAGCGTATTTTCCTGGGGTCGAGGAAGCGCTGGTAGTCTCGAAGAAACACAGGTAGGCCCAAGAAATCACGACGAAGACTGGATTCGGAAAACCGGTGACCTGGTATGGATGTAAGTCTGAGTTTATATAGGCCGGATCATCCCCTCCCACAACTCCAGGCTCCGCCTTTATATATATATATATATATATATATATATATATATATATATATATATATATATTCACACGCAATATCCACTTATAACTTACTATAAGTATATAAGTATATTAATCATATATAATTAGTACTATGTTAATAATATAGAATATTCATGGATATAATATCAATGAAGAAATGCCATAGTATTTACTATTGTTAGTGGAATATGTGTAATCTTAACTACAGTTTCACACAAGAAAACCAGACAGGATCACCTATGACAGATAACACTAAGTAATTAATTGTACTTTCTAAAACTAACGGAATCTTCCAAGTTACATTGTAAAGAAGGGTGAAATTAAGGCTACAGGTGTACAGGTGTCAAATTCTAATTTATGACACCAAAACCAGACAGTAAAACGGGGAAAAACCTTTTGACGATGACAGCTTCTTTGACAAATAGAAGCCATAAAAGACAACCAAGATTATATCAAACACATCACGAAATACAGTTAACCCATTATACAAAAAGGCAACTGGACCCCCTGACAAGAATTTCCGGTGATGTAATTGCGCCATGTATTGACCAAAATCTAGATGATAGTCTGTAGGGTAGACACACCCACAGTTCCCTATTGGTCCTACCAACTAGTGACGTACAGAAAATGTATCTTTTAAAAATGAAGGACAAATGAGAAAGAGGGGACTCTTACACTTAAAAACAAAAGTCTTGGACTCAAACTCTCACCCTCACATCTAAGATCTGACATCTGGAGACAAAGCTGGAAACACCTAATTCTTTGTATCTTTTCTAACTAACACAACTTCAGAACTCTAAAAACGTTTCTATTTTCATACAATTCTCTCATCATACTTGCATTCAAAATTCCTGGGAAATATCTACACATCTGATAGAAAATATTCAACCTAACTGGTAATTATGCGTTTTTTATTTAATTTAATAAAATTAAATTGATTGATTGATTTCACTAAAAGGCAGAATATACTTGGATAAAAGCTGGTGATTCCAAACATTAAGGAGTCATGATTCATTAATAATATATAGAATTCGGAATTCCATTCCTGCAGGTGGACCAATGAACTCTATATTACTTTTAACTTTAAAAATAAAATTAATAATTAGCTTATGTAATTTAGAAATAGTAAATCTTAATTCGAAAAGTTAAAATTCTGCAAACGTAAAATGTGGTTAGAATTATTCTTATTGGATGGATATAGGAATGGTCAATGATCAAGTATGAGAAATATTGTAGTTGTAAAATTGGAATATAATAGGATATCTTGCCTATGAGAATTGTAGCCAGCAGTGAAAGAGTTAATTCAGTGTGATTTGACTGTCAGTCAAAGTTTTTATTGCTTTACGCTGTGCTGCTGTGAGATGCTGTATTCTGTGTTAAGTTAATTTAAAAGTAAAATGTCCTGTAGAAAATCTTCTTGAAAACTGCATACAACTGTTGCATATAACTGTTTTTCAGAGCTGGTCCGCCCGCCTGCTTTCCTCAGAGCTGGCCCAGTCACCCACATCCCTCAGAGCCGGCCTCCAGCCTGCCCCTATTATGCAGAGCCGGCTGCCCGCCCATTCCCCTGTGCGCCGGGAGAAAGTAATTACAGTTCCATACACTTCCTCCCTGTGCACAGAGTTCTGCATGAGGCTGAGGAGACAGGAGGAGGGGGAGTCTGGAACAGTGGCAGCTGCTCCCATCAGCCGCAGCCAGGCCCACTGATCTATTGTCATTTGCTGCTACCCAGTCCCAATGGACCCCAGGGAAGCCACCCCCCTGAGCCCAGAAGGCAGTAAACAGGAGAGTGGCTAAAAATATGTATTTTTTTATTTTTAGTTGTGTGTGTATATCTGTTGTGTGTATGTTTGTATGTATGTGTATTTGTCTGTGTGTCTATGAATCTTTGTTTGTGTCTGTGTATCCCTTTGAGTGTATCAAATAATACTTTGTGACTGTGTGAGTGACAGTGTGTGTGTTTGTCTGTGAATGTGTGTCTGTCTGTAAGAGTGTGTGTGTGTGTATCAGTGTGCGGCTGTGTGAGTGTGTCTGTGTGAGAGAGTTTGTTTGTATGTCAGCATATGTATATGTGTGTCAGTGTGTGTCTGTCTGTCAGGGTGTGTGTAGAGTAGCAACCTTTATTCTTCTAACTTGTAGAAAATATTGCAGGACTTTCCTCAATCCTAACAAAAAATATAAACAGAAAAATCTACAGTGAAAGGAAAAAAACAAAGAATCATAGAGCAATATAGTTAACACACAATACAGTGTTAATTTCAAAGTTGCACTCCTAAACATAAATTGATTGTAGGCATATCAGGTTTCTAGAGATGTGTGGGCATGTAGTAGTGAGTAAAAAAATATAGGATAATAAGTGCAGACTATTGAAAGTTGTATATTTAGATGTTGTAAATCATTTATGTTTCAGTGATTTCCTGTGTTCAATTTGGGCTTTTTGAATGTTAGTTACATACATTTTAATTAATTTTAAGTATTTGTGGGGTTTTGGATTGAGTCCCCATGACCTCAAATGTGTTTACTCATAGAGATATATACTGCTTAGGGATACATATTGGTTTATTTTATATTGTTTGATGATAGATATTTTTAAACACTTATGCAAGATGTATGTAATGTTTAACTGTATGTTTTGATTTATAAGTTGTGATACATATGTTTTTTTATTCACATGTAATAATTTACTACTATTGGTACTCTGCACGAGATAATATGATGAATGGATGACACGTAGCGCCAGTAATGAGGCGCAAGCGCAATATCAGTCTCCTAGGAAATGGAACGCACACGTACAACTCCTGCACATACACAAGAGATAGCAGTGAATGGAAAATAGGCTTGGAACACATTTCCGAAGAAACAAAGCACAGCTGTGACCACTATCGGTGGCTCAAAGCTGCTGTGGGAGTGGTTTGAATGATTTAAAAAATCGAGCTTGTCGGGTCAGAGAAATCAAATTGATTCCACACACGGGAGATGGAATAAACTTTACCCCTGAGGAACTCCGGGCAACTGGAGGAAACACGTAGGGTTGGGCCACTGTAGTAAGTTTATTAACTTGTACAGTTATGTTATATTATTTTGTTTGGT
This sequence comes from Pelobates fuscus, assembly GCF_036172605.1. Classification (NCBI taxonomy): domain Eukaryota; kingdom Metazoa; phylum Chordata; class Amphibia; order Anura; family Pelobatidae; genus Pelobates; species Pelobates fuscus. Next base: position 252,180,645 of record NC_086320.1, read on the forward strand.
TTTTACTTAATACATTTTTCACATCACATAAGAGGTGTTATCCTTGAATAAACACGGAGATCTGTGGACCGTAACTGTTGCAGATACTGCTTGGGATTGTGATATGCTCAAATACCACTATATCATTCTGTAAGTGTTACTAATCAAAGCGCAATATACGGCTTTCAATAGTCTGCACTTATTATCCTATGTTTTTCTACTCTCTCCTACATGCCCACTATCATGTTTGAGAACTCTGTTTCAGCTCTAGAAACCTGATATGCCTACAATCAATTTATAGATATAGCAGCAAGTGAGATTTCTGGCGCTTGTTCCTTATGTGTACAGCAGCTAAAACTTTCCCAAACCAGAGTCTCTTCTTTCTGGCCGTTGATGCAAGTAAAAGTCCAATGTGGAGTCCAATGGAGCCAATATAAGAGAGAATACAAAATGAGACAGGAATACTAATATAGTGTAGTATGTCTATAACAGCAGAGGCAGGATATAAGGAAAAAATATATTGCACTCACACTTTTCTGGAGCTCAAGATCAGCTCCAGATCACAGTGTATGGATAGTACAATCCATGTCTGTGAATGTTAGGATGGTCCTGATTTCCTCTGGTATCGTATCCCTGTGCCAATAATCCACATGGTGTATTCCAGATGATGCTCCAGTGATACATATGGGATATAAAAGAACAGGAATAGTGTTCTCTGTATTACTAAAACAAATAAAATAAAGAGAGGAATATACTCACAATGGATGAGCAAATAGGGATTGCTCAGTCCTTTATAGCATAGGTGGTCTGTCCCCCACCTGGGAATGTGAGATACAGCTTCTCCAATAAAAAGATGTCCAATGAAGGTCCAGGGGTATTAAGTAGATTCATTTTATTAAACAAATAAAAAGTAACACACTAACGTGTTTCACCTACAGAAGGCTTTTTCAAAGTGTTACAGAGTAGGGGACCTTCACTCTTAAATAGCCAAGAAATAAAAAAAAGGTCAGATGATGTCACTGATCATGTGACTCGAACATTAATTAACTTTAAAACATAAAATAATATCAAATAAGCAATTAAAGATAAAAGAAAGTTTAAATCAACATAGTATGTGTAAATGTATTCGGAATAATAAGTATCCACAAGGAAAATAGTAAATACAGAGGAGTTCACTTCCAAAGGGGTTCCAAGATGGATTGTACCGTCCATACGCTGTGATCTGGAGCTGTTTTTGAGCTCCAGAAAAGTTTGAGTACAATATATGTTTTCCTTATATTCTGCCTCTGCGGTTATAGATATACTACACTATACTAGTATTCCTGTCCCATTTTGTTTTCTCCCTTGTATTGGCTCCATTGGACTCCACACAAGGAATTCAATTGTTAAGCGCTGCTTCCCTACATCCCCCGTTTCACAATCAATTTATGTTTGTGAGTGCAACTTTGAAATTAACGCTGTATTGTGTGTTAACTATATTACTCTATGAGTCTTTGTTTTTTCCTTTAATTGTAGATTTTTCTGTTTGTATATGTCAGGATGTGTGTGTCTGCCTATGAGTGTGTGCGTTTAGGTCACTAGCCCCCTCTGATCCCATGGGAGTAGAGTTATCACTCACCTTCTTTCTAACGCGATGACGGTCTCGCTGCAGCTGGCCAGCCTCCATAGCTGAGATAATAAATTACCAATCAATATCTCCTCGTAGAGATGCAATAAATCAATGCATCTCTATGGGGAACGTTCAGCGCCTCCATGCGTGGAGACACTGAATGTAGGTGATAGGAAACACTTAAGTGGCCGTTTGAGTTACTAGGCAGCAATGTAAACATTGAAAAGCCTGCAGGGACAATCTATAGACACGACTATAGTGTCCCTTTAAGAAATGTAGTTATGCTGTTGGGAAAAAAAACAAAACTGTCTCCTAGACTGAAAGCAACTTTGTCAATCTGGCATACTAAAATGGGCAAGCCCTATATTGATCGTGTAACTTTCCAAAACCCCGCAAAACCTGTACATTTGGGGGTTCTGTAGTACTCATGAAACATCACTAAACACAAATGTGTGCTTTTTATTTATTTTTTATTTTTTTTGTAAATGCTAACAGTATTATGACATTCACAGTTAAAATGCCATGCAGAACTAAGAAAATAACATTTCTTCATTTTCACACTTTTTTAGATTTTATTCATTTTAAATTATGTTCCATATATAAACATTTTATGTGAAATGAATGCCCTGTTTCACCTGAATAAAATGATATATAGTGTTAATATGAAAGCGATAAATTATGTTTGAACAACGTGGACAATTGCCTTAATTTTTAAGGGGTTAAAGCAAAGCAGGAAAACAAACTAATGTAAAAATGAAACTCATTTTCCTTATAGACTGTGTGAGTCACAGCTGAGGAGGCATGACTAGGGTTGCATAAACAAAGTGATTTCACTTCTTAACGGCAGGTAATGGAGCAATGACACTACGATCTACACAACTGCTACATCAGGCCAAAACTGTTTTGAAGCTTAAAGCTTCTCATTATTTTTTTATAAAATTAAATATTGCTCAAAAAGTATGCTAAAATATTTAATAAATATGACAAATATGCTTCATATATTAGTCCAAATAGTAATTTTCATGCCACGTAAACAAATTATATCTACCTTTACAAAATAAAATGTTCCTTTATCAACACTGGATTCATGGAATTCAAGCACAAATTGTCTCCATTTTTTGTGGATATCATCCATACCAAATACAGAGGCATCTATAAGATTCAATGTTCTGCTTCTCTCATAGTTCAGAACACTAAAAAGATTTTGAATCTGATAGTTCAAATGTTGAATCTGCAAAAAAAAAAAAAAAATATTTGAAACCTTTTATTGTCAGACAGATAGTAAGATATATTGGTTGTAATTTGTTGACAAAAAAAAATGGATTTTAGTACACATCAGTGTAAGAAATGATGACCCTTTTACAAGGATATTCTTTTAGGGAATGGATGACATATAAGACACAAACACAAGTGTATAATAAAATGTATTGTTAATATTCATTTAGGATACTGTTACAGATTTAAAAAGGATACACACAATACACATTATAACCACATCCAGTCCAAAACCAAATGATACATAGTAAAAGGGCAATACTTAAAGGAACACTATAGTCACCTAAATTACTTTAGCTAAATAAAGCAGGTTTAGCGTATAGATCCCTGCAATTTCACTGCTCAATTCACTGTCATTTAGGAGTTAAATCACTTTTTTTTTCTGTTTATGCAGCCCTAGCCACACCTCCCCTGGCTATGATTGACAGAACCTGCATGAAAAAAAAATTGGTTTCACTTTCAAACAGATGTAATTTACCTTAAATAATTGTATCTCAATCTCTAAATTGAACTTTAATCACATACAGGAGGCTCTTGCAGGGTCTAGCAAGCTATTAACATGGCAGGGGATAAGAAAATCTTAATTAAACAGAACTTGCAATAAAGAAAGCCTAAATAGGGCTCTCTTTACAGGAAGTGTTTATGGAAGGCTGTGCAAGTCACATGCAGGGAGGTGTGACTAGGGTTTATAAACAAAGGGATTTAACTCCTAAATGGCAGAGGATTGAGCAGTGAGGCTGCAGGGGCATGTTCTATACACCAACACTGCTTCATAAAGTTAAAGTTGTTCAGGTGACTATAGTGTCCCTTTAAATGAAGATCTTTCCCTTGCGCTTTCATCTTTGGTAGTCTGGGACAATCTCTCTCAGTTCACCATGGCACCACTGCAAGCTTTCTGCGCTGTCCTTCCCAAAAGAGACAAAAAGAGAAAGAGAGGAGAGGAGCTCCTTGGATGTTGTTCTTTTAAAGACTGATTCTTGCAGTCATTACCTACATGTCCCAGAATCCCTTTTCCATCCCAAAAGTGGTTTATCCAGCCCCCTTCTTCCAGAGAGTTCTGTCTTTACACAACTCTTTCCCTTTGATCTCTTCCCTCCAGCTATACTGTAACATTGTGTAAGATGTGACCAGTCAGGGTTGGTTTTTGGGTAGGTTGGGAACAAGCCTGGACTTCTTTTAGAGACAGGATAGCTTCGGAAAACACACATTTCAATGGTAACACCTATATGTTCATTACACTGATCTTCTGATAACATGCATGGAAAACTGGTTGGCAGGAGAACTGCTGGAGGGATGTAAGTTTTCGTTTTAGCTGGGTGCTGTAAAATGCAACTGAAAGCTTTCATCATTATCACACTGTTATCAAATAGATGACCCCAAGTTGTGAAACCAGTCACATGCCCAAAGAGTCACATACAGTATATAGATATAATATATACAATGTTTTGCATATAAATTTCTTACATTCCCCACCTTGAGGGCAAATAACAAAAATAGAAAATGAGCCATCTCAAATAAATACAGTATTTGTATGATGTGTGTTTTAAATGATTATGTGTTTTACTGAGACACAAGTGACCTGACAACCACACGTATTTAAAATTTAGTGTACTGCAAGGCATAATTTAGGCCCTTGATATTTATCACTCTCACATAGCCAGGTACGTAATGCTTCCATCCCTATATCATGGGGAATAATAGTAAATACATTCTTTACATCAATGGTAGGGAAGATCACAGGTGAATAAGGTAGAGTAAAGTCTCTAATTTTAACCAAAAATAAAGAGACATTTTGGATCAAGCAATTGGATACTCTTGAACCCAAGGGACTAAACGAATATATTTTGTTTACTTCATTTTTGGATACTCGCCAAGTCATTATTCTAAAGTCATTATTCTAATGTTATGCTGTGATTTATTATTTGTAGCCCAGGTTAGATTACTTTTTGCTATTGTTACTAGTGGGTATTATTCAGCCTCAGCATCTTGTATCTGTTATTTTGAATATTTGGTGTGGTTTATAGTCTTTTTTCATACATGAGCTTTATACATATACATTTCTTTATTGGCCATGTCCTCACACATATATATACATTCATTTAGGATTAGTAATAATCAGTGGGATGGATTTAGATATGTGTGGCGAAACCAACCTCGCCACTGGGCCCTGGAGAAGCCTGTTTGCTAGCCTCCTACCTACTGACTATGGCCCCTGGGTTATTTGGGGCATATTGTACTTTATATGGCAGCTACTGGCCCTTTAAGCACAGTGAATGGTATTTTATTGTACTGCTGCTGGCCCTTTAAGAACTGTCTGGGGACATATTGAGACTTTGGGTAACAATACCCTTTAAGACTATGGCCCCTGAAAACGTATGGACTTTTATTTGGTGTGTATGGCCCTTTAAGAACCGGCTGGGGACATCTTGTAACTTTGGTGAACAATGTCCCTTTAAGACTATGTCCCCAGACCTGTAAAATAACTTGTTCCTGGCTTTCCCCCACTTGGTTCAGTAAATAGGGCTTACTGAACCAAGTACCACACAGGCGGACCACCCAGAAGTTAAAGTGTGCAGGCAATTTACCTCCCAGGCTGTGAGGTTACTGCAGGTTAATTGCCGAGCGCTGGGTGGCCGCCATTCGGCAGCCGAACACGTGGCGGCGGCCATTTTGGTAATTCGAATGCGGTCAGCGGTGTATGTTAAAGATTATGTGGAACTAAAATCGGCTACACATTCTGCCGAACACCGCTGACCCTTACCTTCTCCCATACGGAACTTGCAGCTCCAGAGACTAAGTCCCGTTCGAAATGGGACTTAGTCATTTTTTCGCATGAAATTGACCGACCGCACAGCCCAAATCTATGGAACTGTTTTGGGCAGGAAATTGTGCTTGCGGTCGGTCATAAAGGACTTCCAGCTAACTTTTGATCCACTGGAGGGATTTGGCTGATTTTTGGAAGTGTTTATGTTTGATGTATGTATGTATTGAAATTGGATGTATGGTTTTAAAGTTACAGTGTGTGTGTAAAAACTGTATTTTTATTGTATGTAATAATTGGTTTAACTGTTTATCTGAGGGGAGGGAATGTGTGGGTTGGACCAGATGTGTGATTGGTGATTTTATGCCTCCCCCTGGGTGTGGCCTGTAAGTGTACAAGTGTAATAAAAGCCAGGCTGGATGAGCCAGTCCAGAGTTCCTGTTTTACCCTCAAAGTGATGTGTCGTCTCATTATTGGGGGAAGGATTTATTGCATGCTGTTCCAGTTGACTGCTAGGAGTACAAGCCTATTCGTATGGTTCCTATTCAATGGTCTACAGCATTCATATGCTTGGGAGAATTTAAAAGGTTTCCCGGATTCAGTGATTGTGGTGTCTGCCAGAGTGCTTGGAGTCCTCAGGAAGCACTAGGAGCATCCATTAACGGAGGTACCCGGTCGGGGTGCCAGGCGATCCGTTACATTGGTGGCAAGCGGTGGGATGGCGTCCTAGTGTGAGGTAAAGCAGCTCGGAGACACAGTTCGTTTGGATTTACAAATTGAGGGCAACGCTAGCAGTCGTGCAGCACCCCTGGGAGCAGACAAGTATGGAAGGTTCTGGCTCTGGAGATGATTGGCTGGCCGAGGTGAGGCAGCGAGTGGCCGAGTATGGGGATGATATACCCATGGAGACACGCCGGGTGATCTGGAACCAGGTCATGGCCGAGCGAAACACAAGGCTGGACCGATAATTCCGGCTGGCGAAAGAGAGGAAGTATGCTCAGCAGCAGGAGCGTTACAGCAGCCGAGTAGAGGCTGCATCCAAGGAGGTTAGCCGTCTTTTCCTGAGGCGGCGGGAGGAACCCGAAGTGGGGGTCCTCATAGACTTGTCCTGTGAGGAACCACAACAGGCAGGTAGAGATGGGACCAAGGTCTCTCCACCGGGCCCACCAGGATGCTGGGCAGCCGGCCCAGATCCCCAGCAGCAGCCAGAGTTGTCAGGTGGGGAAGCAGGTGGCCCTTACTCACAAATTTTGAGGGGCCTCACGGATTGGTCCTGGGAAGACCCACAGATGGCAGGTGGAGATGGGACTGCGGTCTCTCTACCGGCCCTACAGGGATGCTGGGCAGTCGGCCCAGATCCCCAGCGGCAGGTTACAGTTCAGAGAGAGGAGCTTGTTACACCCTCTCTCCAGCGGCAGCCTAACCCACCAAGGGGAGACCGTAAGCCCCACACCAGCGCAGATGGGACCGTGGTCTCTGCGCCCAAGCTACAGGGAGCTGAGGGGGCCGTCCTCCCTCCCCAGGGCAGTGTGATTTGTTGGGAATTGGGAGCCCAGTCTCCATTCCCCAGCGGCAGTGTGAATTGCAGGGAATTGGGAGCCCAGTCTCCATTCCCCAGCGGCAGGCTGAGTTACAGGGGGCAGAGGTAGTTGGTCCTACCCCCCAGCAGCAGCGTGATTTTTTGGGAATAGAGAGCCCAGTCTCCGTTCCCCAGCAGCAGGACACTGCATTGGGAGGAGAGACAGTCGGTCTCCCTCCACAAAGACTGAAAGTATGCCTGGGAGAGGAGATTGTTACCTCCTCTCCCCAGCGGCAGAGTGTTCTAATGGGAGAGGAGCTGGCTACCACCTCTCCCCAGCGGCAGCTTAATGTACCAGGGGGAGACTGTAAGCCCCACAACTGTGCAGATGGGACTGTGGTCTCTGCACCTACAGCACAGGGTGTAAGGACAGTCAGTCCTGTCCCCCAGCAACAAGGCTGCTTAGCCAAAGGGGAGACAGTCGGTCTCCCCCACCAACAGCAGAGCTGCGCAGCTAAAGGGGAGACAGTCGGTCTCCAGCAACCAGGGTCCAACCAGACTACTCCCGTGGTAGTGCTGGCATCAGGGCAGAGTACCGCTGGTCTCTGCCCACTCAGCAACCCACCAAAACGGCCTACCAGTCCCCCACACAGCCGTGGTGAGGCACCTGGACCTGGACAAGTTATTCCCTTACTCAGGTGTAGTAACCATTTATTGTGGGTGGGCTGTACTGCTGTTTCTGTTTTGTGGGTGGGCTGCTGGACTAACAAGGGCACTGACCGGCAAGAGGTCAGGTACCCTGTTAGTCTGTTTGGAAAAGGGGAGAAATGTGGTGAAACCAACCTCGCCACTGGGCCCTGGAGAAGCCTGTTTGCTAGCCTCCTACCTACTGACTATGGCCCCTGGGTTATTTGGGGCATATTGTACTTTATATGGCGGCTACTGGCCCTTTAAGCACAGTGAATGGTATTTTATTGTACTGCTGCTGGCCCTTTAAGAACTGTCTGGGGACATATTGAGACTTTGGGTAACAATACCCTTTAAGACTATGGCCCCTGAAAACGTATGGACTTTTATTTGGTGTGTATGGCCCTTTAAGAACCGGCTGGGGACATCTTGTAACTTTGGTGAACAATGTCCCTTTAAGACTATGTCCCCAGACCTGTAAAATAACTTGTTCCTGGCTTTCCCCCACTTGGTTCAGTAAATAGGGCTTACTGAACCAAGTACCACACAGGCGGACCACCCAGAAGTTAAAGTGTGCAGGCAATTTACCTCCCAGGCTGTGAGGTTACTGCAGGTTAATTGCCGAGCGCTGGGTGGCCGCCATTCGGCAGCCGAACACGTGGCGGCGGCCATTTTGGTAATTCGAATGCGGTCAGCGGTGTATGTTAAAGATTATGTGGAACTAAAATCGGCTACACATTCTGCCGAACACCGCTGACCCTTACCTTCTCCCATACGGAACTTGCAGCTCCAGAGACTAAGTCCCGTTCGAAATGGGACTTAGTCATTTTTTCGCATGAAATTGACCGACCGCACAGCCCAAATCTATGGAACTGTTTTGGGCAGGAAATTGTGCTTGCGGTCGGTCATAAAGGACTTCCAGCTAACTTTTGATCCACTGGAGGGATTTGGCTGATTTTTGGAAGTGTTTATGTTTGATGTATGCTGAGTCTGAATATGCAACTTTTATTGAAATTGGATGTATGGTTTTAAAGTTACAGTGTATGTGTAAAAACTGTATTTTTATTGTATGTAATAATTGGTTTAACTGTTTATCTGAGGGGAGGGAATGTGTGGGTTGCACCAGATGTGTGATTGGTGATTTTATGCCTCCCCCTGGGTGTGGCCTGTAAGTGTACAAGTGTAATAAAAGCCAGGCTGGATGAGCCAGTCCAGAGTTCCTGTTTTACCCTCAAAGTGATGTGTCGTCTCATTATTGGGGGAAGGATTTATTGCATGCTGTTCCAGTTGACTGCTAGGAGTACAAGCCTATTCGTATGGTTCCTATTCAATGGTCTACAGCATTCATATGCTTGGGAGAATTTAAAAGGTTTCCCGGATTCGGTGATTGTGGTGTCTGCCAGAGTGCTTGGAGTCCTCAGGAAGCACTAGGAGCATCCATTAACGGAGGTACCCGGTCGGGGTGCCAGGCGATCCGTTACAATATGTATGTACATAGATGTTGTATAGCTGCCATATATATTTTTTTTTGCATACGTAGGAGTTAGATCCTGCTATATATTTATTTACATTGAGTCAGTATTAATAACTTTTAAGGGGTTCTATTTGGATATGCTTATTGAGGTATACATGTAGGTGATAGCTTTTATATGTGGACTCCCAGGTAATTGGGGTACCATTGCAGATTTATTTATTCTTTCATGGTCTATATTGGTCTATTTGTTTACATATATGCTAGGGGTGTACCTACTCTATTTCACTGTCACTGATCACATTTGCAGTGTTTTTACTTCTACACATGGGTTGGTTTTATTTTTATTTTTTGATTTGTTCACACACATTCATTCACATGCATGTACATATTCACACATTCATTCACATACATAATAATTTCCTCCATCACATTGCATCTTTTATTGCATATATCTTATAGTCACACAGTTCACTCACACTTTCTCTACACATCTTTATATAGTTGATACACTAGTACACCTCTGCAGTGGATTATGTGACCCTGTAGCCCTGGGATTATAACTCTCCACTGTAATATTGCTCTTTTGTTATGTTATATTGTACTTTAATTTTGTCTCCTCCATGAGCACTGGGATACGTTGGGTTACTATGCTCACTGTTTGTTTACACGCGGTCACGTCACCACGTTCCCGCGCACGTCATTACGCACGCACGTATGCACGTCATCACGCACGCGCCCACGTCACCACGCACGCACTTTGGCAGTTTCCACTTGATGAGGAATGGGAATCACTTTACACAGAGGGGGTAAGTTTGATATTTAATATTTGGTATAACTATGTATATTTTGTGCACTGTCATTATCTTGATAAAGACCCGAAACGTTGATGTAGATTGATGAATACTTTTTAATACACTATTGGAAAATCCAAGTGCAGGAGTGCTCCTGTCTGAATTTGTGTATGTATATATATATACACATACATACTCATTTGTGTATGTGTATATATAATATATATATATATATATATATATATATATATATATATATATATATATATATATATATATATATATACACATACATACTCACACACACACAAATAAAATAATGTGCAAGGACGACCACATTCAAAAACCATGAGGAGATGCTTGCAAGACTTGACAATTCAAAAAAACTTCATAGTAGTAGAGATAGCCAGAAGGAATTACCTTGAACCAGGAAAAGGGTGGTAAGTTCAAGCTGTGCATAAGCTCAAAAAGTACATACTGCAACATAAAAAGCAATGAGCTCAGGATTGTACAGATTCTACAGGAAGCTACAGAAACTTCTAGACAACTACTTGAAAACCAAGCCAAAAGATAAAAAAGGGACTGAAATATGTCCCTTTAGTATGCTTGCAGCCAATCCCTTTTCTAACCCCCATCCTAGTGAAACACTTGCATCCAGTCAGAATGACCACCATCCGTACTCCGATCCTACTGTGCTAGAAGTGCCGACATTAGTCGCTAGTTTAACCAAAAATCTCTGAGGCAGCATTAGATTCAGCCAAAGACCAACATCCTTCATTCCCCATTTCAGGGAAGAGTGGACAGCCAGTTTTTGTCTGAAAAGTGCATCATAATTAAACCATGCTAATCCACCAAAACTATTAAAAGACTCTAGTATAACCTCTACATGTTGGAAAAGTCCACTACATAATTTTAGCTTTTCTTTCCCAGTACGGCTGAGAAAGAAAAAAAAAAAAGCTTGCAGCCAGTTATCAAAAGTATCTGGGATCAATCTACGCTTTTCCTCATCCTTGTCACTCTCTGCTCTGTGAAAATCTTTTGTTGAAGGCAAAAGCAACAGCAAATCAACATTTCCAAATGTTTTCTTTTACGTGAGTCGTTAAAGGAACACTATAGTCACCTAAATTACTTTAGCTAAATAAAGCAGTTTTAGTGTATAGGTAATTCCCTTGCAATTTCACTGCTCAATTCACTGTCATTTAGGAGTTAAATCACTTTGTTTCTGTTTATGCAGCCCTAGCCACACCTCCCCTGGCTATTATTGACAGAGCCTGCATGAAAAAAAACTGGTTTCACTTTCAAACAGATGTAATTTACCTTAAATAATTGTATCTCAATCTCTAAATTGAACTTTAATCACATACAGGAGGATTTTGCAGGGTCTATCAAGCTATTAACATAGCAGGGGATACGAAAATCTTAATTAAACAGAACATGTAATAAAGAAAGCCTAAATAGGGCTCTCTTTACAGGAAGTGTTTATGGAAGGCTGTGCAAGTCACTTGCATGGAGGTGTGACTAGGGTTCATAAAGAAAGGGGGTTTAACTCCGAAATGGCAGAGGATTGAGCAGTGAGGCTGCAGGGGCATGTTCTATACACCAAAACTGCTTCATTAAGCTAAAGTTGAACTTTCACATGGCAGAGCTTCTTTCTTACAATATTCGCTAAGAAATACTTTTTTTTAAATTACTACTCTCACTACTCAAGCTTGAGATTGACTTCTCTTTTCTGTAAAAACCTTTACCATTCCAGTCACTGCTACTAGTGCCTCACTACAACAGCAGAGTTGTATTCATACTCACCGCCTGAAGTACCAGCTCTGCCTTGAACCTCCCTTTCTTCTAGGAGTGGCATGTCGTCCAGCTGACACTCACTTCCATCATCCAAACTTTCTTTAAGTCTTGTCAGGACGTCTTCAGCCCGGCCCTTTACATCACTCTGAACCACAACAGGTATAGGGGTGCAGGGCAGGCTTCTTTTACACCTTCTCTTCTTTCCAGGAGCTGTAATTTAAAATTTAGTAGCAAATATTTGGACCAAATCCCCAACCAGCTCTTGACCCCAGCAACAGCTGTATCACCAAATCTGCCAAGTTACTTGTCCCACTCTGCCCAACAACTTACCCAGGGGTCATGAACTTTTACTAAACATTATCTAACTTTAAAAACAGGACATATTAACCCTTTATTGTCACCATAAATATATGCCACAGTGCTTAATGCATGTGGCATATTTTATTAATTTTTTAGCCGCCTCTGCACTTTTTCTAGTGCCATAACATCCTTCTTTAGAACAGGTGCCCAAAATTGCACAGTATATTCAAGATGTGGTCTTACCAGTGATTTATAAAGAGGAAATATTCTCATCCTGAGAATTAATGTCCTTCTTAATGCATGACAATACCGTACTGGCTATAGCCACTGCTGATTGACATTGTCGTGTGTTATCCATAATTTGCTTCCATTAAAGGGACACTCAAGGTACCCAGACCAATTCTGCCCATTGGAGTGATCTGGGTGCAAACTCCCACCACCCTTAACCTTTCCAGTGTAATTATTGCAGTTTTTATAAACCGCAATAATTACCTTGCAGGGTTAAGTCCTCCTCTGGTGGCTGTCTATCAGACAGCCACTAGAGGCACCTCCATGTTCTTAGAACACGAAAAGCGTTTTAAACGACGGGGGACGTCCTCACGCTATGCATGAGGACCTCCAGTGTCGCCAAAATCCCCATCGGCAAGCACTGAATAATGATTTCCTATGGGGAGGTCTAATATGCGCGCACGCGCTTGCGGCCATTGACTGTGGGGATATTTATGGGATAATAATGTAAACAGATGAGAATTGCCCACGATTTCAATTCTCAGATCCTTAATCGTTATCGTGTTAAATGAAATGTATAACCATATACCGGTAATTAAAAATCACAAATTGTTATAAAAATAGATAATTTTTATTTCTTAACAATTTAAATAATAATGATGAGTAACATGCATGATAATAATCAATGGAATTTCAGTATAACATTAATATGCAATACAATATGGTAATTAAAAACATCTCCTAATGACTAAGACGTAGTTTAGAATCTACACATTAGGTGTCAAGATTGATTTACGACCCTTTCTTCACAGAGAAGGAAAGTTTCACGGGGAGAAGAGAAGAGAATTCCTTCCAGCCTAAAGCCATAAAAACTTTCAACTGGCAGTTTAGAAATAACCCTTTCAGTGCTGGCTAGACCTCTTCTAGGGATTTAAGATCTACTCCTATGTAATATTAAATAAAAATAATATTTAAATAGTCATAGTCTTTAATCATTTCCTTGATTCATCCAATTAAGAGAAAATCTACATGTTTAATAAGCTGATATTTTATTAATTTGTCTAAACAGATATTTTATCTTATTTATAGCAAATCAACACAGCTGGATAATATCACGATATTCTAATATGTGATTAATCACATAAATACATTATTATTGTTTTTATCTGCAGAATAAAAAGCTTAATTATGTATTTCTTATTTAGCTAAGATTTCTAAATCGAAATCTGATCGTGAATTATTCAGTCATATATCATGCTATTAATTTTAATTATTTTTAATTAATTAATTAAATGTCTGTATATTTACCAGTTGAGTAGATATTTTCTCATCAGATATCCTCAGGTAGCTAAATGTCATAGATCTGTTTCTCTGCATGGAGTGTGAGAGTTTCTTGGTTACTCTGATCACCCGATTCTGCCTGGACCTCCCTCAATCCCCAGAGTGTTGTAATGTCTCTCTCTTCAATCTTTGAATCTCCGAATCTTTCAAATTTTTCTCTCTTCCCTTGTCTTAACTTTTTAAAGGGAAAAATTCCTTAGGTGATAGCCAATCACAAATGTGGGGTGTGGTTCCCTTCTAGGTAATCATTTTAGTATTTGAACTCAAGAGGGCAGCCTTGTTCCACTAGACATACCTATCCAGGAAAGAGTTAACTTTTCCTGGTGGCTATTTTTGACGTCATTTACGTTATCTTTATGTATCCAATAACTTATTTTATCTGTCAGATCACACAGTTTTTCTCAGTTTTGTCCAGACTATGCGTCTGCAAATTCTGCTATAATTCCTAAAATTGATAGTTTGTGAACTAAGTTTCACCTTAAACTATAATGGGACGTTGTACAATATCGAAAGTAAAATTTAATTATTTAATCCTCTGTCACCTAAGTCTGGGAATAGAATTTATTATATTCTATTAGTAATTAGACAGTCTGTCCACCCCCATTCTCAATGTCTTATCTATTTGGTTTGGTTATATACACATTCCATTCAGCTCTGGCTAAAGCAGTCAGTCAAAGAGAAAGGATAGAAATTTTGTGTCTTTGTTAACTTGAGAATAACAAAATGGAGTCTGGTCTGTTCAACAATGACTTCAGAATATACACTTTGTATTTCTATCATAGCACAAAATGTCTGCCGATATAAATACCCTGACATGACGCGCATGTGCATTAGGTCTCCCCTGCCGGCTGACGTCAGCAGGGGGGGAACTGGACGCAGCGATGAGGGACATCACAGCTGGATTCAGGTAAGTCACTGAAGGGGTGAGATGGGAGGTGGGAGGGAGAGGGGAAAACAAATATGTTTTCCTGGCACATGAGAGTCCCTTTTAGAGTTGCTTGTGCATTCTTTACACCTAAGTGCATAGCTTTGCATTTTTCAACATTAAATGCAGTGGCGGCTCTAGACTTGGCGAGGCCTTAGGCGAAATTCATACATGAGGCCCCCACTAACACCATTATTGGAAAACAATTGCAGTTGACTTGTGTGTGTATAAGAAGCTGTAGTTATATTGAAGGGGGAGCTTGAAGGGGGAGCTTGCAGTACTGGATATAGAGAACTAGTCTTTGTATACATTATTGCATTGTCTACCTGTGTGTGCCTGAGAGTGTGTGTCTGGCAGTGAGTATCTTTGTATATGTATGTATGTTTCCCTGAGCATGTGTATGTTTGTGTACTGCCTCTGGCCTTTGGCATTAAGTTCATGGCGACGCTATGTTTTATGACAGTGTGTAGAATGATTGCCTGTAGGGGTTACAGGGTGAGTAAAGGAGTAACTGTGGCAGGGTGAGTGTAAAAGAGCAGGAGGGTGCCAGAGTGCGCAGAGTGGTGCCCGTGTGTTTAGAGGGAGCGATAGTGTGTATGGAGGTAGGTGACAGTGTGTGTGGAGAGAGGTGACAGTGTGTTTGGAGAGAGGTGACAGTGTGTGTGGAGAGAGGTGACAGTGTAGGGAGGTGGTATAGTGTGAGGGGGTGGCATAGTGTGAGGGGGTGACAGAGTAAGAAGGGGGTGACAGAGTAAGAAGGGGGTGACATTAGTGTGAGAGGGTTACATTAGTATAAGGGGTGTGACAGAGTAAGAGGGGGTGACATTAGTGTGAGGGGATGACATTAGTGTGAGAGGGTTACATTCGTGTAAGGGGTGTAACAGAGTAAGAGGGGAGAGACAGAGGGGGGTTACAGAGAGAGAGGGGGTGACAGCATGAGAGGAAGGGTGACAGAGAGAGAGGGGATGACAGAGTAAGAGGGGGCGACAGAGTAAGAGGGGGCGACAGGGTAAGAGGGGGGAGACCTAATGTGTGAGGGGGAGACCTAATGTGTGAGGGGGGGAGACCTAATATGTGAGGGGGGAGACCTAATGTGTGAGGGGGGAGACCAAGTGTGAGGGGTGGAGACAGTGTTAGAGGGGGTGACATAGTGTTAGAGGGGGTGACAGGGTGAGAGGGGGTGACGGTGAGAGGGGGTGACAGGGTGAGAGGAGGGTGACAGAGTGAGAGGAGGGTGACAGAGTGAGAGGAGGGTGACAGAGTGAGAGAGGGTGACAGGGTGAGAGAGGGGAGACCTAATGTGTGAGGGGGAAACCTAGTGTGAGGGGTGGATACCTAGTGTGAGAGGGAGGGTGACATAGTGTAGGGGGGGTGACATAGTGTTAGAGGGGGTGACATAGTGTTAGAGGGGGTGACAGGGTGAGGGGGGTGACAGGGTGAGGAGGGTGACAGGGTGAGAGGAGGGTGACAGGGTGAGAGAGGGTGACAGTGTGAGAGAGGGTGACAGAGTGAGAGAGGGTGACGGTGTGTGGGGAGTGGCAGGGTAAGGTGACAGTAAGCTGGGTGACAGTGTGGGGGTCACAGGGTGGGTGACAGAGTAAGAGGTGGGGTGACAGGTGAGGTGGCAGAGAGAGAGGGGTAACAGGTGGAGTGGCAGGGTGAGAGGGGGTGACAGGTGGGGTGGCAGGGTGACAGGTGGGGTGGCAGGGTGAGTGACAGGGTCAGATGTGGGGTGAGAGAGGGTGACAGTGTGAGGTGGGGTGACGGTGTGTGGGGAGTGACAGGGTAAGGTGACAGAGTAAGGTGGGTGACATAGTGTGGGGGGTCACAGGGTGGGTGACAGAGTAAGTGGTGGGGTGACAGGCGAGGTGGCAGAGTGAGAGGGGGTGACAGGTGTGGTGGCAGGGTGAGAGGGGGTGACGGGTGGGGTGGCAGGGTGAATGACAGGGTCAGATGTGGGGTGAGAGGGGAGGCAGGGTGAGGGGATGACAGGTGGGGTGGCAGGGTGAGAGGGGGTAACAGGGTGAGAGGGGGTGACAGTATTAGGGGGTGACAGGTGGGGTGGCAGGGTGAGTGACAGGGTCAGATGTGGGGTGAGAGGGGAGGAAGGGTGAGGGGGTGACAGGTGGGGTGGCAGGGTGAGAGGGGGTGACAGTATGAGGTGGGGTGACAGTGTGTGGGGAGTGACAGGGTGGGTGACAGTGTGGGGGTCACAGGTGAAAGGGGGTAACAGGGTGAGATGGGGTGACAGGGTGACGGGGTGACAGGTGGGGTAGCAGTGTGAGAGAAGGGTGACAGGGTGAAGTGGCAGGGTGAGGGGGTGACAGGGTGAAGTGGCAGGGTGAGGGGGTGACAAGTGGGGTGGCAGGGTGAGAAGGTGGTGAGAAGTGGGGTGGCAGGGTGAGGGGGGGGTGACAGCGTGAGATGGGGTGAGGGGGGTGACAGGGTGAGATGGGGTGAGGGGGGTGACAGGGTGAGATGGGGTGAGGGGGGAGTCAGGGTTAGATCGGGTGGGGGGTGACAGGGTGAGGGGGGTGACAGGGTGAGATGGGGTGAGGGGGGTGACAGGGTGATATGGGGCGACAGTGTGAGATGGGGTGAGGGGGGGTGACAGGGTGAGATGGGGTGAGGGGGGGGCGACAGGGTGAGATGGGGTGAGGGGGGTGAAAGGGTGAGATGGGGTGGGGGGTGACAGGGTGTGATGGGGTGAGGGGGGTGACAGGGTGAGATGGGGTGACAGGGTGAGATGGGGGCGACAGTGTGAGATGGGGTGAGGGGGGGCGACAGGGTGAGATGGGGTTAGGGGGGAGATGGGGTGAGATGGGGTGAGGGGGGGTGAAAGGGTGAGATGGGGTGAGGGGGGGTGACAGGGTGAGATGGGGTGAGGGGGGTGACAGGGTGAGATGGGGGCGACAGTGTGAGATGGGGTGAGGGGGGGCGACAGGGTGAGATGGGGTTAGGGGGGAGATGGGGTGAGATGGGGTGAGGGGGGGTGACAGGGTGAGATGGGGTGAGGGGGGTGACAGGGTGAGATGGGGTGAGGGGGGGTAACAGGGTGAGATGGGGTGGGGTGGTGACAGGGTGAGGGGGGATAACAGGGTGAGATGGGGTGGGGAGGTGACAGGGTGAGATGGGGTGAGGGGGGTGACAGGGTGAGATGGGATGAAGGGGGGTAACAGGGTGAGATGGGGTGGGGGGTGACAGGGTGAGATGGGGTGAGGGGGGTGACAGGGTGAGATGGGGTGAGGGGGGTGACAGGGTGAGATGGGGTGAGGGGGTAACAGGGTGAAATGGGGTGGGGGGGTGACAGGGTGAGATGGGGTTAGGGGGCGACAGGGTGTAACAGGGTGAGATGGGGTGGGGGGGTGACAGGGTGAGATGGGGTGGGGGGGTGAGGGGGGGCGACAGGGTGGGGGGGTGACAGGGTGAGATGTGGTGGGGGGGTGAGGGGGGGCGACAGGGAGAGATGGGGTGAGGGGGGGGTGACAGGTGGGATAAAAATTTACCTTTTTCCCTGGTGGTCCGGTGGGGTCAATCTGTCCCTGGTGGTCCAGTGTCCTGGATGCCTCGCTGGTGGTCCGGTCTGCAGCTCCGCCGGATGCAGAGCTGCAGACCACATGGGGAAAGTCTTGCGATCTCGATTCAGAGCGTTGCCGTGGTAACCCGCGGCAACGCTCTGATTGGCAGGAGATCGCGAGACCTCAGTCTGCAGCTCACACCCGGCGGAGCTGCAGACTGAGGCTGGCTCTCTCCCCGGGCGGACTGAAAGGAGGGCCTTGCACCCGGCGGCACTAAGGGCAAGCCGCCGGGCCCCTCCTGTGTCGGGTCCTCGGTCATAGACCGAGAACCCGACATGTCAGTCTGCCCTCAGGCGATTTAGGCGGCCGCGAGGCCCCTGACTGTGTGAGGCCTTAGGCGGCCGCCTAAATCGCCTAATTAGAGAGCCTCCTCTGATTAAATGTCATCTGCCATTTGAGTGCCTTGTCCCCTAGTCTATCTAAAGAAATATCTTGCTCACATTACTTTACAGAGTTTTGTGTATTCTGCAAACACTGAAACATGGCAATCAATGCTTCTTTCAAGATCTTTCATAAACATGTTAAATAGAAGGGGTCCCAGAACAGACACCACTTGCCACCTCTGTCCAGTTTTAAAATTTACCATTATTGACAACTCTCTGTACTCTATTTTTAAGCAAATGTTCTACCCAAGAACATGGTGTCATGATTTATTTAAAAATAAAATAAAGCCAAATTAGACAAGTCATGTGTGAAAAACGAAGCACACCCTTACTCCTTCCATAGAAATTAAGAGTCTAAGGAGCACCCAAGTGATGCTAATCAAACACCCTTGATTAATTGGTCATGAGCATGTATGACAACCTCTATAAAAGCCAAAGTGTTAGCAGTTTGCTAGTCTGGAGCATTCATGTGTGTATTAACACAATGCTAAGGAGGAATTACATCAGCATGATCTTACAAAAGCAATTGCTGCTGCACATTAAACTGGGAAGGTTTTTTTATTTGTTTTTTCCCACTGCTTTATTTTTAAATTGCATGCAAAGAACAAAATATTGGTCAGGAGAGAAGTAAGAAATATGGCAAAATGAACAGGACTAGGAATATGCACATTTTTGTAAGAAAGGCAAAAACATGGGTACATCAGTGCTGCATAATATTAGCTGTAGACAAAAACAGACTAAGATATAGATACACAGCTCTTCATTAACCCCTTCAGGACCGCTGACGGTTCAGGACCGTCAGCGGTAAAACGTGCGTTTGGACCGCTGACGGTCCTGAACCGTCATAACGGTTTTGGGCTACTTACCTGATCGCCGTCGGTCCCACGGCGGCGATCAGCTCTCCTCCCGGTCCAGGGGGGTTGCCTGTCTGCCCGGGCAGTCCCCCCTCGGCAGATCAGGAACCCACGGCCATGTGATCACTCGATCACATGACCGCAATAGGGGTCTTTGTATCTGCCTGCAGGGGGACTGTCTGTGCTGACAGGCAGTCTCCCTGCAAGTGTAAAATCATAAAATAAAGTATAAAAAAAAAACAATCAGTGTAAAAAAAATTATAATATGTGTATATATATATGATATATATACATGTATTATATCTATATATATAATATATGTATATGTATCATATATATAATGTCACACTAAGTGTATTTTTATATTTATATATACGTATATTAATATAAAAATACACTTATATTTAAATTACACACGAATATATACAATATATATAATAACTATATATATGGTATATATATATTATTATAAAATACAAATAATATGTTAATAAAAATAAATAACAAAAAATAAAAATAATTTTTAATAATTAAAAAAAAATTATATATATATATTAAATTTTATTCTAACAGTATTTTGATATTGATATATATATATTTATATCAAAATACACTTAGAATGTAATGATATATATATATCTATGTATAAATAAATAAATAAAAATAATACGAAATATACATATGTCCACATACAAAAAATAATTTCATAAATATACACGTAGACGTCAAATATATAAATATGTAGATATATTAAAATTCTACGTGCATATTTATGTAATATTTTTACCTAATTAAGTAATTTTAATGATTGCAATTTGAGGGACCTGCCTGCCAACCCAGGCCAAAAGTCCAGATAATTTAATTTGCTAGCACTGTGCTTAACCCTGTAACTTTCTATGACACCCTAAATCCTGTACATGGGGGTACTGTTTTACTCGGGAGACTTCGCTGAACACAAATATTAGTGTTTCAAAACAGTAAAACATATCACAGCGATGATATTGTCAGTGAAAGTGAAGTTTTTTGCATTTTTCACACACAAACAGCTCTTTCACTGAGGATATTATTGCTGTGATATATTTTACTGTTCTGATACACTAATATTTGTGTTCAGCGAAGTCTCCTGAGTATAACAGTACCCCACAGGTAGAGGTTTTATAGTGTTTGTGAAAGTTACAGGGTCAAATATAAGGCTTGATTTTACTTTTTTTTTTTATTGAAATTTGTCAGATTGGTTAGGTTGCCTTTGACAGCGTATGGTAGCCAAGGAATGAGAATTAGCCCCATGATGGCATACCATTTACAAAAGAAGACAACCCAAGGTATTGCAAATGGGGTATGTTCAGCCTTTTTTAGTAGCCACTTAGTCACAAACACCGGCCAAAGTTAGCGGTTTTTGCATTTTTAACACACAAACAAATATAAATGCTAACTTTGGCCAGTGTTTGTGACTAGGTGGCTACTAAAAAAGACTGGACATACCCCGTTTTAAATACCCTGGGTTGTCTACTTTAAAAAATATGTACATGTTAGGTGTGTTTCGGGGATTTATGACAGATAACGGTGTACCAATGTCACTATTGATACATTTAAAATATATATATATTGAAACAGCAATTTCCTACTTGTATTTATAGGCCTATAACTTGCAAAAAAAGCAATAAAGCATGTAAACACTGGGTGTTTTTAAACTCGGGACAAAATTTTGAATCTATTTAGCAGTTTTTTTCATTAGCTTTTGTAGATAAGTAAAAGATTTTTCAAGTAAAAGTCCAAAAACATGTTTTTTTTTTTATTTTTCACCATAGTTCATTATTTTTTTTAAATACAATATATGACATAATATAAATACTGGTATGTAAAGAAAGCCCTTCTTGTCGTGAAAAAAACAATATATAACTTGTATGGGAACCGTAAATGAGAGAGCGGAAAATTACAGCTAAACACAAACACCACAAAAGTGTTAAAACTGCTCTGGTCCTTAACGTACAAACATCGCAAAAACAGGCCGGTCCTGAAGGGGTTAAGGTAAAGATTTTGCTGAGCCCTATGTTATAACAAGAAAGAAAAGGAGGAGATGGAGAGGGTAACTGAAGCTAATTATACATTATATATAGGAATAAAAATAATTGTTTAATAGGTTATAATTAAAAGTCCAAATTGGGCAAATAACAAGATAAACAACACTCTTATAGATCAATAATATGTAGAAAGTGTAAGTGACAAAAACATACACACACATAAATAAAATTATATATATATATATATATATATATATATATATATATATATATATATATATATATATATATATAAGATAGAGAGAGAGAGAGAGAGAGATAGGCGGCAGACCGCCCACGCCTATATCCGGATCAATGGACACAGTTGGTTCAAAACTGTCAATATTCAAGGTGAGTATAAAAGTCTACTCGGATATCTAAAGGATAAATATTGTTCTATAATTTATTAGGTCAGTGATAATTGTGATCGCAACAGCAGTTCTAAACAGATGATGGCTACGAGGGGAAATTTCCTCTGATAAATATATCAGTCAGTCACTGACTAATACAGCAATCTACCTCAAGACTTGTGTTAGAGGTAATTGGGTCTATGATTACGATAATTGTCCCAACAGTACTGCGCAGAGGATAACTAAGGATGAACATTTAACTGCTGAATAGATAGATCAGTTACTGACTGATATGACAGCATGCCCAAATTCTGTGCTGAAGAGGTTAATCATCAAATTGATATATATATATATATATATATATATGTATGTATATATATATATATATATATATATATCAAAACACTTTTATATGTGGGGAGGTTAGCAGATCCCTTCTTTATTCGTATCAACACAAGTATCAGATAATTTTTACAAATTGCCACACAGGGTATAGTGGTGTTTTGCTATAAATAGGTTTAGGAACAATATATTGAAAATATTGTACAGGGTGAAACAGTCAAAACATGTTCCTTATCCCCGTATGATTCTTATTTCAATAAAATGTCCATGAATAGGAACAAGAAAGGATGGAAATCCAGTGTGGGAAAAACCAATACTGATATCTCAAAGGGTTACAAAGGTTCCAAGGGGCATGAATCCTAAATATATTTAACAGAATTGAAACATAAAGTGGGGTGGGAAAACCTCTTACATATAGTGTGTGGGATCTCACTCCAACAAAAGGTACCTTTAAACGTAAAAATCTGTGGTATAAACCTTTTAATAAAGCCGAATATTAAAATATGAAAAAACTAACTAAAAAAGTAGGTTATATGTACAAACCAAACACAAGTGACAATAGTTAGCAAAAAAGTGAAAGGACACCTTAAAAATCTGGGTAGAGTTATCTAGAAAGCCCCTCAACTAGTAGTAGGATTTATAATTATTATAGGTATTCTCAAATTGAGTAGATAAATACCTCCAAAGTACCAGTTCACAAATATTTTGTGGCTATAATATATAGAGGTTGTATATAGTTAAACCATGTCTTAAGGGATACATGGGTTGTAGTCCGACAGGCATACTAGCAATAACAAATGGTATAAATTGTATCATGTTTGTCATTTAAATTCATGCCTGACTTTCCAGTGAAACAATGTCACTTAAAGGACCACTCTAGTGCCAGGAAAGCATACTCGTTTTCCTGGCACTAGAGTACCCTCAGGGACCCCCTCCCGCCCCGGCTCTGGAAAGGGGAAAAGGGTTAAAACTTACCTTTTTCCAGCGCTGGGCGGGGAGCTCTCCTCCTCCTCTCCGCCTCCGTTCCTCCCCGTCGGCTGAATGCAAGAGCTGCGCGCGCATTCAGCCGGTCACATAGGAAAGCATTCATAATGCTTTCCTATGGACGCTTGCGTGCTCTCACTGTGATTTTCACAGTGAGAATCACGCAAGCGCCTCTAGTGGCTGTCAGTGAGGCAGCCACTAGAGGAAAAAGGGGAAGGCTTAACTAATTGATAAACATAGCAGTTTCTCTGAAACTGCTATGTTTATAAAAAAATTAGTTAACCCTAGCTGGACCTGGCACCCAGACCACTTCATTAAGCTGAAGTGGTCTGGGCACCTAGAGTGGTCCTTTAACCACCGCACACTAATGGATACAAAATTGTCCTAATTAGATGGTGTTGCTAAGTGGACTCTATACACAGTTCACAGATTATAGACATTCTCACCTAACCCTTTGTTAGACCGTATTGAATACATGGTTAACTATGGCGTGGACGTTCTATTACAGACTCTCCACTGAGTAAAGGAGTTTTTTTTTTTTTTTAAATCCCTTAAGGACCAAACTTCTGGAATAAAAGGGAATCATGACATGCCACACATGCCATGTGTCCTTAACGGGTTAAAGGGGAGTTCTAAAATATTTGAATGCACCAATAGTATCTCTATTTCACAGGTGCAATAATTCTCCTTAAAGGACCACCATAGTGCCAGGAAAACTCGATGGGAGGGGGAATCTGGCAGCCAGCCATTTTGAGTACTTGGCACCGTTTTAGCTTCAAGGTTAGTTTCTCAGGCTTTTTAGAGAATGGACATTTCATTAGAGCAGTTTCTCATAAGCTAGCTATTGTATACTTTGTTACATATTACAGGAACTTGATAATTCCAGTGTTAGTCATATCCTTCTAGAAAATACATACAATACATTATCTTTCTAATATTCTCAATGCTGTTAGGAAAATCTGTCATATAATGAAGTTAAATGGAGTTAGTGCAAAAATTTAAATAAAGGTTTAATGAAGGTTTTTTAATAATTCTACATCAGTACCACTATTAACAAGTGTCATTACATCAGCATTAATATGAAGTCAATAAATATATCTGAATTTATCTTCATAAATATATCTATCTTGCTGGCCAGACCTCATCAATCAATTCTCGAAAAATAAAAACAGTATGGAGTGAACACTATTAATAATGTCTCCATGATTCAAGCCTTATCTATTGCCCACCTTTCGGGTAGTGCAATTGATTATGCATATTAATAAGGGAACACAACCAAAAGAACATATATCTGCATAATATCTACTTCTTTTTGCTCCCACTGCGGCTTGTCTGGATGTTTGTAATCACCATCTCTTGACATCTTTGCTAAATTATTCCCATCTTTCTGATTGAAAATATAATAGCACTTGTCGGCCTATTTTTAAAGACAAACATGCATATTGCAAATCGGGTTTATTACTAGCTAGAGCAATCATTTGTCCTTTTGACACTATGATGGTTAAACTTTATTAATGTTTCGACCGTCCTCCCTTCTATCTGTTTGCCACACAAATGATCAATTTTGTGTTTTATCTCTCTTCTTTTTGTTTCTATCCCTTTACATAACATTTATGATTTATCTAAGGAAACACTTTAACTTATCAAATTCATTTTGGATTAAGACATGAAATTCAAGACATGAACTATTAGATAGAATGCAATCAAATTTAGTAGATATCAATATCAATTGCTGAACATGTTTCCTTATTAATTCTTTCATTCATTGGGAAACAATATCTTCGATGCGTTGAACTGAAATTACACAGGACACATTCTTTTGAATCCGTTCCGTAAATTCTTAATCTCTCATGTCTTAAGGAGAATTATTGCACCTGTGAAATAGAGATGCTATTGGTGCATTCAAATATTTTAGAACCAATGAGGTGACAGTGCCTCTTATTTAAACTGGGAAAGGAAAATTGCCTGGCTACCTTCTGATGAGCAGATTTGCGAAACACGCGTCAGGGTGTTTTAGGGATATCTAAGGATATGTATTAGGTCTTAGAATCTAAGTATTATACAGCTTTAGATAATTGTGATAAGGTAATTTTTTTTTCGTTAGCATGGAATCTTAACGCAGTGTTATCAGGCAGCTTAAATTCGATCGGGACAAGGGGTACTTCACTGTGAGGCAGACCCTTTAAAGAGTCCTATTTGACAGGAGCACCGATCAGGGACCCTACTGATATTGCACTTATATGTAGGATTTGTATATAGTGCTGTAAGACAGCCTAAGGGCATATCAGACAAACAACATAACGGCTCTTTTGCTACTAGAGAAACGGGGGGTACTCAATTAACCTATAATAGTCTTAATACAGAACGACTGTTCGTGCTAACTTGGGGATCCAGAGTTTTTCTTCTCTTTATTAAAATAGAAATAGAGGTGAACGATTATTATCAGCTCAGTACGGCACCCCCATAGTATATCTGCACAGACCTGCCTGCAACACCCGCATAATTAGACAGATGGGTCCAGTATTCTTCCTGAGGGACAGAGGCTGCAGGTTACTGAGCAGGCCCTCCAGTCCGGTAGACTGTACAGTCATCATATATGCAGCTATGCAGCTTATGTCTAAAGCAGGTGCACATTCCATCGAGGTGAGTGGTACAGGACTGTGTGAGACTTTCTTGCCATGAACTTGGTAACTGTGAAAGTTCAGGTTCTTCTCGTCTGGGATAAAGCAATAAGCTCTGTGGGTCACTAGTGTGGGTCTTTGCTTGTGACTTATGGCCCTCTGTTTGTGTGGCCTGTACAGTGGGATTGGAGCCCTTGTTGCTCTCAGCCCAGGTAGGCAGTGAGTATAAGGTATAGAGGCTTGAGGCTGTGTTGCGCCCTTGGAAAACTCCCCAGACCTCTCCTTGCAGCGTCTCCGCTCCATGTGTGACTTGTTCCGCTGATGCTGTCCTTATGTACGCCTTCAGTAACCCAGAAGTGTGAGAAACGTTTATCCCTAGAATGGCGGGGTGTGCATGGTAGATCTGTATGGAGTAGCTGCAGGCAACATGTAGCAGGGCCTGGAGAGTTCGCCATCTTGCTAGGAGAGTGCTAGGGGACCCACTAATTAGTCACAAGATTGTGCCAGTGCAGATCAGCAGGGATTGGGAAAACCCAGCGGTCCAGGGCCGAGCTACATCCAGAGTACAGGTTACATTGTTTAAAAAAAAAATATTTTCATTTTATTCTCCCCTCCTTGGTTACAGGTAAATAGGGCATTACACTCCCTCACGGTCCAGTGACTTTTTGTGGCGGCGGGTGGGGGCCCTAAATACCAATATGGGTGGGGACCTATTGTCCTCCCCCCCCCCGCTCCCACTCATAACAACACTCTGATTGGTTGATTGAAAGTAACCAATCAGAGAGTTATGAGTCAAATTACACAGCATGGGAAAATTCCAAAGAACTTTCCCACGTTGTGTAAAATGACAGAGCACTTTGATTGGTTGGATTTCAAGCTAACCAATCAGAGTTCTGTGACAAGTAAATGTAGAGACTTACCTGTCAGTCTCTTCATTTACCGGTCAGAACCCTCTGATTGGCTTAAACCAACCAATCGGAGTGCTCTGAGCCTAATTGCAGGGTGAGGCAAGACTTTATAAGCCTTCCCCCGCCCTGCGGAGCTCAGTCTGCATGGTGCCCTCCATAGGTGAAGATGGATTACTTTTTTTTTCGTCGGATTTTGCGCTCAGGTTTTTTTTTTGTTTGTTTCTTTCAATGTGCAACGGATATTATGGTTTTTTATTTGGCCTTTTTTGGGGCTGAAAAAAGAAGATTTTAGAAAAAAGAAGACATCAAATAGTAAGTTATATTTCTTTTTTTTACAGGTACTTAGTCATTGTTCCCCACTCACTATTTTTAGGGTGAGGGGGATAGGTAGGGATTTATAATTTTTTGTTGGGAGGGGGGAAGACTAGGCGATTGGGGACACCTAGTCACCTGGGGGACACATTTTTATTTAGGGGGCAAAGGGTCCCCCCATTAGTTTAAAAGCCCCCACTCACGCAGCACGAGTGAGCAGCTAATCTTTACTTAGTATTAGTAAATTTGACTGAGAGACTGTAACGAACCCTGAAGTGGTAGCTAGGGGTTCATCAGTTTTTACCTAAACGGCAGAGAGCAAGAGTGATTATAGCTTGCCGTTCGGTTCTACGTTAGTCTATTAATCCAGAGTAGATGAAGCGCTCAAGCTGAATTTCTTCAAAGCAGTAATCAGCTACCCAAACATCAGCCGAAACATGATGAAGGGTGTAACAGGAATGACATTTTATTGTGCCACACTGGCTTTTATGCAAGTTTTCAGGCCAGGGGAACCTGGCCTTGTGGAAAACAGGGATACAACTTAGTATAACCAATAAAAATACAGAGCAGAACAGTGACACTCCCAGTACAAATAGTAAATCCCCTCCTCTCTGCCTGGGGATAATTGGGTCAGAAAAAGGGGTAACTTAATTATCTCTGGGCAGAGGGAACACAATTTTCACAATATTAGCAAAACACCCCAAAACGTACATGACCCCCACAAATGATAGCCCCGATCTGGGTGACCAACATATCTAAAAATCACCTAGATCGGTTCGGGGGTTTTCGATTGTTATGGAAGTCCCAGTTGACCGACCGCACACGAGGCTCCTGCCCATAATAGTTCCATGATTTTAGGCTGTGCGGTCGGTCTATTTTGTTAAGTCATAAAAACAGAACCAATAGAGAGGAGGGAGTCAGAGTCAGAGCTGAAGGCAGCCACTGGACCCCAGGGAAGTCACCCTCCTGCATCTAAAGGTGGGGGGGGTGGAGCCAGCGCCTGAACAAGCAAGTCGCAGCACACAACAGCTCCGACAACGAGACCCGCTAAAATCCACATCTCAGCGATAAAAACTAATTCTGGGACCCGACAATCAGGCCCCCGGACCCCCTGCACCATGGGGAAAAAGACAAAGAAAAGCCGTGCTGATCCCAGCTCCGGATCTCAAGATATCGGCACTTTTCTGCGCCCGGCACAGCGGCAAGAGCCCGCCAAGATGGCGCCGAGCGTGGCCTAAGCCACACAATCATCAGACGACGATAGCCTACCTGAATCCGTCCACACTCCCAGTAGGGCACAATTAAAATGCCTACAGCCGCACAAGCTAGGAGACGCGGCACCTGCTACAAAAGCTGACATAAAGGCGCTGATGCTTAATATTAAAGCTATGTTCGATGCGGACATGGCGCAAGTCCGGAGTGAGATCTCTACGCTCTCAGCGTGGTGTCAATTGAAGAGTCCCTCAAGAGCACCAGGGTGGTGCAAAAGCAGTGCGCAACGCTGACGGCCCAAATGGCCGGTATGGAGGACAAGGCTAAAGCTAGAAATCTGCGGATCAGGGGTGTGCCCGAATCGGTCACTACCATGGAACTACCACATTATTGTAGGAGGCTTATAGCCACGTTGTTGGTCCCAAAGCAGGCTAAGCAAGTAGGGATGGACTCCTGCTTCCGTCACCCCAAAGCAACCAAGGAACCCCAGGAAGAACCACGGGACCTATTAATCAAATTTGTTCGGGACTCAGACCGAGGGGCCCTGATGGGCGCTGCAAAAGGCTCACCTACAGTTACCTTTGAGGGAGATACCCTAATGTTTTACAGAGACCTATCAAGACAGACCCTCGCGTGGTCACGTTACCATACAGCTACGGGAGAATTCCATCCCTTAGAAATGGGGCCTACATCGCCTTATGATGGAACGGGCCGGAAAGACGACCTACCTGTCCCATATATCTGAGGCGACTAACTTCCTCCAGTCATTGGGACTTTCGATGCCGGTAGCACCTACGGGCACCCGCCCGCTGTGGAACGTGGAAGATATAACTCCGTTTGCGCCCAGAGAAATAGCACCGAGGGTGACAGGCTCCCTGACCTGAGACCAACACCTAGCGGACCTGTCACCTACTATCGACCTAAGATGGTCGTCTATACAGGACTAAGAGTTGGACTTTCCGTGCAAGCTCAAGTACCTGATATGCATCTGTTGTGTTTTGGTTTAATTTCAAAAATGTTTTAGTTTAATTTCAAAACTTAATTTCAAAGCTCACTTTAATTTTACAGCTTTCTTCCAAAGTTTCAGTTTAAAAAAAAAACAAAAAAAAATGGTATCTGGCTCCGTGAGCAGACAGCATGGGATTCTGTTAAAGGTGACCCTCCCCCCCCACACACACACACACACTCAGCTGTTTAAGCGGCCACTGGCCATATACCAGTGTATTCCCTAATCCCTAACCGAGTGCCCAAGCAAGTTTCCAGCCCCAACATCCTTCAGCAGGGCTTATCCAGCTAGCTACCTGTACCCTCCAAATACGCGGCATTGCATCTTTGTGCTTAGTAGGAGGAGTAATCGATGTGACTCTCTAAAAAAAAATGGGTGGCTTAGCATATGTGTAATTATAACCACTACATGATGTTTATCTCAAATGTATTGTATAACGTGATAATATATTGCACTTGATGTAAAGCAAATTTAAATTCTGCATACCCACAAAAATAAAGAATTGGAAAAAAAAAAAAAAAAAAACAGAACCAATGCACTAACGGATCCCTCTGGCTCATAGCAGCGATTGTTCCCCTAGTTTGTGGGAACCAAACTGCCGAACAGCGTTCTCCTAGCTGTTCAGGAAATGGAAGCAGGAGTTCGTCAGTTTGACCAGTGTTTCGGTAAGTTGAATGTCCAATTTTAGTTCCAGACACTCGAGGACCAAGTCCTGCTGCCTCTTTTTGTGCAAACAAGATGGTTGCCGTTTTATCTGCCACATGGCGTTCGGCTATATGAACGGCAGCCACACATAGAGAGCGCTTAATTGAATGTTTCCTTTATTAATAATGAGCCAGAGGGGTGGTCGTTTGTTCCAAACAAATAAACAAAATGGGAAAAATATCTGAAATATTATGCGAGCAAGGTTAGAGAAAGCTGGTTTTCTCACAAAGACCAATTTAGGTCTTTCAGCCTTTTGGTAGATAGCTCCTTAAAGCGGCACTGTCATGCTGAACTTACCTTTCCTCAATCTCTTCCTCTTCTCCCCCTCTCTCAGGATCTGTTCTCCGTTTCTTCCTGTCTTCTTTAGTTTTCTTTAAAATCATAAGGCAAAGTAGGGACTCTTTGCCTTATGGAGGTTTGCTCCGCTTGACCAGCTCTGACCAGCGGAGGAGCAAAGTGTGCATCATTTCCTGTGGTCAGAGCAATTTTCCCATGATCCCTAGCTTTCCTCCCTGTTCCCACGATACCTCCTGTCAGTATTGCTGAACGTCATGTCACTTAGACAGAACGCCATCAAACCTGCCAAATTGCATCCTAACAGAATGAGAAGAGTTTCTCCATTCGTGTGAGGATGCAATTCGGGACTTTGTTCGGATCGCAATTTCATTTGAATGAATGAAACTCTGATCCTATTCGTGCTGTGGCTGCATCTTGCAGCCGCTTAGTAGATAACTCCCTAATCCCCACGGTATCAGAGAGCTATCTACTAAAAGGCTGAAAGACCTAAATTGGTCTTTCAGACAAATTTACTATTACTAAGTAAAGATTACTTAGTATTAGTAAATTATGCCCCTACTCGCTATACTGCGAGTAGGGGCATGTCTAGTAAGCAGTGAGCAGCCTTTGGCCTTTGGCTGCTCACTGTTTAAAAAAAAAAAACTACTAACCGCCCCCCTCACCCCCCTCCTGCGCGTGCGGGTGGGGGCCCCCTAAATAACAATTAGGTGGGGGGACCTAAATGACAATGGGGGGCTACTGTCCTCCCCTCCCCCGGCCCCCACTCCTGCGTGGTGGGTGGGGGCTATAAATCACAAGGGTGGACCTACTGTCCTCCCCCCACCCCTGCGCGGCTGGTGGGGGCCCTAAATAAGCATAAGGGGGGACCTACTGTCCTCCCCCCATCCCCCCCACCTCTGAGCGGTGGGTGGGGGCCCTATATAAGAATGGTGGGGGGGACCTACTGTCCTTCCCCATTGGCCCCCACCCCTGAGCGGTGGCTGGGGGCCCTAAAAAACAATAAGGGGGGACCTACTGTCCTCCCCCCGGCCCCCACCCCTGAGCGGTGGGTGGGGGCCTTATATAAGAATGGTGGGGGGACCTACTGTCCTCCCCCCGGCCCCCACCCTTGAGCGGTGGGTGGGGGCCCTAAAAAACAATAAGAGGGGGCAAACTGTCCTCCCCCCAGCCCCCACCCCTGAGCGGTGGGTGGGGGCCCTATATAAGAATGGTGGGGGGACCTACTGTCCTCACCCACTGGCCCCCACCCCTGAGCGGTGGGTGGGGGCCCTAAAAAACAATAGGGGGGGAACCTAATGTCCTTCCCCCCGGCCCCCACCCACCGCTCAGGCCCTATATAAGAATGGTGGGGGGGACCTACTGTCCTTCCCCCGGCCCCCACCCCTGAGCGGTGGGTGGGGGCCATAAAAAGCAATAAGGGGGGACCTACTGTCCTCCCCCTGGCCCCCACCCCTGAGCGTTGGGTGGAGGCCCTAAAAAAACAATAAGGGGAGGAACTTACTGTCCTCCACCCCTGGCCCCCACCCCTGATCGGTGAGAAGGGGCCCTAAAAAAAAACAATAAGGGGGAGGGGACCTACTGCCCCTCCCCCCGAGCGGTGGGAGGGGGCCCTAAAAAAAAACAATAAGGGGGACCTACTGTCGCCCCGGCCCCCACCCCTGAGCGGCGGGTGGGGGCCCTAAATAAAAATCCCCCCCCAATCAAGGTGACTAGGGGTCCCAAGCCCCTAGTCACCCCTCACCCAAATATAACTATCCCCTACCTACCCCCCTCACCCTAAAAATAGTGAGGGGGGAATAAAATAACTAAACTGTAAACAAAAATTAAACTTACCATTTGACGTCTTCTCTTTTCTAAGATCTTCATTTTTCAGCCCCAAAATAGGCCAAATAAAAAGCATCATACTCGTCGTTACGGACCGTTTTAGCAGACAAGGGGTTAAAATCCGTTTAGGCGATAATCCCCTTTTCACAGACAGGCACAGCTACTGTAGAATCACCAAAACTTACAAATTGGATATAAGTGAATGAACCAAACTCCCGAACTGCATACAAGGGAATAAGGTAGCACTCCAAACTCCCGAACTGGAACCTCACGAATAGCTGCTAGCAGACGAACAGGAAAAGCTCCCAAGCGGCTTACACTCCTGGCAATCAGTCCCTATCAGCATACAGTGAATCCCCCCAAGAACGAGACAAGGCTCCGTGTTGAGGGTCAAGCAGTGGTCTGTTTATTGAGGGCGACCTGCCCCTGTATTTATGCAGGTCTCCCACCTGGTGGACACTCCCCTAGGGCATCAGATGGAAGACTGTAACAATGGACAGACAAGTAGCATTTCAGGACATGCAGAAGTAAAACATCCCCACAATGCATCCTGGCTTCCTCCCCTCTGCCCTGGAGATAATTGAGAAGTAATTCAATTATCTCCCAGGACAAAGGCAAAACTCCATTACACACGTGGGGACACAAAGACAGACTATCACTTTAAAATACATAATGGGACAAATGGTACAGTAAATATATACATGTAACATATCCTCAGATAGCTCAGGTCTGAGTGCACATTATTAGGTGAATGGCACTCAGACCACACGAATACAGTTTAATTGCCATGGAGCCAAAGTTTTTAATTACACTAATATGCTCCATGGCATGGCTATCTGGGTTAAAACATTCCTCCAACATAAAAATACCGAATTTACATGCATTCGTTAAATCAGTACGAATTAGAACCAGGGGCTGGAGGTTCAGCGGTGCCTGCACGTAAAAGTTTCCGGGTTTGGTGCAGGAAAGCCGGGCAGAAAAGCCCTGGCTGCCCGGGGAGCTCCAGAACACCACCATCATGTGGCGGCTAAGTGTAACCGCGACCACCCAGTAACAATCAATTAAGCTGCGGTTAACCGCAGCTACTGGGTGGTCAATTGCCGGCACACACTCGTTAAGCCGCGGATAACCGCGGCTACAGGGAGGTAAATGGAGGGCGCACGCCAGCTTCTTGGTGGCCCATTAACAGTGCCGGCCGGCTTCCCACGGCTCTGGGGAGGCTGAGAAGAAGCTGTTTGTTCGGTAGATAGAATCTACCGAACGGCTGTGCAGAAAGGGAGAAATAAATCCTTCTGCACAGTAAAATTAGCCCTTTAGCTGCCGGTCCATAATCCAAAGGCAGCAGGCGGGCGACCAGGCTCCTCCAATGCAATGTGGCGAGATTGGTCTCGTCACACTCGTCGAATTTAAAAAAAAAATGAAAAATCCGAGCGCCCAAAAAAAAAATCCAGACGAAAAAGAAAAAAACACGACACTAAAAAAAATTAATCCATCTTCACCCATGGAGGGCTCCGCGCAGACTGAGCTCTGTAGGGCGGGGGAAGGCTTATAAAGCCTTGCCCCGCCCTGCAATTAGACTAAGAACACGCTGATTGGTTGGTTTAAGCCAATCAGAGTGCTCGTTGTCATTTTACACAGTGTGGGAAAGTTCTTTGGAATTTTCCCATGCTGTGAAAAATGACAAAGAGCACTCTGATTGGTGGGCTTGAAATCCATCCAATCACAGTGCTCTGTGTCATTGTACACAGCGTGGGACAATTCCAAAGAACTTTCTGTGGAAACGGCACTGACCAAAGTATCCAATGATCTACTTGCTGCAAAATCTCGTGTCACTACTCTATCCTAATTCTTCTTGACCTGTCTGCACCTTTTGACACTGTTGATCATCAACAGCTTCTTCTCATCTTCCGCAATATCGGTCTACAAGATATTGCTCCCTCCTGGTGCTCCTCCTACCTCTCCCAGCGCTCTTTCAGTGTATCTTTCTGTGGCTATGCTTCTTCCCCCCAACTCCTCTCTGTTGGTGTCCCCCAAGGTTCAGTCCTTGGCCAATACTGTTCTCCATCTATACTGCCTCCCTTGGTAAACTCATTAGCTCCTTTGGATTCCAATATAATTTCTATGCGGATGACACGCAAATCTACCTGTCCTCTCCTGATCTCTCCCCGTCCCTCTTGACTATTGTCTCTGACTGCCTCTCTGCTGTTTCTGACTGGATGGCTGCCCACTTCCTTAAACTAAACTTGACCAAAACTGAAATTCTGGTCTTTTCTCCCTCAAGTGTTGTTACTCCTGTGTCTGTCTCCCTCCAAGTCAACGGTGCTACCCTCAGCTCCACCACGCAGGCTCGCTGCCTAGGTGTTCTCTTTGACTCCGACCTCTCCTTCAAGCCTCATGTTCAATCTATCGCCAAATCCTGTCATTTCCATCTCAAAAACATTGCGCGCATCCGCCCCTACTTAACACCAGATGCGACTAAGGTGTTGGTCCATTCCACTGTCCTTTCTCGCCTTGACTACTGTAATCCGCTTCTCAGTGGTCTTACGGGCTCCCAACTTGTGCCGTTACAGACCATAATGAATGTGGCGGCGAGGCTCATCTTCCTGTCTGCCCGCACCTCCCATGCCTCACCCTTCTGTCAGTCCCTACATTGGCTTCCTATAAAATATAGAGCTCAATTTAAAATTCTGTTTTTTTTTTTTCAAATCTCTACATAATGTTGCTCCCACCTATCTATCCTCCCTTATACACAAGTATGTCCAGTCTAGGCCCTTACGATCTGCTGAAGACTTATGTCTATCTTCTGTCCGTACTCCCACCTCTGATGCTCGCCTTCAAGATTTCTCGAGGGCTGCACCGTTCCTGTGGAACTTGCTTCCCTCCTCCGTTAGATGCTCACCCAGTCTCCACTCCTTCAAAAAATCGTTAAAAACCCACTTCTTCATAAAAGCGTATCAATTAAACTGTTAATAGCTCCCAAGTGATTCCTCTTCTGCAACTGTCACTAGTCTAATACTATCCTTACCTTTTGTGTCATTTTACCCCACTCCCTCTAGCATGTTAGCTCATTGAGCAGGGCCCTCAACCACTCTGTTCCTGTGTGTCCAACTTGTCTGGTTACAACTACATAACTGTTAGTCCACCCATTGTAAAGCGCTGCAGAATTTGACGGCACTCTATAAATATAATAATAATAATTGCAGGGCGGGGCAAGGCTTTATAAGCCTTCCCCCGCCCTGCAGAGCTCAGTCTGCACGGAGCCCTCCATGGGTGAAGATTGATAAAAAAATTTAGCGTTGTTTTTTTCTTTTTCGGCAGGATTTTTTTTTTGCGCTCAGGTTTTTATTTGCCCTTTTCTAAGATTTTAGAAAACAGAAGACGCCAAATGGTAAATTAAATTTTTGTTTACAGGTTAGTTATTTTATTCCCCCATCACTATTTTTAGGGTGAGGGGATAGTTTTATTTGGGTGGGGGGGGTGACTAGGGGCTTGGGACCCTTGATTGGGGGGGATTTTTATTTAGGGCCCCTACCCGCCGCTCAGGGGTGGGGGCCGGAGGGGGACAGTAGGTCCCCCCCTTATTGTTTTTAGGGCGCCCACCCACTGCTCAGGGGTGGGGGCCAGGGGGGGAGGACCGTAGGTCCCCCCTTATTGTTTTTTAGGGCCCCCACCCACCGCTCAGGGGTGGGGGCCGGGGGGAGGACAGTAGGTCACCCCCCACCATTCTTATATAGGGCCCAGACCTCCCATGCTCAGGGGTGGGGGCCACGGGGAGGACAGTAGGTCCCCCCTTT
Organism: Pelobates fuscus; assembly: GCF_036172605.1. Lineage (NCBI taxonomy): Eukaryota > Metazoa > Chordata > Amphibia > Anura > Pelobatidae > Pelobates > Pelobates fuscus. The sequence goes on from NC_086320.1 coordinate 252,216,558, forward strand.
ATTGTTTTCTAGGGCCCCCACCCACCGCTCAGGAGTGGGGGCCGGACAGTAGGTCCCCCCTTACTGTTTTTATTTAGGGCCCCCACCCACCGCTCAGGGGTGGGGGCCAGGGGGAGGACAGTAGGTTCCCCCTTATTGTTTTTTAGGGCCCCCACCCACCGATCAGGGGTGGGGGCCGGGGGAGGACAGTAGGTCCCCTCACCCTTATTTTTTCTTAGGGCCCCCACCCACCGCTCAGGGGTGGGGGCCGGGGGGAGGACAGTAGGTCCCTCCCCTTATTGTTTTTAGGGCCCCCACCCACCGATTAGGGGTGGGGGCCGGAGGGAGGACAGTAGTTTCCCCCACCATTCTTATATTGGGCCCACACCCTCTTTTCAGGGGTGGGGGCTGGGGGGAGGACAGTAGGTCCCCCCCCCTTATTGTTATTTAATAGGTTATTTTCTTAAACAGTGAGCAGCCACTCGCTGCTCACTGTTTAGTGGACATGCCCCTACTCACGGTATAGCGAGTAGGGGCATTCGGGAGATTTTAATCTCCATTATGCTGTTATGGGGGTCATATTGACCCCCATAGAGTGAGAGGGGGACCTGGGGGGCTTAGGAAGTGGCGGGGAGCACTGCTTCTGTCTTTACATATTACAAGGAGGGAGCTGCGTGCCGGTAGCTCCCTCCTTGTAATAAAACTGCACGAACAAACGAACACTGATACTCAGTGTTTGTTTGTTCGTCTAATTTTTCTATTCATTCGTCTGTCTGATAAATGAATGAATAGATGAAATTCCCGTTCGCATGCCCAGGTGTTTCACTGGGCATGTGCGGGAATCTCACAGTCTGTCTAGTGTGGGCAGATGACGTGTCCCACAGGGACTTCACCTACCCACACAAAGATGGCGGCACCCTGAATATGGATCGGGGCAGAAAATAAAGATTAAAAAATAGGTAATATGGGGGACCTAGGGGCATTTGGGGGTGACTAAGGGGTCAGTTAGATGTAGTAGAGGTGGGAGGGGGGGTTAAAAAAAAAACAGGATTCGGCCATGACAGTGCCGCATTAATACCGTGGGAATTAGGGAGTTATCTACTAAGCGGCTGCAAGAGAGCATCTAAAGTCTCGAAGTGCCGAACTGAACTGAAGTGCAGAAGTCCCGAATTTCGGAATGCGGAACCGAACCGAATATTTTCCCCATGCACATCCCTAGTTATACCTAAATATTCACTGATATTTTCACGCATGTTACATCATATTATTATTATTATTATTATTATTATTATTATTGTCACAATAAATTATATTGTTATAACTAATTTGGGATTTATGAGTGAAATCAAATCTTCTAATGAAACTTACTCTAGGATCTATGAGAATTAAAATAGTGGGTAATTCTCAGCTTTAAATCATTAATCGGGGAAACAGTGCCAAGATATCAATTTTTTATATAATAAAAATGATTTAATTATTTTTTGATAATTTTTATGAAAAGATTATTTTTAATATTTATCACCTCATACATATCTTCACAACATAGACACACACTGACAGACATACACTGACAGACACATACACTGAAACCCACCTCCTGTTTTATACCTTGGAAGGTGACTTCCCTGGTGTCCAGAGTGGTGGCTGAGGCTGTTGGGGGTTAGCACCTGGCTTTACCAGCCCTGGCCCACCCTTCTCTGCCTCCTTGGTGTCTACCAAGGCTCTCTGTTCTGTGTGGGAGGAAGTGACTTATGGCTGTCACTACCTCCCAGTAGGCTGCCGAAAAGCAATACATGGGCCATCCGGTGGGCCTCCATCATCTCTGGAACAATGGGACGCCCTTCTCAGAAAAAAAACAGGAAAAGGGGTGTCATACCGCCTTTTGGCCTGCGCTGCTCCGGTCCCACCGACTGTCCTGTCCCTCCACGCTGTGCAGATGTCCGGCCGACATAGCATGTGCGTGCTATTACTAGCTAGGGGGTGTGCGACTTGTCTCCGGCTTCTTAAAGGGGAAGTGCCATTTTTTTTTTACTTTGAACTGGCACTCTATTTATATCTACTCAATGTTCCCTAGCCTATCAGCTCTCCCCTATTTATATCTCCCTCTTTCATCACTTCATTGCCCTGTTGTGGTCTCTTGTAGCCCAAGAGTGTGTTCTGTTGGTTTGCCTTTTTTGGTATCTGACTTCGGCTTGGTTCCTGGTTAGCTGTTCTTCTTTTTGTTTTTTCTTCCGTCTCCTATCCTGACCTTGGCTCGTCTGACAATTTTGTTCTCATCTCTGTACTTTTACATGTTAAGTCCGGCCATTCGAAGGACCAGTAATGCGTCAGGCTTGAGTACCCTTCTGAGACAGGGCCTATGACCATATTGTCAGGGGTGGTGGTCCGGTGACCGGGACCCATGATGCCTGATGTTGATAGTAGGAGCCACTGTGTGGAAATAGACTATCAGGGCCTGGTGCAGGGTAACCACACGCCCTCTGGTGTTGAGCACCAGTGTTTGTGCGGCCACATATCAGGGCCCTATTGCAGTTTTGCGGATCCCAGGTGCCAGATGAAAATATGCAAACCTCCTAGGATCTGGATAGGGAGGCTCTGCAGCAGATATGTTTCCAGTATAACAGGCACCAAAGAATATAGCAAGACAAGACTAGAGGAGCCCAAAACCGGAGAAGGACAAAAAGCAGAACCCAGAACATGTACACAATACATAAGGGAGACATGGACAGGGCATGACAGGACTGTACATGAACTGGGAATACAAGACATGTAAATAAGACAAGAGATACTAGGCTAAATAAGAGGAGACATAACTAAGTACTAATTTGTGTAATAAACACTAGAGAATTAGACATACATAAATGGCCAAGATGCATGCAGCACACCACTGCGCTAAAGTACTCCAATTATGGTGGGTCCTAATTGTCTAGATATATATGACTAACAATAATAAAACACACACAGCACTTACCTGCAAAGGAATGAGCAGAGGAAATGAAACAACTGCCTGCAGGACCAGACTGAAACAACATGCATTAATGGCAAAGGAACGGGTGTGGCAACAAAAAACAAACATTTAACCCCTTAAGGACCAAACTTCTGGAATAAAAGGGAATCATGACATGTCACACATGTCATGTGTCCTTAAGGGGTTAAAGGAAACCAAGAGACTGGGAATTCCAGGAACAGAATAAAGGAATGAACCCAGCATAAAGAAAACTAAGCAATAATTGTAAAAAGAGTACTGGATACCAGAAGCCATTGCCAGAAATGATCCGAAGCCAGGAACAGGGTGGTGAAGGAGGATAACTAACATTACACACGATGCATGACAGACATAGTAATCTGGGGGACCTCCATAAAGTGTTCATCTTCAGCCCCAAGTTATGGTGACTACCATCACAATTACTTCAAGTTAGTGCTGCTTAAGGTGGTTCTACATGCAACAGAATCATAAGGTGTACTTTTTTAATGGCTTCTCCATTGTGGCTTTATTTTTGTTAAATAAATCATGACTGTAGCGGTACTTACCCTTTCCAGGGGTCGGCCGGGGTCCTCTGTTCAAGCCGCGCGCGGTCCTGCTGCTGCACGAGCCGCGCGCGGCTCATCCGACGGCTGGAACAGGAAGGCAGGCAGTGACTGCGAGAAGCGGCCACGTGTCCCACCTGACTCTAAGAGCACGCCGCGGGTCTCGGGCGCGCTCTTAAAGGGACAGTGGGAGCCTAAATTGGAAAAGGCCTCCCATTGGTCCCTGTCATACCACACTCCCCATACACTTACCTTTTGGGGGCGTGGATATGACAGGGGTCAATCAAAATAGATGTTTAGTTATATATACACACCTTTTTCCCTTAGTTCCTTGCCCTATCGTGGTTTCTCTTTCAGTTCCCTTTAGCGCTTGTTGTATTCAGTTGTGTTCCTTCGTACTTGACCTTGGCTTTGTTTTTGTCAGGATCGGGACAGGGATCCAACACGCAGAGTACAGACAGTAGAAAGGTACGTATACCGGACCTTAGAATGGCCGGACTAACGTACGGAGATATCGAGAATGGTCAAAGGCAAGCCGAGGTCGAGGGAACGAGAAGACAGGTAAGCGAGGAACAAGCAGAGTCAAAGGGTAACAGAGATAAGCAGAGTAATACAAACAAGCCGGGTCGGAACCAAAAGGATAACTGGAATACAAGAGCGCTGGGTGACTAGACAGGCTAGAACCACGACAGGGCAATGAGCAAATGGAAGAAGCACTGTTAAATACCCTGGCTCAGGAGAGTAGACACGCCTCCGACGAGTCCTGATTAGTTTCCAGACAATTGAGTGACAGGTCGGTCCGGGTTGGCGTCATGACGTCGACTGCTGGGCGTCGTGTTACAAAAGGAAGTGGATCCCTCGCGGCCGGCGTGTAAATGACCGGAAGGACCGCGAGGGACGGAGGAAACAGCCCTTTTGGACGGATAAACTTCTAAGTCTCTACCTCTCTCAGAGGTAGAGACTTCAGGTACCCTGACAGTACCCCCCCTCTCAGATACGCCCACCGGGCGGAAGGAACCGGGACGAGATGGGAAGCGGGAGTGAAACGCCCTGCGGAGGCGAGGAGCATGAACATCCTCTTGAGGTACCCAACTCCTCTCCTCAGGACCATATCCTTTCCAGTCGACCAGATATTGTACTCTCCCCCGGCAGATTCGAGAATCGATGATGGAGTTGACCTCATACTCCTCCTGACCCTCCACCTGAACAGAGCGAGGAGAGGATACCGAGGAGGAAAATCTGTTGCAGACTAGCGGTTTCAGCAATGAAACATGAAAGGAGTTAGGGATGCGTAAGGCAGATGGGAGAGCTAGACGATACGCAACTGGGTTAATTCGAGTCAGAACCCTGTAAGGTCCAATATAACGAGGAGCGAACTTCATGGAAGGCACTTTTAAACGAATGTTTCTAGTACTCAACCATACTCTATCGCCTGGAACAAAAACCGGAGCCGACCTTCTACGTTTATCAGCATGTTTCTTAACCAGCATAGAATTGTGCAGAAGAATTTGTCGAGTCTGATCCCACAACTTCCTCAAATTGGCAACATGAACATCAACCGACGGTACCCCTTGGGAAGGAGAAACCGAGGGAAGAATGGATGGATGAAAGCCATAACTCATGAAGAAGGGGCTTGAATTAGTAGAATCACGAGATTGTTGTGCGCGAACTCCGCCCAAGGAATCAAACCGACCCAATCGTCCTGGTGTTCAGAAACAAAACAACGTAAATATTGTTCAATCTTTTGGTTGGTGCGTTCAGCAGCTCCGTTAGACTGAGGATGATAGGCGGAAGAGAAATTCAATTTGATACCCAGTTGAGAGCAGAAGGATCTCCAAAAACGAGAAACAAATTGGGAACCTCTGTCAGATACAATTTGGGAGGGTATCCCATGTAAACGAAAAATCTCCCTTGCGAATGTCTCTGCCAACTCGGGAGAAGACAGAAGTTTAGGCAGAGGAACGAAGTGAGCCATCTTGGTGAATCTGTCAACCACGGTGAGGATAACAGTCTGTTTTTTAGATATAGGTAAATCGACAATAAAGTCCATAGCCAAACAGGACCACGGCTTTTCTGGAACCTCTAAGGGATGCAGAAATCCACATGGAAGAGTATGAGGTTGCTTGGTCTTAGTACAAACCTCACACGCACCGATGAAATATTTGATATCCCTACGTAAAGCAGGCCACCAGAAGTCTTTAGAGATCAAAGCGTACTGTAAGGAAACCAAGTTTAACCAAACCGAGTTCGGTAGTTTCCTCCCGGACAGTCAGAGCCTAAGGTAGCGAGAGTCCGGTTCGGTAGTTACAGGAACGAAATCCATACGGAATATAACAGCTGCATAAGATAATTCCCTTGTTTCAGCATACGAATTCCCAATAACAGTCAGAGTCCAGGTTCAGGATACAAGCAGAACTAACGTTTATTCACACACATGGCTTTTTATGCAGGTCCCCATGCAAGGGGACATCCCACAGGGAGGAGTAACATTTATCCAATCCCGAACAGTAAAAATATAAAACACACCCAATACAAACAGGCAATTCCCTCCCCTAGTCCTGGAGATAATCAGGTCTGATATAGTAACAACCTAATTATCTCCAGGCTGCAAATTCACTATTTTCCCCAATTTCTGGAACACCCCTTTATACCTGGGGTATCCCCACAAATCCTATGTCCCCTGATAGCCCCGATCCGGGGGACCAACATATCCAAATTTCACCCGGATCGGTTCAGGGGTTCGCAAAAAGTACGGAAGTCCTTTGTGACCGGTTCACTGTGGGTGGACTGCCCAGAATAGTTCCAGAGGTTCGTGTGGTTTTGCCGGTCACTTTAGAAAAAGGGAAAAATGAATAAAAGTACTGAATGAATTCCCCTGGCTCCTAGCAGCGATTGTTCCCCTCATTCGTGTGCATATTTGTACCGAATAGCGCTCTCCTAGCTAATCGGTATCACTAGTTCCAGCGTTCGTATGATTGAGACCGGTGTTTGGGAAGTCGAGTGTCCGATATTAGTTCCAGACACTCGACGACCAAGTCCCGCTGCCTTTGTTTGACGAAAAAAAGATGGCCGCGGTTTTCTCTGCCACGTGGCGTTCGACAGTACGAACGCTGACCGCACACATAGAGGGTGAAAGTGATGCCGGCTTTGAAGTTAAGTGAGCCAGGGGTGGTCTCTGTTCGGCAGTCCCATCTGCCGAATGAAAAATACACAAAAAAGCAGGAACTATGCAAAAAAATACCGAACAATATAGTCATTTCTTCACACTGCTCCCCTAGAAGTCCATAAGTCGGCATACCCGCCTAGACCCTGTCGGGTTGGCTTGGGGATGTCCGAGAAAAGTAGAGGTTTAGGAGTCCAGTTCGGTCTGGCGTGACAGGCCATCCGCATTACCATTTTGTTTGCCGGGCCGGTACTGCATAGTGAAATTATAAGGTTGAAGAGCCAGGCTCCACCGCAATAGCCTGGGATTGTCTCCAGCTACCCGGTTAAGCCATACCAGGGGGTTGTGGTCAGTCATAAGGGTAAATGCCCGCCCATACAAATAGGGCTGTAGCTTCTTGAGTGCCCACACGAGGGCCAAGCATTCTTTTTCTACGGTGGCATAGCTGACTTCTCGGGGTAACAGTTTACGACTGAGGTATGCCACCGGGTGCTCCATGCCGTCTGTTCCCACTTGGCTTAGCACGGCTCCCAGTCCGAACATGGAGGCATCTGTGTGTACAAGAAATTGTTTAGTGTAGTCGGGTGCTGCCAACACAGGAGCCTCACTCAATGCCGCTTTAAGCTTCTGGAAAGCATCCGTGCACTCTGGGGTCCAGGAAACCTGTTTGGGAAGGGCCTTCTTGGTAAGGTCGGTGAGGGGTTTGGCCAGGGCGCTGTACTCTGGGACAAACTTTCTATAATAACCGGCCGTCCCTAAGAAGGCTAGTACCTGGGTTTTGGTCCGAGGTTGGGGCCAGTTCGCTATGGCCTCTACCTTAGCTGGTTCTGGACGCTGTCTACCGGAGCCCACCCGGTGGCCGAGATACTGCACCTCGGCTAGTCCTACGTGACATTTGTCGGGTTTTAACGTGAGCCCTGCGAGGTGAATTCGTTTGAGTACCCTGGACACATGACCCAGATGGTCTCCCCATGTGCGGCTGTAGACGGCAATATCATCTAGATACGCGCATGCGAAGTCCTGAAACCCCTCCAGGAGCCTATCGGCCATCCTCTGAAACGTAGCCGGGGCATTCTTCATCCCAAAGGGCATAACCTTGAATTGGTATAGCCCGAAAGGGGTGACGAATGCTGACTTGGGGATGGCCGCAGGCTCCAAGGGGATCTGCCAATAACCTTTGCACAGGTCCAGGGTAGTCAAGTAGTTCCCTCCCGCCATACGGTCTAAGAGCTCATCTATTCTGGGCATGGGGTAGGCGTCTGTTATGGTACGATCGTTAAGCCTCCGATAGTCTACACAGAAGCGCGTGGTGCCGTCGCGCTTTGGTACTAGTACTACCGGGAAGGCCCAAGGACTTTGCGAGGGTTCTATTACCCCTAACTGTAACATATCCCTTAACTCGGTGAGCATACCCTCACGCACTGCTTCCGGGATTCGATATGGTTGTTGCCGCAGTGGCGTCTCTCCCTGGGTTTCCACGCGGTGTACCGCAGCGGAGGTATAGCCGGGGGTGGCTGAAAACATCTCTCGGTATCTCTGCAGCAGTTGCGTGGCCTCACCCTTCTCTAGGGGGTTTAAATTTTGACCCAAGCTTACTTGGTCAATAGTACAGGGGGCGGTGTCTAGTAAATCTGGGAGGGGTAGTCCCTCACTATCTTCCGTGGCGGGGGCACACACGGCGCCCACATCTTCTGTTCTCTCAAAATATGGTTTGAGCATATTCACATGGAAGGCTTTGGTCAGCCTTTCATCTGAGCATTTGCTCACGATGTAGGTAGTCTCGCTAACCCGTTCCACTACCTTGAATGGTCCCCGCCAGGCTGCTTGCAGCTTATCCTTTTTAACTGGTCTCAAAGCCAATACCTTCTGCCCTAATTCCAGCACTCTATCTTGGGCTCCCCTATCGTACCATTTCCTCTGGTCCTCCTGGGCCGTCTGCAGGTTCTCCCGAACCGATGCGGTGAGCGCCCGCAGACAGTCCCGGAACTCCAGGACATACTGGACGATAGGGACTCCCCCCTCATCTGTATTGCCCTCCCAGTGTTCCCGTACGAGCTCCAGTGGGCCCCGAACTTTTCTCCCGTACAGGAGTTCGAAGGGGGAAAACCCAGTGGAGGCCTGGGGCACCTCACGGTAGGCAAACAGAAGGTGGGGAAGGAACTTTTCCCAATTCTTGTGGGACTCCGTAAAGGTTTTTAGCATCTGTTTTAGAGTGCCATTGAAACGTTCACAGAGCCCGTTAGTCTGGGGATGGTACGGGGCGCTGAACAGGGGTTTCACTCCACAGCTCTGCCACAATTGTTGTGTCAGGGTAGCCGTGAACTGAGTTCCCCGGTCGGAAAGGATCTCCTGTGGGAAACCTACTCGGGTGAATATTTGAATAAGGGCCTCTGCCACGGTTTCTGCCTCTATATTGGGGAGGGCGACTGCCTCCGGGTATCTAGTGGCGTAGTCGACCACGGTTAGTATGAACTTTTTGCCCGACTGGCTGGGTCGGCTGAGGGGTCCTATTAAATCTACCGCTACTCGGTGAAAGGGCTGTTCTATAATGGGCAATGGGTGAAGTTTGGCCTTCCGAAGGTCTCCCCTTTTCCCTACCCTTTGGCAGACGTCGCACGTCCTGCAATAATACTTGAGGTCCTGGGTGACCCTGGGCCAGAAGAATGTTTGGGTTAACCTGTCCCTTGTCTTTTTAACCCCTAAATGTCCTGCTAGGGGAATGTCATGACTGAGCTTTAACAACTCAGCCCGGAATTTACGGGGTACAATTAACTGTCTTTTGATGACCTGGGTGGCCCCCTGTCCCACCCCCTCGGTCACTCTATACAGCAATCCCTTATACCACTCAAACTTTTCGTGCGGGTTGTTCCCTGGGGTAACGGTCGCTGCCTTCCTATAACCCTCTAATGTGGGGTCGGTACGCTGTTCTTGTTCAAACCCCTGGGGGGTATCCCAGAAGGGACAGGGAGGATCGGGTAAGGGGGGTATTTCGACTCTTACCTGGTTTTCCTCAGAGTGCAGCGGAGCTTCCCGTCTGGCTTGAGCTCGGGTGGTAACCGGGTATGCCTCGGCAGGGGGGTCTCGGGCTAGTTGGGAGGTTAAGCATCCCACATCATTTCCCAACAAAACCTCGGCGGGTAGTTCTTGCATAATCCCAACCTCCAGCTGTTTGGACCCAGAACCCCAATCAACAAGGATATTGGCGGTGGGCAGTTTGTGGATAGCGCCCCCAGCCACCCTCACAGCGACTGTGCGTCCGGTGCGAGCTTGCGCTCTGATCGTGTGAGGTTGCACCACAGTCAAAGTAGCCCCAGAGTCTCTCAGAGCCCGGGCCCCCACGCCATCTACGGTAATCCATTGGCGGTGGTGGTCCCGGTTGTCACCCCCAGCTTGCACTGGGTTGACCTCGTGTAACACACTCCACTGTTCTTCTTGGTTAGGGACAATGGTTGTGCTTTCTTGCTGCACACAATGAGCAGCTGCCTTGGGTTGTTGTGGGGGTTGCCTTTCCCAGCTTCCCCGGTTTAAGCGAGGGCACTGATTCTTATAATGTCCTGGTTGCTTGCAATAATGGCACACTGCAGGGGGTCGAGGTGTGTTTGCTGGGTTCGGTGAGGGGTTACTCATGGAGGGTCTAGGAGGAGTAGGGGTTATTGGAGCCGTGTAGTGAGGCTTAAAAGGTGGTCTGCTCACCCCTTGCTCCTTCCTCCTGTTATCCTGGTACTCATCCGCTAGCCTGGCGGCTTCCTCCACAGTTTTTGGTTTTCTATCTTTAACCCAGTCTTTTATGTCCTCTGCAGAGTGATTAAAAAACTGCTCCAGTAACATCAGTTGCAAAGCATCCTCCAGGGTGGTTGCTTGGCAGCCCTTCATCCAATTGCGGGCCGCCCGTTGTAGCCGAAACGCCCATTCCGTATGGGAATCTCTCCCAGTCTTCCTCAGATCTCTAAACTTTTTCCGGTATGCCTCCGGAGTTACAGCATATCTGGCCAACAAAATGTCTTTTATTTTTTCATAATTATGTATATCCCCCTCAGGTACTGCTCGCAGCGCCTCGGCTGCTCTACCTGACAATTTACTGCTAATGACTGCAGCCCATTTCGTGGAGTCTAATCCCTCCAGTGCACATTGGCGTTCAAAGTCTTGCAAGTAACTGTCAATTTCCATCTCATTGTCATTAAAAGATTTAAAGGCTGCATAATTTACCTTCTTTGGTATTTCCTCAGTACTTCCCGGGGAGTGTAGTAAATCTCCCTGTGACGGTCTGTCCCGGTCCTCTCGCTCTTTTTGCGATTGTCTGGCTTGTGCCATGACCAGCAGAACCGCCTCTGTAGTTGGGTTGGGTCCCAACAGACTGAGCATCCATCGGATGTCCTTTTGCATCACGTTTTCTTCCTCTTGATCCATTTCTGTATTGCTGGTATTATCGCTCTGTATTAATTCTGCAATTAACGTGGCTTTTGTCTTGTTACTTGCCACTCTGCCTCGAGCTTCCAGTAAATCCTTTAGTGTGGTTCTTTTAAGTAGCTGGTACTGCTGAGCCATTCATTCCCTTGCTTGGTTTGCAATGTCCATTCGGGATTCGAATCCCTCCGCTTGCCACCAGTTGTAAGGAAACCAAGTTTAACCAAACCGAGTTCGGTAGTTTCCTCCCGGACAGTCAGAGCCTAAGGTAGCGAGAGTCCGGTTCGGTAGTTACAGGAACGAAATCCATACGGAATATAACAGCTGCATAAGATAATTCCCTTGTTTCAGCATACGAATTCCCAATAACAGTCAGAGTCCAGGTTCAGGATACAAGCAGAACTAACGTTTATTCACACACATGGCTTTTTATGCAGGTCCCCATGCAAGGGGACATCCCACAGGGAGGAGTAACATTTATCCAATCCCGAACAGTAAAAATATAAAACACACCCAATACAAACAGGCAATTCCCTCCCCTAGTCCTGGAGATAATCAGGTCTGATATAGTAACAACCTAATTATCTCCAGGCTGCAAATTCACTATTTTCCCCAATTTCTGGAACACCCCTTTATACCTGGGGTATCCCCACAAATCCTATGTCCCCTGATAGCCCCGATCCGGGGGACCAACATATCCAAATTTCACCCGGATCGGTTCAGGGGTTCGCAAAAAGTACGGAAGTCCTTTGTGACCGGTTCACTGTGGGTGGACTGCCCAGAATAGTTCCAGAGGTTCGTGTGGTTTTGCCGGTCACTTTAGAAAAAGGGAAAAATGAATAAAAGTACTGAATGAATTCCCCTGGCTCCTAGCAGCGATTGTTCCCCTCATTCGTGTGCATATTTGTACCGAATAGCGCTCTCCTAGCTAATCGGTATCACTAGTTCCAGCGTTCGTATGATTGAGACCGGTGTTTGGGAAGTCGAGTGTCCGATATTAGTTCCAGACACTCGACGACCAAGTCCCGCTGCCTTTGTTTGACGAAAAAAAGATGGCCGCGGTTTTCTCTGCCACGTGGCGTTCGACAGTACGAACGCTGACCGCACACATAGAGGGTGAAAGTGATGCCGGCTTTGAAGTTAAGTGAGCCAGGGGTGGTCTCTGTTCGGCAGTCCCATCTGCCGAATGAAAAATACACAAAAAAGCAGGAACTATGCAAAAAAATACCGAACAATATAGTCATTTCTTCACACGTACGTCTTGCGAATGCCAGGATGTCCAGCCACCTTGCTGTTGTGGAAACATTGTAGCAGTTCCAGTTGAAGGGCAGGAGGAACGAAATGTCGACCCCCGGGAGTCTGTTTAGGGGCTAGATGTTGCAGCTTTAAGATCTCGGCAAGTAACGGAGAGTGAATCCTGAGATTCGTGTTAGCGATAATATTGCATTTCGGAACTATAGAGGAAAGAACAGGTTCAGATATAGTAGAAGGTTCATATTGGCGAGACAAAGCATCGGCTTTAGAGTTCTTAGAACCAGGTCTATAAGTAAGCACATAATTGAAGTGGGTCAGGAATAAGGACCAACGAGCTTGTCTGGCGGACAGTCGCTTAGCCTCCCCAATATAGGACAAGTTCTTGTGATCCGTTAAAATGGTAACAGGATGTAAGGTCCCCTCCAATAAATGTCTCCACTCCTTTAAAGCCATAATGACCGCTAATAATTCCCTGTCACCGATGTCATATCTGCTCTCAGGGCCAGACAGTTTCTTGGAAAAAAAACCACAAGGGTGTAGTGGTTTGTCCACCCCCAACCTTTGTGACAGAATAGCACCTACGCCTGTCTCAGAGGCATCGACCTCGAGTAGGAACGGCAGAGTCGTATCAGGGTGGACTAAAATTGGAGCAGAGGCAAAAAGTTCCTTGAGAGTCTTGAAAGCAACGAGAGCTTCAGTAGACCAAGTCTTAGTGTCAGCCCCCTGTCTGGTCATATTGGTAATAGGCGCAATAATAGAAGAGTATCCCTTAATGAAGCGCCTATAATAATTGGAGAAACCAATAAACCTCTGAATAGCCTTGAGTCCCTTAGGCAATGGGCAATCTAAAATAGACTGGAGTTTGTCGGGATCCATCTTAAAGCCTTCCCCAGAAATCACGTAACCAAGAAAGTCTATCTGAGACTGGTCAAAACTACATTTCTCCAATTTGCAGTATAACCCATGTTGAAGAAGTTTGTGTAATACCTTTCTGACTTGTCTGTGGTGGGTCTCAATCTCCCTAGAGTGTATAAGTATGTCGTCCAGGTACACAATAACACAATCATGTTGAAATTCCCTGAGAACTTCATTAATCAAATCCTGAAATACTGCCGGTGCGTTACAAAGACCAAAAGGCATGACCGTGTATTCATAATGCCCATAACGGGTATTGAACGCTGTCATCCACTCGTGTCCTTGCTGGATTCTCACCAAGTTATATGCCCCTCTGAGATCTAACTTGGTGAAAATTTTAGAGCCCTTTAGGCGATCAAACAGCTCGGTAATCAAGGGGATCGGATAGGCATTTCTGATGGTTATTTTATTCAACCCTCGGTAATCAATGCAAGGTCTTAGGGAACCATCCTTCTTTTTAACAAATAAAAAAAACCAGCCCCGGCAGGAGAAGAAGATCTCCTAATGAATCCTTTGTCTAGATTCTCCCGAATATATTCCTCTAGAACTGAATTCTCTTTGGTGGATAGAGGATATACATTGCCCCTCGGAGGCATGGTACCAGGTAGTAGATTAATTTTACAATCAAAAGTCCTGTGTGGAGGTAGAGTATCAGCATTCTTTTTGTCGAATACTGCTTTTAAATGCAGGTACCGAGGCGGTATCTGTAAATCTGTAGACTGGGTAGAACTACCTGGTGTGTTGATTACACCCAATGGAGAAACCCTCCGTAAACACCTCTCCTGGCAACCCTGGCCCCATGAGAGTATCTCCCCTAACTCCCAATCAATAATAGGGTTATGTCTCTTTAACCATGGGTAACCCAGGACTATGGGAACAGAAGGGGACGAAATAAGCATAAGCGATAAGTTCTCCTCGTGTAAGATACCAACAGTTAAGTTAACGGGTATGGTTTCACGAAAGATAACAGGCTCAAGTAAAGGTCTACCATCTATGGCCTCAACGGCCAAGGGTGTATCCCTTAACTGGGATGGGATAGTGTGTTTAGTAGCAAAGGCCTGGTCGATAAAATTCTCAGCAGCTCCGGAATCTATCAAAGCCATGGTCTTTAGTACTCCCTTCTCCCAAGTTAAAGAAACTGGTAGCAGAAGCCTGTGATCTTTATAGTTATGAGTAGAGGACAAAATAGAAACACCCAAGGCCTGTCCTCTAGAGAAACTTAGGTGCGGGCGTTTCCCGAGCGATTAGGACAATTCAGGCGTAAGTGACCTCTGACTCCACAATACATACACAATCCCTCCCTTCTCCTGTACTGTCTTTTCTCTTCTGAGAGGCGAGTATTGCCTATCTGCATAGGTTCAGGAAACAGTGAGGTAGTGGAATCAGGACTTTTAAATGCGGGAGCTAATTTAAAGGAAGGTCTAAAGTTCCTCTCTCGAGTGTTCTGTCTCTCTCTTAAACGCTCATCAATACGAGAAATGAACGAAATTAAATCCTCCAAATTTTCAGGAAGCTCTCTAGTAGCAACCACGTCAAGGATTACATCTGATAGCCCGTTCAAAAATACATCTATATAAGCCTGCTCATTCCACTTAACTTCTGCCGCCAAAGACCTGAACTCTAGTGCATAATCCACAAGTGTTCGGTTATCTTGTCTCAGGCGCAAAAGTAATCTGGCTGCATTGACCTTTCTACCAGGAGGGTCAAAAGTTCTTCTAAAGGCAGCTACAAAGGCATTATAATTATATACTAACGGGTTATCATTCTTACCCGATAAACCAACTATAATATTTAGAGGCGCCCCCAATCTAAAAATGAAACTTACTAAAAACTACACTAAACATAAACATACACAGGAAAAAAACAAACAGAATTTTTTAAACACTAAGAAAGGTTTTTTTAAATGTAATGTATGTGCAGCATGTAAGAAAACGCAAAAAAATGACAAATTCATCCCAAATTTTAAATCAATGAATAGGAACAAATTTTTTTGCATATGTGATGTAATAACGTGTAACAGTACCAATGTAATATATTTGTTAGAGTGTCCTTGCGGACTACAATATGTTGGCAGGACAATTAGACCACTAAAAGTGAGAATAAGCGAACATTGTCGAAATATAGAAAAAGGACTCATGAGCCACGCTGTTTCCGCCCACTTTATACTGCACAATAAAGACCCTAGTCAATTAAAATTCATAGGAATCGCCAAATATAAACCTCATTGGAGAGGAGGTGACAATATTAAAAATATAAGTAAACTAGAAATGGAATGGGTCCATCGCCTAGACACCCTCCACCCAAGCGGTCTCAATATAGAATTCGATCTAATACATTTTTTATAATATCCTTTTTATAATACACTCTTTTTAAAGTTATGCACAATCAATCATAAAATGTTTGGATTGTAAAATTGTACTATCATCTGGAACAATATAGAATTTAGATTTTTTTTAAATATGTTTTTTATAATTCATTTGTGTATATGAATTTTTTTTTTTTTTCCCCTTTTTTAACCAAATTTCCTTCGACTGGTTACTTTAAAAAAAAAAAAAAATTAAAAAAAAAAAAAAAAATTTGGATTTCTATTATATACATCCAGACTTGTTCCAGATGTCTATTAGTACTATTTAAAAGAGATCGCTGTGTAAATACATGTGATATACGGCGATCCCTATTCAGCATTTAGCACTATTATAATCTCTATAACTATATATGCAGAAAATATGCAAGATTACACCTTGATTTGTTTGTTTTAATTTACTTTTATATTAACCCCTCTTTTTCTTGGACTTTTGCCATTATCCAAAATGGCTTTACCATCACTTCCTGTATACACCATTATGGAGATACCCACCAAACCGGAAGTGATGTAACGAATGACCTGAAACCAGAAATACAGACTTGTTTTACTGGACTTTTGCCCTTATCCAAAATGGCACTACTATCATGTAGTTTACTGGACTTTTGCCCTTATTCAAAATGGCGCTACTTTCACTTAGTTAACTGGATTTTTGCCCTTATCCAAAATGGCGCTACTATCATTTCCTGGACATATCATCATGGAGATATCCACCAAACCGGAAGTGATGTAACAAATGACCTGGAATTAGAATTACAGACTATACACACCAGAACTGAATAGAGAAATTAAGAGACTATTTAAACATCAACTGACCTGAACAGCAGACATTCACTTTTGAGAAAGCTGTAAGCGAAACATGTCAAGTGGAGATTAAGGATTGCCTACAAAGGACTGGTTTTATTTATACTTCTTTTTACTATATAGTTCACTTTTAAATAGTTTTATTTATTCTGTTTATTAATAAAGATTCTGTTTTAATACCCAGTCATTCTTGAGCTCCTTATACTCTCACCATCACTCTGCTGTTCCTGATCTACATATATCCCTAGGTGGGGATTGTTCCACCTAAAGCTCCATACACTAGAGCAGGTCATTGCTCTAGCAAATGTAAGTAGGCCAAATATTATTTACTTATCCTACTTTTACATACGTACTGTACCATTGGTATACATCCTTATTTTTTTCATATGATGAATCGCACTACCTTGGGAATCTGATACCAGCAAAAAGAAATCCTTAGACGGGGATTGTTCCGTCCAGGCTCCTAAAATAGAGCTTTATAAGCTCTGGAAAACGTGAGTGCCCCTTTGGAATATATCTTTATAACCATATTATTCATAACATACTGCACTATCATTGTACTTTTATTTCCCTTTTTTTAAGAGTAAGACACACAATTGCGAAATCTGCTGCTACCTGTGTATGTATGATTTTATTATAATAATTCTTAGCGCTGTCCACCTAATTTACCTGCTTGTTTTGTTCTATTGTTCACAAGGTAAAAGGAACTCCTTGTTGGTGAATAGCTGCTTTATTGGATAGAGAGCACTTATCACTTTTTTCACTGTTATCATTCTCCCATAATGGGTTGGCCCATCTCAGAGCTCTCTCAATGAGTAAGGTGATAATAAATCCAACCTTCGCCCTATCTGTAGGATAGGAGCGAGGTTGTAATTCAAAGTGGATACTGATCTGGTTTAAAAAACCACGACACTTCTCAGGTGAACCACCATAACGTACTGGTGGGGTAATACGGGAAGAGGCACCTACAGTGGCTACCTCTAGGCCTGAACTCACAGGGGAAATAGAAGTAGTACGCGTCTCCTCTGGTGGGTTATTAGCACGAGATAATAACGCCTGTAGTGCTAGGGCCATCTGATCCATTCTGTGTTCCATGGCTTCAAACCTAGGATCGGAAGGACCAAGCTGATTGTTTGTACCTGCAGGATCCATTGGCCCTGTCGTAATGTCAGGATCGGGACAGGGATCCAACACGCAGAGTACAGACAGTAGAAAGGTACGTATACCGGACCTTAGAATGGCCGGACTAACGTACGGAGATATCGAGAATGGTCAAAGGCAAGCCGAGGTCGAGGGAACGAGAAGACAGGTAAGCGAGGAACAAGCAGAGTCAAAGGGTAACAGAGATAAGCAGAGTAATACAAACAAGCCGGGTCGGAACCAAAAGGATAACTGGAATACAAGAGCGCTGGGTGACTAGACAGGCTAGAACCACGACAGGGCAATGAGCAAATGGAAGAAGCACTGTTAAATACCCTGGCTCAGGAGAGTAGACACGCCTCCGACGAGTCCTGATTAGTTTCCAGACAATTGAGTGACAGGTCGGTCCGGGTTGGCGTCATGACGTCGACTGCTGGGCGTCGTGTTACAAAAGGAAGTGGATCCCTCGCGGCCGGCGTGTAAATGACCGGAAGCACCGCGAGGGACGGAGGAAACAGCCCTTTTGGACGGATAAACTTCTAAGTCTCTACCTCTCTCAGAGGTAGAGACTTCAGGTACCCTGACAGTTTTCTGACTACGTTATCTCTTTATCCTTATCTGTTCTGTTTGCCGGCTTGCTGTTTAATGTGTACCAGACCCCGGCTAGTCCTAGTTTACGCTGTCTCTTTGTGCCCTTGACCTCGGATCATTCCTGACTCTGTTCTTCTCCTAGATACGTAGAGTCCGGCCACTCTAAGGTCCGGTAGACATATCTCCCCTCTGTGTTGTCTTCTGTTTAGCTGAATCCTGCGTGTTGGGGTGTATTTTCGTTACAATGACATGGTGTAATGTGTCATGTGTGGTTGTTCATCTAATCCTGTATTTACCTAATTAAAGACCTGCTAAGGAACATATTTGTCATTATGCCTGATATGTAAAACAATAGAATTCAAAGTGTGTTTACTTTCTTTTTTCCCATGACTCCTTGTGTTTGATTACACACACTTCATTGAGTGCTCTACATGGAGGTGCTGAATTTTCCTCTTAGAGGTGATGCTTATTGGCATATCATGCGCAATATCCTCCCAAAGCTTTCCTATAAGATATATTGTATTGACAGAGACCTTCAAAGTTTATGATCTCAGCCAAGAAGGCAGAAATTGGGGCAGTCAATTGAAAACTTTGTGGCACTGGAAAAAGTAAAAAAAATACACATTTGCATTCCTGACACTATAGTCTTTCTTTAAGAATTAAACAGGGTTCTAGATCAGTTGCTGATAAGTGAACAATAGGTAACTCCTTTCAGTAACTCTTTCTTGGAGTACCTTAAGTCAATAAACTATGACTCTCATTGATTCTGCTGACAACTGTATCGGCCCGTCTTATGCAACAATAATTTTTCTTTCCCAAGAAGAGAAAGAAACACATTTGGCTGTTGAGGCAATAGAACCATTAAGAGTTGCTCTAGTAACCCACCAGACTTATACAGTTACTCTATCCGTAGGCATTTTGCATAAAGTGGAAACCACATTCCAGATTATTTCTTCTCTGTCTTGTCATGTTTTTGGTTTTCCTTGGCTATTAAAAGGAGCACTATAGGGCCAGGAACACAAACATATATTTCTGACCCTATAGTGTTAAAGCCACCATCTAGCCCTCTTGGCCCTCTCTTGCCACTCTAAATATAGTATAATCTTACTTGTATTCAAGTCTGCAGCTGCTTTGCTGCTCCTGTTTGCCTGTGACACTGTCTGATGACATCATCAGAAGTGTTGTTCTGAGCCAATCACAATGCTTCCTCATAGGATTGGCTGAGACTGTCAAGGAGGCAGATCAGGAGCAGAGCCAACACAAGTCATACACAGCTCTGGCCAATCAGTATCTCCTCATCGAGATGAATTGAATAAATGAATCTCTATTAAGGAAGGTTCATTGTCTGCATGCAGAGTGTGGAGACACTAAATGTTGTGATGCATGCAAGGCAAGATTGAGAGAGGAAGCACCTCTAGCAGCCATCTAAGGAGTGGCCAGTGAAGTTATTATTTCTCAGCAAAAAGCCTGAAGAGAATGATTCTACTCACCAGAACAAATGCAATGCGCTGTAGTTGTTCTGGTGACTATAGTGTCCCTTTAAGCATAAGACAAATCTTGAATAGCGGGGAAGACAGGTGATTTCTTGTTGTCCCTCTTGTAGATTTACATGTAGCAAATAGTTCACACCATTTTTTGACTGAATACTCCTACCTTCATCATTTTTTGTTTTATTGAGGCAAATTTGTGATACATGACAAACACACAGGAGTTAAAACAGGTGTACACCAAGAAAACTGAACACAGCATAAGTAAAAAAAAAGTAAAAAACATGACTGTAAGACGTACTGATATGTTTTAGACTCATTTTTGAAATAAAACAAAAACAGGTCATTCCCATGATACAAATTTTACATATCAAGCAGGCAGAGAAAAAGGAGATGGTGGAATGGAAAAATAAGTAGTCATAGGACTAGTATATTGCTGTAGCAGGTTATAGTAGCCTGAGTGCTTGTTTGTGGTGAATATGGAACGTAATATAACTACATGAAATAAGGTGCATCTCACTCTGCAGCGTAAAAAGAGACATACATTTAGTTAATGCCATGTGCCTCCGGAACAGATATAGGAGACCATCACTAAAGTAATCTAACTGGAAAGACCAGAGGCTAACACCCTTTCACTGGAGTATTAATTAGTGCAGGACCAGTGGGTGGTAGGGGGGGTGGGGTGAGAAAAATCACGGAGAGGAATAACCCCAACAAGCTAGCACAGACAGGTTGTACATAAAAAGTTGTGTCTCAGGGAACCCTCAACAGGTTAAATACACTTGTAAAGTAACTATGAGAAAAGCAAAATTACAATAATAATAAACAAAAAAACGATAAAAATTAAAGACCAATTTTGTGTTCAGGGCATCACAGCAGAAGCGGGGACACCCCTCTGTGCAGCCAGAATAAATAAGTGAACCTGCTCTGGGTCCCAGGAGGACTGGGTTGATGACTGTGAAGTAGGTTGCGGCTCCCCAGCATCCGTTGATTCTAAATCCCAGAATCATATGAGATAAGAGGACACAAGATGTAGTCCACCTGTAGAGCAAATTTTAGCTGGGAAGATAGGACATTCAGCGATCTCTGCCAGTTCATTGTTGCCTTGGACAGGTCCAGATAAAATTATGGGGAGTGGTCCTTAAATTGGTAGGGAGACTTGTTGCAAACAGCAGACAGAAATGCCCATTTGTTGGGGGGACGGAGTTAGAGTGCAACCCAAGCAGACATGTCTTGCATGAGCTCCGGGCTTTATGGCTCCAAATATTACAATTAAAATGCTTCCTACTATCCTACCACATCAGGTACACAAATAGGAAAACGTACCAAGAAACAAAACCCTACAGATGGCTCCAGATCCCGCAATATCTGGTCTACCTCGAATGTACAGAGAATAGCACTGCAATCTACAGCTGACTCTTCTTCTGGGGAGAAAGAACCCATCGACGAGCTTGATGACATCCCCAGGGGTCTACACCATACTGCCTCGGATGAGAATGAAAACACCCCAGATACCAAGACATTAAAACTCTCCTGCGCAAATACTGATATCAAAGTCTTTGCATCCATTCTTAGACAGGCTAAAACAAGTTTTAAGCAACTTTATACACCCAGACCAGATAGGTTTCAAGCCAAACAGATTCTCCGGCTCTAACACCAGATGATTAATAGATATTATAGATTTGGCAGAAGGAAACGAGACTCCCCTCCTGACTGTCCATAGATGCCGAAAAAGCGTTTAACAGAGTCAGTTGGGGATTCATAAAGGAAATTTTTCAGAATATTTTGGTATATAAGACTGGATACTCCAAGCAAGCATGTATGTGTATTATAACCCATCAGCAAGAACAGCTGGACATGGCATTCAGGCTGATTGGTTCCCGATTAAAAAAATGGTACTAGGCAGGGTTGCCCACTCTCGCCTCTTCTATACATCAATTGAACCATTAGCAATGTAAATAAGAAATAATCAAGATATAAAAGGCTCTACTATTAAACAAAAACTACTCAACACTAGTCTATATGCAGATTATGTTCTTTTAACAATAAGATCAACATAAAGATCAACACCAATTACTTAAAAAGTCTTTATCAATTTACTTACTTTACACTGTTTTTCATACTTGGGTGTCAAAATCACAAAAAAGCTAAATAGATTAATGAAAGAAAACTTTTTTAAGTAAAATATTTAGATATGTTAAAATCAACAAACCATTTCATCAAAAATTGTGGGAAAGTGGAACTGCCATGGTGGGGTCATATAAACATTGTTAACCGCTATATTCTTCCTAGATGGTCATACATCTGCCAAATGATCCCCCTTTTAATTCCTAAGTCCTGGCTTACAAGGTTACAATCTAGTATATCAAATTTCATATGGAAACAAAGCTTCCCAGAATTAGCCAAAAGATGTTATCTATTAACGAACAGGAACAAAGGAGGTTTAGGATTGACAAATATAAAACACCTCTAACAAGCTAATTCAATGACCCATGTATACAGTCTACAAATCCATTCCCCAAAAATCGAAGAATGGCAAGATTTAGAACGGACTATGTTAGGCCGTGATGATCTATCTATAATTATATGGAATATAAAAGAAAAGCAATCACTTTTTTAACCCTTTAACCCCTTAACGACGAGTGACGGACGAGGTCCGTCACACGGGGGAATGCGTTAATGACGAGTGACGGACCTCGTCCGTCACGCGTTAAAATTAACGCCGCGATTGCGCAGTGCCGGCGATAGCGGGGTTAATGCTGTTGCTGGGTCCCTCCGAGTCAGGGGCAGACCGGCAGCAGCAAATCCGGATATCCCAGCCCATGTGATCGCTGTGATAGCCAGTCACAGCGGTCACAATGCTGCTGGGATATCTGATCCGCCTCCCTCCACCTCGTGTGGGTTTGTGAAGTGGAGAGAGACGGATCGGTGCTACATTGTGTCCCTGATTTATTGCAGAGTTATACTTAAGTATAAAATTCACTTTTGTGGAGTTAAAAAAAAAATTAACCCTTTCCCTGCTGCTTGATCACTGCTAGCAGTGATCAATATACAGGTCACAGTACTTTACTGTGATCTATTTTTTTTTTTTTACTTTCAAGGGTTAATTTTTAGGTTTTTTGTAACCCTAAGGGGTTAAATTTTATTATTTGATTTTATTAATTTGTGATTTAGTTATTTTGGTGGGTGGAATTTAGTGGGAATTAGGGTATAAAAAAAAAAATTTTTTTTTTTTTTTTTGTTAGAGTTTTGTTAGCTGTGTTAGCTGTATTAACAATGTTTAGAAAGTATAGCGCGGAGGAGGCTTATGCCCTGTTAGCGGCAGACTCAGAGGCGACTGACACTGCCTCAGAGAGTGAAGCAGGGAGTGACGCAGGGGATGCAGGGGACATGGACTATGTGCCAGATACTGCAGGACCATCAGGAGAAATCGACGATTCCCCTAATGCTGACCATGGCGCAGATGACTGGGTACCCCCTAATAATTTTTCCCCAGACATCCCAGTGTTTACAGGCAATCCTGGCATACAGGCGGACCTGTCTGCCTATAGTGCGCTGGATGTTATGCAGCTGTTCTTGGGGGATGAGATTTTTGGGGAGATAGTCACCCAGACTAATCTCTATGCGGAGCAATATCTGGCACGCAATCCAGACTCTAGGAAAGAGAGATGGTACCCAACCAGTGTGCCAGAATTTAAACAATTCTGGGCACTGACCATGTTAATGGGGCTAATTAAAAAGCCCACAATTAGGATGTATTGGGCTAAACATCCTATTTGCAATACTCCTATTTTTGCCGAGACAATGACAAGGGAAAGATATGAAGACATACTAAGATTTATGCACTTTAGTGATAACAAGTGCCCCCCAAAAGGTGATCCGCAGTATGATCTTCTTTACAAACTACGCCCTTTAATTGCCCACTTTAACAGTAAATTTGCCGCTATATATACCCCCAATAAAAACATTTCCATTGACGAGTCCCTAATGAAGTTTAAGGGAAGACTGGGGTTTAGACAATATATCCCATCCAAAAGATCCCGATATGGGATCAAATTTTATAAACTATGTGAAAGTGGCAGTGGCTACGTATACACCTTCCGTGTATACGAAGGAAGGGATAGCCACCTTGATCCCCCAGGTTGCCCAGATACAGTAGGGACAAGTGGAAAAATTGTCTGGGACTTAATAATGCCACTACTTAATAAAGGTTATCATCTATACATCGATAACTTTTATAATAGCATCCCACTGTTACAAATGTTGTATTGCTTCGAGACCGTGGCCTGTGGCACTATTCGGAAGAGTCGCACAGGTTTCCCAAAGGCTCTAGCGAACAAAAAAATGAAAAGGGGGGAAACAGCAGCTCTCTGCCAGAATGAACTGCTGGCACTCAAGTACAGGGATAAAAAGGATGTTTTCATCTTAACCACCATCCATGGTGAAAACACTCGGAGGGTCGCAGTTCGTGGCAGAGACGAATATAAACGGGTGCCAGTCTGCATACGGCAATATAATCGGCATATGGGGGGCGTTGACCTGTCCGATCAACTGATGCAGCCATATTTGATCATGAGAAAGACCAGGGCATGGTATAAAAAAGTGGGCATATACCTTTTGCAGATGGCAATCCACAATGCCTTTGTTATTTTTAAAAAGGCAAATGCTGGGCTGAAAAGCACTTTTCTTTCTTTCCAGTTTGAGCTAATTTCTAAGCTGCTAGAATGCCACACAAGGAGACCATCAGTGGAGCCTAGCAGAAAAATGGAGGCAGGTCACTTCTGCTTTAAGATTCCACCAACCCCTAAAAAACAAAACCCCCAGAAAAGGTGCAGGGTGTGTTACAAGAGGGGCGTAAGAGTTGAGACCAGCTATTACTGCCCTGATTGCCCCTCTCAGCCCGGCCTATGTATTGGCCATTGTTTTAAAAATTTTCACACCCAGGCCGAATAAGTAGACCAGTTTTGGGGTGTGATTTTTGGTTACCGAATCTTGGCTTTGTCTACCGTTTATCCTGTCTTCTCTGATCCTTGACCTCGGCTTGTCCTATCGTTGTTCCGTTTCTCTTTACTCCTTTGACCTCGGCTTGTACCTTGACAATTCTCTGCTTGTATAGCCCGGCCATTCTAAGGACCGGTATTACAAGTTTCTCTCTCTGTGTTCTCTCTCTTTGTGGTCTGTCTGTGTTTTGGTTTCGGAATCCATGACAGCTTTGCCCGGGACGCAGATAACTGTGTACTACCCCCGGATAAGTTTACCCCAACTATTCTGTATATGGGGGTATCATTGCACTAAGATGACATAGCTGAGCAACATATTAGGTGTTATACTGCCGTAGCACACATAAGGATAGCAAAATATACAGTAACATCTCCAAGTGTGTGTCAAAAAGGCAGAAAAAATGCTAATTGCAACTAGACTTGGTACAAACTAACAAAAAAATGATCCTACACTAAGGTTTAGAATATACCTTTTGAAATACCCTGGGGTGTCTACTTTAAGAAATGGTAGGCCTTTGTGGGGTAGTTTGAATTTAATACCTGCTAAGATGCTTGGAAATTGCACATAGGCCCAGCGTCAAAATTCAAAGTTCGGTAAAAACTGATATGGCTTGGTCTCCTATATGGCACTGTAGCTTCACAAAATAGTCCCAAAGACATACAATAGGGGTGTCATTTTACTCAGAAGACTTAGCTGAGCATAATTTGGGGGGTTTGAACTTAGTGGCACATGTGAAATATACAAAATGCCCAGCACAAATGCAATCCATATGTAAAAAACGCACAAAATTATTTTTTACCACATACTTTGGCATCTATTGGTGAAAAAATGGGGGCATGTTAAGGCACAATATGCACCTTATGAGATACCCTGGAGTGTCTACTTTTACAAATGGTAGGCCTTTGTGGGTTTTTTTTGAACAGTCAAACTGTTATAATACCCCAAATGGAAGCATAGGCTCATTAAATCCGTCTCTCAAAATTCTACTGTGAGTACAGAAAAGGACAGGTCTCCTTTATGGCACTGTAGCTTCACGAACTAGTGCCAAAGACATACAATGGGGGTGTCATTTTACTCAGAAGACTTAGCTGAACATAATTTGGGGGGTTTGAACTTAGTGGCACATGTGAAATATACAAAATGCCCAGCACAAATGCAATCCATATGTAAAAAGTGCACAAAATTATTTTATACCACATACTTTGGCAACTATTGGTGAAAAAATGGGGGCATGTTAAGGCACAATATGCACCTTATGAGATACCCTGGAGTGTCTACTTTTACAAATGGTAGGCCTTTGTGGGTTTTTTTTGAACAGTCAAACTGTTATAATACCCCAAATGGAAGCATAGGCTCATTAAATCCGTCTCTCAAAATTCTACTGAGTACTGAAAAGGACAGGTCTCCTATATGGCACTGTAGCTTCACGAACTAGTGCCAAAGACATACAATGGGGGTGTCATTTTACTCAGAAGACTTAGCTGAACATAATTTGGGGGGTTTGAACTTAGTGGCACATGTGAAATATACAAAATGCCCAGCACAAATGCAATCCATATGTAAAAAATGCACAAAATTATTTTTTACCACATACTTTGGCATGTATTGGTAAAAAAAATGGGGGCATGTTAAGGCACAATATGCACCTTTATGAGATACCCTGGAGTGTCTACTTTTACAAATGGTAGGCCTTTGGGGTTTTTTTTCGAACAGACAGACTGTTATAATACCCCAAATGGAAGCATAGGCTCATTAAATCCGTCTCTCAAAATTCTACTGTGAATACTGAAAAGGACAGGTCTCCTATATGGCACTGTAGCTTCACGAAATAGTGCCAAAGACATACAATGGGGGTACCGTTGTACTCAGCAGAAGTAACTGAACACATAATAAAACTTTGTACAGGAATAGCACACACCAACTTTACAAAATACACATGAGAAGTTCTTTGTTATAAGTTTGTGTGCGAAAACCCCCAAAAAACACAATTTTACTCCAATATTTAGCAGAGGTTGGCGGTAAAATGGCTACGTAGAAAGTGTCAAAACAACCTTAGGTAAATAGCCTGGGGTGTCTACTTTATATAAATATATACTTTTGTGTGGCAATTTTGTTTTCTTTTATGGCTATTAGGCTTACAAGACAAACATACCAAATTCTAAAATCGCTCCACATAAAAAGTGTATTTTACTCCTTGTGCTTTGTGACCTGTAACTACCAAAAAAAACTGAAAATCCCAGACACATTATATATTCTGTAATTCAGAACAACTAAATGAATTTATTTTTAATTACTTTCCTTAACCTGCACTAATTATGTACACATTATTATGGCAAAAACTGTAAAAAAAAACACACAAAAATTCATTTTTTTGCATATTTCTGTATTTTTTTTAATAATAAATAAGCATTTATATATATATGTGTTACATCAAATTAAAGCCCTTTCTGTCCTTTAAAAAACGGTATATAATATGTGTCGGTGCAATGAATAAGTAAAAAGCAAATTGCAGTTGAACGCAAATAGCAAAAAATGCAAAAAATGCCGTTGTCATTAAGTGAAAGACAAGCTTCTGAAGCTCTGTCCTTAACCCCTTAACGCCGTTACGGCGTTCTATGCCGTCGCGGCTTTAAAGGGCTTTAAAGCCGTTGCGGCGGCATAGAACGCCGTAACGGCTTGCAGCCCCAGGAGCAGAGGTGTACTCACCTCCGCCGCGATCCTCTTCTGGGGGGCTGTCTGAGAGCCCAGGCAGCCCCCCTCCGGCAAATGAGGCCCCCGGGGGCCATGTGATCGCTCTCAAAGAGCGATCACATGGCCCCCTATAGCTGGCTATGGATCTATAGCTATAGCTGGCAGTCCCCCTGCTGGTAGGTAGTGTAAAAAAATAAATATTAAAATGTTATAAAATAAATTAAATGCCTTTTTATATATATATATAATATGTATATATATTATATATATAATATATATACATATTATATATATGTAACGTCATACGTAATGTATTTTAATATTAATATTAGTATATATATTAATATTAAAATACACTTAGAATGACGTTACATATATAATATGTATATATATTATATATATAATAGATCTACATATATATATTATATATATATACGCATAATTACAATAATAAATAAATAAAATAATTAAATACATAAATAAAATATTGAAACAAAATATAAAATAAATTATATATTCATATGTAATTTCATTCTAACTGTATTTTGTTATTAATATATATATATATTGGAAACAGAATACACTTAGAATGACATTCTATATATATCTATCTATATATAAAATACAAATAACCGCAAATATATATAGAGAGATAAATACATATAATTACATAAAAGATTACATTAGTATACACGTAGAATTTATATACCTATAAATGCATATATATTAAAATTCTACGTGTATATTTAAGTAATTTTTTAACATAATTATGTCATTGGATTAATTAAAATTTGATTGACATGCCTGACAACACAGGGAGAAAATGCAGAGAATTTAATTCGCATGCACTATATTAGACCCTGTAACTCTCCAAGACACCATAAAACCTGTACATAGGGGGTACTGTTTTACTCGGGAGACTTCGCTGAACTCAAATATTAGTGTTTAAAACTGGTAAATTGTATTACAACGATGATATTTTAAGTAAAAGTGACGTTTTTTGCATTTTTTACAAACAAACGGCACTTTTATGGACTATATTATTGTTGTAATATGTTTTACTGTTTTAAAACACTAATATTTGTGTTTAGTGAAATCTCCCGAGAATAACAGTACCCCACATGTACAGGTTTTATGGTGTTTTGGAAAGTTAGAGAGTCACATATAAGGCTTGCATTTCATTTTTTTGACATTGAAATTTGCCAGATTAGTTATGTTGCCTTTGAGACCGTATGGTAGCCCAGGAATAAGAATTACCCCCATGATGGCATACCATTTGCAAAAGTAGACAACCCAAGGTATTGCAAATGGGGTATGTCCAGTCATTTTTAGTAGCCACTTAGTCACAAACACTGGCCAAATATTAGTTTTTTGCTTTTTTCACACAAAAACAAATATGAACGCTAACTTTGGCCAGTGTTTGTGACCAAGTGGCTACTAAAAAAAACTAAACATACCCCACGTTCAATACCTTGGGTTGTCTACTTTTTCAAATGGTATGCCATTATGGGGGTAATTCTCATTCCTGGGCTACCACACCGTCTCAAAGGTAACATTACTAATCTCTCAAATTTCAATTTGAAAATGGAACGTTCTATATTTGACCCTGTAACTTTCCAAAACACCATAAAACCTGTTAATGGGGGGTACTGTTGTACTCGTGAGACATCGCTGATTACAAATATGTGCATTTTGTTGCCGTAAAACCTAACAGTATTATGACATTTACAGCTAAAATGTGAGGTGGAACTACAAATTAAAAAAAAAAATTCAAATTTCTCACAGTTTTTTTTAATTTTATTCATAATAAATTGTTTCAAATACAAATATTTTATATGAAATGAAAGCCCTGTTTCTCCTGAACAAAATGATATATAATAAGTGTGGGTGCATTTAATATGAAAGAGGGGAACTACGGGTGAACAGACATATAGCGCAAATTCCAGTTTTTGTTTACGTTTTGTTTTGATCAGAACGTGTACTATTGACTCCGTCCTGAAGGGGTTAAGGGGTTAAGCACTGAGCCAAATGTACATGTTATGATCAAAACAAAACATAAAAAACAACTTCAATTTGTGCTATATGTCTGTTCAGGCGTAATTTGCCTCTTTCATATTATGTGCACCCACACTTTTTATATATCATTTTATTCAGGGGAAACAGGGCTTTCATTTAAAGGGACACTATAGTCAACTGAACAACTTTAGCTTAATAAAGCAGTTTTGGTGTATAGAACATGCCCCGCAGCCTCACTGCTCAATCCTCTGACATTTAGGAGTTAAATCCCTTTGTTTATGAAGCCTAGTCACACCTCCCTGCATGTGACTTGCACAGCCTTCCATAAACACTTCCCGTAAAGGGAGCCCTATTTATGCTTTCTTTATTGCAAGTTCTGTTTAATTAAGCTTTTCTTATCCCCTGCTTTGTTAATAGCTTGCTAGAACCTGCAAGAGCCTCCTGTATGTGATTAAAGTTCAATTTAGAGATTGAGATACAATTATTTAAGGTAAATTACATCTGTTTGAAAGTGAAACCAGTTTTTATTTTCATGCAGGCTCTGTCAATCATAGCCAGGGGAGGTGTGGCTAGGGCTGCATAAACAGAAACAAAGTGGTTTAACTCATAAATGACAGTGAATTGAGCAGTGAAATTGTAAGGGAATGATCTATACACTAAAACTGCTTTATTTAGCTAAAGTAATTTAGGTGACTATAGTGTTCCTTTAATATTTGTTTGTGTGTGAAAAATGCAAAAAACTAAATTGAACGCCAACTTTGGCCAGCGTTTGTGACTAAGTGGCTACTAAAAGAAACTGGACATGCGCCATTTGCAATACCTTGGGTTGTCTACTATCGCAAATGGTATGCTATCATGGGGGTAATTTTCATTCATGGGCTACCGTTCTCAAAGGCAACGTAACCAACCTGGCGAATTTCAATGTGAAAAAACTGAAACGCAATTTGACTTGTTAACTTTTGAAAACACCATAAAACCTGTACATGAGGGGTACTGTTATACTCAGGAGACTTCGCTGAACATAAATATTAGTGTTTCAAAACAGTAAAACGTATCACAACAATTATATTGAAGTTATAGTGTGGTGTAAGTGACAAAAAACTTATACCAACAAGTGGAGCGCTTTGACATGTACAGCTTACCAAATGGTTTCTCATTCAATCATAGAGTATACGGTACATGTTGAAAACACAAAAAAATACAATATAGTGCAGACGGTTTTGAAATAATAATAAAGTTATAATAAAAGCTGTAGTGGTGGTTTCTAAATGAATGGAACACTCACATTTAAAGGAGCTTGTATATAAGAACACTGGCTCCGTATTTCAGCCTGTGTGCTTGTTTAGGGGTAGCACCGCCCGTCTCCTTCGATATAGGATGTTTCTCAAAGACAAAAACGGAAAAAGCAGACCAATGTGTAGGGGGTGTTTGTAAAACACAATTATTTTAGAAATAAATGGTGTGCTCACCTGGTCCTGAGCCTGTGGGTCCCGGCTCTAGGTATATACGTATTGTGCCAGTTTGAGTGGGGATGGTACTACCCCATGGAAGATATTCTTGAGGTTTTCAAAAAAGGAAGGACGTAAAGGATCTTTAATAAAAAATTATAAATTTATTATGAAATAAATAAAAACAATAGTAGTAAAAAAGTCCTTGATAAAAAGTCCTTTTTAAAATAAGCCAATACGCGTTTCACTCCTCGGTGTGGAGCTTCCTCAGTCAGCTATGGTATTTTGTCCTCTAGATCTTCCTTTTAAATGGTTTTGGGGGTCCTCCCCTTTGGTGATGACAGTCCATTTATCCAATAATACACTTGGTTACATATCCCTTATAGAGTATTATCTGTATGTGTCTCTTTAATTGGACAAAGAAATGTTGCGCCTTTTTCTCCTTCGTATCTCATTGGTAGACTGTGGTGGTTGGCGGAAGTGATCCGCTCGTAGCCGGGCGGTTGGCGGAAGTGGCGTCATGGACCCACGTGATCGCCACTCCGCTGCCGCCCGGAAGTTCGCCTTCCCCTCCAACTCGACATACACATCCCTACGTGCAGACGGGAGGGGAGGGGGCAATGTGCGCTCATCCCGGCACGCCCCGCCTTTGAGGCGTGCCGGAACGGCCCCAAGCTCCTCCCCCAATCCGCAACGAGTGACACGTCAGAGAAGGGAGAGAGTGAACTAAGCAGGAGGAGGGGGAGGGAACAAACCCTCCGGCCAGCCTCATATGTTCTGTGTAAAATAAATAGCAAAATTATAACGAGATACAGCAATTCATACATGGGAAATACACATATGTGGTACCCATAATGTGAGAATCAATGTGGTGCTAAAGTGCTTATGAGTTGTGAATATGTAATATTAAAGTGCTATTTAGTGATGACCATTAAAGTGCTGTTAAATAATAAATATTTTAAAGTGATGCTGGTTTTGAGTGATATTCATAGAGAAAATTTATAAATGCAATTACAATTTGTACTTAAAAATTACACATGATGGAACCTGAATGTTAAAAGAGAAATGTATGGATATAAATTAAATCAAATAAAATGGCAGAGTTCGAAGTCTATGTTCAGACCCTGGGGTTTTAAAGTCCCAAGGTTGAACATCCACCTCATCTCGCTCTGTCCTAATAATTTTAAAAAATCCCCTCCTCGCCAGTTGCCTTTTATCCTCTGTATACCCGTAAATTTGAGAAGTGTAGGGTCACTATTGTGTGTCGTAGAGAAATGGTGGGATACATTGTGTCCCTCAATTTTTTTCTTGATGTTCCTGGTGTGTTCTTCTATCCTAATGTGTAGTTTGCGTTTAGTGCGGCCCACATACTTGAGACCGCATGTGCATTCTAACAAATATATTACATTGTTAGAGTGGCAGGTTATGAGATCTTTAACTTGAAATTCTTCTTTATTATTAAAATTCTTACATTTAGTAATGTGTCTTTTTTTATTATTTGTGTTTTTACATGCTAGACATGTGCCGCATCCGTAGAAGCCTTTTTCTTTATCCAAGAAGGTGATGGGTTTTGTTTTTTTGAAATGTTTTTTTACCAAGAGTCTGTTTAAATTGGCCGCTCCCCTAAACACTACTTTAGGTTTAGGTGGTAGAATTTGTGCTAGGGTATCGTCCTGTAATAGGATAGGCCAATATCTGGTTAGAATTTTTTTTTAATTTTATTGTTATGACTGTAGTTACATATTATGGGTATGTTAGTTTATTCATATACAAACACAAAGATAAAGCACCGCGCTTACAGCAGCAGTAGCTTAGTATCCAACAGCTTAAAATACATAGTAAAAACAAAGAGAATGTTACCTGCGCTCTGGCCTAAATCCCCATGTGCATTTAAACAAAACGTTTTCTTTGTGTTTGTATATGAATTTTGTATCACACAGCTATGTTACATTGCTGCCAGCCTCCCCAAGTTTGTCTTATTAAGACTTTATAAGTATGTAGGGGCAGCACCCCTTCCTGTCTCATCAGAGAAATTTGCCTTTTAGCTGATACCAGCAAGGTGATTTGTATGTGTTATAGCCCTATTCAGGGTTAAGTATGTAGGGATTTATAAAACATCCCTTCATGTCTCATTAGAGACGTTTAAACTTTGTCTGATACCAGCAAAGTGTATTGAATGCGTAGAAGCCCTAAAAAGGGTTAAATGTTAAAGGGATTATAAAACACCCCTTTCTGTCTCACTTTGTCTGATATCAGCAAAGTTTATTGTATGTGTAGAAGCCCTATAAAGGGTTAAATGTTAAAGGGTTTATAAAATACCCCTTCCTGTCTCACTGGAGATTCTTGGCTGATATCAGCATATCTAATGGCTAGTGTAGTAACTCACCTATTGAGGCTTTCCTTGACGTGGCTGGTGAGCTTATATATTCAAATGGCATTTACTGTCCACACAGGAAAAGTTGTGCCGAGCAGCAACCTAATCCACAGAAGGGTTTGTAACGGACCGTTCCGCTCACAAGGGGATAAAACCGATTAGGCGATAATCCCCTTCCAGATAGACCAGCAGCTACTGCAATCACCACTCTCCTGAACTGGAAACACACAGATTCACCAACTCCCGAACAAGAGACACACGAACACTGGAAGCAGCCGAACAGGAAAAGCCCTATGAACAGCTTACACTCCTGGCAATCAGCATACCATCAAATACCCCCCAAGAATGAGACGACACTTCACTTTGAGGGTTAAGCAGGAACTCCCTGTCCTGGCACATACAGTCTCTTTTATTCCCAATCCACAACCACAGTACAGCCCACAGGGTATTACAGAACAACCAATCAATCTGTACAATACACATAGACACTCCCACACAAAATCCTGCCCTCTGACTGTGATATGATTACTGAACACAATGGGTAATCTCATTATCACCAGCAGAGGAATACAGTTTTTACACAATATTTATAACTTCTAAAATATACATGTCACAAACATAAAACATACATTTTCATAATCAGCAAACGAGAAATAAACACATACTCAAAAATCAGGGCAATCGGTTCAGGGGTTAAAAAATGGTAGATGGAAGTCCTTTAGGACCGACCGCAAGCACATTTTCATGCCCAAAACAGTTCCATAGATTTGGGCTGTGCGGTCGGTCTATTTCAGGCTGAAAAAACGACAAAGTCCCATTCGAACGAGTGTTCGACTCTTCGAATGGTACTTAGTCTCTGCGGCTGCAAAATCACTGTGCGCGAAGGTAAGGCTTAGCGGTGTTCGCGAAAACTGTGTAGCCGATTTCAGTTCCATGAATTCGGCTACACATACTGCTGACCGCATGGAAGGAACCAAGATGGCCGCCGCCAGGTGTTCGTTTTTTTTCGAATGGCGGCCACTTCGACTACTTCGGCACTTTGACGGCATTCGAAGTGCCAATTTAAAAGTACAAACCCTTTCTCTGGGAGTTAAAGGGCCAGCAGCAGCACACCAAAAATCCACCATGCCCAAAACTTGTAATTAAAGGGCCACATCTGGTAATAGTCAGAAGGCAAGAGGCGGGCAAGCAGCCCCTCCAAGGACACATGGCGAGGTCGGTTTTGCCACTGGGTTAATGCTGAGCAGCAATTATGCAAATGGGAACCTGGTAACTGCCTTTGGGGGTCAAAGGCCGGTTACAGCCTATCAGATCTAGAGGAGGGGTATTTAGGCCCAGTTCTCATCCTGCTCAGTGCCCTGTCGTGGTTTCCCTTGTGGTTGTCCGAGAGCGCGTTATTGATTCTGGTGATTCTGGTTATTTGAATTTGGCATTGTTTTATGGCATCCCTGGCTTTTTCCTGGCTTTTCCTTATCGTTGTGTCTCTTTCTGTATCCCTTGACCTCAGCTATCCCTGACTATTCTTTGTTACGTTAGTCCGGCCATTCTAAGGTCCGGTATACGTTACCTATCAGTCCTCTGTGTTATACAATTCTACGTGCTGGATTATTCTGTAATCCTGACATTATGGCATGGCCATAGATCATGTAGAATTGTGTAAGCACATAGCTGCTTGTGAAAGGAAACTGGAGGATAATGATCACCGCATGGATTAATTTGCCCAGGCCTTCAGTACGCTTCTTACCTGAACAGCGCATCTGCAACCTGCGGCCTCACTTCCACCTTGTGTTCCTCCAGCTATAGTACACACAGCACCTACTATCTCCCTATCTCCTCCCCTGCATTTTTATGGTAATATTTAAGAATGCTGGGGATTTATTAACCAAATGGAGTATCATTTTGAGGCCTCACCGGGATCTTTTCCCACAGACAGAGCTAACATTGGTTACCTAATGAATCAATTAAACGGTAAAGCTTTAGCTTGGGCCAATCCCTTATGGGAGAGTAATAGGAGTGTGGCAAACAATTACCAGGAGTTCCTTATGGAATTCAAACTTACCTTTGAACCTTTAGGCAGAGAGGATGACGCCTCTACTGCCCTGATGCACTTCAGACAAGGGAACCGTTCTATCTCGGAATATGCCATAGAATTTCGTACCCTAGCTTCCGAGGTAGACTGGACTAATAGTGGGTTAATCTCTGCATTTAAAAAGGGATTTTCTAAAACTATGCTAGATGAGATTGCCTCCACAAACTTACCCAAAAATCTTAATGAATTTATCACTTTTGTCATGCAGATTGATAATAGATTAAGAACCAGAGAAGCTACTAGAAACAAGACCAGACGTATGAGTATGCATTTAGCACCCTGTTTCTCCAGACCTATTGTCCCTGAAATTCCTGTACAGTCCGGACCCGAACCCATGCAGTTGGGGGTCACTAGACTGTCAGAAGCAGAAAGACAATATAGGAGAAAAGAAGGCCTATGTCTATACTGCGGTAGGAAGGGACATATGAGAAACAATTGTCCCATACGTCCAGAAAACTGCCACACCTAAGCACCTTAAGGGGACAGGTCTTAGGTGTAATGGAAACGTCCTCTGAAAAGAATAAAAATAGGTTTCTCCTTGACATTTCTATCGCCGTTGACAAAAATAACTTTTCATGCAAAGCCCTGATGGATTCAGGTGCTGCTGGAAACTTCATTGACGTTCAATTTGTCAAAGGTAATACTATACCTATCAAAGAGAGACTATCACTACTAGCTGTCGAAGCTATTGATCGGAGACCACTCTCACAACCATTGATAACGCATGAAACCCATTAATATTTCCATTGGTGCATTACATAAGGAAGAGATTACATTTCAGGTGATTGCATCTCCTTCTTGTCCTATTATATTAGGATTCCCATGGCTTAGCAAGCATAACCCTCATATTGACTGGGCTAATGGGGAAATATTAGAATGGGGTAAGGATTTTATTTTATTTTATTTTGGTTGTGCAGGTGATCACAAGATATGAACAGACGCCACAACAGTGTGTTACAAGGGTTACAGATATTAGACAGTGGCATAGAAATTTGCACATTTTTTGTTTTTAAATATAGACAACTTGCGTAATTAAACATTTGAGTTGTGAGTAGATGCATAACGTTCAGCAGGTTAGTTAAAGAGGACACTTCACACATTGCTAGTGAGATGACTATGACATTAGATTTGTATGTATGGTTCAAACAACGATTGTTAAAGTATTTGCTTTACAAAATTATTTCAAGTGTAGATTTCTCCACACTGCTGGAGAGTAACCACCAGGGGGCAGAGAGTCACTGAGTTTGTCGGACACAGCACATATGTATACTTAGGCATTTTCTATGCAGATCTGCAGTAATAGCATCAATACTAGTAAACTCAGAAACAAGGAGATGCTAAACAAACTAATATACAGTGCTAGTATTATGATTAGATACTGTTAGCAGCCGCTTTGTTGCTCTTGCAGCAGTGCCGAGTCGGCTGATGTCCTGGCCATGATCAAGTCCCCTGCGTGTCCCGCTGATTGCTTGAGGGCTGAGGTACTTGGCGGTCAGGGGTGTGCTCGTTCTTGTATTTCAGCTGGCGTCAGCCTGGGGTCCAATATGATGCCTGCATGCTGTATCCGTTACTCCTCTTTGTGTGGGTGAGGTGGGAGCTCAAATAGGGTGCCCTTAGGACCGCCGGTAGCAGTAAAAAGGTGTTGTCTCCAATGCTTCAGATTGGAGCGTGTGTTCAGGCTTGTACTGGGCCCGGCGGCCATCTTAGATTTTTCCGTGCGGTTTCCATTTGAGCTGTTCACCGCTCGGTTAAAGGAGGTGGTCCCTGCCCTTCTGGTGAGGTCCGGGATAACCCCCCCGGCCCACAGGGGGGGGAAAACGGGGCCCCAGTAGGCGCAGGAGAGGACCCGCCGGACTAAGTGCGGGAGATCGGCCGCCTCTCCCGCCAGAGCCTCGCGGCAGGCCACAGTCCCAGCTGCCCAGCATACATCGCTGCCGGTAGGACGGGGGCCAACCCGGGTAACGGTGTGGTAGCCTGAGTCCCTCTAGCCTTCTTGTGGCTGCTGAAAGACAGGTTTTACGGGGATTTCAGGCTGTTTGTCGGAGTTTAACTCAGGAGCCGAGGAGCCCCACGTCCATCCAGCTAGGCGGTCAGGCCCCGCCCCCCCGGGGTAAGGATTTTAATGAAAGGTGCATATTGCATGTCACCAAAAGAGTGGGCACTATTGAATTACCCACTAGTACACCTCAAAATCCAGAGATCCCTATACAATAACAAGACATTAAAGAAGTATTCAGCAAGACTCAGTCTAATATTCTACCTCCTCACAGACCATATGACTGTTCCATTAACTTACTACCAGGTGCTATGCCACCTAAGGGAGCAGTCTATGCTCTATCTCCTCAGGAGAGTAGTGTAATGGAGGAA
Organism: Pelobates fuscus; assembly: GCF_036172605.1. Classification (NCBI taxonomy): domain Eukaryota; kingdom Metazoa; phylum Chordata; class Amphibia; order Anura; family Pelobatidae; genus Pelobates; species Pelobates fuscus. Next base: position 252,254,171 of record NC_086320.1, read on the forward strand.
TACACTTTAGGGGGGGTCTGCCTTGACGTTGGCAGGCGGGCATTCCCTCCAATGGCCATTGGAGCAACTAAATTACCTCCATTTGTCTAAATATACATAGGGATTAAGGAGAGAGCGCAGGTAACTTTTTCTTTTCTTTGGTTTTTACTATATATTGGGGCTGATGTGTACTGTAGTCATTGCTGCCGGCCCTGTAGTGATGGGAGTGAGCGCAGGACTTATCTTTTTGTATTTGTATTTACTTTGTATCACACAGCCTTGTTACAATGCTGCCGCCCATCCCATGTGTTCCCTATTAAGGGTTAATAAGTATATAGGGTTGTATATAAAAAAACACCCCTCTGTCTCATTAGAGATATCTTTGCCAGAAGCTCAAGGAAGCAGGCTGAAGGGTCAGTGTTAGGACCCGCTTTAGGGGGGTCTGCCTTGACGTTGGCAGGCAGGCTTTCCCTCCAATGGCCATTGGAGCAACTAAATGACCTCCATTTGTCTAAATATACATAGGGATTAAAGAGAGTGCAGGTAACTTTTTCATTTCTTTGGTTTTTACTATATATTGGAGCTGATGTGACTGTAGTCATTACTGCCAGCCCTGTAGTGATGGGAGTGAGCGCAGGACTTATCTTTTTGTAATGGAGGAATATATTAAAGATTCATTGAATAAAGGCCATATACGAAAATCATCCTCGCCTGCTGGTGCAGGATTCTTTTTTGTATCTAAAAAGGATGGTTGTGCCCATGTATCGATTACTGGGCATTGAACAAAATCACCATTAAGAACGCCTACCCCATTCCTTTTATTGCTGAATTATTTGACAGACTCCAGGGCGCTAAAGTGTTTACTAAGCTTGACCTTAGAAGCGCTTACAATTTAGTGAGAATCAAGAAAAAAAAACACAAGTGGAAGACTGCATTTAATACCAGAAGTGGACACTATGAATATCTAGTGATGCCATTCGGGTTGTGCAATGCTCCAGCGGTTTTCCAAGATTTCATTAACAATGTACTCAGGGATTACATTTACTCGTTTGTGTTGGTCTATCTGGATGATATCCTTATTTATTTTCCTGACCTTCAGTCTCACCACGATCACGTTCAACAAGTTCTGCAAACCTTGTTAAAAAAACAACTTTATTGTAAATTGGAAAAATGTATCTTTGACCAGTCTGAAGTACAGTTTTTAGGATATAATATTTCTGCCTCGGGGTTTTAGATGGATCCTAAAAAAACTAGAGTCTCTTCTACAGTGGCCTTTACCCACTGGGTTGAAAGCCATTCAAAGGTTCATTGGTTTCGTCAATTATTACAGAAGATTTATAAAGGGATTTTCTTCAGTAATAGCCCCTATCACCAATATGACATGCAAGGGGGCTAGTAGTACCATATGGTCTAAGGAGGCAATTGAAGCCTTTGAAACTCTCAAACAGCGGTTAACCTCCGCCGACATATTGATACATCCTGACACCAGTAAGACTTTCATACTGGAGGTTGATGCTTTAGAGACAGGGGTAGGGGCAGTTCTCTCCCAGAGGGAGAGCCAGGAAACTCTGTTACATCCTTGTGGTTACTTTTCTAGAAAGTTGTCTCCTGCTGAGCGCAATTACGATATTGGCAATAGAGAATTGTTGGCCATTATTCTAGCTCTCAAGGAGTGGCAACATCTTTTACAGGGTTCCAAGGACCCCCTTTTGATCATTACTGATCACAAAAACCTGGCTTACATAGGAGATGCTAAGCGATTATCTTCTAGACAAGCTAGGTGGTCTCTATTTCTTTCTCGCTTTAATTTTCTTATCACCTACAGACCTGGTTCTAAAAATGTCAAGGCCGACGCCTTGTACAGGCAGTTTGATACAGAGGCTATACTAGAGCAATACACGTCCCATATCATTCCCCCGGAATGTATCATTGCGTCCACTGTCCTTTCATTGTCCTCTCCACTGCTTGGCTCCATCATGAAGGCTCAGGCGCCCTGCGGTAAACCTCAGGACAAACTGTTCGTTCCATTGGGGGAAAGGGTTAATATCATGAAGGTGTTTCACGACAATGTGTCTGGGTCACCCAGGTATTAATAAATCTACTTCTGCTATCATGAGGTCATTCTGGTGGGATTCCCTCAGGAAGGATGTTAAGGAATATGTGCATGCTTGTTCTGTTTGTGCGGTTTCCAAAGTGCCTCATAAACTCCCTTGCGGATTGTTACAACCTCTTCCTATTCCTGAGGTCCCGTGGTCCCACTTGTCTATGGACTTCATTGTTGAACTTCCTAGTTCTAACGGTTATACCACCATTCTCATGGTTGTGGACCGTTTTTCTAAAATAGCTAATTTTATTCCTCTTAAGAAATTACCGTCATCTCAAGACCTGGTACTAATGTTTATACGAGAAATTGTCCGTCTGCATGGCATTCCTCACATTATAGTATCTGACAGAGGTTCTCAGTTTGTGTCTCGGTTTTGGAGGCCCTTCAATAAACAATTAGGGATTGAATTGTCTTTTTCATCCTCTTACCATCCCCAGACCAATGGTACAGCTGAGAGGGTTAACCAGTCCTTGGAATTATATTTGTGTTGTTTCTTTAATAGCACTAAAGACAATTGGTCCGAATTACTACCATGGGCCGAGTTTGCTAGGAGCAATGCTGACCATGACTCCTCTGGGCATAGTACATTTTTTGTTAAAAATGGCCGGCATCCTACTGCCCTATTGGCTGTTTTATCTGATACGGCTATTCCTGCTTTGGATGACCGTCTGGCTTCCATCCGTGATACCTGGGTTAAAGTTCAATTTGCTATGGGTACTACTGCTGCGTTTCAAGCATTATGCTGATGCACGTCGAGGTGCCAACCCTGTTTACCAAGTGGGTGAGAGTGTTTGGTTATCTTCTCGTAACATAAGGCTCAATGTCCCTAGCATGAAATTTGCTCCTAGGTTCCTTGGACCTTTTAGTGTCCTTTGTAGGATCAATCCTGTTGCGTACTCTCTGGCCCTTCCGGCCTCCTTGAAAATTCCTATTACCTTTCATGTGTCCTTGCTCAAACCTGTTGTTTGCAATAAATATACTGGCTCAAGTGTTCCTCCTCCTCCCTTAGTTGTTTCTGGACAGGAAGAGTATAAAGTCTCCTCCATAATTGATTCCAGGTTTTCTCGGGGCACTTTACAGTACTTGGTGGATTGGAAAGGTTATGGACCTGCCGATAGTTCTTGGGTTCCGGCATCTGATATACATGCTGGCCGCAAGATTTGCTATTTTCACGCCAAATTTCCTCTCAAGCCTGGTCCTGCCCGCCCGGTGGGCGTTCTTCAGGTGGGGGGTAATGTCACGTATTCATCCGCTTATAAAAATGTGGTTTTTGTGTGTGTTTTTGACTTCCCTGTTTTATGACATCCCTGACTCCTGGCTTTTCCTTATCGTTGTGTCTCTTTCTGTGTCCCTTGACCGTGGCTATTCCTGACTATTCCTTGGTACATTAGTCTGGCCATTCTAATGTCCAGTATACGTTACCTATCAGTCCTCTCTGTTATACAATTCTACGTGCTGGATCATTCTGGATCATTCTGTAATCCTGACAATATGCCACACAAATGCTTATATCAGCATTAGAGCTGGAGACAGGAGCTAACATAGCTGCCTGATAGTAGTGGGATTAATGGTACGTGCAGATATAAAATCCTTAAGCTGCAAGCTTGCTACTCTTATTCATTTGATAGTGGGAACTGAAATTTAGCAATAACAGTAACCCACATATATGTGATAAATAACAATAGAACTGTTGAAAGTAGATAGTAGAGAATAGTGCCTTCGTGGGCACCTCAAAGTAGTGTAGAATAAAGATTTAGGTCTAATAATGTGTGTAGAGTAAAGCAGTTCTAGTATCAGAGTGCTGCAAGTTTAAATTAGTAGTGAAGGAAATATCCTGATCGGTATCAAATGTTCCTGTTTCACTCAGACGGCCGTCAACCGTCAAGATTCTAAAAGTCCCAAAAGGCTGTACGATGTAGCCGGCGGTAAGTATATTAACCGGTAGAAAAAGGGAGAGAGTGGTACAGAGGAAACAGGAATGACAAAGAATGTCGGGTAAGTGTCAATCCCGACACGCGTTTCGCCTGAGTTAGAGGCTCATCAGGGGGAACTGACTCCCCAGTTTGGTAGGGTTTAAAGAGCCCGCTCCTGAACCTCATTGGTCATGTTTGGGATCAGGGGGAGGTGCAAACATACGGTAGCCGAGATTACTCAAAAAATATTCCCGAAACTCCTAAATTAAAGTCAATATAAATATACAAAGGATACCTTTTATTTGTGCTCCTTACGTAGACTACTGTAATTGACTCATATTTTTGAGTCAGGTAGCTACAGTCAGGGTTTGTTTTGTTAATTGTAAGTGAGTCTTTTCAGTTTAATAAAGTATTTTCGAGATTTTAAAGTTATTACCCTTATCTATACAATTTTTAGGGACAGATCTCTTCTTTCTCTTTTTTGCTACCTCCAAAAACATTTGGTCTATCTGGAATAAAATCTTTAAAAACTTTGTCCTGTTTTAATATGTGCCAGTGTTTTTTAATAATTTTTTGACCAGGTTACTTTTATTGTTAAAATTAAATATAACCGGCATAAAATGATAATCTTTTTTGTCTATATTTTTGTGTTCTAAAAGGTTTATCCTGTCTTTTTTTGTGATGGTCTCTAGAGTGTTGTTGAGGTAATAACAGTGTAATAGAGCAGCAGGAAATGCTAGCAGAATGCTTGGTTGTATAGGGAGAGGCATTAGCAGTAGAAAGAGGGAAGTGCTCATGCCATTGCACAGAACAATGGTGAGAACTTACTTGGAATATTGTACACAGTACTGGAGACCATATCTCCAGAAGGATATTGGTACTTTGGAGAGAGTTTAGAGAAAGGCAACTAAACTGGTTCATGGATTACAGGAAAAAAAATAAACAAAAAAAAACTTACCAGGAAAGGTTAAATGATCTGAACATGTATAGCTTGGAAAAAAGGTGAGACAGGTAGGACATAATATAAACATTTAAATACATAAAAGGACTGGTAAAGTAGAGCTTGCAGGCGAGAGGCCAGGCACTGGGGGGTCAAGCAGCATCAACCAGGCCCAATTCAACAAAGGGGTCAAGCGCACACAATATTATAAGTGAGGGAAACACAACTAATACCTATGCACGTTGGGGCCTAGGGGAGTGCGTATGTATGGGTACAGGGGCATGGACAGGTATATATGAATATATGTACATGTATGTGTGTGAAGATCAGCAAGAATGACTGGGTATGTGGGCATACAGCATACCACAATCACAAGGAAAACCGTCGAAAACAATAACCCCATAGTGAGGGCCTCTGCAGGTTAACGACAAGCGTAGCCTTAGACACTAAAATAGCGGGATTCACATATCCGCAGGAACAAGACTGCGGGTAGAGTGCAACCCCAAACCGAGCCGTGAGAGAATTATATACAGTAAGCCAGTCCTCACGAGACTAGAACCACCCCAGTGCGGACTGACCCTAGATGGCCCGGGTAGCACAGTGGATGATAGCACCCCCCCAGGGGGACAAACACAGAGGGGGAGCCCCGCCGGCGCCCATCCCTGCTCCTGCGCCGGAGCGGTTTGTGCGCATCCCCCTCCCCGGCAGGCAGGCAGAGCAATTCACCACACAGGCTAAGGAAGGGCAGAGAGCCCGAGGGTTGCTAAGAGTTCATATCAGTTCCTATCTTTTTAAAGTTTATATGTTATTCTCAGATTCCAGACACTAGAACAAACGGTATAATTGATGGGATGTTTTGGGATATTGCTAGTGTACCTATAATAGAGGACAAAACATAGTGCAAATATTGCTAATAAACTATAATGAAACTGCCAATGATCAGAATGCACTCACATATTTCAGGAAAATAAAGCGTATTATGGGTGCCTCTCCTTGGTGGAAATGGGGGGTATGTTCCTTTAAAATTCCTAGTGGTCTGTGTACAAACATCAAGTTTGAAAGAATGCTTCTTTAGGCTGCTATTAACGCTGTGGAACGCACAGCCATGTTTTTCTTCCCGAGCGTGGAACGCACAGCGATCATGTGACCGGCAATCACACACGTGACGCAGGCGTGGTGTATGACGAATGCGGAAGTGGCTGGTGCTTTGAACGAACCCGGCTTTTTTTTTTTTTCATCATGGCTAAACAGATACACCTGAGAGGAAAACCTCGACGAATGAGAATCATGAAATTAGAAGACACCCACTATTCCACCAATGACTTGCAGGGCTTAGCCCTATTTAAGAACTTTTGAATGTTAGCGTTTTTAGGATGCTGCTTTTTGATTTTATGTACCTGTTGAATGTGATTTATTGAAAGAGGTCCCTGAGGAAGTCCTTTCTGTATAAGGACGAAACGCGTAGGACCAGCATCTCTTTCCTAAGTTTGTTTTTATAATATTTTATTTAATTTATACCTTTTTCAAAGTGAATAAATCGCCTTTAAAGTATTCCTTTTGGTTGCTGTCTGTGAAATTTCGGGCTGACCTGGATACCCTACTGGCTATCACTTGAGGAGGGAATTTTAAAGGAACATACCCCCCATTTCCACCAAGGGGAGGCACCCATAATACGCTTTATTTTCCTGGAATATGTGAGTGCATTCTGATCATTGGCAGTTTCATTATAGTTTATTAGCAATATTTTGCAGCCCTGAATGATAGCGCTGCACCTAGGATAGGACCATGACACTGCAACTCACTACATTAAATGTGAAGGGCCTCAATGCTCCAAAGAAGAGGAGGCTGATGTTCAGGGAACTCAAACGGATGAGGGCAGATGTTGCCTTTATTCAGGAAACACACTTGCCGAAACAAGCTAGCTTCAAGTTACAGGACCACACATATAGCACGACGCATGAAGCCAGAGCACACCGAAAAATGAACGGAATGGCGATCCTGATACGGAACAGCTGCCGATTGACAATAACTTCCTCTGACTGCGATCCAGAAGGGCGATATATCATTCTTTCCGGCACACTACTTTCACATACGATACACTTAATTAACATGTATGCCCCGAACCAGCCAGCGGCCGAGTTCTGGGAAACGTTACAGGCAAAAATACAGAAGCTATCATTTGGCATGTTGATAGTAGGAGGGGACTTTAACGCGGCGCCATGCCCCGCCGTCGATAGGAGTGCACATAAGGGAACACCTAGATCCCACGGGCGATGGGGTCAAGACAAAGTGTTCCACAGGTTTCTGGTAGAAGTGGGGTTGGTGGACGTCTGGAGGGCACGTCATCCGAGCGCCGTAGATTACACATTCTATTCAGCCCCACACAATACCTATTCTAGGATAGATTTCTTCCTGGTCAACGAAAGATGTCTGACCCGGGTCACAGGTTCAGAAATAGGGACCATCACATGGTCTGACCATGCGGATGTCTCCCTTACATTGGGGAACCTATGCGTAGCGTCCCCATGGACCTGGAAACACCTCACTACTGAGAGACCAAGAGATAATAGAACAGATACGGACCGAAATACTAGACTATTTCACAGCTAACGCCACCCCTGACTTGAGACAGGAAACGATATGAGCAGCGCACAAGACAGTGATACGGGGCACTTTTATTAATAGCGACGGCCAAAAAGAAAAACAAATACCAAAGACTGAACGCACTATTGACCGACCTTAGGAGATTGGAACACCAACACCAGACTAGACCCAACGAAGAGACACTACGACATTTAGAAGCAAAACGACATACCATCCGCACCCTGTTACTTGACGATACGGCCAAAGCAATGACCTGGTCCAAATGAACCTTTTACGAAAAAGCTAACAAGATGGACACGCTCCTAGTTAGGGTTCTCAAGCCCAGACGGAGGAGCGGACATATCACATCCTTACGACACCTGGACGGCTCCGTTAAAACAGCGCCAACAGATTTCGCTGAAGTATTTACTGACTTCTACAAATCCCTTTACAACCACTCACCAAACACAAAGACACAAATAGTGAACGACACAGAACTGACACACAAATTCCTAGTCAACCTAGGTCTACCTAAACTATCGCAAGAAGCGAGAGATAAAATGGCAGTGGAAATCCTACCGGAAGAGGTAGACCGGGCCATATCTGAGCTGAAAGGAAACAGGGCCCCCGGACCAGACGGTTTTGACGGGACATACTATAAGACCTTTAGGGAGGAACTCAGGCCTCACCTGACAACGGTATTCAATGGATTTAGAGAGGGAGGTACACCGAACCAGGATATGTCCCTAGCCAACCCGTATCTCGCAGAACTAATAGACGCAGACCAAGTAGGCTTTATACCCGGCAGGCAGCTATTCGAGAACACCCACAGAAACATTGACCTCATATGGAAACAGGCAGCCACCAACACCCCAACGTTTTTATTCTCGCTCGATGCAGAAAAAGATTTTGACAGAGTTCAATGGCCTTATCTGTTTACACTTCTATCCCACCTAGGTTTCCTCGAACAATCAACAACACTAATAAAAGCCATGTACACCAATGTCCAGAAACAGGTAAAAATTGCAGGAGCCAGCTGCAACCATTTCAACTTCACAATGGAATGCGACAGGGGTGCCCCCTATCCCCTTTGCTGTTTGTACTCTTGCTCGAACCTTTGCTTCAGGCTCTGAGGAAACATCCAGACATAAAGGGCGTTAGGGAGGGAGGCAGAGAGAGAGTTCCTGGTATCGGCCTATGCGGATGACGTGCTCCTGACGCTCAGCGACCCCACGAGATCCTTGGGTGCCCTCAAAGACGTCCTACGGGACTACGGACAAATTTCTGGCTACAAAGCGAACGTGTCAAAATCCAGCGCCCTTCCAATACACATCCCTGGGGGAGATGTAACCGCAATACGGACAACACACAATATCTGCGTTGTACACCAGTCACTAAAATATCTAGTGATACGCCTGACGGCAAATCCAGCACAGTTATTTAGGCAAAACTACAAACCGATGATCTAAACGCTAACTAAGGAACTAGAGACCTGGACAGACAGGCCTATCTCGTGGATAGGACGTATCCACACGATAAAAATGAATATACTGCCTAGGATCCTCTTCCTATTCCACACATTACTACACATTTCGAAGACGCAACTACAGCCCTTGCAACGGGCAATGGGGGCCTTCATATGGCAAAACAAATGCCATAGGATCGCGAGACACATACTACACAGGCCGAAAACTAGAGGTGGACTAGACCTACCTAATTTATATTTCTACTATGTAGCGAGTCAATTAGCACAGGTAGCAATGTGGCACTCTCCTCCAGGGGAGAGGAAATGGGCAGATGTAGAAGCCCTTATGGTGGGTGCAGACCTGCCACAACTGCTCATATGGGTACCCAAAACACTTAGACCCATGATCAGAGTCACGTGCCCCACCATCCTTAATTCCATAAGAACGTGGGACTCCACGGCTCATAAGAATGGCCTTGCGTCGGCCCCCTCTTCCCTTTTGCCATACCTACGCAATAGGGAATTCATACCAGGCATGACAGCTAGAGATTTACGGAATCTGGAGAGAATAGGCCTACAACGCATCTGCCAGTTATACCAGGGTACAGAAATCATCCCATTTTACACATTACAACAGAGGGGCCACCTTACACCAGCTGACTTCTTTTGCTACATACAAGTCAAAGAGTATGCAAAACAGCCACACATACAAGCTGCAGCGCAAAAAACAATGACGTTTGTTGAACGCATATGCCTACAGGAAAACATGCCTGATAACACTACTATATGCCCACTTATGTTCGGAAACCAAGGAATGGGGAGGCCTCACGTACACGGCTCAGTGGGAAAGAGACCTAGGGGAGGAAATAGAAGGGATAGAATGGCAAGAAATATGGGAAGCTAATAACACCTCCTCCGTATGTGTCACATTACAAGAGCAATCAGTAAAAACAATGCTCCGATGGTATACCACTCCTGTTAAATTATACCACATGAGGAAGACCCCCGCTGACTTGTGCTGGAGGGGCTGCGGCATAAAAGGAACCTACATACATATGTGGTGGGAATGCCCAAAGATTAGCAGATTTTGGACACAAATCAGGGACATACTAAGACAAGTTTTCTCCAGGGCCCCAGATCTAGACCCATGGCTGTATCTACTAAGCAGATCTATAGATGGGTGGACAAGGAGCGAGCAAAAACGTATACATAAAATTACCCTAGCAGCAAGGAGGGAAGTGGCGTCAGACTGGCTCAAGCAGAGTACTCCCTTGATAACAGGGGTAATCACTAGAATTAAAGAAATGCATTTAATGGACGATCTCACAGCCAGGGTGAGAGGTACCCAAAAGTCCTTTAAAAAATATGGGAACCATGGGAGGGCTGCCCCCTGGGAACATAGAGAGTGGTGCCCTCCCCCCCCCCCCCCCTCCGGGAACATAGAGAGTGGTGGGGCGCCCGCCCCCCCCCCCTCACCTACCGTATCTTTCCCCTCTTTTCTCTTTCTTCCTCTATCTCAACAGTTATGCTAGCTCGACATACTCTCTGGGAACACTGACCAAGCTCAGGGGACCCAATCCAAAACCAGATGACCCCACTAGAGAGACAGGATAGACGCCGACATTACAAGGTTGGAAGACACATAAAAAGCACAATAGCTAACAAGAGAATCAAAACACAAATAAGCGGACACCATAGACAAAAAGCTAGAAACAAAACCTTGTCCTAAGGCAAAGGAGAAATTGGCCTCTGACGAGCACACCAATAGGGAGACAGGAGGGGAAAGGCCACCACAAAACTCAGTCAGCATACAAATAGCTCAGACCCGGAGACATAGAGCTAACACTAAGCATTATTTTATTTTTTGTTTAAGGTTGTACAGTGTTTTTGTTGTTAGTAAAATAAAGATAAACTCAACATTGACATATACTCTAATACCAGAGAGCCAAACATGAGAACTTGACGCCCAGAAATCCGGTATCATGCACCATATGGGGTTAGCTACGTTATGATATTCAAACATGTTGTGCAACTTGACCACCACCTGTTCATATTAACGATGTACTTAACGGCAATATCAAATACTTGCATGTCAATTCTTTATGTCAATGTCAAATAAAGAATTATAAAAAAAAAAAAAACATAAAAGAAAGCCATAATCATCACACTTATGACAAATCACAGCTTGAACTATCTTGCTTTGCATGTAATGCGTTTATCTTATATATTAGTTTCCCCTTTTACGTTGCATTACTGAAATAAATTAACTTTTGCACCATATTCATTTTTTTGGAGTACCACCTGTATATGACAGATAAGTTATATAATAAAAATAATACTATAATAAAATATAATATAAAAGTACAAGATTTGACTTACATTAGCATTTGTAATATTTATAATATAAAATAGGTTAAAATTAATTAAGTACTTGCTGCCAAAGAATTATTAAGTAAGGTACTCTTCAGTTGAATACATGATCAGTAACCCCTTTCTTCACATTATCATCACATAATTGCCTCTGCAGACTCTGGGTAGTGCGCTCCCTGTTCTCCACTGCCTAATGCACACGTGCTCACATCGGAACTGCCTATTTTAGACCCACATGACATAATTTAGAACACTTTTGGTCCGGTAAGAACCCAGAAAAAACAAACAAAGGTGGGATTCGGCCTGTAATCAAAGCACTTTGGTTTATCCAAAACTGCAGTGTTTTGACTAACAAGGCTCAGGGGACAGTGGCAAGGCACCCAGATCACAATGAGCTAAGGTGTTCTGGGTGTCTATCATGCCCCTTTAAAAGCTCCTTTTTTTAACTGAGTGTGTTACCTCTATTATCTATTGATTTAACCACATTGGTATTATCTGCACTAGACGGTGCTCACTGTTTGTTTTTTCATTTATATATACATATGAGAACATTGCAAGAGTGGAGGTTAATATCGGACATCGTACTGACTAAAGGGTAACTCTTAAAGGATAAGCAATAATGATCTCTATTACAAACATGCTGCGGATTTATAACGCTCCACTTAGCATGTCTTCTACGGAATGACATATGCTGAACTCAACTTAAGTACTTTATTATGAGGTAATTTAGCCTGACGATTTGAAGAAAATAGAGCAAAGAATTGTGCTGTGATTTTAGTAACCCTTTCGCTTCAGAAGTAGGTCAGAAGTAAGTTTTGACATGATTAGACATTATAAAACAAAATGATGCATAACAAACTGTACTAAACTAATGTGTGTGTGCTGCTGAATGTATGGTCAGCATGGGAGATGTTGAAAAAAAAAACAAAGTAGATGAAAGATTTGTGTATAACAACATATTCATCAAATCTTATTAACTAATCCTAAAATGTTTAAAATAATATATATATATATATATATATATATATATATATATATATATATATATATATATATATCTCAATACTTTATTAAATACCTTTTTGTCTCCACATACTTTGCTTTGTGGTGAACCAGAAATGTTACACATTTTTGCTATGGGACGCAGTCCATTTGATTTAGGTATGAAACGAAGACTGGAAACCAAGTTAACATGTTTCTGTTGTTGTATATCTTTAATTTCCTCATGAGGCAATAAACGTAGATCTACATTTTCCAAATGTTTCCTTCCAGTAAAAAATAAATAAGGCATAAATAAATGTGAATATGGCACAAACAACGTCATACATTATTCTACTGCAGTGAACACAATATTTTAATAAATTAAAGTGGAGCGGACCTAAATCTTTCCTATACAGGCAACGATATATATTGTTTAACCACTTCACAACGTTTGAATGTGTCATTACATTCTAACACTAGGGATTTAATACCTGTAGGGCATAATAAAACTTCCTGCAGATTTGGTGTGAGCCAGTTAAATCTAGCTCACATAAGGCAGATCCATGTATCAATGGATACCTGGGGATATTTTCATTGAATGTATGCACTGTATATAGCCCTTTAAATCCATTGGAGTTAATTTTTCACAGTGATTATATAACTGTTTGTGAGTCATCCAGGGTCTGAAATGGTTTCCCTCCATGCCCCAAAGCCATTCTGATCATTGTCTAGCTTTGTCAGTTGCCCAGTAAAGATCACAATGCATTGGTCATACTAAATTCAGTATCAGGAGCCTGTCATAATGAAAATAGCCATAAATAATGACAGCAACATACCACTCACTACTGTACCTTACATTCTCTATGATAATATATATGTATACTGATATTAGCAGAGGGGAAGCATTGGGATTAGGATTAACCCCTTAAGGACTGAGCCAAATGTACACATGATCAAAACAAAACGTAAACAAAACCTGGAATTTGCGCTAAATGTCTGTTCAGGCGTAATTCACCTCTTTCATATTATGTGCACCCACACTTATTATATATAATTTTATACAGGGGAAACAGGGCTTTCATTTAACATCAAATATGTAGGTATAAAACATAATTTAATATGAATAAAATATTTTTAAAAATGGGAGAAAATTTGAATTTTTTTTAGTTCTATGTGACATTTTAACTGTGAATGTCATAGTACTGTTTGAGTTCACTGCAATAAAATACACATATTTGTATTCAGCTATGTCTCAGGTGTATAGGATTATGGGGTTTTGAGAAGTTACAGGGTCAAATATAGCATGTTTGGCTTATCCTTCTTGGAACATCAACCCAGTTACATATCTTAGTATCATCAGCAAAAATACATACCTTACCATCAAGACCTTCTGCAATATTAGTGATATTGCAGAAGGTCTTGAAGGTAAGGTATGTCTTTTTGCTGATGATACTAAGATATGTAACAGGGTTGATGTCAGGGCCGGACTGGGCATACAAAGCAGCCCTGGAAAAAAATCTATGCCAGCCCCATAAGTCATTGTGCTATGTAGTGTGTGTGTGTGTGTGTGTGTATATATATATATGAAAGGACTAATAATTTGAATTAGAAAAATAAATATACCAATAAAATATATATATATATATATATATATATATATATATATATATATAGATGTGTGTGTGTGTATATAATAATAATAATAATAATAATAATAATAATAATAATAATAATAATAATACAGGTTTATGATTTTAACTTGAACTAAATAAAGTATTTGACATTTTAAAGACCGGTGAGCAGCTATCCTTTGGCATGTTATATAGCTACCAAAGGATAGCTGCTCACCGGTCTTTAAAATGTCAAATACTTTATTTAGTTCAAGTTAAAATCATAAACCTGTATTATTATTATTATTATTATTATTATTATTATATACACACACACACATCTATATATATATATATATATATATATTATTGGTATATTTATTTTTCTAATTCAAATTATTAGTCCTTTCAGGGTAATTAAATTATACAGTAAAGCATACTCACATACAGACACAGACAATCTTACTGATGCACACAAATAGGCTCATTGACAGACAATCTCAATGACACACACAGACAAGGTTACTGGTACACACACAAATGTAGTACAGACAAAGTCTGATACACACACAAGCTTACTACAGACAAGCTCACTGTCACACACACGCGCTCACTACAAATACGCTCACTGATGCGCACACACTCTCCCTACAGACAAGCCCATTGACACACACATGCTCACTAACACACAGATTCACTACAGACAAGCTCACTGACACACACATTTTCACTACAGACAAGCTCACTGACACACATATGGCCACTAAAGACAAGCTCACAATCACACACATGCTTACTACAGACAAGCTCACTGCACACACATGCTCACTACAGACGAGCTCACGATCACACCCATGCTCCCTACAGACAAGCTCACTAACACACACAAATGATCCCTGCATACAAGTTCACTGACACACATACAAGCTCACTCACTAGCAGGCACACACACACAAACACACATAGAAGCTCACTCACTAGCAGATGCGCACACACACACACAGATGCAGACATCCACACACACAGACAGACAGGCAGACAGCCACATACACACACAGCCGGCCACACACACACACACACACACACACACACACAGAAAGCCACACACACAGGCAGACAGCCACACACTCACACAAAGGCATTCAGTCACACACACACACACAGGCAGACAATCACACACACAGGCAGACAGTCGCGCACACACACACAGAGGTAGACAGTCGCACACTCACACACACACACACACAGGCAGACAGTCACAAACACACACACACACATACAGTCACACACTCACAGACAGGCAATCACACACTCACAGGCAGACAGCCACACACACACACACACACACTGACCTGCTTCTTATCTCCACATCCCTTGGAGTTCCTGGAGACTGGTTGTTGGGGAAGCAGGGACTCCTTCCTGCTTCCCATGCTGCAGTTACCAATGCCCCCGCCGCATGCTAAGCCCCGCAGTAAGCACAGCCCCCGCCTCAATCTTTTTTTATTTTTTTTATTTTTTTATAATCCCGGTCGGCAATTTGTGAGCTGTATCAGCCGCCTCCTTGCTCTCAGCTTGCACATTGCCGTCCGGGATTACAGGAGCCTGATCAGTGATGAATAGGGCTGTCAGCCCAGCCCCAGGTGCCGCGGCCCAATGGGAAATTTCCCGGTATCCCAGTGGGCCAGTCCGGCCCTGGTTGATGTTCCAGGAGGGATAAGACAAATGGCAAATGATTTAGCTAAAATGGTCAGAGTTGTGGCAACTGACATTTAATGTGGATAAGTGCAAGACAATGCATCTTGGACGTAAAAATCCAAGGGCAGAGTACATAATATATGAGAGAGTCCTAACCTCAACATCTGAGGAAAGGGATTTAGGGGTGATTATTTCTGATGACTTTAAGGTAGGCAGACAATGTAATAGAGCAGCAGAAAATGCTAGCAGAATGCTTGGTTGTATAGGGAGAGGTATTAGCAGTAGAAAGAGGGAAGTGCTCATGCCATTGTACAGAACACTGGTGAGACCTCACTTGGAGTATTGTACGTCTTACTGGAGACTATATCTCCTGAAGGATATTGATACTTTTGAGAGAGTTCAGAGAAGGGCTACTAAACTGGTTACTGGATTGCAGGATAAATCTTACCAGGAAAGGTTAAAGGAACTTAACATGTATAGCTTGGAGGAAAGACGAGACAGGGGGATATGATAGAAACTTTTCAATACATAAAAGGAATCAACACAGTAAAAGAATAGATTACTTTTAAAAGAAGAAAAACTACCACAACAAGAGGAAATAGTCTTAAATTAGAGGGGCAAAGGTTTAAAAATAATATCCGGAAGTATTACATTACTGAAAGGGTAGTGGATGCGTGTAATGGGCTTCCAGCTGAAGTGGTAGAGGTTAACACAGTAACATAGTTTAAGCATGTGTTTGATGTGCATAAGGCTATCCTAACTATAAGATAAGGCCAGGGACTAATGAAAGTACTTAAAAAAATATTGGGCAGACTAGATGGGCCGAATGGATCTTATCTGCCGTCACATTCTTTGTTTCTATGTTCCATTTTTCAGTTTTTTCAGATTGAAATTCGCCAGATTGGTTACGTTGCCTTTGATAATTACCCCCATGATGGCATACCATGATGGCATACCATTTGCAATAGTAGACAACTCAAGGTATTGCAAATTGGGTATGTCCAGTCTTTTTTAGTAGCCACTTGGTCGCAAACACTGGCCAAAGTTAGTGTTAATATTTGTTTGTGTGTGAAAAATGCAAAAAACTAATTTGAACGCCAATTTTGGCCAGTGTTTGTGACTATGTGGCTTCTAAAAAAGTCTGCACATACCTCATTTGCAATACCTTGGGTTGTCTACTATTGCAAACAGTAAAACGTATCACAACAATTATATTGTCCGTGTAAGTGCCATTTGTGTGTGAAAAATGCAAAAAATGTCACTTTCACTGACGAGATCATCGTTGTAATACATTTTACTGTTTTGAAACACTAATATTTTTGTTCAGTGAAGTCTTCAGAGTAAAATAGTACCGTCCATGTACAGGTTTTATGGTGTCTTGTAAAGTTACAGGGTTAAATATAGTGCTAGCAATTTAAATTCCCCGGACTTTCGGCCTGGGTTGTCAGGCAGGTCCCGCAAATGGTAATTAATAAAATTACCTAATTATGTAAAATTACAGCACCCTATAATGTATGCATGTTCAGGTGAGTGCAGCCCTCTTGGTTTCTTCTATTATGTAGACTCTTTCAAGTAGGAGTTAGAAAACCAGGAGTTGCTTGGAGTGGTTTGTATACTGTGAAGAGTGGTTTGTATTTTTTTTTTTTTTTTTTTTTTATTGTTCTGTATCTGGGGAAAGGAGTGTTAGCAAGATTGCTGGTTTGACTCAATGCACATCTTGTTGCATGTATGGATGCCTGGATGTACCCGTCCAGGGTCCATACCTGTCAGGGTTTCTTTGCTATTTTAAACAGCAACCCTTTTCTGTTTCAGTGATTGAGTTTTCAGCTGCAATTACTATGAGCTCCTTCTGCTTGTTGCCACGGTTACTCACCTGTGAGTAGTAATCAACCCTGCTGCTAATCAGTTCTGCCTATTTAAGCAGCTAAGCCCAGAACCTCCTTGCCCTTGCGTGGTTTCCTGTTTCCTTGTTCCTGTGTTTCCTGTTGTTCCTGGTTCCTGACTCCGGCCTTGTTCCTGACTCCGCTGCTCTCCGTGCTCCTGATCCTGGCTTGTCTGACTACCCGCTCTGGTGACTGACCCCTGCTTGATTCCTGGACTTTGCTTTTGTTATTTATTTGTTATTTATCAATAAAGGTGTGTTTGCATCTAGTTCTGTCTCTGTCTGGTTCCTGGTCCCTGACATTACGCAAGGGCCATGAATACAGATGGTACAGGCAAGACACCTATACCTAACCTACTTACCCGGTGGGACCAGCAGAACCACCATTTGGACCAGTATGCCCATCTGGATCCAGTACCCGGCCAGCCTGCGATTGCGGCCGCCTCTGCCTCACTTCCTGTTCTAGCACCGGTTGTAGCCTCCAAACCTGTAGCGGCTAGAGAAATTACTGGGTCTGTCCCGCTCCCTCAGTATTTTGGGGGCAAACCAGCTCAGTGCAGAGAATTTTTAAATCAGGTTAAAGGATACCATGAAATCCTGCCCCAGGCATTTCCTACAGACAGTGACAAAGTTCACTTCATGATTTCTTTGCTGTCTGAAAAGGCCCTAGCTTGGGCAAAACCTCTATGGGAGGCAGAGAAGCCTATTATTTACAATTACCCTGAATTTGTTGCATCCTTCAAAAGGGTTTTTGATATTCCAGCTCGCTCCACCCCTACTGCCGAACTACTCATGTCTAATGCTCAGGGCACCAAAACTATTGTCGAGTATGCCAGTGAATTCCGTACCATGGCAGCAGAGGGTGGCTGGAACAACGAGACTCTCGTGGCTGCCTTTGCACAGGGTCTCTCCGATGTGTTTAAAAATGAGATTGCAGCCCGAGAATTACCTAAAGATCTCGAGGAACTGATATCATTTGTCACCCTCATTGACATCAGACTCCGAGAGAGATCCTCATCCAGGGAGCGCCTGCGGAGGCCTCTTGTAGATTTGGCACCGAGCTTTTCTTGCCCACCCGAACCTCCCTCACCTCCCATGCCTCCTGGTCCTGAGTCCTCTGTCTGTGTGGAGCCAAGGCGGTTAGGCTTCTCACGCCTCTCGGTCGAGGAGAGAGCCTTTAGGAGGAGGGAGGGTCTGTGCCTATACTGCGGACACCACGGTCACGTGTTAAAGTTTTGCCCGATTCGTCCGGCAAAGGGCCCACACCCAAGATACTGTCAGGGGCAGATCTTGGGTGGTCTTTCTGCAGACCCAGAGATATGTGTGCGCAAACCCTTGGTGCCTATTATCCTCTCCTGGCCTGATTCATCCATTAAAACCAGGGCATTTCTTGATTCTGGGGCCGCAGCCTTGTTTATAGATTGTGCATTTGCATCAAAGAACTCTATACCCTTACAGTCTCGCAACTTTCCACTAGCCTTCGAAGCCATTGATGGCAGACCAATACAGCCAACCCACGCGACCCAAGAAACCGTGCCCATATCTCTGGCTGTAGGGGCTCTACATCATGAGACGATCCAATTCCAGGTCATTTCCTCTCCATATTACCAGGTTGTTTTGGGATACCCTTGGTTACAGAAGCATAACCCCACAATTGATTGGCGCAAAGCTGAGATATTATCATGGTCCCAGCAATGCACATTTTCCTGTCTCCAGAAACCGGTCAAAGTTTTGGGCGCATGTTCTGCCTCTTCCTTACCCGCTGAGTACCAAGAATTCCAAGATGTATTCGACAAAGGTCAAGCCAGCGTTCTGCCACCACACCGTCCGTATGACTGTGGTATCGAACTCCAACCTGGTGCCAATCCTCCCCGTGGCCGTATTTACCCACTGTCTGTAGCAGAGAATCGAGCCATGGAGGAGTATGTTACCGATGCACTGTCTAAAGGTTTTATTCGGAAGTCATCTTCTCCTGCCGGGGCCGGCTTTTTCTTTGTAAAAAAAAAAGATGGCGAGTTGAGACCCTGTATCGACTATAGGGGTCTCAATCGCATTACTATTAAGAATGCCTACCCCATTCCATTAATCACGGAGTTATTTGACCGCCTCAAGGGAGCAACGGTCTTCACCAAACTTGATCTGAGAGGGGCATATAATCTCGTCCGGATAAAAGAGGACCACGAATGGAAAACCGCATTTAACACCAGGAGCGGCCATTACGAATACCTAGTAATGCCCTTTGGTCTTTGCAACGCTCCGGCGGTTTTCCAAGAATTTATAAATGACGTCCTGCAAGATATGCTGCAGCAATGTGTGGTGGTTTATCTTGATGATATTCTTATCCATTCCACATCTCTCGAGAACCATCACGCAGACGTTTCTCGTGTTCTACAGAGACTTAGAGAAAATAATCTGTTCTGCAAATTGGAAAAATGTGAGTTTAACTGCAAACAGGTCACATTCTTGGGATATGTTATCTCAGATGCTGGATTCTCTATGGATCCTGAGAAACTTTCGGCTGTACTAAAATGGCCTCGACCTACGGGTCTTCACTCTATACAACGTTTTCTGGGCTTCGCCAATTATTATCGGAAGTTCATACGCAACTTTTCTTCCTTGGTTAAACCCCTCACGGACATGACCAGGAGAGATGCTGATCCACAGCATTGGTCACAAGAAGCCATTACTGCCTTTGAGTCTCTCAAAGTTGCCTTTGCTGCTGCTCCTATACTGGCACACCCTAACCCTGCCTTACCATTCATTCTTGAAGTCGATGCGTCTGAGACAGGAGTAGGCGCCCTCCTGTCTCAACGTCCTAACCCTGAGAGCTCCAGGCATCCGTGCGGGTATTTCTCGAGGAAATTGAACCTGGCGGAATGCAATTACCAGATTGGTGATAGAGAACTTCTAGCCATAATTTTGGCTCTCAAAGAATGGAGGCACCTTCTTGAGGGTACTTCAGTGCCAATCCTCATCCTCACAGACCACAAGAATCTTACATATCTTTCCGAAGCTAAACGGCTTTCTCCCCGGCAAGCTAGATGGGCTCTCTTCCTATCAAGATTCAATTATGTGGTTTCTTACTTGCCCGGTACTGAAAACATTCGGGCTGATGCCTTGTCTCGACAGTTCTCCCCTCCATCTGGAGAGGAGATAACCCCTACTCCTGTGATTCCTCCGGACCATATACTGGCAACCATCCGTACTAACCTCACCTCACCCCTAGGCGAGGAGATTCTGGCTGCACAAAGTAATGCTCCTCCAGAGAAACCTTATGGCCGTTGATTTGTACCTATTAACCTCCGTACGAAACTATTGAGTACATACCACGACCCCAAAGCAGCTGGACATCCAGGCAAAAAACAGTTAATCTGGTCCGTCTCCCGGCAATTTTAGTGGCCTAGTCTCCGTTCGGATGTCACCGCTTTTGTAGCTGCCTGTCCTGTGTGCGCTCAAAATAAAACCCCACGACGCCCTCCAGTGGGTCTCCTGCAAACCATACCTAATGGTGAACGATCCTGGACCCACTTGTCCATGGATTTTATCGTAGATCTTTCGGTCTCCCGTGGCAATACAGTTGTTCTCATGGTTGTTGACCGATTCTCGAAGATGTCGCATTGCATTCCCTTGAAAAAACTACCAACTTCCCAGGAACTTGCAACAATTTTTTGCTCGGGAGGTCTTTTGTTTGCATGGGTTACCCAAAGTGATAGTCTCAGATAGGGGTAGCCAGTTCGTGTCCAGATTTTGGAGAGCTTTTTGTACGCAAATGGGAATTCAGCTTTCCTTCTCCTCGGCCTACCACCCGCAATCCAATGGTGCAGCGGAACGAGCTAACCAAACACTGGAACAGTTTCTGCGTTGCTACATTTCTGACCACCAGAACAACTGGTCTGATCTGCTACCCTGGGAGTTTGCCCACAATAGTGTGATTAATGCCTCCTCCCGGCTATCCCCATTCTTGGCAAACTATGGGTTTCAACCGTCCATGTTGCCTGATACGTTCTTGCCACAGGGGATACCGGCATTGGAGGAACATCTCAGGGAACTCTGTTCCACTTGGGTGCAGGTTCAGAATTCTTTGCAACGCACAATGCAGAACTACAAACTCCAGGCCGACCGCAGACGCCTTCCTGCACCTACCTATCAGGTCGGAGAGAGGGTCTGGCTGTCTTCTCGCAACCTACGCCTCCGTGTTCCCTCACAAAAACTGGCACCCCGATACGTTGGGCCATTTCGTATACTTCGAAGGGTTACCCTGTAGCTTACGCACTTGACCTTCCTGCTAACATGCGCATCTCAAATGTTTTCCATGTTTCTCTCTTGAAACCGTTGGTTTGTAATCGCTACACCACCTCAGTGCCACGTCCACGTCCTGTTCTGATTGACAATCATGAGGAATATGAAATACGCAGCATCATTGACTCACGGGTCTTCAGAGGACAGATCCAATACTTGGTGCACTGGAAAGGATACGGTCCAGAGGAACGCTCCTGGGTTCCAGCCTCTGATGTCCATGCACCATCCCTCCTTCGTTCCTATCACGCCCGCTTCCCCATGAAGCCCGGACCCACCAGCAGAGATGGAGGGAGTCGTTGAGGGGGAGGTACTGTCAGGGTTTCTTTGCTGTTTTAAACAGCAACCCTTTTCTGTTTCAGTGATTGAGTTTTCAGCTGCAATTACTATGAGCTCCTTCTGCTTGTTGCCACGGTTACTCACCTGTGAGTAGTAATCAACCCTGCTGCTAATCAGTTCTGCCTATTTAAGCAGCTAAGCCCAGAACCTCCTTGCCCTTGCGTGGTTTCCTGTTTCCCAGAAGTCTCCTTGTTCCTGTGTTTCCTGTTGTTCCTGGTTCCTGACTCCGGCCTTGTTCCTGACTCCGCTGCTCTCCGTGCTCCTGATCCTGGCTTGTCTGACTACCCGCTCTGGTGACTGACCCCTGCTTGATTCCTGGACTTTGCTTTTGTTATTTATTTGTTATTTATCAATAAAGGTGTGTTTGCATCTAGTTCTGTCTCTGTCTGGTTCCTGGTCCCTGACAATACCTCTGTGATGGTTGTGTGCGAGTGGCTTCTCTGGAAGCTCAGATTGGAGATTTCGAGAAGCAAATCGCAACTTTGAGGGAGATTGACAGTCTTAGAGGAGTCTGCTGCTCACTGAGCAGAGTTTAGTGGGGACAGGTAGTGGAGAGGGAGGAGATAAGACAGATGGGGAACAGGCATGTAGCTGGGTGACAGTGGGGCGAGGAAGCAGGAGGGGAGGGAAGAGGAAAGGGCTAGCTAGTCCTGATTTGGTGCAACCTAGCAGATTTGCCAGTTTGAGGGAAGATGGGAGCATCAGCTCAGGAGTAGCTGTATTAGAGGAAGCTGTCACTTCTAACAGCCGAGCTAACAGCCCCCCTAGTACGGGTGGGAATCAAAATGTAAGGAAGGCAAGACAGGTTGTGGTGGTAGGGGACTCTATCATTAGGAGAGCAGATAGGGCAATTTGCCGCTATGATCGGCTCAACCGAACAGTTTGCTGTCTCTCGGGTGCTCGGGTCCGGCATGTTGCTGACAGAGTGGATGGATTATTGGGAGGGGCTGGGGATGACCCAGCTGTCATGGTCCATGTTGGTACCAATGACAAAGTAAGAGGAAGATGGAAGTAAGAGGAAGATCCTAAAGAATGATTTCAGGGAATTAGGTAGCAAACTTAAGAAAAGGACCTCCAAGGTGGTATTTTCTGAGATATTACCTGTGACACGCACTACAGTGGAAAGGCAGCGGGAGATTAGAGAGGTTAATGCGTGGCTGAAGTCTTGGTGCAGGAAGGAGGGTTTGGGGTTTTTAGAGCACTGGGCCGACTTTGCGATTGGGTACAACCATTATAGTAGTGATGGATTACACCTAAACGGGAGAGGGTCTGCAGTGCTGGGGGATAGGATGGCTAGAAGGTTGGAGGAGATTTTAAACTAGTAGTAGGGGGAGGGTCATAGCAATCTACAAAATGGAGATAGGTTAGAAAGTAGATGGGCTTTAGCACAGTATAAGAGGGGTGGAGACGGGGGGAGGGGCAAGCTCAGAACAGAGAAGCTACGTAATGTTGATAATTCACAAAATATACAAGTGATGCATGACATTAAATGTATGTTTACTAATGCAAGGAGTCTAAATAACAAAATGGGGGAACTAGAGGCATTAGCATACACTAAACAATATGATATAATAGGCATAACTGAAACATGGTGGGATGAGACACATGACTGGGCAGTTAACTTAAATGGGTACATGTTATTTAGGAAGGATAGGAAAAACAAGAAGGGTGGTGGGGTATGTTTGTATGTCAACCATGATTTCAAGCCAAATCTTAAGCAAATGGAATGTGATGAGGAAAATGTGGAAGCTTTATGGGTAAATATCTGCTTGGGGGAAAAGAAGGGAACCCAACTATTGGTTGGGATATGTTATAAACCACCTAATGTTAATATTGACGAGGAACAACAGCTGTTTGAGCAAATTGAGAAAGCTGCAAATCTAGGTAACACTTTAATTATTGGAGATTTGAATAACCCGGACATAAATTGGGACAGAGGGACTAGTAGCTCAGCAAAGGGAATTAGGTTTTTAAACTTGTTAAATGACACCTTCATGTCACAACTTGTACAAGCACCAACTAGAATGGACGCTTGTCTGGACCTGGTTTTAACAAACAACGTTGATCTTTTGACCAACATTCAAGTAGGTGAGCACTTGGGAAATAGTGATCACAATGTAGTGTCCTTTGAAATAAACTCAAAAAAACAAAAGCACATGGGGTATACTAAAACATATAATTTTAAAAAGGCCAATTTCAATAAGTTAGGGGAAGCTTTACAATATATTGACTGGCATAAACTCTTTAGTGAAAAGAACACTGAGGATAAATGGATCATCTTCCAACAAATATTAGAAAGGTACATTTCTCAGTATGTACCATTGGGAAATAAATATAAAAGAAACAAATTAAAACCAATGTGGCTTAGTAGAAAAGTAAAACAAGAGATTAAAAATAAGAAAAGGGCATTTAATGCATTTAAATCGGACAAATCAGATGCATCTTATAAAAGATATAAGGAAACAAATAATGCGTGCAAGAAGGCAATTAGACTTGCTAAACTTCAAAATGAAAAAATGATAGCTAAAGAGAGCAAAACCAACCCCAAAGCATGTTTTAAGTACATAAATTCTAAAAAACCCAAAAATGAAAGTGTAGGTACACTAAAAACTGAAACGGGGGTGTTAGTTAATGAAGACCAGGAAAAGGCAGGAATTTTAAATAACTATTTCTCCTCTGTATATATTAAGGAAGAACCCATGGCAATAGATGTGCAAATGATTGCTACTAAAAACTTGCAGAATAATTGTAATAATTGCTGCAGCAACTAAAGAAAGTTAATATAAACAAAGCTCCAGGGCCTGACGGTCTCCATCCACGTGAGTAAGTGAACCTCTGTTTTTAATCTTTCAAGATTATTTTCTTTCAGGAAGTGTTACGGAGGATTGGAGGAAGGCAGATGTGGTTCTATTTGGATTTTGCCAAGGCATTTGATAAAGTTCCACACAATAGATTAGTGTTCAAACTCAAGGAAATCGGTCTAGATGAAAATGCTTGTTCTTGGGTAGAACATTGGCTTAAAAACAAGAGTACAAAGAGTTGTCGTTAATGGTAAATTTTCAAGCTGAACAGAGGTGGCAAGTGGTGTCCCTCAGGGGTCTGTTCTGGGACCCCTTCTATTTAACATTTTTATAAATGATCTTGAAGACCGCATTGAATGTCCTGTTTCAGTATTTGCAGATGACACAAAACTCTGTAAAGTAATACAATGTGAGCAAGATATTACTTTGCCGCAGAGGGATTTAGATAGATTGGGGGACTGGGCACTCAAATGGCAGATGAAATTAATGTTGAAAAATGAAAAGTTATGCACTTTGGCATAAAGAATGCACAAGCAACGTATACCCTTAATGGAAGTGAATTAGGGATAACAACACACGAAAGGGACTTGGGAATTGTTATAGACAACAAACTATGCAACAATGTGCAATGTCAATCAGCAGTGGCCAAGGCCAGTAAGGTATTGTCATGCATGAAAAAGGGCATTCATTCTCGGGACGAGAATATCATTTTGCCTCTTTATAAATCACTGGTAAGACCACATATTGAATATGCTGTGCAAATTTGGGCACAGAAGGATATTATGGCACTAGAAAAAGTGCAGAGGCGGGCTACAAAATTAATAAAAGGAATGGAACATATTCGCTATGAAGAAAGGTTAACAAATTTAAACCTATTTAGTTTAGAAAAATCCCCTCGCCTGAGAGGGGATATGCTAACATTATACAAATATATTCGGGGCCAATACAAACCATAGTGTGGAAATCTATTCACAAACTGGACTTTACATAGGGCACGAGGCCATGCGTTTAGACAGGAAGAAAGAAGATTTCGTCTAGGCAAAGGAAAGGTTTTTTACTGTAAGAACAATCAGGATATTATTTTGTTCTACATGTATTTTGATATCAATATATATATATATATATATATATATATATATATATATATATATATATATATGTTAATTTTAAAATACAGTTAGAAAGAATTTACACATGTTTAACTATTTACATATTTATTATAAAATGATAATGATTATATATATATATATATATATATATATATATATATATATATATATATATATATAATTATACATATATTAATATTAAAATACACAAACAGTTTATGTGTATTTATGTGTATGTATGTGTAGGAGTATGTGTGTATATATATATAATCTAAGTATATATAATTTGATTTTAAAAACTGTTTTAAACTCTACTTTTTTTCTGGAAGCAGGGGGAGTACCTGCTATGCCATCCATGTGATCGAGCCGGGTCCCCAAGGACAGCATAGCACGCCCGCCGTCCTTAAGGGGTTAAAGTTCTCCGTACATGTATTCTTAAAATGCTATGTGTGTAAAAAGAAATCACAATTTTTGTTTTTGTTTACATTTGTATAGATTGGTGGGAAAATGGTTGCATGAAAAGAGTCAAAATACCCCAAGTTTAATACCTTAGGTTGTCTTTTTTTAAAAAATATATACACGTGTAAGGTTATTCAGGGATTCCTGACAGATATCAGTGTTACAATGTAACACGTTAATTTTGAAAAAAAATGTTTTGGAAAGAGCAAAGTGCTACTTGTACTTATAGCCCTTTCACTTTCCAAAAAAAGCTAAGAACATATTAACATTGTTAATATGTGAGGTATGAGAGGCACAGTGTTATTAATTAGTGTATGGATTATAATTAAGGTGATGTTTAGGATTAGATTTGGGATTAGCATTTGATTTAGAATTAGGGTTTGGTTTGAGATTAAACATTTAGATTGGGATTATAACTAAGATTGTTACTTTGCCAAGGTAAACATATGGGGTATTATTGTCCTCATGAGCTGATACGGAGTACAGTTAAGACAATTTTATTACAGTGTAACAGGAGCTGTAATTTTCCTAATACTCATTTACTGTACCCACACATATAATATACAGTTTTTCTTGCCATTAAATGGTCTTTCTACAGGTACCATTATTTACATCATATCATATAATTTAGTATTTACAAAAGTATAACATATGATAAATAAATAAAAAAAAAAAAACAACACACTTTTTCTAACGTTGATCCCCAAAATGAAGCAGCTACAACCGCCAAAAAACACCCATGTTAAATAGTTTCTAAATTTTGTCCTGAGTTTAGAAATACCCTATGTTAACATGTTCTTAGCTTTTTATTGCAAGTTACAGGGCTCGAAGTACAAGTAGGACACTGCGGTTTTAAAAATATATATTTTTAAAATATATAAATAGTGACATGGTAACACTGTTATTATAAATCTCTGAATCACGCCTCACATGTACATATTTTTATAAAGTACTGGCCAAAGTTAGCATTTATATTTGTTTGTATGTGTTTTTAAAAATTAAAAAAACAATTATGAATGCTTACTTTGGTCAGTGTTTGTGACTAAGTGGCGACTAAAAAAGACTAAACATACCCATATTGAATACCCTGGGTTGTCCTCTTTTGCAAATGGTATGCCTTCATGGGGTAATTCTCATTCCTAGGCTACCATATGCTCTCAAAGGCAACATAACCAATCTGGCAAATTTCAATGTGAAAAAATAGAAAATCAAGCCTTAAATTTGACCCTGCAACTCTCAAGAACACTATAAAACCTGTACATGGGGGGGTACTGTTTACTCAGGAGACTTTGCTCCTCCCCTCGCCCTGTCTCGGTTGGAG
Source organism: Pelobates fuscus (assembly GCF_036172605.1). NCBI lineage: Eukaryota > Metazoa > Chordata > Amphibia > Anura > Pelobatidae > Pelobates > Pelobates fuscus. Next base: position 252,282,018 of record NC_086320.1, read on the forward strand.
TTCCCCAAGGCTCTGTCCTTGGTCCCCTTCTATTTTCTCTTTATACTGCCTCTCTTGGAAAACTTATTGCCTCTTTTGGATTCAACTACCACCTGTACGCTGATGACACTCAGATATACCTCTCCTCACCGGACCTCTCCCCGGCCGTCCTGCAACGTGTCACTGCTTGCCTCTCTTCCATCTCTGACTGGATGTCGTCACGCTTTCTCAAACTTAACCTCTCTAAAACTGAACTCCTTGTCTTTCCTCCTCCTAATACTGATCCTCCTCTCTCACTCTCCCTTCAAGTCAGTGATATCCACATAAGTCCATCCCTACAAACGCGCTGTCTTGGCGTCATACTTGACTCTAGTCTCACCTTTGAGTCTCACATCCAGTTTGTTGCCAAGTCCTGTAGGTTCCAACTCAAAAACATAGCCCGCATCCGCCCCTTTCTTACGCAAGATGCTACCAAGGAGCTTGTCCATGCTCTAGTAATTTCCTGCATGGATTACTGTAACCCTCTCCTGATTGGTCTCCCCAAAAGCCTTACTGCCCCGCTACAGTCTGTAATGAATGCTGCAGCTAGACTGATTTTCCGATCCAGTCGGTCCTCTCACACCTCGCCCCTCTGCCAGTCCTTACATTGGCTCCCTGTATCCTATAGGAGTCAATTCAAAGTGCTAACCCATACATTTAAAGAACTGAACAATTCCAGCCCCTCTTATATCTCTTCACTGATCCAGAGGTATGCCCCTCCTCGTACCCTCCGCTCTGCCCGTGACCACCTCCTGACCGCTGCTCGCACCCGTACGGCCAACTCACGCTTGCAGGACCTCTCACGGGCGGCTCCTCTCCTATGGAATAACTTGCCTACTGCCATCAGACTCTCCCCTAGTCTTCAATCATTTAAGAAGGGCCGTAACCCCTTAGTGACCAGGCCATTTTTCAATTGTATTACCGTTAAGGACCAGGGCTCTTTTTACATTTCTGCAGTGGTTGTGTTTAGATGTAATTTGCCTCTTACACATTTACTGTACCCATACATATTATATACCATTTTTCTCGCTATTAAATGATCATTTTAAAGATACCATCATTTTCATCATATCATATAATTTACTAGAATAAAAAAAGTAAAATATGATAAAAAAACAAACAAAAAAAACACAGCTGGCCATCATGCACCCATGTCCCAGTTGGAACATGTCTGAAGCCGACCAATGTAATTCACCTCCGTCAAACTGTATGTTTTTGAAAAGTACACACCCTAGGGCATTTCACATGGTGGCATTTGAACACTTTACATGCACTAATTCTACCACCAGTCTCTGTCAAACGTTTTTGTGGTGTTATTTTTCACTCACACATTCTACTTTGTGCATAGATTCTAAGCTCCTGTTAGGTGTTACTGCCAAAGGACACCACAATATGTACTTGGCATCATCTCCCGAGTACAGCGATAACACTCATGCATACGTTTGTCGGGTTCACTGGGGGGGTGCAAAGCGAAATGTCTGATATGCGTTTTTCAAATTTTATATATCTTGTTTGCCTATCTTGCTTTTGAGGGCCTTATCAGATATCCCAATGTATTTTCTTGCCATGAGCGTGCATATATTTGAAAAGTTTACACGCCACAGTAGTTGAAGAACGTGTGTGGAGGTAACTGTTCAATCCTCAATTTTACACACGCACACCGCTATTTGACTGTGATTTAGGAGAGCCCGCTGTTGGTTATTGCAAGAACACACCCCGGGTTGTTTTCTGCGAGGCCTCCTAAGGACACCCATGCCCCCCCATGCATAGGTCTGCCATGATTTGGGGAAGGTACGGTAACAATTGAATGACTTGCCATTTGAGTTGAAATTGAGATTATGTCTTCTGATAGGCCTATCTTTAGCTTGGGGCTTATCACATACCCCAGTTTTATATATCGCCACAAAAGGGTACATACTTGAAACGTAGACACGCACACCGCTTTTTGACTGTCGAACACACCCCGGGTTTATCACGATTCCGGGAACCTAACACGCTAACAGACACACACACACACAAACAGAAAAGGTGCCGTACCGGACCTTAGAGTGGCCGGGCTAAGCACACAGAATAGTCAGGAGACAAGCCGAGTCAGGGGAACCAGAAAACAGAATAACGAGAAACAAGCCGAGGTCAAAGGGTAGGAGAAAGTCACAAAGTCAGTTTAACAAGCCAGAGAGTACGTAACCACAAATCACAAGTTCAGAATCAATACTATACAGCAAAGACCACAACAGGGCAGGGAGGAACAGGAAAGGTGAGTATAAATACCCTAGGTTAAATTCTGATTGGATAACTTCCAATCAGAATTAACAATCACATGTGGGAGATATCTAAGCCTCCCACTGTGATTGTGGTACTGTTGCTTTAACGCCGGGTCACTCACGTGACCCCGGCGTTTGCATAAATCAACGACCTTCCAGCGTGCAGCGTTATACATGCTGCCGCTGGGAGGCGTGACGGATGCGAGCAGTGGAGAGGAGACGCCGCTCGCCGACAGGTAGGAGGAGGGGAGACCGCGGGCGGCGATGGACTGAGGGTGAGTGCTGCGAGTTGCGAGCAGCCTCCCCTACTAGCCGCCCGCGGACCCCTGACAGGGTTGTTTTCTGCGAGGCCTCCTAAGGACACCCATGCCCCCCATGCACGGGGTAAATGTAACAACCTTCCCCCCCCAAGAAAAAGACACCAAAAAAAAAAAAAACTGAACGGCAAAAAATAAATTAAAAATGGGCCCGCGTGTGATATCGTTTGAAACAGTCTCCAATGCAGAGTCCAGGCTGCCCAGGGCAATCAGGACAGTAATATACACTGTCTTTTCTCTGCCCCCTCTTAGAACAGACCCTGCATCTTTTTTGGGGATTCTGTTTTGCCGCAGTAGGGGGAATTTTAAAAATAAAATGTGTAGCCCCAACTCTGCTCTCTCCCATCACCGCCCGGGGAGCAGGTGCATCACGGTACAAAATCCCCGAAATGATCTGGAGCTGAAACTGTAAAAATCTCAGTTGCGTCCCGGGGTTTGCTTTTTTGAACAACAAGAAAGCGTTGTGGGTTGCAATCTGCATTAGGTAGATTGCAACCTTTTTGTACCAGGCCCTTGTCTTTCGTATAACTAGGTAGGGCTGCAGCAGCTGATCTGCCAGATCAACCCCACCCATATGACGGTTATAGGGCTTGATGCACACTGGCTTCCTCGTTCTCTCAGCTCTGCCACGTACAGGGACCTCCACAGTCCCCTCAGTGTGGATGGTGGTAAGAAGGTACACATCCTTCTTGTCTCTGTACTTAACTGCCAACAGCTCCTCTTGGCGCAGAGCTGAGGTCTCCCCCCTCCGTAGCCGGGTGCGTGCAAGTTGTCCTGGGAAACCTGTGCTGTTCTTTTTAATTGTGCCGCAAGCTACTGTATCAAAACAGTACAGTAGCTTGAACAAAGGGACACTTGTATAAAAATTGTCAGTATACAAGTGGTACCTGTGGCAAATCTAGCCACTTCTGGACTATATGCAGTATAGGTTGGCCGTAGGCTGACTGTATGATGTGTTCCGTTAACTATGTATGTATTGTGCTATGGCCGTTCGCACGCTGGCAGCCGTACGCTGCCAGCGTACCAGCATTCATACGACGAAAACACGGCTATCCTGGCCATTCGCCGTACGAATACGGGCTCCCCAGGTCGACCACACACTCCCAAGTCGTGTGGTACCAAGTAACCGATTGCAACATTGTTGCAATCGGTAATTAAGGGCTCTCCTAGGTGGCCGTCGATCCACTACCGACCATGCGGCGGTCGGCCATCTTGGATCCTTTGTCTCTGCAGCGGTGTTCGGTCGTCGAGAGCCTGGACTTGAAAACGGCTACTCGATGATCCGAGCCCCGCTGGGTTTCCAGAGCATTCGGGAGTTCCGCGTTCGGTACATTATATGTCCCGTATTTATTCGGTACTTTTAAACCAACTTTCATGTTTAAATGTATTATGTGCGGCGTTCGGTCAATTCAGCTGGGATCAGAGCGGTATTCTCACAAAGTGTGCGCTCCGACCCCAGCTATCTACCGAACGTTCGATTATTCCAAAGTACCGAATATTATGTGAATTATGGATTTTTGAGTCAATTGTCGGTTTTGCTACACGAGGGGATAATCCACTTAATCGTCCATTTTAGTGGGAGTATCCCTCTCGTGTCGCAATGCCGGTTGGGAAAGTCACAATGCATGTTGGGAGAAATCCCCTGGATGATCTGTGTGGAAACCCCTTGCATGGGGAACTGTATAAATACGCTGCTTGTGAATAAACCGAGTTAGTTGACTCCCAAACTGTGTTTCGTCCGGTTATTGGGAGGATTGGGAATATTGCCTTGTTTTCTACTCTGACTGTGGATTTCCTGAAGATACCAACGGATGTCGTGGACGGTTATACCGCATACCGTTACAATTGGTGGCAAGCGACGGGATCCGAACCTTACAGCCGAAAAAGCAGCGTTCGTGTACACTGGAACTACCGAACAAGGAAAGCAAGGGCAATTCGTATGGAGATTGACTACACCATACTGAAACGACAGACTTTAAAAGAGCTACTGGAAGCCAGGGGCAAGATAGCCAGCAACAAATCTAAGGCTGTGCTGATCGCTGAACTAATGGAGGGAGACAGAGCCCGCAGCACTACACCTCCACCAGCCAAGGAAGAGACCCCATTCCAAAAAGAGCTACGAACCAGGTTGGAGTTTCTGCCGCAACCAGTATCGTTGGAAATGTTGACCGTGATGATATCGGATGTACAGGACTATCTGCTGGCAACCAACCCACCAGCAACCCCACCTAGGGCAGAGTCTGTTACTGCCTCCACCTATGGACAAATAAAGCCCAAAGTCCCACATCACGCCTTTAAAGCGTTTTGTGAAGAAAAGGACGAAATCGATGGGTACTTACAGGATTTTGAGCGGCTGTGCGATTTGCACGATCTGGAACCCGCAGTATGGGTACCGCTGCTGGCCGGTAAATTATCGGGTAGGGCAGCTGAAGCCTACCGTGCTGTACCTCGAGAGGACAGCAAAGATTACCCTAAAGTAAAGAGGGCGATCTTGGAGAGGTATGCTATTACCCCAGAAGCATACCGGCGCAAGTTCAGGGGCTTGCGCAAACCGGAGAAAGATTCTCACGCAGAGTGGGCACACAAGCTGGATCAAGCATCGCAAGGATGGATACAGGCCAGCAACGCCACTAATATGGAGGAGTTACGACAGCTTATGCTACTGGAGCAGTTTTTTAATGGCTTGTCCCCAGACGCACAAGAATGGGTGAGAGACCGTAAACCCCTCACCCTACCCGAAGCCGCTAGATTGGCGGATCAGCATTTTGATGCCCGGAGGCATCACGGATCACAGAATAAAGCCCTCCCTCGGATTACCGGGCCACCCCATAATTTTACTCCTACCGGCCCCACCGTACCCCTGCACAGGCCAGCACTGAATACTCCACCACCCCCCTCCCGATACAACGGCCGGGCTAACATTCAGTGTCACACCTGCAAGCAGTGGGGACACATTTCTCGGGAGTGCACCCAAAACCGGAGCCGGCAGGCTTGGAATCAGGTGCGACAAAATTTGGCACCAAGGGCTGCTGCACACCATTACCAGGTAGCCCCCGTCACCCAAGAATTGCTGAGCGCTCAAGTTGAGGAGCCGCTAGGGGTGCTCCACGAAGTAATGTCGGTCCGAGCCACCGACAACCGACAACATCATCGGCAGCTAGTAACCCTAGAGGGCAAGGAGGTACAAGGGCTCAGGGATTCGGGAGCCACTTTGACTTTGGTTGCACCACATTTGGTCCCGGGCGCAACCCACACTGGCGGGTCAGTGGCCGTACGGGTGGCCGGGGGAGCAGTATACCGGCTACCGACTGCCAAAGTACACTTGGATTGGGGTGTGGGAGAGGGGACTGTGGAAGTAGGGCTTATGCAAAATTTACCTGCAGATGTTGTGCTGGGGAATGACTTAGGCCAAATGACTTCCGCTTTTATTCCCCAGACTCCCTATCAGGAGGCACACCCCGTAACCACCCGGCAACAGGCTCGCACCACGGCTACACCGATGCACTCTGAGGCTCAGGTAAGAGACCATGCTCCCCAACCGACCCCCATGTCCTGGGATACCCCGACTACCTTTGCGACCGAAGTCCAGACCGATCCCACCCTCCAAGTATATAGGGACCGGGCACAAACAGACCAAACCGGGCTAGAGGGGGAGCGGTACATCTGGGAGAAGGAGTTGTTATACCGTGTCACGACTAAAGATGTGGGGGGGTCTGTCACCCTGACTAACAAGCAGCTAGTGGTACCGCAAAAGTATAGACAGGAGCTGCTTAGAATTGCTCATGACATTCCCTTGTCAGGACACCTAGGGATGACCCGTACCCGGTACCGCTTAACGCATGCCTTCTTCTGGCCCGGCATCTCGCAGGATGTGCGCCAGTATTGCACCTCTTGCGACGTATGTCAGAGAGTAGGTAAACGAGGGGATCGCCACAAGGCCAAGCTATGTCCCCTACCCATTATCGCAGAGCCCTTCAGCCGCGTAGCGGTAGATATCGTAGGGCCCCTGCCAAAACCCAGTCCCTCTGGAAAAAGGTACATTCTGACTGTAGTGGATTACGCCACCAGGTACCCCGAAGCTGTGGCCCTCACTAATATACATGCCGAGACCGTAGCGGAGGCATTAATGAAAGTGTTTTCCCGGGTAGGGTTCCCCCAAGAGATAATCTCGGACCGAGGTACCCAGTTTACGGCCGAAGTTACTCAACATATGTGGAAGGTATGTGGCATTAAGCCAATAGTTAATTCCGCCTACCACCCCCAGTCCAATGGGTTATGTGAGAGGTTCAACGGGACACTGAAGCAGATGCTTCGGACGTTCGGGGAGACCCACAAAGACTGGGAGAGGTTTCTACCTCACCTACTCTTTGCTTATAGAGAGGTTCCCCAGGAGTCGACCGGGTTCTCCCCGTTTGAATTACTATTTGGGAGGAGGGTGCGGGGACCCTTGAACTTAATTAGGGAACATTGGGAGGGAGAGAGTACTACCAACGAGACCCCTATCATATCATACGTCCTGGAATTCCGGGACCGTCTGGAGGCGCTCACTCAGGCTGTACACACCAACCTCCAGGCGGCCCAGCAACGACAGCGACGCTGGTACGATAGAGGAGCCCGAGACCGCAGCTTTCAGGTGGGACAGAAGGTTTTAATTTTAAAACCTGTCCGCACAGACAAGCTGCAGGCCATCTGGCAAGGCCCATACCAGGTAGTGGAGCAGCGATGCGACACTACCTATGTGATCGGCCCCTGCTCAGGGGTAGGGAAGAGACGCATGCTCCACGTGAACCTGCTCAAACCCTATCATGAGAGGATCGAGGATGTGACGGCCATCTGCGCCTCCTCCTTAGAGGATCAGGAGAACCTACCCTTACCTGACCTACTAGAACCCGGGGCACCGATAGAGCCCTCCCAGGGAGTTCAGCTGGGGGAGCGGCTAAGCGCCCATGAGCGTGCCCAGGTACAAGCGCTGATCGAAGCCAAAGGGGCTACCTTCTCCAATTTACCTGGTTACACTCCGCTAGCCACTCACCGAGTAGACACCCTGGGACAGCTACCTATGAGACAGGCTCCATATAGGGTTCCGGAATCCGTCCGTACCCATATGAAAGCCGAGCTAGATGAGATGTTACAGCTAGGGGTTATCGAACCCTCCGATAGCCCCTGGGCATCGCCGGTAGTCCTAGTACCGAAAAAGGATGGCACCACTCGGTTCTGTGTCGACTACCGGAGGCTAAATGACAAAACGGTGTCTGATGCCTACCCGATGCCCCGGATAGACGAGCTGTTAGATAAGATGGCACGGGGCCAGTATCTCACTACCATTGATTTGTGTAAGGGATACTGGCAAATTCCACTAGCCGATGACGCCGTCCCCAAGTCGGCGTTTGTCACTCCGTTTGGCCTGTACCATTTCAAGGTCATGCCCTTCGGAATGAAAAACGCTCCGGCTACCTTTCAGCGGATGGTAGATCGGCTACTGGACGGGTTCCAAGAGTATGCCTGTGCCTATCTAGATGACATAGCCATCTTTAGCCAGACCTGGGAGGATCACCTACACCACATAGGGGCGATCCTAGATCGTATTGGGGAGGCTGGGTTAACGTTAAAGCCTAGCAAGTGCCACATAGGTATGGCTGAGGTGCAGTATCTGGGACACCGAGTAGGGTGTGGGCAGCAGAGACCCGAGCCAGCCAAGATTGAGGCCGTAGCAAAGTGGCCTACCCCCAGGACTAAGACGCAGGTGCTGGCGTTTTTAGGGACGGCCGGCTACTACCGGAAGTTTGTTCCAGACTATAGCACCCTGGCCAAACCCCTGACGGACTTGACTAAAAAGAACCTTCCCCGACAGGTTGTCTGGGCCCCAGAGTGTGAGCAGGCATTCCAGCAACTCAAAACGGCTCTAACTAATGCTCCTGTGTTGACTGCTCCTGATCCAACTAAAAGATTTCTTGTTCACACAGACGCTTCAATGTTTGGATTGGGAGCAGTACTGAGCCAAGTGGGAGCCGATGGCGGAGAACACCCCGTAGCTTACCTAAGCCGCAAGTTACTACCGCGTGAAGTGAGCTACGCTGCCATCGAGAAAGAATGCCTGGCCGTGGTGTGGGCCCTCAAAAAGTTACAGCCATATTTGTACGGACAACCTTTTTCCTTACTCACAGATCACAACCCGTTGGTGTGGCTGAACCGTGTATCTGGGGACAATGCCCGGCTGCTGCGCTGGAGTCTGGCGCTGCAGCCCTTTGACTTTACCATTCACTATCGGCCCGGAAAACAAAACGGTAACGCTGACGGGTTATCCAGACAGACTGAACTCGAAAAGTGATCTGTGAGTACTCTCCCGGACATCCCCAAGCCGATCCGTTGGGATCAGACTGTGTATGCCGGCTTGGTTCTGGGGGAGCATTGTGGCAAATCTAGCCACTTCTGGACTATATGCAGTATAGGTTGGCCGTAGGCTGACTGTATGATGTGTTCCGTTAACTATGTATGTATTGTGCTATGGCCGTTCGCACGCTGGCAGCCGTACGCTGCCAGCGTACCAGCATTCATACGACGAAAACACGGCTATCCTGGCCATTCGCCGTACGAATACGGGCTCCCCAGGTCGACCACACACTCCCAAGTCGTGTGGTACCAAGTAACCGATTGCAACATTGTTGCAATCGGTAATTAAGGGCTCTCCTAGGTGGCCGTCGATCCACTACCGACCATGCGGCGGTCGGCCATCTTGGATCCTTTGTCTCTGCAGCGGTGTTCGGTCGTCGAGAGCCTGGACTTGAAAACGGCTACTCGATGATCCGAGCCCCGCTGGGTTTCCAGAGCATTCGGGAGTTCCGCGTTCGGTACATTATATGTCCCGTATTTATTCGGTACTTTTAAACCAACTTTCATGTTTAAATGTATTATGTGCGGCGTTCGGTCAATTCAGCTGGGATCAGAGCGGTATTCTCACAAAGTGTGCGCTCCGACCCCAGCTATCTACCGAACGTTCGATTATTCCAAAGTACCGAATATTATGTGAATTATGGATTTTTGAGTCAATTGTCGGTTTTGCTACACGAGGGGATAATCCACTTAATCGTCCATTTTAGTGGGAGTATCCCTCTCGTGTCGCAATGCCGGTTGGGAAAGTCACAATGCATGTTGGGAGAAATCCCCTGGATGATCTGTGTGGAAACCCCTTGCATGGGGAACTGTATAAATACGCTGCTTGTGAATAAACCGAGTTAGTTGACTCCCAAACTGTGTTTCGTCCGGTTATTGGGAGGATTGGGAATATTGCCTTGTTTTCTACTCTGACTGTGGATTTCCTGAAGATACCAACGGATGTCGTGGACGGTTATACCGCATACCGTTACAGTACCCTTTGTTCATCAGGGGGAATATCAGGTCCCAGACAATCTTGCCACTGGTCCCCTTATGTTCTGGGCAACCTGGAGGGTCAAGGTGGCTATCCTTTCCCTCGTACACCCGGAAGGCCTGAGTATACCCAGTCTCGCTATCACAGAGCTTATACATCTTTACACCATACCTAGAGCGCTTGGAAGGAACATACTGCTTGAATCCCAGCCTTCCCTTATACTTCATCAGGGATTCATCCACGCATATATTCCTACCAGGTGTATAAGCCTCTGCAAACCTGGCAGCAAAGTGGGTAATCAGGGGGCGGATTTTATACAGCCTGTCAAACTGGGGATGCTCCCTAGGGGGACACAGGCTGTTGTCGCTGAAGTGCATGAAATGCAGAATCATTTCATACCTCTTCCTCGACATACATTGGGAGTAAATGGGGGTAGAGCAGATGGGGCTACTGCTCCAGTAGGAGCGGATGGAGGGCTTCTTTATAATGCCCATCAGCATAGTCAATGCCCAGAATCTTTTAAATTCTGGCACATCGATGGGGGCCCATTGCTGCTTTGCCAAAAAAGAGTCCGGTTTTGTAGCTCGGAATTGATGGGCATATAAATTAGTTTGGGCGACAATGTTCCCCAATACATCATCGCCCAGAAACACCTCCATAAACTGCTGAGGGCTAAATCCTGTGACATCCAAATTAATGCCAGTATTTGCAGTAAAGGATGGGATGTCTGGCCTCTGGTTATGAGGCACTACCCACTCCTCAGCAGTTCTGCCAGCTGGAGCAGCACGTCTCCTTCTGGCAGGGGGACTAGCAGGCACAGATACAACATCACCAGATACATCACTAGCAGTAGACACTGTATCGAGTGATGATGTATCTGAGCACCTGGCAGGGTCAAAATCAGGGTCAGAGTCTGACATAGACGCGTCAGACTCTAGCGCAAGGGTGGCATATGACTGCTCAGCGCGGGTTGTCTTCCGTGACCCGTGTGCCATGATCACAATTGCTTTACTTAGTGACCTGTCACAAAAATAACATAAAAAATAAAAAATAACCCCTGAAAAAATGAACAGACAGCAAAATAAGTGATGCTGTGCAAGAGCCTGTGATCTGTATAGTGATCACTGGCAGGGCAGGGGTTAATCGTTCTGAAAAGAGCTTTTGGGTCTCAAAAAAGATCACAAAAAAATGAACCCCTAAAAAAAAAAAAGGCACAAACAGCAGAAAAGATCTGCTGTGCAAGAGCCAGTGATTAAAGTGATCACTGGCAAGACAGGGGTTAATGGCTCTGAAAAGAGCCTTTGGGTCTCAAGATTTTACAAATCCCTACCTATAAATACCTAAATCTCTCTAGCTAAACCACAGATCTCTCTCTCTCTCTCTCTCACACTAAAACACAAGTGAAGAGAGGGAGGCAGATCCACACTAATCAGAGAAATGGGGAACACACTTGGGATGAAATTGCTAATGGGGCAAGCTGTGATTGTATGACTCCAGCCTGCCCCTTATGATGCGGCATGCTAGGGACGCCCCCAGAAGCCCCATGATTCACTGCCTTTCAAAAAAAAGGGGGGGGGGGGAGTTAATATTGATCATTTTCTTTATTTTATATTTATTTTTTTATATATATTATTTTATATGCACGGAGTGCCAGGACCCCTCAAGGCACTCATCACATGCAGTACATCACTGCTATACTATCAGAGCTTCCAGAGCTCAAAATAGGTGCAGACGTACCAGGTACGTTGAAGGTCATTATGGACTGTTTTCTGCCAGACGTACCTGATACGTCCGCAGTCGGGAAGGGGTTAAAACCCATCTCTTCAGGAAAGCGTATGGCCTCCCAGAGTAATCTCTCCCTTACATACCTGTCTCTTGCTCTCCTATGGGATAGTGCTTTGCTCTCTCCTCCAGCTCTGCTTCACTCCTACTTGATATTTCCTATCCTAATGTTTCTAATACCCCACCTCCTATAGACTGTAAGCTAATTTGAGCAGGGTCCTCTTCAACCTATTATTCCTGTAAGTTTTCTTGTAATTGTCTTATTTATTGTTACATCCCCCCCTCTCAAAATATTGTAAAGCGCTACGGAATCTGTTGGCGCTATATAAATGGCAATAATAATAATAATAATAATAATAATAATAATAACACAAATATAATTATTTCAAAACAGTTAAACGTATCACAACAATGATATCATCAGTGAAAGTGTAGATTGTGTGACCAAAACATGCAAAAAACGTCACTTTCACTGACAATATCATTGCTGTGATAGGTTTTAATTTTTTGAAACACTAATATTTGTGTTCAGCAAACACTCCCGAGTACAACAGAAACCCCCATGTACAGGTTTTAGGGTGTCATGCAAAGTTACAGGGTTAAATACAGTGCTAGCAAATTAAATTCTCTGGACTTGTTGTCTGCATTGTCAGGCAGGTCCCTCAAATTGCAATCAATAAAATTACTTACCGTAATTATGTAAAAATATTACATAAATATGTACGTAGAATTTAAATATATATACATAGTAAGTCTCACGTAGGGAATAACGTTCGGTTATTCCTACGTTCGGGCCTAAAAACGCCGGGAAAGGCTCAGTTTTTTACTTATTTGTTAGTTTCCCATTCACCTGTCGGTATATGTTGGTTGCTTTTGGCAAAATTCATATGAAGCTTCCAATACAGTTTCACGTATCGAACTGTATCTATTCGTACATGCGAGTGGTCGGTGCATTTAGCATATTGATACTTCACTCATTTCTTAACTTATTCATTATTCATTAGTTAAAATACTAGACACTTTTCTAAGCATTCGTCACCCACCTAACTCTCCACTACAACTACTCCACGATCAACCTCTAACCACATCCAAGTTAGTTTTTTATATCAGAACTCTGCTATTAAGATAAGGCTACAACCCCTCTTCCTTTTCCGGACACTCCTTCAGGATAGGAGAAGCTTTGTCGGCATCCAGTTCTAACACTCCAGTCCACATCATCAAAAGACTGGGCCGATGGAAGTCATCAATTTATAATACCTATATCCCACGACCAGAGTAAGAGCTAAGGAAAGCATTTAAATGTTTAGCCTTATAAGAAGCAATAAAGAGTTTTTTTCCCCTTCTTTCTTTTGCCCTCTTTGTTACAGGGTCCTACTCGTTCTTTGGTTTCGGCACAGCTCAACCAACACTATACCACCTACCACATTCCATAATCGATTAAATGCCGACCACATGTAAGAAGGCCATAAGGCCTGAATTTGTGGGAGGAGTTATTTTACTATTTAAACCCTAGACTCCTACTCACCTATGTTGTTCATGCTGGTTGACCCCCACCTACCTTCACCCTTCACTTATTAATATTATCATTAACTTAGTAGGCCCTCTTTTATTACAAGCCTACTCCATAATCGATTAAATTCTGACCAAAAATGTGCATATTTATATATATATATATATATATATATATATATATATATATATATACACACACACACACACACACAATATGTGGTAGCTTGGCACTCTCCTTACCAGAATTATAAGCAATAATAATCGCCTTGGTGCTGATACAAATGCGTCAAAAATATACAGAAAAATAGTTAATCCGGGATGCACTCACAGGTCTTTGACTTGTATGATGTGATTTATTGAAACAAGGTTACATACAGCAAAATAATTGACGATAATCGATAGAACAATGAAAGATAGTAATGATAACATGAAAAGACACGAATACTGCACGCGAGCTTTCATCAGGACAGGTAACATGTAACAAATGTGCAGACAAGAGAATATATACCCCAGATCCCTCCAAAACAAACTAAACACTCAAATTAAATTAAATATGCACCACAGGAGTGTATTTACTGAATCAGTGTCCGGATGTAGCACAGCTGGCCATGGCTGTCTCCCACTCTGCCCTTGTATCTGCATAATTGGGGCTCAGAGGGAAGGGGGGGGAGTGTTTGTGTTCCAACCATTTGCCTGGCAATATCCAGTGTGCATGGTTTGAGGTTACCATGATCAAGGCCGTCTATAATATGAATAGGACCCTGGGCAAAGCATTTTCTTGGGCCCCCTAGGCCCTGCCCCGCCCCTCCCCCCCCCCCCCCAATTACGCCCAACCCCCAATCACACTGACAGACCTTCTGACACATACACAGACAGACAGATATATTAAAACATTTGCAGATACATACTGACACACATACACTGACACACAAATATATACGTATATACATTCAGACATCCTGACACACACACACATACATACATACTGAAACACACACAGACACATACACTGACAGATGTATTGACACACACAGACATTCTGACACACACACAGGGATACTGACACACACAGGCATACTAACATACACACCGACAGGCATGCTGACACACACACACACACACACACACTGACATACACACATACATACTGACATACACACACACACAAACAAACTGACACACACAGGCACACAGACATACTGACATACACACACACACAAACATACTGACACACAGACATACTGACATACACACACACAGACACACACACACATACACACATACACATAGACATACTGACACACACACACACATACTGACATACACACACAGAGACATACTAACACACACACACACACAGACATACTGACACACATACACTGACACACAAATATATACGTATATACATTCAGACATCCTGACACACACACATACATACATACTGAAACACACACAGACACATACACTGACAGATGTATTGACACACACAGACATTCTGACACACACACAGGGATACTGACACACACAGGCATACTAACATACACACCGACAGGCATGCTGACACACACACACACACACACACACTGACATACACACATACATACTGACATACACACACACACAAACAAACTGACACACACAGGCACACAGACATACTGACATACACACACACACAAACATAATGACACACACACACACAGACATACTGACATACACACACACAGACACACACACACATATAGACATACTGACACACACACACACATACTGACATACACACACAGACATACTGACACACACACACATACACTGACATAGACACACATACACTGACATACACACACAGAGACATACTAACACACACACACATACAGACATACTGACACACACACACACACACACAGACATACTGACACACACACACACAGACTGACACACACACACAGACAGACACACTGACACACACAGACACATTTAGCCACCCTCCAGGTTCTTACCTTTTCCTGGAGGGTGGTTTCCCTGGGGTCCAGTGGCAGGCTGAGGCAGATGGAAGTTCTCCTCTGGAACTCCCCTCCTCCTGCCTTTCTCCTCCTGCGTGGCTATTATCTCCGGTGGGAGGAAGTGACGTGCGGCACTCACTTCCTCCCAGCCGGTACAGGAAGGGGCCCGGTCGTGCTGTTTAAGCGTCACAGCGCCCAACCGGGCCCCTGCTCACACATGCTTACCTGGTGGCCCTTAGTGCATGGGCCACCCGGGGGGCATCCTTAGTTGGCGGGCCGGTGCGGCTCTGTGCAGCCGCACCGCCGGGTACATGGGGGCTGCGCAAATCGCTGGGCCCACGGGGCTCTGGGGCCCCCCAGGAGCAACTGGGCCCGGGGCAGCTGCCCCGTTTGCCCCGCGTTAAAGACGCCCTGACCATGATTACAAACAGAACTTTTAACTCTCATCATCCTTAGCCAGAGGTGTTGCCCGGGTACTTGATTCAGTAGTGTAAAAAAGCTTGTATAAAAACAAAGTTACTGAGGCGGAGCCAAGCAGCAAAGGCAAACGGTCGCACAACCCTGGAGCTCCGTAAAACAAACGGAGAAATCAAGCCCAATTTAAACCAAAATTACCCCCACTGAAAGCAGACCCTACGCAGGAATCCCACAGGCTCCATGGGTTGCAAAAATAAGAAAAGGTCACTGGATCATTAAGCCCCTGGGCTCACAATAGGGGAAATGTGGAGGCAAGCATGCGGCCCGAGCGAAGCCAATATGGCGGCGCTCCACGGGGGCTGCACGGATTTCTCTGATGAATACTCAGAGGAAGCGGACGAGGATTACCCCCAAACACCAGCCCCAAAAGTGAAACCTAAACCGGGCAAACCACGGTCTGACCCCGATGCCGACCTTGTCACCACCGGAGTGCTGAAAGCCTTACTAGCAGACCTGCAAAAAAATATCCTTACTGATGTCACCACTCTAAGAGGAGAGCTGCAGGGCCTGACAGGCCTCATTACCGTGTTGGAAGACTCCTTTCAAAACCACCAGCGCACCATTACCGCACTGCAGGGTGATATGCAGGAGCTAAACCGCAAATATACACTGCTTGAACGGCGCCTGGATGCCCAAGAGGACACAAGTAGGAGACACAATATTAAGGTCAGGGGGTTCCCGGAGGGACCACCGGAGGCAGATCTTCCACACAAAATCAAAAGCCTCTTGGCCGCCATACTCCCCCCCCCCCCCCCGGGTCAATCCACGTCTATCGAACCCACAGACCTTTACCGGACCCCAAAGCCCACTGGGGCCCCAGTAGCAAGCACAAGGGACACAATCCTGACCTTTAAGAATGGCAGGGACAAAGCAACGGTCCTCAATGCCCTCCGAGGTAAAACTCCCTTGAAATTTGAGAATCCAACACTCACCTTTTATACCGACTTGTCAAAAGGAACCCTAGCATGGCGCAAATCGCTCCGACCCCTCACCGCCACCAAAAGATCCCGTACCGCTGGAGGTCCCCTCACATACTCCTAGTGCAAAGGGGTGAGACCACCCACGAAATACAGGACCCACAAGACGCAACAGAGCTGCTACTGGCCTTGGGCCTAACCTGGGACTCACTCCTCCAACCGGGCCTCCAGGCCCCCTCCACACCGACTACCAGCTGGGACCCGGCAAGCAGCGCACCATTTGTGCCTCGAAATCCTACACCAGTCACCTATGCTGCGGTCACCACCTAAGCAGAGCAGAGGCGACCGCACCCCAATCCTGGCACTGCCAGCACCTGGCTACATTGGACTAACATGCTAGACTTATAACCACCAGGACTCATGCCATTTGCATCTCAGGCTATGGAGGAATTCATTTCCTGTCCCTTGGAGGCTGCCACGACACTTCACACGCGGTCCCTGTACCATATGTCTAACCGAACACAGAGAGCCACGCTGGGACGCTATCAACACCCCGCAAGAAGCCGGCAGACGACATTAACACCCATGTACCTGGGAACTTTCTTCACCTTTTTATTTTCCACCCTTTATTTTTCACGGTTCCTGCCAGCCTTTGGAGCGAGACGCATGCATGGGGGACCCCAGGGAACTTTGTCGCTATAGATATCTAAGGCAATGCAGTTTGTATAATGTTTAATGTTTATTATTATCACTTCGTGGTAGACAACACGGTTTAATAGTCAATTAATCTACCTAGATAGCCTCTAAATAGGCACATATAGACGCAATCGTACTGCTTACTTTACTTTGCTAGGTCTAGCAAAGTGTATAGGGCAAGATAGGTCATAAACACTACGGTGGTTCGGCTTGCCCCACAGGCCTCCCGGGCACTCAGCCTATAACACTCCTTTAATGACAACCAGTGTTCCGCAGTTCACAGATCAATCTCAAAAGCTAGTCAGTAATTATTGTCTAGTGCTTACTAACTGACCCAGCCAATGGAGCAGCCTAGCTAAACATTTAGAGCACTGACTAAAGGAATGTCACTATGGTTAGCTCAGCATTTAATAGATATATAGACTACCTTATGATTACATTGGTATTAGTAAGTTTATCTTTTATCTTTCCTTCACTCCTTCCTTTTTAATAAGTTGAGCTATTAGATTGTTCTTGACTGGGTGGCGCCCTTAACTATTGGACTGGCACATTAGCTTACTGCCTTGTGAGGCTACTTAAACTCGCGGCTAGCGCGATCACGCCACCACTTAACAACACTCGGGGGAGGGAAATAAAATTCTAATGTAATTCTACATGTAAATGCATAACTCCATACGGTACTTACCACAACCTGTGCGTAACCCACCTATTAGTGACTGTATCTCATTTATATAGGAAGTGTGCAATGATAAAAATGCAAAAAAAAGTTTTTTATATGCCTCGATTGGCCAAGTACATTATTCGATGACACCTACTCTCTTTAGTTTGTTTTATGTCTTTGCAAGCCTATGTAGGGGATCCCAGGGGGTCTCTCTCGTAGATCACTGAATCAGACTATCACAAATGTATTCTTGAATAACATGTCAAATATATTGAATGAATAGCTTGTTAGTTAAATCAAGGAGGTTAGCTTGGGTCCAGAGCATGTTAGCATCATACCAAATGGTCTAAGCGGAATACCAAGCTTATGTTTACCTATTCATAGGCTCAAATACTTTAGCACGCTATTTTATGTAAGCAATATAAAAATGTTTTGTTATGTTCTGATTTCACAAAAATGGGCAAATGTCTCATACCATGAACATGTCTGCATTAACCTGCCTGTGTCTGCTGTCGTGGCTACACGGGTATGCTTGTAAAGTCTTTTTGCACCAAAAATAAAGAATTTCAAAAAAAAAAAAAAAAGTTACTAAGCAGTGAATTACTAAAAACAAATACTCACAGGACAAGATGGTGAGTCACAAAGCTAACAAATTATATTAGTATAATAGACGGATAGTTAGAATGCATCTTATCTACAAGTTTAAGGGAGGGGCTTGGTGGGAGTAGCGACAGAGTACCGTCAACCTTATAGTAATAGCTTGTACTGGCCCTGTTTTTAAGTGGCAATAAGGTTTTAGTGCTAAGACAACATACCCTTAACAGAATAGCTATCACAGGGTAATAGCAATAGGAATGAGTTGGTGCAAGACTTGACAAATAGTGACAGTGCAATGAAGTAACTATTTGAAAATAGTAACATAATATAATTGTACATATTAGGTATATTGAGCTGGACACATAATGACAGGGTATTGTCAATACAGTAACTAACACATGTAGCAACAATTAACCCCTTAACGACCGCTGACGGTTCAGGACCGTCAGCGGTAAAACGTGCGTTTGGACCGCTGACGGTCCTGAACCGTCATAACGGTTTTGGGCTACTTACCTGATCGCCGTCGGTCCCACGGCGGCGATCAGTGCTCCACCCGGTCCAGGGGGGTTGCCTGTCTGCCCAGGCAGTCCCCCTTCGGCAGATCAGGACCCCACGGCCATGTGATCACTCGATCACATGACCGCAATAGGTGTCCATGTGTCTGCCTGCAGGGGGACTGTCTGTGCTGACAGGCAGTCTCCCTGCAAGTGAAAAATCCAAAATAAAGTGTAAAAAAAAAATCTGTGTAAAAAAAAAAAAATAATATGTGTATATATATGCTATATATACATGTATTATATCTATATATACCTATATATAATATATGTATATATATCATATATATAATGTCACACTAAGTGTATTTTTATATTTATATATACGTATATAATTATAAAAATACACTTATATTTAAATTACACACGAATATATACAATATATATAATAACTATATATGGTATATATATATATTATTATAAAATACAAATAATATGTTAATAAAAATAAATAACAAAAAATAAAAATAATTTTTAATAATTAAAAAAAAATTATATATATATATTCAGTTTTATTCTAACAGTATTTTGATATTGATATATATATATTTATATCAAAATATACTTAGAATGTAATGATATATATATCTATGTATAAATAAATAAATAAAAATAATACGAAATATACATATGTCCACATACATAATTACATAAATAATTTCATAAATATACACGTAGACGTCAAATATATAAATATGTATATATATTAAAATTCTACGTGCATATTTATGTAATATTTTTACCTAATTAAGTAATTTTAATGATTGCAATTTGAGGGACCTGCCTGCCAACCCAGGCCAAAAGTCCAGATAATTTAATTTGCTAGCACTGTGTTTAACCCTGTAACTTTCTATGACACCCTAAATCCTGTACATGGGGGTACTGTTTTACTCGGGAGACTTCGCTGAACACAAATATTAGTGTTTCAAAACAGTAAAACATATCACAGCGATGATATTGTCAGTGAAAGTGAAGTTTTTTGCATTTTTCACACACAAACAGCTCTTTCACTGAGGATATTATTGCTGTGATATATTTTACTGTTCTGATACACTAATATTTGTGTTCAGCGAAGTCTCCTGAGTATAACAGTACCCCACATGTAGAGGTTTTATAGTGTTTGTGAAAGTTACAGGGTCAAATATAAGGCTTGATTTTACTTTTTTTTTTTTATTGAAATTTGTCAGATTGGTTAGGTTGCCTTTGAGAGCGTATGGTAGCCAAGGAATGAGAATTAGCCCCATGATGGCATACCATTTGCGAAAGAAGACAACCCAAGGTATTGCAAATGGGGTATGTTCAGCTTTTTTTAGTAGCCACTTAGTCACAAACACCGGCCAAAGTTAGCGTTTTTTGCATTTTTAACACACAAACAAATATAAATGCTAACTTTGGCCAGTGTTTGTGACTAGGTGGCTACTAAAAAAAACTGGACATACCCCATTTTGAATACCCTGGGTTGTCTACTTTAAAAAATATGTACATGTTAGGTGTGTTTCGGGGATTTATGACAGATAACGGTGTAACAATGTCACTATTGATACATTTAAAATATATATATATTGAAACAGCAATTTCCTACTTGTATTTATAGGCCTATAACTTGCAAAAAAAAGCAATAAAGCATGTAAACACTGGGTGTTTTTAAACTCGGGACAAAATTTTGAATCTATTCAGCAGTTTTTTTCATTAGCTTTTGTAGATAAGTAAAAGATTTTTCAAGTAAAAGTCCAAAAACATGTTTTTTTTTTTTATTTTTCACCATATTTTATTATTTTTTTTAAATACAATATATGACATAATATATATATACTGGTATGTAAAGAAAGCCCTTCTTGTCGTGAAAAAAACAGTATATAACTTGTATGGGAACCGTAAATGAGAGAGCGGAAAATTACAGCTAAACACAAACACCACAAAAGTGTTAAAACTGCTCTGGTCCTTAACGTACAAACATCGCAAAAACAGGCCGGTCCTGAAGGGGTTAATATA
The DNA here is from genome assembly GCF_036172605.1 of Pelobates fuscus. Taxonomy (NCBI): domain Eukaryota; kingdom Metazoa; phylum Chordata; class Amphibia; order Anura; family Pelobatidae; genus Pelobates; species Pelobates fuscus. Next base: position 252,303,171 of record NC_086320.1, read on the forward strand.
CTGGAAGTGTTGTCAAATTAAAGTTTAGCACACCAGAGATAAGTAGCAGATGCTAAGTATAGACATAGGAATTATCCTAAAAATACTGATATGGCACATTTTTCATGGATGGATAGTATTCAAAGTTTTAATCCAATAGACTTCCCGTTGAAGTAAACGTTTCTTACGATCACCTGCTCTGCGAAGGGTGTGGTCTACAGCCATAAACTTCAACGTTGGAAGGGGGTGTCCAAATGCCAAAAAGTGTTTGGCCACAGGGAGGTCAGCCTTATTGTCCCTATATTCTATGCAGATATTAGAACGATAGTTCCTTATGCGTTCTCTTAAGGGGAGATCTGTCTTTCCTATATAGGACAGTCCACAGGGACACAGCAGCTTGTATTACAAAATCTGTAGTGCAAGTGAGTCTATATTTGATAGGGTATCTCTTCCCTGAATGAGGGTGAGTGAAGTATTTGAATATTCATTCAACACACAATATAACTCTAAAGCCTTCTCAATTAACAAAATAATTAAGAAGCATTGGTCTATCTTGCAACATGATGAATTCTTGGGATCCCGATTGCCAGACATACCCAAGATTATATACAGAAAGGGGAGAAATCTATCAACCTATCTTGCGCCTAGTTTATTTCAACCAACAAACAAAAGTGGGGTGAGAAACAGCACAAATAGCAGAAAGGGATTTTACACCTGTGGAAAATGCAAGGCATGCAATTTGATGCCAAGACATACACAAGGTTTTAAAAGTACAACAACTGGAGAGGAATTTAAAATAAAAGGTTGCACCACATGTTTATCTACCAATGTAGTATATCTACTTATGTGTGGATGTGGGGCCCAATATGTGGGTAGAACAGGACGGAAAGCAAAGGTGCGCTTCTTAGGACATCTAAATAATATAAGAAAAGGCATTCAGAACCATTCAGTCCCTACACACTGCAACTCATGTCCAAAATTTAAAATGTGTAATTTATCATGGACAATCATAGAGCAGGTTTATTTAGACGCAAGAGGAGGGGATATTACCACCAAACTCAGACAAAGGGAGGGATTCTGGATCCAAAGACTAAAAACCCTTCAACCATTCGGTTTGAATGTGGACTTTGACTTAATTTGTTTTTTATAATAGTTTTTATTTTTATAATAGTTTTCATTTTTTTTTTTTTTTTTTTTTTTTTTTTTAGTCAATCTCTTTTTATTGAAATTTTGTTTTTTCATACCCGTGCGGGCCAAGAATATTTGAAACATACATCAAACATAATCATGAAAACATAGTATAGCATGAACAACTGCATGTAAACGAGATCATGTACTAGAGAATGTGGGCCTGCAACGGTATGTTATCGTGAGCGTGTGAATTGCCTCGGGAGAATGGGCGAGTAACCATAATATGTGTGTAGTAACCCTCTCGGGTTCTGAGTTGTGGCCTTCTTCTATGTGTACCCAGGGCCCTGGGGGGCCTGGGGGGGGGGGATACGTAGGTTTGGAGCGGTCGCTCCCTCTTGCCAGTGGGGGGGAATGGGGTGAGCTAGGAGTGGCTCAAGGCCAGCAGATTGTGTGTAGTTATAACTGTGCAACATAGAACATGTGTGGTAAAGTCTCTATTGTTGGAATCAGGCATCCGGAGTAGGTCGCTTGTCAATGGCCTGGTTGGGTGCGGGTATGCCCAAAGCGTGGCAGAATGTCGGGAACTCCTCAAGTGTGGAGATTTTGTGAACAGTTCCGTGTCTAGTGACCACCAGGAATCTGGGTGACCTCCAATGGTATTCTATCCCCGCTTCTCTGAGGGTGCTGGTGACTTGGTTCAGCGATCTGCGCCATTGTAGCGTGGCTCTGGTGAGGTCTTGGTAGATGTTAAGCTGTGCACCTTCAAATGTGAGTGGCGTCTTGCCCCGGAGAGCAGTCATCAGGATTCTTTTGTCTTGGGAGGTAGCACAGCGGACAATCACGTCTCGGGCTAAGTTTGGGGCTGTCCTGCCCGAAGGTGGCAGGCGGTATAACCCATCCGTATTAAATTTCTTGGCCTGTGTAGGTGGCAGGATGGCGGCCACGAGGCGTCTCAGGTAGTGAGGTAATTCGTCCGAGGAGACGTTGTCTGGTACTCCTCTTATTTTTATGTGATTACGCCTTGTCCTGTCGTCGAGGGCGATATAGTGGAGGGAGAGTGCTTGCTGTTGATTCTGGAGTGCCAGTACTGTGTCCTGCAAGGAGGTTAGTCCCTGTTTGATGTCAGTAATATTGTTCTCTGTGGTCTGAACCCTGCCAGCTATAGCCTGCACGTCAGACTTAATGGCTTCTAGGCTGGTCGCCAAAAGGTTTTTGATTTCCCCAATTAGGTGTTGGAAGTCCCGCTGGGTGACTGGGGCAGACCCATCAGCGGTTCCCCCTGGTGTAGGTACCTGTTCTGGGGGATGGGCATGTGGGCTGGGACCCCTGTTTACCTTCATGGTGTCCTGCTCCGCTGTTCCCGCCATTGTGGCTGGCGGCCTGTGTTGTTGCAGCATGGTGCTGATATCCCTGGACCCTGAGGCAGTCTCCGGTGGGGGTTTCTGGGACCGGCGGCCCATTTCTGCCCAAGTGTGTAGGGGTGCCGTATAGGGATCGTCCCCTGCTGTGTCCTCAGGCTGATCGAGGCCGTCGAGGAATGCCGCCCAATCGAGGGCTGCAGCCGGCTTGTAGGCCGCAGGTCTGCGTTTCCGGCGGTTCACCCGTGCCGGGCACACAAACGGCATGGGAGGTGGTAGGGGAGAGTGCCGAAGATGCCCCTGGTCAGGAGTGGGTGAGTTGGGGGTGTTAATCCCCACTTGTCAGGATTTTTGCGGGTTACGGTCGGGAGCTGTGCTGAGGTGCGACCGCTCCGGCTCGTGGTCAGGCTCCGCCCCCCCCTTATTTTTATTTTTATTTTTATTCTTATTTTTAATTTTATTTTTAATTTTATTTTTATTATTATTTTTATTTCTATATTTTTACTTATTTTTATTTTATTTTTATTTTATTATTATTTTATTTTTATTTTTATTTTATTTTTATTTTTACTTAATTTTAGTTCTGAGTGATCCAGACTCCTTCCCTTTATTCACCTTCTCTTATGCACTCTTATATATATATATTTTTTTCCTGTTAACTACTGCCACCTCTCTATTGCTCTTTCTGTTATTTTCTTTGTCAGTTTTTGCCCACATGTATAGGACATATTAGCCATCAATTTAATATTAATTATGTATTGTGATTTATGTGGGATACCACTGTGCAATTGGGACGGTGTACAGGCACACTATATGGGCTTATACCCTGTACTATGTGTTCTATTTTCGATCTTTTTTGGGCACTGAGATTTGGCTTATGAATTATATTGTTTAGAGCATACATGAATGTATAGAAATAGAGCTATTCGATGAAACATTTCTGATCTGATTTTATTATTATTATTATTATTTTTTCCACACATGCTTTCCACTCCGGGGACTTTGTGGTTCCCTTGAGATCCGTGGTTATGAAGTGGAACGCATTTGCGTTCCAGCGGTATATGGGACTTCCGCATGGCCGATAAGAATGAGGACACTTCCGGGTTGGTTTTCCGGAACTCCAAATATGGAGGGTGAAAACGGACTTCCACAACACAGCTGATCGGAATCAGCTGATAGAGGAAATTGGACCGAAAAACCAGCGCGAAGCCCTGTAATAAAAAGAAGATGGTGTCCACAGAAAACTTGAAGCATCTCATCACTCCTGAGGAAGTCTGGAAGACAGACGAAACGCGTAGAGTGAGCTGTTTATTTGTCACTGTATTTTATTTATTTTATTTTACTATATACCTGTTTTTCGCCTGCTGGATATTTCCTTGAGGGTTACCATACTCCACAGCGATGGGACAAACAGATTTGTACTGATGGGCCTTTTTATACCTTTTATATTGTAAGTGCAAACATTAAAAGCCAGTTTATATTTAAATACAGTGCTATACTATGCAATTTTTTTATCTTTTTCATGATACACTCATCATTCCAACTGTGAGAAAGCCGTGAAGATTTACTTATCTGATGTGCCTGAAAACCACTTCAATCTTGTGAGTGAAACATATTAACAAGGGGCAATTTATGTTTTGACGTTAATCCCCTATGAGCGCATTTTCTTTTGTTTTATAGGTTTAGGTATATCCTATTTTTTCTGAGTGAAGTATTTACCTGGTGACATGTGATTACAGGTGACACAGCCCAGACAGCGGTAGCAGCCCAAGTCTGTTCCTTGGTGTAACATTGCACTGGATCCGTTTTGACCAGAAGATCCTTCCGGTTCCTCCCTCTTGGGGGGATTGTGGAAGACCTCTGGTAGGTTCGGGTCACGTTCTAGGATGCGCCAGTTGGACCTTAGTGAATTTTGTAGACTGTTGGACGCTGTGTGGTACGTGGTTGGAAATACCAGGCGTGGATTATGTTTGGTATTCTGTCGTGCTGGCTCTTGACTTTTAATCAGTGCTTGTTGTAAGGTTGATTCTTTATAGCCAATATCTCTGAATTTGGTCCACATCTCTTTGATCTGTTTTTGGGTATTCACAGGATCAGAATTGTTGCGCACTACCCTCATAAATTGAGAGAGTGGTAGTGATTCCTTGAGTGGTTTCGGGTGGAAACTGTCTGCTTTGAGTATTGTATTTCTATCTGTTGGTTTGTTATAGAGGGTGTATGCCAATTTGGACTGGTTCTTGTAGATGTGGACGTCGAGGAAGTCGACTTCTGTGGGGCTTGCTGTCATTGTGAGTTTAACCGGTGTGGGTGCTTAATTAATCAAATTTACCATAGATGTGATTGACTCCAAGTCCCCTCTCCATATTGTAAACACATCATCGATGAATCGACGATAGAAGATTATATTTGCAGCAAAAGGTTGTAGGATGTGTAGGGACTCAAATACAAACATGTAGCTATTGGCATACATCAGAGCCATGGCTGCCCCCATGGAAGTGCCTGATGTCAGTTGGTACCAGGTGTGTTCAAACCTGAAGTAGTTGGAAGTTAGAACGATCCTCAGGATTTCCAGTACAAATTCTATGGGGGGGCCTTTGTATACTGTGGAATTGTGTAGTACTTTGCGCATTGCTTCAATACCAGCTTCATGTGGGATTATGGTGTAGAGACTCTTGACGTCACATGTCACCAGGTAGGTAGTCTCATCTGGAAGTATGTTTTGATGCAGGAGTTTCAATAGACTAGGAGTATCCTTTATGCAGGTTGGTAACATTTCCACTGTATTCTTAAATAGGAAATCTAGCCATTTCGCCAGTGGTTCAAGGACACCCCCAATGGTCCATACTCTTGTGGATTTTGGGTAGGGTGTAAATGATAGGTGTTCTCGGTGTTGGTTGGATTAAAGCTTTGTGTAGTTCCATGGAGAGGTAGTTGGCTTCAAGGCCTCTTTGTATTATCGAGGATACTTGCTTCATGATCGGAATTGTGGGATCTCCCGGTAGTTTTTTATGTATTGGTGTCCTGTAGTTGAGACAGTAGTTCATCTCTGTAGTATTTTTAGGATAATTCCTCTATGTCTATACTTAGCATCTGCTACTTATCTCTGGTGTGCTAAACTTTAATTTGACAACACTTCCAGTATATTAATTGTTGCTACATGTGTTAGTTACTGTATTGAAAATACCCTGTCATTATGTGTCCAGCTCAATATACCTATTCTGTACAATTATATTATGTTACTATTTTCAAATAGTTACTTCATTGCACTGTCACTATGTGTCAAGTCTTGCATCAACTCATTCCTATTGCTATTACCCTGTGATAGCTATTCTGTTGAGAGTAGGTTGTCTTAGCACTAAAACCTTATTGCCACTTAACCCCTTAAGGACCAAACTTCTGGAATAAAAGGGAATCATGACATGTCACACACGTCATGTGTCCTTAAGGGGTTAAAGGACCACTCTAGGCACCCAGACCACTTCAGCTTAATGAAGTGGTCTGGGTGCCAGGTCCTTCTAGGGTTAACCCATTTTTTCATAAACATAGCAGTTTCAGAGAAACTGCTATGTTTATGAATGGGTTAAGCCTTCCCCCTATGTCCTCTAGTGGCTGTCTCATTGACAGCCGCTAGAGGCGCTTGCGTGCTTCTCACTTTGATTTTCACAGTGAGAGCACGCCAGCGTCCATAGGAAAGCATTACGAATGCTTTCCTATGTGACCGGCTGAATGCGCGCGCAGCTCTTGCCGCGCGTGCGCATTCAGCCGACGGGGAGGAGAAGAGGCGGATCGGAGGAGGAGAGCAGGAGGAGAGCTCTCCGCCCAGCGCTGGAAAAAGGTAAGATTTAACCCCTTTCCCCTTTCCAGAGCCGGGCGGGAGGGGGTCCCTGAGGGTGGGGGCACCCTCAGGGCACTCTAGTGCCAGGAAAACGAGTATGTTTTCCTGGCACTAGAGTGGTCCTTTAAAAACAGTGCCAGTACAAGCTATTACTATAAGGTTGACGGTACTCTGTCGCTACTCCCACCAAGCACTTCCCTTAAACTTGTAGATAAGATGCATTCTAACTATCCGTCTATTATACTAATATAATTTGTTAGCTTTGTGACTCACCATCTTATCCTGCGAGTATTTGTTTTTAGTAATTCACTGCTTAGTAACTTTTTTTTTATACAAGCTTTTTTACACTACTGAATCAAGCAACACCGCTGGCTAAGGATGATGAGAGTTAAAGTTATGTTTGTAATCATGGTAACCTCAAACCATGCATACTGGATATTGCCAGCCAAATGGTTGGAACACAAACACTCCCCTCCCCCTTCATTCTGAGCCCCAATTATGCAGATACAAGCGCAGAGTGGGAGACAGCCATGGCCAGTTGTGCTACATCCGGTCACTGATTCAGTAAATACACTCCTGTGGTGCATATTTAATTTAATTTGAGTGTTCAGTTTGTTTTGGAGGGATCTGGGGTATATACTCTCTTGTCTGCACATTTGTTACATGTTACCTGTCCTGAAAGCTCCATGTTGGAGCTGAAACATGATATTTTATATGGAATAAATAAAAGCTAACTTTTACTACTTCAACCAAGTCCCAGGAGTGTGATTGTTTCTACACCCATACCTTTGCCACAACCAGCACCGGGCACTACAAAAGTCTTCTTGGAGTGCAAGCTACTACGATGTGTGTTTATATATATATATATATATATATATATATATATATATATATATATATATATATATATATATATAGATAGTTAGTGTGGCGGAACCAACCTCGCCACTGTGAACTGAGAAGCCTGGTTGCAAGCCTCCTGCCCTGCGACTATGGCCCTGGGGTGTATTAACCCTTCCAGAAGTATATTTGGGCACAATGGGGTTTTATATGCTGTTCCTGGCCCTTTAAATACTGTGGAGCAGTATTACAACTTTCAAACTGGCACTTCGGATGCAGTCGAAGTGCCGAAGTCGTCGAAGTGGCCGCCATTACAGTAAAACACGTGGCGGCGGCCATTTTAATCCAGTCGAACGCGGTGAGGTACTTCCCCTACCCTTCGACACTGTGGCTGGAGACTAAGTCCCGTTCGAAGATTCGAACACACGTTCGAACAGGGCTTTGTCATTTCTGGGTGTAAAATAGACCTCTGGTAGACTCCAAGCACTGCAGCAGTGCTTCCCCTACCCTTCGACACTGCGGCTGGAGACTAAGTCCCGTTCGAAGATTCGAACACACGTTCGAACAGGGCTTTGTCATTTCTTGGTGTAAAATAGACCTCTGGTAGACAATATAACACCACGGAAACACAACCCCGGTGTCACTTCGACACTTCGACAGAAGTCGAAGTGCGTTCGACGATTCGAATGCCGCCTTCGGATGGGACTTTGTTATTTTCAGGGCAGAAATAGACCGACCGCACAGCCTGAATCTGTGGAACTGTTTTGGGCATGAAAATGTGCCTGCGGTCGGTCAAAAGTGACTTATACCTATCTTCCGAATGGCTGAACGGATTCTTATGATTTTTGGGTATGTTTGTATTTGGAATGTGCTGGTTAATAATATTAATGTGCTGTTATTAATATTGGATGTATGGTTTTAGAGTTATGAAAGTTGGGTTAAATGTATGTTTAAATTGTAATTGGGTTACCTCTGAGGCTAAGGGGAGGGAATCTGTGGGATGTAACCATTGTGTGATTGGGTAATCTATAATTATATGTGGGCATCGCCCTTGCAGGGGAGAATTGCATAAAAGCAGAGTGTGTGTAATTAAACCGGAGTTCTACTTTACCCTCAATTTGGAGTGCCGTCTCTTATTGGGGGAATCTGATACAAGGGATTGCTATGCTTGTCATATTCCCTTGCTAAATCACTGCTAAGCTCGTGTAAGCGCTGGTTCCTGTTTTGCTCTCTAGAGGAGTCTACGGTGGTTATGGTGTCTGCTGCAGTGCTTGGAGTCCTCAGGAAGCGCTAGGAGCATCCTTCAACGGAGGTACCCAGTCGGGGTGCCAGGCGATCCATCCGTTACAGATAGATAGATATTTTAATAATTTTTTATTAACATTATTTATTTTTAAAACTTTTTTTTTCTTTTTTCAGTCCTCTTGCAGGCAGCACTATGGATGCCTATTCCGACGATGTGACCACTCTTCCAGAGTGATCACATGGCCCACAGGGGCCTAATTTGCCAAGGGGGAACTTTCTGGGCTGTCAGACAGTCCCCCCAGAACGAGAGGCATGCCGATCTCCGGCGGGGCAACGGTGCGGTCCTTAAGGGCAGCTTTTGTCCGACGTACCGAGTACGTCCGCGGTCAGGAAGAGATCAAATTGCCCCATAGACGGTTAATGTTGTTTTTTTTTTTAAATCTTGACAAAAGTATGCAAAGGACTTTTTTTTGTACTCGGGAGATATAGTGCAATTTAGTGACTTATTACAGTAGCGAATTTGAAGTTAACAAAGTATACTGCTAAATTGCATGTAATCGCTAGAATGTATTAAAAAAAATACAAATATCAAATAGTAGCATACACTTGTAAAGTAATTGGTGCCAGAATAGCTGTAAGCTCAAAATAAACCATATGACAAACCCTGTGATGTCACAGCTACGATGCCGCAAAATGCAGAATAGACCCATTAAATTGATCTATCAAAATTCTATCTGTAAAAACGCAAATAATCAGGTCATCTATATGGCTCTATAACTTCACAAGATAGTACCAAAGGCATTTGAGGGTTACATAGTTACATAGCTGAAAAGAGACTTCCGTACATCAAGTTCAGCCTTCCTCACATTTGTTTTTTTGCTGTTGATCCAAAAAAAGGCAAAAAAAACAGTTTGAAGCACAATTTTGCAACAAGTTACGAAAAAAAATCCTTCTTGACCCCAGAATGGCAGTCAGTTTTATCCTTGGATCAAGCAGTTATTACCCTACATTGAAAGATTATATCCTTGAATATTCTGTTTTTGCAAGTATGCATCTAGCAGCTGTTTGAACATCTGTATGGACTCTGATAAAACCACTTCTTCAGGCAGAGAATTCCACATCCTGATTGTTCTTACAGTAAAAAAAAACTATCCTTTGCCTTAGACGAAATCTTCTTTCTTCCAGTCTAAACGCATGGCCTCGTGTCCTATGTAAAGTCCGGTTTGTGAATAGATTTCCACACAATGGTTTGTATTGGCCCCGAATATATTTGTATAATGTTATCATATCCCCTCTCAGGCGACGTTTTTCTAAACTAAATAGGTTTAAATTTGTTAACCTTTCTTCATAGCGGATATGTTCCATTCCTTTTATTAATTTTGTAGCCCGCCTCTGCACTTTTTCTAGTGCCATAATATCCTTCTTTAGAACAGTAGCCCAAAATTGCACGGCATATTCAATATGTGGTCTTACCAGTGCCCTTTTTCATGCATGACAATACCTTACTGGCCTTGGCCACTGCTGATTGACATTGCACATTGTTGCATAGTTTGTTGTCTATAACAATTCCCAAGTCCTTTTCGTGTGTTGTTATCCCTAATTCGCTTCCATTAAGGGTATACGTTGCTTGTGCATTCTTTATGCCGAAATGCATAACTTTGCATTTTTCAACATTAAATTTCATCTGCCATGTGAGTGCCCAGTCCCCCAATCTATCTAAATCCCTCTGCAGAAAAGTAATATCTTGCTCACATTGTATTACTTTACAGAGTTTTGTGTCATCTGCAAATACTGAAACATTACATTCAATGCGGTCTTCAAGATCATTTATAAAAATGTTAAATAGAAGGGGTCCCAGAACAGACCCCTGAGGGACACCACTTGCCACCTCTGTTCAGCTTGAAAATTTACCATTAACGACAACTCTTTGTATTCTGTTTTTAAGCCAATGTTCTACCCAAGAACAAGCATTTTCATCTAGACCGATTTCCTTGAGTTTGAACACTAATCTATTGTGTGGAACTGTATCAAATGCCTTGGCAAAATCCAAATAGAACCACATCTGCCTTCGTCCAATCCTCCGGAACACTTCCTGAAAGAAAAGAATCTTGAAAGATTAAAAACAGAGGTTCACTTACTCACGTGGATGGATACCGTCAGGCCCTGGAGCTTTGTTTATATTAACTTTCTTTAGTTGCTGCAGCACCTTGTCTTAAGTTAACCAATTACAATTATTCTGCAAGTTTTTAGTAGCAATCATTTGCACATCTTTTGCCATGGGTTCTTCCTTAATATATACAGAGGAGAAATAGTTATTTAAAATTCCTGTCTTTTCCTGGTCTTCATTAACTAACACCCCCGTTTCAGTTTTTAGTGTACCTACACTTTCATTTTTGTTTGTTTTTTAGAATTTATGTACTTAAAAAATGCTTTGGGGTTGGTTTTGCTCTCTTTAGCCATCATTTTTTCCATTTTGAAGTTTAGCAAGTCTAATTACCTTTTTGCACGCATTATTTGCTTCCTTATATCTTTTATAAGATGCATCTGATTTGTCCGATTTAAATGCTTTAAATGCCCTTTTCTTATTTTGAATCTCTTGTTTTACTTCTCTACTAAGCCACATTGGTTTTAATTTGTTTCTTTTATTAGAGGTATTATAATATTTGTTGGAAGATGATCCATTTATCCTCAGTGTTCTTTTCACTAAAGAGTATATGCCAGTCAATATATTGTAAAGCTTCCCTTAACTTATTGAAATTGGCCTTTTTAAAATGATATGTTTTAGTATACCCCATGTGCTTTTGTTTTTTTGAGTTTACCGTATATACTCGAGTATAAGTCGACCCGAATATAAGTCAAGACCCGTAATTTTACCCCAAAATACTGGGAAAACTTATTGACTCGAGTATAAGATGAGGGTGGGAAATGCAGCAGCTACTGGTAAATTTCTAAATGCAATTATATCCCCCCAAAATTATATTAATTGAATATTTATTTACAGTGTGTGTATATAATGAATGCAGTGTGTGTGTATATAATGCAGTGTGTTTGTATGAATGCGGTGTGTGTGTTAGTATGAGTGCAGTGTGTGTGTGTATGAATGCAGTGTGTGTGTGTATGAGTGCAGTGTGTGTGTATGAATGCAGTGTGTGTGTATGAATGCAGTGTGTGTGTGTGTGTATGAATGCAGTGTGTGTGTATGAATGCAGTGTGTGTGTATGAATGCAGTGTGTTTGTGTAAGAGTGCAGTCTGTGTGATGCAGAGTGTGTTTGTGTGTGTGATGCAGAACCTTGGTGGGGGTGGGCATTTTTATTATTTTTTTATATCATTATTATTATTTTAATAGTATTATTTTTTATTTATATTATTCATATTTAATTTTAATTTTATTATTATTTACATTTTTATTTTTTTATTTTTCGTCCCCCCCCTCCCTGCTTGTTAGCTGGCCAGGGAGGGGGGCTCTCATTCCCTGGTGGTCCAGTGGACGGGCTGTGCAGGAGGGGGGCTGGCAGAGAGCTCTTACTTACCTTTCCTGCAGCTCCTGTCAGCTCCCTTCTCTCACCTCCGGTCCGGTCAGCTCCCCTGTCAGCTCCCACTGTAAGTCTTGTGGTCTCTCGTGGCTCTCGCGAGACTTACAGTGGAGCTGACCGGACTGGAGGTGAGAGAAGGGAGCTGACAGGAGCTGCAGGAAAGGTAAGTAAGAGCTCTCTGCCAGCCCCCAACAGGACTGCCGGGCTTGTAATGAGCCCGGCGGTCCTGGTCTGTATTATGGCAATGTAAGTTGCCATAATACAGACACTCGCTCGAGTATAAAATGTGCTGAAAAACCCGTCTTATACTCGAGTATATACGGTATTTCAAAGGACACTATATTGTGATCACTATTTCCCAAGTGCTCACCTACTTGAATGTTGGTCAAAAGATCAACGTTGTTTGTTAAAACCAGGTCCAGACAAGCGTCCATTCTAGTTGGTGCTTGTACAAGTTGTGACACGAAGGTGTAATTTAACAAGTTTAAAAACCTAATTCCCTTTGCTGAGCTATTAGTCCCTCTGTCCTAATTTAATGTCCGGGTAATTAAAATCTCCAATAATTAAAGTGTTACCTAGATTTGCAGCTTTCTCAATTTGCTCAAACAGCTGTTGTTCCTCGTCAATATTAACATTAGGTGGTTTATAACATATCCCAACCAATAGTTGGTTTCCCTTCTTTTCCCCCAAGCAGATATTTACCCATAAAGCTTCCACATTTTCTTGCCCCTCCCCCTGGTCTCCACCCCCTTATACTGTGCTAAAGCCCATCTCCTTTCTGTCCTATCTCCATTTTGTAGATTGCTATGACCCTCTCCCCTACTACTAGTTTAAAATCTCCTCCAACCTTCTAGCCATCCTATCCCCCAGCACTGCAGACCCTCTCCCGTTTGGGTGCAATCCATCACTACTATAAAGGTTGTACCCAATCGCAAAGTCGGCCCAGTGCTCTAAAAACCCCAAACCCTCCTTCCTGCACCAAGACTTCAGCCACGCATTAACCTCTCTAATCTCCCGCTGCCTTTCCACTGTAGTGCGTGGCACAGGTAATATCTCCACCACAGAGAATACCACCTTGGAGGTCCTTTTCTTAAGTTTGCTACCTAATTCCCTGAAATCATTCTTTAGGACCTTCCATCTTCCTCTTACTTTGTCATTGGTACCAACATGGACCATGACAGCTGGGTCATCCCCAGCCCCTCCCAATAATCCATCCACTCTGTCAGCAACATGCCGGACCCGAGCACCCGGGAGACAGCAAACTGTCCGGTTGAGCCGATCAGAGCGGCAGATTGCCCTATCTGCTCTCCTAATGATAGAGTCCCCTACCACCACAACCTGTCTTGCCTTCCTTACATTTTGATTCCCACCCGTACTAGGGGGGCTGTTAGCTCGGCTGTTAGAAGTAACAGCTTCCTCTAATACAGCTACTCCTGAGCTGATGCTCCCAACATCTTCCCTCAAACTGGCAAATCTGCTAGGTTGCACCAAATCAGGACTAGCTAGCCCTTTCCTCTTCCCTCCCCCCCTGCTTCCTCGCCCCACTGTCACCCAGCTACATGCCTGTTCCCCATCTGTCTTATCTCCTCCCTCTCCACTACCTGTCCCCACTTAACTCTGCTCAGTGAGCAGCAGACTCCTCTAAGACTGTCAATCTCCCTCAAAGTTGCGATTTGCTTCTCGAAATCTCCAATCTGAGCTTCCAGAGAAGCCACTCGCACAAAACCATCACAGAGGTATGGACCCTGGACGGGTACATCCAGGCATCCATACATACAACAATATGTGCATTGAGTCAAACCAGCAATCTTGCTAACACTCATTTCCCCAGGTATAGAACAATAAAACAATTACCTTGTTAGTTCAAACCCCTTGTTTGTTTCAACTCTTGGTTTTCTAACTCCTACTTGAAAGAGTCTACTTAATAGAGTCTACTTTCAAGTAATGTGAGCAAGCTCAGTGAGTTAGGGGTGTGCCTTTATGGGGATACAAATCCCACACAGGTGCAATTAATGAACACTCCCCCAATCTATTAAGCAGCAGCACAAAAGAGGGGGAAAAACCAGAACGCAGCAAAAACTTTTTTTTTGTTTAAACTTTACCAACTGAACCAATTAAACAAAAATAAAATACTATGGGTATTATTTAATTCAGAAGAGTTTGCCCACTTTGCAGTGGTAGGCCTTTGAACAGTCAAACTGCTATGATGTCCTAAACTGTGGAATAGGCGCAACAAATCTGTCCATCAAAAATCTAAATGTAAACCTGAAATGATTATGTCTGTTACATAACACTGTAGCTTCACAAAACAGTGGCAAAGGCATACAAGATGTATGTGATATGCGATATGCGATATGCAAATGATTGCTGCAAAAAAAACTAACTTGTGATTGGATAACTCGAGACAAGGTGCTACAGCTGTTAGATAAATTTAATGTAAATAAAGCTCCGGGGCCTGACGGTATTCACCCACGACTACTTAAGGAGCTAAGTAGGGAAATAAGTGAACCACTGTATTTCATTTTTCAAGATTCTTTTGTTTCAGGTATTGTACCAGAGGATTGGAGTAAGGAAGATGTCGTTCCTATATTTGAAAAGGGTTCAAAATCCTTGCCTGGAAATTATAGACCTGGGAGCTTAACTTCTGTGACTGGGAAAATATTTGAAGGGCTATTAAGGGATAATATTCAGGAATTCATTGGGAAGAAATTTGTTATTAGCAATAATCATCATGGTTTTATGAAACATAGGTCATGTCAAACTAACCTAATTGCATTCTACGAAGAAGTAAGAAGAAGTATAGATCAGGGTGTTGCAGTGGATGTGATCTACTTGGATTTTGCCAAGGCATTTGATACGGTTCCTCACAATAGGTTAGTCTTCAAACTAAAAGAAATTGGTCTAGATGATTATTCTTGTTCTTGGGTACAACATTGGCTTAAGGATAGAGTACAACGAGTTGTCATTAATGGTAAATTTTCAGGCTGGACAAAAGTGGTAAGTGGTATCCCGCAGGGTTCTGTTTTAGGACCGCTTGTTTTTAACATATTTATAAATGATCTTGAAATGGGCAATGTTTCGGTGTTTGCAGATGTCACAAAACTCTGTAAAGTAATAAAATGTGAGCAGGACATTGCTTTGCTGCAGAGGGATTTGGATAGATTGGGGTTTTAACTGAAATTGGATAAATACTTGCAAAAACTTAACATACAGGGATATAATTTCTAATTAGTGGGGTAATAGCTGCTTGATCCAAGGAGATATCTGACTGCTATTTTGGGGTCAAGAAGGAAGTTTTTCCTAGTTTGTTGCAAAATTATAAGCGCTAAATTTTGCCTTCTTTTGGATCAACAGCAAAAACATACGCAAGTCTCTTTTCAGCTATGTAACTATGTAACTGTAATTTATTGTAGCTGAACACAATATGGAGCTTTGTATCAGTGGGTGCAAGTCATCTAACTCAAATTGAAAAAAAAAGTTTATTACATCTATAAATAAACTATACAACAACATACTCATTAGGTATGTAACATAGGCTGACATTATTTACAGAGGGGGGAACCTGTCCTAAATAAATCTAACTTAAACAGAGATGATACATCAATAGGGGAGTTTTCTAAATCAATAAAAAAAAGCTTTTATAAAAATATATACAATATTTAGAAACCATTTATTAACATGAACCTTCCCATGTCCAAACGAATGAGGCCGATCACCAAAATATTGTACACATCAAAAGTCAACATGAATATTTTTTTTTTAAATTATTTATTTTTGTGTGCACATGTTTAACAGACAATCTTTCAATTCCCCAACAGCATTGGCAAGACAGTTAATTGGACAGTGCATATTTGTTACAAGGCATTAGAGTATACTGTTCTTTTTTTTTTTCATGTAGTGCAAATTACAGGCTAGTCAGAACATGTCTAGGTTAAATTTAGAGCAAGAGAAACTAGGCTATACAAAATCCTAGGCATATTGATAGAGATGTGAAAATAATGAGTAAGACAGGCTAACAAAAAACGTAGTAGTATGATAACAATGTAAATAAAAGACGTTTGTCGCTTGTGTGCCGCTGAGTTTGTTACAGCCTAGGTTAGAGACCCTGTCAGGCTTAGCTTAGTTGGCAGCCAGCTAATGTATTCAGAAAGTCAGTCGATACCTTGGCTGGGCGCCCATCTTCCACAGGAGTGAGGCATTCCCCATACCCCAGGCTTGTTCCAGGGCCTGCACCATGTTGCCACGAACTTGAAGGTTCCCTGAGTCCCAGTTCCACCATTCCAGGAATTTGCAGGGGGCTTTGCCATGTTTGGGTAGGTGTCTGCGTGTCGGTCCTCTCTGCTTGTTAGGACGGTGCATTGGGGGTATTTCCCAGGTGGTCCTAGACCCAGGGAGGCGCAAGGTTTTACGGTTTGCTGACCTTGAAGTTGGTTTGCCTTTGAGGGGTCTCTCAGGCCTTCTTCTGATGCGTGTCTTCTCTCTCACCAGTGGTAATTTTGCAGGGGGCACCCGCTTCATCCGGTCCGTTAAAGTTGCCCAAAAGTGGTTGAAAGCTGCTTCCAGACGCTCTTCAATGTGGATAAATGGGTCTATAAGGTCAGCTTGATGCGGCTCTGGGTCTTGTTTCACAGGCGCATCCGCCATTTTGTGTGCCACAGCTCGGCGCTCCGTTTGTCGTAGCGGCATCTCACAACTTGTCAGAGGGACCTTGGCGTGTGGCCCAGCAGGGACCAGGATAACCCCCACTGGCCCAGAGGGGGAGAAAGCGGGACCTAAGCTGTCTGCAGGTTGTATTGTGGACGGGGGACAAGCCGCATCCCCCGCCCTGTGATAGGTTACAGGCCACAGAAAGCCCTTATCTCCAAGAGTACCCTCTGCCTTTGGGTTTTCACCCATATAGGTTGCCCATACACCCCCCTGTCGAGGTATGCTCATGTTTGTTCGAAGTCTGTGACTCTGTGTGGCAGCTCAGACATCCCAAACCATTGTCTCTTCCTTTTGGTAGATAGAGAAAGGGAATGCAGGGAAGCTGTGCCTTCACAAGTTATTTATTTATTGATTGTACTTTTGTGACACTTTGTGACTTCTTGAGCGGCTTGTTCTTTTGCGGTTTACAATAAAACATGTCTGTTTTTAAATATAGGAATAATTTTGATATTGACTTAAACACGTTCAATGAAAATAATGTAACAGAATACTCTAACAATGTTTCCGCTAGAGAATCTCAAAGAATACGGTTTACCAAACTCGAAAGGGCTATGAGTAAAGACATACAACCTAAATGGGAAATAGCCACTTTTAAAAAAAATACATTGAGGAATATATGACTCCTAGAGAGCTTAGGTTGTTCAACAAGCGAACTTCAAACCAAGATGACCATGAATTCATGGAATAATGCCTTGAACAACTGGAAAGTACTCCCTAGGATTAATGAAAATATTAATAAAAAAATAAAAAAAAGAAAAACTCACCAGCTAGCTATCTTAGATAAAGAAATTAACATGATGAAAGAGAAACTAGCCCATTTTAGAGACAACAAAAATACAAGCAGAATTCCGTTTTAATACAAAGCAAGATAGAAAAAGTGGAAATAGATACTATGTATACTGTCAGTATATTTATATCGGCAGACATTTTGTGTTAAGACAGAAATGAAAAGTGCCAGTCACTCTCGGAACAGAGGTGACTCAATTTTGTATTACAAGGCTAAGACAGGCACAAGATTTCTCTCTCTATCACTCTATTCATCCAAAGTCTGTGAGAAGGAATGCGACTTATGTAAACAAAACCTAAGATAAGGCATGATGTCTAACAGCGAAAGGGGGATGGAATGTAACTAACTCAGAGACAAATGTACAGGCGTACAGGCGACCCACCCCTTTTTTCAATGTAATTATGAGGTCTGTAAGAAAAATAGAGGTACAGCCGATTGCGCAGTATTGCTACAAAATATTCCAGAAAGTGTAGTACAATGATCCCAAATGGGTACTCACAAGTGTGGAGTCATACTATAATGACTCAATTTTCCAGCGTTGTGCAGATTGGGGACTGCACTCTGTGGGGATATTTATGGGATAATAATAGTAAACAGTTGAGAATTACCCACTATTTTAATTCTCAGATCCCAAAGAACGTTATCATGTAAGTGAAATGTATTCCATATAAAGAAAATCACAATTTGTTATAAAAATAGATACAATTAATTTTTATATTCAAATAATAATAATAAGTAACATGCGTGATAATAATCAATGGAAATTCAGTATAACATGAGTATGCAATACAATATGGTAATATAAAAACATCTCCTAATGGCTAACACAGTCTAGAATCTACAACATTAGCCGTCAAGACAAGATTTATGACTGTCTTCACAGAGGAAGAATGTGAAAGTTTCACACGGAGAACAGAATTGCTTAGAGTGCAGCGTGAAGTCGTAAAAACGTTAGCTGACAGTTAGAATAACCCTTTCAATGCTGGCTAGACCTCTTCTAGGCATTTAAGATCTATTCTTATGTAATTTTAAATAAAATAGCATTTAACCAGTTCATTAGTCATTTCCTGGATCCATCCAATAAAAAGAAATCTAACATGTTTTATAAGCAGAATTTTATTAATTTGCCTAAACAGATATGTAATCTTATTTTATAGCAAATCCATACAGCTGGATAAATGTCACGATATGCTAACATGTGATATGTCACATAAATATATGATTAATCTTTTACATCTGCAGAATAGAAAGTTTAATATATACTTCTTAGTTAACTAAGATTTCTAAATATCGAAATCTGATCGTGATTTATCCAGTCATATATCATGCTATTAGAACAATTTTAATTAATTTAAATTAATTAAATGAAGCCAGTATATTTACCAGTTAAATAGATATTCTCACCAGATGTTCTCAGGTAGCTAAGTGTCAAGGAATGTTTCTCTGTCTTTTCTTTCTTAGCCTGCTTTCGACTCTTTTGATTTCTGCATACCTCCTTGCATCTGCCTTGATCTCTCTTGCATCTGCCTTGATGTTTTTTCTCTTCCCTTTGTCTTAACTTTTTAAAGGGACAGATTTTCTGTTTGTCACTGGCTAATAAACCAATACAAGCACTAGGGGTGTGGTTATTCTTATAGATAACCATTTTAGTATTTGGACTATAGATGGCAGTCTCGTCCCACTAAACATACCTATCCGCGAAAGAGTTAAGTTTTCCTGGTGGCTATTTTGACGTCATTTACGTTATCTTTATGTTGCCATAATTTTGTTTTCTCGTCAGATCAAGGGGTTTTCTTCAGACTATGTGTCTCCATTTTCTGTAGTAATTCTTAAACTTAATTTCAACTTCCACTACAATGGGATGTTGTTAGATATAGAAAGTAAAATTAAATTATTTAATCTTCTCTGTCACCTATGTCTGGGTTTAGAATTTATTCTATTCCATTAGCAATTAGACAGCCTCTTATCATTTGGTTTGTTTATACTATACATTCCTTTTAGCTCTGGCAAAGTTTTAGAGAAAGGATAGAAATTTTGTGTCTCTTTGTTAACTTGAAAATAACAAAATGGAGTCTGGTCTGTTCAGAGTGACTTCAGAATATACACTTTGTATTTCTATCATAGCACAAAATGTCTGCCGATATAAATACCCTGACATAACCCCCTTAGTGATTAGCTAAGCAACGATTAATTTAGCTTAGACTAAGCACTATAGAAGTTACAAGACATATTGTGCAATCACATCATTTCTAACATAGGCCTTTGCATGGAATGAACATCTTCGTATATTTTTGTACCTGTAAGAGTTTTGAACTTTACACTTAGTACAATCAACCATAGTATCATTATTATCATAACACACCCAATAACGATCTTAACATGGATGAACCAGTCAACACGATCAATAAGGTCAGTATCTAACTCAGAGTATTGAAACGTGTCCACAGAAATGTTATCTTTCCTGATTGACATTTGGATAGTGTGGTTGGGACTATGGTCCAGCAAAACTTTAAATTAGGATCTACAGGGATATCTAGATTCTGGAAGGGATCCACCATCTCAATAGCACTTTCGATGACGTCAGTCTATACTGGGTATAGCGTAACGTCACCGATGGTGATACGAGAGTCGTGGGGTACCTTGATCAGTTTTTAAGACACGTGCTTACCAACCATTTATCTTTTACTAAGATAGCATGTACTAACGCATTACTGTCGGTTTTTGACTTAGTTACTTGACATGTTTCAGAGCCATGTTTAAGGTACTCGATCCCACACAAGGCATTGGTAGAATCGTACACAAAAGGTTTTCCATCACATTAGAAATTATTGTCTTTGAATTTTTCGCAGTCATTCAAAATGGGTATTGAATACCAATCTGGTATCCACGGTTGAAAAGCCAAAACATCTGGGGTTTGGACTTTTACATGGATATTTTCCTTCCATGTACCAACGTTACGTTTTCATTTGAAAAATGTTTTTGGGAGTTACATATGGTATGGCCAATAAAAAGCAAATCTCCATACGTTCTGGGTCAATTAAGAGAGGTATAGCGCTCCCCATCTCAAAGGCCAGATTTAATTGCATAGGCTCAATGGTTTCTTCATCCACATTGGCAAGCATTGCATGAACAATATCCTTGGATACAAAATACAGAGGTATGTGTCCCCCTGCCAATTCGATCATTCCAGTTTGCACTTCGTCAAGAAAAGCAAGTGTGTGGAACAATATTGGGTCATGCAGAAATAGAAGTTCACGCTTAAATAAGTCATGACTTTGGTGCAACTCAGTGGATTTGGCAATTAACTCCGAATGCAAATTTGTTGTAACAACTGTGTCCTGCACAATAGTTAACACGTCTTGGAGAAGTGTTCTTTGCTGGTTTATCACCTGATGAATATTGTTAATGTGTTGCTTTAGCGCATAGATTTCCATATCCAGCTTTTGGATAGTAATAGAGTTGGCTGCAGACATTCCAGTTGCGACAACTGCACCGACAGTGGCACAAACTAATTATAGCGGTGAGGAACCTTTTGGGTCGGTTGCTCATCGAAATAGAACTGGATACAAATGGTTTCCGGGCTTGCTCCAAGATGTTTCGCACACGGTCCTGTGCTCTTTGGAGGTGCATCTGGTACCAAGTCTGTAACTCAGGAAGCTGCATTGATGAAATGTTGTATGCCTTCTCGATGGAAATCTTGGGGTCCAAGCTGACGAACACACGTCGGGTAAGGATCCTCTTCTCTGTCAAGATGAACCCTGGTGTCTCTTGAATCAGGATGCCGGAGGATGGTCCCATCTCTGCGATCGGGTTGGTCCGTAGCTCTTGGCAGTACGATCCAGAAACACGCCACATCCTTCTTGGACATCTTTCGACAGTCACGGATCAGGAACTCGTTTCAGACTTATCTACTAATGATTTAAGGTTTGTTAAGTATACAAACTTATAACAGTGTGACATCATTTGGCCTAGGACAACACATTATTACGATTCATCATATATGTATTCTCTCTAACTCTATTTTTATAACTTCATCTTTAACTGTGTGCCTTTAACTGCTATTTTCACCTTTCTGACTTATTTGCAGCCGTTCGTATGGTTCAGCACGAATCCTTTGTGTAAACGTATAGGTGGCCGCTATTTCGGGACTTTGCACGTGTTCGCGGCCATCTTACGTACGAACAGCGGTGTTTGCCAGCAATCATCTGGAACTGAAAACGGAGACGCAAACAGGCGAACACCGCTGAGACCTCCAGGATATACTTCGCATGGGGAGTACAGCGACCCCCGGGATAACTATGGATGGCAATGGGTTCGTGGAGTTTTAACGTACGAACAGAGACCGACCGCAAGGCCTAAACGTGTGGAACTATTTTCGGCTAGAAAGTCTGTGCGGTCGGTCAAAACTTTGGAAACCCATGACTCCCGAACCGTTCATCCGAACGAGCCAGTTTTCGGATATGTTGCTCCCCTGAACGTGGTCTATCCAGCGGTGCAGGATTTAAAGGCGTACCCCCTGGTTTTGGGGTACATCCAGAACTTGGGTGAAAATGTGTATAGTATAATTGTTTTAACTGTTTATCTGAGGGGAGGGGACATGTGGGTTGCACCCAATATGTGATTGGTGATTTTATGCCTCCCTTGGGAGTGTCCTTTTTGTATGTGACCACAATAAAAAGCAGGCTGGGCATCCCAGTCCTCAGTTCTTGTTTGACCCTCAAATTGCAGCCTTGACTCATTTTGTGGGCAGACGAAGCTGTTCTATAGCTAGTGGGATTATTCTACATTTACAGGACTCACAAGAATACTATGGAAAGCAGCTTCTCCCCTCTTCAGCAATAGGAATCCAGACTACTAAGCGGTCCAGCTCTCAGCAAGACTAAGGGTAACCGTAACATTTGGTGGCAGCGGTGGGATTATCCTGGATTTCCTAGGAGAGGTACTGAACGGATGGAGAGCGCTTATGAAAAATTGAAGCGTATAACCCTAAAGGATTTACTTGAAAGCAGAGGGGGGTACGCCAACAACCGTCCAAGGAGAGAGCTGATAGCAGAATTGACCGAAATGGATCAGAGCTTCACAATGGCGGAAACACCAAGCTCCTAGTGACGAAAAGACCAGGATTGTTCGGGAGAGGCTCACACTATACGGGCCGAACCCACCCATGGAACTGGTACAGCAGTTGATGGCGGAAGCAGACGAGGATATACGGAAGACTCGAGCCCACGAACTCGACCTAGTGAACACACACCGCAATGCTGAAGCTCCACAGATAATCGTTCCTGTCGAAAACGCCGGGAAGCCCAAGATACCCTATGCGGCATTTCGACCCTTCCTAGAGAGCGAGACAGGAATTGATGAGTATTTGGCGGACTTCGAAAGGCAATGTGCCCTGCATCAGATTCCCAACAGAGAGTGGCCAACGATACTGTCGGGGAAACTATCCGGGCGAGCCCTGGAAGCCTTTCGTACCCTGGGTACTGAGGAAGTGACACAGTATGCACTAGTTAAAGAGACCCTGTTACGGCGGTACGCTGTAACTCCTGACACGTATCGCCGACAATTTCGGGGCTCGAAGAAGAAGCCTAACGATATGGAATGGGCACACCGAATGCGGAGAGCGGCAAATCACTGGCTGAGTGGGAGTAAAGCTGTGACTGGTGAGGAAATCTTACAGTTATTTCTTTTAGAACACTTTTATAATGGCATGGAGCAGCAGGGGAAGGAATGGCTGCGAGACAGACGACCCTCCACCCTAGAAGAAGCAGCCAGATTGGCCGATGAGCATTATGACTCCCGTCTTCACGAGCCCACGAACTACCGAGCTCCAACACGGGTCGAACCCAGAGAGGTTTACCGTGCACCACCCCGTGCTGAATTTCGGGCTCCGGTACCCGCAGGGCCCGCCCGAAACACTCAGGGCCACCCAATAACAGCTCTGAGCGTCCCAGACCGACTTGCCACCGGTGCAAGCAACCCGGGCACTTCATGGCTAGCTGCCCCCTTAATACGCACCAGACACCCAGGAATTACAATTACCCCTCTGGGTCCTATCGTCCTGCCCGGGCCCTCTGTGTTAACCAAGAGGCCCCTACGGAGGAATATTTGGCGCCGCTTCACGAGGTGGACCCCATATATGCTGCCTCAGATAACCGCCAGCACCATCGGCAGAAGGTATGGCTCGAGGGCCGATCCACCGAGGGGTTGAGAGACACAGGGGCTACTATCACGCTGGTACAGAGTCATTTGGTGCCGGAGCACAAGCGATCAGGACAGACTGTGGCCGTTAGAGTAGCGGGGGGGGATGTGTACAAAATTCCGACCGCTAAAGTACATCTAGATTGGGGAGCGGGAAAGGGGTCTGTGAACGTGGGCATAATGGATAATTTACCTGCCGAAGTACTACTGGGCAACGATTTGGGCCCCATGACTTCTGCCTATGCTCCAGTATACAACAACGAGGCGAACCCAGTGACTACCCGAGCCCAAGCCCGGACAGAGCGAGAACTCTCACCAGTGCGGGAGACACAGGTAAGACCTACCCCGACCTTGCCTGACATGTTAGGCCCCATACCCTGGGACACCCCCGATGCTTTCGAGACAGAGTCTAAGACTGACCCGACCTTACAAAAGTACCGGGAACGAGCAGAGACCGGAGGGGGCGGGGCAGATAACGAAACATTTTTGTGGGAAAAAGGGAAACTGTATCGCTTGACAGAGAAAAAGGGACAACGTAGGCGACAGCTGGTAGTGCCCCACAAATACCGTTGAGAAATCCTCAAGATAGGACACAACATCCCCTTGGCAGGCCACCTAGCTGTAACCCGTACACTACACCGCATTACCCACATGTTCTTCTGGCCAGGGGTACACGCTGACGTTAGGACTTACTGTAATACTTGCGATGTGTGTCAACGAGTAGGAAGGCGAGGCGATCACCCTAAAGCCCATCTAGTCAATATGCCCATTATAGAGGAACCCTTCAGCAGGGTTGCTATTGACCTAGTAGGACCACTGGCTACCCCTAGTCCCTCCGGTAAGCGCTACATCCTTACCGTAGTGGACTAGGCTACCAGGTACCCAGAGGCTGTCGCCCTATCCAACATCCAAGCGGATACGGTAGCGAATGCACTAGTACAAGTGTTCTCTTGGGTAGGATTTCCAAAAGAAATCCTGTCCGACCGAGGCACCCAATTTACGGCCGAATTGACCCAACAACTCTGGCAGGTTTGCAAAATTAAGTCCCTCCTGAGCTCCCCCTACCACCCCCAGACGAACGGACTTTGTGAGAGGTTCAATGGGACCCTCAAACAAATGCTCAAGATGTTCACTCAGGAATACCGAGACTGGGAACGCTTCCTGCCGCACCTCCTATTTGCGTATCGGGAGGTGCCCAAGGAAACAACAGGGTTCTCTCCCTTCAAGTTGCTCTACGGAAGAAAGGTACGGGGACCCCTAAACCTGATCCGGGAGCACTGGGAGGGAGAGATGAAAACTGACCGTGTCCCCATTGTGCAATACGTGCTGGAACTCAGAGACCGAATGGAGCAATTAGCCAAATCAGTGCAGGCCAAACTCCAGTCGGCCAAGAGAAGACAGAGGGTATGGTACGATCGGGGGGCCCGAAGGAGAATCTTCACCATAGGACAAAAGGTGTTAGTACTTAAGCCTGTGAAGACAGACAAATTGCAGGCGTCCTGGCAGGGCCCCTACCAGATCGTAGAAAAACGGGGAGACACCACTTATGTAATAACCAGCTGCCACGACAACAATCTTAGGAAGACGTTCCATGTAAACATGCTCAAAGAATATTTGGAGCGACCCGAGAATGTGACGGCCGTATGTTGTCCCCCTCAGGAAGACCCCGACAGTCTACCCATTCCCGACCAATTGGAAAAGAATCCCCCCCCACAGATATAGTAGCTCAGGTTCAGATAGGAGACCGACTTAGAACCACTGAAAGGGAGCAGCTTAACCAACTCCTACAGTCTAAAAACCTCACTTTCTCCCAGAAGCCAGGGTACACTACCTTAACCACCCACCAGGTAGATACTCCGGGACAAGCTCCCTTACGCCAGGCTCCGTACCGAATCCCCGAGGCAGTTAGGACAGGAATGAAGAAGGAGATCGATGAGATGCTCCAACTCAGGGTAATTGAGCCCTCCGATAGTCCATGGGCCTCCCCGGTTGTCATGGTGCCCAAGAAAGATGGGACAACCCGGTTTTGCGTAGACTATCGGAGGCTCAATGAAAAGACAGTGACGGACGCTTACCCTATGCCCAGGGTAGACGAGCTACTTGATCGTATAGCCAGGGGAAATTACCAGACCACCATCGACCTCTGCAAGGGTTACTGGCAGATTCCCCTGGCCCCGGAGGCTATACCCAAGTCGGCATTCGTCACCCCATTCGGCTTATACCAGTTTAAGGTGATGCCGTTTGGGATGAAGAATGCCCCAGCTACATTCCAGCGCTTGGTTGATAGACTCCTGGATGGCTTCCAGAGTTTTGCTTGCGCATACCTGGACAACATAGCGATCCACAGTGAGTCCTGGGAGGACCACTTAGCTCACGTAGGAATGGTTCTGGATCAGATCCGGGCTGCTGGCCTGACTCGGAAGCTAGAAAAATGACACTTTGGGATGGCCGAGGTACAGTACCTGGGTCACCGGGTGGGGTGTGGGAAACAGCGACCAGAGCCAGCCAAGATAGAAGCTGTCGCCAATTGGCCCACCCCCATCACTAAGACTCAGGTCCTAGCCTTCCTGGGCATGGCAGGGTACTACAGACTGTTTGTACTGGACTACAGCACACTTGCCAAACCCCTGACTGACCTGACAAAGAAAAACTTACCTTGACAGGTCCTGTGGTCTCCCCACTGTGAAACGGCCTTCCAGGCGCTCAAAAATGCTCTTATTAACGCTGTTGTCTTGGCGGCCCCAGCCCTTAACAAACGTTTTATCGTCCATACAGACGCTTCCATGTTCAGGCTGGGAGCCGTCCTCAGCCAAGTAGGCGAAGACGGAGGGGAGCATCCAGTTGCCTACATCAGCCGGAAGCTCCTGCCAGCGGTCGAAAAGGAGTGCTTGGTTTTGGTGTGGGCATTAAAGAAATTGACTCCCTATTTGTATGGACAAGAGTTCACTCTAGTCACCGACCATAACCCGTTGGTGTGGCTAAACCGGGTCTCAGGCGATAACGGCAGGCTATTGCGTTGGAGTTTATCGTTGCAACCCTTCAATTTCACCATCACCTACAGACCTGGGAAACAGAATGGCAACGCCGATGGGTTATCCAGACAAACAGACCTCAGCCCAGCATAACCAGCGGTCTGGACAGCCTTAGTCTGCCCCGAAAAGGGGTCAGACAGTGTCTGCCAGAGTGTTCCACAAAGGGAGCACTGTTACAAAAACATTATTTCACTGTGTGCCTTTAAGTGCTATTTTCACCTTTCTGACTTACTTGCAGCCGTTCGTATGGTTCAGCACGAATCCTTTGTGTAAACGTATAGGTGGCCTCCATTTCGGGACTTTGCACGTGTTCGCGGCCATCTTACGTACGAACAGCGGTGTTTGCCAGCAATCGTCTGGAACTGAAAACGGAGACGCAAACAGGCGAACACCGCTGAGACCTCCAGGATAGCATAACTTCGTGCTGGACCTACCGAACGGCCCACCGTTCGGTAGGACGATTACTCTTCGCATGGGGAGTACAGCGACCCCCGGGATAACTATGGATGGCAATGGGTTCGTGGAGTTTTAACGTACGAACAGAGACCGACTGCAAGGCCTAAACGTGTGGAAGTATTTTCGGCTAGAAGGTCTGTGCGTTCGGTCAAAACTTTGGAAACCCATAACTCCAGAACCGTTCATCCGAACGAGCCGGATATGTTGCTCCCCTGAACGAGGTCTATCCAGCGGTGCAGGATTTAAAGGCGTACCCCCTGGTTTTGGGGTACATCCAGAACTTGGGTGAAAATGTGTATAGTATAATTGTTTTAACTGTTTATCTGAGGGGAGGGGACATGTGGGTTGCACCCAATATGTGATTGGTGATTTTATGCCTCCCTTGGGAGTGTCCTTTTTGTATGTGACCACAATAAAAAGCAGGCTGGGCATCCCAGTCCTCAGTTCTTGTTTGACCCTCAAATCGCCGCCTTGACTCGTTTTGTGGGCAGAAGGGTATCCTAGCTGTGCTATAGCTAGTGGGATTATTCTACATTTACAGGACTCGCATGGAATACTATGGAAAGCAGCTTCTCCCCTCTTCAGCGATAGGAATCCAGACTACTAAGCGGTCCAGCTCTCAGCAAGACTAAGGGTAACCGTAACACTGACTCCTCAGCAATATGCCTATAGTAGTTAAACAAGCTAGTAACCTGCTTAGAAATGTAGTTATTGGATGGCGAGGAAATGGTTAATGACATGAACGTACATGAGATCATGGCACATCACAACATTTCACATCATACGATACCACGTGAATCAAGCATTCATCCAGGTTAGTCGTTCACCCTTCTGCATCCGAATCCACACCTATAATCCTTAATTGAGATTTAGGATGACAAGCACGCAACTGGTTAATGTGAACCCACTTTTCAATAAAATCACCATCCTTAGGAATTTTTATTTTGTACGCTACTGGGGAAATTTTGTCAATGATGACATATGGTCCTTTCCAAGAAGGTAAAAATGTATTTTCCTTGACTTCATTTCGCGCAAAGTTATACAGATAGACTTGATCTGTGATCTCATATTCCTTTTTCGTGGTTTTTAAATCGTAATAGGTCTTAACCCCTGTCGCTGCTTTTTCTAGATTATTTGGGGCAAAAGCAAACGCATGTAGTAAATGCTTGCGCAAATCTTCGATATACTGATGCGTAGTGGCAGCATTGATCAAATTATGATCCGAAGTACGATATAGTAAATGCTGTGGTAAAACCATCTTTCTTCCTGTCATCAATTCAAAAGGTGACAATTTGGTAGCAGTGCTAGGTGTAGCTCTAATCGCCATTAAAACTAGGGGCAATTTAATGTCCCAGTCTTTACCAGACTCCTTAACATACTTCTTCCGAATATTAACGATAGACTGGTTATATCGCTCTACCCCCCCGCTAGACGCAGCGCGGTATGCTTTCGTTTAATATGTAGCTTTCGTTTTACACCTAGAATGTTCCACATCTTAGCCATTACTTCGCTGGTAAAATGACTACCTCTGTCTGACTCAATTCTTTGAGGCAGACCGAACCTGGAAAACACATGGTTAATCAACAAAGTGGCGCACACGGTACTCGGGTTCTCTTTACAAGGCAAACACTCTATCCACTTTGTGTACATACATGTAACGGTTAACATGTATTTGTTACCTCTTGAAGATCTTGTTACAGGACCTATAAAGTCAATTTGAATATCAGACCAGGGTAATGACACCCCCCCTCTTCTGAAGTGGTGCACGATGGGTTGGACCATGGGGTTGATATTGCGGACAAATCAAGCATCCCTGACAGTATGTCTTAACATCTCTTAACATGTGTGGCCAATATGCATAATCACACAATATCTCATATGTGATCTTATCACCACGATGCCCAGATGTAGGTGCATCATGTGCGTGTTGGAGCATTAACCCTCGGTATACAGTTTAGAAGTTCTGACCAGCAACCCATCCATGATACTAAATTGGACTTTATATCTCATCAAGATTCGTAAATCTTCATTATCTTTGCAATCCTCATCTGTGATGGGATTGGCAGTAGGGTCTTCTATATGTCTATAGAATATGCCTATGACGGGATTGTTCTTTTGACTGTTAATCAGGTCCTCACTAGGAGCTTCTTGACTCCATTGCATGACATTTAAGTCGGCATTATCTCTAGCCTATCGTCTAGTTATGGCGTCAACATGAATTAAACCCATAAGGTCATCAATGTTTAGGGTTTCACCATTGATGGCTGCTTGTTTTGCCAGTGAATCGGCTAAGTCATTACCATCCTTGTCAATACCTTCTATCTTAGAATGGCCTTTGGTTTTCTTCCAATATATGGTTAAACCATGTTCCTTAACCAACTCATCGATTTTACAAAACAATTTCCCATGTTTAACAGGTTTGTTATTGCTTTTCAGCATTTGGTTACGTTTCCAGCTAGGCAGATATTCAACTAAACTGTTGTGAACATAGTTGGAATCAGTTATGATAACAAATTCTTTGATACTATATTCTATTGCCATTTGAATGGTCTTATATACTGCACAGAGTTCGGCTATCTGACTGATTTTGGGACCAATACTGTATCCTATAGATACATTGGGATAATCACCTATCCAGGCGATTCCGATACCTGCAACTAACTTCCGTTCAGCACCAGCGACGTGGTGATATGAACAACCATCAATGTATACCCATGGTAGTGGTCGACAGTATTCCTCGTTATAAACTTTATAAGGGGATAACTATTGCTAGGAAGTCATCTCCGGTGTCATTATCATCCAGAGATGGAGCAGTACAATCATGGAATTCTGCTAAACCTTGGGCAACTGGGCTTCTCTTATTATGTTTATAACGGACTTCTAACGGCCGTCCCTGTAAGGATCCGACTGTTAGAGAGATTACCGTCTCTAATTCTGTCACTCTGCAGATACTGTAGAGGTTGGTGAGCTGTTTCTACAATTATTTTCTCACCTTGGATATAGCTACGAAAATTTTGTAGTGCCCAGACAGTCGACAATAACGCCTTCTCACACGTGTTGAATTTAACTTCAACAGGTGACAAAGTCTTGCTAGCATATGCAATAACTTTGTTTAAACTGTCCTGCTTCTGATACAGAACAGCACTGATGCTTAAATCGGTATATCCTGTCTCCAGATAGAAGGGTTTACCCCCTCTGGGTATGCTAAACAGGGTGCCTGAGTGAGCTTCCTCCTCAGATCACTTACCGCTTGGTCCTGAGACTCCCCCCAGTTCCAGGTATTTTCCTTTTTAAGCAGGTGTAAGAGTGGTTTTGTTATTTCTGCATATATTTCTGCATATTTGCACCAAAAAACAAATTTTATTTGTACAGTGTACTGAACTATTGATCTGTGCATTTTCAGATACAGTTGAAGGACTCTCCAATGATACCTCAAGCTTTTCATATGTTTCTGACGATGGTCCATCAACGTCGTTCAGCAGCACCAGTACGATGACGTCAACACCGACCCAACCACAGACCCAACCACAGAGGATGCCCAATGCACCCCGGCACACTGGTAAGACATGATGTTCAGAGTGAACATTGTAATTGTGCATTTTCCTAACTTTAAATTTACAGCAAACTGTGAACTCACTCAAAATGCTTCTATATGTAGTTTGTTTGCATAATTAAATCCATAATCATAATTGTACATTGTCTGTATATACTGCTATTTAAATTTCATTGTATTTTGAGCTTATCTTAAGTATATTGTGTTTAGTGTGTTTATTTTACTTTGTGCTTATACTGTTCTTATGTGTTACATCTTTTCCTTATTTACATTATGTTAAATAATATATATCCACCTGTTTTTTGTACCAATTGCTAAAAAAACAACAACACTATTGTAACGGACCGTTTCAGCAGAAAAGGGGTAAAAATCCGTTTAGGCGATAATCCCCTTTTCACAGACAGGCACAGCTACTGTAAAATCACCAAAACTCACGAATTGGATATAGGTGAATGCATCAAACTCCCGAACTGCATACAAGGGAATAAGGTAGCACTCCAAGCTGCTAGCAGACGAACAGGAAAAGCATACATCCGCTTACACTCCTAGCAATCAATCTCCAGCAGCATACAGTGAATCCCCCCAAGAACGAGACAAGGCTCCGTGTTGTGGGTCAAGCAGTGGTCTGTTTATTGAGGGCTACATGCCCCTGTATTTATGCAGGTCTCCCACCTGGTGGACACTCCCCTAGGGGACCAAATGGAAGACTGTAACACAGACAGACATGTATCACATTACAGACTTACAGAAGTAAAACATCCCCACAATGCATCCTGGCTTCCTCCCTTCTGCCCTGGAGATAATTGGAGAAGTAATTCAATTATCTCCCAGGACAAGGCAAAACTCCATTACACATGTGGGGACACAAATACAGTAATATGCTATAAAATATATAAAGTTACTTTTTATACATAAAACACAGACATGTAACATATCCCCAGATAGCTCAGGTCTGAGTGCACATTATTAGGTGAATGGCACGCAGACCACATAAATACAGTTTAATTGCCATGGAGCCAGAGTCTTTAATTGCACTAATATGCTCCATGGCATGGCTATCTTGGTTAAAACATTCACCTATACAAACTACCGAATTTCCCTGCATTCACCAAATCCATACGAATTACAACCAGGGGCTGGAGGTTCAGCGGTGCCTGCACGTAGTAAAATTGTCCGATTTTGGTGCATGAAAGCCGGGCAGAAAAGTGCTGGCTGCCCGGGGAGCTCCAGAACACCGCCACCTAGCGGCCGCTAAGTGTAACAGCAGCCACCCAGTAACAAGCAATTAAGCTGCGGTTAACTGCAGCTTCAGGGAGGTAAATTGGCAGCACACTCCAGCTCCTGGGTGGCCCATTAACAGTGCCGGCCGGCTTCCCACGGCTCTGGGGAGGTTGCAAACAGGCTGTTTGTTCGGTAGATAGAATCTACCGAACGGCTGTGCAGAAAGGGAGAAATAAATCCTTCTGCACAGTAAAATTAACCCTTTAGCTGCTGGTCCATAATCCAAAGGCAGCAGGCGGGCAACCAGGCTCCTCCAATGCAATGTGGCGAGATTGGTCTCGTCACAACTATTATGGTGTTTTGTATATTCCAGGTGATAGGAGACGGTTTCAGCTGGATTTGCGCACAGTCATGGAGGATATGCGGGCAGCAGAGGAAAGGCAGCAGGAAAGGATGGAGAACCTTTCTAAGCGGCGCTTTCAGGCACTGCGTCAGGATGCCCAGGAAGCGAGGCGCCAGGAGGCAGAAATCGCCCGGCAGTAGATGGAGCAGTTGGCTACCTTCAACCAGGCCTTCCTTGGTGTCCTTGGGCAGCTTGTTCAAGTGCTGGGAGGCAGTCGTGATCCCAGGTCACCGCCCAGGCAGTAGTGCCTTTCAGCTAGCACAGGACCTGTAAACTTCTTTATTTTTATTTTTTGATAAATACATTTATTTTTGCTTTTTGTAAAAAATGTTTATTTGTAAATATATTTTTTTACTCTGTACTTGTGAGTATATTTTGAAAGATCACTTTTTTAGTTGAATAAAAAACAGGAGAGACTTTTTGTGTGTATCTGATTAAATGTAAAACTTTATTAAAACTTTAATAAAACCGTAAGAAAACGTTAATAAAACCAGGGTAAGAAATTAAATGTTGAGGTGCCGCATGAGATCCTGACGTATTTCACTGCACTCTTCTTCACTATCCTGTGTAATTAGCCGTCCTGGCTCTTCTGCAGACGTATTCCATTCCTGGTGGAAGTCTTCTCCATGTCTTTGACAAAGATTGTGAAGAGCACAGCAAGTAAGCACCATGGATTTGACAAGTGCAATGTCACGGTCATTCCTCTTCATAAGACAACGCCACCTACCCTTAAGTCTTCCGAATGCATTTTCAAATACGACCCGTGCCCTGGATGTTTTCTTGTTGTAGGTTTGTTGTTCTAGTGTCAGGCGGCCATTGTCAGGAAATGGTTTCAGGAGCCAATTTTGTAAAGGGTAGGCAGAGTCCCAGAGCACATAATAGCCAACATTCACCCCTCCCCCCCCCCCCCAATGTTCTTAGTGCAAACAGGATACAGTATAAAATGTAAATAGAATAGGGTGGCGCAAGAGTATGGAGAAAAAAGTAGATTAAACAGATAAATGCAGCAACCTACAGGGGAACCTGATACAATTCACCAAATAAGAAATAAACCATAAAAAATAGGTGCGCAAAATAAATATATAACTTATACAGTATAATGTGCAGAGCATGCAAACGTGTCATGCAATTAGCTACATAAATGCAGATATATATGCATATTGGGAAAACACCACATGTCTATTGGCTGTGCAGATTAATATACACCAATACAAAGAAAAATTATACTTGCACAGTTCTGCTCAGGTAGTCCAATCTAAAATATAAAGAGATACAGACCTAGTGCAATATTGTTGAAAAAGATAAACTTGAAATAAAGAAAAGTATTTTCCAAACTCACAATTGTGGAGTGGTTGAAGTACCACTCCAAACTATCAGGCTCTGGGAGGATCAGCCCCTTGCAGTTGTAGGATCCAATGGGTGGACAGCTGGAAGCACTCACTCGATAACCGGTAAGTTCAAAAGTAAAATTCCGTTTATTCCAACATAAAAAATATGCTTAAAATTAAGGTTAAAAATATGCTCCTGTCGCTGTTTAAGAGTTCAGTAAGTCCAGAGTTACGTTTTCCTGACGAAACGAAAGTAGTAGTTTTCTCTTACTCTGACTTCTCATCGACTTTCCCGTCCAGCGCAGTTACTTCCGACTTCCGGTTTCACGCAACGCGTTTCGCCCCGCCTCTCGGGGCTTTCTCAAGCGTAAGTGTGAGTAGCTCCCAATGTCTCTTAAATAGCGTCTACCCAATCAGCAAATCTAAATTACTTGCAAACATTGCTAATCAAACATGTTATATGATATTAATCAATCCATAGAACGCAAATAAATTTCAGGGGACCTGCTTCCAATGCGTCCATTCATTTAGTTATGATTAATAAATAAATACAGACATATGTATAAACAGTACCCATAAAAAGGAAGGAAAAAAAAAAATATTAACATTTTAAAAAAGTTGATATTCCAAGCATATGTGCAGGAAATTAAAATAATTCTATTCCCTAAAAGGAACATATATCTCAACAAGGTCAGAATGGCCTAACATAATGCCTGAATTTATATTGGATACTAAAAGTATCTATAAAGAAAAATAAAACAGTATTAAATATTAAATACATTCACAAGGAAATATTAAAATATTAGAAATGTACCAAACCAAAAAAGGAATATCTACTAAACATATACCAATCCATAAAAATCATTCTATCTCTATTAGAAAATAGTCCTGGAACTTAGAGCAAGGGAAGAATTAAATGACATTAATAGTAAATTTAGAGGTCATACTTTAAAACTGCCACTAGAGAAAATTAAAGAGATCAAAATCGATATTCAGTCCTGTGGGGGTTAATGTATCCATATAATAAGCCCATCTCATCTCTTCCTGCCCGATTTTCCTAATAAAGTCACCCCCTCTCCAGTCTTTGAATACTCTTTTGATCCCAATAAAAGAGAGGCCTGAAGGGTCTTGGTTATGTGTCTCCTTAAAGTGATTGGAGACGCTGTGACTCGTGACTCCCTTCCGAATATTATACACATGTTCACGTATTCTCACATAGAGCGGACGTGTGGTTCTCCCAATATACTGGAGCCCACAGGGGCATTCTAAAAGATATATTACATTAACGTTTCGACACGTAATGTGCTCCCTTATGTCGTATTCCTTTTTATTTTTAGTTGACTGGAATTTATGTGTTACTTTATCAGTCGACGGGTGTCTCTACATCCTAGGCATGTTCTACACTTATAAAAGCCTCTTAGATCCCCAAATGAATTGCTAGTTATCGGTGGGATTTTTTCTTTTAGAAAGCTCCTTACCAATGAAGTTTTAAAACTAGGTGCTCCCCTGAAGGTGATGTTCGGTTTTTCAGGTAGTGTGTCCCCGAGATCTTTATCCATTTTTAGGATGTGCCAAGATTTATTAATCACACGTCTTATTGCTTTGTGCTCTGAATTAAAATTAAAAACCATTAGATCCTTTGGGGGGTCCTTTCTACTGTTTGTGGATTTTTCCAATACATCCTTCTGTGTTAACCTCTCTACCTCTTGCCATGTCTTACTTAAAATGTCCTCTGGATATTCCTTCTCTCTAAATTTATTCAACAACTCTTTGGCTTGTATATGGAAAGTACTATCCTCCGTACAATTCCGCCTCAGTCTCAACAGTTGCCCTTTAGGGATACTGTTGAGCCAGGGTGAATAATGGCCACTATTGTATGCCACATTGCCATTAGCATCCACCTTCTTAAAGAAGGTTTTGGTCTTCAGTGTGTCGCCCGCTACATTCAAGTCCAGAAAATCAATGGCTGAGGAACTGATACTATGAGTAAGTTCAATTCTCCAGTCGTTTCGGTTGAGAAACTTGAAGTAATCCAAAAAAGTGTCTTCAGTACCATTCCATATAAGGAACATTTCATCTATGTAACGACGATAGGCAAGCACGTGTGCACCCCAGCCATGGTCACCATAGATGAAACTTTCTTCCCAATGGGCCATGAACAGGTTGGCATAGCTAGGTGCATACGTGCTGCCCATCGCCGTTCCACGTAACTGCAAAAAAAATGAGGAGTCAAACCAAAAGTAATTGTTCTGGAGGGACCACCGGATACATTCCAAAAGAAACTTCACCTGAGGGGGGGGGGGGGGTAGATCATGATTTTTCAATAAGAAGTGCTCCACCGCTGCGCATCCCCTGTCATGTGGGATGCAGGTATAGAGTGAAGACACATCACACGTGATCAGGAGATACTCCCCCTTCCATACAAAGTCTTTCACCATGTCAAGCATGTCCATAGTGTCCTTCAAATATGATTTAGTAAGAGGAACAATGGATTTTAGGAATGTGTCTATATATTTAGAAACGTTATAAGAAATGGACGTAATGCCCGACACTATGGGTCTACCCGGGGGATTTTCATGATTCTTATGGATCTTTGGGAGTACATAAAAGACCGGGGTTCTCGGGGATTTGATGTTTAAAAAATCGTATTCCTTTTTAGAGAGGATACCTTCCAATTTACCCCTGTCTAAAATTTTCACAAGAGACTTTCTTATTTCCCCTAGTGGATCTTTCTTCAATTTTTCGTATATTTCACGATCCTCTAGCTGCCTATTGCACTCTGCCACATATTTTGTTGTATCCATCACCACCAAGCTCCCGCCTTTATCTGCGGGTTTGATGATGATGTATTTGTTTTCTCTGAGACCCTTCAATGCCTGTCTCTCATCATATGTGAGGTTCGGCACTTGTTGTTTATTTTGCAATTTCTTAAGATCATTCGAGACCACCCTCTCAAAAGTTTCTATTGCACCCTGTTTCAAGTAACTCGGATAGAAAGTGGACTTGTTTTGTAAATTGGAGTGTTTAAAGGGATCTTCCCCGTCGACCTTATTGTATTTCTTATTGGAGTTGAGGAAGAATTTTTTAATAGATCATTTTCTACCATATTTTAGCACATCTATGTGTGCTGTAAATGGGTCAAACTTTCTGGATGGGGCAAATTTGAGGCCCTTATTAAACACTCTGATCTCATTGTCCCTCAACATATAAGAGGAGATATTAGTAATGCCAACCGGGACTAGCGGTTGTGTCTTTTTTCTTTTTTGTTGTTTCCCTCCTCTACATCCTCTAGGCTTGCAGTCCTGGTTCTTTTTGTTGGAAACTCTCTCCTCATCGGTGTTCTGTCTAAAAAATCAGACCCTTCCTCTTTGTCCAGGACTGAATATCGATTTTGATAGGTATTCCTATTAGAGGACATATGGTTTTGAAAGGTATTTCTATTAGAGGGCATATATTCCCTCCTTTCTTTATGGGGTCTAACAATATCCCTATTGGTCTGGTAATTGCGTTCAGCTTGGCTGGTTTTCCTTCCTCGTTTGACAACTTGTACCCAATCAAACAGGATACAGGCCTCCCTGGCCAGCCCAATCCCAAAATGTGGACAGTCGTAGAACCCGAGCATCATGCAAGCTCCCAGGCTTTCCTACGTTCACACTCCAGAATAGTCCTTTTACATCCACTACTCCTTGGAGGATGATGGAATGCCACCCTTTTCTGTTGAAGTAGTCAGTGTGGTATTCTTGTGGTGCTATTATTGGTATGTGTGACCCATCAATAGCACCAACACACTGTGGAAGGCCCCACCTGTTCTCAAAGTAGTCAGCCATGTCTTTAAGCTTTTGCCAGTCCGGAAAATGAATAATTTCAGGAGCTAGCAATGTGCATACAGCCTTACAGAAGTCCTGCACACACCGGCACACTGATGATTTACTGACACCAAAAAGATGACCTATACTTCTGTATTCACTGTTGGTAGCCAGCTTCCACAGTGCAATGGCAACTCTTTTCCTCACAGGCAAACAGGCTCTGAAGTTGGTGGTTTGCTTCTCCATCGCTGGACGTAGCTTTGCACAAAGGTATAAAAATGTTTCCTCTGACATTCTGAAATTGTGCACCCACTGTGTGTGTGAATCCAGGGACGGTCACATCCCACCACTCATTGGCGCGGCGGAGAGCCCAAATGACTGGTCGGCGGCGCTGTTTTGAAAAAAGGAGAAGCATCTAAAAAAAAAAATTAAAAAAAAAAGGACAGATGTTACCATATCACTATTAATACAACATAAAATACTTTACACGGACAGATAGCATCATGTATAAAAGCGAGCAACATAAATAACATAAGGAGTATTTATGTATAAGGTGTAATTCTTGATTTTTACATATGTGTGCAACATGTATGTTGTTAAATACATAATGTATATCCTTCCCATCTTATATTCGATTTTTTACATATTCTGTATTGTTTTTATTTTTTAATAGAACTACATGACAAATGGCATAAAGTTGCTTACCCTATAGCGCTGCCGTCTTTGTCTTTGCCACACAAAGGTGTACTTCTCCTCCCGGCTCAAGACCCAAGCCATAAGTTTTCTTCTCTTTTCTGCTGTGTTTCTCTTCGCCGCTCGCAACCTGCTCTCATAAAGTGTGGCATGTACTTTGATTTCAAAGAACCAAAAACCAAATAGAGCAAAGAAGAGCTGCTGGATGACCTCCATTATTGTTATTTGTAGCGTCACGTATGTTGTCGCCCTAGTGTGACGCCACACTAGGCATTTGGCGTAAACCACGCAAGCCTCCAGGCGTTCCAACTTGCAGTGGAAACGCTCGCTGTAATAGGCCGGACCATTCAAAACCTTCCAAACTGTACCGACCCGAACCGATCCGCTCAGTGGAAACGAGGCATAATTGAAGTGTCCTATCATAAATCTTGTTAAATTGTTGACAAATTGCATACAACTGTTGCTTTTAGCTGTCTATTTTGTGAAACTATTGCCATACTGTATAATTAAGTTATATCTAATTATTCACTGATTGTCACGCATGTTTATTATTATTTTATCATTGTCACAAATTATATTTTTATAATTAATTTGTGATTACTGTGTGAATCCTCTAGTGAACTTCCTCTAGGATCTAAGAGAATTACAAATTGTGAGTAATTCTCAGCTTTATATTATCATTATTCGGGGAACAGTGCCAAGATTTAAATTTTGATAGAATAAAAATTATTAAATTAATTTTGATAATTTATGAAAATATTATTTTTAAGATTTATCACCCCATAAATATCCTCACAATACGAGACATGTAAAAATAAAAAAATACATTTGAGACAAGCAAGACTATATGAAGCAACAAATAATAAACTACCAAAAAAAAAAGAGTAGTATTATTCAACTACCATAACAGAGGCCTACCACCACTCATCATCACGCACATGCCTTTTTAGGAGAGAAAGACCAGCACCGCTACAAAATAAGAGTTCCCACTCATCACCTTCTCTAAAAAAGACTTATGACTCCAACAAACCACAATATCATCATGTCACTATCACCTGCCGCATGTCTACCACCACCATCAACAATATCTCCAAATTACAACTCTCCTAAAACCCCTTTCCACTTCACTAGTCACAAAGATGCTGTTCATACATCTGTACATAATTATGTTTTGCCTCAACCCCAAAGAAAAAGAACTAGCACTACTCACTTCCTTAAATCAAAACTATTAAAAGGCAACTTTTGAAAGCCCCCCCCCCCCCCATCTCCCAAAAAAATTAATCAAAAGCTTCAAAAATATGGAATTATAGTGGAGTGCTTAAAAATACAAACAAATAAGTGCAACATATCCACTCTTCTAAACTGTCACAACACCTATGAACAATCAATTCAAATTTACAGTATATTTTCAAAAATGCTCATGCAATAAAATGTTAATTATATGTGTAAAACCTTAATGATATATATCTTCACAATCGTGTTTCAAAATCTTTGCAAGGTGCTTGATGAACAAATTGTTGTGCAAAAAGTGTAATTACAATATACCAGCTGTGATAAAAGTGCAAATACAGAAATGTATAGTTGTGTCAATATTAAAATACTTAGCAGCGATATAACTTATTTGGATGAAATATACCTCAAAAAGAAAATAAGAGGAAGACAACAATAGTGAAGACTGTTTATACAGAACAAACAAATATTTCACCACTAGATCCCTTTGGACTTTCACTCACATTGCTCAGAGCCTTACGCTTGGCTCTAATTTGTACGCCTTGGAGCTTCTTTTTGGGGGGACTCCTTCCCTATTGTCTCTGGTGGTCTTCACCTACAAAAACAAAAATGTACAGCAAACCCCAGTGCAATATGTTCAGACAATATAATAGTGTAAAAATGGATAAATGAACCACTCATGTGTTCCAGAGTCTTTCAATAGGTTCTATTTAAATTGCAGTGCGCCTAATTCTGAGGGGGACGCCACCCTTTGGTTCTGGTATAGATGATATCCATAAATCCAGATGTGAATAAAAAGTTTTTTTATTGAATCCAATGTTTAAAAAAAGAATACTATAAAAATAGCATAAAATAAAAATCAACAGGCACAATATATATATATATATATATATATATATATATATATATATATATATATATATATATATATATATAATAAAAATGCATTTCACCTAACTTAAGGCTTCTTCAGTTTATCTCCCTGTGTATAATGTCCCTTTATACCATTCATGTGGACCTCATTTCCGGGGTTTTTTTTTTTTCAAACTTGCATTTGGCTGTAGCGTCATTTTCGGTTTCGCGACGATGTCACTACTGGTTACGTTCAGCAGCTACTTCCTTGCGTTCCAAAACTATACAGCGACCATGTTATGCATTCCACCAGCCGATGCAGGCGACTATACCTTAGATTCCACCTCTGACTTACAGTCTCTACTATGCGTTCCACTAAAAAATACTAGTTCCACTATACTTTTAAGAATACAAGGGTGTCCACTCCATATTCTATCATTACACTACTAGGTATTAACCTTTTTAAATAATATGTCTCATTAAGGAGCTAGTATTTTTTATTATCTTTGTGATCAAATAAGATCAATAAATGTGTTTATTTTAAATTGTATGTGTAAGAATTTTATGTTTGCGCTTTCTCTTAATTACTATTGGAACCTGGTGTTAGCTGCTGCATCTATCCAGATGACAGGGGAATGTATAGATAATTGCAGAAGAAACATACTCTTTCCATTCCAATTTAAAATAAATCTGCGCCACTCGAGATGGTTGGCAGTATGTGTGTTTAGCGATATACGACTGATATCGTTGGGATATTCAGTGAGTAAGCTAAGGAGTCTACATATTAAGGCTCTACCTTGCGGGATGATTCTGATCGCAAAATTAAGGGAGCCTAGAACAGAATGAAACTCCTTACAGTTACAGGAACCGATTTGTATATATTGGTTGATACTTTTCAGAATGCCATTGACTATCTTGTGGGAGGCTGGCTTCCATAGCTACAGGGTTAAGGTGAATAACCTGAAAATTAATAATAGTGTATCTCTAAATATTGAAATAATTTTATAGCTTAATTTAAATTACTTGGGGGGGGGGGAGTATTGTCTTCAATAAACAGGAAATTGTCCAGATAGTGGATTACTGAGTGGCAGCGGCATATATTAAGTAAAAGCCAGCACAAGATCTCTGCAAGGTGTCGAATATTTTTGGGCTGCTTTTTGCAAGCAAGTCTTGTGAAAAAAATAATACATGCTTCTCCATTTAATACCGTGCAGGTGCCATAGAGGTGGGTTAATGGGTAGTAGTTTAAAGGCTTTAACTATGTCAGTTTTACTGAGCCATGCCCTTATTCCTGCTGTAATGATTGCATCTCTGGCATTATCTATCGTTGTGAATTGTAGCAAAAATTAATTTGAGGGAATCAAGGAGTTAAGACTAGGGACTGCTGTGTGGCGCAGTGTGAGGATATTTATGGGGTGATAAATATAAAAAAAAATATTTTCATATAAATTATCAAAAATTATTTTAATAATTATTATATCAAAATTGATATATTGGCACTGTCCCTGAATTATGATAATATAAAGCTGAGAATTACCCACGATTTTAATTCTCTTAGATCCTAGAGGAAGTTCATTAGAGGATTTTTACTTCACACAGTAATCACAATTAAAGGGACACTCCAGTGCCAGGAAAACAATCCAATATCCTGGCACTGCAGGTCCCCTCTCCCTCCCACCCCCCATCCCCGGTTGCTGAAGGGGTGAAAATCCCTTCAGTCACTTACCTGAGACCCCGCCGATGTCCCTCGGCGGTGGTTTCGGGTTGCCGCCGCTCCTCCTCTTCCTTCCGTCAGCCGGTGGGCGAGACTGATCCCGCCCGCCGGCTGAGGAGACCTAATGCTTTTCAATGCTTTCCTATGGGGAATAGAGCGATGCTGGAGGTCCTCACACAGCGTGAGAACGTCCAGCGACGCTCTAGCACAGGTTTTCTGTGCTATGAAGCAGGAAGTGCCCTCTAATGTACATACATACCGTATATACTCGAGTGTAAGCCGAGTTTTTCAGCACATTTTTTGTGCTGAAAAACCCCAACTCGGCTTATACTCGAGTCATAGTCTGTATTATGGCAATTTGCATTGCCATAATACAGACTGGGGGAGAGGGGGGCTGG
Organism: Pelobates fuscus; assembly: GCF_036172605.1. Taxonomy (NCBI): domain Eukaryota; kingdom Metazoa; phylum Chordata; class Amphibia; order Anura; family Pelobatidae; genus Pelobates; species Pelobates fuscus. Next base: position 252,345,471 of record NC_086320.1, read on the forward strand.
CAGAGCTGTACTTACCTTTCCTGCAGCTCCTGTCAGCTCTCTCCTCCTCTGCGCCGTCCGTTCAGCACCTCGGTCAGCTCACAGTGTAAGTCTCGCGAGAGCCGCGGCTCTCGCGAGACTTACACTGGGAGCTGACAGAGGGAGCTGCACAGACCGCGCGGAGGAGGAGAGAGCTGACAGGAGCTGCAGGAAAGGTAAGTACAGCTCTGCCAGCCCCCCTCTCCCCCCACTGAACTACCAATGACACTGGACCACCAGGGAAGGAGCCCCCCTCCCTGCCATGTATCAAGCAGGGAGGGGGGACGAAAAAAAATATATAATAAAAAAAATAAAAAATAAAAAATAATACAAAAAAAATAATAATTAAAAAAAAAAAAAATTAATAATATATTAAATGCCCACCCCCACCAACACATACACAAACACACTGCATCACACACACTCACACTTCATTCATATACACACACTGCACTCACACACACTGCATTCATACACACACACTGCACTCACACTGCATCACACACACTCACACTTCATTCATATACACACACTGCACTCACACACTGCATTCATACACACTGCATTCATACACACACTGCACTCACACACACTGCATCACACACACTCACACTTCATTCATATACACACACTGCACTCACACACACTGCACTCACACACACACTGCACTCACACACACACTGCACTCACACACACACTGCACTCACACACACTGCACTCATACACACACACTGCACTCACACACACTGCATCACACACACTCACACTTCATTCATATACACACACTGCACTCACACACTGCATTCATACACACACTGCATCACACACACTGCACTCACACACACACTGCACTCACACACACACTGCACTCACACACACACTGCACTCACACACACACTGCACTCATACACACACTGCACTCATACACACACTGCACTCATACACACACTGCATTCATACACACACACTGCACTCACACACACACTGCACTCACACACACACACTGCACTCACACACACACACTGCACTCACACACACTGCATTCATTATATACACACACTGGAAATAAATATTCAATTAATATATACACACACACACTGCACTCATACACACACACACTGCACTCATACACGCACTGCACTCATACACACACTGCACTCATACACACACACTGCATTCATTATATACACTGTAAATAAATATTCAATTAATATAATTTTTTTAGGATCTAATTTTATTTAGAAATTTACCAGTAGCTGCTGCATTTCCCACCCTAGTCTTATACTCGAGTCAATAAGTTTTCCCAGTTTTTTTGGGTAAAATTAGGGGCCTCGGCTTATATTCGGGTCGGCTTATACTCGAGTATATACGGTACATACATACATACATACATACATATACACAGTGCAGTAGAATACTTTAGAACCATTAAATGACCTACCTACGGGAAGAACCATAACCTGATGATCTGTTAACAGAGGAATATAATATAGATAAAATACCTAAAAGTCAATGACAATATACGTATAAATATTATAGTTGACAATATACGTATACTTAACATGAGACTTATTTACTATATCCTGATATAACCTTTTTTCTTGAATGTAGATAGATGGGGAAAAAAAAATAGAAATTGCTTATAAGGATACATACAATAGTAAAATGTATTGAGCACTAGAGGGCCACAAGCCAAAGATCTATATATATATTGTTCGTACAAAATATGAAAAGGCTAGTATTGTATAGTGAGAATTTTAATAGGCGTTCGTATGAAAAAAGTTGCGAATGATCGTTATTCGTACTAAGTCAGAGTAGTTTGTGACCCTTGCGTGGGATACGGTTTGCCGAATGCCTTGCCGAAAACCCCCCTAACTCATGCAAGTGTGCATTAAAAAGGCATGAACGCTCTATACGGCTATAGAGCTTTCGTGGCCACATAACCTAACATGAAACCTTTCTTTTGAATCATGCAAATGTTTTGTGCGTCTAAGGGACTGTCCGTATGGAAAAAGCTAAACGGGATGGTATCCGTGCAGGCGTATAGCCGGAAAGCTTTAGACGAAAGGGACCTTGAGGCAATCGTTCGAATAGTTTAAAAACCCACAAATTGAAACGAAAATACTGAATAAACGAATGAATAATAAGTGATAAACGAATGAACAATAAGTGATAAACGAATGAACGACATTGAATAGAGTCAAACCGTGATGATGCCGTGGGAAGGTACCAGTGCAAACTTCTGTCCACAGGGTCGAAGGTCAGGAGGTGCTTCCAGGTCAATTTGCCGCACGTTAGATTGGAGCAGGTGCAAGCAGCTGAAGCGGAGCCTGCCGATGGGAGAACGGAGGAGACAGCCAAGCAGAGCAAGGGATAACAACAGTTCCACGTGGAGAGGTAAGTTGTAAGATGGCAGTCGGCATGCACCCGAAGTAGGCTGAATGCAGATCGCCAGACCATTGACGATAGGGTAGGAAAGGAGGGAGTCCCTTTTATAGGTAACACCAAGCCCCTCCCACAGCTCCAGGCAAAGCCTTAACATATATATAATTTATCAAGATACCCTTATGACATTAATTAGTATTTTCTTACGTATATTTTTTAATATATGTATAATATGTTATAAACATAGAAACATAGAATGTGACGGCAGATAAGAACCATTCGGCCCATCTAGTCTGCCCAGTTTTCTAAATACTTTCATTAGTCCCTGGCCTTATCTTATAGTTAGGATAGCCTTATGCCTATCCCACGCATGCTTAAACTCCTTTACTGTGTTAACCTCTACCACTTCAGCTGGAAGGCTATTCCATGCATCCACTACCCTCTCAGTAAAGTAATACTTCCTGATATTATTTTTAAACCTTTGTCCCTCTAATTTAAGACTATGTCCTCTTGTTGTGGTAGTTTTTCTTCTTTTAAATATAGTCTCCTCCTTTACTGTGTTGATTCCCTTTATGTATTTAAATGTTTCTATCATATCCCCCCTGTCTCGTCTTTCCTCCATGCTATACATGTTAAGATCCTTTAACCTTTCCTGGTAAGTTTTATCCTGCAATCCATGAACCAGTTTAGTAGCCCTTCTTTGAACTCTCTCTAAGGTATCAATATCCTTCTGAAGATAGGGTCTCCAGTACTGTGTACAGTACTCCAAGTGAGGTCTCACCAGTGTTCTGTACAATGGCATGAGCACTTCCCTCTTTCTACTGCTAATACCTCTCCCTATACAACCAAGCATTCTGCTAGCATTTCCTGCTGCTCTATTACATTGCCTACCTTTAAGTCATCAGAAATAATCACCCCTAAATCCCTTTCCTCAGATGTTGAGGTTAGGACTCTATCAAATATTCTGTACTCTGCCCTTGGGTTTTTACGTCCAAGATGCATTATCTTGCACTTATCCACATTAAATGTCAGTTGCCCCAACTCTGACCATTTTTCTAGTTTACCTAAATCATTTTCCATTTGGCTTATCCCTCCTGGAACATCAACCCTGTTACATATCTTAGTATCATCCGCAAAAAGACACACCTTACCATCAAGACCTTCTGCAATATCACTAATAAAAATATTAAAGAGAATGGGTCCAAGTACAGATCCCTGAGGTACCCCACTGGTGACAAGCCCAAGCTTCGAATATACTCCATTGACTACAACCCTCTGTTGCCTGTCACTCAGCCACTGCCTTACCCATTCAACAATATTGGAATCCAAACTCAAAGATTGTAGTTTGTTGATAAGCCTTCTATGTGCAACAGTGTCAAAAGCCTTACTGAAATCGAGGTAAGCAATGTCTACTGCACCACCCTGATCTATAATTTTAGTTACCCAATCAAAAAAATCAATAAGATTAGTTTGGCATGATCTCCCTGAAGTAAACCCATGTTGTCTCTGATCTTGAAATCCATGTGTTTTTAGATGTTCAACAATCCTATCCTTTAACATGGTTTCCATCACTTTCCCCACTACTGAAGTTAGGCATACTGGCCTATAGTTGCCCGACTCCTCCCTATTACCTTTCTTGTGAATGGGCACAACATTCGCTAACTTCCAATCTTCTGGGACTACTCCTGTTATCAATGATTGGTTAAATAAATCTGTTAATGGTTTTGCTAGTACACCACTAAGCTCTTTTAATAGCTTTGGGTGTATTCCATCAGGATACGTTAAGTTAATTAAAACATCTGATTAGCAAATTATACATATATAATTTAATTCTAGGTGTATTTTGGTATTAATATATATATATATATATATATATTAATACCAAAATACAGTAAGAATTAAATTGTCTGTTTTATAAATGCATAATATGCTAATCAGGTGTTATAATTAACATATAATATAATATATTGTTTGAATGTGTGATTATAACTTTATTTTACTTTTTAGGCACTAGGGGCACTGCCTGAACACTCAGGCAGTCCCCCAGGCAGTCTCATAGACTGCTTTGTTGCCATGTGATTTGCGAAGTCCGTCGCGATCACATGGCCCAGGAGGGCCAAAAAGGAAGCAGGGGGACTGCCTGACTCATGAGGCAGTCCCCCCGGACCGGGATTGCTGGTCTAGGTAAGTAAATTGCGGCCGGGTAACTAATGATTGTTAGTGCATGCTATGCCGCCCTAAAGGCATTACCGCTCACTTAATGTCGGACGGCATAGTATGCCCTGACGGTGTTAAGGAATTAATGTAAGGTTTTTATTGTTGTTTGAAATAAATGTTATTCACTTTTATCTCAACTGGCTTTGCCTTTCCTATTTTTCACCATTGAGGACCAAGTCATCTCTAAAACATAATTTGAAACCCTAATATCACACCAAACCTGACTTACCTGAGCCAGTTATAAAAATGTGAGTGTGATAACTATAGCATTTCTATTTGTTTTGTACCATATATTGTAAAGACCATACTGCTCTATGAAAGTATCTGCTTTACCCCTGCAGTGATAACTACTCCAGAATATTGGGTATAAACACTCACCTTTGGGCCACTGTGTTGCACTATATGGTTTAGGGTATGGATTTATAATATATTCCATACTGATACATGTGCTGTACACTATTGCTGTATTGTTTATTCCTGGATTTAGCAGCAATGTTCTTATGCCTTTGGACTGATTCTTCTGTTCCTGTTTGCTGATTGTTATACTAGTGTTCACATTTTCAAAGAAAGAGGAGGATCTGGGGGAGGGGGGAGGCGCTTTCTGTTATAATGGGACTTGATCTGGGAGTGGCTTATGTTACCATGTACACCATATTTTTCTTACTGTTTGTGTATTCTTTGCTGCTATTGGTGGACAGTAAAGAAAGGGATATGCAATACTAGCCTCTGTGTCTTTAATAAAATCATGACTTTTCGTCATGTAAATGCAAAATCATGTATTACATTTTCTTTTAAATGAATAGCAATTTGACTATTAGCAGTTTACAACATTCTAAATTGCAATGAATAATTTACCTTAATCCAATGTTTTGAATCTTGTTCCAGACTTCTTTTCTGTAAAAGAAAAGCTTATTCTTCTGAAATAGCGTTTCTGTGATGTAAAAAAATGATTTCAAAAGCTCCTTAACATATGTATCCATTAGCCAATATAAGAATTTTGCAAGAATTTGCTCTCTCAATAAGTGTTCTGATGCAGGAACAAATCGATTACCTATAATAAGCAAACATGGTTAATTAATAATATCTCATTAACTCATTAACCGCTTAAGGATATTTGCTTGTTTGCTTACTTAAAGGGGCACCAAAATGGAAATGGAATATGGGTGGATTGGCGCTAATCCTTTATAAATGCAACAAAAACCCCCAGTGACACTTAATTTAACCCCTTAAGGACTGGACTGTTTTTGCGATGTTGTACATTTGCGACCAGGCCTCTTTTTACACTTTTGTGGTGTTTGTGTTTAGCTGTCATTTTCCGCTCTCTCATTTACTGTTCCTATACAAATTATATATTGTTTTTTTCAGGACAAAAAAAGGCTTTCTTTACATACCATTATTTATATAATCTCATGTAATTTAATTTTAAAAAACAAACAAATATGATGAAAATTTTTTAAAAATACATGTTTTTTTTACTTTTACTTGAAAAATCTTTTACTCATCTACAAAAGCGAATAAAAAAAACTGCTAAATAGATTAAAAATATTGTCCTGAGTTTTAAAATACCCAGTGTTTACATGCTTTTTTTGCAAGTTATAGGGTTATAGGTACAAGTAGGATATTTCGGTTTCAAAACATACATTTTTAAAATGTGTCAATAGTGACATTGTAACACTATTATCTGTCATAAATCGCTGAATAACACCCCACATGTACATATTTTTTTTAAAGTAGACAAACCAGGGTATTCAATATAGGGTATGTCCAGTCTTTTTTAGTAGCCACCTAGTCGCAAACACTGGCCAAAGTTAGCGTTCATATTTGTTTTCTGTGTGAAAAAACAAAAAAACTAAATTGAACGCTAATTTTGGCCAGTGTTTGTGACTAAGTGGCTACTAAAAAAGACTGGACATACCCCATTTGCAATACCTTTTGTTGTCTTCTTTTGCAAATGGTATGCCATCATGGGGGTAATTCTCATTCCTGGACTACCATACGCTCTCAAAGGCAACATAACCAACCTGGCCATTTTCAATGTAAAAATATTTGACCCATATATTTGACCCTGTAACTTTCAAAAACGCTATAAAATATGTACATGGGGGGTACTGTTATACTCGGGAGACTTTCTTGAACACAAATATTAGTGTTTCAAAACAGGAAAACATATCACAACAATTATATCATCAGTAAAAGTGCTGTTTGTGTGTGAAAAATGCGAAACAAAGTCACTTTCACTGACAATATCATCGCTGTGATAGGTTTTGCTGTTTTGAATCACTAATATTTGTGTTCAGTGAAGTCTCCCGAGTAAAACGGTACCCCCCATGTACAGGTTTTAGGGTGTCATAGAAAGTTACAGGGTAAAATACAGTGCTAGCAAATTAAATTCTCTGGAATTTCGGCCTGGGTTGGCAGGCAGGTCCCTCAAATTGCAATTAATAAAATTACTTAATTATGTAAAAATATTACATAAATATGCACGTAGAATTTAAATATATATATTCATATTTATATATTTGAAGTCTACGTGTATATTTATATAATTATTTATGTAATTTTGTATATGGACATATGTATATTTCATATTATATTTATTTATTTATATATACACAATTTCATTCTAAGTGTATTTTGATATAAATATATATATTTTAATATCAAAATACAGTTAGAATAAAATTTCATATAGATATATGAAATTTGTATTATTATTTTTAATTTTTTTTAATTTAATTTACTTATTATTTGTATTTTATAATAATATATATATATATATACAATATATATAGTTATTATATATATTATATATATATATACGTGTGTAATTTAATTATAAGTGTATTTTTATATTAATATATGTACATATTAATATAAAAATACACTTAGTATGACATTATATATATATGATATATAGACGTATATTATATAGGTATAATATATGTCTATATATCATATATATATACACATATATAATTTTTTTTTTTTTTATTAACTTTTACTTTAATTTTTTTTAGGATTTTACACTGGCAGGGAGACTGCCTGTCAGCACAGACAGTCCCCCTGCAGGCAGACACTAGGACACCTATTGTGACCATGTGGTCGCCCTGTTGAGCGATCACATGGCCACAGGGGTCCTAATCCGCCATGGGGAGACTGTCTGGGCTGCAGGCAGTCTCCCCACAACGGGAGCACCGCCGATCGCCGCCGGGGGAACGACGGCGATCGGGTAAGTACATCTGACCGTTAGGACGGTTCAGGACCGTCATCGGTCGGCAACGCAAAAATGCCAATGACGGTCCTGAACCGTCCTCGGTCGTTAAGGGGTTAAACAAAACACAAATACAGAAGGTGGGCGGTGCAAATTATAAGTAAGCAGCAAACAGTTAGTTATAACCAGTTTTCATATACAGTTAAGTCCATAAATATTGGGACATCGACACAATTCTAATCTTTTTGGCTCTGTAGACCACCTCAATGGATTTAAAATGAAATGAACAAGATGTGCTTTAACTGCAGACTTTCAGCTTTAATTTGAGGGTATATACATCCAAATCAGGTGAACGGTGTAGGAATTACAACAGTTTGTATATGTGCCTCCCACTTTTCAAGGGACCAAAAGTAATGGGACAATTGGCTGCTCAGCTGTTCCATGGCCAGGTGTGTGTTATTCCCTTATACATACATATATTATATATATAAAAAATACTTTTAATTTATTTTTACAGATGTTTAATTTTTTTTTTTATTCTTCCTACCAGCAGGGGGACTGTCTGACATTTCAGACAGCCCCCTTGCTGGCAAATCCATTGCTAGCTATAGGGGGCCATGTGATCGCTCGTTGAGAGCGATCACATGGCCCCCGGGGGCCTCATTTGCCGTGGGAGGGCTGCCTGGGCTGTCAGGCAGCCCTCCAGAAGAGGATCGCGGCGGAGGTGAGTAGCTCCTGGCTCCTGGGGCTGCAAGCCGTTACGGCGTTCCATGCCGCCGCAACGGCTTTAAAGCCCATTTAAAGCGCGACGGCATGGAACGCCGTAACGGCATTAAGGGGTTAAAGAAAGTACAACATGAATATTTTATTATGGCCAGATGGCCCACTTATATACACAGACCCCAGCATGGGGTATCCAACAGAAACATAGTAAAATACTCCCACAACATGCCCAGGAGTGTCTGTGTCTGCGAGATAATTAAGTGTACTTTGTTTAAACAAATTATCTCCAGGTACAAAATACAGTTGCAAGAAAAAGTATGTGAACCCTTTGGAATATAATGGATTTCTGCACAAATTGGTCATAAAATGTGATCTGATCATCATCTAAGTCACAACAATAGACAATCACAGTCTGCTTAAACTAATAACACACAAAGAATGAAATGTTGCCATGTTTTTATTGAACACACCATGTAAACATTCACAGTGCAGGTGGAAAAAGTATGTGAACCCTTGGATTTAATAACTAATTGAACCTCCTTTGGCAGCAATAACTTCAACCAAACGTTTCCTGTAGTTGCAGATCAGACGTGCAGGAGTAATTCTTGACCATTTCTCTTTACAGAACTGTTTCAGTTCAGCAATATTCTTGGGATGTCTGGTGTGAATCGCTTTCTTGAGGTCATGCCACAGCATCTCAATCGGGTTGAGGTCAGGACTCTGACTGGGCCACTTCAGAAGACGTATTTTCTTCTGTTTAAGCCATTCTGTTGTTGATTTACTTCTATGATTTGGGTCATTGTCCTGTTGCAACACCCATCTTCTGTTGAGCTTCAGCTGGTAGACAGATGGCCTTAAGTTCTCCTGCAAAATGTCTTGATAAACTTGGGAATTAATTTTTCCTTCGATGATAGCAATCCATCCAGGCCCTGTCGCAGCAAAGCAGGCCCAAACCATGATGCCCCCACCACCATACTTCACAGTTGGGATGAGGTTTTGATGTTGGTGTGCTGTGTCTCTTTTTCGCCACACACAGTGTTGTGTGTTTCTTCCAAACAACTTTGGTTTCATCTGTCCTCAGAATATTTTGCAGTACTGCTGTGGAACATCCAGGTGCTCTTGTGCAAACTGTAAACGTGCAGCAATATTTTGTTTGGACAGCAGAGGCTTCCTCTGTGGTATCCTCCCATGAAATCCAAATTTGTTTAGTGTTTCACATATTGTAGATTCGCTAACAGGGATGTTAGCATTTGTAAGTCTTTAGCTGACACTCTAGGATTCTTCTTCACCTCATTGAGCAGTCTGCGCTGTGCTCTTGCAGTCATCTTTACAGGATGGCCACTCCTAGGGAGAGTAGCAGCAGTGCTGAACTTTCTCCATTTATAGACAATTTGTCTTACCGTGGACTGATGAACAGCAAGGCTTTTGGAGATATTTTTATAACCCTTTCCAGCTTTATGCAAGTCAACAATTCTTAATCGTAGGTCGTCTGAGAGCTCTTTTGTGCGAGGCATCATTCACATCAGACAATGCTTCACATCAGACAATGCTTTATTAGATAAGCCAAATGACGTCAAAATCGTCATCAGGAAAAGTTAACTCTTTCCTGGATAGGAAGGTTTAGTGAGGCGAGACTGCCCTCTATGGACCAAATACCTAAATTACAATCTGTAGGTTGACCACATCTTCTGTTTCCTATTGGCCTTATCAACTAATGATGTACAGAGAGTCTGGCCCTTTAAAAGTTAGGACAAAGGGAAGAGAGAGGTTAGTTGGAGGAGTTGGGCTTTCAGATTCAGACATGCAGATCCAGGACAGATATTCACTCTGGGACTAACTCAACTCTAAAACTCTCTTGGACCCAACTCAAGAAACACTCCTTGACACTTACTTTTACTATTACTTAGATACCTCCATACAACCTCCATACAACCAATCATACACGCATTCAAGTTCCTGGGACTACCTACTCATCTGATGAGAATATCTACTTAACTGGTAATTATGCTGGTTTTATTTAATTAATCTAAATTAAAAAATCTAATAGCATGATTTATGACTGGATAAATCACGGTCAGATTTCAATATTTAGAAATCTTAGTTAACTAAAGAATATATAGTTATAAACATTCCATTCTGCAGGTGGAATCAAGAATAATTCTATATTAGTGTGATGTTATCACGTGTTAGCATACCTCTGGTTTTATCCAGGTGTATTGATTTGCTCTAAATAAGATAAGATATCTTTTTAGGCAAATTAAAATTCGGCTTATAGAATCTGGTAGATTATTCTTATTGGATGGTTCCAGGAAGTACCCTCATAAGTATTGTAAGTCTTGACAGTTGATGCTGTTAGCCATTGGAAAGTGTATAGCCATTCCATTGTATTGCATATTTATGTTATACTAAATATTCAATGATTATTATCATGCATGCTAAATTATATATATTTTTATAACAAATTGTGATTTTATTTGTATGGAATACATTTCAATTACATGATAACGATCTCTAAGATCTAAGAGAATTGAAGTAGTGGGCAATTCTAGACTGTTTAATATTATCATCTCATAAATATCCCCACATTTCCAAGAGGTACATAGTAAAAGACAGAAATAAGGAGAATAGTGCTCTCTTTGTAATGGAAAATAAACTTTGTAAGTAGAAATAAAATGTACTCACATTTAAAAGAGCATATACATACTCGTTGGAAACAGCGTGGGTGGTCCAATCCCCACCAGGGATATGCAAGTAGATAAGATGCAGCATTGTCAGCAGGTATTTTCCAAATAAAATAGGAAGATAAAATTGAATAAAAGCAAAATCAAATAAATATATATATTGAATGGTAAAAAAAATTGAAATTAAAAATTTTCATTTTTACCAAACAAATATAAAACTACTTAATCTTTTAAAATCGAAATGCGTTTTGCCCAGATAGCTTTATCATGGTCCTGCATGTAGCCCTATTTATAGGGCATTTGAAAATATAATTCATACAATTTGAAAAGGGAGGGGCAATGACATCATCTAGGTCACATGACATACAGCATGTGTGAGTCATTGATGACAAATGAGTACAATAAGTTTAGTACACAAATAACATTTAGTGAGTATAAGTCACTAATAGCAGATTCTAGTATATAATTAACAAATTAGTATTTGGTAAATACCATTATTGCACGGTTAAAATATAAAAGAAAAAGAAAAGAGGGCGGAGCCTGACCATGCAGTCTGGATGCATGGTGCTCAAGCTCCTGCTATTCTGGCCAATTCTGGGGTGATAACCCTGATTATCTAGCGACAAATTCACAATCTGCAAACAGTCTGGATTACAGGGTGAGCTTCCTGACACTTTGCCTGAAACTCTAAACAGCAGGGAGACAAAGTAATTGCATTGAGGCCTGCTGGGGACAAAGCGAAGGAGAGGTGGCCAATCTCTCTGTTTAGTCTGCAAACCAGACCGAATGCACTTCGATCCACCCCCTTTGGACCGGAGGGGGTTACCCCAGTCCCCACTGTACAGTCCTAAAATGTCTCACTACTAGCTGCTTTCTTGTGGTACAAGATGGCAAGCGCCTCCCACCATGATTTGCATGGCCATACAACCAACTATACACTTAAGCAGCTCAACAAGCTTTTCGAGAGCTTCTGGGCAAAGCTGAGAGCCCGTGTGGAGAGAGAGGTGCATTACCGAAGATGGGGGAGCCCCATCGGTGCACCACAACTATGCCCGCGACCATATACCCCATTTCTGGCCTACCTGGGATGAGGTATGGATTCTACGCATCAACTACGCAGACGGCAGACAACCCTCAGAACACGGCGGCTGCCACCACGATCCTCCAGACACCCCCTGAAGTTGAGTGATTTGGCTTGTGTCAAGGTGTGTATCTATGTGTCAGGGTGTCTGTGTGTCAGGGTATGTATCCTTAAGTGTGTCAGGTTATGTATCCTTAAGTGTGTCAGTGTATTTATATATGTGTCTGTATCTGCATGTTTGTCAGTATATGTATCTGTGTGTCAAAGTGTGTCTGTGTATATGCATGTTTGTGTGTGTATCTGCATGTGTGTCAGGGTGTGCCTCTGTGTGTCAGGGTATGTATCCTTAAGGATGTCAGTGTGTGTATCTGACATACAGATGCACACCCTGACACAGATGTGATACACAGACATAGTGTGTCTATCCCTATGCTACATACTGTGGACTGAACTTTTCTATTTGCATTTTATTATTGTTATGGACTTATTTTGAACTATTTTACTTACTATTTGGGGACTTATTGAGCATAGTGATTGTAGACTTATTACTAACACTATCTTTTAGAGATTGTGGATTTGACATTTACTGGACATTTACGGTGCTTTTTCAATCCCATATATTATGATCATTATTTATTTATATCTAATCACTGGTTATTTATTGTAGTTGCTCTATTAGTGTTTTTGCATGTCTATTTTTTTTAATATAAAAACTGTGCATTTATTTTCTATGACACGCCATTGTACCACATTGTATATCAATGTAATGCTTGTTATGGCTGTCGTGGCTACAGAAGTCTCTCTGTTTAGTGTTACACAGCAAAAATAAAGAATGTTAAAAAAAAAAAAATATGAGTCAAAAATAAGAAAAAAATATTACATCCATAAGGCTTATTAAATTAAAGGGATTCAATAGTGCCAAAAAAACAAAGCAGTTTTCCTGGCACTATGGTTCCCTACATTGCACCCCATCAGTCACTTATCTGAATCCAGCACCAACGTACCTCAGCGCTGTGAATTGTGAATGAAGCTTATTGTACTCATTTGTCATTTACAAATCACATGTGTTGCATTAGTCATGTGACCTAGATGATTCATAACCGCATCTTTTTCACATTTTCAAATGCCCTATGAATAGGGCTACATGCAGGACATTTATTATTGTCACTTGATGAAGCCATCTGGGCGAAACGCGCTGTATTTTATACATTTGAATGTATTTTTTACATTTATCTTTTATATTTGTTTGCCAACATTTTTATTACAATTGGTTTTACCATTCATTATATATTTATTTATTTGGTTCTGCTTTTATTTCATTTTATCTTTGATCATCCTATTTTATTTGGAAAATACCTGCTGACAATGCTGCCCCTTATCTACTTGCATATCCCAGGTGGGGATTGTACCACTTACCATATATACTCGAATATAAGCCGAGTTTTTCAGCACATTTTTTGTGCTGAAAAACCCCAACTCGGCTTATACTCGAGTCACTGTCTGTATTATGGCAATTTACATTGCCATAATACAGACTGGGGGCTGACAGCGAGCGCTTACCTCTCCTGCAGCTCCTGTCAGCTCCCTTCTCCTCCGTGCCGGTCCGTTCAGCACCTCGGTCAGCTCCCAGTGTAAGTCTCGCGAGAGCCGCGGGGTCATAGTGCGGCTCTCGCGAGACTTAGTGTGAGCTGACAGGGAAGCTGACCGGACCGGCGCGGAGGAGAAGGTAGCTGACAGGAGCTGCAGGAGAGGTAAGTAAACTCTCTGCCAGCCCCCCTCCTCCCCCCACTGAACTACCAATGCCACTGGACCACCAGGGAAGGAGAGCCCCCCTTCCTGCCATGTATCAAGCAGGGAGGGGGGACGAAAAAATAAATAAATAATAAAATAATAAAAATTATAATAATAAAAAAATAATAATTTAACAAAATAAAATTAAAATAATAAAAACAATTAATAATAATAAAAATGCCCACCCCCACCAAGGCTCTGCAACACACACACACACACACACACACACACTGCATCACACATTGCACTCATACACACACACTGCACTCACACACACACTGCACTCACACACACACACTGCACTCATACACACACATTGCACTCATACACACACATTACACTCATACACACACACACTGCACTCATACACACACACTGCACTCATACACACACATTGCACTCATACACACACTGCATACATACACACTGCACTCATACACATACTACACTCATACACACACTGCACTCATACACACACTGCACTCATACACACACTGCATTCATACACACACTGCACTCATACACACACTGCACTCATGCACACACTGCACTCATGCACACACACTGCACTCATACACACACACTGCACTCATACACACACACTGCACACACACTGGGGTATGTTTAGTCTTTTTTAGTAGCCACTTAGTCACAAACACTGGCCAAAGTTAGCGTTCATATTTGTTTTTGTGTGAAAAAAGCAAAAAACTAATATTTGGCCAGTGTTTGTGACCAAGTGTCTACTAAAAATGACTGGACATACCCCATTTGCAGTACCTTGGGTTGTCTACTTTTGCAAATGGTATGCCATCATGGGGGTAATTCTTATTCCTGGGCTACCATACGGTCTCAAAGGCAACATAACTAATCTGGCAAATTTCAATGTCAAAAAAATGAAATGCAAGCCTTATATGTGACTCTCTAACTTTCCAAAACTCCATAAAACCTGTACATGGGGGGTACTGTTATTCTCGGGAGATTTCACTAAACACAAATATTAGTGTTTTAAAACAGTAAAACATATTACAACAATAATATAGTCCATAAAAGTGCCGTTTGTTTGTAAAAAAAATGCAAAAAACGTCACTTTTACTTAAAATATCATCATTGTAATGCAATTTACCAGTTTTAAACACTAATATTTGAGTTCAGCGAAGTCTCCTGAGTAAAACAGTACCCCCTATATACAGGTTTTATGGTGTCTTGGAGAGTTACAGGGTCAAATATAGTGCTTGCGAATTAAATTCTCTGCACTTTCTCCCTGTGTAGTCAGGCATGTCAATCAAATTTTAATCAATCAAATAACATAATTATGTTAAAAAAATAACTTAAATATACACGTAGAATTTTAATATATATATGCATTTATAGGTACCGTATTTTTCGCTCCATAAGACGCACTTTTTTTCCCCTCAAAAGTGAGGGGAAATGTCTGTGCGTCTTATGGAGCGAATATGAAGCTTTACTTACCTGTCTTGCAGTGTTGGCCGGCAGCACAGGGCGCACCGCGGTAGTGGAACTTGAATTTCATGTTCCGGTTTCCGGCGGGACTGAAAGGAAGTGCGCACTCAGCTTGTGCGCACTTCCTTTCAGTACCGCCGGAAACCGGAACATGAAATTCAAGTTCCACTACCGTGGTGCGCCCTGTGCTGCCGGCCAACGCTGCAAGACAGGTAAGTAATTATGGGACAAGGGGAGGGGGACAGTATGGGAGAGAAGAATATGAGGAGGGGGATGAAGTCTATGGGGGGGTGGGGAGGGGGATGAAGTCTATGGGGGGGTGGGGAGGGGGATGAAGTCTATGGGGGGTGGATGAAGTCTATGGGGGGGTGGGGGGTGGATGAAGTCTGTGGGGGGGTGGATGAAGTCTATTGGGGGGTGGGGGGTGGATGAAGTCTATGGGGGGGTGAGGGGGGGGATGAAGTCTATGGGGAGGGGGGGATGAAGTCTATGGGGAGGGGGGATGAAGTCTATGGGGAGGGGGAGGATGAAGTCTATGGGGAGGGGGGGGATGAAGTCTATGGGGAGGGGGGGGATGAAGTCTATGGGGAGGGGGGGGATGAAGTCTATGGGGAGGGGGGGGATGAAGTCTATGGGGAGGGGGGGGATGAAGTCTATGGGGAGGGGGGGGATGAAGTCTATGGGGAGGGGGGGATGAAGTCTATGGGGAGGGGGGGATGAAGACTATGGGGAGGGGGTGGATGAAGACTATGGGGAGGGGGTGGATGAAGACTATGGGGAGGGGGTGGATGAAGACTATGGGGAGGGGGTGGATGAAGACTATGGGGAGGGGGTGGGTGAAGTCTATGGGGAGGGGGTGGGTGAAGTCTATGGGGAGGGGGTGGGTGAAGTCTATGGGGAGGGGGTGGGTGAAGACCATGGGGAGGGGGTGAGTGAAGACTATGGGAGAGAGGAGAAGACTATGGGAGGGGGGGACACTATGGGACAGGGGAGAAAAAAAATATTCTGTACAAACTGTCCCATAGTAAGAAACACTATGGGACAGTTTGTTCAGAATATTTTTTTTCTGGGTTTCTTCCTCTAAAAACTAGGTGCGTCTTATGGTGAGGTGCGTCTTATGGAGCGAAAAATACGGTATTTAAATTCTACGTGTATACTAATGTAATCTTTTAATTATATGTATTTATCTTTATATATATATTTGCGGTTATTTGTATTTTATATATAGATAGATATATATAGAATGTCATTCTAAGTGTATTCTGTTTCCAATATATATATATATATGTTGATAACAAAATACAGTTAGAATGAAATTACATATGAATATATAATTTATTTTAAATTTTGTTTCAATATTTTATTTATTTATTTAATTTTTTAATTTATTTATTATTGTAATTATACGTATATATATATATATATATATATATATATATATATATAATATATATGTAGATCTATTATATATATAATATATATATACATATTATATATATGTAACGTCATTCTAAGTGTATTTTAATACTAATATATATACTAATATTAATATTAAAATACATTACGTATGACGTTACATATATATAATAAGGCATTTAATTTATTTTATAACATGTTAATTATTTTTATTTTTTTTACACTACCTACCAACCTAAACTAAAAGGCATTGACGAAACATAATTACAACACAAACATGATGAATAAAAATGCACACAGACAATCATCACCGAATAATAGAAATAACCTTTATTATGTAAAACAATGCATTCACAAAACATAACAATATCCCCAATTAAATTATAAGACCCAAATTCAGGGAGGGAATGTAAGAAAAGGGGGGGAAATATTCGCCTCCTGTCTTTAATAAAATGTAGATTATTCCCTCACCGAGGCTAGAATAATCCCTAATTTTATGGCAGGACAGGAGGCTTCATATTTGCAATTTTAACGCCCAAATAGTAGAACCAGAAGCAATATGACATAGAGGACTGAAATAAAAGGAGAGTGGAAAAAACCATTCCTTAAACCAAGCAGCGGTGTAGAGAAAATGCAGAAGGGACCCAACGGCTTCCAAAGTTGCTGAGGTGACAGCACCCCGAACAAAAAGTGTCCCAGAGGAACTCTCAAGGTCAGCCAATGACAGGATCCACCAAATCCAACGGGCGAGCGAAGATGCAGAAACAGTTCAAAACGGCCGTACGCAGAAATCAACAGCTGTCCATGAGTAGACGGATGAAAGAACCAGAACCTGGATCTACATGGTCGTGTACAACCTGTCAACAGAGCCGTGGCCTATCCGGAGAAGAGGGGTACAACACAGAGGACGGATAGAAATGAAATATGTACGGAGCAGAAACCGATGTACTGAACGTCAAGAAGCAAGAAGACACTACGTCGATACCATGACGTCAGAACGCCATGAAATACAAGATGCACTGGGAAAAACCGTAAGCGGAAAAACTGGCGCAAGGCAAGTCCTTGTCATCAGGTCATTCCTCAAGGAAATACAGAACACACGATACCACTAGACTTGAGGAATAGCGAGAGATAGGGTTCCCGTAAGGTATACTCCTCTTGGCAGACTGCAGACCAAGAGATCCTTACCAATGCCAGAATCTTGAGAAACGCACACGAGTCGTCCTCTAGCTGACATAGGACGTGAATGGCCCCATACGATCGTACCCTGAGAGGGCAACTCAGCCAGACAACGGGGACAGCCATAGGGACCTAAGCATCTCTCCAGACACCAGTCATGGCAGGCTACCCCTGTGGATCCCACACAGGACATGAAGAGACAGGGAGTCGTAGATTGCTTTCCCATGGCAAACTCCAGCAAAAGGGGAAAGCACAGAGGACTCCTCCGAAGTGGTGTGGCCAGGCGAAACGACACTCACATGAATTCGGTCTGAAGCAAAGCCAGAAGTATCCTGGAGGTAAACAGGATGCGTACGCTCCAAAGGAGACCAAGCTTGGAAAACGCGTCCCTCGCCTTGCTGAGGGTCCGGCAGCCAGCTGGAGAACCGCTCCGTATGGCAGTTCGCACCGAATTTAATCATGCCAGTACTCGAGACCCCGGAGGATGAGGCAACCAATCCATGGTCGGGTGAAGTCATCCGCCACATGAGTGTCTCGTCCCGCAGACATTGTCCTAAATGACGAATACTTGTCCAGACGCTATAGATAGCGATCCTACGTGAGATCCGACTGTAGTCCAACGTGGGCAACCAGTGATAAGTCCAGGCCGGAAGGTAGCGAGCAGTACTACTTCCCCTGGGAAAGCTGTAAATGTTGAACAAACCTGCAGGTAATTCCATGCAGTTGGCGTGAAGAGGTCCCTCCTTTGGACTCCAGAGTCCAGGCCGAAGTTGGTTGGGGTCCGAAACTCCTAGGTAGGCCAGGTCCCCCTATGTCGGAGTCATCAATTGAGTTTTAGATGACCTGCGTCCGAAGGTCACATGATTCGGTCATACCAGGCCAAAGACCTGAGAAAGCGTCATGTTGGAGCGGCTGATAGTACCGGATCCTGGAGGTATGGCCTCGATGGCAAATAACAACTGGTCAATCGACCGGGTTGGGCCCCTAAGTGTGACCCGCAGGTTGTGGAGCATATAAATAAAGCATTATTGTGCAATAACATGCAAAAATAGTGCAAAGGTGGAGCGCTTAAAAATAAAACACTTACTCCTGTAGAATTCAGGAGATAATATAAGTGATGTTGAGGTCCTTTTGGGTATTCGAAGAATGCTGAGAGACCTCAAAATGGAGACAAAAAATAGAGAGAACAGGAAAGCAACGCTGACCCTGGCGTAGAAATCCTTGGTAAGGTAAGGTCTCTTCTAAGCGCCTTTGAACACAGAACCCATACTTTTTCACTTTATTGTGGAGCATATGCATGGCATTTTCCTTGAAGACGGACATCTTGGTCCTCGGGAGGCGGAGCACCGCCTGGACCGAATATTCTATGAAAGACCAGAAACTGGGTTGACTGGGAGTGAGTCAGATTCAATATGTCCATGTTGATGGCAAAATCCATGTGGGTTTCTCTCATGTCCAGTCGAGGGAGAGAACCAATCATCCACGCAGAGCAGCTCTCTGAGGGGATAAGTGCCCTCCGTCTCAAAGTGTCCACAGGCGACAAATGCATTGGGAGCATGTAGCATGGGGATGGGGCGGGAGTCCACTCCGCCGCATCCTCCGCCCAGCATGGCAACTTCGGAATGGACGCCTCTTTTGGTCATGCGTAATGCTCACGGAACGGTCCAAGGTTCCGCAACCTTGATCCTGAGTCCGGGCACGGTCCGAGAGACCTCTGGGGCTAGTTAAGGGGAACCTTTTGAATAGAGACATGTCAGCTCAATTTGTACGCGAGGGCAACTCCGGAGAGCAGACTCAGCCCTTGGATGCCAAATCCGTCAGTTTGATGTCCAGCTCGGACAAGGGCCGTTTGCGGTTCTCAGGGGTAGAAACCAACTAGGCGATACCTATAAGTCATATAGGTCCATTCCCAAAGGGAATTTAGTATTTTCCGCTTTCCAAGCTGTAACGCGTCATTTGTCCCGAGGAAACATCTGTGTCCGCGTGTCGTCGACATCCAGTGGTTAGTCCCGGATAGAGTGCAAACCCTGTATCAGGTGTTTGCGGGGTCCTTTCTGGACTAGGTCATGAAGACTGATCCTCTAGATGAATCCATCCGTTAGCCAAAGCGTACCGGGGTGCTTGGTGTAGCGTCTAGGATGGCCGGTGGAGTGTCCCCTGTAGGGTACCAATGGTTTCTGGCAGTGAGGTCAGCGGGGTGGCATGAGGACAGGCCAAGTGACCTTCTGGGCATGGGAGATTTGTCCTTTAGTCGTGATTGCATAACTGCCATAGAGGTAACACTGTCGGAGTGATACCTGGTGCGGCCAGCTGGGGGCCACCCAGCGTGCAAGAGGGGGTCACCCAACAAGCACAAGTATACTATGCAGTATAGGCCAGCAGGGGAGGGGGTCACCAACAGTCTGAACATAATCGGACACTGTAGGTACAGTAGTGCCGTAGTGGTTAGCCTTCAGACGTGATTGCATAACTGCCATAGAGGTAACACTGTCGGAGTGATACCTTGTGCGGCCAGCTGGGGGTCACCCAGCGTGCAAGAGGGGGTCACTCAACAAGCTAAAGCATACTATGCAGTATAGGCCAGCAGGGGAGGGGGTCACCCTCAGTCTGAACATAATCGGATACTGTAGGTACAGTAGTGCCGTAGTGGTTAGCCGTATAATAAAAGTAGCCAGGCATTGCCGGTCCAGCAGTGCAGACGGCAGGAGGGGGTCACCCTCATATAACCATAACCGGGCATTGCAGATCCAGCAGAGCTGTAGGTAAGAGGGGGCACCCTCAGTGTGGTATCATAGAGGTCTGTACACCCACTAGTGCAGTCAGCGAGAGGGGGTCACTCTCATTATGGTTATAACAGGACCCCGTAGGTCCAGCAGAATAGTCCACAGGAGGGGGTCACCCTCAGTATCTGCATATAGCAGGGCACCGTAAGAACAGTAGCTCAATCAGTGAGAGGGGTACCCTCTTTTACGGGTATACCCGGACGCTGCAGATCCAGCAATGGTGTCACACGTCCATTATTATTGTCCAGTAGCGGGTAGACCCCCAGAAATATGGACGGTGGGGGGGAGGGGTGGGGTTAGAAGGGTCCATACAGCTAGAAGCGGATTCACATCTACAGACCACTCAGGTATAATATTAGGATACACTTTGAAGTGGAAAATGTTAAGCCCCTTGCAGGAAGGGCAGCAAAACCTTGACAAGGGAGCTAGGTGCTGAAAACAGATCATATAATTTTTGTTGAGAGAAAGGCTTGATTAGCATATATCACATGTGGCATAGTCTTGTTAAACAAATATATTTATTTGAGCAGTAACATACCCCTGTAAATCTAAGATTCTCCTTAGTAGTATAAAGTGTGGCAAGTCTACTGCTAGGATAGAGAACCTAGTCACATTGCATCAGACATCATAGTAAGCTGCAGTGTGAACTGTGAGAGTGCCTGGGACAGATCCTGCTATCCAGGATCTGTTACATATGCAGCGTGTGAGACAGGCACAGTAAGCAGGGGGATAGCTGAAATATTGGGCTATCTCCCCTTATATAGGGAGAGGGAAGGCTGGCCACATGGCCAGCAGGCAGCTCGTGGGTGAGACCGGGCTGTTTGCGACGCACGGAGCCCATGCGGCTCCGAAAAAAATGCCCGCCGCGGCCACAAAAAGTACTAGCGCGGCCTACCGCGTGGTGCTCGCGCGGCACTGCCACGGCTGAAAAGGTTGCTCAGCACGCGGCCAGCGGCCGCAGGGAGCAGGTGGGGAATAAGAGATAAAGGGCATGGGCAATAGAGCCCAGCAGGGGGACCCAGGGAGGGGAAACAGAGTACAGGCAGAGTCAAAGCATCAAAGCAGGGACATCCAGTCCCCATGCAGCAAAGTGAGAAAAACTGCATAAAGTAACCCAGAATAACAATAAATCAATGAGCAGTATCCAGAATCTATCAGATAAATAGCCTAAATACAGCATGTTAACAAGTGGTACAGCAGCTACATAGCATGAAGTGGTATAGGAAATAACACAGAATAAACTGCCCAGTTAAACCCAGCAATAGACTGCCTAGATAAACACAGCAGACAAACTGTTAAAATAAATTCAGCAAGAACCTGCCTAAATAAATCCAGCAATTAAGCTGCCTAAACAAACCTATTAAAAAGACTGAGTAAACAGACTGTTCAAATAAGCAAGCAGCATGTAGGAGAGAAAAACAACCCAGAGCAGAGACAACTCTGAGTTGGTGAGTGCTCACCTGGAGGCAGCAGCAAAGAAAGAGGAAGTGGAAGAGCATGCTAAGGGGTTTTATACAACTGTTGCTTTGTTCTGATTGGTTGTTTTGAAAAGTTCTGTTAACTGTTTCTTTGCTGCTGGAGGTTTCAGTAAAGAAGGTAAAGCAAATATGAAGCCTCCTGTCCTGCCATAAAATTTTATTTAGAAATTTACCAGTAGCTGCTGCATTTCCCACTCTAGTCTTATACTCGAGTCAATACGTTTTCCCATTTTTTTGGGGTAAAATTAGGGGCCTGGGCTTATATTCGGGTCGGCTTATACTGGAGTATATACGGTATATGCTCCATTAAATGTGTGAACATTTTATTTCTTCTACTTCCAACGTTTATTTCCCATTACAAACAGAGAGCACTATTCTCCTTATTTCGATATTTTGCTATATACAGTGAGAGAATAAAGTATTTGATCTCCTGCTGATTTTGAAGGTTTGTCCACTGACAAAGAAATGATCAGTCTATACTTTTAATGGTAGTTGTATTTTAACAGTGAGAAACAGAATAAGAAAAAAAAATGCAGAAAAAAGCATGTAAAAAAAGTTATAAATTGATGTCAATGAGTGAAATAAGTATTTGTTCCCCTATAAATCAGCAAGATTTCTGGCTGCCAGGTGTCTTTTATACAGGTAACGAGCTGAGATAAGGAGCACTCTCTTAAAGGGAGTGCTTTTAAGCTCAGCTT
Source organism: Pelobates fuscus (assembly GCF_036172605.1). Taxonomy (NCBI): domain Eukaryota; kingdom Metazoa; phylum Chordata; class Amphibia; order Anura; family Pelobatidae; genus Pelobates; species Pelobates fuscus. Next base: position 252,368,593 of record NC_086320.1, read on the forward strand.
GTTACCTGTTTTTGGTCCGTTCGACCAGTGATGAGCATGTCATCTAATGGACACTGTGTGAAGGGAATGTCTGCTAAGATGGCATCCATCTTCCTCTGCCAGATGTCTTTAAATCGACATGTTTTGGAGTCATGGTCTGTATTACCACACCATGGTCTGTATTACCACACCATGGTCTGTATTACCACACCTGATTGCTGCTGCCATTGGTAAAAGCTGAATCTTTCTGCAATTTCCAGTGGTTTGGGCTGGAAATGATCCTCTAATACAGCCTTACCCAAACTCCGGCCCTCCAGATGTTGCTGAACTACAACTCCCATGATTACCAGCCTATTTCATTCATAGAATCATAGGAGTTGTAGTTCAGAAACATCTGGGGGGCCGGCGTTTGGGGATGCCTGCTCTAATAGTTTTAACAGTTCCACCAGAGTTTTGCTTGCTGGTTTATCAGGGAACAGAAGGTCTCTTCCAGTGTCATATGTTTTAGCTACCACCAGTGTCAGGAATACAGCTACCTGCAATTCAGGGGGTATAGTGTTTGCACTGAAGTAATGCTCTAATCCTTCAGTCCAGGAGCTCCAGGAGCTCCAGGAGCTCTGTTCACCATCAAACTCACACAATGTGCCTATCAGTGCCATGTCCTGGCTGGATGCTCTGTGGCTGGCTGTGTGTAGTGAGATTACCTCTTATTTTCTAGTGCAGGCTTGGTCACTGTTATGGTCCTGACTGCTTCACATAAGAGACCAGTAGTTTCATACAACCTTGCTTTATTGCAGAAAATTTACTGTATAATCAGTCTCATTATAACTGACAGGAACATAGGAGTAAAACCTCCTCTGTGCAGCACTGCATCACACTCGCTGACTCAAGATGGCTGCCATGCTCTCTGACCTGTGAGTCATCACAGGGGTGGAGCCACTAGTTAAAGTGAGAGGGCAGTGTCTAACATTCTAGGTATAACTGTTATGGATAAAATGCCTATTCTGTGTTCACTGTGTAAAAACTGGCTTCTAGAGTAAAAGCTTCCCTTCCCCCCCCCCCCCTCTGTGTGCTCAGTAACTGTTTCCTCTGCAAATTCCTCCCATCCTCCTACCTTCCCCCCCCTTCCCCTTGAGCAAGCCTCGTGTAACAGCTTCCTTTGTGCAACTAAAAGCTCTATAGAAACATGCCAAGTGTAGTAAATTGGAGCTGGAATGGGGCTGGGATACAAATAAATGTAATGTGATGATGCTGGGGTCACGCCCAGTAGGGTGGATTTAGACAAGACAACTTAGACTGTTAACCAATTGATGAATGTATATTGTATGTTAACTGTGACTCTGTACATGACGTTTTTCTGCTTTAAAAGGAAATTGCACCCCCTGCAATAAAGGCCACTCTGGAGTTCTTTCAAACCTGCAATGTGTCTGGTGTGATTTACTTCCAGAAGACATGCGCACAATCAATTTAGAAAGGAGTAGATAGACAATTAATCAAAGTTTTCTTTGATCTAAATCAGTTGGTGCCGAAACCCGGGATCGCTCCGCGTTTTTTTCCTGGCGACTAGCAGTCCTTGTGGATGCTGGAAAGCAGACACCCCGTAGATGGGACGAGATTGATCACCTCTATATATATATATGGTAAGGAATGCGTAAGCAACTTGCATATATCTCCTATCTTCGGGGCTGGCCTGGTTCCTGTCCATGACTGCTATCGAAAGGTAAACAAACAAAAAAAATGACAGGTGAATGACTTGCCCGGAGTGTTTTTTTAAAAGAACCTGTCACTTGTCTATCTACATCCTGAGTGTGAGTTTTATGTGTGAAAGTGTCTGTTTGAGAATCTGTTTTCCTTCTTTTGATTATTTGAGGTTGGGTTCAGAGACAACCTGGCGTTTCAGGCCGGATTATATGAATTTTAAATCCTGGCGTTGTTTTTATTTTGAGTTCAGGGTGATAAAACCTGGCGATTTAGGCCGGATTATATTCATTTTAAATCCTGGCGTTGTTTTTATTTTGAGTTCAGGGTGATAAAACCTGGCGATTTAGGCCGGATTATATTCATTTTAAATCCTGGCGTTGTTTTTATTTTGAGTTCAGGGTGATAAAACCTGGCATTTTTGGCCGGATTATATTAATATTTTAATATTAAATCCTGGCGTTTCTTCTATTGTTTTTATTTTAAGTTCGGTTTTGGGAAATACAAAACTGGCGTAATTGGTTTTAGTTTGTTGAAATAATAAAAAAACAACAAACAAAGAGTTAAGTTGTTGTATGTGTGCTTGAGTGTGAGTTTCTATATGTTCTACATTTATTTTAAAGACTTTGTGTGCTTTGGCATATATATTGTGCTTTTGCATGTATACGTTTTTTTGGGGGGTATATGTTACTTGTTATATATTCTATCTGTGTCTTGTAGTTCTCCTATTCTATCTTTTGTCTTAAGGAGAGCTGTGCTTAGGCTCTCACATGGTTAAAAAAACTTTGTGCTTGCAACTTGCCCCCCCCCCCCTCTTCCACCCCTTGCTCCTTCCTTCCTAAGACTCTGATGTTTGTTCAGTTGGAATTCCTTTGTTTGTGATGTGATTGCAAGTGTGTGATTTATGTTTTTGCACATATTTTTATTTTGTGATTTCTTTTTTTTATTATACTGATTTTATAAGTCTATGTCTGTTTTGTTACTTCACTCCTCTATTCTAATGAGAAGAAGGGTAAATGTAATGTAACTCCTTGGGTTTTTGTTTGCAATGAATGTAGAGTTATTTCCTGTTCTTTTGTATTCTTTACGTTTCTGTACAGCACTCACATAGTTAACCTCTCTGGCTGCAAATGCTGACAGCCATTGCTTGTGTCCTCTCTCACTCTCTCACTCTCTCTCTCTCTCTCTCTCTCTCTCGGCCCCCACCCTTGTGTTTTGATTAATAAGGGGGGTTGTATGGGTGCTATGCTTGTGAAACCAGTGAGGAATGTGAGCTGGCTATTAGCTGATGAATGGAAAAAAAAGGGATTTTTGCTGGACAAATATCCTAGTTAAGAACTTTATGTAATCTTGTATATATTGTTAAGTAAGAGGTTATTGCATATTGGAGTAAGGAAAGCAAACAAGGCAAGTGAGATTTTGTGGGAAATGGATGTTGAATGGTGGAAAAAACTTGGTTGACTTTTGTATGTTTATTTGAATTGTAACACAATTAATAAAATTAACAACAGGGAATGATTCTAATTTCCCTGAAGCTCAGTTACTTAATGAATTGTAATTGCTAGAGAAAAAAGTACTTTAATGGAAGTTGTTTTATTCTTAGATATCCTAAATGGAGGGGTTACACTAACTTGTGAAGAGGCAGAGAGAGGAGTGCAGATTTGACCCCCTCCTTTTTTTTCCCTTTAAGACTCAGTGTGAAAGAGCGATACAGAAACCTGAGCCACTCCCAATTGCCTCAACTATAAACTGCAGAGTTAACACTCAAAGGCAGACTATAACTACTACAGTTATTTGTGTTTGGTGCAATAACCAACATTATTTAAGATCTTGCAGATATTTGATTCCAGAGTTAAAAACCAGCAAAAGAATAGTGATCTATGTTCGTTTGTTTGTTTGTTTGACTACGTTGTTATTTTTCCATTGTTTTTATGTATGTTATTTTGTGTGTATGCAATTATACAATAAACTCCATTCCTTTTTACGGAAGGAAAACCTTGTTACTTCTGGGGTTGAATTCCACTCTTACTATGCCCTTTTACTGTAGAATTGCCTGAATTCTACTGACCCATTCCACTACATGGAGTGACTTGTTTAAGCCTAAGATAAATTGGCTGATTAGGCTACCTGTATTACCAATGTCATCCACGATGAGTTATCACTTCAGGTTGTCCCAAATTTTCCTCTGACTTAGATTTTAGTACATAATAAGGCCCATACCCAACGGCTATATGCGGCCTTGTATAGCAGGCCACATGGAATCTATTTGTAGCAAGCAAGGCCTGCCTGACTCCACATTCCTGTCTAATATTGTTCTCTCCTGCATACATGTAGATGGCTCTCCTTGGAGTAGCCTGTTTACTAAGTCTTGCTTTGTAGTTACCTCTACCTGTCCAATCAATCTGCTAGGTGCAGATGTCCTTCCCCCATTTGCAGGCCTCTATCACCTTTCTGCCTGATGGCCAAATTCATATGTCTGAACCAATCTCTGCTGCTGACAAAACAGCCCTCTGCTTATTATTTCTTTTGCTCCACATAGTGAAACCTGACCAGGAGGCAAAGGTCCTAGCTAGTTCCCCCACTTGAACCCCCGCCCCCCCCAATAAATGAAAAGGAAGCTGAAGAGGTTGATAATTTTACACATACTCTATTAAAAAACAAATCTACATTTTACCCAGTTAATTGTAAATCCGATATTATGAGGTCATTTGAAAAACTTTGTCTTAAAGATCTTAAAAAGATTAAAACGATTAATAAATATCAGGAAAATATAACCAAAAAAGAAAAAATAGCACTTAAAGATTTGAAGGAAGATAAATTGGTAGTAATAAAACCGGCAGACAAGGGGGGAGGTATCGTCATTTGGCAAAAAGATAAATATTTAAAAGAAATTTATAAGCAACTTACTGATGAAAAAACCTATAAAGAACTTATGAATAATCCACTCCCTGAAATTAAAATTAAATATAAAGAATTTTTAGATGAGGGTTTTAATACTGGGATCTTAACAAAAAAAGAATGAGACTTTTTAAATATTAAATACCTAAGGATACCTGTAATATATATTCTACCAAAAATACATAAGGATATTAACAACCCCCCTGGTAGACCAATTGTGTCTGGAATTGGTTCACTTTTATCTTCTCTGTCACAGTATATCGACCAATTTTTACAAAAACTTGTTGTCAAATGCCCGGCGTATCTTAAAGATACGATGAGTTTGTTACAAATTTTAGAAAATTTTAAATGGGAAGATGATTATATTATGGCAACATGCGATGTAAATAGCCTGTATACAATAATTAGACATGAACAGGGATGTGAGGCTACTCATTTCTTTTTAAATAAGCTTGGAGATCTTGATGAAATGCAATCGGAATTTTTAATTAGAGGAATTTTATTCATTTTAACCAATAATTTGTTTTGGTTTGAAGATAAATGTTATTTACAAACTCAAGGTACAGCTATGGGGACCAGATTTGCCCCAAGTTATGCAAATCTCTTTATGTCTTTTTGGGAAGAAAATTATATTTTTTCTAGAGAGAATATTGGGGCAAATCTGGTCCTCTATAAACGTTACATCGACGATATTTTCATTATTTGGAAAGGAAGTAAAGAAACCTTTTATCTTCTCTCTTAATCATAATCTATTTAACATTAATTTATCATATGAAATGAGTCCTGACCAAATTAATTTTTTAGATTTGACTATTTATATAGAAGACGAAAAAATTAAAAGTAAAACATTTTTTAAAAAAGTCGATGTTAACAGTTTTATAGATCTTAAAAGTTGTCATTTTAAACCATGGCTAAGTAATATACCAAAAGGTAAATTTTTAAGAGTAAAAAGAAACTGCACTGATGAGGAAGAATATTTTAAACAGACCAATATATTAAAAAATAAATTTATTGAGAAAGGATACGAAAGTGATAAATTAGATAATATCAGGAAAGAAATAGGAGAAAAAAATAGAGGGTCCCTTCTAAAATACAAAATAAAGGGTAAGGAAAAGAATGATAAAGTTCCTTTAATTTTCAATTTTAGCTCTAATAATCATGCTTTACGTAAAATATTTAATAAACATTGGGACATGTTAAAGGAGGACTATGAAATTCTTCCGTTTTTAGATCAGAAACCCAAGTTTATTTTTAGAGGAGCTAGAAATTTTAAACAAATTTTAACTAAAAGTTTTTTAGATAAGGATAAAAGCAAACTTGAGAGGATTTTTTTAAAGATTAGTAAAGGTTTTTACCATTGTGGCAACTGTAGGGGATGTAGCTTTAGGTCAAATAACAAGAAGAAAACAGAAAAATTTACCTCTTTCGCTACAAAAAAGAATAAACTATACGTCCATTTATTACATGCCAAATGAAAGATGTTATCTATTTATTAATATGCAAATGTGGGTATCAATATGTGGGGAAAACCTCACGCCCCCTAAAGACAAGAATAAGGGAACATGTTTATAATATTCAGAGGAAATTCATAAACCATAGCGTATCGAAACACTTTTCAGAAGTTCACAATGGAGATCCCCAGGGAATTGAATTTATGGGGATAGACAAAATTAATATTCATTGGAGAGGTGGAGACAAGGATCGCCTTTTGAGTAGAACTGAAATGAAGTGGATATTTGAGTTGGATACATTAGCCCCAAAGGGACTTAATGCCGATTTTGAAATTAATTCATTTATCTAACCATGTTTCTTCTTCTTTTTTGTCTCTTTTAGAAATTTTATAAAAGTAAATTGTATTTTAAATATATTTGTTTTCTTTTCTCCATTTTTCTCCTTTTTCACACCTCTATTTTATATTTGAGTGTAAAATGTATAAATGTCTTGGATTTTTGCTAGACTGAATTTTAACTATCAAAGATCTATACTCTCCAATATATATAAATATTTAGGAAAGTTTTTGCATTATTTATTATTTTAATTAACTTCTGAATAAAAATTGGAGTTGTTGAGAGTATATAAATACACTATACTCGTTTAAGGTATTTTAGAGTGAAATATGTTCATATTTTTTTAATTATATGTATGTGATGCTGGTATAACACTTGTCACTTTAAAGTATCAACATTTTGATTTCGTTTTAAACGTCAACCTAAATCGGACAGCATCCCTCTGTTCCGGAGAAATACAAAATAATCCGGAAACAGATGACGTCATGACGCCAGAACGCCGGTTGACGTCATGACGTTCGGGACGTAGTGACAAAGCGGAAGAGCATCATGGACAATTTGAAAAAAGAGCGCCGAAGTCTACGGTATATAAACGAAGAACATGTAGCAGTGGATATACTCCGGATGAAGGCGAAAGCTGAAACGCGTTGAGGGACAGGACTGTTGTACTCTTATGGGACTTTATTTACCGAGCTGCTTTTTCAGTTTTATTTTATATAATAATAAAATTATTTTTGTTACCCTTTTCATTTTTGGCGTTCTAAATGAAAATTGAAGGTACCAGCTGCAAAAATCTCGGACGTTCCAACATAAAGTCCTGATTTCCACTGCTTATAAGCCTGAAGTTTGAGCCAACTTTTAAGTGGCTCTGGATATGTGAGTGAGACCATTACTTACTGCATTAATACTTCATGTTAACAATATTACCCAATGTCTTTCTTTTCTGTTTTAACATTTTAGACTGACAGACCAAGTTTGGGTAAAGTTGTTTTATTTTGAGTGCTCTCACCAATTTTATATATTCTCTGTATCACTGTTTTTTTGTGGCGGTGTGGCCCACAGAGGTGATTGTAGCACCATTGTATTTTAGGGATTTTTTATTCATCTTTTATTGTTTATTAAATACTAGGCTGTTTATCACTGTACTTATGAGCACTCTCTCAAGAATCCATTACCCCCCAGAAGGCAACGGTTATAGATCACTCGTTAAAGCTGAAATACACTAATAAGTGCAAGTAGCCTTCACCAAGCTGAGGCAGACGGGAACCTCTATATAAATGTATAAGCACAAATGTTCTAAATGAGTCTGCCACTATTCATGCATGCACTTTGAAAATGTAGCTCAATATGCTTTATTTCTCTGTATAATTATATGTATGCTACAATAAAAAATATAAATATAAAAAAAAACATTTTTGGCAATATATATATATATATATATATATATAATATGTTTTTTTCTCTCTCTCTTCTCCTTATCTACATTCCTGAAACCTATTTTCTCTGCCTTTTCTTATCTATCTCTAATTTTCCAGCATTCTGTTAACACTCTCCAATGAGAGAGTACATATACCGTATATACTCGAGTATAAGCAGAGTTTTTCAGCACATTTTTTGTGCTGAAAAACCCCAACTCGGCTTATACTCGAGTCAATAGTCTGTATTATGGCAATTTGCATTGCCATAATACAGACTGGGGCTGTGGGGGCTGCAGAGAGCGTTACTTACCTGTCCTGCAGCTCCTGTCAGCTCTCTCCTCCTCCGCGCGGTCCGTTCAGCACCTCGGTCAGCTCCCAGTGTAAGTCACTTACACTGGGAGCTGACAGAGGGAGCTGCACGGACGGCGCGGAGGAGGAGAGAGCTAACAGGAGCTGCAGGACAGGTAAGTAACGCTCTCTGCAGCCCCCACAGCCCCCACTGAACTACCAATGCTGGACCACCAGGGAGTAAGAGCCCCCCTCCCTGGCCAGCTAGCAAGCAGGGAGGGGGGACGAAAAAAATTATAATACAAAAAATAATAATAATATTTAAAAATAAAATAATAATGAATAAAATTAATAATAGAACAATCAAAATGCCCACCCCACCAACACATACACACACACACACACTGCATCACACACACTCACACTTCATTCATATACACACACTGCACTCACACACTGCATTCATACACACTGCATTCATACACACACTGCATTCATACACACACTGCATTCATACACACTGCATTCATACACACACTGCATCACACACACACTGCATCACACACACTCACACTTCATTCATATACACACACTGCACTCACACACTGCATTCATACACACTGCATTCATACACACACTGCCTTCATACACACTGCATTCATACACACTGCATTCATACACACTGCACTCATACACACACTGCACTCATACACACAGTGCATTCATACACACACTGCACTCATACACACACTGCACTCATACACACACACTGCACACACACACACTGCACACACACTGCACTCATACACACACACTGCACTCATACACACTGCACTTATACACACTGCACTCATACGCACTGCACTCATACGCACACACTGCATTCATTATATACACACACTGTAAATAAATATTCAATTAATATATACACACACACAATGCACTCACACTGCACTCATACACACACACTGCATTCATTATATACACACACTGTAAATAAATGTTCAATTAATATAATTTTTTTAGGATCTTATATTATTTCGAAATTTACCAAAAGCTGCTGCATTTCCCACCCTAGTCTTATACTCGAGTCAATAAGTTTTCCCAGTTTTTTGGGGTAAAATTAGGGGCCTCGGCTTATATTCGGGTCGGCTTATACTCGAGTATATACGGTACTTATAAAATAGATAAAAGGAAGTGACAAACGGTTTAGATGACATTTGGACAGTGAAGAATTTTATACGACAATGTGAAAGGAGCATCAGCAAACTTTGCAGACTATTTGTTGAATAATGCTATGCCCTCTGAATATGTATAATTTCTCATTTTTTTCTTTGTCATACCTGACACGCATAACTAATGTTACTTGAATGCTTTACTGTGCTCTCAAAATAAATAATAATAAAAAAAAAACTAGTTTACAAAAACGGGGGACTACCATAAGTTTAGCATTAAAGCTTATACATAGATATTGCAGTTCAATAAAATATATACGGATAAAAATAAATTTATATGAATAGTGGCATTCCCTTGTGTCTCTAGAATTTAATTTTCTGGATGTTAAATGTTCAATTACATGACATACAAGTTTGCAGAGGTGTCCAATTTGGCACTATGGATGTGAGGGGAAACAGGTATAGCAGGTGTGAAGAAAAAAATAAAAATCTTACTTTTTACAAGACGAATCCAAGTGCAATCTTCTACTCTCACTTTCCACATTATTTCAGACAGGGAGATTTTTTCATATTTGACGGAGTAAATTATGTTCTTTACATTTTTCAAGAAACACCATTTGTTGTGACTTGAGCCCCACAACTCTTCAGGAACTATGTTTTGCAAACATTCTCTAACAAACGAATACACTTGCCAGACACTGCTATGCAGCTTAAGAAGTATTAACAGGTCAAAGTCATGTGTAATGGTTTTCTTCTTTTTTACAAGTTCAGGAGTGCTCTTGTTAGCTCCATATTCCAGACATGATGGAGAATTTGTAGCCTCAATAGTTATTTTACAGGTTTGGCTACAGTTATATAACGAAGAGCACTGTTCAGCATCACTTATCACATCATTAAAGGTTTGCATTGTACTAGACCCAAGCTCAAGGTTTGCAGAAGTATTTCGTAGCCATTCCATTTGGTAGGAGCACATTCTGGAAAATCTTACAGGACAATTTTTCTTTAATATTGTCAAATAAGGGCACTTCTTATGGTTTTGTATTAATTCTCGAAACAAATACCTCATTTGCCAGTAACGTTTGGGGAGTTTTTTCTCACCCATTCTTTCAAATGGATATGGCTTTTCATATTGGGTCTCAAAAATACAATTACTCATAAAGATAGTTTGGAGAAGTTTTTGACTTCCATAAGAACTACTTTCTAATTTATTCAGTATAAAATGGCCAGGAAAGATTGTTTTAAATATTCTACTGGAATACAATGTACTTCCAAAATCAATATAAATTTTTGAAGGTGAATTTTTACTTAGTTGTGAGAAAACAGATCTATATGATTCCTTAGGGTATATATCTTGGGGTATAATTTCATACTGATGTGACCCATATGTGCTGGTAAGGAGACATTTTGTATAGCTGTCAAAATAATGATCAGGAGTTAAAAATGGGTGACAATTTTCTATAAGTCCCTTGGATTTAAGATCCATATCAACAAACGACAAAGTCTTTGACTCGCTATCATGCATCAGTCTCCTGCATTTCTTAGAAATATTATAAATATCCATACTCTGCCGTTTCAAAATTCTGAACGGTGCTGTCATCTCCAAGAGGTTTTTCTTGCTTCTTTGCAATGTATGACTACTCCAGTATTGACACCCTTCAATGTCTTTGTGTTTTTCCATATGTTTCACATGCATCTGCCGTGCTTTGTTAGTAGTTTTATTTGATAGTTTTCTTTTCTTTAAAGAACAGTTTTTAAATGGTGAAATTTTCTTTTGAACATAATTAAATAAAACATTTTCGGAAATTGTATCATGCCTTTGTTTGACCCATGCAGGACAACAATGATGATCATTTGTAATGTTATATATTGGTTGTCCACTTATTTGGTAACAGCAGCTTGGTGGGACTAGCATAAACAGTGAACAGTTCTCAAGCAAATGCATCATAACATCATCACCTATCCGGCTGAGAAGAGTCTCCCACAGTATGCTGTTGCTTACAGTTTCTGTTGTTGTATTTGGGAAAAAAACACAAATATTTGGAGCAAACTTAACATGCGACAAGCGGTTTTCATCTACTAGCCCATAACCAAAGGCAAGAACATTCCTTTCCTTTTTCTCACAAATCCTTTTAATTACACGAGCTACAATTTCACTTTGAGATGAAAACTGGGAAGAAAGAGGGAGAATAAAACAAAATTATAAAAATGAATATAACAGTTCATATTGTATTTTTAATACAAGATGTAACATTATTTTATGGTTTTAATTTTCATTATAGTAGCATTCATTTGTGGTTTGCACTTGTCATACTATTGCTAACCATAGAGGGCTTGCTTGATAATGCCCTATTGCATAAACTATGTCAAAAACAAAACACTCATTAACCCCTTAAGGACACAGCTTCAGAAGCTGGACATCCACTTGAGGAATTGTTTGCTGTTTGTGTTCAACTGCAATTTGCATCTCTCTCATTAATTGTACCAGCATATATTATATATTATTTTTTAGACGAGAAAAGGGGCTTTAATTTGATGCGACATATACATATATAAATTCTCATTTATTATAAAAAATAAAAAAGGGTATTTCTTGCCCCCCCCCAAGTATTGGCAATAATAACATGTGCATAATATGTCCAGCATAGGAAAAGTAATTAATTTATCTGTCTTGATTTACAGAGTACATAATATGTGTAGGATTTCAGTTTATTTTGACAGTTACAGGTCACAAACTACAAGGACTAAAATTAAATTTCAATGTGAAACAATTTTAGAAGTTGGTATGTTTGTCTTGGAAGTTAAATACCCATCACAGAAAACAAAATTGTTGCACAAAAATACATATTTCTATAAAGTAGACATCACAGACTATTTACCTAAGGTTATTTTGACACTTTTTACCAAGCCATTTCACCGCCAATCTCTGCTATTGGAGTAAAATTGTGTTTTTTCTCTGTTTTGGCACATGCACATAACAAGGTTTTTATTATTAAAGCTGGTGTGTGCTACTCCTGTACAAAAAAAACATATTGTGTTCAACTACATCTGTTAAGTACAACGATACCTCCATTGTATGTCTTTGCCACTATTCTGTGAAGCTACAATGCCATATAGGAGACCATGCTACTTCAGTTTTTATAGTTAGAATATTCATAGATGGTCCTACGTCTGAATTTGTGGCATTAAAGCAGTTTGACTGTTCAAATAACCCCACAAAGGCCTTCCATTTGAGAAAGCAGATATTTCAGGGAATATTATCAGGCATATATTATACCTTAACATGCCACCATATGTTCACCAAGTTAGTTCAAATTTTGTGGCGAGAAAAAAAAAAGTTTTTTTACATACATGTTGCATTTTTGCTGGTTATTTCGTACATTTGATAAGTGCCACTGTCATAAATTCTCCCTAAGTATGCTCAGTTACCTCTTCTGAGTAAAACAATATGCCCAACGTATGACCTAGATGCTATTTTGTGAAGATACAGGGCTGTCAATTTCAGATTTGCAAGTGTGAAGTTTCATTGATGGTTTGGATGGGTCCATGTTCTATTTTGAAATATTTTAGCAGGCTGTTTATTTCAACTACCCCAAAAAGGCATACTATTTCTTAAAGAAGACACCCGAGGGTATTTCAAAAGGCATATTATGAACCTTAGCGTGGGATCATTTTTCCACTAGCTTGTACTAAGTGTAGTGGTAATAAGCATTTTTTTCTGCCTTTTTGATTCATACCGTAAGCTTGTACTGTATAGTTTGCAAACCTTATGCATGCTACGGCTTTATAATACTTCATATGTTGCTCAGCTATGTTGTCTGAGTGCAGCAATTACTCCCTATGTAACTTTGCCATGTATATGTGGACGTTGAAGGGGCACATTTGAGAGACAGCCATTTAAGTTTTTTTCAAACTTTGAATTTTTACACTGTGTCCATACCCCACTTTGGAGTATTTTTAAGAATGACGATTATTCCAACACATATGAGTTTGTAATGTATATTTTGCAAACCTTATGTGTGCTACGGCAGTATAATACATCCCATGTTGCCCAGCTTTGTCATCTTAGTACAGCAAGCATGTCAAACTCTCGGCCCCAAATTAATATATTTGTGGCTCAGTGAGTCGCTAGTTTGACATGTGGCAGAGTAGACATCTGCTCTACCCACATTGCAGGTGCCTATTCTGCTAAAAAAAAAACGTACACAGCCGGGTGAAGAGGAAGGAGGATGCATCGACGGAGTTTAGCCTTCCTGCTCCTCACGGCTCCCTCTCGCACGCCCTCTGTAGTGATGCCGGGTGCCGGAATATGACGTCATTCCGGCCCGCCATTACCAAGTGAGGAGCAGGAAGGAAGACCCCAGGGAGAGGCCACACAGCAGCTCCCAAAGGTAGGGAGCAACACACTGATTTGTGAGTGTGCAAGAATGTGTAAATGTGTGTGTGTGTCTGTCAGTGTGTGTGCGCGTGTCTGTCAGTGCGTGTGTCTGTCAGAGAGGGTGTGTTGGTCCGTGTTGTGATGGCCACGGCTGGACAGTGGAGGACCTGGAGGTGCACAACGCCATGTCACATTCAGACGTGACGTTAACCATTCACAGGGTTTCAAGGAGTAGCGGGAGTATCCGCTTTGGCACAGGGTGCGGACGGAGCCATTGCCAGCGGCAATGTGAGTGGAGTCTGTATGTTGACTAAAATTGTTTTTTTTGTTTTTTTAAACAGGGACCGGGGGTTTAGTAGATGGGAGTGCTGGGATTTAGTATAGAGGGAGAAACTGGGGTTTAGAAGAGGCGGGGTGTAATAGGTTTTTTTACTGTACTTTTCAAAATAAACCTACGTTTCTTTGAAAATTTAAGGTTTTTTGTTTTTATTTTTGTGTGGCCCACATGAACTTAAACCTTGTTTATTTGGCCCTTGCTAGCCTTTTAGTTTGACATGCTTGGAGGACAGCAATAACCCCATACGTATCTTTACCAAGTATAGGACGGCATTAAAGCGGCACATTTTAGACAGCCATTTAAGTTTGAATTTTTAAGCTGGAACCATGCCCCACTTTGGAATCTTTTTAGCAAGTTGATTTTTCCAATTACTTCACAAAGGCATACCATTTCCTAAAGAAGACAGCTCAGGGTGTTTCAAAAGGCATTTTTTTGGACCTTAGCGTGGGATAAATTGTTTTGCTAGTCTGTACCAAATGTAGAGGTAATATGCATTTTTTCCTTTTTAAACTTGTTTTTACTTTTTTTTAACGTTTTAAAAACTTTTTACCATGTTAAAACTTTGTAAAAAATGTTCTTACTTTTTAAACTTTTTAAACTATGATTGGATGGCTTGAAATTCATCCAATCACAGTGCTCTGTGTCATTTTACACAGCGTGGGAAAATTCCAAAGAACTTTCCCACGCTGTGTAAAATCACACAGAGCACTGTGATTGGATGGATTTAAAGCCACCCAATCAGAGTGCTCTGTGTCATTTTACACAGCGTGGGAAAGTTCTTTGGAATTTTCCCACGCTGTGTAAAATGACAAAGAGCACTCTGATTGGCTTAAACCAACCAATCAGAGTGTTCTTAGACTAATTGCAGGGCGTGGCAAGGTTTTATAAGCCTTCCCCCGCCCTGCAGAGCTCAGTCTGCGCGGAGCCCTCCATGGGTGAAGATGGATTAATTTTTTGAGCGTCGGGTTTTTTCTTTTTCGTTGGGAATTTTTTTTTTTGCGCTCGGGTTTTTTATTTTATTTTTAAATTCGACGGGTATGATGGCTTTTTGTTTGGCCTTTTTTGGGGGCTGAAAAATGAAGATTTTAGAAAAAAGAAGACGTTGAATGGTAAGTTGAATTTTACTTTACAGGGTAGTAATTTTATTCCCCCCTCACTATTTTTTAGGGTGAGGGGGGTAGGTAGGGGCTTTTTTATTTGGGTGGGGGGATGGGTGACTAGGGGCTTGGGGACCCCTAGTCACCTTTGATGGGGGGGATTTTCTTTCAGGGCCCCCACCCGTCGCTCAGGGGTGGGGGCCGGGGGGGAGGAAAGTAGCCCCCCCCCCATTATTCTTTTATAGGGCCCCCACCCGCAGCTCAGGGGTGGGGGCCGGGGAGAGGACAGAAGGTCTGTTGTAGAATTATTAGGCCCCTTATAAACTATATAATCCTTACTGGGCCCCTTTAATACTATATTCTCATATTCAGCTCTCAGGCCTCATAGTTTAAGCTTTACAAGATTCCTTTGTTCGTAGAAACAGCATGTCAGCAGAAAATGCTAGAATCTTCTGGTTAAATAAAACATTGTAGCAGATAGTCTTGATTGAGTGTATAATCGCTAAAGAGGCCGTGAGATGCTAACCTTGAAAGACTAACGTACCAGCTACTCATTATGGATAGCTGCCAAGCCCCCCTCCCATCGAGTAAGCTGTAAGCTCCCTCGTGCCCAGCAAGATGGCGCTGAAACCTGGAGGAGACCGTCATGACGTCAGTTATGACAAAAGACGTAACACCCAACAGGGAGGGCATTTAACTAACCACTTTATAATTTAGCCAATTGACAATGTTTTCTTGCTTATATCTTGATTTTTACAATGATGTAATTTCGCCTTTAAAAGGGCTTGCAAGCCCGCTTTTCAACAGAAGCCAATACATTTCCTGAAGTTCTTTCATCTAATCTGAACCCTGTGTCAGTGTGAATTTACTTCTGCGTATACGCAATTTAAACATCTCTAATTTGGACAGGAACAGATAGTCATTCAAACTTCTTTGTTTGCTTAAAAGATTCCCTTATCAGCTGGCGTCCAACTGTGCGGCCTGGGTTATGCCCTGCTAGGGCAGCCATCCGAGAAAGACGTGGAGCAGGTGAATCCTGGGGGAAGGAAGAAGATTGATCACCTCTGAATACACGGTTGAGTCTGCAGCTCCTATCCAGTATGTTCCAGCCCCTGTGATTGACCTGCCCCAGAGTCTGTGACTGGCTACCTAGAGGTCATCAAAGTCCGGTAATATCTTGCCCAGAGACCCCACACCTTACTTGTTGATATTTACTTTTACCTGCACATACTGACTAGCTGTTGCCTGGGTGTGCTCTTATTGATTTGTCCTTATCTTAGTGCCCGGGTAGTTTTATTTGTTTATTTGCCTGTTTACCCCTTTTAGGTACCACGTGGCTGTGGTAGTAAGGAAAAAGGGGGGGTGGATCTGTGGAAGTTTTCCTGGGGATCTTCTGTTTGCCTGTTTTCCTCTTTTAGGTGCCGAGTAGCTACGGCAGTAAGGAAAAAGAGGGGGGGAACCTGTGGAGGGGTGTAGACTCACTGCCTCCTGGGGGTTTCCCATAAGTGTCACTTTGACTGCTAGCCTCATTGGACATCACTTTACTCTGCTTGTTGTGTGCAGAGAGGTGGAACACTGCAGCCTCGAGCGCTGACGCTGAGTGTTCCAGTTTAACTTTTGTGGCAGGTGGATTCAGGCTGGTATTGCTGTCTCCATCACCACGTGGTAGTGGTACTTGCGGGTGGGTCTGCAGGTGTACTACGGGATTGAGTTAGGTGGCTTTTGCCACACGTGTAAGGAAAGGGATTTTTGTTAACCCTGTTTGAACTTATTTGAAATGTTCTCTTAATTGTCTGTCACACAGATTCCTGTGTTTACTTTTATCTTACTCTCTGTACTATTTAAACTTTCCCCTCCTGTTTCTCTCTCTCTCTCTCTCTCTGTATCTGGGACGCCTTATATAGAGGGTATGGGACAGAAATTAGGAAAGCCCAGTAAGGGGTGGTTCGTGTGTGATTTGGTAGAGGATAGAGAAGGGGAAGAGATGGTTAAGAAGGTTGATAAGATTGCTAAAGTGTGTGGAATTACCATACCTCCGTGCGGTAGATTGCAGCCAGAGAGCTGGCGTAGGTTACTGACAGAGAAGAAGGGAAAGCTTTCAGATCATGATTTAGTCCAGACAGCTGAGGCTTGGTACCGGGTGGCAAAGGCAATTCAGCAAGAGGGATGGATTGAGGAAGAGGTAGATCATAAAGGTGTAAAACTGTTTGTGTACTACAAAAATTTTGTTTCAGGGAAGCTCTCCCAGCCAGCGCTTAGTTATGGCGCACACGAGGTGACCCCTCCCAGCTCCTAGTCCCCTCTCTGCCACTGCCCCCGTTTACCCAGTCCTGAATGCTGATGGATCCATATTTTCCCCACCATCAGTCCCGCAACTCCCATCATCCTCATCCAACCCTTCACCCCGTCCATCTCCCTCCAGCCCCTTCCACCCAGTTCAGTCTTGTTACTGTACGGCAGTGACATGGTTAAATCAAATGCCTGCAGCCCCCCTCACTCTCTCTCCCCCTCCCTCTCTTGCTTTCTGGTCTCCGTATGGAGATTTAGGGGGGAGAATGTGGGCATTTTGTGTTCAGTGAGAGTTATTCAGAAACTACTGATAAGACTTAGCAATGGAATTTTTGCTAGAAAATATTCTAATTGTGTATTTTGTTATTTTAATAGAAGTTGATAGGATGGTTAAGTAGTGATGTGTCGTATAAGAGGTTTCTAGGGTTTGTATATTGTTATTGTTGTTGCCATTTATATGACGCCAACAGATTCCGTAGCGCTTTATATATATATATTTTGTGTTTTGTGATAATGCAGTGAGGATCGTGTGGGAGACTAGTTCACAAGAATACATTCCACCTTTCTGAGGCTGTATTTCCTTTCGCGGTGCAAAGTATTTTCTCCAAGACTGGTGTATAAGATAGGGAGTCGGGGATGTAGCTCAGTGTTGATTACGAAGGTTAGGAATGAATCTGATGCAAGAATAGAGAATTATTTGGACGAGTTAAAAATGTAAAGGCAAGTGTGATTTGTTGCAATACTATGCAATGTGGATAGAGGGAATATGCAAAGTTGTTAAGTTAGTATGTGAAGTGATTAATGGCTGTAGGTAAATGGTTGAATTCCGTGAGTTTATTTTGCATCATGTTATTTCAAAGTATAGAGACAGCTTTATGGGCTATTAGATGTATAATATTTACAACTGTCTTATTTAATCCGTCAAGTCTGTCCATAGTTTAGTATTTCATTTTGCCGAACAGATTGTTGCTTCTCTGATTTATTTTATTAGCTATGATATAGTGTAAAGTTGAAACACCCTAAAAGAAAATGGCTCCTAGTACAAAAGGAGGTTGGCCCTTCTGCCCTTACCATGCCCACACCTCCTGCCCACATCCAACATGGCCGCCACTTCCTCACTTCCTTCCACGCCTCCAATATGGCGTCCCCCAGTACCACAGCACCTCTTATGCCGGTCCTTCCGAATGATCTCCTTCCACCAACCCTTAGTACACCGGCAGCCCCAGCCGGAGGAGTGCCACTTCACGTCCACCCATCCCCAAAGGCACTAAGCCTGCAGATGGAATCTGCTTCAACTGTGGAGAAAAAGGCCATTTTAGGAGTGACTGTCCTGCACCCCTTAAACCCCAAAGATCTAACAGGCCCAAATCTACCACTAAGGCCCCAGCACCTCCATCACCTGATTCAGCCCAAGAAGACTAGGATATTGGCAAGCCTGTATCATTAACCCCTGTTATGGCAGTATCTGCAGGGGAACAAGGGGGGCCATTAGCCACTGTTACTTTACCCATTGAAGGCCACCCCACCACTTTCCTTGTTGATACAGGTGCAGCCCGAAGTGTTCTGCGAGAACAAGACCTGCCTGATTCTTCCTTTTTGTCCAATATTGATGTCTCCTGTGTGGGAGTGGATGGTCTTCCAAGACAAAGCCCATTAACTACTCCTTTGCGGGTTGGCAGCTGCCCTAGTCTGCTTGCCCGTTTTGTGGTGTCATCCACATGTCCCATTAACCTGTTAGGTGCTGATGTACTTTCCCGCCTACAGGCATCAATCACTTTCACACCTGATGGCCAAGTGGAATTATATTCAGCCCTCTCTGATTCAGATACCTCAGCCTTGTGTTCCTTACCTCTGATGCTTCACCTAGAGACACCACAGGATTATGCAGAAGGCATGAGAGAAAATTTCCCTGCATCTCTAATGAACACTGTCCCTAAGACTTTGTGGTCCTCGGGCCCAGAAGACATAGGCCATCTGAAGGTCCCACGAGTAATGGTCAAACTCATCCCAGGGGCAAAGCTACCAAGAAAGTCTCAATATCCATTGAAACCTGCCCAAGCAGCAGCCATTACCAAGCAAGTCCAAGCACTGCTGGAGAAAGGGGCTCTTGTTAAATGTGAATCTCCATGTAATACTCCATTGTTTCCTGTGAAAAAGAAGACACCCAAGGGTGAACCAGAGAAATACCGAATGGTCCAGGACCTCAGAGCAGTGAATGAGGCAACAGTCCTGGACACCCCAATTGTGCCAAATCCGCACACACTCCTCTCTGGCGTTCCACCTTCTGCCAAATACTTCACAGTGATTGACCTAGCCAATGCATTCTTCAGTGTTCCGCTGGAACAAAGCTGTCAATACCTGTTTGCCTTCACACATGAAAAACAACAATATACATGGACTGTTATGCCCCAAGGGGCACAGAATTCCCCAAGCCAATTTGCAAAAGCAATGAGTATCATCCTTGACCCCTGGCAGTCTGACCATCCAGAGGTTGTCCTACTCCAATATGTAGATGACTTGCTCCTACCAAATTATGACAAGCCTTTCAAATTGTTTGTGTCTGAAAGACAAGGCCATGCTACGGGAGTCCTCACTCAACCACATGGTCCTGGCGGACGTCAGAGGCCTATTGGATTCTTCTCCTGTCAGCTAGATATCGTAGCCAGAGGCACCCCTTCCTGCCTTCGTGCTGTCTTTGCAGCTCAAGAACTTATTGACTGTACTGGGGACCTGGTTATTGGTCACCCTCTTACTGTCTTGGCACCTCATGACATTTCTGCAATAATCAACCAAGTCCAAATCAAACATGTCACAGCTGCCAGACACCTTCGACTCCAGTGTCGTCTTCTGCTACCTGACAACGTCACCATCCAAAGATGCCAGGTTCTAAACCCGTCCACTCTTCTGCCACTCCCTGAGGGGGGTACCTATTATGGATTCATCATGGATGAAGGATATGTCCTACTTCTTACACACACCCTGGCAAAACTGCTTCCCAATCTACCTCCCTGTGACGGGCCTGAATATGCTTTTTGCACCATGTGGTACAAACCAACCATCAACCCTGAACCTTGCTATGAGGATGAACTTTTCCAGTTGGTTGAGATAACATTCACCTTACAGGACTTCTACTATGATACTGAAGGTAACAGCATGGCTTTAGTCCAACTGCCACATGAACTTGAACATCTGTACCACCATTGGGACACAGCCATTCCACATGTCCCTGTAACCAAGTCAAAGACTAAGTCATGGGGTGATCTTGGGCCCATGGCAAAATTATGGGCCACCATGAATGATTCACAACTTCAAGAAATAGGCGTTGCCAAGTATCCATCAACTGAACGTGAACATATAAGAGCATGGCCACGTTACCTTCTGGAAGAAGAATTTGAAGACCTGGTCATACAGCATGACTATGATCCAGAAACCCCCCATGACTGCTTTGAACAGATGAAAGTGGAAACCACACACCTACCAACCGTGCATGAGGATCCACTAACAGACCCTGACATCACCCTGTTTGTGGACGGCTCCAGATATGCTGATGAAGAAGGAAAATATCATACAGGATATGCCGTCACCACAACAGATGAAATTATTGAATCATCATCACTACCATCAACAAAGTCTGCACAAGAAGCTGAATTACAAGCTCTAACTTCAGCATGCAAGATTTCTGAAGGAAAGTGCGCCAATATCTACACAGACTCAAGATATGCACTGGGCGTGGCTCATGACTTCGGAGTGATTTGGAAAACAAGAGGATTTCTTACTACTACCGGTACACCAGTCAAGCACAGTTTTGCGATCAAGGAGCTGATGGATGCCCTCCTACTTCCAGAAGAAGTAGCTGTTTTGAAGATAAAAGCACATGGGAAGTTGGACTCAGATGAAGCAAAGGGCAACCATCTAGCTGATCAAGCTGCAAAGCAAGCTGCAAGAGGACCACAGGAAGTGGAAAGAAGAGTGTCCGGAAATGAAGAAATTCCAAGAAAAGAAGAAACTCCAAGAAAAGAAGAAATTCCAAGAAAAGAAGAAACTCCAAGAAAAGAAGAAACTCCAAGAAAAGAAGAAATTCCAAGAAAAGAAGAAACTCCAATATTCACTCTGCAGACTCTTCCAACCGACCTAAAGATCTTACGAGAACAACAGGCTGCAGTAGCCCCTGAGGAAAAACAGAAATGGAAACAGAAAGGGGCTATTCTAAAAGATGGAGTGTATTACAACAACCTCAGATTCTGTCTCCCTAAAAGTTTGTACCCAGCAGTTGTTCAATGGGCGCATGGCCCTGCACACTTATCAAAAGATCTGATAAATGCTCTCATACAGAAGTATTATGAAGCTCCTGGAATTACCACGCTAATCAATAACTACTGCAAAGCGTGTGTCATCTGTGCTAAATGTAATCCTGGGAAAACAGCTAAAGTCCCCTCGAAGCACCTGGCTAAGCCCATGTATCCATTCCAAAGAATCCAGATAGATCATATCCAGATGCCAAAGAGCGGCAATTATGAATATGCACTAGTAATAGTGGACATGTTCTCAGGCTGGCCAGAAGCCTACCCAGTGATTAACATTACCGCCAAAACAACAGCACGACGTCTACTTACAGAAATTGTGTGTAGATTCGGATTGCCGGAAGTCATTGAAAGTGACCAAGGTCCGGCCTTCACAGCATCAGTTGCCAAAGAAATTTGGACTGCTCTAGGAGTGACTCTTGCTTTCCACACCCCTTACCACAGAGTAGTGATCCTGATTCTGACACAGGCAACCACAGTCTGCTACCCGGTGATTGGGTCCTAGTCAAGAAATTTGTGCGAAAACACACTCTGGAACCAAGATTTGAGGGACCATTCCAAGTTCTCCTGATCACCGCTACCTCTGTCAAGCTGGCTGGTAGGCCACATTGGATTCACGCCTCTCACTGCAAAAAGACACCTGCTCCAGAAGAAGCTGATTCCGCACAACCATGTACTTCTGGTACCTAATACCCTTGATTGGCCTTCTTAAAGCCCAGCAGGTGGCCATAACTAAAGATGCTAGTGGATACACCTTCTGGTATAATTCATCACGTACCCGTGTGGCCACCTTTACCTTTGATTACTGTGATATTGTAGATTGCCCATTCCCTAAATCACAGATTCAAGCCATTTATAAAGATATACCACAAGCAAAAGAACCCTACATTTGTGTAGTTGACGAACAGTGGGGGCACGATTGTAACCATTGGGGGGCGTCGGGATGGAATACCGGGCCTGCCTGGGGTTACAAACCAAAAAGTGCTTTATCAAAAGTAGATGATCATGGCAGATCCCTCCTCCAAAGAATGACTTTAAGAAAGCCTGGAGGAAGTACACCTATGAAGTTAATGTTAAATATTGAACATCCTGGCCCAGAGGATGCTGGCCAATATGTAATGGGAATGTACTGGAGAAGAGGTTCCTATATAATAAACTAGGACATTTCTACCTCAATGATATGTGTCACTCTCCAGAGTGGCAAGGAGCTGTACATATGGTCCCAAATCTGCTGAAACCACATATCCAGTCCTTTAAGGACATGATGGCCATTGCTAACCCTACCTTTGAAGACACCATGGCCGCTGAAACTGGATTTAATGACATTAATTTGTGGTTAGAGTGGATGAGATATAATGCCAACAAGCATAATAGAACCGCATGTTATGCATGTGGTGGTGCCCGACCTCATCTTGGCACCGTTCCCCTAATCCTCCCTTTAGAAATAGAAGAGTGTTTCTTGAGCCTTTTTGCCTACCGCTATGATTTTAACAGGTCCCTCTGCGAAGCATGGACAGCAGAGTACCCTATCCTAGTAGGAGGTGTTAAACCCCCAGATGGAATTACAATCTATAAAGGTAATTACACTTGTTACACCATGTATGATGGGATTGGTAAATTCATGGGTAACTTTTCCAAGGGTTATTGTGCTGTTCCACTTACAGAACTGTTCCTGTGCACCTGCTACAACACCATACTAGGTCACTAGGAGATATTTACTGGTTATGTGGGGATTTACAGCTAAGATCTAGACTGGAGTCCGAGTGGTGGGGAGAGTGTACCTTTGTAAGAAATTGATATGCCAAACTGCAATATTGTATATAACTTTCTGTGTATGTGACTGGTTTCACAAGTTGGGGTTTATCCTTGATAACAGTGTGATAAGGATCAAAGCTTTCAATTGCATTGTACAACATCCCCCCCCCCCCCCCCCCCCAGTATTCCATGTATGTTATCAGGAGATCAGAGAATTAACATCTAGGTGTAACCATGGAATTGTGTGTGTTTTCCCAAGCTGTCTAACCTACCCAGGAACCAACCCTAACTGGTGACTTCTTTCAGAACATTACAGTATAGCTGGAGGGAAGAGATCAAAGGGAAAGACTTGTGTAAAGAAGGAACTCTCTGGAGAAAGAGGGTGGGATAAACCACTTTTGGGAGGGAAAAGGAATTCTGGGACTTGTAGTTTATTACTCCAAGAATCAGGCTTTAAAAGGACAACATCCAAGGAAGGCTCTCTCTCTCTTTTTGTCTCTTTGGAGAGGACAGCACAGCAAGCAGGGCCATGGTGAACTGATAGTCTGTCCCAGATTACCCAAGATGAAGGCGCAAGGGGAAGACCTCCATTGAAATGTTTAAGTATTGCCCTTTTATTATGTATCTTTTGGTTTTGGACTGACTATGGTTATAATGTGTAATGTGTATATCCTTTTAAAATCTAACAGTATCCTTAAATTAATATTAACAATACATTTTATTATACACTTGTGTTTGTGTCTTATTTGTCACACATTCCCTAAAAGAATATCCTTGTAAGAGGGTCATAATTTCTTACATAATTGGTGAGCCAGGTAGGAGGGATTTAGTGTGACTTTTAAGCATATTCATAAGTGTATAGATTGTATATTTACTTTTGGATACTGTTCAGATATTGTGCATAGAAATTTCAGTGAATTGTGCGTTGTCAATGATGGAGAATTTATTGAAAAAGATTGCTAAGGTGTCTAATCCAGAAGCAATAATTAAATGTATGGATGGTGCATTAGATCCGTGGCTTAATGCTCAGGATTAAAATAAATAAATTGTCCAAATCTAGTGGTAAAATTGCTTTGATTTATGCTGCCCGTTGGATTGCGGAGAAGTATAGATCTTTAAATAAGCAAAAAGAGAAATTAGAGGCAGATGTTTTGAGTTTAAAGAATGATGTGGAAGCATTTAAACTGTCTGCACAAAATGCTGCTGCTTTGTGTGTAGGTAGTCAGCAAATGCGTCTGGAAAATGAGGAATTGCGCAGTAGCAATGTGCAGCTTGTAGAAAGGCTGAAGGATGCAGAGGGTGCTATTAGAATCCTTGCTTCCAGTAGCCAGAAAGAGGCTGATCATTCTGCCTGCCTTGAATATATTGATGATTTAAAACATAAACTTAATAATAATGAAAGAGATTGTGAGTGCAGTATTCCTGCTAAAATGGCACCAGTCTCTACAGAGCACATGGTGGATGCACAGGGAAATGTAACACATAAAACTACTGTGACCCATTCCTTAAAACGTACAGAGGTTATTGCACTGAGCAAACAACTGGGATGTATAAGCTTGGATGATGATCCAGTAGATGTAATGCTACAAATTGATCAATTTGAAAAAAGCCACAGAAACTTAAATGAATTGGATATTTTTGATGTTATACTTGCTAGTACAGACCAGTCACTAAGAGCAAGTCTGCCACATGAGATTTTTATAGAACCTAGAACCAAGCAACTACTTATTAAAGAGTTATTAAACGTTCTTGGGCTAGAGGAAATAAATCATCATTTTGCTTTTGGTAATTGTGCTCAGCAGAGAGGGGAGTCTGTTCAAGGGTTTGTTAATAGATTATTTGTGTTTTTCAAACTGACTGTTCCACCTGGAGCACATGCTGATCAGAATGAATATGCATATAAGAAAGCATTACTTAACAGGACACTGCCAGATATTCGAGAGTTAATTGGTTTAACTGTGTCCCCACAGGACACCTTTGTAAATATACTGAATTGTTTAAAAAGGGCTGAAGCAATTCTACTAAATCAAGAAAAGGTAAATAAAAGACAAGTGTCATTGTTACACCGTCCCCAACCTCACAGATATATCAATCAGAGAAAGTCCCCACATATAAAAAACATTAAATGTTTTAGGTGTGGTAGGATGGGACATATTGAAAAATTCTGTAAATCCGATGTGCATATTCATCATGAAAGGCCCATGTGTGATAGATGGACTCAGGGAAATAAAAATAATCAAATTAATACTAGATGGAGATCACAGAGAAGAGATAACAACAGTAAACCCCCCACAGACCCTTGGGTCCCCTACAATGTGCTTAAAGCACACAATAGACAATTAAAGGCAGAAAATCTTGCTCTAACATGTGAACGAAATGAGTTCCTTGTAAAACTGGATTGTCTCAAGGCACAATTAAGTACATTGGAGGAGATGGTTAACATAAAGAATCTGATAAGAGATACAGTCTCTCTTGAATGACCAATTCTAGTTGTGTGTTATTAACTTTCTCTTAAAGTTTGTTTTTTAGAAAAATATGGAGATGACGCCAATTGTGAAGGAAGAAAAATATAGACCTGTGAGAAGACCAATCATCTAACATGTTTATTTCTTTCAGGAAAAATACAGTTAAAGTTTATAGAGGACCTTAATATGTATTTTTATATATTTTTTCATATTAAGGATAAGCCTCTAAACTCATTCATTACAGTCAGGTGGTCCAAATTCCAAATTATTTTTGTTTTTATTAGTTTAGCACACCTGCACTGCCAGCTATGTTTTATTTTTATTTTTGTATTTTGATGCTGGATTACTAATTTTATATATTTCTAGATTAGGTGAATTATTGCCACGGTGAGGCTTATACGTTGATCACACTGGAGAGATGTGATAGTGTAACTGTCTATTGGTTCACAACACTACATATTTTTGTTTTGTCTTTTTTCATTGGGTTACCAACAAAAATAGCCTCAAGCTGATTTTTGATTTTTATCTTTGAAAGGCAACAGACCATTGTCAGTTTTCTTTAGATTGCACGCTGCCAAACTTTGTATACAGTTCAATGACTTACGGTGATGGTAGCATTCAATCTACTCTCTCCATTTCCTTTGATTTTGTTGTTTTATTATGGTTTTTTTAATTGTATTTTACACTCTAAAGGGTATATGGTGGATTGCAAGGTGGGGTGAACAATGGAATGAAAGTGGTTATGCTTTGTCTGTTTTTTTTTTGTTTTTGTTTTTTTAATTTATACTCTCAAGGTGGGGTATAGAATATGGGCAAGTTAGACAATTTGTCTTGGGTCAAGGTGGGGTGAGTGACAATATATGATTTTCTATTTGCTCTATTTGGTTTTCCACAAAGGGTTAAATATTTATGGTTTTAGTAAGGTTATAGTAAATAATGTTATATTGTTATGAAGATGTATTACTTAGTACACATTAATACTGGTTGCATTTTGCTCACATTTGTGTTTACAATGTTTTAGATAACCACTTGTGAATCCAGACGGTAATACTGAGACAAGGATGATAATCAAACCACTAGTGATTTGCATAATGTAACACTGCGCACTTTCTGTGCTAAGAATCTTTTAAATTCCGGAAGCCAAGGGCCTATCGAAAAATTATTAAAAATCCTCAAGGGCTCAAACACAAACCCACTCCAGCTATACAATTTTTAATAAACCTTCAATAAACGTGCACAAACACCTTCACTCAGATCCCCACTCCAAACAATAAACTGTGTTTCTCCCTTGTGTGGTCTCTTTAATACACTGTGTAAGTAAACAGCAAATTAACTGCTGTTGGTGTGAAAATATACACCTGGTGTCATGGTGGGCAGAGGTCAGGGGCCTAACAGCTCAAAGTAAGCAAGGCCAGGGTTAAAGGAACAGTGTGGTGGAAGCAGTGCTGGTGGCACAGGTAACTGAGCATGATGGGAGTGAAATCTAATGGTTGCAGTGATGCTGAGCCTATGAGGGTAATGGAAGGTTAAGAATATGGCTGAAGGAGTACAAATTATTGGTAAAATATTATAACTGTGAGTGCCTCAATGATTCGGCTAAATTATGCCTCGCAGTACCCTAAATTATAAATATATGTGGTTGTCAAGTCATTTGTGTCTCAGTAAAACACATAAACATTTTAAAACACACATAATAAAATACTGTATTTCTTTGAGAGGGCTCATTTTCTTTTTGAGTCATTCGCCCTCTAGGTGGGGACTGTAAGAAATTGATATGCCAAACTGCAATATTGTATATAACTTTCTGTGTATGTGACTGGTTTCACAAGTTGGGGTTTATCCTTGATAACAGTGTGATAAGGATCAAAGCTTTCAATTGCAACATCCCCCCCCCCCCCCCCCCCCAGTATTCCATGTATGTTATCAGGAGATCAGAGAATTAACATCTAGGTGTAACCATGGAATTGTGTGTGTTTTCCCAAGCTGTCTAACCTACCCAGGAACCAACCCTAACTGGTGACTTCTTTCAGAACATTACAGTATAGCTGGAGGGAAGAGATCAAAGGGAAAGACTTGTGTAAAGAAGGAACTCTCTGGAGAAAGAGGGTGGGATAAACCACTTTTGGGAGGGAAAATGAATTCTGGGACTTGTAGTTTATTACTCCAAGAATCAGGCTTTAAAAGGACAACATCCAAGGAAGGCTCTCTCTCTCTTTTTGTCTCTTTGGAGAGGACAGCACAGCAAGCAGGGCCATGGTGAACTGATAGTCTGTCCCAGATTACCCAAGATGAAGGCGCAAGGGGAAGACCTCCATTGAAATGTTTAAGTATTGCCCTTTTATAATGTATCTTTTGGTTTTGGACTGACTATGGTTATAATGTGTAATGTAATCTAGGGAAATGGTGAAGCGCTATGTTTATATATAAAGTAAGAAAAATACAGAGAATCTTGGGAATAAGTGGATATACCTGAAATATCCTTTTTCTCTCTCTTTTGAGATCTTAACCTTGATATACGATTCCTTAAAAGTGTAAACACAAAGAATATATCATAGTATAACACTGTAAAGTATATTTTCAAGTATGTATATAAGATTATTCCCACTCACACTTTAAAGAGCCAAAATGTTTTAGCTCAGTTCATGCGCTTATAGGGTCCGTAAAGGCGACCCTCTCCCTTCTTGGGCGGCTTTTGTTCTTCCTTTTTCCAATCTAGGACATAGAACACATATAGTGTAGTACCTTTGGTAAATGACTTATATAAGTGTAATTCAGAATGGGGTACTCACAAAACCAGAGCCTTCAACTAGGCTCAATGGTACAGCATATGTGGTTAAGGACCACAATCCTTCTTTTTAGTAGCAGGAACGAAATTTGCCAGATAGTGTCTCAGTAAAAATAGTAATTTTTATTTGACTATCACTTTTTTTAAAAATATATCAGTATAAAAGTATCAAACAATAAATATAAATACACACTATATAGGCAAAAATAAAAAGTCCAATAGTTTTTAAAACTTTAGTCTTTTCCAGGACGCGTTTCGCCAAATAGGCTTCCTCAGCTGGATAAAAAATCTTTGTAATGTTCTTTGGACAGGTTCCTGCTTTATATACCTTCTTCTTACTTGAATAATTGGTGTGCGGGCTTTTTAATTCTCGTGGGCTATTGCCATGGTAACGGCAATGCCCTGCGTGTCAAGCCTCTTTCGCAGTTGTACTTCCGTGTACGTCACTTCCGGTTTCGCTTATATCCGGTTTTCATGCGGTTTTCATGCGTTCCATCTTTTGACTTTATTGTATGTCAGCATTTTCCCTTATACCCAGCACCTTAAGTGGTTTATTTTATCTTATATATGTGTCACACCTACCTGCCCTAGAGCATCATAGATTCAGCACCTTAAGTGGTTTATTTTATCCTTTTATTTCTAACTCCTTTTATGCCTTATACTAGTCCCTTGCTACATTATACCTATACAGAGCACCTTAAGTGGTTTATTTTATCGTATATATTTTACCAATTACTTTAGCACTTTATAGTGGTTGATTTTATATATGTCCTATACCTACCTTTTTAAGATATTTATAGATTTAACTCTTTAAAGCGACCTATTTTTACTTATATGGATTTCTGACCCCCTCTATGCCTACGACTGATTCTCTTGCAGCATCAGATCTAATACCTAGCACCTAATTGATTCGTTTTAATAAGTATATCGGTAACATTTTTTATATCTGGAAGGAACTTTCTCTCAGCACTTTAAAGCAGTTTCTCTTTAATCTGTATGTATTCCCGATTTCCTCTATGTTTTCTACACTAATTTTAATATCATATCAAGTTAATTAACTCTAAGCACTGAAAGCGATTGATTGTAATCCCCTTAACACACATAATCTGGTCTTTTATGGGTTATAAAGAAGATACACACATATTAGAAAACTCAGACTTTATTTATACAGCATATACTCAAGTATCAACCGGACAGATCCTTTGTGTAATAAAAACTCCAGTATCTGGTTATGTTATGAACATAGAACAAAGATTTATGTGTATAAAGTTATAAGGAATAAAAAGAAAAACATGATCGAACTTTGATGGGATGTATTCTCCCTCTCTTCCTCTATAACTGTGCCGATACGGATGCATCCATGAGTTGAACCGCAAGTGGAACGCATGAAAACCGGATATAAGCGAAACCGGAAGTGACGTACTGTCAGGATCGGGACAGGGATCCAACACGCAGAGTACAAACAGTAGCCAGATACGTATACCGGACCTTAGAATGGCCGGACTAACGTAAGTAGTACAGTATAGAATGGTCAAAGACAAGCCGAGGTCGAGGGTAACAGAAGACAGGTAAGCGAGAGACAAGCCGAATCAAGGGTAACAGAGATAAGCAGAGTAAGGTAAACAAGCCGGGTCAAAACCAAAAGGGATAATAGAATACACAAGCACTGAGTGACTAGAACAAGCTAGAACCACGACAGGGCAATGAGCTAATGAAAGAAGCTCTGTTAAATACCCTGTTCAGAGCAGTAACCACGCCTCCGAGGCGTCCTGATTGGTCCTGCAGCAATTGAGTGACAGGTCGTTCCGGAGGAGTGTCCTGATGACAACTTCCTGCCTAGATGCTGTAAAAGGCAGTCACTCCCTCGCGGCCGGCCTTGCATGACCGGATAGACCGTGGGAAAGGGAGCCATCAGGCCGTCTGGATGGAGGAACAGCTAAGTCTCTACCTCTTTCGGAGGTAGAGACCGCAGGTACCCTGACAGTACCCCCCCTCTCAGATACGCCCACCGGGCGGAATACACCAGGGCGAGAAGGGAATCGAGAGTGAAACGCCCTGCGGAGACGGGGAGCATGCACCTCCTCCTGAGGTACCCAACTTCTCTCCTCAGGACCATAACCCTTCCAATCGACCAGATATTGCAGTTTCCCCCGGGAGATTCGAGAATCAACGATGGAATTGACCTCATACTCCTCCTGACCCTCCACCTGAACTGAGCGGGGAGGGGCGATCGTGGAGGAGAACCTGTTACATATTAATGGTTTTAGCAAGGAAACATGAAATGAATTAGGAATGCGTAAGGCATTAGGCAACGCTAAACGATACGCAACTGGGTTAATTTGAGACAGTACCTTGTAAGGTCCAATATATCGAGGAACAAACTTCATGGACGGCACTTTTAACCGAATGTTTCTAGTACTTAACCATACTCTATCGCCTGGAACAAACACCGGTGCTGCCCTTCTACGTTTGTCAGTGTGTTTTTTAACCAGCGTAGAATTGTGCAGAAGGATTTGTCGAGTTTGATCCCACAACTCTCTTAAATTGGCAACATGAACATCCACCGACGGTATCCCTTGAGAAGAAGACTCCGAAGGAAGGATGGAAGGATGAAAGCCATAATTCAAGAAAAAAGGGCTAGAATGCGTAGAATCACAAATGAGATTGTTGTGTGCAAACTCCGCCCAAGGAATCAAACCGACACAATCGTCCTGGTGTTCTGAAACGAAACAACGTAAATATTGTTCAACTTTTTGGTTAGTGCGTTCAGCAGCTCCATTGGACTGAGGATGATAGGCAGAGGAGAAATTCAATTTGATGCCTAGTTGGGAGCAGAATGATCTCCAAAAACAGGAAACAAATTGGGAGCCTCTGTCAGAGACAATTTGGGAAGGTATCCCATGCAAACGGAAAATCTCCCTGGCGAATATCTCCGCTAATTCGGGCGAAGATGGGAGTTTAGGTAAGGGAATGAAGTGAGCCATTTTAGTAAATCTGTCTACCACAGTGAGGATGACAGTCTGCTTTTAAGAGATAGGCAAATCAACAATGAAGTCCATTGCCAGGCAGGACCAAGGCTTTTCAGGAACCTCTAAAGGGTGCAGAAATCCGCATGGAAGCGAATGGGGTAGCTTGGTCTTGGTACAAACTTCACATGCCCCGA
This sequence comes from Pelobates fuscus, assembly GCF_036172605.1. Lineage (NCBI taxonomy): Eukaryota > Metazoa > Chordata > Amphibia > Anura > Pelobatidae > Pelobates > Pelobates fuscus. The sequence goes on from NC_086320.1 coordinate 252,400,403, forward strand.
TGAATTCTTTAATATCCTTGCGTAAGTCAGGCCACCAAAAATCTTTAGAGACCAGCGCATAGGTCTTGCGGATGCCAGGATGCCCAGCCACCTTGCTGTTATGGAGACAGCGTAGCACCTCCAGTTGGAGAGCGGCAGGAACGAAGTGTCGATCCCCAGGAGTCTGTTTGGGTGCCAAATGCTGAAACTTCATGATCTCAGAAAGCAATGGAGAGTGAATCCTGAGATTCGTGTTCGCGATGATATTCCCCTTAGGAACTATGGAGGACAGAAGTGGTTCAGTTATAGTGGATGGTTCATATTGACGAGACAAAGCATCGGCTTTAGAGTTCTTAGAACCAGGTCTATACGTAAGTACATAATTAAAGTGAGTGAGGAACAAAGCCCAGCGAGCCTGCCTGGCGGACAAGCGCTTAGCCTCCCCAATATAAGACAAGTTCTTATGATCCGTTAGGATAGTAACAGGGTGTAGTGTCCCTTCCAGTAAATGTCTCCACTCCTTTAAAGCCTTAATGACCGCTAACAGTTCCCTCTCCCCGATGTCATATCTGCTCTCAGGCCCAGAATATTTTTTAGAGAAGAAACCACAAGGGTGTAACGGTTTATCCACCCCTAACCTTTGAGACAGAACAGCCCCAACTCCTGTCTCAGAAGCATCGACCTCGAGCAAGAAAGGCAGAGTCGTATCAGGATGAACTAGAATGGGAGCTGAGGCAAAAAGGTCCTTGAGAGTCTTAAAAGCACCAAGAGCTTCCTCAGACCAGAACTTAGTATCAGCCCCTTGTTTGGTCATATTGGTAATAGGCGCAATGATAGAGGAGTAACCCTTAATGAAGCGCCTATAGTAGTTGGAAAAACCAATAAACCTTTGGATAGCCTTGAGTCCTTTGGGCAAAGGCCAGTCTAAAATAGATTGGAGTTTACCAGGATCCATTTTAAAACCTTCCCCATAAATCACGTACCCAAGAAAGTCTACCTGAGACTGATCAAAACTGCACTTTTCCAATTTGCAGTATAGACCATGTTGCAGAAGTTTGTGTAACACCTTTCTGACCTGTCTATGGTGAGTCTCAATCTCCTTAGAGTGTATTAGTATGTCGTCCAGGTAAACAATAACACAATCATGCTGAAACTCCCTAAGTACCTCATTAATCAACTCTTGAAATACTGCAGGAGCATTGCATAGTCCAAATGGCATAACAGTGTATTCGTAATGGCCATACCGGGTATTGAATGCCGTCATCCACTCGTGACCTTGCTGGATTCTCACCAAATTGTAAGCCCCTCTGAGATCTAACTTGGTGAAGATTTTGGAGCCCTTAAGACGATCAAATAACTCGGTAATCAGTGGGATAGGATAGGCATTTCTGACAGTTATTTTATTCAAGCCTCGGTAATCGATACAAGGTCTCAGCGTGCCATCCTTCTTCTTAATGAAAAAGAACCCCGCCCCGGCCGGAGAAGAAGACCTCCTGATGAATCCCTTTTCTAAATTCTCCTGAATATACTCCTCTAGAACCGAGTTTTCCTGAACAGACAAAGGATATACATGGCCCCTCGGAGGCATAGTCCCGGGTAGAAGCTTAATTTTACAGTCAAATGACCTGTGTGGCGGCAAAGAATCGGCATTCTTCTTGTCAAACACTGCCCTTAAGTCTAGGTAAAGGTCTGGTATTTGTCTTTCTGTGGACTGAGTAGGATTCTCCTGTATGTTAATATTAGCTAATGGAGAAACCTTGCACAAACACCGATCCTGGCAGCCCTGGCCCCACGAGAGTATCTCCCCTAACTCCCAATCAATAATAGGGTTATGTTCTTTCAACCATGGGTACCCCAGAACTATGGGAACGGAAGGAGACGAAATGAGCAGAAGAGATAAATTCTCCACGTGTAGGATACGAACATTTAACTCAATGGGTATGGTCTCACGAAAGATAACAGGGTCTAGTAGTGGTCTACCATCTATGGCCTCAACGGCCAAGGGTGTCTCCCTTAGCTGGGATGGGAAATTGTTTTTACTAGCAAAGGCTTGGTCGATAAAATTCTCAGCAGCACCGGAATCTATCAAAGCCATAGCCCTTACTACTTCCCTCCCGCAAGTTAAGGAAACTGGTAGCAGAAGCCTGTGATCTTTATAATTAGGAGTAGAGGACAAAATAGAAACACCCAAGGCCTGTCCTCTAGAGAGACTTAGGTGCGAGCGTTTCCCGGGCGGTTAGAACAGTTCGAGAGTAAATGACCCTTAGCTCCACAATACATACACAAACCCTCTCTTCTCCTGTACTGTCTTTCCTCCTCAGAGAGGCGGGTATACCCTATCTGCATAGGTTTAGGAAGCAAAGATACCGTGGAGTCAGGACTTGGAAAAGCGGGGGCTAACCTAAAAGAAGGTCTCCGGTTCCTCTCTCGAGTGTTCTGTCTCTCTCTTAAACGTTCATCTATACGAGAGATGAACGAAATTAAATCCTCTAAATTCTCAGGGAGTTCTCTGGTAGCAACCTCATCAAGGATTACTTCAGATAAGCCATTCAAAAATACATCCATATACGCCTGCTCATTCCACTTGACCTCTGACGCCAGAGACCTGAACTCTGGTGCATAATCCACCAGTGTTTGGTTCTCCTGTCTCAGACGCAACAGTAATCTGGCTGCATTAACCTTTCTACCTGGAGGGTCAAATGTTCTTCTAAAAGCAGCTACAAAGGCGTTATAGTTATAAACTAATGGGTTATCGTTCTCCCATAATGGGTTGGCCCATCTCAGAGCTTTCTCAATAAGTAGGGTGATAATAAATCCTACCTTTGCCCTATCTGTAGGATAAGAGCGAGGTTGCAATTCAAAATGGATACTAATTTGGTTTAAGAAACCACGACACTTCTCCGGAGCCCCACCATAGCGTACTGGGGGGGTAATGCGAGAAGAAGCACCCACTGTGGCTACCTCTAGACCTGAACCGACAGGAGAAACAGGGGTATTACGTATCTCCTCTGGTGGGTTATTGGCACGAGATAATAGAGCCTGTAGCGCAATCGCCATCTGATCCATTCTGTGATCCATGGCTTCAAACCTAGGATCAGGAGAGGCAAGCTGACTGTTTGTACTCGCAGGATCCATTGGCCCTGTCGTAATGTCAGGATCGGGACAGGGATCCAACACGCAGAGTACAAACAGTAGCCAGATACGTATACCGGACCTTAGAATGGCCGGACTAACGTAAGTAGTACAGTATAGAATGGTCAAAGACAAGCCGAGGTCGAGGGTAACAGAAGACAGGTAAGCGAGAGACAAGCCGAATCAAGGGTAACAGAGATAAGCAGAGTAAGGTAAACAAGCCGGGTCAAAACCAAAAGGGATAATAGAATACACAAGCACTGAGTGACTAGAACAAGCTAGAACCACGACAGGGCAATGAGCTAATGAAAGAAGCTCTGTTAAATACCCTGTTCAGAGCAGTAACCACGCCTCCGAGGCGTCCTGATTGGTCCTGCAGCAATTGAGTGACAGGTCGTTCCGGAGGAGTGTCCTGATGACAACTTCCTGCCTAGATGCTGTAAAAGGCAGTCACTCCCTCGCGGCCGGCCTTGCATGACCGGATAGACCGTGGGAAAGGGAGCCATCAGGCCGTCTGGATGGAGGAACAGCTAAGTCTCTACCTCTTTCGGAGGGAGAGACCGCAGGTACCCTGACACGTACACGGAAGTACAACTGCGAAAGAGGCTTGACACGCAGGGCATTGCCGTTACCATGGCAATAGCCCGCGAGAATTAAAAAGCCCGCACACCAAGTATTCAAGTAAGAAGAAGGTATATAAAGCAGGAACCTGTCCAAAGAACATTACAAAGATTTTTTATCCAGCTGAGGAAGCCTATTTGGCGAAACGCGTCCTGGAAAAGACTGTAACTATTGGACTTTTTATTTTTGCCTATATAGTGTGTATTTATATTTATTGTTTGATACTTTTATACTGATATATTTTTAAAAAAAAGTGATAGTCAAATAAAAATTACTATTTTTACTGAGACACTATCTGGCAAATTTCGTTCCTGCTACTAAAAAGAAGGATTGTGGTCCTTAACCACATATGCTGTACCATTGAGCCTAGTTGAAGGCTCTGGTTTTGTGAGTACCCCATTCTGAATTACACTTATATAAGTCATTTACCAAAGGTACTACACTATATGTGTTCTATGTCCTAGATTGGAAAAAGGAAGAACAAAAGCCGCCCAAGAAGGGAGAGGGTCGCCTTTACGGACCCTATAAGCGCATGAACTGAGCTAAAACATTTTGGCTCTTTAAAGTGTGAGTGGGAATAATCTTATATACATACTTGAAAATATACTTTACAGTGTTATACTATGATATATTCTTTGTGTTTACACTTTTAAGGAATCGTATATCAAGGTTAAGATCTCAAAAGAGAGAGAAAAAGGATATTTCAGGTATATCCACTTATTCCCAAGATTCTCTGTATTTTTCTTACTTTATATATAAACATAGCGCTTCACCATTTCCCTAGATTGTATTCCTTGGTTTTAAGATAAGATTTTAGTGTTTAAGCAGCTACAATTGTATGATATTGTAACCAATTGGTGTATATTGTGATTCTCCAAATTAGCGCTGGTACATCCACCCATCTTTGATAATGTGTAATGTGTATATCCTTTTTAAAATCTAACAGTATCCTTAAATTAATATTAACAATACATTTTATTATACACTTGTGTTTGTGTCTTATTTGTCACACATTCCCTAAAAGAATATCCTTGTAAGAGGGTCATAATTTCTTACACCTTGGTCAAAGTCATCATGCCCATCCACATTATTTCTGATAATCACCCTGACACTCATAATCCAGCACACACATCAGCCAGAGCCAAACGGGAAACCTCAGTAAAAGGCAGTTTTGACCCACATGTTTACATAGATGCCATTGGGGTACCTAGGGGGGTACCTAATGAATTTAAAGCTAGAGATGAAGTTGCAGTGGGGTTTGAATCACTCTTCACTATAGTCACTGCCAATAAGTAACTGGATAAATTATATCTATTATAACCAACAGCGCTTTGTTAATTATACCAGGGATGCCCTCCAGGGTTTAGCCGAACAATTACAAGCTACATCCCAAATGACCTTCCAGAACAGACTGGCCTTAGACATGATTTTGGCTGAGAAAGGGGGTGTATGCAAAATACTACCCGACACCATGACTTGTTGCACTTACATTCCAGAAAACACAGGCCCTAATGGTAAGGTCACTTTGGCCATAGAAAAGTTAAATAAACTCTCAGAAGAGTTGAAAAGGAATTCTGGGGTGACAGATCCCTGGGAAAAAATGGTTTAGTTGGATGACTGGTTGGCAGAAAGCTTTAGTTCATATTGGTATGGCTCTACTAATTTTCCTTTTTATTTTTGCTCTTCTCGTTTGTTGTGTCCTCCCATGCCTCAGAAAATTTCTACAGAAGACTGTAGAGCAAGCGACACCAACCTTTACTCATCTGGAAATTGGTGATCAAGATCTCACATCGCCCTGCATTCCGCTACCAACTCTTCCCTATGACGACGAAGTGCAGAAATTCTAGGGAGGGATAGCTAAGGGACAGCTTCCGTCTGTATGGGTTAGTCTACCGTGTGGAGAAGTGGTGGACAAGCCACCGTGGGATACCCATGGGAGTGAAGCGTTCGAGAGCCGTACTGACGGATGAGTTGCAGCCTACTAGGGTCAGATTAGGGATAGACTTGCACTTTGCATTAACACCAAAGTAGCGGACATGGGGGTTTATGTGTCTTTGGGCTAACAAATCTTCTGATACTAACAAATAAACATAATTTAAGTCAAAAAATATTAACCGAACACCACAAAAAGGTACTAACAAAGGGATTAAAATTCGCCCCAAATAAACCATTAAACCAGTTTGAGTTCTATATTGATTTAAATAAATTCAAAAGAAATTTATGCTTAAAAATTTTTTTGCAAAAAACCATATAGAGCACCAATTGAATGATGAGGCAAATTCGAAACATACAATGCTAAAAGAGAAATCTCAATTTTATCCTAAACAGATGATTTCTGAGAAAATGGTGACCTTTGAAACGATGGTCATGACCGAGATTAAAAAATTGGAGAAAAAAGACAATTTTAATCATAACCTAACCCCACAAGAAAGAAAAGCTCTAAAAGATTTAAAAACAGATTCAAACCTGGTGATCAAACCAGCAGACAAGGGAGGGGGAACAGTCCTTATGTCTAAGGACTTTTATGAGAAGGAAGCTAATAGAATACTGGCAGATGACATAACCTATAAAAAGTTAAACTATAACCCTGGAAAAGAGATGAACTTAAAGTTTCAAGAATTTTTAAATAAGGGTTTAGAGCTGGGTATATTAAATGAAAAAGAATTACATTTTTTAAACATTAAACATCCAAAAATTCCTGTTTTTTACTTTTTACCCAAAGTTCACAAAGATGTTAATAACCCCCCAGGCAGACCCATAGTGGCAGGGATAGACTCTATATACAGCAGACTGTCCCACTATGTGGATCTACACCTCCAACCTCTAGTAAAAAATACAACCTCCTATATAAAGGACACAATTATGATTTTAAATCTTTTAAGCAAATGCAATTGGAACAAAGATTATCTTTTAGTTACGAGTGATGTAGCAGCACTTTATAGTAACATTCCCCATAAATATGGATGTAATGCAGTAAAATACCAGTTAAATAACTTTTCAGATTATACAGAGGAAAAAATGGAATTTATTCTAGAAGGGATTGAATTGATTTTAAATAATAATTTCTTTTGGTATGGTGAGGAATTCTACTTGCAGATAAATGGAACTGCCATGGGGACCAAGTTTGCCCCCAGCTATGCCAATTTATTTATGGCCCACTGGGAAGATACTTTTATTTATGGCCCGCATAGCTGGAGGGACAACTTGGTCACCTATGGCCGTTACATTGACGATATTTTCTTTATTTGGAAAGGAGAAGAAACTGATCTTATAGAGTTTTTGAATTTTTTAAACTTTAACACGTGGGGAATCAAACTCACGAGCAATTGGAGTAAAATAGAAGTTATATTTTTAGATCTTTTAATATACATAGAAAATAATACTATTAAAACTAAGAATCACTTTAAAACAGTAGAAGCTAACAGTTATATAGAAAGAGACAGCTGTCATTTCTCACCATGGCTAGAAAATGCTCCGAAGGGCCAATTCCTAAGAATTCGGCGAAATTGCACTGATCTGAATGTTTTTAAAGTTCAGTCAGATAAGATTAAACGAGACTTTTTAGAAAAGGGATACGAAGAACAGAAATTAGAAAAAGCAAGAGAAGAAGTGAAAAAAGTAGAAAGAAATAGCCTTTTAAAATATAAGGAGAAAAAAGAAAACGAAATGAAAGAAATCCCCTTCATATGCAATTTTAGCACTGATAATTTTAAAGTAAGAAAGATAGTCTCCAAATTTTGGCCAATCCTATTACAGGACCCTACTGTAAAAACATTCCTTCCTGACAAACCAAAGTTTATACATAGAGGGGTAAATAATTTACGCACCACCCTGACATCAAGTTTCATAAAAAAGAAAAGAATAGGAAATTCCTTTTTAAACTCCGATAAAGGATTTTTCGGCTGCGGCCAATGCCTAGCCTGCAAAAGAACTACTAATAAGAAGCGACACATAAAGACTTTTTTGAATAAAGATGGCACGGAGTACACTATTAAAGACTTTTTAACTTGCCATTCGAATAATGTTATTTACGCACTTAGATGCCCTTGTGGCTTATTCTATGTGGGAAAAACCACTAGAGCCCTACATATTAGAATAGAGGAACATGGCCGGAATATTACAAAAGGCTTTGAAAATCACAGTGTCTCATCACATTACAAATCGGTCCATAACTGCGAGTTTAAAAACGCTACATTTTTAGGCATAAAGAAAGTAGACAAAGATTGGAGAGGAGGTAATTTTGATGCAAAAATGAGTAAACAAGAAATGGAGTGGATTTTTAAATTAAATACTCTAATTCCGAATGGGCTGAACGCAGATTTCGAGATGTGTCACTTTCTTAAATAGATTAAACAGTGTTCCGCTCCTCCTCTTTCCCCTGTGCTACACACATAGATTCTAGGTTTCTTGACCCTATTTTTTATAGACGTTTTTTTATGGATATATACATAGATGGACTTATATTTAAATGTGGTATAGCCTTCTAGATTTCTTATTACCTATACATAGAGATTCAAGTTATAAATTCCGTCTTTGGATAGGAATCTTATCCATCTTTTGACTTTATTGTATGTCAGCATTTTCCCTTATACCCAGCACCTTAAGTGGTTTATTTTATCTTATATATGTGTCACACCTACCTGCCCTAGAGCATCATAGATTCAGCACCTTAAGTGGTTTATTTTATCCTTTTATTTCTAACTCCTTTTATGCCTTATACTAGTCCCTTGCTACATTATACCTATACAGAGCACCTTAAGTGGTTTATTTTATCGTATATATTTTACCAATTACTTTAGCACTTTATAGTGGTTGATTTTATATATGTCCTATACCTACCTTTTTAAGATATTTATAGATTTAACTCTTTAAAGCGACCTATTTTTACTTATATGGATTTCTGACCCCCTCTATGCCTACGACTGATTCTCTTGCAGCATCAGATCTAATACCTAGCACCTAATTGATTCGTTTTAATAAGTATATTTTTTATATCTGGAAGGAACTTTCTCTCAGCACTTTAAAGTAGTTTCTCTTTAATCTGTATGTATTCCCGATTTCCTCTATGTTTTCTACACTAATTTTAATATCATATCAAGTTAATTAACTCTAAGCACTGAAAGCGATTGATTGTAATCCCCTTAACACACATAATCTGGTCTTTTATGGGTTATAAAGAAGATACACACATATTAGAAAACTCAGACTTTATTTATACAGCATATACTCAAGTATCAACCGGACAGATCCTTTGTGTAATAAAAACTCCAGTATCTGGTTATGTTATGAATATAGAACAAAGATTTATGTGTATAAAGTTATAAGGAATAAAAAGAAAAACATGATCGAACTTTGATGGGATGTATTCTCCCTCTCTTCCTCTATAACTGTGCCGATACGGATGCATCCATGAGTTGAACCGCAAGTGGAACGCATGAAAACCGGATATAAGCGAAACCGGAAGTGACGTACACGGAAGTACAACTGCGAAAGAGGCTTGACACGCAGGGCATTGCCGTTACCATGGCAATAGCCCGCGAGAATTAAAAAGCCCGCACACCAATTATTCAAGTAAGAAGAAGGTATATAAAGCAGGAACCTGTCCAAAGAACATTACAAAGATTTTTTATCCAGCTGAGGAAGCCTATTTGGCGAAACGCGTCCTGGAAAAGACTAAAGTTTTAAAAACTATTGGACTTTTTATTTTTGCCTATATAGTGTGTATTTATATTTATTGTTTGATACTTTTATACTGATATATTTTTAAAAAAAGTGATAGTCAAATAAAAATTACTATTTTTACTGAGACACTAGTAGTCCCCCCCCTTATTGTAACTTAGGGCCCCCACCCGCAGCTCAGGGGTGGGGGCTGGGGGGAGGACAGTAGGACCCCCCCTTATTGTAACTTAGGGCCCCTACCCACAGCTCAGGGGTGGGGGCCGGGGGGAGGACAATAGTCCCCCCTCCCCCCTCATTATCCTTTATGGTAATAGGTTTTTTTTGTTTCTTTTTACATTGCATAAGCCTGGGAAATGCTTCCTTACTGGGACTCTGCAAGTCAAGGCTATGCATTTCCCAAGTAAGTGGATCAATCTCATAAGAGCAAGCATTAGGCTGTATTGTAGAACCTGCCAAGAATGGGGTACTTTGATGCAGTTGGCAGGCTTATGTAATGTATGATCATATAATGTAACCAAACCCCCATTATTTTTACCTAGGTGAGGTGTTTTTAAATAGTACTAATTAGGATTTGAAATAACTGTTTAGATAATAAGCGAGTGCACTGGTTTGTGTCCGGGAACCTCATCGCATGGAAGCTGCGCAGAGATTTGAGACAGTAATCTTTTACCAAATCCTCTAAGCTGCAACGCTGGACTTATACTGCGTGGACCTCCTTTCGTCTCGGCGCCACTGGCCTTTTGTCCAGGAGATCATTGGCTTCTGCGCAGTGAGTACCGGGGTGCCCCGTCGATTAGTGTGAGCCCAGGTCCAGGAACTAAAAGGTAAGACTGATACCGTTAGAGAGGTAGGCCCACAAGGGGTTTGTATTTGGAATTGGTTGTATAGAATCTGCCCCTTCCCTCTGGATGGAAGAAACAAAGGCGCACTGCTCATGTTGACATTAGACGCTCTGTAGTCAGCCCGTCTAATACAGGTGGTTTTGGGTCAGACTGAATTCTGGTGTAAATAGTTCATGTCGGACACCGGTGTCCTGTCTTGACTAGCGTATCTAGGTGTAAATTTTGGTCGCTAGGTCGGGGAGGCCGGGGAGACTAAGCAGACTCTGTTATCCATTCCGTCTGCTAGATCTCACCCTATCTTAGCTAAGTGGTAAGGCGTGTAAATTTAACCACTAGACTATTGATAGCGTATTTAGACTAAATGAGTCCTGTTGTACATTCTGCTCATTAGTTCGCTATATGTGGTGCTTGGGCAGCGTAGACTAACCGAATCCTTGGTGTAAATAGATCGATAGTTCTCGAGGTGCTGGCCAATTAGAATAGTTGGGATTATTGTAAATATTGTTAGATATACTGTAGTTGGTGAATTGGTTAAATTGTATGTCCTGCTAGAAATCTTGAGCTCTGCCGTCTAGTGGGAGTGTAAATTGTGTGTATAACTGTAAAATAGTGCACGGTACCATAACCACTAACATGTATTATAATTACTGACATTGTGTATTGTATATAACTACTAAAAAACTGTTGTTTTATGTTATATGTGTAACACCATAACTGTTACTAATTGACCTGTGATTTAAAAACTGTACCATAACCACTTTATAATACCATAACTACTTTATAATAACATAACCACTTTATAATACCATAACTACTTCATAATACCATAACTACTTTATAATACCATAACTACTTCAAAATACTATAACCACTTTATAATACCATAACCACTTTATTATACCATAACTACTTTATAATACCATAACAACTTTATAATATCACTACTTTATAATACCATAACCACTTTATACCATAGCCACTTTATAATACCATAACTACTTCAAAATACCATAACCACTTTATAATACCATAACTACTTCAAAATACCATAACTACTTTATAATACCATAACCAATTTATAATACCGTAACTACTTTATAATACCATAACCCCTTTATAATACCATAACTACTTCAAAATACCATAACTACTTTATAATACCATAACCACTTTAAAATATCATAACCACTTTATAATACCATAACCACTTTATAATACCATAACTACTTTATAATACCATAACTACTTCAAAATACCATAACCACTGATATTACATTAACAACACTAAAATTATTGTTTAACATTGTATGTGTAACACCTTAACTATTACTAACTGATGTTGTAACTTTAAAATCATAATTGTCTAAACTGTATAATAGTTCCTAACCGTACCATAACCACTGACTGTAGAGACGAAATTGTTGAAATGTTATGCTATCGGTTAGTTAATGTTGAATAATTGTGTGGACAATTGTATGACTTGCTTAATAGTTGCATTGATTAGTATATAGTGTTTGGTGAGTCTTGTGTGTGCGACGTCGTGATATTGTTGAGCGTGTGAGGATCCTGTGCGTGTGTGCAGGGGCGTATTAGCCGCGAGGCAAACAAGGCATTTGCCTTGGGCGGCATTTTCCAGGGGGCGGCAAAAAAGCCGCCCCCAAATGCCCAAGGCAAATGTCTTGTTAGCCTTGCGGCTAACAGACATGCCGGCGGGCTGCTGGGCGATCGGGCGGCACTGCCTGGCGGCCGGCGAGGGAGCACTTCCCCTGACCTGTCTGCTCAGCTCCCTCGCCGGCCGCAGAGTGAGGCTGGGAGGCGGAGCCGGAATATGACGTCATATTCCGGCTCCCAGCCTCACTCTGAGGCGCGCAAGGGAGCTGAGCAGACAGCTCAGGGGAAGTGCTCCCTCGCCGGCCGGCCGCCCGCCCGCCAGGCAGTGCCGCCCGATCGCCCAGCAGCCACTGGACCACCAGGGAGGAAGAGACACCCCCCTCCCCAGCATTCCCAAAGGTAAGGAGGCTGGGGGGGGGGGGAGGGTGTTAAATAAATAAAAAAAAAATGTGTTAAAAATAAATAAAAAAAATGTCTTAAAAATAAATAAAAAATGTCTTAAAAATAAATTAAAAAAATGTGTTAAAAGAAAAAAGTGTTTCTGTCTGTGTCTGTTAGTGTTTCTGTCTGTTAGTGTTTGTGTCTGTTAGTGTTTGTGTCTGTTAGTGTTTCTGTCTGTCTGTTAGTGTGTGTCTGTTAGTGTGTGTGTGACTGTGTGTGTGTGACTGTGTGTGTCTGACTGTGTGTGTGTCTGTTAGTGTGTGTGTGTCTGTTAGTGTGTGTGTCTGTTAGTGTGTGTGTGTCTGTTAGTGTGTGTGTCTGTTAGTGTGTGTGTGTGTCTGTTAGTGTGTGTGTGTGTGTCTGTTAGTGTGTGTGTGTGTGTGTGTGTGTCTGTTAGTGTGTGTGTTTGTCTGTTAGTGTGTGTGTTTGTCTGTTAGTGTGTGTGTTTGTCTGTTACTGAGTGTGAGTGTGTCTGTTACTGAGTGTGAGTGTGTCTGTTAGTGTGTGTGTGTGTGTTTCTGGTAGCGAGTGTGTGTTTCTGTTAGCTAGTGTATGCGTATCTATCAGTGAATGTGTGTGTGTGTATTTAGAATGCGGGGCAGGGGGAAAGGTTGGGTGGGGGTGGCTCGGGGGGAGGGGGGGCGCCTGAGTTTTGTCCTGCCTAGGGCAGCACAAAACCAGGATACACCACTGCGTGTGTGTATGTTTGGGCCATGTGGTGCTGGTGATAAGGAGATTGGTGTGACTGTTGAAACTGTGTGTATAATTGTACAGCTTTTGAATCAGACGTTCTGTTGAAATCATCTTCTGATTCACAAGGCTGTTGGTCCTTTGTCTTGTATGTTAAAGAAAAAAAATAAAATAATTTACTACACTGTGTAGTAGGGAGTGGCCTGCCCTGGTGGCCGCATGGCCTCCATGTGGCAGTCTTGACTTAAATTTAGTGCAGGGTGTACATGTGGCTGTAACTAGTAGGCCAGAATTCTATGATCAGTTTCCATATATTGGCTGTTGGAAACCGATTGTTGAAAAACTGCCTTGGTGAATTAAACTGTGCCATGAGGAACAATGGAGCCACATGGTGGTCAGAACTAAGGACTTAATTCCACCCCCCTATTCATCCTCCAGAGCCAAAGTAGCCACTCCCCCACTCTTCCTCTCAAGCTAATACTAGTGTAACTGGTATTTGCATTCCCCCTGCTCTATTGTCCCCACCTACCCACATACCTATCTGTTCTTTTGTTTCAAACTCTTCTGTACCAACCCCCACTGATTCCAACCCCCACTGATTCTTTGTAAATGTAAACTGAGTTCCTTTTTGGTAGGAGTGTATTTTAGCATTGAATTTTATTAACAGTTAAATTGTGAGGAGAATTCGTAAGTCTATTGGATCAGATAATTCTCAGCAATGACATTGTACCATAATCATTGAAATAGCACTAAAACTACTGAACAGTCTAAAATACAACTGGAAGAGATGATCAATGGTTTAAGATGCTAGAGTACACTTTTATCCTTTTTTAGTTACTGGATGGGGCCCCTCCCAGCTTTGTTCAAAATATCCCCTTTACTAAAATACAAACTGAGATGCTTAATTTACCATAGAACTAAAGCTATAATCAAGCCTAGATATCAGGGTGGACAGTGATTAAAATAAGTAAAAATAAAATAAGGACATAGACTAATTATCTGCTTCATTAGACTTTATTAGACTTTAGGGAGGCACTCTAGGGCCACCTATTGGCCATCTTCGGGAGTTACATTGATATTACATCATCTTTAACTCTATACTGGCATACAACAGACAGAAGTAGGATTGCTTACCCTATTTTAATATATCTATTGCTATAAGGTTTTATTTTATGTATAAATATATTAAAAGTTATGTTTTATTATTAGACCCTGTAACGGACCGTTTTGCTCACCAGAGGTTAAAAACCGTTTAGGCGATAATCCCCTTCCAGATAGACAAGCAGCTACCGCAATCACCAATCTCCCGAACTGAAAACACATGAACCCTGGAAATATCTGAACAGGAAAACCATACGAAAGGGTTACACTCCTGGCAGTCAGCATACAATCCAATTCCCCCAATAACGAGATGACACTTCGTTTTGAGGGTTAAGCAGAATCTGACTGTCCTGGCACATACAGCCTCTTTTATTCCCAATCCACAACCACAGTACAGCCCACAGGGTTTTACAGAACAATCAATCAATCCGTAAATACACACAGACACTCCCACACAAAATCCTCCCCTCTGCCTGTGATATAATTACTGAACACAATGGGTAATCTCATTATCACAGGCAGCGGAATACAGTTTTTACACAATATTTATAACTTTGAAAGTATGCATCACATTCACATAAAACTTGCATTTTCATCCAAATTGGTCCATTGGTTCAAAAGATAGATCGAAGTCCTTTGTGACCAAATGAAGCATGGCTTTTCTGCCCAAAACCAGTTCCACGGAGTCTTCAATCCTGGTGATAATTGAGAAGTAATCCAATTATCTCCAAGGGCAGAGGCAAAACTCCATTAAGCACATGGCAGTAAAAATACAATAAAATACAATAAAATACACAAGGTTACATTTATTACATAAAATACAGACATTCTACCTATCCCCAGATAGCTTAGATCTGAGTGCACATTATTACCGGATGGCGCTCAGATCACATACATACAGTTCAATCGCCATGGAGCCAAAGTCTTTCATACAGTCTTTCAGTATACGGCTGGGCTCCATGGCATAGCTATCTGGGGTAGCATGGCTTTAACAGTCCGCAGAAAGGCACAAACCAGCCTTTATGCAGGGAAAATAAAGGTTTAAACTGCAGAGCCATAGTCTAAAGGGAGCAGGCGAGCAACCAGGCTTCTCCAGTGCACAGTGGTTAGGTTGGTTTCCCCGCAGACCCATCAAGATTATTTTGATACAATTACTTACCCTCTGGTGACACCTACTGGTAGGTTTTTGGTTTAACACTTTTTTTATTTTTTCGTCTGCCAAATGCTAACTAGTAACATTAGCACACCCCCTTACACCTATCTTACTACTTCCAGACCGGAACCTATTACTGAGCAGTCTTATCGAAGCCTTATACTAACCCGACAGATGACTGGTACCCTCTGTGACTAGAGCAATCTCGCCACATTGCATTGGAGAAGCCTGGTTGCCCGCCTGCTGCCTTTGAACTATGGACCAGACTTTAAAAGACGTTATTTTCCCTGCAGAAAGGCTTATTTGTGGCTTTCTGCAAGGGTGTTCGATAGATTTTATCTACCGAACAAACTGCCGAAGGCGCGACCACCTGGGAGCTGGAGTGTGCTGCCAATTTACCTCCCGGATGCTGCGCTTAACCGCAGCTTAATTGACGAATACAGGGTGGTCTTTGTTCGTTTACCGAACACGTGGCGGCGGCCATTTTAAAAGGCCCGAGCGGCCAGCGGTGTTCAGCGCTTACACCATGGATCTAAAAACGGACACTTAGTTGCACGAACACAGCTGAGCCGTCCGCCTCCTGGTTCTTCTTCGTGCAGTTTAAACCGAACACATGTTCATTCGGTACTTGTGTCATGTGAACGTGTTAACCCAGATAGCTATGCCATGGAGCCTATTCGTGTAATTAAAAACTTTGGCTCCATGGCAATTGAACTGTGTGAATAGGATCTGAGCGCTATTCGGTAGTTTTGTGCGCTCAGATCCCAGCTATCTGGGGATATGTGAAATGTCTGTGTTTTATGTATGAAAGGTGACTTTATGTATTTTAAGGTGTTTTACTGTCTTTGTGTCCCCATGTGTATAATGGAGTCTTGCCTCTGTCCTGGAAGATAATTGGATTACTTCTCAATTATCCCCAGGATAGAGGGAGGGAATTAGGATGCATTGTGGGGATGTTTTACCTCTGTGTGTCTGAAATGTGATACATGTCTGTCTGTGAAACAGTCTTCCATCTGGTCCCCTAGGGGAGTGTCCACCAGGTGGGAGGCCTGCATAAATACTGGGCAGGTAGCCCTGAATAAACCAGAACACTGCTTGACCCTCAACACGGAGCTTTGTCTCGTTCTTGGGGGGATTCACTGTATGAGACTGATAGAGACTGATTGCTAGGAGTGTAAGCCGCTATTCTCAGAAGTGTAAGCCGCAATTCTCAGGAGTCGTACTTGCATTCTAGGAGGCCATTTGGTGAAGCACCAGTTCCTATACATGCAGGAGTGTCCAGTTTAACTTCTAGGACGAGATCTATTATCAAAGCTTCAAGCTCAGATAACTTTTCTACCTAATGGATCAACGTCTCTGAAGTTTAATATTCTTCTGCTAGCAGCTATTCGTGAGGTTCCGGTTTGGGAGTTTGGAGTGCTACCTTATTCCCTTGTATGCAGTTCGGGAGTTTGGAGCATTCCCTTGTATGCGGTTCGGGAGGTTGGTGTTTTACTGAAGCTGCCTTTATGTCTGAAAGGGGAATATCGCCTAAACGGATTTTGTGTGTGTGGGAGTGGTTAGTAAATTCCATGTGTGGAAGTGGTTAGTAAATTCCTTTGTCTTCAACAAGCCATGTGGTCTGCCCATATAAGGTGATCCTGAATATCCTGTGTACTGATTGGTCTAAGTGCATGTGTGGGTGGAGCTATTAATGGGAGGAGTTATTGTTTAATAAAATGCTTCTGAAACATGTGCTCAGGGCTCATTCCTTTTGAACACAAGTTCAGTGTGAGGCCCGATCGGTACGTGAATAAAGGCCTGTTACTTCCTGAAGACGTGTGTACATATCTCTATGTGTGGCTTCTGCAGTTTGTTCCTGTTATTTCCCCGGTAACACCAGTAGTAGGAATAAAATTAGCCTGGTGCTTGTCAGCAAAATTACAACAGTCATTAAAAAAATAGTACTCCAAGGACTTTGAAGTAAGGTGAAAATAACTTGGCTTTTTATTCCATAGTGATTCAACGTTTTAGTTCCTTGTCGGAACTTTCCGTATATATCTATATCAGGGATTTGAAATGGCAGCTGCAGAAACCCTGTGTAACAAGGCTGCAATATGAAGATCCTGCTATGTATATATTATTAAAGTGAGTACTTCGTTATACAGGAATTATTGGCTGTTTTGTACAAAACATCACAGTGGCGACGAGGCTGTAGAACCCTAACTGACATGGCAGCCATTTGCACTATAAAGGACTTTGATCCTGACTTGGATGTATGGGCCTCTTGGGTTGAAAGGCTTGAACAATATTTCACAGCTAATGATATTCCTGACAATAAACAGGTCACTGTTTTCCTAACAGTTATAGGAGCCAGAACATATGATACGCTAAGGAGCCACTTACACCCAGAGAAACCTGCCAGCAAGCCATTGGCAAGCCTGATTACTCTGTTAACTAGCCATTTCCAACCAAAACCACTAGAGATAGCAGAGAGATTTAAATTCTATAAAAGAAGACAAGAGCCTGGTGAATCAGTTTCAGCATATGCCATTGCGTTACGGAAACTCGCCAGCACCTGCTGTTTTGGGGACTACCTGCCCACTGCTCTGCGAGACCAGTTTGTAATGGGCATTAGCAAGTGATGCAGTGCTAAGGAGAATGCTTACAGAAGAAGATTTAACATTTAAAAAGGCAATGAACATGTCAAGCATTATAGAACAAGCCTCTAAGGATGCTAATCTATTACCCAGCAGACTGGACAACACACAGGAGGCAGAGGTAGAAGTTTTAAAATTAGATGCTAGAGCACAGAGTGAAGCACAGGGAAAGAGACATTCAAAACTGGAACATTCACATTACAAATGTTATCGCTGCGGAGCTTCTACACATGTTGCAACTACATGCAGATTCAAAGATGCCAAGTGTCAAGCTTGTGGTAAAATGGGCCACCTACAAAGAGTGTGTAAATCCACAGCAGATAAAGGGAGTAATCGCTTGAGATACAGAGCAAAGAATGCCTATAGAGTACAAATGCAGGAGTCTTCTGAGGATTCAGATGAACAATTTCCTGTCCGAAATTTAAAAATATATAAAATAGGTTCTAATATGGCTGCATTCACAGTGCAGGTTGTTGTAAATGGAAAGGAACTGACTATGGATTTGGACACAGGTGCAGCTGTATCAGTGATTTCTTGGAAACGCCTTAAAAAACATAGGCCAATAATTTACAGATTTTACTATTAACATGATGTAAAGTCATGATTTTATTAATGACACGGAGGCGAGTATTATGCTGCACTCTTTCTTTATTTACCTCAGCAGCAAAGAAAAATAACATTAAATCAGTATAAAAGAAACCAGTAAATAACATGAGGTATATCTTCCTAGCAACAGGAACAGCCAATCAGCATCCTCTTTGTAGCATAATAGGCAGTGTCCAGTATACAACTTCCTCTTTCTTGCGATCCCGAACAAGGACAACAAATCCAAATAAAAAGTGGGCTCCAATTAGAGGGTATACGAGCCTTAAACTGGATCTCGAAGTCAAGCTGGAAGAGAAAGGAGAATATGGTAATATCCAAGTATAAAACTGGAGTTATGCATAAATTCGCATTACATGGAATATCATATATATATATACATAACATGAAATTCAGTTTAGTCAAACCTTAAGCTCGACTGTCATTAACAAGGATAAAACCCAGTAATCAAAAAAGACTTACCGTGAAGTCAACTTACCCAGAGAAGACCAAACCTCCAGGGATGGGAGGGAGGGATAATACTCGCCTCCGTGTCATTAATAAAATCATGACTTTACGTCATGTTAATAGTAAAATCTGTAAATTTTATTAAGACACGGAGGCTCCTATTATGCTAGTTCAAAGCTGTGAAATTATGTCTCCAGTGAAGTGTTGAATAGGTCTAAAGTAGAAATCATGGAATGTAGACTCCGAAGACCAGCCGCTCTCATAATATCCTCCAAGCGACAACCAATCGAGGAAGCCTTAGGAGTCATTGCCCATCGAACCGAATGAGGCACAGACACATAGGTATCAATACCTGCTAGAGACATAACGTATTTGACCCACCAAGCTAGAGTAGACACCGGACGATGCGACTTTTGGAAGGAGATGAAGAGTTCCTGTTTCAAAGGATTCCGTAACGTAGTGGAACGATGTTCACCCACCCATTAGTATGCAACAGGGCAAAGGAGAGATCTATTAGGGAAAACTGGGTAAAATTGATTTTAGAGGAGGTTTTTGTCCTCCGTGAAATGTCAAAGAGGACACCTTCTGGAGTAAAGGAACGAGCAACCACCTCAAGAGTTCGTACGTCAGAAAAACCTCCTGCAAGAAAAAAATTCAAGACAATAGAGACGTCCCACAAGACAGAGTATCGTGGTAAGGGTGGATGAGCAAACCATATTCCTCAGAGAAGTCAATATATGACAGGATGTCAACCGACAGGCGTCCAATTGAAACTTTGATGGCAAGCAGAAGTGGACGATCGGTAAGGTCCACAGTGCGATAGGCTTTACCTTCATCATAGAAGTCAGAAAAATGGAGGACAGACATAAAAGGAGCCGATATGGGATTTAAATTGAATTTCATGCACCAACTATGCCATCTGCTCCAAGCAGATTTATAAGCCTGTCTCGTGTTGGGTGCACCCTTGATAAGTTGGGGAGTTGATTGCGAAACTCCCTTGACCGACCAAGGTTCCCTGAAATAGACTACACTATGAGATGCAAGAGACCTTGGAGAACAAGGGGATGAGGTACACCGTCCCGATCCTGAAGAAGGCACTTGAGAGATGGAAGGTCAATAACCCTCTTCCTAAGAGGAGAGAACTATGGTTGGGACGGCGATAGAGGAGCCATGATCACCAGGTGTCGGACTGGTGATATCGATGGAAAGGCAACAGGGAATCAGTGCAAAGGGCAAAAAATCGTAATTCCTTGGAGAAAACATTCATAGCCAGTGTTATCGCATCTGGTCTCCAACTGAAAAAACTGGAAAGTTGAGCATTCAAACGAGAAGCGAAAAGATCTATTTGCAATAGACAACATAGGTTCCAGATGTCTTAGAAGACCATGGAATCCAAGTGCCAGTCGCTGGAATCTCTGAGTTGGCGTGAATACCAGTTCGCCGTAGTGTTGGAGAGACCTTGAATATATTCTGCCGTGACTGAAATGCTGTGTCTCAGGCAAAATTGCCAGCAATCACGAGGCATGTAGGTCAGAATTTTGTATTTTGTGCCTCCAAGTGATTGATGTAGCGGACTGCTGACACGTTGTCCATCTTCAGAATCATAGCGCATTGGGCTTGAGTTGGGGAGAAACTGTGGACTGCAAAGGAACCGGCCAGATGTTCCAAACAATTGATGTGGAGTGTCGATTCCAGGTTTGATTATCTGCCCTTGGTGGAAATATTTCCGCATTGAGCACCCTAACCGTGCAAACTTGCGTCGGATTTGATTATCAAATCTGGAGCTGTTCAAAATATGGTGCGCTTATTCCAAGCTTCTATGTGAAGAAGCCACCATTGGTGTTCACCCTCCGCTTCTGAGTCCAGAGTTACCATATCTGTGTATGATGCGCTGCCCTCGAGATAAAGTTTGTAATCGTTGTAGGGCTCGATAGCCAAGAAGACCTGGAAAAATCGCCTGTATAGATGCCGGTAGAAGGCCTAACATTCTCAACAGTTGTTTGAGAGAGAGTTGAGAGGTTGCTAGTGTTCGCCTATCTCCTTCTCGATATTGGCTAATTTTGCCACCGGAAGGTGTAGAGTTTGAAGGGTAGAATCTACAATAATCCAATATAACCCAGAAATTTGATTTGTTGCGTGGGAACGATAATGGATTTCTCCCAATTGATCAGGAAGCCTAGGTTCTCTAACAGAGTCAAAGTCCATGCAAGGTATGTCCGGATTAATTGAATAGACTGAGCCAGAATGAAAATGCCGTCTAAATATATTATAAGACGTGAGCTTGTTGAAGCACCATGGAGCCGAAGACAGTCCACATGGGAGGCACCTGAACCTCTATTTACTGCCCTACCATGTAAATTGCAGGAAGTTCCCGATCTTGATGTTGTACTGGGATAGGCACTGTGAGATATGCATCCTGCAGATCCAATTTGGCCATCGAATATGCTGGTTGGAGAAGATCCCGTAAACAATGCCCTTCTTCCATCTTGTAAGTGCTGATATGCTCATAACTATTGAGCTGTCTCAAATTTATCACTGGACGGATACCTTTGCCTTTTTTGGGAAACAAGAAAAGGTTGCTTACGTAACCCAGGGTATGTGCCGGAATCTCTATGATTGATTGTCCACTGAGTCTGCGTCTCATTGGGAAAAATTTCCCTTGATGGGGAACATTGAACAGGTAGAGAAAGGAAGTCTATGCAATACCCTTTCACAGTGTGAAGAACCTAAGCATCTGATGAAATGAGGGATCATACATGGGAAAAATGTGTGAGCCTGCCCCCCACTATCAGTAAGGAAGAATGGAAATTGTGAAGACTTCTTAGGAGCACCTCTTAGGCCACTAACAACCCAGGGTCTACCACTTTGTGGGAAGGAAGTTGGTATAGTGCATTGTTCAAAGAAATTGGCTCGGCAAGTATAAGAGCCTTGGTTCTGTCTAAAAGAACAGTTCTGTTTGTTTAGCCGGACAAAGGAGCCCAATTATTTTACAAAGTTGTCCCCAAAGAGAAAACCTTTTGCCTGTGTTATCTGGCTTGTTCAGAGCCATAGTTAAACGTTTGGGCTCAATCTTGAGCAAGATCGATTTGTGGCGTTCTGTGACAACCGCATTGTTGGTGTTGCCAACTTAAATCACTCTCTGGATCTAACCACTTAAGATGGCGCAATCTAATTCTAGATCATCCTCTACTGCTTCAAAGATCTTGGCTGCTGAGCCCAAGATGCCCATGATTTTATCCTAACCGTTTTGCAATGAGAATCTAAGCCTTTAGATGGCTTCCATCCTGTCTTACTCAGGATTTGAATGATCTTGAAGGATCGACTGATAGCGTTTTACATGAGTCATCAGGGACTGTTCGGCATGGCCATTCAGCCCGCCATTTATTTCACTTTGCCTTCTCAAAAGGCTTGCGTACTCTGGATGCAATATACTTGGCTACATGGTCTGAGGAGACCAGTGGGTGACATAGGTCATCAGGTTCGAATAGGGGTTCACATTGAGTGTCC
Organism: Pelobates fuscus; assembly: GCF_036172605.1. Lineage (NCBI taxonomy): Eukaryota > Metazoa > Chordata > Amphibia > Anura > Pelobatidae > Pelobates > Pelobates fuscus. The sequence continues at coordinate 252,422,848 of NC_086320.1, forward strand.
AAGAGCCTATTGGTGTCCCTGAGTCCACATAATCTACCTAAATCTTGGTAGGTTTAACAGGACATGTATCCCAAATGGGATTAGCATCCTCTTCATCAGTAATTTCATAATCAGGATCAGAAATATCCTCTGAATCCTCCATATAGGACTCAGGGAACTCATCCTCAATATCACTGAGCTCAGATTCAGAGTTTAGTTGGGCTTTTTCCCTTTTCCAAAGTCTAGTCGATTTTGCCCGACTAGTAGCTCTTTTGCGCGGTGGTAAGTTAATCGCGCCATCCGTGACAGGTATGGTACTGTCCATCTCTATTGTTTTGGAGGAGTATTTAGCCTTATATGAGGCCTTGCGGGCAGGCTGAAGCAGAGCCAGTGTGAGTACAGATACACCTCCATATAGTACTCAGGAAACTCCTCCTCAATATCCCATAGCTCAGATTTAGAGTTCAATTGGGCGTTTGCCCTTTTTCAAAGTCTAGTTGATTTTGCCCGACTAGTAGCTCTTTTGCGCGGTGGTAAATTAATCGCGCCATCCGTGACAGGTATGGTACTGTCCATCTCTATTGTTTTGGAGGAGTGTTTAGCCTTATATGAGGCCTTGCGGCCAGGCTGAAGCAGAGAAGGTGTGAGTACAGGTACACCTCAATACAGAACGTGGGGAACTCCTCCTCAATATCACTGAGCGTGGATTCAGAGTTCAATTGGGCTTTTGCCCTTTTTCATTGTCTAGTCGATTTTGCCCGACTAGTAACTCTTTTGCGCGGTGATAAACTAATCGCGCCATCTGTGACAGGTATGGTACTGTCCATCTCTATGGTTTTGGAGGAGTGTTTAGCCTTATATGAGGCATTGCGGCCTAACACCAGGGCCTAGTCATGGAAGCTTTTGCCATGGAAGTGTCAATTAAAGCCTGCATGTCAGCAGGATCAGTAAAACAGAAAATCAGCCTCATTTTCAGAGATACCTGGAGAGGCTTCTACATTAATCTGCATGTTTGCTGTAGACCCAGAAAGATCCTGTCAGACTGCATCATAAATATACAAACAAACCTAAGGGGATGAATAAAGCAAAATAATACCAAAAGGAAAGGGTTGAGTAACCCTCAAGTAAAAAATAAATAACTAAACAGGATAAAGAAATGAAAGTACTCACAATAGTGAAAGAAAATAGCAATTGTCATATAAAAACACAGGAGCTGCCCGGCTGCCACTATAACTAAACCCCACCTTGGATTTCTGGCAGTTGGTGGCAGAGCAGCAGCCACACAGATAAATGAAGGGAAAAAAAAAACCCAGCACAATAGCATTTTACAGGGGATAAAGATCCTCAAAGACGTCCCTGAGCCCCAATTGATGGTAATCTTGGGGCCAGGGCGGTCAGAGGGGAAAGAAATTATCAAAGGATATCCAATAAAGCATATAACTGAACCAAATGAAGTAAATACATCAAATTAAGTTAAAATGAAGTAACTAAATATATTTATAAACATGAAACTATTATAATTAAAATGTAATAACTATAATAACTATATTAACCACAGTAATGATATGAATAAAGTAAAAGATCCCACAGTTAAGAACCATGGGACCCAGTGTCACTTAACTGAGGTAGCAGCAAAGAAAGAGGAAGTTGTATACTGGACACTGCCTATTATGCTACAAAGAGGATGCTGATTGGCTGTTCCTGTGGCTAGGAAGATATACCTCATGTTATTTAATGGTTTCTTTTATACTGATTTAATGTTATTTTTCTTTGCTGCTGAGGTAAATAAAGAAAGAGTGCAGCATAATAGGAGCCTCCGTGTCTTAATAAAATTCAGACCACAGCGAGACTGCAGACATATTCTAAAGAACTGTTAATACCAGTAGGTTGTGTGACAGTCACAGTTACATTCAACAAGTGTAAGAAGAAACTACCTCTCTATATCTTAGAGAATGGAGAACCTCCACATTTTGGTAGGGAGTGGATAAGGGCTCTCGGGATGCCTCAAGTGCATAAGTATCCATGTCATGTGTTGAATGAAAATCAGACAAGACTTGACTGGATTAGGGAATTACATGAAAAATATGCACCAGTGTTTGATGGCCAATTAGGGACTGTAAAGGGACAACTAGTTTCCTTAGAATTAAAGGAGCAACACCTAATCCTTCTTAAGAAGGAGCAACACCTAATTTTTTTTAAAGCCAAAATGGTCCTTTGAACACCTTTATTTCGCTTTGGAGAAAGAAACTGTGGAAGATGGGAGCCTAGAGGACACTTTAAATATGATTGGAATGCATATGCGATCCGAATATGGCTGCTGGAACGCATCCGATGGAACCGGAAGTGACGTTATGAGTCCTTGCGGCCGCCATTTTGGTGCCAAAAATGATGCAAGTAGGACGTCCCCTCTCAAGGAAGTCATTTTGCATGGTTGGGTGGAGCTAAAAATGCAGATTTCGGTGGGAAAATTGGGTTTAAAAAACATTTACTCACTGCAGGACAGTCTATGTACCCGAGTAAGACGCTGCCGCCCCACACACACGACACCCCTACCCTGCCGCCCCACACACACCCACACCACAGCCCTATCCTGCTCCACAAACACCACATTCCTATCCTGCACCCCCCACACACACCACATCCCTATACTGCCCCCCGCACACCAACTACATCCCTATCCTGCCCCCCCGTACACACACTACATCCCTATCCTGCCCCCACCCACACGCACTACATCCCTTTCCTGCCCCCACCCACACACACTACATTTCAATCTCGCCCCCTACACACAAACTACATCCCAATCTCGCCCCCTACACCCAAACTACATCCCAATCCCGCCCAACACACACACACTACATTCCAATCGTGAAACACGTTGTGTTGAAAAAAAAAGGACGTCGTGGCTAAAGATATTGCACTTCTATGTAAGACTTTACTTATTTTTTGTCAAATAAACTACATGTTTGAATTTAATCTGATGCCTTTCCATTTTCATATGTTTGGAGTAAGGTCATCTGCCAGATCTTTAATTTGAAAATACCATCACCATTCCAAAAGTGATTTTACCTGAGCCAGGTTACACAGGCTTAAAACAACGTGAGTGGGATGCGAATATATAAATTTTGTGACATACCTCATATTTGGTACTCCTTGACTGTACTACTATGTCAAGTTTATTTATTCCTAACAGCCACTTGTGGAACCAAACCTTATTCGGGTATAAACACATTTATTACTATAACACATACATGTTCTGCACTTGCACTTTTGTTAAGATTGCATGTAGAATGCGACATCCACTGTTTTGTGGGGGTTTTTTTTGTACTTGTACTGATTTGGTGGAATTGGGTGATTAATTCCCATAGAGGGATTGCCAGCAACTCTCTAGCACCATTGGAGGTTGCATATTCTTTTTTTCTATATTCAGCAGTCTGTCTTTGTGTGCATACAGCAGTCTGTCTGCGGGTGCACATAGCAGTCTGTATTGTGTGTGTCTATATGTGTGTGTGTGTATTCAGCAGTCTGTGTGTATGTATTGTAGGGATCGACCGATTATCGGTTTTACCGATATAATCGGCCGATATTCGGTATTTTCGGCAATATCGGTATCGGCCAATAGAGATACCGATATTGCCGATAATACCTCCCAGGACCGCCAGGCTCATTACAAGCCCGGCGGTCCTGGGGGGAAGGGCGGGTAGCAAGTGTTTACTCACCTCCCTGCAGCTCCTCCAGCTTCCCAGTGTAAATCTCGCGAGACCCGCGGCACGCTGCCGCAAGACTTACACTGGGGAGCTGGAGGAGCTGCAGGGAGGTGAGTAACGCTTGCTGCCCGCCTGGACCACCAGGGATTGCTATATCCTCCCCTCCCTGGCCAGGCAACAAGCAGGGAGGGGGGACAACAAAAAATAAATAAGAATGATTAAATATAAAAAATAATAATAATAATTTAATATAAAATGACCCCTCATACACACACTCCATTATTATACACATACACTACACAAACACACTGTGTATATAATGCAGTGTTTATATAATGCAGTGTGTTTGTATAGTGTGTGTGTATATAATGCAGTGTGTGTTTGTATAGTGTGTGTGTATATAATGCAGTGTGTGTTTGTATTGTGTGTGTGTATATAATGCAGTGTGTGTTTGTATAGTGTGTGTGTATATAATGCAGCGTGTGTGTATATAATGCAGCGTGTGTTTGTATAGTGTGTGTGTATATAATGCAGTGTGTGTTTGTATAGTGTGTGTGTATATAATGCAGCGTGTGTGTATATAATGCAGGGTGTGTTTGTATAGTGTGTGTGTATATAATGCAGTGTGTGTTTGTATAGTGTGTGTGTGTATATAATGCAGTGTGTGTTTGTATAGTGTGTGTGTATATAATGCAGCGTGTGTGTATATAATGCAGCGTGTGTTTGTATAGTGTGTGTGTGTATATAATGCAGTGTGTGTTTGTATAGTGTGTGTATATAATGCAGTGTGTTTGTAACACACACTGCATTATATACACACACTATACAAACACACACACACTATACAAACACACTGCATTATATACACACACTATTCAAACACACTGCATTATATACACACACTACACAAACACACTGCATGATATAAACACTGCATTATAAACAGAGTGTGTTTGTGTAGTGTTTATATAATTCAGTGTGTGTTTGTGAAGTGTGTTTATATAATGCACACTACACAAACACACTGCATTATATACACACACTATACAAACACACACACTCTGCATTATATAAACACACTACATTCACTATACACACACTACACAAATACACACACTCTGCATTCCTTATATACACACACACTACACAAACACACACACACTTTGCATTTAGTATATACAGAATTCACTTTACACACACACTGCATTAACTTTACGCACACTACCCACACACTACACAAACATTCTGCTTTCATTATATACACACTAGACAAATACACACAGCATCCACTACACACAATAGACAAATACACACTGCATCCACTACACACACACTACACAAACACACACTGCATCCACAACACACACACTACATCCACTACACAAACACACACTGCATCCACTACACACACACTACACAAACACACACAGCTCCCCTGTCTAAACACACTGCATCCACTACACGTGGCATGTATATTTTGTGCATTTACCTTTAGAAATAGTTTTTATTTTCCAAAATGGTAAATGTACAGAATATCGGCAAATTATATCGGCTATCGGCCTGAAAGTTCACAGAATATCTGTATCGGTATCGGCTCTAAAAAAATCAATATCGGTCGATCCCTAATGTATTGTATTTGTTGGAGGTACCAATAAATATAAGCTTTCCCCCAGGGGTCAATTATGCTGTTAAGATGGCCCTGGTCTAGGGTATGTGTGTGCTCTGATCATGCTCCTACAAAATGTAAATTAAAAGAGACTCTTTTGAGTACCAGGAAGGGGATGAGCTGTAACAGTCACTTGCGGCCAGTTAAAGACTTCAGTATGTATTTCTCTAGAGATTTTTGTATTTCTAATGGGTGTCCCGGTTTATTGTTTTCAAAATCTAGTCACCCTGTCCGTAGGGGGACTGCCTGGGTTGTCAGGCAAGTCCCCCCAGTGCGATCTCTTGCTTAGAACTGCTGGCGTGCAGATGAGTATCGAAGATGGCAAGGAGATGTTATGCCACCTGGCTGCGTTTTGGACCACCTCTTTAAACGGTTAAAAACCAACAGGGACGGGCTACAGACACCAGAACAACTACATTGAGCTGTAATTGTTCTGGTAACTATAGTATCCCATTAAATGTCATATTAATTTTAAATTGCTGACAAAGAAGAGACTAAAAATAAGGGAGACCCGTGATAAACCAAGAAAAAAATATAATAAAACCAGAAAAACACTACAGGGAGGTGGATACTTTCCTATAGGGTAAGTAAATAAGACAGAAGGCAAAATGTCATAGAAGAGAAAAAAAGTTATTAAAGAAGAAAGACATATCTAAAGTAAAAAAAAGTTAAAAAAAAAAAAAGATTATAGTGAAACCATAAAAAAGAAGAAAAAAACACGGATACTACTATAGCAGTCAGAAAAGAGTGAGAGTGGAAAATGGAACAGTGCGTTTCATGAGAGTTTTTGTATCCACCTGCGCATGAGTGTTTGTTTTCTGTCTCTGATCACTTCTGTACGTTAAAAATTTTAACATCTAGATTCGCCATACTATCCTTTTAACTATGGGGAAAAAATTAACGTGATTATCATTGGAATTATTAGGAGTTGTAGAATGGGTGCAGGTCAATTCATATTACATATACAGCACTTCAACACCCGAAGTGTTCAAAAACTAAATATGCATGTATTATGTTACCTGAACAAAAGATACAGTGGTAGAAAGCGATTTGCCACCCTTCTGTATGCACACCAGTAGCCGAGATAGGAACGTGCAGTAATTTTCTGTGTCCCCGCTTCGATATACGGCCACCTTGTTATGACTGCTTTCTTGCAACATATCCACGTAGTTAACAATGCCATGCACCTTGTTATATAGCAACTGCAAACTGCTTGGCGGGTTGAACATATAATGGATACTGTCCATGATCAACTTCTGCGAGTAAACACCGGAAATGCAAACCTGCCTTTAATAGTTTTACAGCTTTACTTTATTAACGCTGAAAATGGATGCTGTTTCCTGTAACTCTTAAATTACTGGCGCAGCATGCTTAAATCTCATTCTTTGCATCAGATAATCTTATAATAGAGTATACTGTAGAGTAGCTCAGAAATTTGAGATAAAATTAACCTTGCATTAATTTTATAAATGTATGTGTCCGAACTAGGCATGACAGTCTACCTTTTGTCACGAAACAGGCTAGATATAATCATCATAACCACTACAGGAGTCAAAAAAAAACTGGACACCATTTATTTGCAGTGTCAGCCAACGAATGCTGTGAAAGGTTGTGCATAATCTAGAATATTTTGTCACTTCTCCAGTACCACTGTCTGTTATAACTGCACCATCCACAATAGCCCATAATAGTCCCCATCAAAGCATTTAACCCTTGAATCCACAAATCAAGTGGAAACCTACAGAGTCAAGTGTTTTTTTTTTTTGTTTTTTTTTACGTTGTGGGCACTCTGTAGTTACGTAGTATGTCCATGCTCACAAGACAGTACAACATGCGTAAAACAAGACTGTTAAAAAGGACACTATAATCAACAGAACAACTACTGATAAATGTAGTAGTTCTGGTGAGCGTAGTCAGTCCCTTCACATTTTTTGGTGTAAGCAATGCCTTTTCAGAGCAGGGTTTACATTACAGATAAAAACACACAAATAAGTCAGCGCTAATAAACACAATTAACTAAGGAAGGCATCAACCCTGAAAAAGGGGATCCCTCCAAAAAAAAAAAGTTAAAAAAGGGGAGGGCTGCGCCACGGAAAGCAAATAGTTCCAATCAAGGGGGTAGAGTGTCTCACATGCAGAAGTACCCCTCTAAAGCATGGTGTAGAGCAGTGGTTCCCAACCTTTTTTCACATGAGTACCCCTTGGCAGCCCATTTCCATAAATCATACCCCTCACATCAGCAAAATGTTGTCATTAATATACTTGCATTTCATAGTTGGCAACATTTGAAAAAAAAATTCCAGGGACACTTTGCAGCACATCTATTAATTACTAACCTTGAATATGTACCACATCCACTGACGCAAAGCTCCGCCCACTTTTTACAACCCACATAATTAATCTCCACCAATTTATCATAGTGCAGATTACAGGATCTATTCAATAAAGAGAAAATTACAGGGAATTGGGATGGTAATTTTAACCCAATGGTGGGCATTCTATGCCGTCCTTGGGGAACCGGCTGTAAACGCCGGCGGGCATCATAGAACACCCAAGTCGTCCTATGTACTTACCCGGTCACCGGCGGTTTGGGGACCTACCTGGGAGCCCAGGGAGTCCCCCTCCTTCCTCTTCGGCCCACCTGGGCCATGTGATCGCGAGGTCCTTGCATAATAGCCGTCCATGTCACTGCCAGCAGGGTGAGTGCATTATGTAGCGATTTGAAAGCAAGAACCAGAATTTTAAATTGAGCTCTATATTTTATAGGAAGCCAATGTAGGGACTGACAGAAGGGTGAGGCATGGGAGATGCGGGCGGACAGGAAGATGAGCCTCGCTGCCGCATTCATTATGGACTGTAACGGCGCAAGTTGGGAGCACGTAAGACCACTGAGAAGCGGATTACAGTAGTCAAGGTAAGAAAGGACAGTGGAATGGACCAACACCTTAGTCGCATCTGGCGTTAAGTAGGGGCGGATGTGCGCAATGTTTTTGAGATGGAAATGACAGGATTTGGCGATAGATTGAACATGAGGCTTGAAGGAGAGGTCGGAGTCAAAGAGAACACCTAGGCAGCGAGCCTGCGTGGTGGAGCTGATGGTAGCACCGTTGACTTGGAGGGAGACAGACACAGGAGTAACAACACTTGAGGGAGGAAAGACCAGAATTTCAGTTTTGGTCAAGTTTAATTTAAGGAAGTGGGCAGCCATCCAGTTAGAAATAGCAGAGAGGCAGTCAGAGACACTAGTCAAGAGGGATGGGGAGAGATCAGGAGAGGACAGGTAGATTTGCGTGTCATCTGCATATAAATGATATTGGAAGCCAAAGGAGCTAATGAGTTTGTGACGAAGTGCCCTTCGCCACTTGTGCCTGGAGGGGACTACTGGCTAGCCTCCTGCCTTCCGACTATGGCCCCTGTGCTGATAGCTGTATTTTAATGTAATTAGAGAGCCGCTGCAGAGCTTTCTTTCCCAGTAAAAAAATAAATATTATTATATACTGTTACAAATCGCTATTTGTAACTGGCCCTTTAAATGGAAAATTGCCCTGCTTCCCTGGATTGTGGAGTAGCCTATTTGCCAGCCTCCTTCCTCATGACTATGGCCCCTGGAAGATTGTGCCCCTGAAAACTTATTAACTTTTATTGGGTGTGTATGGCCCTTTAAGAACCGTCTGGGGACATATTGTGACTTTGCTGAACAATGCCCCTTTAAGACTATGTCCCCAGACCTGTAAAATAACTTGTTCCTGGCTTTCCCCCACTTGGTTCAGTAAATAGGGCTTACTGAACCAAGTACCACACAGGCGGACCACCCAGAAGTTAAAGTGTGCAGGCAATTTACCTCCCAGGCTGTGAGGTTACTGCCGGTTAATTGTCGAGCGCTGGGTGGCCGCCATTCGACAGCCGAACACGTGGCGGCGGCCATTTTAGTCATTCGAATGCGGTCAGCGGTGTATGCTAAAGATTCTGTGGAACTAAAATCGGCTACACATTTTGCCGAACACCGCTGACCCTTACCTTCTCCCATACTGAACTTGCAGCTCCAGAGACTGTCCCGTTCGAAATGGGACTTAGTCGTTTTTCGGCATGAAATTGACCGACCACACAGTCCAAATCTATGGAACTGTTTTGGGCAGGAAATTGTGCTTGCGGTCGGTCATAAAGGACTTCCAGCTAACTTTTGATCCACTGGAGGGATTTGCCTGATTTTTGGAAGTGTGTATGTTTGATGTATGCTGAGTCTGAATATGTAACAGATATGTTTTATGGAAATTGAATGTATGGTTTTAAAGTTACAGTGTGTGTGTAAAAACTGTATTTTTATTGTATGTAATAATTGGTTTAACTGTTTATCTGAGGGGAGGGAATGTGTGGGCTGCACCAGATGTGTGATTGGTGATTTTATGCCTCCCCCTGGGAGTGTCCTATTTGCATGTAACCTCAATAAAAGCCAGGCTGGGTGTTCCAGCATCTGAGACCTCTTCTGACCCTCTAACTTGTAGCCTTGACTCATGTTTGTAGGGGACAGCTATAATCACTACAGGGATTGCTATGCTCTTCATACTCCCTTAGCTACTGAGCTCTTGTAAGAGCTCTTGTTCCTGATCCTGCTTCGCTCTACAGAAGGAAGAGGTTCGCCTATTGGAACCTGGAGCCTGATCGTAGGTCCAGGGCGCAGAGCAGACGGCGAGATACCAGCCCAGCAGCGGTGGTTCGTGGAGTACGCAGTAGTTATGGTGTCTATGGTGCTGATGATCCTTTGGTGAGCGCTAGGAGCATCTTTTCTACGGTCCAAATTCCAGCCAGCCTGGAGGCAACCGTAACATATACTTTAATGCCGGCAGGCGGCCGCATTAAGATTGCCGCGGCGCCGGCGCTATTACAAGTTGAAACCCTCTCACATGGGTTTCATCCGTGCAGGAGTGAGTCCCCTCCCCTCCTCCTGCAACCTTCCTGGTAATCGGCCAATCCGCAATGCCGATGACGTCACAATGTGACGACGTCATGACGTAACCCCTCCCTGCATTCCCCCGCCTGCGGTACCAAGAAGAAGAGAGAAGAGTAGCTGCTGCTGAAGTAAAGAGAGCAGAGGATAAGAGAGAAAATGGAGATAACGGAAGGACTCAGGAGAGCCGAGGAAAAGAAAGAAAAAGGTAAGGAGAGCAAAGGAAAATAAATAAAAGGGGAAGAGAAAAGGAAAGTAAATAAAAGGGGAAGAGAAAAGAAAGATAAATAAAAGGGGAAGAGAAAAGAAAGATAAATAAAATGGGCAGAGCAAAGGAAAATAAATAAAAGGGGAAGAGAAAAGGAAAATAAATAAAAGGGGAAGAGAAAAGAAAGATAAATAAAAGGGGAAGAGCAAAGGAAAATAAATAAAAGGGGAAGAGAAAAGGAAAATAAATAAAAGGGGAAGAGAAAAGAAAGATAAATAAAAGGGGAAGAGCAAAGGAAAATAAATAAAAGGGGAAGAGAAAAGGAAAATAAATAAAAGGGGAAGAGAAAAGGAAAATAAATAAAAGGGGAAGAGCAAAGGAAAATAAATAAAAGGGGAAGAGAAAAGGAAAATAAATAAAAGGGGAAGAGAAAAGAAAGATTAAATAAAAGGGGAAGAGAAAAGGAAAATAAATAAAAGGGGAAGAGCAAAGGAAAATAAATAAAAGGGGAAGAGCAAAGGAAAATAAATAAAAGGGGAAGAGCAAAGGAAAATAAATTAAAGGGGAAGGGAAGGAGCAAAATAAAATAAATTAAAGGGGAATGGAAGGGGAAGGGAAGGAGAGCAAAGGAAAATAAATTAAAGGGGAAGGGAAGGAGAGCAAAAGAAAATAAATTAAAGGGGAAGGGAAGGAGAGCAAAAGAAAATAAATAAATTAAAGGGGAAGGGAAGGAGAGCAAAAGAAAATAAATTAAAGGGGAAGGGAAGGAGAGCAAAGGAAAATAAATTAAAGGGGAAGGGAAGGAGAGCAAAGGAAAATAAATTAAAGGGGAAGGGAAGGAGAGCAAAAGAAAATAAATTAAAGGGGAAGGGAAGGAGAGCAAAAGAAAATAAATTAAAGGGGAAGGGAAGGAGAGCAAAGGAAAATAAATTAAAGGGGGAGGGAAGGAGAGCAAAGGAAAATAAATTAAATGGGAAGGGAAAGAGTACATGGAAAATAAATTAAAGGGGAATGGAAGGAGAGCACATGGAAAATAAATTAAAGGGGAAGGGAAGGAGAGCACATGGAAAATAAATTAAAGGGGAAGGGAAAGAGCACATGGAAAATAAATTAAAGGGGAATGGAGGAGAGCACATGGAAAATAAATTAAAGGGGAAGGGAAGGAGAGCACATGGTAAATAAATTGAAGGGAAAGAGAGCACATGGAAAATTAATTAAACGGGAAGGGAAGGAGAGCAGAAGAAAATAAGTTAAAGGGGAAGGGAAGGAGAGCACATGGAAAATAAATTGAAGGGAAAGAGAGCACATTGAAAATAAATTAAAGGGGAAGGGAAAGAGAACACATGGAAAATAAATTAAAGGGGAAGGGAAGGAGAGCAAAGGAAAATAAAGCAGGAGAAAAAAAGCAGGAGAGCTGTACCCCCCCCATCTTTCCACAGAATAATGGTGGTATATCATGACAATATTACTTAACAATATTAAATATTATTAATACTATAATAATTATATTATTTGCTATAATTATAATATATTATCATAATTATTATATTAATTATTATCATTAAAGGAAAACTCAAGTGCCAGGAAAAAAATCAGTTTTCCTGGCACTGGAGGTACCCTCTCCCTCCCACCCCCCAATACCCGGTTACTGAAGGGGTGAAAACAGCGTGAGGATGTCCAGCGACGCTCTAGCACAGATAATCTGTGCTATGAAGGAGGAAGTGACCTCTAGTGGCTGTCTAGTAGACAGCCACTAGAGGTAGAGTTAACCCTGCAAGGTAATTATTGCAGTTTATAAGTGGGAGTTGGCACCCAGACCACTCCAATGAGCAGAAGTCTTCTGGGTGCCTGGAATGTCCCTTTAATAATATATTAATTGTTAATATGTTAATATTAACAATAATATTATGATAATATGTAATATGTTATAATTACAGTATAGTATTATAGTATAGTATCGACTCATTGGCTGACATCAAAATTGAAGATCTCAGCCAATCCGATGCTTTCCTATGGGAAAGCATTGTGATTGACTGAGATCATCAGTTTAGATTATGTTAGCCAATTGGGCGGATCCGGCGCTGGCGGACTTGTGCAGCTCTAGAAATTAGGTACGTTTTTACTACATTGGGGGGTGGGGGCTAAATAGTTAAACACGATAGGGTCAGGAATACACATTTGTGCTCCTGATACTGTAGTGTTCTTTTAATACACTGTTGACAACTTTATTTCAGTTTTAGGAGACATCAACAAGAATAACTAAGTAGTCAGCCACAAACCTTTTATCTATTCCTAATGTTTGTGTATAGGTATTTTGTAGAATAATTTAATAACAAAAATAAGTTTGTGAATAGTGAGATTATGAGGTTTATTAATGTTTGCCTTAAAATATGCAATTTATACAGTTTTAATTTTGGCTGCTTATTTTTTATTTTTAGCGCGCGTGGCGGGGGGGGGGGGGAGGGGGCTCATATTTGATTTTCGCCTAAGGCCTCAACAAGTCTAGAGCCGCCTCTGCTGAGTGCCATTCAATAATAATGTGCACTCAGATCTAAGCTATCTGGGGATATGTTGCATGTATATGTTTTATGTAGTAATTGTAACATTGTGTCATTTTATGTCTTTTTGTAACCATGTGGTTAATGGAGTCTTGCTTCTGTCCTGGGAGATAATTTGATTACTTCCCAATTATATCCAGGATAGAGAGGAGGGATTGTAATGTCACTGTGGGAGTGTTTTGTTTGTATTGTCTGTGATTGGTTGTACTGGGTCCCACCCTGTGGGATGTCCCCTTGCATGGGGACTTGCATAAAAGCCAGTGTGTGGTCATTAAAATCAGATCATCTTGTTTGGGGGAAGGGATACCTACACTCTGGGGATTGCTATAATCACTTACTCCCCAGAGTAAGCTCTCGCAATAGCTTGATTTGTTCCTGCTACGCTCTCTGGATTTAAGAGAGGTTCGTGGATCCAGGGTGGGTGGAGGCGGCGAGACCCCAGCGCAGCTGTATCGCTGGAAGTGGGGTCTGCAGTGCTGATGGTCTCGGTTGGAGTGCTTGGAGTCCTCAGTGAGCACTAGGCGCATCGATTGGCGGAGGTACTCATTCGGAGTGCCAGCGTTCCGTCACAGAGTTTACCAAGGGAGGCAGTATAGATGGAGAACAGTAGGGGACTAAGGACTGAACCTTGGGGGACACCAACAGAAAGGAGTTGGGGAGAAGAAGCAGAGCCAGAGAAAGAAACACTGAAAGAGCGCTGGGAGAGGTAGGAGGAGCACCAGGAGAGAGCAGTATCTTGTAGACCAATATTGCAGAGAATGAGAAGAAGCTGTTGATGATCAACAGTGTCAAAAGCCACAGACAGGTCAAGGAGAATTAGGATAGAGTAGTGACCACAAGATTTTGCAGCGAGTATATCATTGGATACTTTGGTCAGTGCCGTTTCCACAGAGTGCTTAGCACGGAAACCAGACTGAAGCGGGTCTAGCAGAGAGTTGGACCTAAGTATATACGTATAAGTATATACGTATTCCTAAGTATACCTAAGTATATACGTATATATCACTATATATATATATATATATATATATATATATAAAAAATGTAAATTTAGGCACTCATCTTGAAAAAGACCCTGAGGGGTTGAAACGTCGATTTAGATGATTTACACTTGATGTAAGCTTTTTTGTACTAATAAACCCACTATAGAAAAGCCCTTTTGAGTGCTCCAGTTTATCGCTTGATATATATATATATATATATATATATATATATATATACCTATATATAAATGTAACAAAACCCTACCCTATGCCTGGGAACATTTGCTATTACCGTCCCTTTAAGAGCTAGCCGGGCACATACACAGGAACAGAGACCTCGGATTATAACGATATATTGTTTATCCAGTAAAAGATATCAAACTGGATATATATTGAAGATGCTTACCTGCTTTCGTGGGGATTCTTCTTTAAAGCAGTTTGTGACTTTTAAAACATTCGCTTAATTGTGAGACCCAGACGGTATGGACCCAGCAGTCATCATACGAATGCAAACTACCGAACACCAGACCACCCTGCTACCTAATTATGTGGTAATTTACCTCTCTGATCAGCAAATCCAGTCTTTATGGGAAACACAAGAACGCTTTGTTTAAGTTCCTGGGTGGCCGCCATTTCGGGACTTTTACACGTGGCCGCGGCCATCTTAACTCCTGAACGTTGTTTTGCCGTCTAGTGTCTGGAACTAAAATCAAATACTCGAGTAGGCGAACACCGCTGAGACCCCCATAGTGCCGGAAATTCGTGCCAAAACTACCGACCGCCCTGCCGTTCGGTAGAAAGACTAAGTATCATATGGGGATTCTGACGAACATCAAGATACCCACAGATGGCAAGCTTTTCGGGACTTTTAACGCACGAACAAGGACCGACCGCAAGGCCAAAACTCATGGAACTATTTTCGGCTAGTGTGCCTGTGCGGTCGGTCAAAACATTAAAGCTCCATAACTCCCGAAACCTGTTACCCGAACGGGATGATTTTTAAATATGTTGCTCCCCCAGATCAGGTCTATCTGGGGATACTGGATTTATGAATGTACCCCAGATATTTGGGGTACATCCAAAACTAGGGGAAAATGTATCCTTGTTAATAATGTTAAAGGTTTATCTGAGGGGAGGAGATGTGTGGGTTGTACCTTACATTTTATTGGTTACTATGTTAATTATGTAGATGTCTCCCTTGCATGGGCAGCATCACATAAAAGGAGACGGCATGCCATTAAAATTCAGTTCTTCTTGACCCTTCAAAACGTAGCCTTGTCTCGTTCTTGGAAGGGGATTTACAGCATAACCACCTGACTCTTTTAATAGCTCTGCCTGACTCTTTACTTGGATCTCGTGAATGAGAATAAGCAACTCCACTACTACACAGCGATTTGCCAGGAAAAAGGACGTCTCCAACGGCTGATACCCTCTTACTAACTGGGTAGCCGTTACAATAAATAAAAATAATTAAAAAAAATTATATACATCTCAAACAGCTGAAAGCGGACGTTACCTTAATAAGACAAAAAAAGGTGCCAATATTTCCAAAATTGAAAGGGATACTCTTAACAACTTGACTGCAGATACTACCATCACTATTTGTCCAACGGACAAAGGTGGGGCTATTGTCTTGATGCAATATCAAGACTAGAGAAATTAGATTTTAAGGCAACTTTCAGATGATAACGTGTAAAAATACTCTGAAATAGATCCAACCGTGGAATTTGGGAAAAAATTATTGCAACAGTACAGAGAGGGGTAGAAAAACACTATATAACACAACAAGAATTTGAGTACTTACATAAAACTCACCCCACTTCCAAAAGTGCATAAGGACCCCATTCACCCCCCCGGATGACCTATAGTCTCAGCAATTGGTGGTTTATTGGAGCCCATCGGTAAATGGCTGGACAAGATATTTAAAACTCCAGTGTTGTCTTTACCTACCTGTTGCAAAGACTGTGTAGCTTTTATTGAACGTCTTAACAACATCACAGTACTGGCAGAGGGGATTTTACTAGCCACAATTGATGTGTCTAGCTTATACACAATAATCCCACACAATGATTGTATACTAGCAATCAAGGAAGTTCTACAGAATTTTACTGAGTGGGTGAATCCCCCTCTGGAGTATATACTGGAACTTTTAAAGCTATGGCCCAGTTTAAATTATTTGAGATTTGAAACAAAATTCTATATGCAACAGACAGGAACTTCAATGGGGGCTCCTATGACCCCCATGTATGCAAACGCATACATGTTTGTATTTGAGCAACAACGGATACTTGGGCCTTATGGAGAACATATATTACAATACCTCCGCTTTATAGATGACGTCCTTCTTCTATGGACTGGTGGAGAGGAAAAGTTTGTGAACATGATGCACACACTATATACATACAAATCAGGTGGAGTGCAAGGTGGACCTTGAATTCAGGTATCACAGACAGCTGAAAATATATAAAGTAAGACACAACCTAGTGCAATATAGTCTGGTGCATGTGCGTATGTAATAATCAGTAGGTATTGTACTCACAAATACAGAGCTAATAACATTAGGCTCAATGTGCAGGCTGGTGGGAATATTAGGAGGGATCCCACTCCCTAGCTGAGCAGAATAAGGTGATATGCCAAAGATCTAACACTCAATAACGTCCCAGGGCATAGAATGGTGATAAAAATCTAATGTATTGGAACATAAATATAAAATAACAGTTTATACGGCTAAGTCTCTGGTAAAATCAAATACTTAGTCTTAAGTGTAGACCCCTAGGTTCTGCAAACCTAGATGCAGTAACTTTGGTTTCTAAGAATGACGCTCTTTGATGAAAGGTAAGCGTTAGTGCCCCAGCACAGGATCCTGTGCTGGGGCACTAACGCTTACCTTTCATCAAAGAGCGTCATTCTTAGAAACCAAAGTTACTGCATCTAGGTTTGCAGAACCTGGGGGTCTACACTTAAGACTAAGGATATCATTTACTGTGTGCGCAACCACCGCCCTTTCTCCTTTTATCTTTGTATGTAAGTGTTATACAGTGACTATACACTTGGGTGGTTTTTTATGTGTGCTGCACTGGTTTTTTATATATGATATTTTAATACGTTATAACTAACTGTTAGCGCCATCCTTTATCTCTGTTTTTTACTAAAATCAAATACTTGCAAAACGCGTTTCGCCTAAATAGGCTTCCTCGGTTGCATAAACCTCTTGTCCTGGTGTCCGTCTTATATGGCTCCCCTTTGATTGTTGATCTGGATCTCCTGTAGCAGCCGCGGGTGACTTCCGTCTCCGTCTTCTTCCTATGACGTGTCTCTCCGCCGTCTTCATTTTAATGATGTGCTTCCGGTTTTGATCTGCATTTGGAACGCATATTGTCCACACAATGAGTTCAGCTCCCGAAAATAAGTAAGAGGCATGGGGAATCAACATATTAAAAAACATATTAGTCACAAATATGGGAGGAAATGTGTAATAATACTAAAGTAATAGTCTATAAACATAAGATGAAATATATAGTGGAAGCAGCAGGATAGAAAATAGGCAGATCTTAAAAAAGTAATGATATGACAAAACGTGCTCATACTCAAAAGTATGAACAATTATTAAAATGTATAAGGTTTACACCATAGTGAACACATATCTATTTCGTACAATAAAAAAATTTCTACAATTGGTTAAAAAAGTTATTAAATTATTAACATGGGACTCTTAAATATACCTATACTCCCTAATACTTAATGAGAAAGTGTAATAGCAGACACATATATAAGATGTAATAAAAAATCTATATTAAAAAATAATTAAAAAGTTGTTTTCAAAAGTTTTTTTATATATAATATGTATCCTTTCACAGAAAATGGCATAATTCAAAATCTGAATTTAAACCGTGGGGAGCAAGGGTATTGAAATTAAAAATGTCTCCAGTGGTTTTTTTTTTGGTTTTTTTTTAAATGTTTTTTATTTGCGTTATAGTTAAGGCAGTCAAACAGCAATATAGAAAGGCATTTTTTCATGATCCTTGGCAGAGGCCAAATCAGTCAGTAGAAAGCAAACTTACATATCAGCAGCGAGTAAGCATAGAAGGGCATTACATTTTCCAATTATGGCACATTCCGCGGGAGAAGTGCCAGTAAGTGTTCGTGGTTGAGCATTAAGGAACATTACCGCTTTCAGAAGCAGCATGTAACTGAGATCAGTAGCATGCGTCCTTATAGACTGAGATTACTGTGCCATGTAAATTTATGTTATGCAAATATTTGACATGTGAATTGAATCTAATACAGTTAACAAGCATATGTGCAGGTTATCATCGTGTATAACTCATTACGCCCTTAACGGCAAAGCAGATGGCATTGTAGGTTACCAAGGGAAAATGTAATATCAGAGTTGCTCTCGAGAGGGGTGCATGATGTGCAATCCTGGATGGCAAAGGTGTGCCCTGGTAATAATGCAAGAGTTATGTCTGGAGCTGTTAATGTAAAAGCCCATTAACTTGGTAACTTTCGTGTAAGCTCTGGCTAGTGATTGCATTTAACCAGGTTTGTAGGCTGTATAGCCATATAATTCTGCGCTCATGGGTAGGTAACAAGTAAAAAAAATAAGAAATAAAAGGGTGCAGGCCCATAATTATATATTAGGTAATTAGAGTGTATATATTATAGATTTAGCCTGTTTGGTTAGTGGCGTGTGTCGCGTGGTGACAGTTGCTCATGTGCTTGTGCGGAACCAAAGTTGACTGCTCGATAATGCCTATGACCTAAAGTGGGCCATTTCCGGAAACCTGGTCGAACTGCATGAAAAATGGGTAATTATGACGGACATTCTAGATGTGGGTCTCACGAAACGTCTCCCGCCTTTCTACAATATATCATGGATACGTTTGTTTTGTTTGGCATAATAAAACATTGAAACTATAAAACCTGGCTAGGAATATAGCTGCGCAGTGAAGGAGATCAGTTTGTAGCGTTGGTTATATATGTTTGGAAAATGGGTAAAGGGAAGAAGGAAAGGAGAGAAAAAAAAAACCAGAGAAAAAAACAAAAAACAAAAGAACCACCCCTGTGGGTAGGGGCCAAGGATACTAATAATGGGGCCCGTTACGTGAAGATCCCTTCTCCGGCATTAACAGGGCTGTGCCCCGTGCCTCTAGGGACCTTATGCCTAGCATGTGCGGTCGTGTAAAAGAATTAAAAAAATAAATAAAAAAAATAGATGAGGGACCCCCTCCCCCCCATGCAATAACATTTCAGAACAGTGCATAGATGTAACGGATTACCTGGCACCCCGACTGGGAACCTCCGTTAAAGGAGGCTCCTAGCATTTCCTGAGGACTTCAAGCACTCTGGCAGACACCACAATCACCATATCGGAGAAGCATATGAATCCTCTTAAGCCTCTGAATGCTGTAGACAGTTGAATAGGAACCATACGAATAGGTTTGCACTCCTAGCAGTCAAACTGGAACAGCATACAATAAATCCTCCCCCAATAATGAGACGACACTTCACTTTGAGGGTTAAACAAGAACTCCCTGTACTGGCACATACAGCCTCTTTTATTCACAATCCACAAAACATAGTACTGCCCAGCATATTCCTCCCCTCTGCTTAGGAGATAATTGAGTCAATTATCTCCAAGCTGAAAAGTTACACTTTTTATACATTTTTATAACTTTGTGAGTTAACATCGTACATACATAAAATTTATATTATTTTAACCAGTATAACTTGGGGACAAACGTATCCAAAATTCGCTTGAATAGGTTCAGGGGTTTAACGGTTAGGTCGAAGGCCTTTGTTTTCACTTGCAAGCATGGCTTTTCCTGTCCAAACCAGTTCCCACTGGTTTGGCAGTGTCCCTGGGACAACACCCTGCTGGAGAACAATGGATCCGGGGGAGGGGAAGAGGAAGTGTCCAAAAAGTTTCAGTATTTCCCTTCACTGTTGTTAAAAGGCCAGCACAGTACAATAAAGTACAATATGTCCAAATGCAGTTCTTTAAAGGGTACCATCTTCCCGGGACCATAATCACTGGGCAGGAGGCGAGCAAGCAGTCCCCTCCAGGAAACTGGGGCAGACTCTGGTGCAGGGTCCAGTCCACTACATTTCTCCCCTTTACCAAAGAGACTATCCAGACTCCAGCCCTTCAATCGATCTGGGGCTCTGATAGTCGGTCGGCCTTTCTCACCCTTTGTAGCTCTCCCAGTGTTCTCCTGCCACATGTGCCCAGTTGGAAATCCATAGTCTGGTGGAAAAGTAACCAGGGTGCTCTCTCTCCTGGTTGGACAAAGCGGTTGCTGTGGAGAAGGGGTAACCGGCTCCTCTCCCTGCGACGTCCTTTCTTGTAGTAGGGGAAAACACACTGCCTCCTCTTCCAATACATTGTCCTGTTGTTGGGGACCAGGACAGACTCTCCATAGCTCCAGTGGTGCAGGTGCAGAGACTACGGTCCCATCTGCCCTGTTGTGGGGTTTAACATCTCCCCTTGGCAGGATAGGTTGCCGCTTCCAGCCGCTAGGGAGCAGGGCTGACCATCTGTACTCCCTGTAGCTTGGGCGCAGAGACCACGTCCCATCTGCGCTGGTGTGGCTCCCATTATACCCACAAATAAAAGGGATATTATTATATATTTGTGTATCCTTCTTTGGCTTATACTTTAAAAGTTGGTTCCTCGGTAAAGACAGTACCTCTTCTATACTTATTTTCATGGTTTCCTCTTCGTACCCCCTTTCTGCAAACTGGTCTTTCAAATAAAAAGCTTGTTCTATAAAATCAATTTCTTCTGTACAATTTCTTCTGATTCTTAAAAATTGTCCCTTTGGGGCATTTGTAAGCCAAAGTCCATAATGGCAGCTGGTTCTTTCTATGTAGCCATTTCTGTCCACTGGTTTAAAAAAAAATATTTGTTCTAATGGACTCATCCTGGATAAAAATAGTGAGGTCAAAAAAGTTGATCTCACTACTGCTCTGAGTACAGGTTAATTTAATCCCCCCAATCATTGTTGTTAAGGAGCTTAAGGAACTCTCCGGGGCCACCCATCCAAATGAAAAAAATATCATCTATGTATCTGCGATAAGACACCAAGGTTGCAACCCAGCCATGCCCCTGGGAAACAAACTGCTCCTCCCAATATGCCATAAAAAGATTGGGGTGGCTGGGCAAGAACTTGGTGCCCATCGTAATACCGTATATTTGTAAAAAAAAAAAAAAAAGGCTCCTGGAACCAGAAGAAATTATTACTTACAATTAATAAAATGCCCTCCAGAATAAAATCTATCTGTTCTCTCTGGAAGCATGCCTTCTCTAAAAAATATCTTGCCGCCTCAATGCCTTTCTCATGTGGAATAATGCTATAAAGCAAACTGACATCGCACATCACTAATATATACCCCTCTCTCCATTGGGTCTGTTCTAGGATTTGCAGCATATGAATAGTATTGCGTTTTGACTACTAGTGGTTGGAGGAGCATATCTATATATTCAGATATCCTAGACAAAATAGAATTTATCCCTGATATTAAGGGTCATCCTGGGGGATTGGTCGTATCTTTGTGTACCTTTGGGAGATGGTAAAAGACCGGTACACGTGGATTGATCAGATATAGATATTTTGCTTCTCTCTCATTGAGGATATTCTTCCCCTTTACCTTTTCTACATAGCTTCTAATTTTTTTCTGCACCTCTTCTATGGGGTTAGATGATAATTGCTTGTACGTCTTTTGATCTGACAGTAATCTGTTGGCCTCCTCTACATATTTCCCTGTATCAAAAACTACCGTTCCTCCTCCCTTATCCGCCGGCTTGACTACTATATTATTGTTCAGGCACATTTCCTTTAGAGCTTTTCTTTCCTTTGTGGAAAGGTTCTGTTGGTATTGATTGACTTTCTTAATCTTGTCTGCCTCTTTCATCACCATGATCTTGAATGCTTTGATTTGATTCGAGATCAGGTGTTTCGGGAAAAAGTTAGATTTCTCTTTCTTCTCTTGTATTGTTGTCCGCTGTTTTTTGTAGAAATTTTTTTTCAGGCATAAGCGTCTGACAAAGTGGTTAACATCCACAAAAAAGTCGAACTTATTAAAGCCTGATGTGGGTGCAAATTTTGGACCTTTCCGTAAGATGTTTCTTTCTTCTACATTAAAAGATCTATCCGTCAAGTTGAAAATCCCACCTATGTTTGCCTCTTGTTCCTCTTTTCTCTGTATCTCTGTCCGTCCTCCTCTTCTTCTTCCTCCTCGCTTGATCTTTGTCGCTTGCCCGGAGACTTCTGTGGTAGTATCCTCTGTGACCACATTGTCCTGTTGTTCACGGGATCCCTCTGAAAAAATGGAGAGGATGAGGAAGTGGACGGCAGCGATTCAGAGGGAAGGGGTTGTGGATTATGTCGTACTTGGTGTCTAGTAGATGTCCTTTGGGATTCTGACCTTCCTCTCCTCATTCGGTAATGTTGGTGCATTCTTTGGTATTCTTCCTTCTAAGAGGCCCTTCCTTGACCACTTCACTATAACTTATAAGATCTCTATGGTCCCTTGTTGGTCTATTACCGTTGTTCTGGCGGAATATCTGAATCTCTTTGGTAGGATAGTTTTGGTCTCTTTTTTCATTTCTCAGAGTAGAAGGAATTCTAGAGGGATTATATCTCTGGTTGAAAGTTGTCCTACCTCTCATATCAGATGAAAACCTTCCCTGAGTCCCCTTCCTAGAATTGGGTTTCCTCACCTAACCTGTCTTGTAGTCATTGACATCTCTGAGGTATTTTTTCTTTTTTGTCTCTATTACCATGTGTGATGAAATGCCTTTTGTCACTGGATTTTTAGGTGACAAGCTGCCCTTTGCCCCTGGATGTTGGAGGAGCCTGATTGCCAGCCTCCTTCCTCATGACTATGACCCGGAGAGATTTTGCCCTTTAAAAACATTATTTGGCCATATCGGATTTTATTTCACTACTTCTGGCCCTTTAAATACTATGGGGAAGGATTGGTACTTTTTATATGGCACTTTGGATGCAGCCGAAGTTGTCAAAGTGGCCGCCATTCGACAAACGAACACGTGGCGGCGGCCATTTTAATTTAGTCAAACGCGGTCAGCGGTGTGTGCCCCTGAATCCATGGAACTAAAATTGGCTACACATTTGCACGAACACCGCTGACCCTGACCTTCTCCTCCACAATTCGAACGGCATGTTAAACTGTGCTATTTGCACAAACGGGGCCTGTTCATGCATTCAAATGGGACTTAGTCGTTTTTTCTATGTGAACTGACTTTAACATTGGCAATAGACCGGTCAAAAGAGGCTTTCCCAAAACTTTAACCCCATGGCAAATTTACTTTGTTTGTGGGATCTGAGCGCTGTTCACCTATATTGGGCGCTTAGATCCGAGCTATCTGGTGATAGGTTAAATGTGGGGGTTCTGTGTAATATAATAAGAATTATGTATTTTTATGTACTTTTACGTATTTTTGCTGTTAGTGTAAAATGTAGATATTTTCTGTACCTGGAGATAATGGAATTTACTGCAGTGCCTTAAGCCAATTATCTCCAGGATGGAGAGGAGGGATTTCATTGTGTATGTGGGAGTGTTATTGTGTTAATTAGTGTTCCGATTGGTTTGTGTCCCTTTTGTCACAGTTTACCACCAGGTCCAGGGGGTGTGCCTCTGGCTTGAAAACTTACATAGTTACATAGTGACATAGCTGAAAAGAGACTTGCGTCCATCAAGTTCAGCCTTCCTGACATATGTTTTTGCTGTTGATCCAAAAGAAGGCAAAAAACCTAGTCTGTAGCACTTCCAATTTTGCAACAAACTCGTAGTGATGTCGCGAACATAAAATTTTCCGTTTGCGAACGGCGAATGCGAACTTCCGCAAATGTTCGCGAACGGGCAAACCGGGCGAACTGCCATAGACTTCAATAGGCAGGCAAATTTTAAAACCCACAGGGACTCTTTCTGGCCACAATAGTGCTGGAAAAGTTGTTTCAAGGGGACTAACACCTGGACTGTGGCATGCCGGAGGGGGATCCATGGCAAAACTCCAATGGAAAATTACATAGTTGATGCAGAGTCTGGTTTTAATCCATAAAGGGCATAAATCACCTAACAGTCCTAAATTGTTTGGAATAACGTGCTTTAAAACATCAGGTATGATGTTGTATCGATCAGGTAGTGTAAGGGTTACGCCCGCTTCACAGTGACAGACCAAACTCCCCGTTTAACGCACCGCAAACAACCGCAAACAGTCCATTTGCACAACCGCAAACTCCCCATTTGCACAAGGTTGGATACCAAGCTAGCCATGTCCCGTTCCTTGTCCTCACTGATGTCATTGAAGGTCTCTTCCTCCACCCAGCCACGTACAACACCAAGGGTCCCCGAAAGGTGACAACAAGCCCCCTGTATTTTTTTTTTAAATGTACACTACTTTTACACCAGATATGAGTTGCACTGGTGTGACACTGTGCCCTGGCAGGCCCTGAAATGCACACGTGTGAAGGAAACTGACTGCTATTATTTCACAGTCAAATTTCTAGTTTTTTTTTTTTTTAATGTACACTACTGTTACACCAGATATGAGTTGCACTGGTGTGACACTGTGCCCTGGCAGGCCCTGAAGGAAACTGACTGCTATTATATTACAGTCAAAAAAGTTTTTGTTTTTTTTAAATGCAAGCTATTGTGACACCCAGTGGCGTACTAAGGGGGGGGGGGGCGGCGCCCCGGGTACCACTCACTAAGGGGGTGCCCGGGGCGCACTTTCACAGGGGTGGAATTTCGCCATCCCTGTGTCTTATGAAAAGGGACTGGTGTGCCGCGAGTTCGTGTATCAACGCGATTTCCCATCAAGCAGCAGTAGGTCCTGTTCTCGCGATCCGCGAGAGCATTGCCGCGGGTTGCCATAGCAACCTGCGGCAACGCTCTCGCGGATCGCGAGAACAAAGGACCCTGCTGCTGCTGCTGGATGGGAAACGAGGATGCAAAGTACTGGGCCCCTCTTCACTGCCACCGGACCACCAGTCGAGGAGCACAGGACAGGCAGGTAAGTGGCAGCCCTTATTCCACACAACATGCACACTGCACACACTATACACACACTGCACACACTATACACTGCATACACTATACACACACTGCACACACTATACACTGCATACACTATACACACACACTGCATACACTATACACACACACTACATACACACACTGTACACACTATACACTGCATACACTATACACTGCATACACTATACACTGCATAAACTATACACACACACTGCATACACTATACACTGCACACACTATACACACTATACACTGCATACACTATACACTGCATACACTATACACACACACTGCATACACTATAAACTGCACACACTATACACATACTGCACACACTATACACACACTGCATACACCATACACACACACTGCATACACTATACACTGCATACACTATACACACACACTGCATACACCATACACACACACTGCATACACTATACACTTCATACACTATACACACAAACTGCATACACTATACACTGCCTACACTATACACACACACTGCATACACTATACACTGCACACACTATACACACACACTGCATACACCATACACACACACTGCATACACACTGCACACACTATACACACACTGCACACACTATGCACTGCATACACTATACACACACGCTATACACTGCACACACTATACACACACACTGCATACACTATATACTGCGTACACTATACACACACTGCATACACTATACACTGCATAGACTATACACACACACTGCACCCACTATACACACACTCTGCATACACCATACACACACACTGCATACACACACTGCACACACTATACACACACTGCACACACTATACACTGAATACACTATACACACACACTGCATACACTATACACTGCACACACTCACTGAATACACTATACACACACACTGCACACACTATACACACACTGCACACACTATACACTGCACACACTATACACACACACTGCATACACTATACACTGCATACACTATACACACACACTGCATACACTATACACTGCATACACTATACACACACACTACATACACTATACACTGCATACACTATACACACACACTGCATACACTATACACTGCATACACTATACACACACACTGCATACACTATACACTGCACACACTATACACACACTGCATACACTATACACTGCATACACTATACACATACACTGCATACACTATACACTGCATACAGCATACGCACACTGCACACACTATACACTGCATACACTATACACACACACTGCATAAACTATACACTGCATACACTATACACACACACTGCATACACTATACACTGCATACACTATACACACACACTGCTGAGTCCATACACACACTGACTGCTGAGTGCATACACACACTGACTGCTGAGTGCATACACACACTAACTGCTGAGTCCATACACACAGACACACAGACTGCTGATTCCATACACACACACACACATAGACTGCTGAGTCCATACACACACACTCACACACAGTATGCTGAGCCCATACACACACAGACACACACACACAGACTGCTGAGTCCATAAACAGACACACATACTGCTGAGTCCATACACACACAGACACACAGCCTGCTGAGTCCATACACACACAGAGAAACAGAGACTGCTAAGTCCATACACACACACACACACAAACTGCTGAGTCCATACACAGACACACAGACTGCTGAGTCCATACATACACATAGACTGCTGAGTCCATACACACACACACAGACTGCTGAGTCCATACACACACACACACACACAGACTGCCGAGTCCATACACACACAGACACACACACACACACACAGACTGCTGAGTCCATACACACACAGACTGCTGAGTCCATACACACACTCACACATAGACTGCTGAGTCCACACACACATAGACTGCTGAGTCCATATACACACACACACAGACACACACACACACACAGACTGCCGAGTCCATGCACACACACACAGACTGCTGAGTCCATACACACACTGACTGCTGAGTCCATACAGACAGACACACAGACTGCTGAGTCCATACATACACACACACACACACACACAGACTGCTGATTCCATACACACACACACACACACACACAGACTGCTGAGCCCATACACACACACACACACACACAGACTGCT
The DNA here is from genome assembly GCF_036172605.1 of Pelobates fuscus. NCBI lineage: Eukaryota > Metazoa > Chordata > Amphibia > Anura > Pelobatidae > Pelobates > Pelobates fuscus. The sequence continues at coordinate 252,450,112 of NC_086320.1, forward strand.
GAGTCCATACACACACATAGACTGCTGAGTCCATACACACACATAGACTGCTGAGTCCATACACACACACACAGACTGCTGAGTCCATACACACACAGACTGCTGAGTCCATAAACAGACACACATACTGCTGAGTCCATACACACACACAGACACACAGACTGCTGAGTCCATACACACACATAGACTGCTGAGTCCACACACACACACACACACAGACGGCTGAGTCCATACATACACAGACTTGCTGAGTCCATACATACACACAGACTGCTGAGTCCATACACACACAGAGAAACAGAGACTGCTAAGTCCATACACACATACACACACACACAGACTGCTGAGTCCATACACACACAGACTGCTGAGTCCATAAACAGACACACATACTGCTGAGTCCATACACACACACAGACACACAGACTGCTGAGTCCATACACACACATAGACTGCTGAGTCCACACACACACACACACACAGACGGCTGAGTCCATACATACACAGACTTGCTGAGTCCATACATACACACAGACTGCTGAGTCCATACACACACAGAGAAACAGAGACTGCTGAGTCCATACACACACAGACTGCTGAGTCCATACACACAGACACACATAGACTGCTGAGTCCACACACACACACACACACACACACACAGAGACTGCTGAGTCCCTACACACACAGAGAAACAGAGACTGCTAAGTCCATACACACAGACTGCTGAGTCCATACACACACACGCAGACTGCTGAGTCCACACACACAGACTGCTGAGTCCACACACAAATAGACGCTGAGTCCACACACACACACAGACTGCTGAGTCCATGCACAAAATGACTGCTGAGTCCATACACACACAGACTGCTGAGTCCATACACACAGACACACATAGACTGCTGAGTCCACACACACACACACACACACACACACACACAGGCTGCTGAGTCCCTACACACACAGAGAAACAGAGACTGCTAAGTCCATACACACACAGACTGCTGAGTCCACACACGCAGACTGCTGAGTCCACACACACAGACTGCTGAGTCCACACACAAATAGACGCTGAGTCCATACACACACACACACACACAGACTGCCGAGTCCATACACACAGACAGACAGCCTGCTGAGTCCATACACACACAGACTGCTGAGTCTATACACACACAGAGACTGCTGAGTCCACAAACACACATAGACTGCTGAGTCCATACACACACTGACTGCTGAGTCCATAAACACACTGACTCCTGAGTCCATACACACATACACACAGACTGCTGAGTCCACACACACACACACACACACACACACACACACACACAGACTGCTGAGTCCATACACACACACACAGACTGCTGAGTCCACACACACACACATAGACTGCTGAGTCCACACACACACACACACACAGACTGCTGAGTCCCTACACACACATAAACAGAGACTGCTGATTCCATACACACACAGACTGCTGAGTCCACACACACACACACACACACACACAGACTGCTGAGTCCACACACACACAAACACACACATATACTGCTGAGTCAACACACACACACATAGACTCCTGAGTCCAAATACACACACACACACACAGACTGCTGAGTCCATACACACACAGACACACACACACACACACACAGACTGCTGAGTCCATACACACACAGACTGCTGAGTCCATACACACACTCACACATAGACTGCTGAGTCAACACACACACATAGACTGCTGAGTCCATATACACACACACACAGACACACACACACATACTGCCGAGTCCATGCACACACACACAGACTGCTGAGTCCATACACACACTGACTGACCATATGTAGCGGAGAGCTGATATCCCACAGCTATTCTCCACGTAAGATCCCAGGAAGGCTCAGGAACAATGCAATAGTAAATCCACAGGCAGAGTTTCCAACAGGCAAAATAACACAGCAGTATCCCCACAGCACTCCCAATAACTGGACGACACACAGTTTCAGGAGCAGAACTGACAATTTTTATTCCAGGGTTCCTTATAAAGCATGCTCCCATGCAAGGGAGGGGTTTTCATCAATTAGGACAGTAACCAATACTGTAAATGGTACCTCCCACCCATCTCCTCCCCTCAGGGTGACTCATAATCCCCTTAACTTACACAGTGGTTTACCCCAAACATGGATGTACCCCTAAACTAACACATAACCTTAATATTAGGGTACCGCTAGGTAGCCCGGATCTGGGTGACCAATATATCCAAAATTCACCCAGATCGGACCAGGGGTTCGGTAGTTAGGTGGAGGGTGAAGTTTGACCGACCGCACACGAGGTGGTAGCCGAGAAGGGTTCCATACGTTTGGGCCCTGCGGTCGGTCTCCGTTCGGCAGATGAAATACACAATACTCTTAGCCATCCATACCTAAATTCCCCTGCATTACAGTTCCCTCGTTCTGTACTTGGTTTCTACCGAATGGGGCTTTGCTAGGTTCTTCCGTTCGGTAGTTACGGAGCTCTGGAGGTCTCAGCGGTGTTCGGTTGTCGGAGTGTCCGATTTGCGTTCCAGACACTCGACGACCAAACACCGCTGAGAGTTTGATGCGTAAGATGGCCGCGGCACGTGGTTCGTATACCGAACAGCGGCCACCCAGGCATCCGCAACAAAGATCTAATGGTTCGGTAGTGTCATTCTCATGGGACTACCGAACCCACATACTAACTTATACATAAAGACACGAATATACAGCACAAATATAGTTACACAGGTAAATTATAGGACAGGCTTACTGCATTCCGCTACACTGCTCCCCCTTGCCCACAAGCCGGCATACACAGTCTGATCCCACACGGATCGGCTTGGGGATGTCCGGGGTGCTCACAGATCATTTCTCCAGATCAGTTTGTCGTGACAACCCGTCAGCATTTCCATTTTGCTTACCCGGGCGGTACTGAATGTTAAAGTCAAAAGGCTGCAGCGCCAAACTCCAGCGCAGCAGCCTGGCATTGCCCCCAGCCACCCGGTTCAGCCAGACTAACGGGTTGTGATCCGTGAGTAGGGAAAAAGCCTGTCCATATAAATAGGGTTGCAACTTCTTTAGGGCCCACACCACAGCCAGGCATTCCTTCTCGATGGCGGCGTAGCTTACTTCCCTGGGTAATAACTTGCGACTGATGTAAGCCACTGGATGTTCTCCGCCATCGGCCCCGACTTGGCTCAGTACTGCCCCCAATCCAAACATAGAAGCATTTGTGTGTTGTATTGGGAGCGGCCAAGACAGGGGCGTTAACAAGTGCATTTTTCAGATGTTGGAATGCCTGTTCACACTCCGGGGTCCAGGTTACTTGGCGTGGAAGGTTTTTACGGGTCAGGTTAGTGAGTGGTTTGGCCAGGGCACTATAATTGGGGACAAACTTCCTGTAGTACCCTGCTGTCCCTAGGAACGCTAACACCTGGGTTTTAGTCTTAGGGGTAGGCCACTGGGCTACCGCCTCTACCTTGGCTGGTTCTGGCTTCTGTTTGCCACAGCCCACTCGATGGCCCAGGTACTGTACCTCGGCCATCCCAATGCTACATTTAGCCGGTTTCAGGGTCAAACCGGCTTCCCTGATTCGGTCTAGAACTGCTCCTATATGGGCCAAGTGTTCCTGCCAGGTATTGCTGAATATGGCAATATCGTCGAGATACGCGCAGGTATAGTCTTGGAACCCATCTAGGAGGCGGTCCACCATCCGCTGGAAGGTAGCCGGCGCGTTTTTCATCCCAAACGGCATGACCTTGAATTGGTACAAGCCGAATGGGGTGACAAAGCCGGACTTAGGGATGGCGTCCGGGGCCAATGGAATCTGCCAATATCCTAGAGCCTCTGGCCATCCGGTCTAGTAACTAATCTATCCTCGGCATAGGGTATGCGTCGGACACAGTCTTTTCATTTAGTCTCCTGTAATCCACGCAAAAACGGGTCGTACCGTCCCGTTTTGGTACGAGGACCACGGGAGACGCCCAGGGGCTATCCGAGGGTTCAATTACCCCTAGCTGTATCATCTCCTCAATCTCTTTGCGCATATTTTCCCGTACCGCTTCAGGTATGCGGTACGGGGTCTGTCGCATGGGGAGTTGTCCTGGGGTTTCTACTCGGTGGGTAGCCAGAGGGGTGTATCCAGGTACATTAGAAAAGGTCTCCTGCTTTTCTTGTAGGAGTTGCTGTACCTCGATACGCTCCTGTGGACTCAACCGATCCCCTAGGACAACCTCCCCTAAATCCCCAGATAGCTGTCCGTCTCCCAGCAGATCGGGAAGGGGCAAGCTGTCACATTCTTCAGAGGTGGGCGCGCAAATAGCCGTCACCTCTTCGGAGCGTTCCTGGTAGGGCTTCATCATGTTTACATGGATCATGCGTCACCCCCCAGTCCCTGCGCAGGGGCCAATTATATAAGTGGTGTCACATCTCTGTTCCACCACTCTATAAGGGCCTTGCCAGGCGGCCTGTAGCTTATCATGTCGGACAGGTTTTAAAATTAAAACTTTCTGCCCAACCTGGAAGCTACGGTCCCTGGCGCCCCGATCGTACCAGGTGCGCTGGCGCGTCTGAGCCGCCTGTAGGTTCTCCTTTACCGTCTTAGTTAACGCTTCCAGGCGGTCTCGGAGAGCCAACACATATGGTATGATAGGGGTGCCGTCTGTGCTACGGTCTCCCTCCCAATGTTCCCTAATTAAATCTAGCGGCCCCCTTACCCTCCTCCCGAACAACAGTTCAAATGGGGAAAATCCTGTGGATTCCTGCGGCACCTCCCTATAAGCGAATAAGAGGTGAGGTAGGAATCGTTCCCAGTCTCGGTGGGTCTCAGCGAAGGTTTGGAGCAGGGCCGCCATCAGGGCATGACAACCGTGACAATTGTCACGGGCCCGGCGGTCCTGGGGGGCCGGGACTGAGAAGAGGACTCATTTGTCGGGCGGGCTCGAGTCCCGACAGTAGGGGGGCCCAGCAGCTTAGCCTCTGTGCCGCTGGATGCTGGGCCCCCCTGTGTGCCGCCGGGAGAGAGCTGCCTGTCACCGTGCACTGTGACTGCAGACAGTGCACAAATCCGGATCCCTGTGACTCCTGTCTGCAGCTCCGCCTCCACGGGTGCAGAGCTGCAGACCATGATTGATTGTCAGCGAGCTCAGCCAATCAGAGCTCGCGAGACAATCTCCACATGGTCTGACTGCAGCTCTGAACCCGTGGAGGCGGAGCTGCAGACAGGAAGGAGAGCATGGGACCACGAGGGTGCTGCTGCTGCAGGAAAGAAGATCACCAGGGACAGAGGTAAGTTATTTTATTGTCTCACTCTCACTGCCAACCTCCCCTCACTGCCACCCTCACCTCCCCCACTCACTGCCACTCTCACCTCCCCCACTCACTGCCACTCTCACCTCCCCCACTCACTGCCACCCTCACCTCCCCCACTCACTGCCACTCTCACCTTCCCCACTCACTGCCATCCTCCCTTCCCCATCACTGCCACCCTCCCCACTCACTGCCACCCTCCCCTCCCCCACTCAATGCCAGTCTGACACCCTCACCCCCCACTCACTGCCACCCTCACCTCCCCCCATCACTGCCATCCACCCTTCCCCCATCACTGCCACCCTCCCCACTCACTGCCACCCTCCCATCCCCACTCACTGCCACCCTCCCTTCCCCCACTCACTACCATCCTCCCTTCCCCCACTCACTGCCATCCTCCCTTCCCCCATCACTACCATCCTCCCTTCCCCCATCACTGCCACCCCACTCACTGCCACCCTCACCTCCCTCCACTCACTGCCACCCTCCCCTCCCCCACTCAATGCCAGTCTGCCACCCTCACCTCCCCCATTCACTGCCACCCTCACCTCCCCCACTCACTGCTACTCTCACCTCCCCCACTCACTGCCACCCTCCTGCTGCTGCAGGAAAGAAGATCACCAGGGACAGGGAGTCACTTCACTCTTGAGGTAAGTTAATTTATTGTCTCACTGCCACCCTCCCCTCACTGCCACCCTCACCTCCCCCACTCACTGCCATCCTCCCTTCCCCCATCACTGCCATCCTCCCTTCCGCCCTATCACTGCCACCCTCCCCTCCCCCATCACTGCCACCCTCCCCTCCCCCCATCACGGCCACCCTCCCCTCCCCCCATCACGGCCACCCTCCGCTCCCCCACTCAATGCCAGTCTGCCACCCTCACCTCCCCCACTCACTGCCACCCTCCCCTCCCCACTCACTGCCACCCTCCCTTCCCCCCATCACTGCCATCCTCCCTTCCCCCATCACTGCCACCCTCCCCACTCACTGCCACCCTCACCTCCCTCCACTCACTGCCACCCTCACCTCCCTCCACTCACTGCCACCCTCACCTCCCTCCACTCACTGCCACCATCCCCTCCCCCACTCAATGCCAGTCTGCCACCCTCACCTCCCCCACTCAATGCTGCCCTCCCCTCCCCCACTTACTGCTACCCACACCTCCACTCACTCACTGTCACCCTCACCCCCACACAAAGTCATCCCCTTTACCATGCCACACTCACATCTATCCCTGCTAATCCTGTATCACACTCCCCTCCAACAACGTTGCCACACTCACATTAATACATCCAATCCTGTCACACTCAACACCCTTTGCTCTGCCACAATCACCATGTCATAATAATCCCTCAATCCTGTCACACTGCATCTTCCAACCATGCCACACTAGCACCAAATGCTGTCACACTCACTGATTCACACTTCAACCATGTCACACTGAACCTGAATATTAATCCTCCTTAAAGGGACACTCCAGGCACCCAGACCACTTCTGCCCATTGGAGTGGTCTGGGTGCCAACTCCCACTACCCTTAACCCTGCAAGTGTAATTATTGCAGTTTCATAAACTACAATATTTACCTTGCAGAGTTAACTCCTCTAATGGCGGTCTTCTAGACTAGACAGCCACTAGAGGACACTTCTGTGTTTATAGCACATGAAAAGTGTGCTATAACGGCACAAGACGTCCTCACGCTATGTGAGGACCTCCAGCGTCGCTGAAATTCCCATAGGACCCCTGTCTCTTTCACGCCCCTCGCCCTGTCACCAGTGGTGTATTCTGGTTTTGTGCTGCCCTAGGCAGGACAAAACTCAGGCGCCCACGCCACCCCCCCCCGCGCCACCCCCACCCAACCTTTCCCCCCGCCCCTCATTCTAAATACACACACACACACATTCACTGACAGATACGCATACACTAGCTAACAGAAACACACACTCGCTAACAGAAACACACACACACACTAACAGACAAACACACTCACTAAGAGACACACACTAACAGACACACACTCACTCACTAGCAGACACACATACTCACTAACATACACACACACTAACAGACACACACACTAACAGACACACACAGTCAGGCACACACACTCACAGGCAAACACACTAACAGACACACACACTAACAGACACACACACTAACAGACACACACTAACAGACACACACACTCAGTAACAGACACAAACACACTCACTAACAGACACACACTAACAGACACACAATCACTCACTAGCAGTAGCAGACACAAACTAGCAGACACACACACTAACAGACACACACTCACTCACTAGCAGACACACACTCACTCACTAACATACACTCACAGTCAGACACACACACTAACAGACACACACAGTCAGACACACACACTAACAGACACACACACTCAGACACACACACTCACAGGCACACACTAACAGACACACACACACTAACACACACACACACACTAACAGACACACACTAACAGACACACACACTAACAGACACACACACTAACACACACACACACACAATAACAGACACACACACTAACAGACACACACTAACAGACACACACACACACACACACACACTAACAGACACACACACACTAACAGACACACACACCCACATTAACACATTTTTTTAAATTTATCTAAACACCCCCCCCCCCAGCCTCCTTACCTTTGGGAATACTGGGGGGGGTCTCTTCTTCCCTGGTGGTCCAGTGGCTGCTGGGCGAGCGGCATTGGCGGGCGAGCGGCGAGGGAGCACTTCCTCTGAGCTGTCTGTTCAGCTCCCTCGCGCGCCTCAGAGTGAGGCTGGGAGCCGGAATATGACGTCATATTCCGGCTCTGCCTCCCAGCCTCACTCTGCGGCGCGCAAGGGAGCTGAGCAGACAGCTCAGAGGAAGTGCTCCCTCGCCAGCCGCCCACCAGCACCGCCCGACCGCCCAGCATGTCTGTTAGCCGCAAGGCTAACAAGACATTTGCCTTGGGCATTTGGGGGCGGCTTTTTTTGCCGCCCCCTGGAAAATGCCGCCCAAGGCAAATGCCTTGTTTGCCTCGCGGCTAATACGCCCCTGCCTGTCACACTTACTCTGCCAAGTTAACCCTATATTCCCCCTTCACAGTTACACCCTGAAGACAGTAATCATACACAGTCGTGAAATACAGCTTCTCCATAAACACAATGCACAAAGATCACAATCAGCCCCCCATACATACGAGCTTCCACTTGCTCACATGGTCCCAGACACACTCACAGAGACACACATTCACTTACAAGGATACTTGCTGTCTGACACACACTCTCAGACACATTTAGAAATACACAGAGCCAAATGCACATTGTGAATGTATGTTTGTTGTGTGTTTCTCTGTGCATCAGTGTGTTTGTTTCTTGTTGCTCAGACCTTGCGACTAATGGACACCTGCAATTTTCCTGAAAGGTGAGTTTTTCTGCCTGTTACATGACCACGTACGTGCTTGTAACTTCCTAGGACATCTGAAGATTACTACATTGGTAAGTTGTATTAAAACACATCGAGCAAGTCAATTTGTGTAAAATTTGTTTGCACTGCACTATTTGCACATTTTTGTATATATTTGCTCATTGTTTCCTGCGTTATTTGTTTGTTTTGATATTTATATTTATTATTTATTTGCACTTTTTGTGAATTGGGGGGGGGGGGCCCAGACCATTTGTTCTGTTAGGGGCCCGAAAATTTCTGGTGGCGGCCCTGGTTTGGAGCATCTGTTTTAAGGTGCCATTGAACCGTTCGCAGAGCCCATTGGTCTGGGGATGGTAGGGGGCACGAATTATGGGCCTGACCTTACAAAATTTCCAGAGGTGTTGGGTGACTTCTGCTGTGAACTGAGTACCCTGATCCGAGATGATCTCCCTGGGTAACCCCATCCGGGAGAAGATCTGCATCAGCGCCTCAGCCACAGTCTCAGCATGGATATTGGTCAATGCTACCGCCTCGGGGTAGCGAGTGGCGTAATCCACTACTGTCAAAATATACTTTTTGCCTGATGGGCTGGGTTTCCGGAGGGGGCCTATGATATCCACGGCTATTCTATGAAAAGTTTCCTCAATTATAGGTAGCGGGTGTAACTTGGCGCTTATCCCCCCTCTTTCCTACCCTCTGGCACGTATCGCAGGTGTTGCAATATTTGCGCACCTCCTGGCTAATTCCTGGCCAAAAGAAATTTTGGGTCAGCCGATATCTGGTACGGCTGACCCCAAAATGTCCGGATAGCGGAATATCGTGGGCTATCCGGAGCAATTCGGTTCGGTACCTCTGTGGTACGACGAGCTGTCTTACAGTAACCGGGTCTGACCCAGCTACCTGCTTATCAGACTCTCTGTACAGTAACTGCTTATCCCATACAAATCTTTCCCCCTCCGCCCCCGGTTGGTCAGAGGTAACTTTGTCTCTATACACCTGTAGGGTAGGGTCAGTGATTACCTCTGCCGCAAATTCGTCAGGAGGGGCCCAAGGGACACAATCTAAGGGAGGGATCTCTTACCTGGACCTCCGGGAGTGTGTTGTGGTTCTGGGTGTGGGCCTGTTGCCTGGTGACCACGGGATGCGCTTCCTCCGTGGTTTGGGGCTCAAATGCAGAGGTGAGCTTGCCTAGGTCGTTTCCTAAGATCACCTCAGCGGGTAATTGTGGCATCAGCCCCACCTCCACAGTCCCTGACCCCGCACCCCAATGCAAATGTACCCGTGCTGTATCTAGCCGGTACACGGCTCCCCCAGCAACCCTGACAGCCACAGTCTTATTGGTTTTAGCCCTGTCAGAGACCAAGTGGCTTTGGACCAAGGTGATAGTGGCTCCCGAATCCCTGAGCCCCTGCATAGGCTTTCCTTCAAGGTACACGGTCTGCCTGTGGTGCTGTCTATTATCCGCCTGTGCCTGCAGTGGGTTGGCTTCATGCAATACCTCCCACGGCTCCACAGAAGTAACGGGGACTGCAGAGCCATAGGTGATGGATGTCTCGTCCTGATAATGATGTGCCGCTGCCCTCGGTGGTGGTGGTGGGGGCCCTGGTCTGATCCAGGTGGAGCGATCTCTAGACTGCGGGCAGTCTCGCTGGTAGTGTCCCCACTTCTGGCACCGGTGACATTGTACAGAAGTGGTTGGGCGGAACTTCGGTGGAGCTGCTGCAGGTGCTGGTGGAGGTAGCTGTCTTGGTGTGGGGTAAGCGTTAGTGGAGAAGGAGTTCCCCCCTGGAGGTCGCAGAGCAGGTTTGACACTCACTGCCTTGTGCTGCCTGAGAGCATCCATATAGTCATCCGCCTTATGAGCAGCCTCGGTGAGGGTTTTAGGGTTACGGTCTCTCACCCATTCCTGCAGTTCAGCGGAAACCCCCTCATAAAACTGTTCAAGTAGCAACATTTGTAATAGGTCCTCCATGGACCGGGCCTGATTTGCCTGTACCCATCCGAGGGCTGCCCTTTGTAAGCGGCAAGCCCATTCTGCATATGAATCTTTTTCCGCCTTCTTTAAGTCTCTGAAACGTTGGCGGTAGGCTTCTGGGGTCATAGCATATCGGGCTAAGATAACCTCTTTCACACGGTCATAATTCCGGATTTCTGCGTCCGGTATGGTACGGTAGGCTTCAGCTGCCCTCCCGGATAACCGTCCTGCTAAGATGGGTACCCAGTCTTCCCTCTGTATTTTATGTAATGCACACAGTCTTTACAAGTCTTGGAGAAAGGCATCTATGTCTTCATCTGTTTCTGCATACATTTTAAATGCTTGATATGGGATCTTGGGCTTACCCTCTTGCACCCCAGACACCGCTGGACTTCTGTCTGGTGTCTGCGGTCTCCTTTGCCGCATTACGAACTCTTGCACCTCAGTCATGGTTTTGGAGATGATTTCTGCTGATGGGTTTTCCCCATGCCAGTCTGAATTGAACTTGCCTTTGGAACTCCTCTTGTTCTGTTCTTTCGGTCTCATTCCTCTGTTCGGTGACCAAACTCTCCTCTGTTCGGTATTCTGCCATCACTTCAGCGATAAGTGTTGCTTTAGTTTTGCTGCTGGCTGGAATACCCTTTGCTTCCAGAAGGTCTTTTAATGTGGATCGCTTTAGTGTAGCAAAATCAATCTCCATTAATCCTTGTTCCCCTGTGAGTCTGGATCCCGGCGCTGCCAACCAATGTAGCGGAGAGCTGATATCCCACAGCTATTCTCCACGTAAGATCCCAGGAAGGCTCAGGAACAATGCAATAGTAAATCCACAGGCAGAGTTTCCAACAGGCAAAATAACACAGCAGTATCCCCACAGCACTCCCAATAACTGGACGACACACAGTTTCAGGAGCAGAACTGACATTCTTTATTCCAGGGTTCCTTATAAAGCATGCTCCCATGCAAGGGAGGGGTTTTCATCAATTAGGACAGTAACCAATACTGTAAATGGTACCTCCCACCCATATCCTTCCCTCAGGGTGACTCATAATCCCCTTAACTTACACAGTGGTTTACCCCAAACATGGATGTACCCCTAAACTAACACATAACCTTAATATTAGGGTACCGCTAGGTAGCCCGGATCTGGGTGACCAATATATCCAAAATTCACCCAGATCGGACCAGGGGTTCGGTAGTTAGGTGGAGGGTGAAGTTTGACCGACCGCACACGAGGTGGTAGCCGAGAAGGGTTCCGTACGTTTGGGCCCTGCGGTCGGTCTCCGTTCGGCAGATGAAATACACAATATTCTTAGCCATCCATGCCTAAATTCCCCTGCATTACAGTTCCCTCGTTCGGTACTTGGTTTCTGCCGAATGGGGCTTTGCTAGGTTCTTCCGTTCGGTAGTTACGGAGCTCTGGAGGTCTCAGCGGTGTTCGGTTGTTGGAGTGTCCGATTTGAGTTCCAGACACTCGACGACCAAACACCGCTGAGAGTTTGATGTATAAGATGGCCGCCGCACGTGGTTCGTATACCGAACAGCGCCCACCCAGGCATCCGCAACAAAGATCTAATGGTTCGGTAGTGTCATTCTCATGGGACTACCGAACCCACATACTAACTTATACATAAAGACACGAATATACAGCACAAATATAGTTACACAGGTAAATTATAGGACAGGCTTACTGCATTCCGCTACACCATACACACAGACACACAGACTGCTGAGTCCATACATACACACACACACACACACACACAGACTGCCGAGTCCATACACACACACACACAGACTGCTGAGTCCATAAACAGACACACATACTGCTGAGTCCATACACACACACAGACACACAGACTGCTGAGTCCATACACACACACAGACTGCTGAGTCCATACACACACACAGACTGCTGAGTCCATACACACACAGACTGCTGAGTCCATAAACAGACACACATACTGCTGAGTCCACACACACACACACACACAGACGGCTGAGTCCATACATAAACAGACTTGCTGAGTCCATACATACACAGACTTGCTGAGTCCATACATACACACAGACTGCTGAGTCCATACACACACAGAGAAACAGAGACTGCTAAGTCCATACACACACACACAGACTGCTGAGTCCATACACACACATAGACTGCTGAGTCCACACACACACACACACACACACACAGACGGCTGAGTCCATACATAAACAGACTTGCTGAGTCCATACATACACAGACTTGCTGAGTCCATACACACACACAGACACACAGACTGCTGAGTCCATACACACACATAGACTGCTGAGTCCACACACACACACACACACACACACAGACGGCTGAGTCCATACATAAACAGACTTGCTGAGTCCATACATACACAGACTTGCTGAGTCCATACATACACACAGACTGCTGAGTCCATACACACACAGAGAAACAGAGACTGCTAAGTCCATACACACACACACACACACAGATGACTGAGTCCATAGACAGGCACATAGACTGCTGAGTCCATACACACACGCATAGCCTGCTGAGTCCATACACACACAGACTGCCGAGTCCACACACACACACACACACACACACACAGACTGCTGAGTCCATACACAAAATGACTGCTGAGTCCATACACACACAGACTGCTGAGTCCATACACACAGACACACATAGACTGCTGAGTCCACACACACACACACACACACACACAGACTGCTGAGTCCCTACACACAGAGAAACAGAGACTGCTAAGTCCACACACACAGACTGCTGAGTCCCTACACACACAGAGAAACAGAGACTGCTAAGTCCATACACACACAGACTGCTGAGTCCATACACACACACGCAGACTGCTGAGTCCACACACACAGACTGCTGAGTCCACACACACATAGACGCTGAGTCCATACACACACACACAGACTGCCGAGTCCATACACACAGACAGACAGACTGCTGAGTCCATACACACACAGACTTCTGAGTCTATACACACACACAGACTGCTGAGTCCATACACACACACAGACTGCTGAGTCCCTACACACACAGAAACAGAGACTGCTGATTCCATACACACACACACACACACACACACAGACTGCTGAGTCCATACACACACACACACACACACACAGACTGCTGAGTCCATACACACACACACACAGACTGCTGAGTCCACACACACACACACACAGACTGCTGAGTCCATACACACACACATAGACTGCTGAGTCCATACACACACACACACACACACACACACAGACTGCTGAGTCCCTACACACACAGAAACAGAGACTGCTGATTCCATACACACACCGACTGCTGAGTCCATACACACACACACACAGACTGCTGAGTCCACACACACACACACACACACACACACACATATACTGCTGAGTCCACACACACACATAGACTCCTGAGTCCATATACACACACACACACAGACTGCCGAGTCCATACACACACAGACACACACACACACACACACACAGACTGCTGAGTCCATACACACACAGACTGCTGAGTCCATACACACATAAACTGCTGAGTCCACACACACACATAGACTGCTGAGTCCATATACACACACACATACACACACACACACACAGACTGCCGAGTCCATACATACACACACACACACACAGACTGCTGAGTCCAAACACACACTGACTGCTGAGTGCATACACATACTGACTGCTGAGTCCATACACACAGACACACAGACTGCTGAGTCCATACATACACACACACACACACACACACACACACAGACTGCCGAGTCCCCCCCCCCACACACACACAGACTGCTGAGTCCATACAAACACACACAGACAGACTGCTTAGTCCATAAACAGACACACATACTGCTGAGTCCATACACACACAGACACACAGACTGCTGAGTCCATACACACACACACACACACACACACACACTCACAGACTGCTGAGTCCATAAACAGACACACATACTGTTGAGTCCATACACACACAGACACACAGACTGCTGAGTCCATACGCACACATACTGCTGAGTCCATACACACACACAGACTGCTGAGTCCCTACACACACAGAAACAGAGACTGCTGAGTCCATACACACACACACACACTCACACACAGATTGCTGAGTCCACACACACAGACTGCTGAGTCCACACACACACACACACACACACACACACATAGACTGCTGAGTCCACACACACACACATAGACTGCTGAGTCCATACACACACACAAACAGACTGCCGAGTCCATACACACACACACACACACACACACACACAGACTGCTGTGTGTGTGCTCACCACTGGCTTCCGGAGGGGCCTGATTCCCAGCCTCCTGCACCAAGACTATGGGCCCTACAAAAAGACATGCTAAAAAGAGTCTGCCATGGGAAAATGTGCCTCTTCCCCTCCACCTTTTTCCTGTCCTATTGTTTCTCCAGTCTTTTCAGTAGCAGTAGGATGGATTTCCTAGTGCGAGGAGCAGCATCCTGGGAACACCAAGCAAACATGACGCGTCGCTATGAGGATGGCTCTTATATTGAGGAGGTAAAGAGATGGCTAGCCAGGTATGGCTCAGATCCTCCACATGTGATGATCGACCTTATCATGCAAGAGTTGAGGAGAACCGAGCGCTTCGGGCTCCAGTTGCTCAGATTGGGACTGTGGATATTCAGTGGCAGTGCAACTTGCAGGGAGAGGAGGCAGCCAGCCTCTCTCCCCAGTGGTAGTGTACCCTACAGGGAGTGGAGACAACCGGTCTCACTCCCCAACAACAGGGTGAGTTTCAGGGAGAGGAGACAACCGGTCTCTCTCCCCAGCGGCAGGGAAAGGAGGCAGCTGGTCTCTTTCCCTATCTGCAGTGTACCCTACAGGGAGTGGAGACAACCGGTCACCCTCCCCAGCAGCAGGGTGAGTTTCAGGGAGAGGAGACAACCGGTCACCCACCCCAGCGGCAGTGTGAGTTTCAGGAAGAGGAGACAACCAGTCTTTCTCCCAAGCGGCGAGACTCCAGTAAAGCTACAGCAGTTGTGGAGTCTGCGGTGGTTGTCAAGTCCGGTGCGGTGCTTATGGTCCTCAGTGTCAGCTACGGAGGTGCCCATTCGGGGTGCCAGGGGATCCGTTACACCCACTATGGCCAACCATGTTGCCCTTCCCAGGCAGGGCCCCAATTATCTCCCAGGACAGAGGCAAAACTCCATTATACATGTGGGGACACAAAGACAGCAAAACACTTTAAAATATACAAAGTTACATTTTATACATAAAATACAGACATGTCACATATCCCCAGATAGCTGGAATCTGAGCGCACATAACTACCGAATAGCGCTCATATCCTATACACACAGTTCAATTGCCATGGAGCCGAAGTCTTTAATTACACGAACAGACTCCATGGCATAGCTATCTGGGTTAAACAGTCACATAGAAAAAGTCCCGATTAATCCAGCGTTCGACTGAACCGCCATGAATAGAAGCAAAGAGGCTGACGGTTCAGCGGTGTTCGCGCAAATAAGTGTCCGTTTCCAGTTCCATAGTTTGGGCGCTGAACACCGCTGGCTGCCGCCGCCGCCGCCACGTGTTCGGCAAACGAACAAAGGCCATCCAGTATTCGTCAATTAAGCTGCGGTTAACCGCAGCTTCTGGGATGTAAATTGCCGACACACCAGCTCCCAGGTGGTTCAGTCATTCGTGCGTTAGTTCGGTAGATTGAATCTACCGACCGCCGGGCAGAAAGGCACGAACATGCCTTTTCTGCAGGCGAAAGGAAGACTTTTTAACATGGGGCCATAGTCCAGAGGCAACAGGCGATCAACCAGGCTCCTCCAATGCAATGTGGCGAGATTAGTCTCGTCACACAGTGTAACATTTTTCATTCTTCCACTGGGTATATTAGTACTTTGGCAATATTGTGCTTTGGAACTTTGGCAACTTCGGAACTTCGGCAACTTCGTATCCGAATGTCCGAATTGCCCGAAATCTGTCCGAATTGCCCAAAATTTGTCCAAATTGACATTCGGAACGAAACGAATTGCACATGTCTACTCTGTACAACCCCTTTGTGAGCACAATCTACTAAACATGTCAACCACAATTCTCTATCATTGGTTTTTACCCCTAAAATTGGTATCCAAAGTATTGACTTTCTCGATCTGTCAATATTTATTGAGGATCGGAAAGTGAAGACTAAGACGTTCTTTAAGGACATTGATTCTAACAGCTTTATTGATACCAAAAGTGGACATCATCCGAACTGGCTTAGAGGGGTTCCCAAGGGCCAGTTTGTCAGACTACGTAGGAACTGTAGTGATCTAGATTCTTTTTTTGTACAAGCAGCGGTTCTGAAGAAACGTTTTTTAGAGAAGGGGTATTCCTCTGAATTTATAGACTCAGAAATCGCTAGAGTTGGGAAGATCTGCCGTAATGATCTTCTTATAAATAAGAAAAAAGATATGACCAGAAATCCTGCTTTCGATTTCTCCTTTAATACTCGGTACAATGGAAGAGCTTTCGATGTGCAGAGGATTATAAGGAAACATTGGGGGTTGTTAGTAGAGGACGAATTTCTGGGGAAGCAGATACCTAAGGATCCCAAAGTCATTTTTAGAAAGGGCACAAATTTAAAACAAATCCTTGCCCCTAGTGCTTTTCGATCTGTGAAGGATCACACTAGCCAGAAGGGAGGTTTCTATACATGTGGGGATTGTGTAAGTTGTGGCCACCTTTTTGGTACGGTCTTTGATTTTGTGAGTACACAGACGCAAATGAAATTTAAAATTAAAAATAAGATATCTTGTTCCTCTACACATATAATATATCTCCTCACTTGTGGATGTGGGATGCAATATGTGGGAAGAACTGGGAGGAAATTAAAAATTAGATTGCAGGAGCATAGGAATAACATCAAAAAGGGTCTATTGACTCACTCAGTGCCGGTACACTGTAATAGCTGTCCCATCTTTAGCTTTAATACATTCAAGTGTATAGGCATCGAACAAGTAGTTCTGAACGAAAGAGGTGGGGATCTAATGATGTTTTTGAGACAACGTGAGGGTTACTGGATCCATACATTAAAAACCATGAAACCAAGGGGTCTAAATGTTGATTTTGATTTGATTTGTTTTTTGTAATTATTCATATTTCATTTTATCCAGTAACTTTATTGTTACTCATCTGATTAAGTTATATTTATTATTAAACCCAATCTGTTTAATTTAATTTATTCCCCTTATATACATTTTGTTTATATAAATTTTTTCAATTTTTTTCATATTTTTCATATATTTTTTCATATATTTTTTATTTTATACTATTCTATTATTATGTTTTTATTTATATTTATATTTATTTTTATTTATTTTTATTCATATTTAGTTATTTTATTCTATTCCCCCCTAAGGTTTTCACACCAGTTATGGGCTCTATAATGTTCTTCTACATTAGCTTTGTAATGTTATTTCCTATTGCTCTTGTTATAATATGATATGCTGCTAATTCATGTAACACATCTGTTTCTTTCATCATGGACTTGTGGGTTTGAATGCCCAAGCATAACGGAACTTTCCCTCTGTGTTACCTCCGAATTGATTAACAAAACGAAACTGAGGCTTGGACAGCAACTC
This sequence comes from Pelobates fuscus, assembly GCF_036172605.1. Lineage (NCBI taxonomy): Eukaryota > Metazoa > Chordata > Amphibia > Anura > Pelobatidae > Pelobates > Pelobates fuscus. Next base: position 252,468,536 of record NC_086320.1, read on the forward strand.
CGGAACGCATGACGTAACCGGAAGCAGTCCGAACCCGGAAGTGAACGGCTGAGTCGGCTTTTTCGCGCCAAACCGGACGGATTTAAAAGGGAGGTTTCTGGACTTGATTTTATGCCTGCATTTGGAGGACTTCTTATTTGATGCCCCTGAGGAAGTTCTTTTATGAACGAAACGCGTAGGGCTTTCCTTTAGTGCTAGAGTTTCTTGTTTTAATACGTTTTATTTTACTGTTGATTTTATGCATCTGGTTTTTTTGCTCCTCTGGATTTTTCCACTGGGATATGCCATTCCATCTGAACCTTGATGTGCCTACTTGACACTGCAATTCTGTAAGTGTATTTGCGAATAAAGTGTGTCTTTTTTACTTGGATACTCTGCACTATTATTTATCTCTTTCTTCCTATGCATGATTCTGATGATCCACAAGTCCTGAATTCTTCACAGCAGTATATTTGATGTGCCTTCAATCAAACTGTTTTTGTGAGTGCAATTATTTAAACCACAATTATAGTATTTTGCAACAGTATTGCGCTATGTCCTTCTCTATTATTTCTGTATTGTAGATTGCCATTTTTTTGGTGTTTTGTTGTTATTGCCTTGAGGATATAAGAGGAATCCTTTATCTACAATACAGTTAATTAAGGGTAATTTGTGTGTTTGTTTCACCTAATACCCACTAAGTGTGTTTGCTATCTACACACAGGTGAATGTACACTGTTTGATTTTAAATAATGCTCAAAAGATACTACAGTGTGCACATGAAGTAAAAAAAATAATTTTATATTTATATATATATATAGTTAATACAATGTTAAATAAAAATCTGCACTCCTGTAAAGCCATAAGACTTGCTTTTCTCACATAAATAAATCACAAATCTGCAGTAATTACTACTGCAAAGGATTCTGAGTTACTACGGCAAAGGATTCTGGGTGGGCATTAGTGATGTACCGAACGGTTCGCTGGCGAATAGTTCCCGGCGAACATAGTGTGTTCGCGTTGGCCACGGCGGGCGAACACATGCGCGGTTCGATCCGCCCCCTATTCCTCATCATTGAGTAAACTTTGACCCTGTACCTCACAGTCAGCAGACACATTCCAGCCAATCAGCAGCACACCCTACCTAGCAGACCCTCCCACCTCCTGGACAGCATCCATTTTAGATTCATTTAGAAGCTGCATAAATTTTTTTTTATTATTATTATTATTATTTTTTGTAATTCTTTATTTTTGTAGTGCATGGAGGTATAACAAATATAACCCCAACGGCATTCCTCATGCTTTTCAAGTAACAATTGTAACAATAGGGTATATGTTAATACCCTAGTGTGCGCGGAGCCCTCCATGGTTGAAGATGGATTAATTTTTATTTTTTGCGCTCGGGTTTTTTATTTTATTTTTAAGTTCGACTGGTATGATGGCTTTTTATTTGGCCTTTTTTGGGGCTGAAAAATGAAGATTTTAGAAAAAAGAAGACGTTGAATAGTAAGTTGAATTTTACTTTACAGGGTAGTAATTTTATTCCCCCCTCACTATTTTTTAGGGTGAGGGGGGTAGGTAGGGGCTTTTTTATTTTGGTGTGTGACTAGGGGCTTGGGGACCCCTAGTCACCTTTGATGGGGGAGGGGGGATTTTCATTTAGGGCCCCCACCCGCCGCTCAGGGGTGGGGGCCGGGGGGGACAGTAGGTCCCCCCCTTATTGTTTTTTAGGGCCCCCACCCACCGCGCAGGGGTGGGGGCCGGGGGGAGGACAGTAGGTCCCCCCTTATTGTAACTTAGGGCCCCCACCCGCCACACAGAGGTGGGGGCCAGGGTTGAGGACAGTAGGTCCCCCCCATTATTCTTTTATAGGGCCCCCACCCGCAGCTCAGGAGCCATGTTACTCTGTATATAGAGGGAGCCATGTTTACACTGTATATAGAGGGGAGCCATGTTACTCTGTATATAGAGGGAGCCATTGATACCGGAGAAACTGACGGAAGTCGAGCACAGAGAGATGGACACAGGTTTCTTCATGAAGGAAGCGATTCTTTATTCGATTCACCGACCGGGACTCAGAGGGACTAATGTCACCAAAATACAACAAGATCTGAGCCCCGAACATACAGTGTAGGTCCCTTATATAGGCATATAACTCCACCCATAATAAGCTCCACCCACACATACTCTTACCCAATCAACCGAGCAAAGACTAACTTCCTGTTTGACCACATGGCTTGTCCAGCACAATGGAGGAGGGGAATACTATATCCTGTATTCTTGCACATGCTCCGTACACTACTGATTGTATCTTTGCCACGTGCAACCAACCGACCGATACATCAGTATATGCACGTATGCATACCACGTGGCAATCTCGGCCTACTAAATTTATTTTTACCGAGATTCCACCACATCCCCCCCTTTGATGCTTCTGATATTTCACAATTCCAGATGCATCACTTAACCATAGTTTGCTTACACCTCAAGTTGCCATAAACCAGACCAGACTTTGCGACTCTCTAAAGATACAAGTCCCTCAACATTCCTCTTCCTGTACTAGTTCTCCCTGATTTAGAGCCTCATACCTATAAATAGCCATTATCTGTGCAGCAGCCTTTCTCTCTGCTATATTCTCTATAATGCTCTGCACAGACTTAACTATCAAAGGAATCAGACATGGTAGGAGAAGGCACAGCATCAAAATTAGCATTACTCCACCTACCAATGCCTTGAGTCCTCCAAACTGCTCATACCAGTTACCAAACCAACTACTCGGATTATACCCTTTCCATACCTGAGTAGGCACATGCGCTAGTTTAACCATATGGCTAGTAAGCTCAGCTATTGCTTGCCCTTCATCATCTATTTGAAGACAACAATTGCTTAGGTTAAACTTCCCACATACACCTCCCTCTACTGCCAATAGGTAATCCAAGGCTAATCTATTTTGGTAAACGGCTGTCCTCATCCTAGTATTATGTTTTGCTAGGAGATTGAGCGCTTGCGATGTCTCATTGGTAATGATCTAAACCACTGCCTGTAACCTTATAATACGGTTGAGCATATATATTGGAGTTCTATATCCAAAAGTACCATCCTCTGCCAAGTAGCTGGCCCATAATAATCTATAATACGCTGGGGAGGCCACTCATTATCTTCCCATGTACCTATCTCTAGGGGTCCCCTTTTCTTTCTATGATTCACATCATATACCTTAACTCCCAAAGTCTCTCCTGTTTCAATTGGCAACAAGAAGAAGGATGGTTTGAGCATACCTAATACACATGCCCCTTCCCAGTCCTGTGGTAACTCCGAATAGGCTTTCTTACCACAGATCCAGTACAAATTTGCTGGGGCTTTCCAACTAGAGGTAGCAGATAAGTCAAACCACACATCCTTTAAATTGGTATAACTTGCAAACGGGTTAGGTGGTTCTGAGACATTTGAAGCTGACCACCAAGTTGTATTCTTTGTATTATCATCATAAGCTTTTTGCCCTAGACAAGTCAGTTCTCCTACAGATGTATTAAACATTATTCCTTTCCTTGCTGTGCAAACATAACCTATAATGAAGGTCTTTAATCGCCACTCAGATTTACCTCTAACACTCATTTGATAATCAGCTTGAGAAGATGTTATCTGTTCAATTGTCTCAGAACCGGAATACATTACCTCCTTTGTTTCCCATGGCCATTGGTCTCCCATATTAGTACCTCCACACACACAGCAGTTGGTTACATTAAGACTACCAGCAATACTCTCGGCTAGATCAATAAACAAGTTCTTAGCATTATGGGGGATCTTATTTTCTACACTCATCTCCTCGTAGAAGGAATGGAAAACCTGATGAGTTTGGGCTGCTACAGTATCGGTCTCTATCCCTATAAATAATATTGTCACAGGATCCAAACCTGTTCCATATATCTGGAACCCAAATAAGTTTCCGAACCTGTCTATAAACTGTTCTGGGTCATTAATAAGTATATGGACTGGGTTACACTCCATAGACTTACAATATGGTTTGGTAGGCAACTTAGTAACAATCATACCCTTATCTACTGTCTGTCCCCAAGTTGCCCACCCTACACAGGACCAATATGGACAATAATTATAATCTTTATTTGGGCATTTTGGATCTATATACTTGTTCTTACTACTAGGGCAAATATACTTATCATTAGACCCATACGTTCTTTCCCATTTAAGATCCCCACATACATTCCACGGTTTTCTACCACTTGATATCGCCTTACATGCATCAAATAGCAGAACACCCGAAGACTGTACGGTTTCTAGTATTGTCTTATTTATCAGGGTCCCCTGTGAGTCTCCATTCCGAAGGGTCAACCAAATTGTACGGGGTTGATACTCTGGACTAAAACACTTAGGTTCTCCTGCTCCTAAATGGCACACACTATAATGTATACCTATGTATCTACACTTAGATACATGTCCTTTACATTCATATTGTGAATGCCAAATAAGGGTCTGGGAAATATGATTACCTGTTTTTGTAGTCTTAATGCAAACCTCACAGCCTGGTGTGTCGGTACCTCTACCTTCCTGAATAATTAAAAACACAAATATACACATTATCAAATACATTTCTCCTGACATCTTTGTCCTGATTCTTCGTCCGTGCGATGGCACCTCAGATTCCAGGATGTAAGGGCTGCAGGGAATGTAGTCCTTCAAGTCCTCTCTTCCCTTCACAGAGGTCCCTTCAAGACACTGGCTATGTAATGTAGGTAGGTGGTCAGGCTTCATTATGGCCGTCAAAACACCTACTTGCTGATCTCTTGGATTACTCTAGAAGTCCCAATAGTTCCTCGTCACTCCGACTGAGTTGCACGCTTCAACCGGATCTTGCAGGGATTCTCTGGATCTGGTGTAGCTTGCCAAGAATCTACTGCTGCTGGTTTAACCCTGGAGTGATGAATCCACGGAGTCACTTCGGCCACCTTTATAGCTGCTGGGGTAGACAAAAGAACAACATAAGGACCCCTCCACTTTGGCCCCAACGGTACACTGTTCCACTCCTTTATCCAAACTTGATCTCCTGCATGATAACAATGGACAGGTGGATAAATATTCACAGGTAATCTATCCTGTACCCATTTCTGTACCTCCTCCATAGTTTTACCCAACTCTACAGCCTGCTGCCGGGTAATTCCTTCTCCCAACTGACTCAAATCCCCCCTTAAGTTACCAAGTACAGGAGGTGGACGCCCATACATAATTTCAAAAGGTGAGAGACCCATCCTTCTGGTAGGGGTACTACGAATGTGCAACAGAGCTATTGGCAAAAGAACATTCCACTTAAGTTGAGTTTCTTGACACATCTTTGCCAATTGGTTCTTAATAGTTCTGTTCATCCTTTCCACTTTTCCAGAACTCTAAGGCCTATATGCCGTATGAAGTTTCCACTTAATACCAAGCATATGAGTCAGTTGTTGTAGGCACTGTTGAACAAAGGCTGGACCATTATCCGATCCTATAGAGCATGGTAGTCCATATCGGGGTATTATTTCCCACAACAGAAATCGCACAACTTCTCCTGCTTTCTCTGTACGAGTGGGACATGCTTCTACCCAACCTGAGTAGGTACACACAACTACTAACAGGTAACGATGTCCGCCGGATTTAGGCATTACCGTATAGTCTATTTGGAGATCGGACATAGGGAGTCCCCCCATATACTGGACTCCCGGTGGTTTCACTGGACCTTGCCTTGCATTGTTCTTGGCACATATCACACATCTTCGTACAATGGCTTGAGTCAAGTTGGACAATCTTGGTATGTAGAAATGCTTCCTAAGAGATTCTTCCATACTATCTCTCCCGGAATGTGTCCCATTGTGATAATTCTGGACAATTTCTACAGCTAGCGATGCTGGAATAACTATTCTTCCATCTTCTAACTGATACCAATTATTCTCCAGGTACTTCCCAGCTTCAGTCTTTAACCACTCTTCTTCTTGAGCTGTATAAACTGGAGTCCATTGAGACAGAGGGGTCGGTATGAGAGCAGCTATATGTTCCACATACTCCTGTTGTCCTAATTCAGCGGCACGCTTGGCTGCATTATCTGCCATCCGATTTCCTTTTATTACATCACCATCACCTTTCAGATGCGCTCGACAATGTATGATACCAACTTCTTTCGGTTCCCACACGGCTTCCAATAGTTGTAGCATCTCAGCTGCGTACTTGATTTATTTACCCTCTGAGTTCAGTAGTCCTCTTTCTTTATACAAAGCTCCATGGGCATGAGTGGTTAAAAACGCATACTTTGAGTCTGTATAGATGTTCACCCTCAATCCTTCAGCCAATTGTAACGCTCGTGTGAGTGCGATTAGTTCTGCCTTCTGTGCCGATGTTCCTTTTGACAATGGCCGAGCTTCTATCACCTTCTATGGTTGTCACTGCATATCCTGCATAGCGAATCCCTTCTTTCACATAACTACTGCCGTCCATATAATACTGGACATCAGAGTTCTGGATGGGAAAATCACGAAGGTCCGGTCTGCTTGAGAACACTTCATCCATCACCTCCAGGCAATCATGTTGACTTTCATTAGGTTGTGGCAATAGGGTAGCTGGATTCAAGGTATTCACAGTCTCAAGATGCACTCTTGGGTTTTCACATAACATAGCTTGATACTTAGTCATGCGACTATTACTAAATCAATGATTGCCTTTATAGTCTAGCAACGTCTGTACTGCGTGCGGGACTCGCACGTATAGTTCCTGACCCAGAGTGAGCTTGTCAGCTTCGGCTACCAGCAGGGCGGCGGCAGCTACGGCTCTTAGACAAGGTGGAAGACCACTGGCCACTGCATCCAATTGTTTGGACATATATGCAACAGGTCGTTGCCATGATCCCAAGTACTGTGTCAATACTCCCACAGCCATTCTTCTTTGCTCGTGTACGTATAAGTAGAATTGACGTGTATGATCAGGTAGACCTAATGCTGGGGCGCTCATCAATGCCTTCTTAACATCTTCAAATGCCTTTTGCTGTTCAAAGGTCCACAGGAAGGGATCGTGTTCTGTACCTTTTATAGCCGCATAAAGAGGTTTTGCCAATATCGCATAACTGGGAATCCATATCCTACAGCAGCCTGCTGCCCCCAAGAACTCTCGCACTTGTCTTCTATTCTTGGGTGTTGGTATTTGGTATACAGCTTCTTTTCTCTCTGGTCCCATTATCCTTTGACCTTCAGAGATATGGAATCCCAGATACTTGATGGACTTGAAATCCAGTAAGTCTTGACTTAAAGCTGATCCAAACAGGGTAGGTGAATTTTTAAACCCTTGGGGCAGTCTTGTCCAAGTCATCTGGCGTTTCGAGCCCGTTACAGCATTTTCCCATTGGAATGCAAAGATACACTGGCTTTCCGCAGCAATTCTAAGGCAAAAGAAGGCATCTTTAAGATCCAAAACGGTAATGTAGGTATCCCCACCCGGAATTAAAGCAAGCAGGTCATTTGGATTGGGTACAACTGGATGTATACTTACTACCGCATCATTGACTGCTCTCAAGTCCTGCACAGGGCGATACTGATCTGTCCCGGGCTTTTGAACAGGCAAGTTCCAGGGGTGTTCCAGGGGGAAGTACAGAATTTTAGGATACCATACCTTATGAACTTATCCAAATAAGATTGTATGTTCTTCTTGGCCTTTTGTGGGATAGGATATTGTCTTAAGCTCACTGGATAAACCCCAAGCTTTAGTTCAATATGAATATGTGGAATATTACGAGCAAGTCCTGGTGGGTTATTCTCTGCCCATACTCCTGGTACATTAAACAAGGATGCATCACTCTTAGGGTTTGGCTGGTCAACACTGTATAAAGTCGCCACTCTTCTTACTTTGGTACTGATATCGTCATTATACCTGAAGGTCCATTGAACTTTAAAGATGTTGTTCCGTTAGGCAGAAATGTTATCTGTGCTTGTAATTTTGATAACAAATCACGTCCTAGCAGTTGGACTGGACATTCAGGCATGTAAAGGAACTGGTGTTTTACTACGTGGCCTCCCAATGTACAGAGTCGACTTTTAAGAACCAGTTTAGCGGCACTCCTTCCAGTTGCTCCTATTACGGTGATAGTTCTTCCTGAAGGAGGAGCGACTAGGTCCGTCACCACCGAATGTTCAGCACCAGTGTCAATCATGAAAGAACTCCTTTTCCCCCCTATTGCTACATCGACCATAGGCTCCGCTCGGCCAAGGAGGATGGAGCCCGGTCGGTATCAATAGTCTTCCATGACAGTGTCAGCCAAACCCACAAAGTCCCTATCCTCTCTGCGCTGCTGGGTAATACCTATCTCCACTAATGCTTCCTCTATTATTCCCACTATTTCCTCCAGGGCCTATTCTTCCTCTCGCTCTGCCTCTATAATTATTGCTATACCCTGCCCTAGGTCTATCTCTCTCTCTATCTCTCTCATATTGTTCCCTCTGTGGACACTCACTTCTCCAATGCCCTTCTTCCCTACAATACGCGCATTGGTTCCTACTTAATGGCTCCCTATTCCACTTATTCTCGCCTTTTTCCATTCCCCTATATACTTCCTTTTCCCTTCTATCTACGCCTGCGATAGCTACCGCTAGCATATCTGCTTTCCTTCGCATCTTTCGCTCTTCCTCCTTTTTCGTCTCTGTCTCCCTATTCATATAGACCTTATTTGCTATCTCCATTAGTTGGGTTATAGACATCCCTACAAACCCTTCTAACTTCTGTAGCTTGCGCTTTATATCTCCGTAGGCCTGGCTGACAAAGGCAGAGTTAACCGTCCGGGAATTCTCAGGAGCCTCTGGATTAAAGGGGGTATACAACCGGTATGCCTCCAGTAATCGATCATAAAAGGCACTGGGCGATTCATCACATTTCTGTAATACCTCAGCCGTCTTAGACATATTAATCGTCTTTTTCCCTCCGGCTTTCATGCCAGCAATAATAGCGTCCCTGTATGCTTTTAAATGGGCCATATCTGCGCCATTGACATTCCACTCCGGATCAGTATTTGGATAATGGGCTGCGGCCCATGCTGCCGGGTTGGCCTGATTTTGTGTACGGGCCACTTCTTCCAGCGCTTTAATTGCCGCTTGGTTTATCCGTGTCCTTTCCTCGTTATTAAATAATGTCATAAGCAATTGCTGGCAATCAGCCCAAGTGGGATTATGTGTCTGGATTATGGAGGTAAACAAATCCGTCATGGCTTGAGGTTTATCGGTGTATGAGGAGTTATGGGTCTTCCAGTTAAATAGATCAGTTGTAGTGAAGGGAACATAAACGAATACGGGATCAGCGTGTTGTAATTGGCCCTCGCCGTTAATATGTGTCGGGCCCGGTGTCAGTCGGAGAGGCATTTGATAATGTCGGGGTTGGAGGGTACCGGTCAGTTGTCGGGTTAGTATTGGGCTTCGTTTAGAAACGTCAGTTAGGGGTTCCGGTCGAGGGGTAGTAAGACGAGGGGAAGGGGACGCTTTTTTCTTTACTGAGGGGGAGGTCAGTAAGTAAAATATTCTGGGCCGGGCTGGGAGGAGCCTGACCAGGAACTAGAAATGACGTCAAATCTGGATAGATGGGGTTAACAGAGGTAGGTACCGGAAGGGGAGGGTTTAGAACAAGAGGGCTGGGCTCTGAGCTAGAGGAGGGAGTAGGAGGGGACAACGGGGCAAGGGGAGTAGCGTTCCCAACAGCACCTCCCCTTCCTCTTCCTGTAGAGGAGGAGTAAGGGGGCAGCATGGGGATCTCGGACTCAGGGGGCGTGTCCAAAATGGGCGTAATTACGGCCTCAGTGGACAAGCGAGTTCTGGCCACCATGAGACGACATTGTTCCTCGTGGCATACCTGGATCCATTTTGGCAAGTCATTTACGGCCTGCTTCCAACAGTCAATATAAGGAAACTGGCCGTAAAGTTCAGGCCTACCTGATACAGCCACGTGTACACGCTGCACCAGATTAGGATCCAAACTGCCACGTGGTGGCCATGCAGCCACCAAAGTAGGCCATTCCCTACTACATAAAGTAGTCAGGCGTGTTGGAGACATCTTTACCCCAAAATCACATACATTATATCCCTTTTTAAAGTTTTTCAACATACATCCTAAGGGATCCATAACCGTTGAATCTGACGCACCTATACTTAACAATGTAGCGTCGTCTCCAACAGAAACTAAACAAACACACTTCCAACGGTCACACCCGTTCCCTTGGCAACAGCACCACGTGGTACAGTTACTAGGCGAAACGCACACAACAAAACACTCAGGGAATTCCCGTACACACACAGCTGTTACACCAGTCACTAAATAACTATTACTATGTCTTTTGGCAAACTATACAATTCTATTGAAACTATACAATTACCCACGTTATAATTCTCAATATCTGAATTACCCGTCTATAACACACCCAGTAACATCGTCTTTACAAACAGTAGTTATAGTACGGTTAGCATTGGTTAGAGTACAATTTAAAGTCACAGTTCAATTAGTAGTGGTTATGGTGTTAAACATACAACATAGACGACAGTTATTAGTAGTTATTTACAGTATCAGTAGTTATTATACATGGTTATGGTACCGTGCGCTATAATACAGTTACACACTATTCACACTCTCGCTAGACGGCAGAGCTCACGCTATCTAGCAAGATATACACTCTACTACAACAATCTTTAACACATTTACAATTCCCAACTAATCTATTGGCCAGTACCTCGATGGACTACCTAAAACTATTTACATCCGTTTTGGTTAGCCACGCTGCCCAAGCACCACATATAGCGAACTAGAGGGCGGAAATTACAACAGTACCCTCTTAGTCTATCTACTCTATCAAAAGTCTAGTGGGTTCCAAATTTACACGCCTTCCCACTTAGCCAAGATAGGTTGAGATCTAGCGAACCGAATTTACACAGGCGCCGCTTAGTCTCCCGGTCCCTCCGACCTAGTGAACGTAATATACACCTTAGAACGCTAGTCTAGACAAGACACCGGTGTCCGGCTTGGGCTATTTACACAGGACCCAGTCTGACTCCAATACCAAAATTAAACGGGCTGACTACAGGGCGTTTAATTACGAGCGGTGCGCCTTCGCTCCTTCCCTCCACTGGAGGGGGCCAATTCCATACACAAATAACCCCTTATGGGCCTACCGCACAATCGGTATCCAATACACCTAGTGGGTCCACCGTCTAAAACAGTAGTCGTCTTACCTCCTCGTTCCTGAACCTGAGTTCACACTCATCGACGGGGACACCCCAGCACTTACTACGTAGTGGCCGATGATCTCCTGGACAACAGACCAGTGGCGCCGAGACGAAAGGAGGTCCACGCAAAAGTTCAGGGGTGCAGCCGTAGAGGGCAAAGATAGACCGTCTCACGCCTCTGCTTCTCAGCTACCGTTGAACGATGAGCTTCCCGGCCAATGCACCAAATGATACCGGAGAAACTGACGGAAGCCGAGCACAGAGAGATGGACACAGGTTTCTTCAGGAAGGAAGAGATTCTTTATTCGATTCACTGACCGGGACTCAGAGGGACTAATGTCACCAAAATACAACAAGATCTGAGCCCCGAACATACAGTGTAGGTCCCTTATATAGGCATATAACTCCACCCATAATAAGCTCCACCCACACATACTCTTACCCAATCAACCGAGCAAAGACTAACTTCCTGTTTGACCACATGGCTTGCCCAGCACAATGGAGGAGGGAAATACTATATCCTGTATTCTTGCACATGCTCCGTACACTACTGATTGTATCTTTGCCACGTGCAACCAACCAACCGATACATCAGTATATGCACGTACGCATACCACGTGGCAATCTCGGCCTACTAAATTTATTTTTACCGAGATTCCACCACACCATGTTATTCTGTATATAGAGGGAGCCATGTTTACACTGTATATAGAGGGAGCCATGTTACTCTGTATATAGAGAAGAGCCATGTTTACACTGTATATAGAGGGGAGCAATGTTACTCTGTATATAGAGGGGAGCCATGTTACACTGTATATAGAGGGAGCCATGTTACTCTGTATATAGAAAGGAGCCATGTTTACACTGTATTTAGAGGGAGCCATGTTACTCTGTATATAGAGATGAGCCATGTTTACACTGTATATAGAGGGGAGCCATGTTACTCTGTATATAGAGGGATCCATGTTATTCTGTATATAGAGGGAGCCATGTTTACACGGTGTATAGAGGGAAGCCATGTTACTCTGTATATAGAGGGAGCCATGTTACTCTGTATATAGAGGGAAGCCATGTTACTCTGTATATAGAGAGGAGCCATGTTTACACTGTATATAGAGGGAGCCATGTTACTCTGTATATAGAGAGGAGCCATGTTTACACTGTATATAGAGGGAGACATGTTACTATGTATATAGAGAGGGGCCATGTTTACACTGTATATAGAGGGGAGCCATGTTACTCTGTATATAGAGGGAGCCATGTTATTCTGTATATAGAGGGAGTCATGTTTACACTGTATATAGAGGGAGCCATGTTACTCTGTATATAGAGGGAGCCATGTTACTCTGTATATAGAGGGAGCCATGTTACTCTGTATATAGAGGGAGCCATGTTACTCTGTATATAGAGGGAGCCATGTTTACACGGTATATAGAGGGAAGCCATGTTTCTCTGTATATAGAGGGAGCCATGTTATTCTGTATATAGAGGGAGCCATGTTAACACGGTATATAGAGGGGAGCCATGTTACTCTGTATATAGAGGGGAGCCATGTTACACTGTATATAGAGGGAGCCATGTTACTCTGTATATAGAGAGGAGCCATGTTTACACTGTATATAGAGGGAGCCATGTTACTCTGTATATAGAGGGAGCCATGTTATTCTGTATATAGAGGGATCCATGTTTACACGGTATATATGTTACTCTGTATATAGAGAGGAGCCATGTTTACACTGTATATAGAGGGAGCCATGTTACTCTGTATATAGAGGGAGCCATGTTATTCTGTATATAGAGGGAGTCATGTTTACACTGTATATAGAGGGAGCCATGTTACACTGTATATAGAGGGAGCCATGTTACTCTGTATATAGAGGGGAGCCATGTTACTCTGTATATAGAGAGGAGCCATGTTTACACTGTATATAGAGGGGAGCCATGTTACTCTGTATATAGAGGGAGCCATGTTATTCTGTATATAGAGGGAGCCATGTTTACACGGTATATAGAGGGAAGCCATGTTACTCTGTATATAGAGGGAGCCATGTTATTCTGTATATAAAGGGAGCCATGTTTACACAGTATATAGAGGCAAGCCATGTTACTCTGTATATAGAGAGGAGCCATGTTTTCACTGTATATAGAGGGAGCCATGTTATTCTGTATATAAAGGGAGCCATGTTTACACGGTATATAGAGGGAAGCCATGTTACTCTGTATATAAAGGGAGCCATGTTACTCTGAATATAGACGAAGCCATGTTATTCTGTATGTAGAGGTATATAGAGGGAAGCCATGTTACTCTGTATATAGAGAGGAGCCATGTTTACACTGTATATAGAGGGAGCCATGTTACTCTGTATATAGAGAGGAGCCGTGTTTACACGGTATATAGAGGGTAGCCATGTTACTCTGTATATAGAGGGAGCCATGTTATTCTGTATATAGAGGGAGCCATGTTAACACGGTATATAGAGGGGAGCCATGTTACTCTGTATATAGAGGGGAGCCATGTTACACTGTATATAGAGGGAGCCATGTTACTCTGTATATAGAGAGGAGCCATGTTTACACTGTATATAGAGGGGAGCCATGTTACTCTGTATATAGAGGGAGCCATGTTATTCTGTATATAGATGGAGCCATGTTTACACGGTATATAGAGGGAAGCCATGTTACTCTGTATATAGAGGGAGCCATGTTATTCTGTATATAAAGGGAGCCATGTTTACACGGAATATAGAGGCAAGCCATGTTACTGTGGTGGAATCTCGGTAAAAATAAATTTAGTAGGCCGAGATTACCACGTGGCATGTGTACGTGCATATGCTGACGTATCGATCAGTTGGTTGCACGAGGCAAGATACGATCAGTAGTGTACGGAGCATGTGCAAGAATACAGGATATAGTATTCCCCCTCCTCCATTGTGCTGGACAAGCCATGCGGTCAAACAGGAAGTTAATTCTTATTTGTAATGATTGGTCAAGAGAATGTGCGGGTGGAGCTTAATATGGGAGGAGTTATATGCCTATATAAGGAGCCTGCACTATTGTCCGGGGCTCAGAACTTGCTGTATTTTGGTGACGTTAGTCCCTCTGAGTCCCGATCGGTGATCCAATAAAGAATCTCTTCCTTCCTGAAGAAACCTGTGTCCATCTCTCTGTGCTTGGCTTCCGTCAGTTTCTCCGGTATCATTTGGTGCATTGGCCGGGAAGCTCATCGTTCAACGGTAGCTGAGAGGCAGAGGCGTGAGACGGTCTATCTTTGCCCACGTTCTCTACGGCTGCACCCCTGAACTTCTGCGTGGACCTCCCTTCGTCTCGGCGCCACTGGTCTGTTGTCCAGGAGATCATCGGCCTCTACGTGAGAAGTGCTGGGGTGTCCCCGTCGATGAGTGTGAACTCAGGTTCAGGAACGAGGAGGTAAGACAACTGCTGTTTTAGACGGCAGGACCCACTAGGGGTATACCGATTGTGCGGTAGGCCCAAAGGGGTTTTGAATCTGTGTATCTGCCCCCTCTGTCGGAGGGAAGGAGCGAAGGCGCACCGCTCGATCGAACGCTCTTTAGTCAGACCGTTTGATTTGGTTAGTCAGGCGGGGTCCTGGTGTAAATAGCCCTAGCCGGACACCGGTGTCTTGTCTAGACTAGCGTTCTAGGGTGTATATTACGTTCGCTAGGTCGGAGGGACCGGGAGACTAAGCGGCGCCTGTGTAAATTCGGTTCGCTAGTTCTCATCCTATCTGGGCTAAGTGGGAAGGCGTGTAAATTTGGAACCCACTAGACTTTTGATAGTGCGACTAAGAGGCGCCTGTGTAAATTCGGTTCTCTAGCTCGCTATATATGTGGTGATTGGGCAGTGTGGCTAACCAAAACGGGTGTATATAGTTTTAGGTAGTCCATCAAGGTACTGGCCAATAGTTTAGTTGGGAATTGTAAATGTGTTAACGATTGTTTAGTAAAGTGTATATCTTGTTAGATAGCGCGAGCTCAGCCGTCTAGCGAGAGTGTTAATAGTGTGTTGCTGTATTATAGTGCACGGTACCATAACCCTGTATATTTACTGACACTGTATATAAGTACTAATCATTGTCGTCCATTGCATGTTTAACACCATAACCACTAATAATTGTATTGTGACCTTAACTTGTGCTTTGACCTATGCTAACCGTACTGTAACCGCTATTTGTAAAAGACGATGTTACTGGGGTGTGTTATAGACGGGTAATTCATATATAGAGAATTATAGCGTGGGTGACTGTATAGTTACGCCAAAGGGCATAATATTGATTATATAGTGACTGGTGTAACAGCTGTGTGTGTACGGGAATTCCCTGAGTGTTTATTGTGTTATTGTGTACGTTTCACTTGGTAACCGTACCACGTGGTGCTGTTGCCAGAGGAAACGGGTGTGACTGTTGAATAAGTACGCGTGTATAGTATTCGTTGTCGACGACGTTCCATTGTTAAGTATGGGTGCGTCGCAGTCAACGATCCCGGATCCCTTAGGTTGTATGGTGAAGAATTTTAAAAAGGGATTCAAAACTTGTGATTTTGGGGTTAAAATGTCTCCTGTACGTTTGGTCACTTTGTGTACTAGGGAGTGGCCTACTTTGGTTGCGGCATGGCCGCCACGTGGCAGTTTGGATCCAACTCTGGTACAGCGCTTACACGTGGCTGTATCAGGTAGGCCTGAACTTTACGGCCAGTTTCCTTATGTTGACTGTTGGAGACAGGCCGTAAATGACTCGCCAAAATGGCTCCGGACATGCCACGAGGAGCAATGTCGCCTCATGGTAGCTAGGACTTGTTCGTCCACTAGGACTGGTGTTAGGCCCATTTTGGACACGCCCCCTGAGTCCGAGATCCCTTTGCCGCCCCCTTACTTTCCGTTAAGAAGAAGTGACGCAAACGCAGGAAGACCTGCAGCCCTCCCCTCATTACCCCCATCCACTTCCGCTTCCTCCTCCAGTACAGGATCCACCCCCCCTCGCACTAAATCTCCCCTTCCGGAATCAGAACCAACCCCCATTAAAAACGAATATCCTGATTTGGCGCCACTTCAGGCTTCCGGTCAAGCTTCATCTAGCTCGGCTCGAAGTGTTTTATTTACCCCCTTTTCCCAAAATCAAGCTCCCACATCCCCATACCCTATTTCTCCCCGACTGGAACCCATGACTGACGCCCCTCCACGTAGCCCCATACAGACCCGACAGTTGACCGGTGCCCAACAATTAAAGCACTATCAGATGCCTCTTCGTCTGAATCCCGGGTCAGCCTATATCGATGCCGCAGGTCAAATGGCACACGCTGACCCTGTCTTCGTATATGTCCCATTTACTACAACCGACCTTTTAAATTGGAAGACCCACAATTCCTCGTATACCGAGAAACCACAAGCTATGACTGATCTGTTCACCTCAATAGTACAGACACATAACCCGACATGGGCTGATTGCCAGCAGTTATTAATGACTTTATTTAACAATGAGGAAAGGACAAGAATAAATCAAGCAGCCATTAAAGCACTAGAGGATAAAGCCCGTACTTTAAACCAAGCCAATCCATCAGCATGGGCCGCAACACATTATCCCAACACCGATCCCGATTGGAACGTAAATGGTGCTGATATGGTTCAACTCAGAGCCTATAGAGACGCTATAATTGCTGGCATGAAAGCCGGAGGAAAGAAAGCTATTAACATGTCGAAGACAGTTGAGGTGATTCAGAAAAGCGATGAAGCGCCCAGTGTCTTTTATGACCGATTATTGGAGGCATACCGCTTGTATACCCCCTTTAATCCGGAAGACGCAGACAATTCCCGAATGGTGAACTCCGCCTTTGCCAGCCAAGCTTACGGAGATATTAAGCGCAAGCTACAAAAGTTAGAAGGGTTTGCAGGTATGTCCATCAACCAACTAATGGAGGTAGCGAATAAGGTTTATATGAACAGGGATACAGAAAGTAAGAAAGAGGAAGAGCGCAAGATGCGTAAAAAGGCTGATATGCTAGCGGTAGCGATCGCAGGCGTAGATAGACGGGGCCCAGATAGAGGCGATAGTAGATGGAGTAGGGAGCCTTTGAGTAGGAATCAGTGCGCGTATTGCAAGGAAGAAGGGCATTGGAGGAACGAATGTCCGCAAAGAGAGCAGTACGAGAGAGACCTACCCAGGGCAGGCTACGGAAACTTTAGAGGCAGAGCGAGAGGTAGAGGAGGCCCCGGAGGGAGTAATGGTTATAGAGGGAGTAATGGGAACAGAGGAAGTGTTAGGGAAGACAGGTATATTCCAGCAGTGCAAAGGTCCCGCGATAGAGAAGGTAGGGACTTCGTAGGATTGGCTGACACGGTCATGGAGGACTATTGATACCGACCGGGCTCCATCCCCCTTGGTCGAGCGGAGCCTATGGTCGATGTATCAATAGGGGGAAAAAGGAGTGCGTTCATGATCGACACTGGTGCCGAACATTCAGTGGTGACTAATCTAGTTGCTCCTCCATCTGGAAGGACTATTACTGTGATAGGAGCAACTGGAAGAAGTGCTGAAAGACCGGTTCTTAAAAGTCGACTCTGTACATTGGGAGGCCACGTAATAAAACATCAATTCCTTTATATGCCTGAATGTCCAGTCCAATTGCTGGGACGTGATATGCTGTCAAAATTACAAGCGCAGATTACGTTCCTACCAAATGGAACAACATCTTTAAAGTTTAATGGACCTTCAGGTATTATGACTTTATCCGTACCAAAGGAAGAAGAGTGGCGACTTTATACAGCGTTGACTAGCCAAAACCCTAGGAGTGATGAGACATTGTTTAACATACCAGGAGTTTGGGCAGAGAACAACCCACCAGGACTGGCCCGCAATATTCCACCTATAAAAATTGAACTGAAACTTGGGGTTTATCCAGTGAGCCTAAGACAATACCACATCCCACAGAAGGCTAAGAAGAACATCCAATCCTATCTGGATAAGTTCATACGGTATGGTATCCTAAAATTCTGTACTTCCCCCTGGAACACCCCATTGCTGCCTGTTCAAAAGCCCGGTACAGATGAGTATCGACCTGTGCAGGACTTGAGAGCAGTCAATGATGCGGTTGTTAGTATACATCCAGTTGTACCCAATCCATATAACCTGCTTGCTTTAATTCCGGGCGGGGCTACTTACTTCACAGTCTTAGATCTCAAAGATGCCTTCTTTTGCCTCCGAATTGCCGCAGAAAGTCAATGTATTTTCGCTTTCCAATGGGAGAACGCTGTAACGGGCTCAAAACGCCAAATGACTTGGACAAGACTACCCCAAGGGTTTAAAAATTCACCTACCCTATTTGGTTCAGCCCTAAGTCAAGATCTACTGGATTTCGAGTCCATCCCAGGAGAGTGTGTCTTGTTACAATATGTAGATGACTTGTTGATAGCAGCAGTTACAAAAGAAATCTGTCAGCAAGCAACGCACGATCTACTACACATTCTCTGGAAGGCAGGATACAAGGTGTCTAGAAAGAAGGCTCAGTTGTGTTTGCCAACTGTCAAGTATCTGGGATTCCATATCTCTGAAGGTCAAAGAATTATGGGGCCAGAGAGAAAAGAAGCTGTCTGCCAAATACCAATACCCAAGAATAGAAGACAAGTGCGAGAATTCTTGGGGGCAGCAGGCGTCTGTAGGATATGGATTCCCAGCTATGCGATACTAGCAAAACCTCTGTACGCAGCTATCAAAGGTACAGAGCACGACCCCTTCTTATGGACCCAAGAACAGCAAACGGCATTTGAAGATGTGAAGAAGGCTTTGATGAGTGCCCCAGCATTAGGTCTACCTGATCACACACGACCATTCTACTTATATGTACACGAGCAAAGAAGAATGGCTGTGGGAGTATTGACACAGTACTTGGGATCATGGCAAAGACCTGTTGCCTACATGTCTAAGCAATTGGATGCAGTGGCCAGCGGACTTCCACCTTGTCTAAGAGCCGTAGCTGCAGCCGCCCTGCTAGTAGCTGAAGCCGATAAACTCACTCTGGGTCAAGAACTTTATGTACGAGTCCCACATGCAGTACAGACGTTGTTGGATTACAAAGGAAATCGTTGGTTTAGTAACAGCCGTATGACCAAGTATCAAGCAATGTTGTGTGAAAACCCAAGAGTGCATTTAGAGACTGTAAACACCTTAAATCCAGCTACCCTTTTGCCACAACCTACTGAAAGTCAACATGATTGTTTGGAAGTAATGGATGAAGTATTCTCAAGTAGACCAGATCTTCGTGATTTTCCCATCCAGAACCCCGATGTTCAATATTATACCGACGGCAGTAGTTATGTGAAAGAAGGGATCCGCTATGCAGGATATGCAGTAACAACAATAGACAAGGTGATAGAAGCTCGGCCACTGGCGAAAGGAACATCAGCACAAAAGGCAGAATTAATAGCACTAACACGAGCGTTACAATTGGCTGAAGGTTTAAGAGTGAATATCTATACGGACTCTAAGTATGCGTTTTTAACCACTCATGCCCACGGAGCTTTGTATAAAGAAAGAGGACTACTGAATTCAGAAGGCAAAGAAATCAAATACGCAGCTGAAATCCTACAACTATTGGAAGCAGTGTGGGAGCCGAAAGAAGTCGGTATCATACATTGTCGAGCGCATCTGAGAGGAGATGGTGATGTAACCAAGGGAAATCGGATGGCAGATAGTGCAGCTAAGCGTGCTGCTGAATCAGGAAGACAGGAGTATGTGGGGCATATAGCTGCTCTTATACCAACTCCACTGTCCCAATGGACTCCAGTTTATACAGCTCAAGAAGAGGAGTGGTTAAAGACTGAACCGGTAAAGTATCTGGAGAACAAGTGGTATCAGCTAGAAGATGGAAGAATAGTCATACCAGCATCACTAGCAGTAGAAATTGTCCAAAATTATCACAACGGGACACATTCTGGGAGAGACAGTACTGAAGAATCTCTCAGAAAACATTTCTACATACCAAGATTGTCCAACTTAACTCAGGCCATTGTACGAAGATGTGTAACGTGTGCTAAAAATAATGCAAGACAAGGACCAGTAAAGCCACCAGGAGTCCAGTTTATGGGGGGACTCCCCATGTCCGATCTACAAATAGACTTTACAGTGATGCCTAAATCGGGTGGACATCGTTACCTGCTGGTAATTGTGTGCACCTATTCAGGCTGGGTAGAAGCATGTCCTACTCGTACAGAGAAAGCAGGAGAAGTTGTAAGATTCCTGCTACGAGAAATAATACCCCGATATGGACTACCCTGTTCTATAGGATCGGACAATGGTCCAGCTTTTGTTCATCAGTGCCTACAACAACTGACTCATATGCTTGGTATAAAGTGGAGGCTTCATACTGCATATAGACCCCAGAGTTCTGGTAAGGTAGAGAGAATGAATAGAACTATAAAGAACCAGTTGGCTAAAATGTGTCAGGAAACCCAACTTAAGTGGAACGTTCTCTTACCTATAGCCCTATTGCGAATCCGCAGTACCCCTACCAGAAGGATGGGCCTCTCTCCTTTTGAAATTATGTATGGGCGACCACCTCCCGTACTTGGTAACTTAAGGGGGGATTTGAGTCAGTTGGGAGAAGGAATTACCCGGCAGCAGGTTGTAGAGTTGGGTAAGACTATGGAGGAGGTACAGAAATGGGTACAAGATAGATTACCTGTGAATATTTATCCCCCTGTTCATAGTTATCATCCAGGAGATCAAGTGTGGATTAAAGAGTGGAATAATGTACCGTTAGGGCCCAAGTGGAGAGGTCCTTATGTTGTTCTTTTGTCTACCCCTACAGCGATAAAAGTAGCCGAAGTGACTCCGTGGATACATCACTCCAGGGTTAAGCCAGCAGCAGTCGATTCTTGGCATGTTACAGCAGATCCAGAGAATCCCTGCAAGATCCGGTTAAAACGCACTACTCAGTCGGAGTAACGAGGAATCGTGTGGATTACAAATTTTATTGTTACAGGTGTGAGTGAGAAGGCCATAATAAAGCCTGTCCTCTTACCAACACATAGTGTATAAGCCAGGAAAGTCTCGAAGGGACACCTGTGAAGACGAGCAGAACTCCATTCCCTGCAGCCCTCACATCCTGGAAGCTGAGGCTCCATCGCACGGACGAAGACTGAGGATGACGGCGAAAGATGTGCTTTTTATAGTGTTTATTTATATGTTTTTTATATTCAGGAAGGTAGAGGTACCGACACTCCTAGCTGTGAGGTATGCATTAAGACTACGAGAACAGGTAACCATATTTCCCAAACCCTAATTTGGCATTCACAATACGAGTGTAAAGGAGATGTATCAAGATGTAGATACTTAAATATAGACTATAGTGTGTGCCATTTAGGAGTAGGAGAACCTAGGTGCTTCAGTCCGGAGTATCAACCTCGTACAATTTGGTTGACTCTCAGGAATGGAGATCCTCAGGGGACCCTAATTAATAAGACGGTGTTAGAATCCGTACATTCTTCGGGTGTTCTGCTATTTGATGCGTGTAAAGCGATATCGAGTGGTAGAAAGCCGTGGAATGTATGTGGGGATCTTAGATGGGAGAGGACGTATGGATCTAACGATAAATATATTTGTCCCAGTAGTAAAAATAAATATGTGAGTCCTAGATGCCCAAATAAAGATTATAACTTTTGTCCATATTGGTCTTGTGTGGGGTGGGCGACTTGGGGACAGACAGTAGATAAAGACATGATAGTGACTAAGTTGCCGACTAGCCCATATTGTAAGTCTATGGAATGCAACCCAGTCCATATACTTATTAATAACCCCGACAAGTTCTTAGACAAATATGGCAATTTATTTGGTTTTCAGATATACGGGACGGGTTTAGATCCTGGGACATTATTGTTTATAGGGATAGAGACTGATACGGTATCCTCCCAAACTCATCAAGTATACCATTCCTTTTATGAAGAGATGAGCATAGATAATAAGATCCCCCATAATGCTAAAAACCTGTTCATCGATTTAGCCGAAAGTATTGCTGGTAGTCTTAATGTTACCAACTGCTATGTGTGTGGAGGTACTAACATGGGAGACCAATGGCCTTGGGAAGCAAAGGAGGTAATGTCCGGTTCTGAGGCAGTTGACCAACTAATATCTACACAAGCCGATTATCATATGAGTGTTAGAGGTAAATCTGAGTGGAGATTAAAGACCTCCATCATAGGTTATGTTTGCATAGCAAGGAAAGGAATAATGTATAACACTTCTGTAGGAGAATTAACTTGTCTAGGGCAAAAAGCTTATGATGATGATACAAAGAATACAACTTGGTGGTCGGCTTCAAATGTCTCAGAACCATTAAACCCGTTTGCTAGATACGCCAATTTAAAGGATGTGTGGTTTGATTTATCCATCACATCTACCTGGAGAGCCCCAGCAAATTTGTACTGGATCTGTGGTAAGAAAGCCTATTCGGAGCTGCCACAGGACTGGGAAGGGGCATGTGTGTTGGGTATGCTCAAACCATCCTTCTTCTTGTTACCTATTGAAACAGGTGAGACTTTAGGTGTTAAAGTGTATGATGTGAATCATAGGATGAAAAGGGGACCCATAGAGATAGGCACCTGGGAAGATAATGAATGGCCTCCCCAGCGTATCATAGATTATTATGGGCCAGCCACGTGGGCTGAGGATGGTACCTTTGGTTACAGAACCCCTATTTATATGCTCAACCGTATTATAAGATTACAGGCGGTGGTTGAGATTATCACTAATGAGACATCACAAGCGCTCAATCTTCTAGCGAAGCATAACACCAGGATGAGGACAGCAGTCTACCAAAATAGATTAGCCTTGGATTACCTTTTGGCAGTAGAGGGAGGTGTATGTGGGAAGTTTAACCTAAGCAATTGCTGTCTTCAAATAGACGACGAAGGGCAAGCAATAGCTGAGCTTACTAGCCATATGGTTAAACTAGCGCATGTGCCTACTCAGGTATGGAAAGGGTATAATCCAAGTAGTTGGTTTGGTAGCTGGTATGAGTGGTTTGGAGGGCTTAAGGCAGTAGTAGGTGGAGTCCTACTAATTTTAATGTTGTGTCTACTCCTGCCGTGTCTTATACCCCTAGTAGTTAGGTCTGTGCAAAGCCTGATAGGAAGTATAGCAGAGAGGAAGGCTGCTGCACAGATAATGGCGATTTATAAGTATAAGGCTTTAGATAAGGGAGAACCAATGCAGGAAGATGAGTGTTAAAAGATTCACATCATAAGATAAGTCTGGTCTGGTTCAAGGTAACTTGCGGTGTATGCAAACCAAGGTTAAGTGATGCCTCAAGTAATTGTAAAATATCAAGAGGCATCAAAGGGGGGAATGTGGTGGAATCTCGGTAAAAATAAATTTAGTAGGCCGAGATTACCACGTGGCATGTGTACGTGCATATGCTGACGTATCGATCAGTTGGTTGCACGAGGCAAGATACGATCAGTAGTGTACGGAGCATGTGCAAGAATACAGGATATAGTATTCCCCCTCCTCCATTGTGCTGGACAAGCCATGCGGAAGTTAATTCTTATTTGTAATGATTGGTCAAGAGAATGTGCGGGTGGAGCTTAATATGGGAGGAGTTATATGCCTATATAAGGAGCCTGCACTATTGTCCGGGGCTCAGAACTTGCTGTATTTTGGTGACGTTAGTCCCTCTGAGTCCCGATCCAATAAAGAATCTCTTCCTTCCTGAAGAAACCTGTGTCCATCTCTCTGTGCTTGGCTTCCGTCAGTTTCTCCGGTATCATTACTCTGTATATAGAGAGGAGCCATGTTTACACTGTATATAGAGGGAGCCATGTTATTCTGTATATAAAGGGAGCCATGTTTACACGGTATATAGAGGGAAGCCATGTTACTCTGTATATAAAGGGAGCCATGTTACTCTGAATATAGAGGGAGCCATGTTATTCTGTATGTAGAGGTATATAGAGGGAAGCCATGTTACTCTGTATATAGAGAGGAGCCATGTTTACACTGTATATAGAGGGAGCCATGTTACTCTGTATATAGAGAGGAGCCATGTTTACACTGTATATAGAGGGGAGCCATGTTACTCTGTATATATAGGGGAGCCATGTTACACTGTATATAGAGGGAGCCATGTTACTCTGTATATAGAGGGAGCCATGTTTACTCTGTATATAGAGGGAGCCATGTTACTATCTGAGGTGGTTAACTATGATTGGCCCTGGCATGTTTGTTAGTCTGGCCTGCATGGTTGTCTGGAATGAATAAAAGTAGCATGTTTCAACTATATTAGAAGTTAGACTAGTTTGCACTAAAACATGTGCAAATGGGGAGTTTGCGGTTGTGCAAATGGACTGTTTGCGGTTGTTTGCGGTGCGTTAAACGGGGAGTTTGGTCTGTCACTGTGAAGCGGGCGTAACCCTTACACTACCTGATCGATATAACATCATACCTGATGTTTTAAAGCACGTTATTCCAAACAAATTAGGAATGTTAGGTGATTTATGCCCTTTATAGATTAAAACCAGACTCTGCATCAACTGTGTAATTTTCCATGGGAGTTTTGCCATGGATCCCCCTCCGGAATGCCACAGTCCAGGTGTTAGTCCCTTTGAAACAACTTTTCCATCACTTTTGTGGCCAGAAAGAGTCCCTGTGGGTTTTAAAATTCGCCTGCCCATTGAAGTCAATGGCGGTTCGCCCGGTTCGCGAACGTTTGTGGAAGTTCCCGTTCGCCGTTTGCAAACCAAAAATGTTGTGTTTGCGTCATCACTAGTGGGCATATGCAAATTAGTTTAACAAAGAATCACAATTTTGACTCATTCCATTTTAACCCCTTAAGGACACATGACATGTGTGACATGTCATGATTCCCTTTTATTCCAGAAGTTTGGTCCTTACGGGGTTAAACATGGTGTGTGCTGTATACAACAGCTTTGAAACACAACTTAGGAAAAGATGCAAAGCCAGTGAACCACTCATGGACAGCTGTTGATACCGGAGAAACTGACGGAAGCCAAGCACAGAGAGATGGACACAGGTTTCTTCAGGAAGGAAGAGATTCTTTATTGGATCACCGATCGGGACTCAGAGGGACTAATGTCACCAAAATACAGCAAGTTCTGAGCCCTGGACAATAGTGCAGGCTCCTTATATAGGCATATAACTCCTCCCATATTAAGCTCCACCCACACATTCTCTTGACCAATCAATACAAATAAGAATTAACTTCCTGCTTGACCGCATGGCTTGTCCAGCACAATGGAGGAGGGGAATACTACATCCTGTATTCTTGCACATGCTCCGTACACTACTGATCTATCTTGCCTCGTGCAACCAACTGATCGATACGTCAGCATATGCACGTACACATGCCACGTGGTAATCTCGGCCTACTAAATTTATTTTTACCGAGATTCCACCACATTCCCCCCTTTGATGCCTCTTGATATTTCACAATTACTTGAGGCATCACTTAACCTTAGTTTGCATACACCGCAAGTTACCTTGAACCAGACCAGACTTATCTTATGATGTGAATCTTCAACACTCATCTTCCTGCATTGGTTCTCCCTGATCTAGAGCCTTATATTTATAAATTGCCATTATTTGTGCAGCAGCCTTCCTCTCTGCTATATTTTCTATCAGGCTTTGCACAGACCTAACTACTAAGGGTATAAGACACGGCAGGAGTAGACACAACATTAAAATCAGTAGGACTCCACCTACCACTGCCTTAAGCCCTCCAAACCACTCATACCAGCTACCAAACCAACTGCTTGGATTATACCCTTTCCATACCTGAGTAGGCACATGCGCTAGTTTAACCATATGGCTAGTAAGCTCAGCTATTGCTTGCCCTTCGTCATCTATTTGAAGACAGCAATTGCTCAGGTTAAACTTCCCACATACACCTCCCTCTACTGCCAAAAGGTAATCCAAGGCTAATCTATTTTGGTATACTGCTGTCCTCATCCTGGTATTGTGCTTCGCTAGAAGATTGAGCGCTTGTGATGTCTCGTTAGTAATGATCTCAACCACCGCCTGTAATCTTATAATACGGTTGAGCATATAAATAGGGGTTCTATAACCAAAGGTACCATCCTCTGCCCACGTGGCTGGCCCATAGTAATCTATAATACGCTGGGGAGGCCATTCATTATCTTCCCAGGCGCCTATCTCTATGGGTCCCCTTTTCTTCCTATGATTCACATCATACACTTTAACACCTAAAGTCTCACCTGTTTCAATAGGTAACAAGAAGAAGGATGGTTTGAGCATACCCAACACACATGCCCCTTCCCAGTCCTGTGGCAACTCCGAATAGGCTTTCTTACCACAGATCCAGTACAAATTTGCTGGGGCTCTCCAGGTAGATGTGATGGATAGGTCAAACCACACATCCTTTAAATTGGCGTATCTAGCAAACGGGTTAGATGGTTCTGAGACATTTGAAGCCGACCACCAAGTTGTATTCTTTGTATCATCATCATAAGCTTTTTGCCCTAGACAAGTTAATTCTCCTACAGAAGTATTATACATCATTCCTTTCCTTGCTATGCAAACATAACCTATGATGGAGGTCTTTAATCTCCACTCAGATTTACCTCTAACACTCATATGATAATCGGCTTGTGTAGATATTAATTGGTCAACTGCCTCAGAACCGGACATTACCTCCTTTGCTTCCCAAGGCCATTGGTCTCCCATGTTAGTACCTCCACACACATAGCAGTTGGTAACATTAAGACTACCTGCAATACTTTCGGCTAAATCAATGAACAGGTTTTTAGCATTATGGGGGATCTTATTATCTATGCTCATCTCTTCATAAAAGGAATGGTATACTTGATGAGTCTGGGAGGATACCGTATCAGTCTCTATCCCTATAAACAATACTGTCCCAGGATCTAAACCCGTCCCATATATTTGAAACCCAAATAAATTACCATATTTATCTAAGAACTTGTCGGGGTTATTTATAAGTATGTGGACTGGATTGCATTCCATAGACTTACAATATGGGCTGGTAGGCAACTTAGTCACAATCATGTCCTTGTCTACTGTCTGTCCCCAAGTTGCCCACCCCACACAAGACCAATATGGGCAAAAGTTATATTCTCTATTTGGGCATCTAGGACTCACATATTTATTTTTACTACTGGGACAAATATATTTATCATTAGACCCATACGTCCTCTCCCATCTAAGATCCCCACATACATTCCACGGCTTTCTACCACTTGATATCGCCTTACACGCATCAAAAAGCAGAACACCTGAAGAATGTACGGATTCTAATACCGTCTTATTAATTAGGGTCCCCTGAGGATCTCCATTCCTGAGAGTCAACCAAATTGTACGAGGTTGATACTCTGGACTGAAGCACTTAGGTTCTCCTACTCCTAAATGGCACACACTATATTCTATATTTAGGTATCTACATCTTGATACATCTCCTTTACACTCGTATTGTGAATGCCAAATTAGGGTTTGGGAAATATGGTTACCTGTTCTTGTAGTCTTAATGCATACCTCACAGCTAGGAGTGTCGGTACCTCTACCTTCCTGAATATAAAAATACACATATAAAAACATTATCATAAACACATCTTTCGTCGTCATCCTCAGTCTTCGTCCGTGCGAAGGCACCTCAGCTTCCAGGATGTAAGGGCTGCAGGGAATGGAGTTCTGCTCGTCTTCACAGGGGTCCCTTCGAGACTTTTCCTGGCTTATATACTATACGTCGGTGAGCGGACAGGCTTTATTATGGCCTTCTCACTCACTTACCAAATCTCTGAAACAATAAAATTTGTAATCCACAAGGTTCCTCGTCACTCCGACTGAGTCGTGCGTTTTAACCGGATCTTGCAGGGATTCTCTGGATCTGCTGTAACTTGCCAAGAATCGACTGCTGCTGGTTTAACCCTGGAGTGATGTATCCACGGAGTCACTTTGGCTACTTTTATCGCTGTAGGGGTAGACAAAAGAACAACATAAGGACCTCTCCACTTGGGCCCTAACGGTACATTATTCCACTCTTTAATCCACACTTGGTCTCCTGGGTGGTAACTATGAACTGGGGGATAAATATTCACAGGTAATCTATCTTGTACCCATTTCTGTACCTCCTCCATAGTCTTACCCAACTCTACAACCTGCTGCCGGGTAATTCCTTCTCCCAACTGACTCAAATCCCCCCTTAAGTTACCAAGTACGGGAGGTGGTCGCCCATACATGATTTCAAAAGGAGAGAGGCCCATCCTTCTGGTAGGTGTACTGCGGATTCGCAATAGAGCTATGGGTAAGAGAACGTTCCACTTAAGTTGGGTTTCCTGACACATTTTAGCCAACTGATTCTTAATAGTTCTATTCATTCTCTCAACCTTACCAGAACTCTGGGGTCTATATGCCGTATGAAGCCTCCACTTTATACCAAGTATATGAGTCAGTTGTTGTAGGCACTGATGAACAAAAGCTGGACCATTGTCCGATCCTATAGAGCAGAGTAGTCCATATCGGGGTATTATTTCTCGTAGCAGGAATCTCACAACTTCTCCTGCTTTCTCTGTATGAGTAGGACATGCTTCTACCCAGCCTGAATAGGTGCACACAATTACCAGCAGGTAGCGATGTCCACCCGATTTAGGCATCACTGTATAGTCAATTTGTAAATCGGACATGGGGAGTCCCCCCATAAACTGGACTCCTGGTGGCTTTACTGGTCCTTGCCTTGCATTATTCTTAGCACACGTTACACATCTTCGTACAATGGCCTGAGTCAAGTTGGACAATCTTGGTATGTAGAGATGTTTTCTGAGAGATTCTTCTGTGCTGTCTCTCCCAGAATGTGTCCCGTTGTGATAGTTTTGGACAATTTCTACCGCTAGTGATGCTGGAATGACTATTCTTCCATCTTCTAACTGATACCATGTGTTCTCCAAATACTTTCCAGGTTCAGTCTTTAACCACTCCTCTTCTTGAGCTGTATAAACTGGATTCCATTGAGACAGTGGAGTTGGTATGAGAGCAGCTATATGCCCCACATACTCCTGTCTTCCCGATTCAGCGGCACGCTTAGCTGCACTATCTGCCATCCGATTTCCTTTGGTTACATCACCATCTCCTCTCAGATGCGCTCGACAATGTATAATACCGACTTCTCTCGGCTCCCAAACTGCTTCCAATAGTTGTAGGATTTCGGCTGCGTACTTGATTTCTTTGCCTTCTGAATTCAATAGTCCTCTTTCTTTATACAAAGCTCCGTGGGCATGAGTGGTTAAAAATGCATACTTGGAGTCCGTGTAGATGTTCACTCTTAAACCTTCAGCCAATTGTAACGCTCGTGTCAGTGCTATCAATTCTGCCTTTTGTGCTGATGTTCCTTTTGCCAGTGGCCGAGCTTCTATCACCTTGTCTATCGTTGTTACTGCATATCCTGCATAGCGGATCCCTTCTTTCACATAACTACTGCCGTCGGTATAATATTGAACATCGGGGTTCTGGATGGGAAAATCACGAAGATCTGGTCTACTTGAAAATACTTCATCCATTACTTCCAAACAATCATGTTGACTTTCAGTAGGTTGTGGCAAAAGGGTAGCTGGATTTAAGGTGTTTACAGTCTCTAAATGCACTCTTGGGTTTTCACACAACATTGCTTGATACTTGGTCATACGGCTGTTACTAAACCAATGATTTCCTTTGTAATCCAACAACGTCTGTACTGCATGTGGGACTCGTACATAAAGTTCTTGACCCAGAGTGAGTTTATCGGCTTCAGCTACTAGCAGGGCGGCTGCAGCTACGGCTCTTAGACAAGGTGGAAGTCCGCTGGCCACTGCATCCAGTTGCTTAGACATGTAGGCAACAGGTCTTTGCCATGATCCCAAGTACTGTGTCAATACTCCCACAGCCATTCTTCTTTGCTCATGTACGTACAGGTAGAATGGTCGTGTGTGATCAGGGCACTCATCAAAGCCTTCTTCACATCTTCAAATGCCGTTTGCTGTTCTTGAGTCCATAAGAAGGGGTCGTGCTCTGTACCTTTGATAGCTGCATACAGAGGTTTTGCCAATATCGCATAGCTGGGAATCCATATCCTACAGAAGCCTGCTGCCCCCAAGAATTCTGGCACTTGTCTTCTATTCTTGGGTATCGGTATTTGGCACACAGCTTCTTTTCTCTCTGGCCCCATAATTCTTTGACCTTCAGAGATATGGAATCCCAGATATTTGACAGTTGGCAAACACAACTGAGCCTTCTTTCTAGACACCTTGTATCCTGCCTTCCAGAGAATGTGTAGTAGATCGTGCGTCGCTTGCTGACATATTTCCTTTGTAACTGCTGCTATCAACAAGTCATCTACATATTGTAACAATACACACTCTCCTGGGATGGACTCGAAATCCAGTAGATCTTGACTTAGAGCTGAACCAAATAGGGTAGGTGAATTTTTAAACCCTTGGGGCAGTCTTGTCCAGGTCATTTGGCGTTTTGAGCCCGTTACAGCGTTTTCCCATTGGAAAGCGAAGATACATTGACTTTCTGCGGCAATTCGGAGGCAAAAGAAGGCATCTTTGAGGTCTAAGACTGTAAAATAGGTAGCCCCGTCCGGAATTAAAGCAAGCAGGTTATATGGATTGGGTACAACTGGATGTATACTAACAACCGCATCATTGACTGCTCTCAAGTCCTGCACAGGTCGATACTCATCTGTACCGGGCTTTTGAACAGGCAGCAATGGGGTGTTCCAGGGGGAAGTACAGAATTTTAGGATACCATACCGTATGAACTTATCCAGATAAGATTGGATGTTCTTCTTAGCCTTCTGTGGGATGTGATATTGTCTTAGGCTCACTGGATAAACCCCAAGTTTTAGTTCGATTTTAATAGGTGGAATATTGCGGGCCAGTCCTGGTGGGTTGTTCTCTGCCCAAACTCCTGGTATGTTGAATAAGGATTCATCACTCCTAGGGTTTTGGCTAGTCAACGCTGTATAAAGTCGCCACTCTTCTTCCTTTGGTACGGATAATGTCATAATACCTGAAGGTCCATTAAACTTTAAGGATGTTGTTCCATTTGGTAGGAACGTAATCTGCGCTTGTAACTTAGATAGCATATCACGTCCCAGCAATTGGACTGGACATTCAGGCATATAAAGGAATTGATGTTTTACTATGTGGCCTCCCAATGTACATAGTCGACTTTTAAGAACCGGTTTTGCAGCACTTCTTCCAGTTGCTCCTATTACAGTAATAGTTCTTCCAGATGGAGGAGCAACTAGGTCAGTCACCACCGAATGTTCAGCACCAGTGTCGATCATGAACGCACTCCTTTTTCCCCCTATTGATACATCGACCATAGGCTCCGCTCGACCAAGGGGGATGGAGCCCGGTCGGTATCAATAGTCCTCCATGACCGTGTCAGCCAATCCTACAAAGTCCCTACCTTCTCTATCGCGGGACCTTTGCGCTGCTGGATAGTACCTATCATCCCTTACACTTCCTCTGTTCCCATTACTCCCTCTATTACCATTGCTCCCTCCGGGGCCTCCTCTACCTCTCGCTCTGCCTCTAAAGTTTCCGTAATCTGCCCTGGGTAAGTCTCTCTCGTACTGCTCTCTTTGCGGACACTCGTTTCTCCAATGCCCTTCTTCCTTGCAATACGCGCACTGATTCCTACTCAAAGGCTCCCTATTCCATCTACTATCGCCTCTATCTGGGCCTCGTCTATCTACGCCTGCGATCGCTACCGCTAGCATATCAGCCTTTTTACGCATCTTATGCTCTTCCTCTTTCTTCGTCTCTGTATCCCTGTTCATGTACACTTTATTCGCTACCTCCATTAGTTGGGTGATAGACATACCTGCAAACCCTTCTAACTTTTGTAGCTTGCGCTTAATATCTCCGTAAGCTTGGCTGACAAAGGCGGAGTTCACCATTCGGGAATTATCTGCGTCTTCCGGATTAAAGGGGGTATACAAGCGGTATGCCTCCAATAATCGGTCATAAAAGACACTGGGCGCTTCATCACTTTTCTGAATCACCTCAACTGTCTTCGACATGTTAATAGCTTTCTTCCCTCCGGCTTTCATGCCAGCTATTATAGCGTCTCTATAGGCTCTGAGTTGAACCATATCTGCGCCATTTACATTCCAGTCGGGATCGGTATTAGGGTAATGTGTTGCGGCCCATGCTGCTGGATTGGCTTGGTTCAAAGCACGGGCTCTATCCTCTAGCGCTTTAATGGCCGCTAGATTAATCCTTGTCCTTTCCTCATTATTAACCCCTTAAGACCGCAGGACGTACTATGCCGTCCTTATTTTGGTGGCTCTAAAAGCCGCAGGACGGCATAGTACGTCCTGCGATCTTATGTACTTACCCGGTCGCCGGCGATCCCACGCCGGCTATCGCGGTATGGGGGACTTGCCTGGGAGCCCAGGGAGTCCCCCTGCGTCCTCTTCAGCCGCCCAGGGCCATGTGATCGCGAGGTCCTTGCGAGGACCCCGCGATCACATGGACGGCATAGCCGTCCAAGGCATTGCCAGCAGGGGGAGTGCCTGTAATGACAGGTACTCCCCCTGCTGTCTGAAAAAAAAATAAAAAATGTTAAAACAGTGTAAAAATAAATTATATATACTTAGATCATATATATATTTATTATATATATGATCTAAGTATATATATACACACATATACACACATACACATAAATATGCATACACTGTCTACGTGTATTTTAATATTAATATATACATAATTATATATATATATTAATATCAAAATACACGTACAATGATATTGATTAAATATATATATAATTTTCATTATATATATATTTATATATAATAAAAAATAAATAAATATATAAATACGTTAAAAAAATAAATAAAAATAATAATAAAAAAAAATAGATAAAAAATATATAAACATGCGTAATTTCGTTCTAACTGTATTTTAAAATTAATATATATATATTGATATCAAAATACATGTAGAACGAAATAATATATATATCTATATACATAAGTATATACGTATATATCACTATGTATATACCTATATATAAATAAAAATAATAAAAAAAAATTATATACATATATTTACACACATATATATATATACACACACATATATATATATAATAATTCTACGCATATATTTATGTAATAATTTTACATAATTAGGTCATTTTATTAATTACAATTTGCAGGACCTGCCTGCCAACCCAGGCCAAAAGTTCAGGGAATTACATTGTCTAGCACTATATTTAACTCTGTAACTTTCCAAGACACCATGAAACCTGTACATGGGGGGTACTGTTTTACTCGGAAGACTTCGCTGAACACAAATATTATTGTTTCGAAACAGTAAAATATATTACAACGACGATATCGTCAGTGACAGTGACATTTTTTGCATTTTTCACACACAAATGGCACTTACACTGACGATATAATTGTTGTGATACGTTTTACTGTTTTGAAACACTAATATTTGTGTTCAGCGAAGTCTCCTGAGTATAACAGTACCCCTCATGTACAGTTTTTATGGTGTTTTCAAAAGTTACAGAGTCAAATATAAGGTTTGCGTTTCAGTTTTTTCACATTAAAATTCGCCAGGTTGCCTTTGAGACCGTATGGTAGCCCAGGAATGAAAATTATCCCCATGATGGCATACCATTTGCAATAGTAGACAACCCAGGGTATTGCAAATAGGGTATGTTCAGTTTTTTTAGTAGCCACTTAGTCACAAACACTGGCCAAAATTTGCGTTCAAATTTGTTTTTTGCATATTCAAATATTAACACTAACTTTGGCCAGTGTTTGTGACCAAGTGGCTACTAAAAAAGACTGGACATACTCAATTTGCAATACCTTAGGTTGTCTACTTTTGCAAATGGTATGCCATCATGGGGGTAATTCTTATTTCTGGGCTACCATAACTGAAATATGTAACACGCTATATTTGACCCTGTAACTTCCCAAAACACCATAAAACCTGTACATAGGGGGTACTGTTTTACACGCGAGACATCGCTGAATACAAATATGTGTATTGTATTGCAGTAAAAGCAAACAGTATTATGACATTCACAGTTAGAATGTCACGTAGAACTAAAAAAAATTAAAAAATTCTTATTTTCTCCCATTTTTAAAATATTTTTTTCATATTAAATTATGTTCCATACCTAAATATTTGATGTTAAACGAAAGCCCAGTTTCCCCTGAATAAAATGATATATAATAATGGGGGGTGCATTTAATATGAAAGAGGTGAATTATGGTTGGACAGACATATAGCGCAAATGCCAGGTTTTGTTTACGTTTTTTTGGATCACAACTTGTACATTTGGCTGCGGTCTTAAGGGGTTAAACAAAGTCATTAATAACTGCTGGCAATCAGCCCATGTCGGGTTATGTGTCTGAACTATCGAGGTGAACAGATCGGTCATAGCTTGTGGTTTCTCAGTGTACGAGGAATTGTGGGTCTTCCAATTCAAGAGATCGGTAGTCGTGAACGGGACATATACGAAGACTACCCAGCATGTGCCATTTGACCTGCGGCATCGATATAAGCTGACCCGGGATTCAGACGAAGAGGCATCTGATAATGTCTAAGTTGTTGGGTACCGGTCAGTTGTCGGGTTAGTATGGGGCTACGTGGAGGGGCGTCAGTTATGGGTTCCAGTCGGGGGGAAATAGGGCATGAGGATGTGGGAGCTTGATTTTGGGAAAAGTTAGTAAATAGAATACTCCCAGCCGAGCTAGAAGAAGCTTGACCGGAAGTTTGAAGTGGCGCCAAATCAGGATATTTAGATCTAACGGGGGTTGGTTCTGTTTCCGGAAGGGGAGGTTTAATACGAGGGGGGGTGGATTCTGTACTAGAGGAGGAAGCGGAAGTGGATGAGGGCAATGAGGGGAGGGGTATAGAACTTCCTGCATTCGCGTTACCTCTTCCTGTAGGGAAGTAAGGGGGCGGCAAAGGGATCTCGGACTCAGGGGGCGTGTCCAAAATGGGCCTAATCACAGTCCTAGTGGACAAACAAGTCCTGGCCACCATGAGGCGACATTGCTCCTCGTGGCATATCTGAATCCATTTTGGCGAGTCATTTACGGCCTGTCTCCAACAATCAATATATGGAAACTGCCCGTAAAGTTCAGGCCTACCTGACACAGCCACGTGTACACGCTGTATCAGGTTTGGATCCAAACTACCACGTGGCGGCCATGCCGCAACCAAAGTAGGCCACTCCCTAGTGCACAAAGTGACCAAACGTACAGGAGACATTTTAACCCCAAAATCACATGTTTTGAATCCCTTTTTAAAATTCTTTACCATACAACCTAAGGGATCCGGAATCGTTGACTCCGACGCGCCCATACTTATCAATGGAACGTCGTTGACAACGAATACTATGCACGCGTACTATTCAACAGTCACACCCGTTTCCTCTGGCAACAGCACCACGTGGTACGGTTACCAAGTGAAACGTACACAATAACACAATAAACACTCAGGGAATTCCCGTACACACACAGCTGTTACACCAGTCACTAGATAATCAATATTATGCCCTTTGGCGAAACTATACAGTCACCCACGCTATAATTCTCTATATATGAATTACCCGTCTATAACACACCCCAGTAACATCGTCTTTTACAAATAGCGGTTACAGTACGGTT
The DNA here is from genome assembly GCF_036172605.1 of Pelobates fuscus. Taxonomy (NCBI): domain Eukaryota; kingdom Metazoa; phylum Chordata; class Amphibia; order Anura; family Pelobatidae; genus Pelobates; species Pelobates fuscus. The sequence goes on from NC_086320.1 coordinate 252,504,426, forward strand.
AGCATAGGTCAAAGCACAATTTAAGGTCACAATACAATTATTAGTGGTTATGGTGTTAAACATGCAATGGACGACAGTGATTAGTACTTATATACAGTGTCAGTAAATATACAGGGTTATGGTACCGTGCACTATGATACAGCAACACACTATTAACACTCTCGCTAGACGGCTGAGCTCGCGCTATCTAACAAGATATACACTTTACTAACAATCTTTAACACATTTACAATCCCAACTAAACTATTGGCCAGTACCTTGAATGGACTACCTAAAACTATGTACACCCGTTTTGGTTAGCCACACTGCCCAAGCACCACATATAGCGAGCTAGAGGACCGAATTTACACAGACGCCTCTTAGTCGATTACTATCAAAAATCTAGTGGGTTCCAAATTTACACGCCTTCCCACTTAGCCAAGATAGGTTGAGAGCTAGCGAACCGAATTTACACAGGCGCCGCTTAGTCTCCCGGTCCCTCCGACCTAGCGAACGTAATATACACCCTAGAACGCTAGTCTAGACAAGACACCGGTGTCCGGCTAGGGCTATTTACACAGGACCCCGCCTGACTAACCAAATCAAACGGTCTTACTAAAGAGCGTTCGATTGAGCGGTGCGCCTTCGCTCCTTCCCTCCGACAGAGGGGGCAGATTCCATACACAATTCAAACCCCTTATGGGCCTACCGCACAATCGGTATACCCCTAGTGGGTCTGCCGTCTAAAACAGCAGTTGTCTTACCTCCTCGTTCCTGAACCTGAGTTCACACTCATCGACGGGGACACCCCAGCACTTCTTACGTAGAGGCCGATGATCTCCTGGACAACAGACCAGTGGCGCCGAGACGAAGGGAGGTCCACGCAGAAGTTCAGGGGTGCAGCCGTAGAGAACGTGGGCAAAGATAGACCGTCTCACGCCTCTGCCTCTCAGCTACCGTTGAACGATGAGCTTCCCGGCCAATGCACCAAATGATACCGGAGAAACTGACGGAAGCCAAGCACAGAGAGATGGACACAGGTTTCTTCAGGAAGGAAGAGATTCTTTATTGGATCACCGATCGGGACTCAGAGGGACTAATGTCACCAAAATACAGCAAGTTCTGAGCCCCGGACAATAGTGCAGGCTCCTTATATAGGCATATAACTCCTCCCATATTAAGCTCCACCCGCACATTCTCTTGACCAATCAATACAAATAAGAATTAACTTCCTGCTTGACCGCATGGCTTGTCCAGCACAATGGAGGAGGGGAATACTACATCCTGTATTCTTGCACATGCTCCGTACACTACTGATCGTATCTTGCCTCGTGCAACCAACTGATCGATACGTCAGCATATGCACGTACACATGCCACGTGGTAATCTCGGCCTACTAAATTTATTTTTACCGAGATTCCACCACACTGTTTTTTTTTTTTTTTATTCTTTATTTTAGTTGTGCACGGAATGTACAAACAGCCGGCGTGTGCCACAACAGCGACATCCGGTGGAGTAGGTGAACATTGTTATTACATGTTATGGCATGTGATATACAGGCACATTTTTTAAGTAAAATACAGGTTAATTCACGATGTATCAGTAGCTGAAAACGCATGAGGATTGATGTAGCTAAGTGTTATAGTTGGACATTGAGTAACACATACACTCACATATTAATAGGACATGCAATGCAGTTTATATGCGTGTTGGTCAGTACACTTAGCTTAGCTCTAGTAACGGTAGTGGTATGCCCTATGTGTGCTCATAATGGATTAGTGTAGGCTAGGGTAGCATAGTGTCTATCAGTCAGGGTTAACAATTTAACAGTTGTGGTATAGGTTGCACAGTATTGAGACATGTTAATGACATCAAAGATTTACATCAGATATAATGTGTCTTGGCACAGAGCTATGAGGTACCAACTGGACTACATGGGTATTTAACTGAATCGGCAGAGCAGCATAAACAGTCCAGGCAAGGGTTAATACACTTGAGTCACTGGGATAATTGCGAGGCAGCACCTGAAATGCGCCCCACAGGTAGTACGTTGTCGAAGGTTCACCCTATCCCTTGGCTTGGCATCCGATCTCTGTGGTTTGTGGGAGTCTCTGTGTTGATGTTGCCGGCATGCGGTGTTGTCGGCCAGGTTGATGGGGCGCTCTTTGGCAGGGGCTGTGCTCGATGCTGTGTGGTAGGCCCGCTTGCTGGTGGTAGCGTTGTGGTTCTCTGCCATGCATGGGGTCTGGTGAGGGCCCTTGGGCCCTTTCGGGCTGGCTTCACTGTATGGCTTTGTTGTGGTGGTTTGCGTGCGCGCGTGTGAGGCCTCCGTCTCCGGCGCCATCTTTGGGAGTGTGCCAGGTGGTTGCCAAAGTGGCTGTAGCTGGGGTCCTTGCGTGTTCTGCCAGGCGAGTTCGCCGGGTCTTCAGACTGTTTCTGTCTGCTCTCCAGGCTCTCCCAGAAGGTGTCGATCATGGCTTCATGTCGTGCCCAGGTGAGGTGCCATATTGTGCCGCTGTGTTTACACGTGGCGTCCGCCATTGTATGCTTCCCTGCTTTTGCGGGCGACCTGCTGGGTTTTGTTTTCTGTGCTTGGTTGAGCCTTGGTGCCAGGGGTGGTTGGACCGGGATCACCCCCGCCGGTCCTGAGGGGGGGGAGCGGGTATGCAATAACTCTGTACCCCCAGCATTTGGGCGAGGAGAGCGGCCGTCTCTCCTCAGCTCCGTCCGCCGTAGGCCGCAGCCTGCCTTCGTTGGTTCAAGATTGCGGGAGGAACTCGGATCTGGTATCATCCTGTTCGCCAGGGTGCCCCCAGCATGGGTAGCACCACCCGGCATAATTTCAGGCTTGGTAGCGGTGAGTGTGCTCCTTATAGGTAGCATGTATAGCGGGAGTTCCTCCGCCATGCGACCGATCGGCTTGCAGGTCAGGCCCCGCCCCCCAGCTGTTTTATTGTTAATGCAAATCATCAGCATGAGGTTGGTTACTGGTTTGCTTATTGAGGTTTGGTAGTGCTTGGGAAGCAAAAACCAAAAAGATTATGGTGGGGAAAAAAGTGTGATTGAAAACCCCTTCCACCTGAAGACTGTGGATAGTTGGGATCATTTTGCACTGCTGGGCAAAGTGTTCCATGCACCTCATTTTTGGACCGAACGTTCGGGGAGAGCATTTCAGTGATACACAGACAACGTGCTTCAAATTGGGCTACTACCAGTGTATTAAGGGTCAGGCAAACATATTTATATACAGAAGTTACAGCAAAAGTAACATGACAAGATTACATCAGCTAAACACGCTTATTCAGCAACCAACAACATGTATTTCTGTAACCAGAGGTTAAAATGTTATTTCTTTTATTATCTGCAACAGGTTTTACTTTTAAGCTAACATTTAACAATTGTTATTTCTAATAATATAGTCTTGTCCATTTACAGTAGTCACATTTTTAACCCTTTCAGTTCCATTTCAGTTCTGTAAGAACAACTCATTATGCATATGAGATGGTAGAGGGTTAGGTGTTGGGTGCAGGGCCGGCGCTACCTGTTAGGTGGACTAGGCAGCCGCCTAGGGCACCCCTTGGGAAGGGTGCCGCCAGGAGCGCCGGCCCCCCTTATGCTGCAGCCGCCTGAGCGCTCTGTAGAGAGCCTCAGGCGACTGCAGCTTTGCCCGGGCTGGTGCGTCCATGAGGGCGCACGGCCTGGGTGCAGCATGAGGAGAGGGGCTGACAGGAGGGAAGCGCTCAGCACTCCCTCCTGCCACTCCCTCACTGTAGCATGGCCGAGCCCTGTATTGTCCGCGGGTACAGGGAGCATCTGTCTCCTGTACCCAGCCGGACTAACAGGAAATGAACACTGAGTGTGCACTTCCTTTTAGTCTGGTCGGGTACAGGAAACAAAAGCTCCCTGTACCCACGGACCATACAGGGCTCGGCCACGCTACAACAGAGGTAGGGGAGGGTGGGGGGAATAAATTGAATGGGAGGGGGGGCATAAATTGACAGGGGGGAATAAATTGACTGGGAGGGGGGAATAAATTGACAGGGAGGGAGGGGGGAATAAATTGACAGGGAAGATGGGGGAATAAATTGACAGGGGAGGAATAAATTGACAGGGGGGAATAAATTGAAAGGGGGGAATAAATTGACATGGAGGGTGGGGGGAATAAATTGAAAGGGAGGGGGGGGATAAATTGACAGGGAGGGTGGGGGGAATAAATTGAAAGGGAGGGTGGGGGGAATAAATTGAAGGGGAAGATGGGGGAATAAATTGACAGGGAGGTGGGAATAAATTGAAAGGGGGGATAAATTGACATGGAGGGTGGGCGGAATAAATTGAAAGGGAGGGGGAGAATGAATTGACAGGGAGGGTGGGGGGAATAAATTGAAAGGGGGGAATAAATTGACAGAGAGGGTGGGGGGAATAAATTGAAAGGGGGGGAATAAATTGACAGGGGGGGAATAAATTGATGGGGGGTAATGAAATTGACAGGGTGGGGGGAAGAAATTGACTGATACGTCCTGGGGTAATTAGAGCTCTGGAAGCGATCATGATCGCTTCCAGCAGCTCTTATGGTATTACAGCGATGCATCAGTGTTGAGGCATTGCTGTAATACCCCCCTCACTGCCGGGGACCACCGGAGATTACCGGGTGATCGGGTGATTGCTGCCCCCAGAGCGATCACTTCCGGGTTGCTCCACGTGGAGCCCGGCAGTTAGACAGAGCATCGGAAGCAATCAGCAGGGGGGTCCAGGCACTCAGTATATATGCCCCCCAAAAATAATTAATTTAAAAAATGAACCCCCTACCCTCTCTCCCACTCCCTCTCCCATGTACTTATCGATCGCCGCGTTCCTCCGCCAGCGATCGGTCTTCTTCTTTGGGGGGACTCTCTGGACTGAGCCCAGAGAGTCCCCCCTCTCCAATTTAGGACCCACAGGGGCCATGTGACCACTCTAAAAGAGCGGTCACATGGCCCCCCATAGGTGTCCACAGTACTGCCAGCAGGGGGACTGCCTGAACTGACAGGCAGTCCCCCTGCTGGTTGAAAAGTAAAAATAAAGTTACTAAAAGTTTAAAAAAATAAATAAAAGATAATTAAAATATATATACATATATATATGTATATTTGAGATATATATATATATTATATCTATATATACACAATATGTATATATATATATATCTTATATATAACATCATACTAAGTGTATTTTTTATTAATATATACAAATCTATATATATTATACATATATATATTTTTTTAATTCTTTATTTTTGGTGCATAGGATAAACAGTACAAATAATCTGGCAATGCCCCAACAGCTGTTGCCGAGAGATTGTTTAACATAGATCAGTGTTAGTGAGGCATGTGTAACAATGCACATTTTGGTTTTTTAAAGTAGTGTGAACATTAGATTGTTAGTACAGGCTATAAAAGTAAACATCAAGAATGTATTTCTGTATGCTTAAATAAATGTAACCACGAGGGGGCAGCAGAGCGCTAGGTTTTCCGCATGGTCTCGCTTCATATTTGCTCTCTATGAGGAATTACAGAAGGAGATTCAGCTGCAGTATACACTCTGGATTTTTGTAAAGGTAAGGTGCTGAAACACAGGGTATGCAATAGTCCACAACCTTATACATACATATACACATGGCACATATAATATATAATTAGCCTCCTCTTGATCATCCCTGCCTCTGTGCTGGGTTGGTCAGTGTCCTTGATGTAGTCAGGTCTCTTGCCAGGGAGGTGTTAGTCTCTTGTATGTGCTAGCTGCAGCCTCTAGTATATGAATGAGGTAGCTTGTGACACAGCAGGGTTAGAGTCCCGATTGAGTTCCCTCTGATCCTCCGGTGACCATGGTGAGACATTGCCTCATGTTATGCAGGTGTGAGCCTTCCTTACAGTCTGAGCGTTTCCTCCTTAGAGTTGTTTGGTGTGCAGCAAGAGTGTGTCTGTGCCTGTGGGTCGCCTATTCTGCCGCTGGTGATTGATGCGGCGGCCATTTTGTTTTTCGCCATGCGGTCCCTAGTTGCGCCGTTTGTCACTGAGGCTTCATAGGTGATCGCTGCTTCCCCGGTGGGGTCCGGGATAACCCCCCCGGCCCACGGGGGGGGTGAACGGGGCCCTTGTTAAGTGCACGGGAGACCGGCCGCATCTCCCGCCAGAGCCTCACGACAGGCCACAATCCCAGCCATCCAGCGATCATCCTTGCCGGCAGGACGGGGGTCAGTATTCACCCCTCAAGTTGTGCTCGGGTCCCCCCTCACCTTCTTGTTAAAGCTGTGCGGGTATTTAGGAGAGATTAGGGTGTTTTGCGCTGGATATTGGGGATTCATTGAGGAGCCGAGGTGCCCCATGTCCAGCCAGCTCGGCGGCCAGGCCCCGCCCCCCATATTATACATATATTATACATATATTATGCATACATATGATTTCATTATATGTGTACTTTGAGATATATACACATATATTTCAAAATACACTTATAATGAAATCATATATATGTATAATATATTCTAAAATGCTTTAATTATAATATATTATACATATAGGAAATAAAAGTGTGTGTGTGTGTATACACACACACACACATATTATATACACACGTTGTAACGGATCGACGGGCACCCCGACTGGGTACCTCCGTTGAAGGATGCTCCTAGCGCTTCCTGAGGACTCCAAGCACTGCAGCAGACACCATAACCACCGTAGACTCCTCCAGAGAGCAGAGCAGGAACAAGCAGAACAAGAGCTTAGCAGTGATTTAGCAAGGGAATATGACAAGCATAGCAATCCCTTGTAGCAGATTCCCCCAATAAGAGACGGCACTCCAAATTGAGGGTAAAGTAGAACTCAGGTTTAATGACACACACTCTGCTTTTATACAATTCTCCCCTGCAAGGGAGACGCCCATATACAATTATGCATTAACCAATCACACAATGGTTACATCCCACAGATTCCCTCCCCTTAGCCTGAGAGGTAACACAATTATCCATACAATTAAAACATACTTTTTACCCAACTTTCATAACTCTAAAACCATACATCCAATATTAATAACAGTAACATATTATTAATCAGCACATTCCAAATACAAATATAACCAAAAATCATACGGATCCGTTCAGCCGTTCGGGAGATAAGTATAAGTCACTTTTGACCGACCGCAGGCACATTTTCATGCCCAAAACAGTTCCATGGATTTGGGCTGTGCAGTCGGTCTATTTTACACCGAGAAAACGAGTGAGTCCCATTCGAACGAGTCTCCAGCCGCGGTGTCGAAGAAGGTACGGGTCAGCAGTTGAATAAGTTAAAATGGCCGCCGCCACGTGTTAGTTTGTCGAATGGCAGCCACTTCGACGACTTCGGCACTTCGACTGCTTTGGCACTTTGACTGTATTCGAAGTGACAGTATAAAAGTTGTAACACTGCTCCCAAGTATTTAAAGGGCCAGGAACAGCATACAAAAATCCATTGTGCCCAAATACACTTCTTACAGGGTTAATACACCCCAGGGCCATAGTCGCAGGGCAGGAGGCTAGCAACCAGGCTTCTCCAGTTCACAGTGGTGAGGTTGGTTCCGCCACACACGTATTATATATATATATATGTGTGTGTATATATATGTTAAAAGGCCTGAACTTGTGGAGGCCTGAATTTGTGGGAGGAGTAAGTCCCCTACTTAAACTCCCAGCCCCTACTCACCTCTGCCTTTCAGCTGATTGTTTTGTCCCCATAGCAACCAGCACTTCCTGTCCAGCTTCCCTCCAGAATTTTTTCCTGTTTCCAGCAGTCAGACGTCCTGACCAGTCCTCCGTCCGTTTGAGGCCTTCCACTCGGTTCCCGGTCAAGGTACCCGGTTTCCGGTCACGAGACCGGCACGTTCACGTAAGTTAGGCGTAGGAAATAGCGCCCCGCTATTTCCCGCCGTTCGGGCCTAAAAACGTAGGGGTAGGCTCCCTCTATCATATTCGTACAAATACACGCTTTTTTAACCGATTTCAGTGTTCACGCCAAAACAGACGAACGCTCGGCACTTTATCACTGCTTTTACATATTCGTACGGAAACTACCGAATCTATTATTTATATACACAGTAATATTATTACGGGCATTCTCTTATTTCCGTTTGGTCACCCAGGACCAATCTATTTCGTACGATTAAAACACAAACACCATGCTCTAAATCCATATTCGGCTAGTTCTTACTCAAATAGGCTACAGTATGCACTAAGTTCTATTTCACGAATTCTACTTTTCTTTACGTATATTCCCCGTTCGGTCATATTGCTACTGATACCTTTTTTGTCAGTTTGGAGATATAATTAGCTTGTTTAACCCCTTAAGGACCAAACTTCTGGAATAAAAGGGAATCATGACATGTCACACACGTCATGTGTCCTTAAGGGGTTAAAAATCTGCCTTGTGATTTTCTTTCTATGTTAACCAGTTAATTTGTTTTACTACTTTTAAAAATATCCACGTCTATCATAAACGTACGGTTTCTATACACTGTGGAAGGATGGCCAGGCTCGTCACAAACTTCAAATGCAACAGTCAGGATAAAATAGTACTGCATAGTACTATAGTACTGTTTATTGTCACTTTCCACAATATATACAAGGTTGTGCTCTCCCACAAAATAAAACAAAAAGAAAATAAATCCTACTCCAACTTGGAGACTTACTAAACAACAGTATTACTAACTATCCAACTGGCCAGCTAATCTAGTTCCCAGTTTTAAACAAAATGAAATACAGCACTTTAAGCAGGTTTCACACAGTACCTTTGTCTCAGGCTTAACTGCCTCCTCTCTCCCAGCTGTTAGACTCCCTGATGTCTTCAGAGGCTAACCTTTTAAAACCCTAGTGCTGGTTAATTACATTCACCTGGTATATAACATTCAAGGGGTGACTCCCACCAATTAACCCCATCATGCCGGGAATAGAGAGCACTCCAATCTATTACTAACATAGAAAGCCTCTCTGACCTTGCCACAACACATATTTACCTATTAAACACTTCATTTTGTCACATATACTAATAAATACTGTTTATAAACACAATATCCGGCACATAAACGTCTGTACTATTCATTTTCCATATAATCACGCTGTCACATATTTTTGGCTTTACAGACTGCATCGGTTTCTCGCTTTTTCTGCGCTAAAGTTGTTTATTTCAAGGTCTTTTATTACAGGAACAGGTATTGTATTTTATCACTTTGCATTATAAAGCCATAGGCCTAAAATGTTTACATATTGGGTTTTATTACTTACCTTCACACCTGTCGTTAACTATGGAATTTTTCTTCGGTTAACCCTTAGCTCCAGTATTATTCTAGGCTTCCCCCGGTTCTACACAGTTAAACCGTTTCGCATAACGTAATTTCTTTATGTCAAACCAAGGTATAGTTCACAACTCGTTTGTTACTACACCTCATATAAAACCTATCACGGTCTCAAGTTCATTACTACTTTTCCACAGGCTTACGCCCACGGTACGTTAATTCTTTACTATTATTTCTACTCAGACATACGGTCATACAGCCATCAGGCTCCGGAAAACACCAAAACCTGACCCGGTACTCAGCCATACCTTCAGGTACTTACGTCTATACCCAAATACGTCCAATCGTCACCCCAAGGCCTCATCCAGCCTTCTCACAAATATCTATTTCAGCCCAGTCACACACTTAAACCTTCCAGATCCCTCAATGCAGGATCTCCCGTTGCGCCCCTAACAAACAACCTACTCCCAATTCAAATCATACGCCACCACGATACGCATAAATACGTCAACATCTGTCTTAAAGCCTCAGGACTCTTCCTCAAGGACAGCATAAGACAAGACTTACCACACTTATTACCACCAGAAGGTTCCAGATACCATTCGCAAGAAGTCAAGGTTAGTATCTACACAACATTCCAGTCCTCTCACCTTATCCTTAAATATACAATCGAACTGGCTACAGGGTCTAGGCTAATGCCTTAGCACACCCTATCAGAAAACCCGTCCCAGCGAGGCCTTCCATCCCCCCCACCTCAACACGGAGGTACGGCCCCACGCCCAAATCATAGTTACAAGCCTCGCATGCCCTACTACAGGGCGCTAGTCAGGGCCTCACCTGTCACGGCCACACGTTTTGATTTCTCTCTGTCACCGAGAGGCCAACATCCCGCCACCACGTCTGTGGCAACTACGTCATAAGCCAAATCATAGGTAGAGCCTCTCACCGCCACTTGGCATTAGCAGGGCCTCACCTATCCAAACATTCAACAGTTAAGTTTTTCGCTTTGGCATCTAGCATTACAGTCCAGTTCTTCCATATACACCACCCCACATACCCCGCCTACTTACCTTACGCCCATTCTAATATATCTTTCACATAATCATTCCTTTTAGAATGTCCCAAGAACCTATTCCAACCAAAGAATTGACAGAAGAAACTCCATTCACGCCTACCAGACCCGGGTCTCCAGGTGAATCACTCACTCTTTCAACCCCCACGTCCTTGAGAGCATGGACTATTCCCAAAATTACAGCCGAGCTTAGGCTCAGGGGAATCCCCTTTCCGGCCACAGCTAGGAAGGCTGAACTTTATAGGCTACTTACTCACCAAGCCCCCGAGCCCAGGCCAGGGACTTGCTCTCAAGGACGACCACCAAGCAACAGCACGGCCACCCAGGATACCCTGGCAGAGATCTTGGCCAATCTACAGACCCTCAATAGCAGGCTATCTAAGGTGGAAAGCGCCATCTCCTCCCCAGGTACTACCACGGTAGTCCCAGTCGCTTTCACGGCTGTACCTACTATACCAACATGCCCTCCTATACTCCCCCCTCCAGCACCGGGCACAGCCATTACACCATTTGAGTCACCAGCACACTCCGTCCCTGACTCTATCAGGAAAGATATCCTAGACGGGAAGGATGTGTGTCTGGTGTCCTTGCTCATAGCCTCACAGGATGTACTTGAGAACAAGTCATTCAATTACGGTGATATCTCTGTGGTGCTCAAGACAAGGGATCCCAGGCTTAATAATCTGGTGGATTATCTCACCACAGGGTTCACTAAAGGATTTCTCACGGGTATTGTAGCCATTCCCCCAGGTACACTAGAATGCCCTAATCTCCAGTCAGCACGTTTAGACCCAGTCTCCATAGACACTCTCATTGCCTCTGAAATCACCAACGGTTTCATGATCGGCCCCTTCACCTCTTCACCATTCTCCTCCTGGCGCACTAACCCCATTGGTATTGCTATTCACAAATATTCTAATAAAAAAACAAAAAAAAAAACGTCTAATTATTGATTTATCGGCACCGCACTCCTCTTTTGTTCCAAGCATAAACGCACTCATTCCAGCAGACGAATTCTCACTTCAGTACGTAACCATCGACGACGCCATACAGTCCATCATATCATCTGGTAATCGACCCTGGCTTAGCAAAACGGACATCACAAACGCGTTTAAATTACTACCCATGCACCCCTCACTCTGGCACTTACACGGTGTTAAAGGGCGAGGGAAATATTACTTCTCTACACGACTCACTTTCGGTTCTCGAAGCAGCCCCAAACTGTTCGACATTTTCGCAGAGTCACTATGCTGGCTGCTTCTTAACGTCACCAGGTGTCACTTCGTTATCCACTACCTCGACGACTTTTTACTAATAGAGCCAGGGTCACCTTCACCCACAGCAATCAGAAGCACTACTGCACTATTTTCCACACTTGGAGTCCCTTTGTCCACAGCCAAAACTATAGGCCCCACAACTAAGTTGACCTTTCTGGGGATAGAACTGGACTCGGTTAACCTCAGAGCTAGCCTCCCCCCCGACAAACTGTCACGTTTGAGAGGGGAGATGACTTGTTCCTGCGGAATGATGTTTGCACTAGAAAATAACTTCAGTCCCTTCTCGGATCCCTGAACATTGCGATGCGCATCATTCCGCAGGGAAGGTCTTTCATATCCAGACTCCTTTGCCTGCTGCACGGAGTTCCGGACTCTGGCACAGTTTCTTTGGACCCCCACGCCAAGGCTGACTTAGCTATGTGGGGGAAGTTTTTGAAGGACTGGAATGGAATCTCCATGTTTATTCCCCCTCTCTCCACCTCTTCACCCATCATCCACACAGACGCAGCAGCCAATACCGGTTTTGCAGCCATTTTTGGGAACCACTGGTTCAGGGGCCATTGGCCCACTGATACGGATGCCTTGCCAGGATTCAGAGAGACCTCAGCACTATTTGAAATTTATCCCATTGTGGCGGCCGCACACACCTGGGGTCATCTCTGGTCTGGCAAGGCAGTCAAATGCTACTCTGATAACTCGGCAGCTTGCGAAATCGTGAACAAAGGGCGATCATCTTCCCTGACCATCATGCGGCTGATTCGCAAGCTGACCTGGTTGGCAGCATCCGGCCAGTTTCACTTAGTTTGTTTTCACATCCCGGGTATTGACAACATGGCCGCTGACGCTCTTTCTCGTTCTCAATTTCAGGCATTTTCTCAGGCACTCCCAACGGCTCACCTACAACCATCCAGGACACCACGGTTCCACGATCTAATCCTGGATTAAGCACACTCTTGAACCACGCTAGAGCACTCACTCACCAAGCATTATCACCAAACACGGCTAACACTTACAATAGGGCTCTTAATATATTTAATAAATTCACAGCAGAGTTCGGTTTACAAGGTGACTTCTCTATTCAAACCATGGTGGCTTTTGCCTCTTTTTTCCACCTACACCTTAAACTATCTCACAACACCATTAAACTATATCTCACGGGGGTCCAGCACCACAGCCTCACCTTTTTTTCCCTAACAACACACCTTTCCTGTCTTCATACCCCGTCAAAAAGGTTTTGAAAGGAATATCAAAGGTTTCACCTCCACTCTCTACCATTAGATTACCTATAGATGGGCCTACCTTCAGGTCACTTAGCAATCTCCTTGACACAGCCCCATTCGACATCGGCACAAATACGGTGATCAAATCTGCTTTATATCTCGCTTTCTACGATTTTCTCAGACCTAGAGAGTTCACCGTAATTTGTCAAGGAGATACGAAGCTAAGACTTAAAATATCACACCTCACTAAAATAGAGGATCACTACCAACTTTCGATCCCTACAACTAAAACCAACCGGTCACTACACCCTACTATAATTCCTCTCTTCCCTACTGATAATGCCTGGTGTCCCGTAAAAGTACTAGACCACCTACGGTCAACTCTGCACGGTCACCTACTGGACTCTCCGCTCTTAACACTACAAGGGCACCCGTTAACCACAGCAAAATTGATGGTTCATATCAGAATTCTGTTATCTAAGCTCGGACACAACCCGATTGCATTCTCTGGGCACTCCTTCCGTATAGGAGCCGCCTCTGCAGCCTCTAGCACTAACACACCGGTCCATATCATCAAGAGACTGGGGCGGTGGAAATCCTCCATATATACTGCATATATTCCACAGCCGGAGAAAGAGCTTCGCCAAGCTTTCAGCAACTTGGTTTTGTAAAAAATGCAATAAAGTGTGTATTTCTCAAATTTATCTTTTTGCCCTCTTTTATTTACAGGCCCACTCGTACGTTGGTTTCGGCACACCACAACCAACTTTGCTCACAGTTACTATCCATTACGTATTTAAATTCCGAGCACAAGTTAAAAGGCCTGAACTTGTGGAGGCCTGAATTTGTGGGAGGAGTAAGTCCCCTACTTAAACTCCCAGCCCCTACTCACCTCTGCCTTTCAGCTGATTGTTCCCACCCACCTACACCCTGTTATAATTACATTCTCCTTGGTGGGCCCTCTTTTATTTACAGGCCCACTCGTACGTTGGTTTCGGCACACCACAACCAACTTTGCTCCCAGTTACTATCCATTACGTATTTAAATTCCGAGCACAAATATATATATATATATATATATATATATATATATATATATATATGAAAAAATATGTAGCTTGGCACTCACCCTGTCTCAGTTAAGTAGTTTTGATGCCTTGGTGCTATCCCACGTTAGAAGATATATATAGCAATAAGAGATGCACTCTCCGGTCTTAGTAAATGATCAATAGGTATTTATTTCCCAAAAAAGGTTTACATCATCAGATCGACGTTTCAACCCTACAGGGTCTTCCTCAAGATCAATTTACTCACATAAGTATAACAAATATATAGTAAAACAAATAATGTACTCACCAATAGTGACTGAGCTACCTCACCCCCTCCATGTGTACCCAGAAGTGAGCTCACGATCACGTGACATGCCGTGATTCGTACGTGCTGACGTGCTTGTCAGTTGCTAAGGAACCAGTGAAACAAATAATTAAAGCGCAAGTGTGTCTGACCGGAGACATAAGAAGATATATTAATATGTGTAAACTATGTATAAAGTAGGAATAGCTAAGGGTATATCATAGGCTATATGAAGTGATATACTAGGTGATGTTGTGAGTGATATTTACAAGAATGAAATGGTGTGTGCAAACAAAGGTGAACTAAAAGAATAAATCAAGTGAAAAAAGTGAAAAAAAGTAGTGCTAATCTCCTGTGAGAAATATACATCATCCTTCATGCAAAATATTAATCATTTAAAAATCATATTCAACATATCTAATAATACAATGGAAAACTGGCAAAATTCTAACGTTATATATGCAAAGAAGGCTGTAAATGACATAGTAATGTACAGCAATTGTTTAGGACTCTAAAGGTTAATACAATATATCAGACTGTAGAGGGAGCTAGAAGACAAGTAACAGCTATCAAAAAATGTGTACATATATAGCCCTGTAGGTTTGTGTATGGCTATGTCTGGCAATTAAAGTATATAAGTATAAATATATACAAATATACTGAATTCTCAAATTATTAAATTAACTATGGGGTAGTAAAACATCCGAGACAGGCATAAATCCAAAACCAGGACCATTAAAGATAAGGGCTAAATATCCCAAAAATAAGGGATATATTTATAAATGAAATACCTATAGCACAATGCTGACTAAAGAGATACTATTTCATCGTAGAAAGAAGGATCTACATCTGTCGTAAACAGAGATAGAGATACATACAAGAAAAATAAAAATTGTAGTAAAAATATGTACATAAAAAAATCTCATAATAATATGTATCACGATTACAAGAACATAGAAAAAGTTATGTTCTCATTAAGACCCTTAGGGGCAACAGTGTCCGATATATCCATTGGGCCTCCCGTTGTAACAACATTTTCGATCTATCACCCCCTCTCGGCATCGGAGGGATATTATCTATGGCCACAAATCTTAGAGTAGGGAGTCTGTGTTCCATATTCAAAAAATGTTTAGCAACCGGTTTGTCGCTATGTTGATCCCTAAATGCAGTCATAATAGTGGATCGATGTCCTCGTATTCGATCCCATACTGTCAAGTCAGTTTTCCCCACATACGAGAGGCCACATGGACATGTGATCATGTATATGACATGATCAGTGGTACATGTAATGTAATGTGGTATTTTGATTTTTAAGCCACTGTGAGGGTGGGCAAAAGTCGTACCACTGATCATGTGGCCACAAGTCACACAACCACTGCATTTATAACATCCTTTCTTTGAAATCGGTGTGGTTTTGTGGTAACTTGATACAGGATCATTTTTCACCAGGAGGTCCTTCAAATTTTTGTTTCTTTTATAACTTAATATCGGGGTTTCTTCGAACGTATTGGGTAATGTTCTATCCGATCGAAGCATTCCCCAGTGTTTGTAAATGGATTCTCTAATTTTCGATTTTCGATGTGCCTTAAAGGGAAACTCCAGTGCTAGAAAAACGATCCGTTTTTCTGGCACTGGAGGGTCCCTCTCCCTCCCACCCACCAATGCCCGGTTACTGAAGGGGTGAAAACCCCTTCAGTCACTTACCTGGGACAGCGGCGATGTCCCTCGCCGCTGTCTCCGCCTCCGCGACGCTCTTACTAGTGATTACGTCGGCCGGTGGGCGAGACTAATCTCGCTCACCGGCCGAGGAGACCTAATGCGCATGCGCGGAAATTCCGCGCATGCGCATTACGTCTCCCCATAGGAAAGCATTGAAAAATCATTTCAATGCTTTCCTATGGGGTTTTGAGCGACGCTGGAGGTCCTCACACAGCGCGAGGACGTCCAGCGACGCTCTAGCACAGGAAACCTGTGCTAGAACCCAGGAAGTGACCTCTAGTGGCTGTCTAATAGACAGCCACTAGAGGTGGAGTTAACCCTGCAATGTAAATATTGCAGTTTATGAAAAACTGCAATAATTACACTTGCAGGGTTAAGGGTAGTGGGAGTTGGCACACAGACCACTCCAATGAGCAGAAGTGGTCTGGGTGCCTGGAGTGTCCCTTTAATGAAAAGTGATTGGAAGATAGATCCTAGGTTTTTTCGATGTTTTCACAGTTCTTGGAGTAGATTTCTCGCGATTCCAGATGTGCAATGCTTTAGTGTGTGCCAACTTGAGTATACACGGTTGATATCCTCGCTCTCTGAATCTCTCCCACATCTCTTTGATCTGACCAGCACGTTTTTCCTTAGAAACTGTGATATAGGTAGTGACTGTTTGAACTGTTTAGGATGAAAGCTGGTGGCCATAAGTAAAGTGTTGCGATCAGTCCTTTTCCGGTGTAACGTAAATTCCAATTTGTCATTTTTCTTGTACACTGTAACATCCAAAAATTGGATAGAAAGTGAATCATGTTCGACACTCAACTTAACTGGCGTAGATAATTGATTAATTTCTGTGATCATATTTTCCAAATCCATAGAGGTTCCAGTCCAAATGAGAAACAAATCATCTACAAAGCGGTAGTAATGTTTAATATATTGTCCATATTTTTGTAAGATGTACGTCTGTTCAAACATGAACATGTAAGTATTGGCATATGATGGTGCCATGGCCGCCCCCATCGCAGTCCCGGCTAGCTGAAGAAAAAATAGATTTTCAAATTTGAAGTAATTGCATGAGAGTGCTATTGACAAAAATTCCATGAGATATTCGATAGGCGGTCCTTCATATACAGATGATTTAATAAGAATATCTCTGAGAGCTTGCATACCTTCCCCGTGGGGTATAATGGTATATAGACTTTGTACGTCCATCGTTACCAACAGTGCTGTATTCTCAACAAAAGGATCTTGGTTAATTCTGAACATGAAGTCTTGAGTGTCACGTAGGCATGTGGATAAAGCCAACACGCTGTCTTTAATGAAGATATCAATATATTTAGCAATCGGTTCAAGCAAGCTGTCTTTAGCCGACACTATAGGTCTCCCAGGTGGTTGTAAGGGGTCTTTGTGGATCTTGGGTAAAGTGTATAGTATTGGATATTTCGGATGTTCTACATGTAGAAATTGAGCAGTTTTTGTGTCCAAGTATTCACATTGTATTCCAAGATCTATATGATTTTGTATTCTATTTTGAAATTTCTTAGTCGGATCAAACGTAAGTTTGGCATATGTCAGAGTATCATTTAGTTGTCTGTAGATTTCAGTTTGATAACTATGATATGACTGGATGACAGTGGCGCCCCCTTTGTCCGCTGATTGTATTACAATGTTAGGATCTTGTCTGAGATCCTTTAAGGCAAGTTTTTCACCTGGTGTCAAATTTTGATGATGTTTTGGTGTATTTGTTATTGTTTTTTATTGTCATTATTTGTTTCACTGGTTCCTTAGCAACTGACAAGCACGTCAGCACGTACGAATCACGGCATGTCATGTGATCGCGAGTTCACTTCCGGGTACACACGGAGGGGGTGAGGTAGCTCAGTCACTATTGGTGAGTACATTATTTGTTTTACTATATATTTGTTATACTTATGTGGGTACATTGATCTTGAGGAAGACCTTGTAGGGTCGAAACGTCGATCTGATGATGTAAACCTTTTTTGGGAAATAAATACCTATTGATCATTTACTAAGACCGGAGAGTGCATCTCTTATTGCTATATATATATATATTTATATATATATATATATATATATATATATATATTTGTGTTCGGTGCAGTGATTGTAATGTTAGCGTGTACTGTGTGTTGAGGTACCATGTATATATGAGCAAGTCGGTTGAAGTGTGCCGAAATAAATATATATATATATATATATACACACACACACACACGTATTTTATGTGTGTGTATGTGCTTATATATGTATGTACACACAGGTTATATATATATATATATATATATATATATATATATATATATATATATATATATATAATATAAATTAGATTTTTTTAATAAAAAAAACAAATAAAAAAGCTAACTTTGGCAAGCGTTTGTGACTAAGTGTCTACTACAACAAAAGACTACAAATAAACCATTTGGAATATCCTGGGCTTTCCTACATTTGAAAATGGTATGTCATGATGGGGTTATTTCACATTTCTGGGCTACCATATGATCTCAAAAGGCCACACAGACTCAGCAAACCAATCTGGCAAACTGAATTGGGCAAGCCCTATACTGACCCTGTACCCAGTGGCGTACACATGACCCATGGGGCCCCGGTGCGAAAACTGATCCGAGGCCCCCCCCCCGCGCTTACTCTCACGAACAGATGCATACACACTAGCTAACAGACACACACATTTACTGACAGAGACACACTCAGCGACAGACAGACATACACACTCACTTACAAAACATACACTCACTAACAGACATCAAACAGACTCACTAACACACACACAAACACACACACAAACACACTAAGTAACAGACACACACAGTAACACACTCACTAGCAGACACACACACTCTAACACACACTAACACACACTAACATTCACACTCACACTAACACTCACACACTAACACACACTAACACTGAAACTAACACACTCCCACACATACTAACACTCACACATGATTTTTTTTTTTAATTTAACCCCCCCAGCCTCCTTACCTTTTGGAGTGCTGAGGGGATTCCCTGGGGTCCAGTGGTGCTGCTGGGCTCCTGGGCGGCCGGTCACTGGGTGTGCAGCCGGGCGCGCGAGGGAGCACTCTCCCCTGAGTGCTTCCCCTTCAGCTCCCTCGCGCACCGCGTAGGGATGCCGGCGCCAGAAGATGACGTCATCTTCCGGCTCCGGGATCAGTACACGGAGCTGAAGAGGAAGCACTCAGGGGAGAGTGCTCCCTCGCGCGCCCAGCCGCCCGCCCAGTGACCGGCCGTGGGGTGTCAGCAGGGCCAGCCTCGGGGGGCCCTGAGGTGGCCGGCTCCTGGGCCCTCCAGGAGAAGAGGTTGACCCAGTGGCTACATACCGGGTCGCGATGTGAGAGAAAAATTACACAAAAATAAAAAATACTATCCAAAGGTTTGAAAGAGGCTGGTGGTAGAATTAGTGCATGGAAAGTGTTACAATACCACCATTTGAAATACCCTAGGGTGTCTACTTTTCAAAAATATATGGTTTGATGGGGGTAAATTATATTGTCTGGCTTTAAAAATGTCCCAAATGGGACATGGGTGCATGATGACGAACTGTGAAAATTCCAAGTTGGAAAACTGGAATGCACACCCTCCAAATAAGGTCTTTTAGCACCTAGAGAACCCGACACACCTATACATGGGTGGTATCGCTGTACTCAAGAGATGTTGGCGAACACATATTGGGGTGTTCTTTGGCAGTAACCCTTAAAGTGCTCAGTACATATAAACAAAAAGAAGAGACAAAAAAAACAGGAGAAAAGGAATTATGGTAGAGTGTCCTGAAGAGTGTAAGTCCCTTAAAAGGGAGGGGGGCAGTCAGTGGTACAAATAGTGTGTACCACTTTAAATATAAAACAACTTTTAATACAAAAAAGTAAAACCACAAGAGCACACATTAAGAACACTAATTAGTATAACTTGTCCTAGCTCGTCTCCTTTAATACGGAGATAGTGTAATTGCAGGGATTATTTCAATCCAATAAGTGAACCCGCTGCAGGTGAAGCGGTACAATAATTTGCCTGGCGGCACAATATTACAGTGTCGAGTACAAAGTAGTCTATAACACCCTGTTCTCAGAGTGTTGTTTTGTCAATAAAAAGTAAACTGTATACCTGTTAGTGTCTCAGACCATATATTGTTGTGTGGGAGGGAGAACCAGAATGGTTTATTAATATCGCTATGCAGGAATATATATCGCAGAGATAGTGTGGGTTTAAGACAACAATAGTGGAGAAATTCCTGAGTAATTCTCAAAATCCCTAAGTGCTTGTGTCTTTAAGGGCACCCCTTAACTAAAGCCTGCAAATCCCTAAACACTGGTCTGAACAGCCTCCCGCCAGAAATCCTGCCTAGGAAGCAGAGAGTGCAAAAACCCTGCTCACTAATTATACAGAGCACACACTAAGAACACTAATAGTTTATAAATGCAAAAGTATGTGTATCTGTGCATACAGCCCTTCTGTTACGACACTCACCGCCAGGGGAACGGAGCCGCCGTTTAATAGATAATCCCCCTTCTCCAGAAATGCAGTTTTAGTCCGACCGATCGAAAAACTCCCGAACGGAGCATACGAATGCGGCAACTCCCGATCAGCAATCCATCCGAAATCCTTCCACAGCTAGAAATAAACGAAAACGCTGTCCCAATAGTAAATCCCTCCACAAACGAGACAAAGCTCCGTCTTGAAGGTCAAACAGGAATGTGTTTAATGGGGGCTACCTGCCCGGTATTTATGCGGGTCTCCACAAGGTGGACACTCCCCTAGGGGACCTTGTGGAAGACTGTAAGACATATTGGACAGTAGCCAATCGCAGTGGCTTCAATATAAGCCCTTCCCATTTTACCCATAAATCCTTCTTCTCTATCCCGGAGATAATTAGGAAGAAACCTAATTATCTCCAAGGATAGAGACCATCGCCATTTTAAAACATAATAAGAAAAATACAATAAAATACATGAAGTCAGAAATACCGATTGCATATGGTTCGTGTAACGTATCCCCAGATAGCCTGGATCTGAGGGCATATTCCTACCGAATAGCGCTCAGATCCGATGTACATAGTTCAATCGCCATGGAGTCAAAGTCTCTCACAAGTCCTTCGGTATACGAATGAATCCATGGGACGGCTATCTGGGTAAAGTCCATACGAAGGATAGAAACTCCCGAACTAGCCGGTGTTCGTACGCCTCAACGAAATAGAAGGTGGGCGGCAGCATCCAGCGGTGTTCGGCAGATAAAGTATCCGTTTTTAGTTCCATAGGTTTTGCACCGAACACCGCTGATTCTCCTCATGTCCAAAATGGCCGCAGCCTCGTGGTCGGCATACGAACGCCGACCACCCGTACGAATGGAATGGAGAGGTTTCTGCGGTTAACCGCAACGTTCTAATTGTGGTCAAGGTGTTAACAAGCAGCACACTCCTCTCCTGGGTGGCCGTTTGCTCGGTAGTTTCAATCGGTACTAGGGAAAACAGACGAACAAGGGCATACGGACGGGAAATCCATGAAATCAAGGCAAATAGACGAACCAGCAATATAAGTCTATACAGATGGGTTCGTCACACCTTCTTTTGATAACAAATGTAAAGTTGCAATAAATTATAAGCAATGTATCAAGGGCTGCCATACACGATGCAGTAGTAGCTCAGAGCACTGGTGTACAAATATAGGATTGCTGTCACTCCACTGTATTAATAGGCTGCAGCAATTTTATGCACATTATATGCAACAGCAGTATTTGCACTGAAAGGATGCTTGTCTGGATCTCGTTATAACAAACAATGTTAATCTTTTAACCAACATGCAAATAGGGGAGCATTTGGGAAATAGTGATCACAATATGGTCACTAGTGATGTACCGAACTGTTCGCTGGCGAACAGTTCCCGGCGAACATAGCTTGTTCGCGTTCGCCACGGCGGGCGAACACATGCGCGGTTCGATCCGCCCCCTATTCGTCATCATTGAGCAAACTTTGACCCTGTGCCTCACGGTCAGCAGACACATTCCAGCAAATTAGCAGCAGACCCTCCCTTCCAGACCCTCCCATCTCCTGTACAGCATCCATTTTAGATTCATTCTGAAGCTGCATTCTTAGATAGAGGAGGGAAAGTGTAGCTGCTGCTCATTAGATAGGGAAATTGATAGCTAGGCTAGGGTATTCAGTGTCCACTACAGTCCTGACTCATCTGATCTCTGCTGTAAGAACAGCACCCCAAAAAGCCCTTTTTAGGGCTAGAACATCAGTCTGCATTTTTTTCTGTGTAATATAATTGCAGTTGCCTGCCTGCCTGACAGCTTCTGTGTCAGGCTCACAGTGGATACTGTACCCACTTGCCCAGTGCCACCACTCATATCTGGTGTCACAATAGCTTAAGCTTGACATTTAAAAACAAAAAAAGTTTTTTCACTGTAATAGATTGAATAGCAGTTAGTTGTCTGCCAGCTTCTGTGTCAGGCTCACAGTGGATACTGTGCCCACTTGCCCAGTGCCACCACTCATATCTGGTGTCACAATAGCTTAAGCTTGACATTTAAAAAGAAAAAAAATGTTTTCACGTTAATAGATTGAATAGCAGTTAGTTGTCTGCAAGTGTCTGGATGTCAGGCCTTCAGCGTGTGCTCTGCCAACCTCTGCAAGTGTACTTTGCCACTCAAATCTGGTGTCTCTATAGCGTGCCTTTACAAAGAAAAAAAAGTTTTTCACTGTAAGCTAATAGCAGTCAGTGTCCTTAAAGCGGGTGTCAGGCCTTCAGCGTGTGCTCTGACAACCTCTGCAAGTGTACTTTGCCACTCATATCTGGTGTCTCTATAGCGTGCCTTTACAAAGAAAAAAAAGTTTTTCACTGTAAGCTAATAGCAGTTAGTTGCCTGCAAATGTCTGGGTGTCAGGCCTTCAGCGTGTGCTCTGCCAACCTCTGCAAGTGTACTTTGCCACTCATATCTGGTGTCTCTATAGCGTGCCTTTACAAAGAAAAAACGTTTTTCACTGTAAGCTAATAGCAGTCAGTGTCCTTAAAGTGGGTGTCAGGCCTTCAGCGTGTGCTCTGCCAACCTCTGCCAGTGTACTTTGCCACTCATATCTAGTGTCTCTATAGTGTGCCTTTACAAAGAAAAAAAAGTTTTTCACTGTAAGCTAATAGCAGTTAGTTGTCTGCAAGCGTCTGGGTGTCAAGCCTTCAGCGTGTGCTCTGCCAACCTCTGCAAGTGTACTTTGCCACTCATATCTGGTGTCTCTATAGCGTGCCTTTACAAAGAAAAAAGTTTTTCACTGTAAGCTAATAGCAGTCAGTGTCCTTAAAGCGGGTGTCAGGCCTTCAGCGTGTGCACTGCCAACCTCTGCCAGTGTACTTTGCCACTCATATCTGGTATCTCTATAGTGTGCCTTTACAAAGAAAAAAAAGTTTTTTACTGTAAGCTAATAGCAGTTAGTTGTCTGCAAGCGTCTGGGTGTCAGGCCTTCAGCGTGTGCTCTGCCAACCTCTGCAAGTGTACTTTGCCACTCATATCTGGTGTCTCTATAGTGTGCCTTTACAAAGAAAAAAAAGTTTTGCACTGTAAGCTAATAGCAGTCAGTGTCCTTAAAGCGGGTGTCAGGCCTTCAGCGTGTGCTCTGCCAACCTCTGCAAGTGTACTTTGCCATTCATATCTGGTGTCTCTATAGTGTGCCTTTACAAAGAAAAAAAAGTTTTTCACTGTAAGCTAATAGCAGTCAGTGTCCTTAAAGCGGGTGTCAGGCCTTCAGCTTGTGCTCTGCCAACCTCTGCAAGTGTACTTTGCCATTCATATCTGGTGTCTCTATAGCGTGCCTTTACAAAGTAAAAAAGTTTTTCACTGTAAGCTAATAGCAGTCAGTGTCCTTAAAGCGGGTGTCAGGCCTTCAGCGTGTGCTCTGCCAACCTCTGCAAGTGTACTTTGCCACTCATATCTGGTGTCTCTATAGTGTGCCTTTACAAAGAAAAAAAAGTTTTTCACTGTAAGCTAATAGCAGTTAGTTGTCTGCAAGCGTCTGGGTGTCAGGCCTTCAGCGTGTGCTCTGCCAACCTCTGCAAGTGTACTTTGCCACTCATATCTGGTGTCTCTATAGCGTGCCTTTACAAAGAAAAAAAGTTTTGCACTGTAAGCTAATAGCAGTCAGTGTCCTTAAAGCGGGTGTCAGCCCTTCAGCGTGTGCTCTGCCAGCCTCTGCAAGTGTACTTTGCCACTCATATCTGTTGTCTCTATAGCGTGTTTTTACAAAGAAAAAAGTTTTGCACTGTAAGCAAATCAATGCAGTCAATGTCCTTAAAGCGGGTGTCAGCCCTTCAGCGTGTGCTCTGCCAACCTCTGCAAGTGTACTTTGCCACTCATATCTGGTGTCTCTATAGCGTGCCTTTACAAAGTAAAAAAGTTTTTCACTGTAAGCTAATAGCAGTCAGTGTCCTTATCTGGTGTCTCTATAGCGTGCCTTTACAAAGAAAAAAAAGTTTTGCACTGTAAGCTAATAGCAGTCAGTGTCCTTAAAGCGGGTGTCAGGCCTTCAGCGTGTGCTCTGCCAACCTCTGCAAGTGTACTTTGCCACTCATATCTGGTGTCTCTATAGCGTGCCTTTACAAAGACAAAAAAGTTTTTCACTGTAAGCTAATAGCAGTTAGTTGTCTGCAAGCGTCTGGGTGTCAGGCCTTCAGCGTGTGCTCTGCCAACCTCTGCAATTGTACTTTGCCACTCATATCTGGTGTCTCTATAGCGTGCCTTTACAAAGAAAAAAAGTTTTGCACTGTAAGCTAATAGCAGTCAGTGTCCTTAAAGCAAGTGTCAGGCCTTCAGCGTGTGCTCTGCCAACCTCTGCAAGTGTACTTTGCCACTCATATCTGGTGTCTCTATAGCGTGCCTTTACAAAGACAAAAAAGTTTTTCACTGTAAGCTAATAGCAGTTAGTTGTCTGCAAGCGTCTGGGTGTCAGGCCTTCAGCGTGTGCTCTGCCAACCTCTGCAATTGTACTTTGCCACTCATATCTGGTGTCTCTATAGCGTGCCTTTACAAAGACAAAAAGTTTTGCACTGTAAGCTAATAGCAGTCAGTGTCCTTAAAGCAAGTGTCAGGCCTTCAGCGTGTGCTCTGCCAACCTCTGCAAGTGTACTTTGCCACTCATATCTGGTGTCTCTATAGTGTGCCTTTACAAAGAAAAAAAAGTTTTGCACTGTAAGCTAATAGCAGTCAGTGTCCTTAAAGCGGGTGTCAGGCCTTCAGCGTGTGCTCTGCCAACCTCTGCAAGTGTACTTTGCCACTCATATCTAGTGTCTCTATAGCGTGTTTTTACAAAGAAAAAAAGTTTTGCACTGTAAGCTAATAGCAGTCAGTGTCCTTAAAGCGGGTGTCAGCCCTTCAGCGTGTGCTCTGCCAACCTCTGCAAGTGTACTTTGCCACTCATATCTGTTGTCTCTATAGCGTGTTTTTACAAAGAAAAAAGTTTTGCACTGTAAGCTAATAGCAGTCAATGTCCTTAAAGCGGGTGTCAGCCCTTCAGCGTGTGCTCTGCCAACCTCTGCAAGTGTACTTTGCCATTCATATCTGGTGTCTCTATAGCGTGCCTTTATAAAGAAAAAAAGTTTTTCACTGTAAGCTAATAGCAGTGAGTGTCCTTAGCAGTGAGTGCCAACCTCTGCCAGTGTCAGGCCTTCAGCGTGTGCTCTGCCAACCTCTGCCAGTGTACTTTGCCACTCATATCTGGTGTCTCTATAGTGTGCCTTTACAAAGAAAAAAACGTTTTTCACTGTAAGCTAATAGCAGTTAGTAGTCTGCAAGCGTCTGGGTGTCACGCCTTCAGCGTGTGCTCTGCCAACCTCTGCAAGTGTACTTTGCCACTCATATCTGGTGTCTCTATAGCGTGCCTTTACAAAGACAAAAAGTTTTTCACTGTAAGCTAATAGCAGTCAGTGTCCTTAAAGCGGGTGTCAGGCCTTCAGCGTGTGCTCTGCCAACCTCTGCCAGTGTACTTTGCCACTCATATCTGGTATCTCTATAGTGTGCCTTTACAAAGAAAAAAAAGTTTTTTACTGTAAGATAATAGCAGTTAGTTGTCTGCAAGTGTCTGGGTGTCAGCCCTTCAGCGTGTGCTCTGCCAACCTCTGCAAGTGTACTTTGCCACTCATATCTGTTGTCTCTATAGCGTGTTTTTACAAAGAAAAAAGTTTTGCACTGTAAGCTAATAGCAGTCAGTGTCCTTAAAGCGGGTGTCAGGCCTTCAGCGTGTGGTCTGCCAACCTCTGCAAGTGTACTTTGCCACTCATATCTGTTGTCTCTATAGCGTGTTTTTACAAAGAAAAAAGTTTTGCACTGTAAGCTAATAGCAGTCAGTGTCCTTAAAGCGGGTGTCAGGCCTTCAGCGTGTGCTCTGCCAACCTCTGCAAGTGTACTTTGCCACTCATATCTGGTGTCTCTATAGTGTGCCTTTACAAAGAAAAAAAAGTTTTTCACTGTAAGCTAATAGCAGTTAGTTGTCTGCAAGCGTCTGGGTGTAAGGCCTTCAGCGTGTGCTCTGCCAACCTCTGCAAGTGTACTTTGCCACTCATATCTGGTGTCTCTATAGCGTGCCTTTACAAAGTAAAAAAGTTTTTCACTGTAAGCTAATAGCAGTCAGTGTCCTTATCTGGTGTCTCTATAGCGTGCCTTTACAAAGAAAAAAAAGTTTTGCACTGTAAGCTAATAGCAGTCAGTGTCCTTAAAGCGGGAGTCAGGCCTTCAGTGTGTGCTCTGCCAACCTCTTCAAGTGTACTTTGCCACTCATATCTGGTGTCTCTATAGTGTGCCTTTACAAAGAAAAAAAAATTTTCACTGTAAGCTAATAGCAGTTAGTTGTCTGCAAGTGTCTGGGTGTCAGGCCTTCAGCGTGTGCTCTGCAACCCTCTGCAAGTGTACTTTGCCGATCATATCTGTTGTCTCTATAGCGTGTTTTTACAAAGAAAAAAGTTTTGCACTGTAAGCTAATAGCAGTCAGTGTCCTTAAAGCGGGTGTCAGCCCTTCAGCGTGTACTCTGCCAGCCGCTGCAAGTGTACTTTGCCACTCATATCTGTTGTCTCTATAGCGTGTTTTTACAAAGAAAAAAGTTTTGCACTGTAAGCTAATAGCAGTCAGTGTCCTTAAAGCGGGTGTCAGCCCTTCAGCGTGTGCTCTGCCAACATCTGCAAGTTTACTTTGCCACTCATATCTGGTGTCTCTATAGCGTGCCTTTACAAAGTAAAAAAGTTTTTCACTGTAAGCTAATAGCAGTCAGTGTCCTTATCTGGTGTCTCTATAGCGTGCCTTTACAAAGAAAAAAAAGTTTTGCACTGTAAGCTAATAGCAGTCAGTGTCCTTAAAGCGGGTGTCAGGCCTTCAGCGTGTGCTCTGCCAACCTCTGCAAATGTACTTTGCCACTCATATCTGGTGTCTCTATAGCGTGCCTTTACAAAGACAAAAAGGTTTGCACTGTAAGCTAATAGCAGTCAGTGTCCTTAAAGCGGGTGTCAGGCCTTCAGCGTGTGCTCTGCCAACCTCTGCAAGTGTACTTTGCCACTCATATCTGGTGTCTCTATAGTGTGCCTTTACAAAGAAAAAAAAGTTTTTCACTGTAAGCTAATAGCAGCTAGTTGTCTGCAAGCGTCTGGGTGTCAGGCCTTCAGCGAGTGCTCTGCCAACCTCTGCCAGTGTACTTTGTCACTCATATCTGGTGTCTCTATAGCGTGCCTTTACAAAGAAAAAATGGTTTTTCAGTGTAAGCTAATAGAAGTCAGTGTCCTTAAAGCGGGTGTCAGGCCTACAGTGTGTGCTCTGCCAACCTCTGCAAGTGTACTTTGCCACTCATATCTGGTGTCTCTATAGTGTGCCTTTACAAAGAAAAAAAATTTTTTCACTGTAAGCTAATAGCAGTTAGTTGTCTGCAAGCGTCTGGGTGTAAGGCCTTCAGCGTGTGCTCTGCCAACCTCTGCAAGTGTACTTTGCCACTCATATCTGGTGTCTCTATAGCGTGCCTTTACAAAGTAAAAAAGTTTTTCACTGTAAGCTAATAGCAGTCAGTGTCCTTATTTGGTGTCTCTATAGCGTGCCTTTACAAAGAAAAAAAAAGTTTTGCACTGTAAGCTAATAGCAGTCAGTGTCCTTAAAGCGGGTGTCAGGCCTTCAGCGTGTGCTCTGCCAACCTCTGCCAGTGTACTTTGCCACTCATATCTGGTGTCTCTATAGCGTGCCTTTACAAAGAAAAAAAGTTTTTCACTGTAAGCTAATAGCAGTTAGTTGCCTGCAAGTGTCTGGGTGTCAGGCCTTCAGCGTGTGCTCTGCCAACCTCTGCAAGTGTACTTTGCCACTCATATCTGGTGTCTCTATAGCGTGCTTTTACAAAGACAAAAAGTTTTGCACTGTAAGCTAATAGAAGTCAGTGTCCTTAAAGCGGGTGTCAGGCCTTTAGCGTGTGGTCTGCCAACCTCTGCAAGTGTACTTTGCCACTCATATCTGGTGTCTCTATAGCGTGCTTTTACAAAGACAAAAAGTTTTGCACTGTAAGCTAATAGAAGTCAGTGTCCTTAAAGCGGGTGTCAGGCCTTTAGCGTGTGGTCTGCCAACCTCTGCAAGTGTACTTTGCCACTCATATCTGTTGTCTCTATAGCGTGTTTTTACAAAGAAAAAAGTTTTGCACTGTAAGCTAATAGCAGTCAGTGTCCTTAAAGCGGGTGTCAGGCCTTCAGCGTGTGCTCTGCCAACCTCTGCAAGTGTACTTTGCCACTCATATCTGGTGTCTCTATAGTGTGCCTTTACAAAGAAAAAAAAGTTTTTCACTGTAAGCTAATAGCAGTTAGTTGTCTGCAAGCGTCTGGGTGTAAGGCCTTCAGCGTGTGCTCTGCCAACCTCTGCAAGTGTACTTTGCCACTCATATCTGGTGTCTCTATAGCGTGCCTTTACAAAGTAAAAAAGTTTTTCACTGTAAGCTAATAGCAGTCAGTGTCCTTATCTGGTGTCTCTATAGCGTGCCTTTACAAAGAAAAAAAAGTTTTGCACTGTAAGCTAATAGCAGTCAGTGTCCTTAAAGCGGGTGTCAGGCCTTCAGCGTGTGCTCTGCCAACCTCTGCAAGTGTACTTTTCCACTCATATCTGGTGTCTCTATAGCGTGCCTTTACAAAGAAAAAAAGTTTTTCACTGTAAGCTAATAGCAGTCAGTGTCCTTAAAGCGGGTGTCAGCCCTTCAGTGTGTGCTCTGCCAACCTCTGCAAGTGTACTTTGCCACTCATATCTGGTGTCTCTATAGCGTGCCTTTACAAAGTAAAAAAGTTTTTCACTGTAAGCTAATAGCAGTCAGTGTCCTTATCTGGTGTCTCTATAGCGTGCCTTTACAAAGAAAAAAAAGTTTTGCACTGTAAGCTAATAGCAGTCAGAGTCCTTAAAGCGGGTGTCAGGCCTTCAGCGTGTGCTCTGCCAACCTCTGCAAATGTACTTTGCCACTCATATCTGGTGTCTCTATAGCGTGCCTTTACAAAGACAAAAAGTTTTGCACTGTAAGCTAATAGCAGTCAGTGTCCTTAAAGCGGGTGTCGGGCCTTCAGCGTGTGCTCTGCCAACCTCTGCAAGTGTACTTTGCCACTCATATCTGGTGTCTCTATAGTGTGCCTTTACAAAGAAAAAAAAGTTTTTCACTGTAAGCTAATAGCAGCTAGTTGTCTGCAAGCGTCTGGGTGTCAGGCCTTCAGCGTGTGCTCTGCCAACCTCTGCCAGTGTACTTTGTCACTCATATCTGGTGTCTCTATAGCGTGCCTTTACAAAGAAAAAATGGTTTTTCAGTGTAAGCTAATAGAAGTCAGTGTCCTTAAAGCGGGTGTCAGGCCTTCAGCGTGTGCTCTGCCAACCTCTGCCAGTGTACTTTGCCACTCATATCTGGTGTCTCTATAGTGTGCCTTTACAAAGAAAAAAAGTTTTGCACTGTAAGCTAATAGCAGTCAGTGTCCTTAAAGCGGGTGTCAGGCCTTCAGCGTGTGCTCTGCCAACCTCTGCAAGTGTACTTTGCCACTCATATCTGGTGTCTCTATAGCGTGCTTTTACAAAGACAAAAAGTTTTGCACTGTAAGCTAATAGAAGTCAGTGTCCTTAAAGCGGGTGTCAGGCCTTTAGCGTGTGGTCTGCCAACCTCTGCAAGTGTACTTTGCCACTCATATCTGTTGTCTCTATAGCGTGTTTTTACAAAGAAAAAAGTTTTGCACTGTAAGCTAATAGCAGTCAGTGTCCTTAAAGCGGGTGTCAGGCCTTTAGCGTGTGGTCTGCCAACCTCTGCAAGTGTACTTTGCCACTCATATCTGTTGTCTCTATAGCGTGTTTTTACAAAGAAAAAAGTTTTGCACTGTAAGCTAATAGCAGTCAGTGTCCTTAAAGCGGGTGCCAGGCCTTCAGCGTGTGCTCTGCCAACCTCTGCAAGTGTACTTTGCCACTCATATCTGGTGTCTCTATAGTGTGCCTTTACAAAGAAAAAAAAGTTTTTCACTGTAAGCTAATAGCAGTTAGTTGTCTGCAAGCGTCTGGGTGTAAGGCCTTCAGCGTGTGCTCTGCCAACCTCTGCAAGTGTACTTTGCCACTCATATCTGGTGTCTCTATAGCGTGCCTTTACAAAGTAAAAAAGTTTTTCACTGTAAGCTAATAGCAGTCAGTGTCCTTATCTGGTGTCTCTATAGCGTGCCTTTACAAAGAAAAAAAAGTTTTGCACTGTAAGCTAATAGCAGTCAGTGTCCTTAAAGCGGGTGTCAGGCCTTCAGCGTGTGCTCTGCCAACCTCTGCAAGTGTACTTTTCCACTCATATCTGGTGTCTCTATAGCGTGCCTTTACAAAGAAAAAAAGTTTTTCACTGTAAGCTAATAGCAGTCAGTGTCCTTAAAGCGGGTGTCAGCCCTTCAGCGTGTGCTCTGCCAACCTCTGCAAGTGTACTTTGCCACTCATATCTGGTGTCTCTATAGCGTGCCTTTACAAAGAAAAAAAAGTTTTGCACTGTAAGCTAATAGCAGTCAGTGTCCTTAAAGCGGGTGTCAGGCCTTCAGCGTGTGCTCTGCCAACCTCTGCAAATGTACTTTGCCACTCATATCTGGTGTCTCTATAGCGTGCCTTTACAAAGACAAAAAGTTTTGCACTGTAAGCTAATAGCAGTCAGTGTCCTTAAAGCGGGTGTCAGGCCTTCAGCGTGTGCTCTGCCAACCTCTGCAAGTGTACTTTGCCACTCATATCTGGTGTCTCTATAGTGTGCCTTTACAAAGAAAAAAAAGTTTTTCACTGTAAGCTAATAGCAGCTAGTTGTCTGCAAGCGTCTGGGTGTCAGGCCTTCAGCGTGTGCTCTGCCAACCTCTGCCAGTGTACTTTGTCACTCATATCTGGTGTCTCTATAGCGTGCCTTTACAAAGAAAAAATGGTTTTTCAGTGTAAGCTAATAGAAGTCAGTGTCCTTAAAGCGGGTGTCAGGCCTTCAGCGTGTGCTCTGCCAACCTCTGCCAGTGTACTTTGCCACTCATATCTGGTGTCTCTTTAGCGTGCCTTTTCAAAGAAAAAAAGTTTTGCACTGTAAGCTAATAGCAGTCAGTGTCCTTAAAGCGGGTGTCAGGCCTACAGTGTGTGCTCTGCCAACCTCTGCCAGTGTACTTTGCCACTCATATCTGGTGTCTCTATAGCGTGCCTTTACAAAGAAAAAAAGTTTTTCACTGTAAGCTAATAGCAGTTAGTTGCCTGCAAGTGTCTGGGTGTCAGGCCTTCAGCGTGTGCTCTGCCAACCTCTGCAAGTGTACTTTGCCACTCATATCTGGTGTCTCTATAGCGTGCCTTTACAAAGACAAAAAGTTTTTCACTGTAAGCTAATAGCAGTCAGTGTCCTTAAAGTGGGTGTCAGGCCTTCAGCGTGTGCTCTGCCAACCTCTGCCAGTGTACTTTGCCACTCATATCTGGTGTCTCTATAGTGTGCCTTTACAAAGAAAAAAAAGTTTTTCACTGTAAGCTAATAGCAGTTAGTTGTCTGCAAGCGTCTGGGTGTCAGGCCTTCAGCGTGTGCTCTGCCAACCTCTGCAAGTGTACTTTGCCACTCATATCTGGTGTCTCTATAGCGTGCCTTTACAAAGACAAAAAGTTTTTCACTGTAAGCTAATAGCAGTCAGTGTCCTTAAAGCGGGTGTCAGGCCTTCAGCGTGTGCTCTGCCAACCTCTGCAAGTGTACTTTGCCACTCATATCTGGTGTCTCTATAGCGTGCTTTTACAAAGACAAAAAGTTTTGCACTGTAAGCTAATAGAAGTCAGTGTCCTTAAAGCGGGTGTCAGGCCTTCAGCGTGTGGTCTGCCAACCTCTGCAAGTGTACTTTGCCACTCATATCTGTTGTCTCTATAGCGTGTTTTTACAAAGAAAAAAGTTTTGCACTGTAAGCTAATAGCAGTCAGTGTCCTTAAAGCGGGTGTCAGGCCTTAAGCGTGTGCTCTGCAAACCTCTGCAAGTGTACTTTGCCACTCATATCTGGTGTCTCTATAGTGTGCCTTTACAAAGAAAAAAAAGTTTTTCACTGTAAGCTAATAGCAGTTAGTTGTCTGCAAGCGTCTGGGTGTAAGGCCTTCAGCGTGTGCTCTGCCAACCTCTGCAAGTGTACTTTGCCACTCATATCTGGTGTCTCTATAGCGTGCCTTTACAAAGTAAAAAAGTTTTTCACTGTAAGCTAATAGCAGTCAGTGTCCTTATCTGGTGTCTCTATAGCGTGCCTTTACAAAGAAAAAAAAGTTTTGCACTGTAAGCTAATAGCAGTCAGTGTCCTTAAAGCGGGTGTCAGGCCTTCAGCGTGTGCTCTGCCAACCTCTGCAAGTGTACTTTTCCACTCATATCTGGTGTCTCTATAGCGTGCCTTTACAAAGAAAAAAAGTTTTTCACTGTAAGCTAATAGCAGTCAGTGTCCTTAAAGCGGGAGTCAGGCCTTCAGCGTGTGCTCTGCCAACCTCTTCAAGTGTACTTTGCCACTCATATCTGGTGTCTCTATAGTGTGCCTTTACAAAGAAAAATTTTTTTTCACTGTAAGCTAATAGCAGTTAGTTGTCTGCAAGTGTCTGGGTGTCAGGCCTTCAGCGTGTGCTCTGCAACCCTCTGCAAGTGTACTTTGCCAATCATATCTGGTGTCTCTATAGCGTGCTTTTACAAAGAAAAAAAGGTTTTCACTGTAAGCTAATAGCAGTCAGTGTCCTTATCTGGTGTCTCTATAGCGTGCCTTTACAAAGAAAAAAAAGTTTTGCACTGTAAGCTAATAGCAGTGAGTGTCCTTAAAGCGGGTGTAAGGCCTTCAGCGTGTGCTCTGCCAACCTCTGCCAGTGTACTTTGCCACTCATATCTGGTGTCTCTATAGCGTGCCTTTACAAAGTAAAAAAGTTTTTCACTGTAAGCTAATAGCAGTCAGTGTCCTTATCTGGTGTCTCTATAGCGTGCCTTTACAAAGAAAAAAAAGTTTTGCACTGTAAGCTAATAGCAGTGAGTGTCCTTAAAGCGGGTGTAAGGCCTTCAGCGTGTGCTCTGCCAACCTCTGCCAGTGTACTTTGCCACTCATATCTGGTGTCTCTATAGCGTGCCTTTACAAAGAAAAAAAGTTTTTCACTGTAAGCTAATAGCAGTCAGTGTCCTTAAAGCGGGAGTCAGGCCTTCAGCGTGTGCTCTGCCAACCTCTTCAAGTGTACTTTGCCACTCATATCTGGTGTCTCTATAGTGTGCCTTTACAAAGAAAATTTTTTTTTCACTGTAAGCTAATAGCAGTTAGTTGTCTGCAAGTGTCTGGGTGTCAGGCCTTCAGCGTGTGCTCTGCAACCCTCTGCAAGTGTACTTTGCCACTCATATCTGGTGTCTCTATAGTGTACCTTTACAAAGAAAAAAAGTTTTTCACTGTAAGCTAATAGCAGTCAGTGTCCTTATCTGGTGTCTCTATAGCGTGCCT
Organism: Pelobates fuscus; assembly: GCF_036172605.1. NCBI lineage: Eukaryota > Metazoa > Chordata > Amphibia > Anura > Pelobatidae > Pelobates > Pelobates fuscus. Next base: position 252,538,307 of record NC_086320.1, read on the forward strand.
TTACAAAGAAAAAAAAGTTTTGCACTGTAAGCTAATAGCAGTGAGTGTCCTTAAAGCGGGTGTAAGGCCTTCAGCGTGTGCTCTGCCAACCTCTGCCAGTGTACTTTGCCACTCATATCTGGTGTCTCTATAGCGTGCCTTTACAAAGTAAAAAAGTTTTTCACTGTAAGCTAATAGCAGTCAGTGTCCTTATCTGGTGTCTCTATAGCTTGCCTTTACAAAGAAAAAAAAGTTTTTCACTGTAAGCTAATAGCAGTTAGTTGTCTGCAAGCGTCTGGGTGTAAGGCCTTCAGCGTGTGCTCTGCCAACCTCTGCAAGTGTACTTTGCCACTCATATCTGGTGTCTCTATAGCGTGCCTTTACAAAGTAAAAAAGTTTTTCACTGTAAGCTAATAGCAGTCAGTGTCCTTATCTGGTGTCTCTATAGAGTGCCTTTACAAAGAAAAAAAAGTTTTGCACTGTAAGCTAATAGCAGTCAGTGTCCTTAAAGCGGGTGTCAGGCCTTCAGCGTGTGCTCTGCCAACCTCTGCAAGTGTACTTTTCCACTCATATCTGGTGTCTCTATAGCGTGCCTTTACAAAGAAAAAAAGTTTTTCACTGTAAGCTAATAGCAGTCAGTGTCCTTAAAGCGGGTGTCAGGCCTTCAGCGTGTGCTCTGCCAACCTCTGCAAGTGTACTTTGCCACTCATATCTGTTGTCTCTATAGCGTGTTTTTACAAAGAAAAACAGTTTTGCACTGTAAGCTAATAGCAGTCAGTGTCCTTAAAGCGGGTGTCAACCCTTCAGCGTGTGCTCTGCCAACCTCTGCAAGTGTACTTTGCCACTCATATCTGTTGTCTCTATAGCGTGTTTTTACAAAGAAAAAAAGTTTTGTACTGTAAGCTAATAGCAGTTAGTTGTCTGCAAGCGTCTAGGTGTCAGGCCTTCAGCGTGTGCTCTGCCAACCTCTGCCAGTGTACTTTGCCACTAATGTCTGGTGTCTCTATTGCGTGCCTTTACAAAGAAAAAAAAGTTTTTCACTGTAAGCTAATAGCAGTTAGTTGTCTGCAAGTGTCTGGGTTTCAGGCCTTCAGCGTGTGCTCTGCCAACCTCTGCAAGTGTACTTTGCCACTCATATCTGGTGTCTCTATAGCGTGCCTTTACAAAGAAAAAAAGTTTTTCACTGTACGCTTATAGCAGTCAGTGTCCTTAAAGCGGGTGTCAGGCCTTCAGCGTGTGCTCTGCCAACCTCTGCCAGTGTACTTTGCCACTCATATCTGGTGTCTCTATAGTGTGCCTTTACAAAGAAAAATTTTTTTTACTGTAAGCTAATAGCAGTTAGTTGTCTGCAAGTGTCTGGGTGCCAGGCCTTCAGCGTGTGCTCTGCAACCCTCTGCAAGTGTACTTTGCCGCTCATATCTGGTGTCTCTATAGCGTGCCTTTACAAAGAAAAAAAGGTTTTCACTGTAAGCTAATAGCAGTCAGTGTCCTTATCTGTTGTCTCTATAGCGTGCCTTTACAAAGAAAAAAGTTTTGCACTGTAAGCTAATAGCAGTCAGTGTCCTTAAAGCGGGTGTCAGGCCTTCAGCGTGTGCTCTGCCAAACTCTGCAAGTGTACTTTGCCACTCATATCTGGTGTCTCTATAGTGTGCCTTTACAAAGAAAAAAAAGTTTTTCACTGTAAGCTAATAGCAGTTAGTTGTCTGCAAGCGTCTGGGTGTCAGGCCTTCAGCGTGTGCTCTGCCAACCTCTGCAAGTGTACTTTGCCACTCATATCTAGTGTCTCTATAGCGTGTTTTTACAAAGAAAAAAAGTTTTGCACTGTAAGCTAATAGCAGTCAGTGTCCTTAAAGCGGGTGTCAGCCCTTCAGCGTGTGCTCTGCCAACCTCTGCAAGTGTACTTTGCCACTCATATCTGTTGTCTCTATAGCGTGTTTTTACAAAGAAAAAAGTTTTGCACTGTAAGCTAATAGCAGTCAATGTCCTTAAAGCGGGTGTCAGCCCTTCAGCGTGTGCTCTGCCAACCTCTGCAAGTGTACTTTGCCACTCATATCTGGTGTCTCTATAGCGTGCCTTTACAAAGAAAAAAAGTTTTTCACTGTAAGCTAATAGCAGTGAGTGTCCTTAGCAGTGAGTGCCAACCTCTGCCAGTGTCAGGCCTTCAGCGTGTGCTCTGCCAACCTCTGCCAGTGTACTTTGCCACTCATATCTGGTGTCTCTATAGTGTGCCTTTACAAAGAAAAAAAAGTTTTTCACTGTAAGCTAATAGCAGTTAGTTGTCTGCAAGCGTCTGGGTGTCAGGCCTTCAGCATGTGCTATGCCAACCTCTGCAAGTGTACTTTGCCACTCATATCTGGTGTCTCTATAGCGTGCCTTTACAAAGTAAAAAAGTTTTTCACTGTAAGCTAATAGCAGTCAGTGTCCTTATCTGGTGTCTCTATAGCGTGCCTTTACAAAGTAAAAAAGTTTTTGCACTGTAAGCTAATAGCAGTCAGTGTCCTTAAAGCGGGTGTCAGGCCTTCAGCGTGTGCTCTGCCAACCTCTGCAAGTGTACTTTGCCACTCATATCTGGTGTCTCTATAGTGTACCTTTACAAAGAAAAAAAGTATTTCACTGTAAGCTAATAGCAGTTAGTTGTCTGCAAGCGTCTGGGTGTCAGGCCTTCAGCGTGTGCTCTGCCAACCTCTGCAAGTGTACTTTGCCACTCATATCTAGTGTCTCTATAGCGTGTTTTTACAAAGAAAAAAAGTTTTGCACTGTAAGCTAATAGCAGTCAGTGTCCTTAAAGCGGGTGTCAGCCCTTCAGCGTGTGCTCTGCCAACCTCTGCAAGTGTACTTTGCCACTCATATCTGTTGTCTCTATAGCGTGTTTTTACAAAGAAAAAAGTTTTGCACTGTAAGCTAATAGCAGTCAATGTCCTTAAAGCGGGTGTCAGCCCTTCAGCGTGTGCTCTGCCAACCTCTGCAAGTGTACTTTGCCACTCATATCTGGTGTCTCTATAGCGTGCCTTTATAAAGAAAAAAAGTTTTTCACTGTAAGCTAATAGCAGTCAGTGTCCTTAGCAGTGAGTGCCAACCTCTGCCAGTGTCAGGCCTTCAGCGTGTGCTCTGCCAACCTCTGCCAGTGTACTTTGCCACTCATATCTGGTGTCTCTATAGTGTGCCTTTACAAAAAAAAAAAAGTTTTTCACTGTAAGCTAATAGCAGTTAGTTGTCTGCAAGCGTCTGGGTGTCAGGCCTTCAGCGTGTGCTCTGCCAACCTCTGCAAGTGTACTTTGCCACTCATATCTGGTGTCTCTATAGCGTGCCTTTACAAAGTAAAAAAGTTTTGCACTGTAAGCTAATAGCAGTCAGTGTCCTTAAAGCGGGTGTCAGGCCTTCAGCGTGTGCTCTGCCAACCTCTGCAAGTGTACTTTGCCACTCATATCTGGTGTCTCTATAGCGTGCCTTTACAAAGACAAAAAGTTTTGCACTGTAAGCTAATAGCAGTCAGTGTCCTTAAAGCGGGTGTCAGGCCTTCAGCGTGTGCTCTGCCAACCTCTGCAAGTGTACTTTGCCACTCATATCTGGTGTCTCTATAGTGTGCCTTTACAAAGAAAAAAAAGTTTTTCACTGTAAGCTAATAGCAGCTAGTTGTCTGCAAGCGTCTGGGTGTCAGGCCTTGAGCGTGTGCTCTGCCAACCTCTGCCAGTGTACTTTGCCACTCATATCTGGTGTCTCTTTAGCGTGCCTTTTCAAAGAAAAAAAGTTTTGCACTGTAAGCTAATAGCAGTCAGTGTCCTTAAAGCGGGTGTCAGGCCTACAGTGTGTGCTCTGCCAGCCTCTGCCAGTGTACTTTGTCACTCATATCTGGTGTCTCTATAGCGTGCCTTTACAAAGAAAAAAAGTTTTTCACTGTAAGCTAATAGCAGTTAGTTGCCTGCAAGTGAATGGGTGTCAGGCCTTCAGCGTGTGCTCTGCCAACCTCTGCCAGTGTACTTTGCCACTCATATCTGGTGTCTCTATAGCGTGCCTTTACAAAGAAAAAAAGTTTTTCACTGTAAGCTAATAGCAGTCAGTGTCCTTAAAGCGGGTGTCAGGCCTTCAGCGTGTGCTCTGCCAACCTCTGCAAGTGTACTTTGCCACTCATATCTGGTGTCTCTATAGCGTGCCTTTACAAAGAAAAAAAGTTTTTCACTGTAAGCTAATAGCAGTCAGTGTCCTTAAAGTGGGTGTCAGGCCTTCAGCGTGTGCTCTGCCAACCTCTGCCAGTGTACTTTGCCACTCATATCTGGTGTCTCTATAGTGTGCCTTTAAAAAGAAAAAAAAGTTTTTCACTGTAAGCTAATAGCAGTTAGTTGTCTGCAAGCGTCTGGGTGTCAGGCCTTCAGCGTGTGCTCTGCCAACCTCTGCAAGTGTACTTTGCCACTCATATCTGGTGTCTCTATAGCGTGCCTTTACAAAGACAAAAAGTTTTTCACTGTAAGCTAATAGCAGTCAGTGTCCTTAAAGCGGGTGTCAGGCCTTCAGCGTGTGCTCTGCCAACCTCTGCAAGTGTACTTTGCCACTCATATCTGGTGTCTCTATAGCGTGCTTTTTCAAAGACAAAAAGTTTTGCACTGTAAGCTAATAGAAGTCAGTGTCCTTAAAGCGGGTGTCAGGCCTTCAGCGTGTGGTCTGCCAACCTCTGCAAGTGTACTTTGCCACTCATATCTGTTGTCTCTATAGCATGTTTTTACAAAGAAAAAAGTTTTGCACTGTAAGCTAATAGCAGTCAGTGTCCTTAAAGCGGGTGTCAGGCCTTCAGCGTGTGCTCTGCCAACCTCTGCAAGTGTACTTTGCCACTCATATCTGGTGTCTCTATAGTGTGCCTTTACAAAGAAAAAAAAGTTTTTCACTGTAAGCTAATAGCAGTTAGTTGTCTGCAAGCGTCTGGGTGTAAGGCCTTCAGCGTGTGCTCTGCCAACCTCTGCAAGTGTACTTTGCCACTCATATCTGGTGTCTCTATAGCGTGCCTTTACAAAGTAAAAAAGTTTTTCACTGTAAGCTAATATCAGTCAGTGTCCTTATCTGGTGTCTCTATAGCGTGCCTTTACAAAGAAAAAAAAGTTTTGCACTGTAAGCTAATAGCAGTCAGTGTCCTTAAAGCGGGTGTCAGGCCTTCAGCGTGTGCTCTGCCAACCTCTGCAAGTGTACTTTTCCACTCATATCTGGTGTCTCTATAGCGTGCCTTTACAAAGAAAAAAAGTTTTTCACTGTAAGCTAATAGCAGTCAGTGTCCTTAAAGCGGGAGTCAGGCCTTCAGCGTGTGCTCTGCCAACCTCTGCCAGTGTACTTTGCCACTAATGTCTGGTGTCTCTATTGCGTGCCTTTACAAAGAAAAAAAGTTTTTCACTGTACGCTTATAGCAGTCAGTGTCCTTAAAGCGGGTGTCAGGCCTTCAGCGTGTGCTCTGCCAACCTCTGCCAGTGTACTTTGCCACTCATATCTGGTGTCTCTATAGTGTGCCTTTACAAAGAAAATTTGTTTTTACTGTAAGCTAATAGCAGTTAGTTGTCTGCAAGTGTCTGGGTGCCAGGCCTTCAACGTGTGCTCTGCAACCCTCTGCAAGTGTACTTTGCCGCTCATATCTGGTGTCTCTATAGCGTGCCTTTACAAAGAAAAAAAGGTTTTCACTGTAAGCTAATAGCAGTCAGTGTCCTTATCTGTTGTCTCTATAGCGTGCCTTTACAAAGAAAAAAGTTTTGCACTGTAAGCTAATAGCAGTCAGTGTCCTTAAAGCGGGTGTCAGGCCTTCAGCGTGTGCTCTGCCAAACTCTGCAAGTGTACTTTGCCACTCATATCTGGTGTCTCTATAGTGTGCCTTTACAAAGAAAAAAAAGTTTTTCACTGTAAGCTAATAGCAGTTAGTTGTCTGCAAGCGTCTGGGTGTCAGGCCTTCAGCGTGTGCTCTGCCAACCTCTGCAAGTGTACTTTGCCACTCATATCTGGTGTCTCTATAGCGTGCCTTTACAAAGAAAAAAAGTTTTTCACTGTACGCTTATAGCAGTCAGTGTCCTTAAAGCGGGTGTCAGGCCTTCAGCGTGTGCTCTGCCAACCTCTGCCAGTGTACTTTGCCACTCATATCTGGTGTCTCTATAGTGTGCCTTTACAAAGAAAATTTTTTTTTACTGTAAGCTAATAGCAGTTAGTTGTCTGCAAGTGTCTGGGTGCCAGGCCTTCAACGTGTGCTCTGCAACCCTCTGCAAGTGTACTTTGCCGCTCATATCTGGTGTCTCTATAGCGTGCCTTTACAAAGAAAAAAAGGTTTTCACTGTAAGCTAATAGCAGTCAGTGTCCTTATCTGTTGTCTCTATAGCGTGCCTTTACAAAGAAAAAAGTTTTGCACTGTAAGCTAATAGCAGTCAGTGTCCTTAAAGCGGGTGTCAGGCCTTCAGCGTGTGCTCTGCCAAACTCTGCAAGTGTACTTTGCCACTCATATCTGGTGTCTCTATAGTGTGCCTTTACAAAGAAAAAAAAGTTTTTCACTGTAAGCTAATAGCAGTTAGTTGTCTGCAAGCGTCTGGGTGTCAGGCCTTCAGCGTGTGCTCTGCCAACCTCTGCAAGTGTACTTTGCCACTCATATCTAGTGTCTCTATAGCGTTTTTTTACAAAGAAAAAAAGTTTTGCACTGTAAGCTAATAGCAGTCAGTGTCCTTAAAGCGGGTGTCAGCCCTTCAGCGTGTGCTCTGCCAACCTCTGCAAGTGTACTTTGCCACTCATATCTGTTGTCTCTATAGCGTGTTTTTACAAAGAAAAAAGTTTTGCACTGTAAGCTAATAGCAGTCAATGTCCTTAAAGCGGGTGTCAGTCCTTCAGCGTGTGCTCTGCCAACCTCTGCAAGTGTACTTTGCCACTCATATCTGGTGTCTCTATAGCGTGCCTTTACAAAGAAAAAAAGTTTTTCACTGTAAGCTAATAGCAGTGAGTGTCCTTAGCAGTGAGTGCCAACCTCTGCCAGTGTCAGGCCTTCAGCGTGTGCTCTGCCACCCTCTGCAAGTGTACTTTGCCACTCATATCTGGTGTCTCTATAGTGTGCCTTTACAAAGAAAAAAAAGTTTTTCACTGTAAGCTAATAGCAGTTAGATGTCTGCAAGCGTCTGGGTGTCAGGCCTTCAGCGTGTGCTCTGCCAACCTCTGCAAGTGTACTTTGCCACTCATATCTGGTGTCTCTATAGCGTGCCTTTGCAAAGAAAAAAAGTTTTGCACTGTAAGCTAATAGCAGTCAGTGTCCTTAAAGCGGGTGTCAGCCCTTCAGCGTGTGCTCTGCCAGCCTCTGCAAGTGTACTTTGCCACTCATATCTGTTGTCTCTATAGCGTGTTTTTACAAAGAAAAAAGTTTTGCACTGTAAGCAAATCAATGCAGTCAATGTCCTTAAAGCGGGTGTCAGCCCTTCAGCGTGTGCTCTGCCAACCTCTGCAAGTGTACTTTGCCACTCATATCTGGTGTCTCTATAGCGTGCCTTTACAAAGAAAAAAAGTTTTTCACTGTAAGCTAATAGCAGTGAGTGTCCTTAGCAGTGAGTGCCAACCTCTGCCAGTGTCAGGCCTTCAGCGTGTGCTCTGCCAACCTCTGCCAGTGTACTTTGCCACTCATATCTGGTGTCTCTATAGTGTGCCTTTACAAAGAAAAAAAAGTTTTTCACTGTAAGCTAATAGCAGTTAGTTGTCTGCAAGCGTCTGGGTGTCAGGCCTTCAGCATGTGCTATGCCAACCTCTGCAAGTGTACTTTGCCACTCATATCTGGTGTCTCTATAGCGTGCCTTTACAAAGTAAAAAGGTTTTGCACTGTAAGCTAATAGCAGTCAGTGTCCTTAAAGCGGGTGTTAGGCCTTCAGCGTGTGCTCTGCCAACCTCTGCAAGTGTACTTTGCCACTCATATCTGGTGTCTCTATAGCGTGCCTTTACAAAGACAAAAAGTTTTGCACTGTAAGCTAATAGCAGTCAGTGTCCTTAAAGCGGGTGTCAGGCCTTCAGCGTGTGCTCTGCCAACCTCTGCAAGTGTACTTTGCCACTCATATCTGGTGTCTCTATAGTGTGCCTTTACAAAGAAAAAAAAGTTTTTCACTGTAAGCTAATAGCAGCTAGTTGTCTGCAAGCGTCTGTGTGTCAGGCCTTCAGCGTGTGCTCTGCCAACCTCTGCCAGTGTACTTTGTCACTCATATGTGGTGTCTCTATTGCGTGCCTTTACAAAGAAAAAATGGTTTTTCAGTGTAAGCTAATAGAAGTCAGTGTCCTTAAAGCGGGTGTCAGGCCTTCAGCGTGTGCTCTGCCAACCTCTGCCAGTGTACTTTGCCACTCATATCTGGTGTCTCTTTAGCGTGCCTTTTCAAAGAAAAAAAGTTTTGCACTGTAAGCTAATAGCAGTCAGTGTCCTTAAAGCGGGTGTCAGGCCTACAGTGTGTGCTCTGCCAGCCTCTGCCAGTGTACTTTGTCACTCATATCTGGTGTCTCTATAGCGTGCCTTTACAAAGAAAAAAAGTTTTTCACTGTAAGCTAATAGCAGTTAGTTGCCTGCAAGTGTCTGGGTGTCAGGCCTTCAGCGTGTGCTCTGCCAACCTCTGCCAGTGTACTTTGCCACTCATATCTGGTGTCTCTATAGCGTGCCTTTACAAAGAAAACAAGTTTTTCACTGTAAGCTAATAGCAGTCGGTGTCCTTAAAGCGGGTGTCAGGCCTTCAGCGTGTGCTCTGCCAACCTCTGCAAGTGTACTTTGCCACTCATATCTGGTGTCTCTATAGCGTGCCTTTGCAAAGAAAAAAGGTTTTTCACTGTAAGCTAATAGCAGTCAGTGTCCTTAAAGTGGGTGTCAGGCCTTCAGCGTGTGCTCTGCCAACCTCTGCCAGTGTACTTTGCCACTCATATCTGGTGTCTCTATAGTGTGCCTTTACAAAGAAAAAAAAGTTTTTCACTGTAAGCTAATAGCAGTTAGTTGTCTGCAAGCGTCTGGGTGTCAGGCCTTCAGCGTGTGCTCTGCCAACCTCTGCAAGTGTACTTTGCCACTCATATCTGGTGTCTCTATAGCGTGCCTTTACAAAGACAAAAAGTTTTTCACTGTAAGCTAATAGCAGTCAGTGTCCTTAAAGCGGGTGTCAGGCCTTCAGCGTGTGCTCTGCCAACCTCTGCAAGTGTACTTTGCCACTCATATCTGGTGTCTCTATAGCGTGCTTTTACAAAGACAAAAAGTTTTGCACTGTAAGCTAATAGAAGTCAGTGTCCTTAAAGCGGGTGTCAGGCCTTCAGCGTGTGCTCTGCCAACCTCTGCAAGTGTACGTTGCCACTCATATCTGGTGTCTCTATAGTGTGCCTTTACAAAGAAAAAAAAGTTTTTCACTGTAAGCTAATAGCAGTTAGTTGTCTGCAAGCGTCTGGGTGTAAGGCCTTCAGCGTGTGCTCTGCCAACCTCTGCAAGTGTACTTTGCCACTCATATCTGGTGTCTCTATAGCGTGCCTTTACAAAGTAAAAAAGTTTTTCACTGTAAGCTAATAGCAGTCAGTGTCCTTATCTGGTGTCTCTATAGCGTGCCTTTACAAAGAAAAAAAGTTTTGAACTGTAAGCTAATAGCAGTCAGTGTCCTTAAAGCGGGTGTCAGGCCTTCAGCGTGTGCTCTGCCAACCTCTGCAAGTGTACTTTTCCACTCATATCTGGTGTCTCTATAGCGTGCCTTTACAAAGAAAAAAAGTTTTTCACTGTAAGCTAATAGCAGTCAGTGTCCTTAAAGCGGGAGTCAGGCCTTCAGCGTGTGCTCTGCCAACCTCTTCAAGTGTACTTTGCCACTCATATCTGGTGTCTCTATAGTGTGCCTTTACAAAGAAAATTTTTTTTTCACTGTAAGCTAATAGCAGTTAGTTGTCTGCAAGTGTCTGGGTGTCAGGCCTTCAGCGTGTGCTCTGCAACCCTCTGCAAGTGTACTTTGCCAATCATATCTGGTGTCTCTATAGCGTGCCTTTACAAAGAAAAAAAGGTTTTCACTGAAAGCTAATAGCAGTCAATGTCCTTATCTGGTGTCTCTATAGCGTGCCTTTACAAAGAAATAAAAGTTTTGCACTGTAAGCTAATAGCAGTGAGTGTCCTTAAAGCGGGTGTAAGGCCTTCAGCGTGTGCTCTGCCAACCTCTGCTAGTGTACTTTGCCACTCATATCTGGTGTCTCTATAGCGTGCCTTTACAAAGTAAAAAAGTTTTTCAACGTAAGCTAATAGCAGTCAGTGTCCTTATCTGGTGTCTCTATACCGTGCCTTTACAAAGAAAAAAAAGTTTTTCACTGTAAGCTAATAGCAGTTAGTTGTCTGCAAGCGTCTGGGTGTAAGGCCTTCAGCGTGTGCTCTGCCAACCTCTGCAAGTGTACTTTGCCACTCATATCTGGTGTCTCTATAGCGTGCCTTTACAAAGTAAAAAAGTTTTTCACTGTAAGCTAATAGCAGTCAGTGTCCTTATCTGGTGTCTCTATAGCGTGCCTTTACAAAGAAAAAAAGTTTTGAACTGTAAGCTAATAGCAGTCAGTGTCCTTAAAGCGGGTGTCAGGCCTTCAGCGTGTGCTCTGCCAACCTCTGCAAGTGTACTTTTCCACTCATATCTGGTGTCTCTATAGCGTGCCTTTACAAAGAAAAAAAGTTTTTCACTGTAAGCTAATAGCAGTCAGTGTCCTTAAAGCGGGAGTCAGGCCTTCAGCGTGTGCTCTGCCAACCTCTTCAAGTGTACTTTGCCACTCATATCTGGTGTCTCTATAGTGTGCCTTTACAAAGAAAATTTTTTTTTCACTGTAAGCTAATAGCAGTTAGTTGTCTGCAAGTGTCTGGGTGTCAGGCCTTCAGCGTGTGCTCTGCAACCCTCTGCAAGTGTACTTTGCCAATCATATCTGGTGTCTCTATAGCGTGCCTTTACAAAGAAAAAAAGGTTTTCACTGAAAGCTAATAGCAGTCAGTGTCCTTATCTGGTGTCTCTATAGCGTGCCTTTACAAAGAAATAAAAGTTTTGCACTGTAAGCTAATAGCAGTGAGTGTCCTTAAAGCGGGTGTAAGGCCTTCAGCGTGTGCTCTGCCAACCTCTGCCAGTGTACTTTGCCACTCATATCTGGTGTCTCTATAGCGTGCCTTTACAAAGTAAAAAAGTTTTTCACTGTAAGCTAATAGCAGTCAGTGTCCTTATCTGGTGTCTCTATACCGTGCCTTTACAAAGAAAAAAAAGTTTTTCACTGTAAGCTAATAGCAGTTAGTTGTCTGCAAGCGTCTGTGTGTAAGGCCTTCAGCGTGTGCTCTCCCAACCTCTGCAAGTGTACTTTGCCACTCATATCTGTTGTCTCTATAGCGTGCCTTTACAAAGTAAAAAAGTTTTTCACTGTAAGCTAATAGCAGTCAGTGTCCTTATCTGGTGTCTCTATAGCGTGCCTTTACAAAGAAAAAAAAGTTTTGCACTGTAAGCTAATAGCAGTCAGTGTCCTTAAAGCGGGTGTCAGGCCTTCAGCGTGTGCTCTGCCAACCTCTGCAAGTGTACTTTTCCACTCATATCTGGTGTCTCTATAGCGTGCCTTTACAAAGAAAAAAAGTTTTTCACTGTAAGCTAATAGCAGTCAGTGTCCTTAAAGCGGGTGTCAGGCCTTCAGCGTGTGCTCTGCCAACCTCTGCAAGTGTACTTTGCCACTCATATCTGTTGTCTCTATAGCGTGTTTTTACAAAGAAAAACAGTTTTGCACTGTAAGCTAATAGCAGTCAGTGTCCTTAAAGCGGGTGTCAGCCCTTCAGCGTGTGCTCTGCCAACCTCTGCAAGTGTACTTTGCCACTCATATCTGTTGTCTCTATATCGTGTTTTTACAAAGAAAAAAGTTTTGCACTGTAAGCTAATAGCAGTTAGTTGTCTGCAAGCGTCTAGGTGTCAGGCCTTCAGCGTGTGCTCTGCCAACCTCTGCCAGTGTACTTTGCCACTAATGTCTGGTGTCTCTATAGTGTGCCTTTACAAAGAAAAATAAGTTTTTCACTGTAAGCTAATAGCAGTTAGTTGTCTGCAAGTGTCTGGGTTTCAGGCCTTCAGCGTGTGCTCTGCCAACCTCTGCAAGTGTACTTTGCCACTCATATCTGGTGTCTCTATAGCGTGCCTTTACAAAGAAAAAAAGTTTTTCACTGTACGCTTATAGCAGTCAGTGTCCTTAAAGCGGGTGTCAGGCCTTCAGCGTGTGCTCTGCCAACCTCTGCCAGTGTACTTTGCCACTCATATCTGGTGTCTCTATAGTGTGCCTTTACAAAGAAAAAAATTTTTTCACTGTAAGCTAATAGCAGTTAGTTGTCTGCAAGTGTCTGGGTGCCAGGCCTTCAGCGTGTGCTCTGCAACCCTCTGCAAGTGTACTTTGCCAATCATATCTGGTGTCTCTATAGCGTGCCTTTACAAAGAAAAAAAGGTTTTCACTGTAATCTAATAGCAGTCAGTGTCCTTAAAGCGGGTGTCAGGCCTTCAGCGTGTGCTCTGCCAACCTCTGCAAGTGTACTTTGCCACTCATATCTGGTGTCTCTATAGTGTGCCTTTACAAAGAAAAAAAAGTTTTTCACTGTAAGCTAATAGCAGTTAGTTGTCTGCAAGCGTCTGGGTGTAAGGCTTTCAGCGTGTGCTCTGCCAACCTCTGCAAGTGTACTTTGCCACTCATATCTGGTGTCTCTATAGCGTGCCTTTACAAAGTAAAAAAGTTTTTCACTGTAAGCTAATAGCAGTTAGTTGTCTGCAAGCGTCTGGGTGTCAGGCCTTCAGCGTGTGCTCTGCCAACCTCTGCAAGTGTACTTTGCCACTCATATCTAGTGTCTCTATAGCGTGTTTTTACAAAGAAAAAACGTTTTTCACTGTAAGCTAATAGCAGTCAGTGTCCTTAAAGCGGGTGTCAGCCCTTCAGCGTGGTCTCTGCCAACCTCTGCAAGTGTACTTTGCCACTCATATCTAGTGTCTCTATAGCGTGCCTTTACAAAGAAAAAAAGTTTTTCACTGTAAGCTAATAGCAGTCAGTGTCATTAAAGCGGGTGTCAGGCCTTCAGCGTGTGCTCTGCCAACCTCTGCAAGTGTACTTTGCCACTCATATCTAGTGTCTCTATAGCGTGTTTTTACAAAGAAAAAAAAGTTTTGCACTGTAAGCTAATAGCAGTCAGTGTCCTTAAAGCGGGTGTCAGCCCTTCAGCGTGTGCTCTGCCAACCTCTGCAAGTGTACTTTGCCACTCATATCTGTTGTCTCTATAGCGTGTTTTTACAAAGAAAAAAGTTTTGCACTGTAAGCTACTAGCAGTCAATGTCCTTAAAGCGGGTGTCAGCCTACAAAGCGTGTGCTCTGCCAACCTCTGCAAGTGTACTTTGCCACTCATATCTGGTGTCTCTATAGCGTGCCTTTATAAAGAAAAAAAGTTTTTCACTGTAAGCTAATAGCAGTGAGTGTCCTTAGCAGTGAGTGCCAACCTCTGCCAGTGTCAGGCCTTCAGTGTGTGCTCTGCCAACCTCTGCCAGTGTACTTTGCCACTCATATCTGGTGTCTCTATAGTGTGCCTTTACAAAGAAAAAAAAGTTTTTCACTGTAAGTTAATAGCAGTTAGTTGTCTGCAAGCGTCTGGGTGTCAGGCCTTCAGCGTGTGCTCTGCCAACCTCTGCAAGTGTACTTTGCTACTCATATCTGGTGTCTCTATAGCGTGCCTTTACAAAGTAAAAAAGTTTTTCACTGTAAGCTAATAGCAGTCAGTGTCCTTATCTGGTGTCTCTATAGCGTGCCTTTACAAAGAAAAAAAAGTTTTGCACTGTAAGCTAATAGCAGTCAGTGTCCTTAAAGCGGGTGTCAGGCCTTCAGCGTGTGCTCTGCCAACCTCTGCAAGTGTACTTTGCCACTCATATCTGGTGTCTCTATAGCGTGCCTTTACAAAGAAAAAAAAGTTTTTCACTGTAAGCTAATAGCAGTTAGTTGTCTGCAAGCGTCTGGGTGTCAGGCCTTCAGCGTGTGCTCTGCCAACCTCTGCAAGTGTACTTTGCCACTCATATCTAGTGTCTCTATAGCGTGTTTTTACAAAGAAAAAACGTTTTTCACTGTAAGCTAATAGCAGTCAGTGTCCTTAAAGCGGGTGTCAGCCCTTCAGCGTGGTCTCTGCCAACCTCTGCAAGTGTACTTTGCCACTCATATCTGTTGTCTCTATAGCGTGTTTTTACAAAGAAAAAAGTTTTGCACTGTAAGCTAATAGCAGTGAGTGTCCTTAAAGCGGGTGTCAGGCCTTCAGCGTGTGCTCTGCCAACCTCTGCCAGTGTACTTTGCCACTCATATCTGGTGTCTCTATAGTGTGCCTTTACAAAGAAAAAAAAGTTTTTCACTGTAAGCTAATAGCAGTTAGTTGTCTGCAAGCGTCTGGGTGTAAGGCTTTCAGCGTGTGCTCTGCCAACCTCTGCAAGTGTACTTTGCCACTCATATCTGGTGTCTCTATAGCGTGCCTTTACAAAGTAAAAAAGTTTTTCACTGTAAGCTAATAGCAGTCAGTGTCCTTATCTGGTGTCTCTATAGCGTGCCTTTACAAAGAAAAAAAAGTTTTGCACTGTAAGCTAATAGCAGTCAGTGTCCTTAAAGCGGGTGTCAGCCCTTCAGCGTGTGCTCTGCCAACCTCTGCAAGTGTACTTTGCCACTCATATCTGTTGTCTCTATATCGTGTTTTTACAAAGAAAAAAGTTTTGCACTGTAAGCTAATAGCAGTTAGTTGTCTGCAAGCGTCTAGGTGTCAGGCCTTCAGCGTGTGCTCTGCCAACCTCTGCCAGTGTACTTTGCCACTAATGTCTGGTGTCTCTATAGTGTGCCTTTACAAAGAAAAAAAGGTTTTCACTGTAATCTAATAGCAGTCAGTGTCCTTATCTGGTGTCTCTATAGCGTGCCTTTACAAAGAAAAAAGTTTTTCACTGTAAGCTAATAGCAGTCAGTGTCCTTAAAGCGGGTGTCAGGCCTTCAGCGTGTGCTCTACCAACCTCTGCAAGTGTACTTTGCCACTCATATCTAGTGTCTCTATAGCGTGTTTTTACAAAGAAAAAAAGTTTTGCACTGTAAGCTAATAGCAGTCAGTGTCCTTAAAGCGGGTGTCAGCCCTTCAGCGTGTGCTCTGCCAACCTCTACAAGTGTACTTTGCCACTCATATCTAGTGTCTCTATAGCGTGTTTTTACAAAGAAAAAACGTTTTTCACTGTAAGCTAATAGCAGTCAGTGTCCTTAAAGCGGGTGTCAGCCCTTCAGCGTTGTGGTGGAATCTCGGTAAAAATAAATTTAGTAGGCCGAGATTACCACGTGGCATGTGTACGTGCATATGTGCAAGAATACAGGATATAGTATTCCCCTCCTCCATTGTGCTGGACAGGCCATGCGGTCAAACAGGAAGTTAATTCTTATTTGTGTTGATTGGTTAAGAGAATGTGCGGGTGGAGCTTAATATGGGAGGAGTTATATGCCTATATAAGGAGCCTGCACTATTGTCCGGGGCTCAGAACTTGTGGTATTTTGGTGACGCTAGTCCCTCTGAGTCCCGATCGGTGATCCAATAAAGAATCTCTTCCTTCCTGAAGAAACCTGTGTCCATCTCTCTGTGCTTGGCTTCCGTCAGTTTCTCCGGTATCATTTGGTGCATTGGCCGGGAAGCTCATCGTTCAACGGTAGCTGAGAGGCAGAGGCGTGAGACGGTCTATCTTTGCCCACGTTCTCTACGGCTGCACCCCTGAACTTCTGCGTGGACCTCCCTTCGTCTCGGCGCCACTGGGCCGTTGTCCAGGAGATCTTCGGCCTCTACGTAAGAAGTGCTGAGGTGTCCCCGTCGATGAGTGTGAACTCAGGTTCAGGAACGAGGAGGTAAGACAACTGCTGTTTTAGACGGCAGGACCCACTAGGGGTATACCGATTGTGCGGTAGGCCCAAAGGGGTTTTGAATCTGTGTATCTGCCCCCTCTGTCGGAGGGAAGGAGCGAAGGCGCACCGCTCGATCGAACGCTCTTTAGTCAGACCGTTTGATTCTGTTAGTCAGGCGGGGCTCTGGTGTAAATAGCCCTAGCCGGACACCGGTGTCTTGTCTAGACTAGCGTTCTAGGGTGTACATTTTGTTCGCTAGGTCGGAGGGACCGGGAGACTAAGCGGCGTCTGTGTAAATTCGGTTCGCTAGCTCTCAATCTATCTGGGCTAAGTGGGAAGGCGTGTAAATTTGGAACCCACTAGACTTTTGATAGTGCGACTAAGAGGCGTCTGTGTAAATTCGGTCCTCTAGCTCGCTATATATGTGGTGATCGGGCAGTGTGGCTAACCAAAACGTATGTAGATTGTTTTTAGGTAGTCCATTCAAGGTACTGGCCAATAGTTTAGTTGGGAATTGTAAATGTGTTAACGATTGTTTAGTAAAGTGTATATCTTGTTAGATAGCGCGAGCTCAGCCGTCTAGCGAGAGTGTTAATAGTGTGTTGCTGTATTATAGTGCACGGTACCATAACCCTGTGTATTTACTGACACTGTATATAAGTACTAATCATTGTCGTCAATTGCATGTTTTAACACCATAACCACTAATAATTGTATTGTGACCTTAACTTGTGCTTTGACCTATGCTAACCGTACTGTAACCGCTATTTGTAAAAGACGATGTTACTGGGGTGTGTTATAGACGGGTAATTCGTATATAGAGAATTATAGCGTGGGTGACTGTATAGTTACGCCAAAGGGCATAATATTGATTATATAGTGACTGGTGTAACAGCTGTGTGTGTACGGGAATTCCCTGAGTGTTTATTGTTATTGTGTACGTTTCACTTGGTAACTGTACCACGTGGTGCTGTTGCCAGAGGAAACGGGTGTGACTGTTGAATAGTACGCGTGTATAGTATTCGTTGTCGACGACATTCCATTGTTAAGTATGGGTGCGTCGCAGTCAACGATTCCGGATCCCTTAGGTTGTATGGTGAAGAATTTTAAAAAGGGATTCAAAACTTGTGATTTTGGGGTTAAGATGTCTCCTGTACGTTTGGTTACTTTGTGCACTAGGGAGTGGCCTACTTTGGTTGCGGCATGGCCGCCACGTGGCAGTTTGGATCCAACTCTGGTACAGCGCTTACACGTGGCTGTATCAGGTAGGCCTGAACTTTACGGCCAGTTTCCTTATATTGATTGTTGGAGACAGGCCGTAAATGACTCGCCAAAATGGCTTCAGACATGCCACGAGGAGCAGTGTCGCCTCATGGTAGCTAGGACTTGTTCGTCCACTAGGACCGGTGTTAGGCCCATTTTGGACACGCCCCCTGAGTCCGAGATCCCTTTGCCGCCTCCAGTTTATACAACTCAAGAAGAGGAGTGGTTAAAGACTGAACCGGGAAAGTATTTGGAGAACAAGTGGTATCAGCTAGAAGATGGAAGAATAGTCATACCAGCATCACTAGCAGTAGAAATTGTCCAGAACTATCATAACGGGACACATTCTGGGAGAGACAGTACAGAAGAATCTCTTAGGAAACATTTCTACATACCAAGATTGTCCAACTTGACTCAGGCCATTGTACGTAGATGTGTAACGTGTGCTAAAAATAATGCAAGACAAGGACCAGTAAAGCCACCAGGAGTCCAGTTTATGGGGGGACTCCCTGAGTCCGATCTACAAATAGACTTTACAGTGATGCCTAAATCGGGTGGACATCGTTACCTGTTGGTAATTGTGTGCACCTATTCAGGCTGGGTAGAAGCATGTCCTACTCGTACAGAGAAAGCAGGAGAAGTTGTGAGATTCCTGCTACGAGAAATAATACCCCGATATGGACTACCCTGTTCTATAGGATCGGACAATGGTCCAGCTTTTGTTCATCAGTGCCTACAACAACTGACTCATATGCTTGGTATAAAGTGGAGGCTTCATACTGCATATAGACCCCAGAGTTCTGGTAAGGTAGAGAGAATGAATAGAACTATTAAGAACCAGTTGGCTAAAATGTGTCAGGAAACCCAACTTAAGTGGAACGTTCTCTTACCCATAGCTTTATTGCGAATCCGCAGTACCCCTACCAGAAGGATGGGCCTCTCCCCTTTTGAAATCATGTATGGGCGACCACCTCCCGTACTTGGTAACTTAAGGGGGGATTTGAGTCAGTTGGGAGAAGGAATTACCCGGCAGCAGGTTGTAGAGTTGGGTAAGACTATGGAGGAGGTACAGAAATGGGTACAAGATAGATTACCTGTGAATATTTATCCCCCTGTTCATAGTTATCATCCAGGAGATCAAGTGTGGATTAAAGAGTGGAATAATGTACCGTTAGGGCCCAAGTGGAGAGGTCCTTATGTTGTTCTTTTGTCTACCCCTACAGCGATTAAAGTGGCCGAAGTGACTCCGTGGATACATCACTCCAGGGTTAAACCAGCAGCAGTCGATTCTTGGCAAGTTACAGCAGATCCAGAGAATCCCTGCAAGATCCGGTTGAAACGCACTACTCAGTCGGAGTAACGAGGAATTATTGTGGATTACAAATTTTATTGTTACAGGGATTTGGTGCGTGAGTGAGAAGGCCATAATAAAGCCTGTCCGCTTACCAACACATAGTTTATAAGCCAGGAAAGTCTCGAAGGGACACCTGTGAAGACGAGCAGAACTCCATTCCCTGCAGCCCTTACATCCTGGAAGCTAAGGTGCCTTCGCACGGACGAAGACTGAGGATGACGGCGAAAGATGTACTTTTGATTGTGTTTATTTGTGTGTGTTTTTATATTCAGGAAGGTAGAGGTACCGACACTCCTAGCTGTGAGGTATGCATTAAGACTACGAGAACAGGTAACCATATTTCCCAAACCCTAATTTGGCATTCACAATACGAGTGTAAAGGAGAGGTATCAAGATGTAGATACCTAAATATAGACTATAGTGTGTGCCATTTAGGAGTAGGAGAACCTAAGTGCTTCAGTCCAGAGTATCAACCTCGTACAATTTGGTTGACTCTCAGGAATGGAGATCCTCAGGGGACCCTAATTAATAAGACGGTGTTAGAATCCGTATATTCTTCGGGTGTTCTGCTATTTGATGCATGTAAGGCGATATCAAGTGGTAGAAAGCCGTGGAATGTATGTGGGGATCTTAGATGGGAGAGGACGTATGGATCTAACGATAAATATATTTGTCCCAGTAGTAAAAATAAATATGTGAGTCCTAGATGCCCAAATAAAGACTATAACTTTTGCCCATATTGGTCTTGTGTGGGGTGGGCGACTTGGGGACAGACAGTAGACAAAGACATGATAGTGACTAAGTTGCCGACTAGCCCATATTGTAAGTCTATGGAATGTAACCCAGTCCATATACTTATTAATAACCCCGACAAGTTCTTAGACAAATATGGAAATTTATTTGGGTTTCAGATATATGGGACGGGTTTAGACCCTTGGACAATATTGTTTATAGGGATAGAGACAGATACGGTATCCTCCCAGACTCATCAAGTATATCATTCCTTTTACGAAGAGATGAGTATAGATAATAAGATCCCCCATAATGCTAAAAACCTGTTCATTGACCTAGCTGAAAGTATTGCCGGTAGTCTTAATGTTACCAACTGCTATGTGTGTGGAGGTACTAACATGGGAGACCAATGGCCTTGGGAAGCAAAGGAGGTAATGTCCGGTTCTGAGGCAGTTGACCAACTAATATCTACACAAGCCGATTATCATATGAGTGTTAGAGGTAAATTTGTCTAGGGCAAAAAGCTTATGATGATGATACTAAAAATACAACTTGGTGGTCGGCTTCAAATGTCTCAGAACCATCTAACCCGTTTGCTAGATACGCCAATTTAAAGGATGTGTGGTTTGATCTATCTATCACATCTACCTGGAGAGCCCCAGCAAATTTGTACTGGATCTGTGGTAAGAAAGCCTATTCGGAGCTGCCACAGGACTGGGAAGGGGCATGTGTGTTGGGTATGCTCAAACCATCCTTCTTCTTGTTACCTATTGAAACAGGTGAGACTTTAGGTGTTAAAGTGTATGATGTGAATCATAGGAAGAAAAGGGGACCCATAGAGATAGGCGCCTGGGAAGATAATGAATGGCCTCCCCAGCGTATTATAGATTATTATGGGCCAGCCACGTGGGCAGAAGATGGTACCTTTGGTTATAGAACCCCTATTTATATGCTCAACCGTATTATAAGGTTACAGGCGGTGGTTGAGATTATTACTAACGAAACATCACAAGCGCTCAATCTCCTAGCGAAGCATAATACTAGGATGAGGACAGCAGTATACCAGAATAGATTAGCCTTGGATTACCTTTTGGCAGTAGAGGGAGGTGTATGTGGGAAGTTTAACCTAAGCAATTGCTGTCTTCAAATAGATGACGAAGGGCAAGCAATAGCGGAGCTTACTAGCCATATGGTTAAACTAGCGCATGTGCCTACTCAGGTATGGAAAGGGTACAATCCAAGTAGTTGGTTTGGTAGCTGGTATGAGTGGTTTGGAGGGCTTAAGGCAGTGGTAGGTGGAGTCCTACTGATTTTACTGTTATGTCTACTCCTACCGTGCCTTATACCCTTAGTAGTTAGGTCTGTGCAAAGCCTGATAGCAAATATAGTAGAGAGGAAGGCTGCTGCACAGATAATGGCGATATATAAGTATAAGGCTCTAGATCAAGGAGAACCAATGCTGGAAGATGAATGTTGAAGATTCACATCATAAGATAAGTCTGGTCTGGTTCAAGGTAACTTGCGGTGTAAGCAAAACTAAGGTTAAGTGATGCCTCAAGTAATTGTAAAATATCAAGAGGCATCAAAGGGGGGAATGTGGTGGAATCTCGGTAAAAATAAATTTAGTAGGCCGAGATTACCACGTGGCATGTGTACGTGCATATGCTGACGTATCGATCAGTTGGTTGCACGTGGCAAGATACGATCAGTAGTGTACGGAGCATGTGCAAGAATACAGGATATAGTATTCCCCTCCTCCATTGTGCTGGACAGGCCATGCGGTCAAACAGGAAGTTAATTCTTATTTGTGTTGATTGGTTAAGAGAATGTGCGGGTGGAGCTTAATATGGGAGGAGTTATATGCCTATATAAGGAGCCTGCACTATTGTCCGGGGCTCAGAACTTGTGGTATTTTGGTGACGCTAGTCCCTCTGAGTCCCGATCGGTGATCCAATAAAGAATCTCTTCCTTCCTGAAGAAACCTGTGTCCATCTCTCTGTGCTTGGCATCCGTCAGTTTCTCCGGTATCAGCGTGGTCTCTGCCAACCTCTGCAAGTGTACTTTGCCACTCATATCTGTTGTCTCTATAGCGTGTTTTTACAAAGAAAAAAGTTTTGCACTGTAAGCTAATAGCAGTGAGTGTCCTTAAAGCGGGTGTCAGGCCTTCAGCGTGTGCTCTGCCAACCTCTGCCAGTGTACTTTGCCACTCATATCTGGTGTCTCTATAGTGTGCCTTTACAAAGAAAAAAAAGTTTTTCACTGTAAGCTAATAGCAGTTAGTTGTCTGCAAGCGTCTGGGTGTAAGGCTTTCAGCGTGTGCTCTGCCAACCTCTGCAAGTGTACTTTGCCACTCATATCTGGTGTCTCTATAGCGTGCCTTTACAAAGTAAAAAAGTTTTTCACTGTAAGCTAATAGCAGTCAGTGTCCTTATCTGGTGTCTCTATAGCGTGCCTTTACAAAGAAAAAAAAGTTTTGCACTGTAAGCTAATAGCAGTCAGTGTCCTTAAAGCGGGTGTCAGGCCTTCAGCGTGTGCTCTGCCAACCTCTGCAAGTGTACTTTTCCACTCATATCTGGTGTCTCTATAGCGTGCCTTTACAAAGAAAAAAAGTTTTTCACTGTATGCTAATAGGAGTCAGTGTCCTTAAAGCGGGTGTCAGGCCTTCAGCGTGTGCTCTGCCAACCTCTGCAAGTGTACTTTGCCACTCATATCTGTTGTCTCTATAGCGTGTTTTTACAAAGAAAAACAGTTTTGCACTGTAAGCTAATAGCAGTCAGTGTCCTTAAAGCGGGTGTCAGCCCTTCAGCGTGTGCTCTGCCAACCTCTGCAAGTGTACTTTGCCACTCATATCTGTTGTCTCTATATCGTGTTTTTACAAAGAAAAAAGTTTTGCACTGTAAGCTAATAGCAGTTAGTTGTCTGCAAGCGTCTAGGTGTCAGGCCTTCAGCGTGTGCTCTGCCAACCTCTGCCAGTGTACTTTGCCACTAATGTCTGGTGTCTCTATAGTGTGCCTTTACAAAGAAAAATACGTTTTTCACTGTAAGCTAATAGCAGTTAGTTGTCTGCAAGTGTCTGGGTTTCAGGACTTCAGCGTGTGCTCTGCCAACCTCTGCAAGTGTACTTTGCCACTCATATCTGGTGTCTCTATAGCGTGCCTTTACAAAGAAAAAAAGTTTTTCACTGTACGCTTATTGCAGTCAGTGTCCTTAAAGCGGGTGTCAGGCCTTCAGCGTGTGCTCTGCCAACCTCTGCCAGTGTACTTTGCCACTCATATCTGGTGTCTCTATAGTGTGCCTTTACAAAGAAAATTTTTTTTTCACTGTAAGCTAATAGCAGTTAGTTGTGTGCAAGTGTCTGGGTGTCAGGCCTTCAGCGTGTGCTCTGCAACCCTCTGCAAGTGTACTTTGCCAATCATATCTGGTGTCTCTATAGCGTGCCTTTACAAAGAAAAAAAGGTTTTCACTGTAATCTAATAGCAGTCAGTGTCCTTATCTGGTGTCTCTATAGCGTGCCTTTACAAAGAAAAAAGTTTTGCACTGTAAGCTAATAGCAGTCAGTGTCCTTAAAGCGGGTGTCAGGCCTTCAGCGTGTGCTCTGCCAACCTCTGCAAGTGTACTTTGCCACTCATATCTGGTGTCTCTATAGCGTGCCTTTACAAAGAAAAAAAGTTTTTCACTGTAAGCTAATAGCAGTCAGTGTCCTTAAAGCGGGTGTCAGGCCTTCAGTGTGTGCTCTGCCAACCACTGCCAGTGTACTTTGCCACTCATATCTGGTGTCTCTATAGTGTGCCTTTACAAAGAAAAAAAGTATTTCACTGTAAGCTAATAGCAGTTAGTTGTCTGCAAGCGTCTGGGTGTCAGGCCTTCAGCGTGTGCTCTGCCAACCTCTGCAAGTGTACTTTGCCACTCATATCTAGTGTCTCTATAGCGTGTTTTTACAAAGAAAAAAAGTTTTGCACTGTAAGCTAATAGCAGTCAGTGTCCTTAAAGCGGGTGTCAGGCCTTCAGCGTGTGCTCTGCCAACCTCTGCAAGTGTACTTTTCCACTCATATCTGGTGTCTCTATAGTGTGCCTTTACAAAGAAAAAAAAGTTTTTCACTGTAAGCTAATAGCAGTTAGATGTCTGCAAGCGTCTGGGTGTCAGGCCTTCAGCGTGTGCTCTGCCAACCTCTGCAAGTGTACTTTGCCACTCATATCTAGTGTCTCTATAGCGTGTTTTTACAAAGAAAAAACGTTTTTCACTGTAAGCTAATAGCAGTCAGTGTCCTTAAAGCGGGTGTCAGCCCTTCAGCGTGTGCTCTGCCAACCTCTGCAAGTGAACTTTGCCACTCATATCTGGTGTCTCTATAGCGTGCCTTTACAAAGTAAAAAAGTTTTTCACTGTAAGCTAATAGCAGTCAGTGTCCTTATCTGGTGTCTCTATAGCGTGCCTTTACAAAGAAAAAAAAGTTTTGCACTGTAAGCTAATAGCAGTCAGTGTCCTTAAAGCGGGTGTCAGGCCTTCAGCGTGTGCTCTGCCAACCTCTGCAAGTGTACTTTTCCACTCATATCTGGTGTCTCTATAGCGTGCCTTTACAAAGAAAAAAAGTTTTTCACTGTAAGCTAATAGCAGTCAGTGTCCTTAAAGCGGGTGTCAGGCCTTCAGCGTGTGCTCTGCCAACCTCTGCAAGTGTACTTTTCCACTCATATCTGGTGTCTCTATAGCGTGCCTTTACAAAGAAAAAAAGTTTTTCACTGTAAGCTAATAGCAGTCAGTGTCCTTAAAGCGGGTGTCAGGCCTTCAGTGTGTGCTCTGCCAACCACTGCCAGTGTACTTTGCCACTCATATCTGGTGTCTCTATAGTGTGCCTTTACAAAGAAAAAAAGTATTTCACTGTAAGCTAATAGCAGTTAGTTGTCTGCAAGCGTCTGGGTGTCAGGCCTTCAGCGTGTGCTCTGCCAACCTCTTCAAGTGTACTTTGCCACTCATATCTGGTGTCTCTATAGCGTGCCTTTACAAAGAAAAAACGTTTTTCACTGTAAGCTAATAGCAGTCAGTGTCCTTAAAGCGGGTGTCAGGCCTTCAGCGTGTGCTCTACCAACCTCTGCAAGTGTACTTTGCCACTCATATCTAGTGTCTCTATAGCGTGTTTTTACAAAGAAAAAAAGTTTTGCACTGTAAGCTAATAGCAGTCAGTGTCCTTAAAGCGGGTGTCAGCCCTTCAGCGTGTGCTCTGCCAACCTCTGCAAGTGTACTTTGCCACTCATATCTAGTGTCTCTATAGCGTGTTTTTACAAAGAAAAAACGTTTTTCACTGTAAGCTAATAGCAGTCAGTGTCCTTAAAGCGGGTGTCAGCCCTTCAGCGTGGTCTCTGCCAACCTCTGCAAGTGTACTTTGCCACTCATATCTGTTGTCTCTATAGCGTGTTTTTACAAAGAAAAAAGTTTTGCACTGTAAGCTAATAGCAGTGAGTGTCCTTAAAGCGGGTGTCAGGCCTTCAGCGTGTGCTCTGCCAACCTCTGCCAGTGTACTTTGCCACTCATATCTGGTGTCTCTATAGTGTGCCTTTACAAAGAAAAAAAAGTTTTTCACTGTAAGCTTATAGCAGTTAGTTGTCTGCAAGCGTCTGGGTGTAAGGCTTTCAGCGTGTGCTCTGCCAACCTCTGCAAGTGTACTTTGCCACTCATATCTGGTGTCTCTATAGCGTGCCTTTACAAAGTAAAAAAGTTTTTCACTGTAAGCTAATAGCAGTCAGTGTCCTTATCTGGTGTCTCTATAGCGTGCCTTTACAAAGAAAAAAAAGTTTTGCACTGTAAGCTAATAGCAGTCAGTGTCCTTAAAGCGGGTGTCAGGCCTTCAGCGTGTGCTCTGCCAACCTCTGCAAGTGTACTTTTCCACTCATATCTGGTGTCTCTATAGCGTGCCTTTACAAAGAAAAAAAGTTTTTCACTGTAAGCTAATAGCAGTCAGTGTCCTTAAAGCGGGTGTCAGGCCTTCAGCGTGTGCTCTGCCAACCTCTGCAAGTGTACTTTGCCACTCATATCTGTTGTCTCTATAGCGTGTTTTTACAAAGAAAAACAGTTTTGCACTGTAAGCTAATAGCAGTCAGTGTCCTTAAAGCGGGTGTCAGCCCTTCAGCGTGTGCTCTGCCAACCTCTGCAAGTGTACTTTGCCACTCATATCTGTTGTCTCTATATCGTGTTTTTACAAAGAAAAAAGTTTTGCACTGTAAGCTAATAGCAGTTAGTTGTCTGCAAGCGTCTAGGTGTCAGGCCTTCAGCGTGTGCTCTGCCAACCTCTGCCAGTGTACTTTGCCACTAATGTCTGGTGTCTCTATAGTGTGCCTTTACAAAGAAAAATAAGTTTTTCACTGTAAGCTAATAGCAGTTAGTTGTCTGCAAGTGTCTGGGTTTCAGGCCTTCAGCGTGTGCTCTGCCAACCTCTGCAAGTGTACTTTGCCACTCATATCTGGTGTCTCTATAGCGTGCCTTTACAAAGAAAAAAAGTTTTTCACTGTACGCTTATAGCAGTCAGTGTCCTTAAAGCGGGTGTCAGGCCTTCAGCGTGTGCTCTGCCAACCTCTGCCAGTGTACTTTGCCACTCATATCTGGTGTCTCTATAGTGTGCCTTTACAAAGAAAAATAAGTTTTTCACTGTAAGCTAATAGCAGTTAGTTGTCTGCAAGTGTCTGGGTGTCAGGCCTTCAGCGTGTGCTCTGCAACCCTCTGCAAGTGTACTTTGCCAATCATATCTGGTGTCTCTATAGCGTGCCTTTACAAAGAAAAAAAGGTTTTCACTGTAATCTAATAGCAGTCAGTGTCCTTATCTGGTGTCTCAATAGCGTGCCTTTACAAAGAAAAAAGTTTTGCACTGTAAGCTAATAGCAGTCAGTGTCCTTAAAGCGGGTGTCAGGCCTTCAGCGTGTGCTCTGCCAACCTCTGCAAGTGTACTTTGCCACTCATATCTGGTGTCTCTATAGCGTGCCTTTACAAAGAAAAAAACGTTTTTCACTGTAAGCTAATAGCAGTTAGTTGTCTGCAAGCGTCTGGGTGTCAGGCCTTCAGCGTGTGCTCTGCCAACCTCTGCAAGTGTACTTTGCCACTCATATCTGGTGTCTCTATAGCGTGCCTTTACAAAGAAAAAAGTTTTTCACTGTAAGCTAATAGCAGTCAGTGTCCTTAAAGCGGGTGTCAGGCCTTCAGTGTGTGCTCTGCCAACCACTGCCAGTGTACTTTGCCACTCATATCTGGTGTCTCTATAGTGTGCCTTTACAAAGAAAAAAAGTATTTCACTGTAAGCTAATAGCAGTTAGTTGTCTGCAAGCGTCTGGGTGTCAGGCCTTCAGCGTGTGCTCTGCCAACCTCTCCAAGTGTACTTTGCCACTCATATCTGGTGTCTCTATAGCGTGCCTTTACAAAGAAAAAACGTTTTTCACTGTAAGCTAATAGCAGTCAGTGTCCTTAAAGCGGGTGTCAGGCCTTCAGCGTGTGCTCTACCAACCTCTGCAAGTGTACTTTGCCACTCATATCTAGTGTCTCTATAGCGTGTTTTTACAAAGAAAAAAAGTTTTGCACTGTAAGCTAATAGCAGTCAGTGTCCTTAAAGCGGGTGTCAGCCCTTCAGCGTGTGCTCTGCCAACCTTTGCAAGTGAACTTTGCCACTCATATCTGGTGTCTCTATAGCGTGCCTTTACAAAGTAAAAAAGTTTTTCACTGTAAGCTAATAGCAGTCAGTGTCCTTATCTGGTGTCTCTATAGCGTGCCTTTACAAAGAAAAAAAAGTTTTGCACTGTAAGCTAATAGCAGTCAGTGTCCTTAAAGCGGGTGTCAGGCCTTCAGCGTGTGCTCTGCCAACCTCTGCAAGTGTACTTTTCCACTCATATCTGGTGTCTCTATAGCGTGCCTTTACAAAGAAAAAAAGTTTTTCACTGTAAGCTAATAGCAGTCAGTGTCCTTAAAGCGGGTGTCAGGCCTTCAGCGTGTGCTCTGCCAACCTCTGCAAGTGTACTTTGCCACTCATATCTAGTGTCTCTATAGCGTGTTTTTACAAAGAAAAAACGTTTTTCACTGTAAGCTAATAGCAGTCAGTGTCCTTAAAGCGGGTGTCAGCCCTTCAGCGTGTGCTCTGCCAACCTCTGCAAGTGTACTTTGCCACTCATATCTAGTGTCTCTATAGCGTGTTTTTACAAAGAAAAAACGTTTTTCACTGTAAGCTAATAGCAGTCAGTGTCCTTAAAGCGGGTGTCAGCCCTTCAGCGTGGTCTCTGCCAACCTCTGCAAGTGTACTTTGCCACTCATATCTGTTGTCTCTATAGCGTGTTTTTACAAAGAAAAAAGTTTTGCACTGTAAGCTAATAGCAGTGAGTGTCCTTAAAGCGGGTGTCAGGCCTTCAGCGTGTGCTCTGCCAACCTCTGCCAGTGTACTTTGCCACTCATATCTGGTGTCTCTATAGTGTGCCTTTACAAAGAAAAAAAAGTTTTTCACTGTAAGCTAATAGCAGTTAGTTGTCTGCAAGCGTCTGGGTGTAAGGCTTTCAGCGTGTGCTCTGCCAACCTCTGCAAGTGTACTTTGCCACTCATATCTGGTGTCTCTATAGCGTGCCTTTACAAAGTAAAAAAGTTTTTCACTGTAAGCTAATAGCAGTCAGTGTCCTTATCTGGTGTCTCTATAGCGTGCCTTTACAAAGAAAAAAAAGTTTTGCACTGTAAGCTAATAGCAGTCAGTGTCCTTAAAGCGGGTGTCAGGCCTTCAGCGTGTGCTCTGCCAACCTCTGCAAGTGTACTTTTCCACTCATATCTGGTGTCTCTATAGCGTGCCTTTACAAAGAAAAAAAGTTTTTCACTGTAAGCTAATAGCAGTCAGTGTCCTTAAAGCGGGTGTCAGGCCTTCAGCGTGTGCTCTGCCAACCTCTGCAAGTGTACTTTGCCACTCATATCTGTTGTCTCTATAGCGTGTTTTTACAAAGAAAAACAGTTTTGCACTGTAAGCTAATAGCAGTCAGTGTCCTTAAAGCGGGTGTCAGCCCTTCAGCGTGTGCTCTGCCAACCTCTGCAAGTGTACTTTGCCACTCATATCTGTTGTCTCTATATCGTGTTTTTACAAAGAAAAAAGTTTTGCACTGTAAGCTAATAGCAGTTAGTTGTCTGCAAGCGTCTAGGTGTCAGGCCTTCAGCGTGTGCTCTGCCAACCTCTGCCAGTGTACTTTGCCACTAATGTCTGGTGTCTCTATAGTGTGCCTTTACAAAGAAAAATACGTTTTTCACTGTAAGCTAATAGCAGTTAGTTGTCTGCAAGTGTCTGGGTTTCAGGCCTTCAGCGTGTGCTCTGCCAACCTCTGCAAGTGTACTTTGCCACTCATATCTGGTGTCTCTATAGCGTGCCTTTACAAAGAAAAAAAGTTTTTCACTGTACGCTTATAGCAGTCAGTGTCCTTAAAGCGGGTGTCAGGCCTTCAGCGTGTGCTCTGCCAACCTCTGCCAGTGTACTTTGCCACTCATATCTGGTGTCTCTATAGTGTGCCTTTACAAAGAAAAATAAGTTTTTCACTGTAAGCTAATAGCAGTTAGTTGTCTGCAAGTGTCTGGGTGTCAGGCCTTCAGCGTGTGCTCTGCAACCCTCTGCAAGTGTACTTTGCCAATCATATCTGGTGTCTCTATAGCGTGCCTTTACAAAGAAAAAAAGGTTTTCACTGTAATCTAATAGCAGTCAGTGTCCTTATCTGGTGTCTCAATAGCGTGCCTTTACAAAGAAAAAAGTTTTGCACTGTAAGCTAATAGCAGTCAGTGTCCTTAAAGCGGGTGTCAGGCCTTCAGCGTGTGCTCTGCCAACCTCTGCAAGTGTACTTTGCCACTCATATCTGGTGTCTCTATAGCGTGCCTTTACAAAGAAAAAAACGTTTTTCACTGTAAGCTAATAGCAGTTAGTTGTCTGCAAGCGTCTGGGTGTCAGGCCTTCAGCGTGTGCTCTGCCAACCTCTGCAAGTGTACTTTGCCACTCATATCTGGTGTCTCTATAGCGTGCCTTTACAAAGAAAAAAGTTTTTCACTGTAAGCTAATAGCAGTCAGTGTCCTTAAAGCGGGTGTCAGGCCTTCAGTGTGTGCTCTGCCAACCACTGCCAGTGTACTTTGCCACTCATATCTGGTGTCTCTATAGTGTGCCTTTACAAAGAAAAAAAGTATTTCACTGTAAGCTAATAGCAGTTAGTTGTCTGCAAGCGTCTGGGTGTCAGGCCTTCAGCGTGTGCTCTGCCAACCTCTCCAAGTGTACTTTGCCACTCATATCTG
Organism: Pelobates fuscus; assembly: GCF_036172605.1. NCBI lineage: Eukaryota > Metazoa > Chordata > Amphibia > Anura > Pelobatidae > Pelobates > Pelobates fuscus. The sequence goes on from NC_086320.1 coordinate 252,567,740, forward strand.
GTGTCTCTATAGCGTGCCTTTACAAAGAAAAAACGTTTTTCACTGTAAGCTAATAGCAGTCAGTGTCCTTAAAGCGGGTGTCAGGCCTTCAGCGTGTGCTCTACCAACCTCTGCAAGTGTACTTTGCCACTCATATCTAGTGTCTCTATAGCGTGTTTTTACAAAGAAAAAAAGTTTTGCACTGTAAGCTAATAGCAGTCAGTGTCCTTAAAGCGGGTGTCAGCCCTTCAGCGTGTGCTCTGCCAACCTTTGCAAGTGAACTTTGCCACTCATATCTGGTGTCTCTATAGCGTGCCTTTACAAAGTAAAAAAGTTTTTCACTGTAAGCTAATAGCAGTCAGTGTCCTTATCTGGTGTCTCTATAGCGTGCCTTTACAAAGAAAAAAAAGTTTTGCACTGTAAGCTAAAAGCAGTCAGTGTCCTTAAAGCGGGTGTCAGGCCTTCAGCGTGTGCTCTGCCAACCTCTGCAAGTGTACTTTTCCACTCATATCTGGTGTCTCTATAGCGTGCCTTTACAAAGAAAAAAAGTTTTTCACTGTAAGCTAATAGCAGTCAGTGTCCTTAAAGCGGGTGTCAGGCCTTCAGCGTGTGCTCTGCCAACCTCTGCAAGTGTACTTTGCCACTCATATCTGTTGTCTCTATATCGTGTTTTTACAAAGAAAAAGGTTTTGCACTGTAAGCTAATAGCAGTTAGTTGTCTGCAAGCGTCTAGGTGTCAGGCCTTCAGCGTGTGCTCTGCCAACCTCTGCCAGTGTACTTTGCCACTCATATCTGGTGTCTCTATAGTGTGCCTTTACAAAGAAAAATTTTTTTTCACTGTAAGCTAATAGCAGTTAGTTGTCTGCAAGTGTCTGGGTGTCAGGCCTTCAGCGTGTGCTCTGCAACCCTCTGCAAGTGTACTTTGCCAATCATATCTGGTGTCTCTATAGCGTGCCTTTACAAAGAAAAAAAGGTTTTCACTGTAATCTAATAGTCAGTGTCCTTATCTGGTGTCTCTATAGCGTGCCTTTACAAAGAAAAAAGTTTTGCACTGTAAGCTAATAGCAGTCAGTGTCCTTAAAGCGGGTGTCAGGCCTTCAGCGTGTGCTCTGCCAACCTCTGCAAGTGTACTTTGCCACTCATATCTGGTGTCTCTATAGCGTGCCTTTACAAAGAAAAAAAGTTTTTCACTGTAAGCTAATAGCAGTCAGTGTCCTTAAAGCGGGTGTCAGGCCTTCAGTGTGTGCTCTGCCAACCACTGCCAGTGTACTTTGCCACTCATATCTGGTGTCTCTATAGTGTGCCTTTACAAAGAAAAAAAGTATTTCACTGTAAGCTAATAGCAGTCAGTGTCCTTAAAGCGGGTGTCAGGCCTTCAGCGTGTGCTCTGCCAACCTCTGCAAGTGTACTTTGCCACTCATATCTGTTGTCTCTATATCGTGCCATTACAAAGAAAAAAAGTATTTCACTGTAAGCTAATAGCAGTTAGTTGTCTGCAAGCGTCTGGGTGTCAGGCCTTCAGCGTGTGCTCTGCCAACCTCTGCAAGTGTACTTTGCCACTCATATCTGGTGTCTCTATAGCGTGCCTTTACAAAGAAAAAACGTTTTTCACTGTAAGCTAATAGCAGTCAGTGTCCTTAAAGCGGGTGTCAGGCCTTCAGCGTGTGCTCTACCAACCTCTGCAAGTGTACTTTGCCACTCATATCTAGTGTCTCTATAGCGTGTTTTTACAAAGAAAAAAAGTTTTGCACTGTAAGCTAATAGCAGTCAGTGTCCTTAAAGCGGGTGTCAGGCCTTCAGCGTGTGCTCTGCCAACCTTTGCAAGTGAACTTTGCCACTCATATCTGGTGTCTCTATAGCGTGCCTTTACAAAGTAAAAAAGTTTTTCACTGTAAGCTAATAGCAGTCAGTGTCCTTATCTGGTGTCTCTATAGCGTGCCTTTACAAAGAAAAAAAAGTTTTGCACTGTAAGCTAATAGCAGTCAGTGTCCTTAAAGCGGGTGTCAGGCCTTCAGCGTGTGCTCTGCCAACCTCTGCAAGTGTACTTTTCCACTCATATCTGGTGTCTCTATAGCGTGCCTTTACAAAGAAAAAAAGTTTTTCACTGTAAGCTAATAGCAGTCAGTGTCCTTAAAGCGGGTGTCAGGCCTTCAGCGTGTGCTCTGCCAACCTCTGCAAGTGTACTTTGCCACTCATATCTGTTGTCTCTATATCGTGTTTTTACAAAGAAAAAAGTTTTGCACTGTAAGCTAATAGCAGTTAGTTGTCTGCAAGCGTCTAGGTGTCAGGCCTTCAGCGTGTGCTCTGCCAACCTCTGCCAGTGTACTTTGCCACTCATATCTGGTGTCTCTATAGTGTGCCTTTACAAAGAAAATTTTTTTTTCACTGTAAGCTAATAGCAGTTAGTTGTCTGCAAGTGTCTGGGTGTCAGGCCTTCAGCGTGTGCTCTGCAACCCTCTGCAAGTGTACTTTGCCAATCATATCTGGTGTCTCTATAGCGTGCCTTTACTAAGAAAAAAAGGTTTTCACTGTAATCTAATAGTCAGTGTCCTTACCTGGTGTCTCTATAGCGTGCCTTTACAAAGAAAAAAGTTTTGCACTGTAAGCTAATAGCAGTCAGTGTCCTTAAAGCGGGTGTCAGGCCTTCAGCGTGTGCTCTGCCAACCTCTGCAAGTGTACTTTGCCACTCATATCTGGTGTCTCTATAGCGTGCCTTTACAAAGAAAAAAAGTTTTTCACTGTAAGCTAATAGCAGTCAGTGTCCTTAAAGCGGGTGTCAGGCCTTCAGTGTGTGCTCTGCCAACCACTGCCAGTGTACTTTGCCACTCATATCTGGTGTCTCTATAGTGTGCCTTTACAAAGAAAAAAAGTATTTCACTGTAAGCTAATAGCAGTCAGTGTCCTTAAAGCGGGTGTCAGGCCTTCAGCGTGTGCTCTGCCAACCTCTGCAAGTGTACTTTGCCACTCATATCTGTTGTCTCTATAGCGTGTTTTTACAAAGAAAAACAGTTTTGCACTGTAAGCTAATAGCAGTCAGTGTCCTTAAAGCGGGTGTCAGCCCTTCAGCGTGTGCTCTGCCAACCTCTGCAAGTGTACTTTGCCACTCATATCTGTTGTCTCTATATCGTGCCATTACAAAAAAAAAGTATTTCACTGTAAGCTAATAGCAGTTAGTTGTCTGCAAGCGTCTGGGTGTCAGGCCTTCAGCGTGTGCTCTGCCAACCTCTGCAAGTGTACTTTGCCACTCATATCTGGTGTCTCTATAGCGTGCCTTTACAAAGAAAAAACGTTTTTCACTGTAAGCTAATAGCAGTCAGTGTCCTTAAAGCGGGTGTCAGGCCTTCAGCGTGTGCTCTACCAACCTCTGCAAGTGTACTTTGCCACTCATATCTAGTGTCTCTATAGCGTGTTTTTACAAAGAAAAAAAGTTTTGCACTGTAAGCTAATAGCAGTCAGTGTCCTTAAAGCGGGTGTCAGGCCTTCAGCGTGTGCTCTGCCAACCTTTGCAAGTGAACTTTGCCACTCATATCTGGTGTCTCTATAGCGTGCCTTTACAAAGTAAAAAAGTTTTTCACTGTAAGCTAATAGCAGTCAGTGTCCTTATCTGGTGTCTCTATAGCGTGCCTTTACAAAGAAAAAAAAGTTTTGCACTGTAAGCTAATAGCAGTCAGTGTCCTTAAAGCGGGTGTCAGGCCTTCAGCGTGTGCTCTGCCAACCTCTGCAAGTGTACTTTTCCACTCATATCTGGTGTCTCTATAGCGTGCCTTTACAAAGAAAAAAAGTTTTTCACTGTAAGCTAATAGCAGTCAGTGTCCTTAAAGCGGGTGTCAGGCCTTCAGCGTGTGCTCTGCCAACCTCTGCAAGTGTACTTTGGCACTCATATCTGTTGTCTCTATATCGTGTTTTTACAAAGAAAAAAGTTTTGCACTGTAAGCTAATAGCAGTTAGTTGTCTGCAAGCGTCTAGGTGTCAGGCCTTCAGCGTGTGCTCTGCCAACCTCTGCCAGTGTACTTTGCCACTCATATCTGGTGTCTCTATAGTGTGCCTTTACAAAGAAAAAAAATTTTTCACTGTAAGCTAATAGCAGTTAGTTGTCTGCAAGTGTCTGGGTGTCAGGCCTTCAGCGTGTGCTCTGCAACCCTCTGCAAGTGTACTTTGCCAATCATATCTGGTGTCTCTATAGCGTGCCTTTACAAAGAAAAAAGTTTTGCACTGTAAGCTAATAGCAGTCAGTGTCCTTAAAGCGGGTGTCAGGCCTTCAGCGTGTGCTCTGCCAACCTCTGCAAGTGTACTTTGCCACTCATATCTGGTGTCTCTATAGTGTGCCTTTACAAAAAAAAAAGTTTTTCACTGTAAGCTAATAGCAGTTAGTTGTCTGCAAGCGTCTGGGTGTCAGGCCTTCAGCGTGTGCTCTGCCAACCTCTGCAAGTGTACTTTTTCACTCATATCTGGTGTCTCTATAGCGTGCCTTTACAAAGAAAAAAAGTTTTTCACTGTAAGCTAATAGCAGTCAGTGTCCTTAAAGCGGGTGTCAGGCCTTCAGCGTGTGCTCTGCCAACCTCTGCAAGTGTACTTTGCCACTCATATCTGTTGTCTCTATAGCGTGTTTTTACAAAGAAAAACAGTTTTGCACTGTAAGCTAATAGCAGTCAGTGTCCTTAAAGCGGGTGTCAGCCCTTCAGCGTGTGCTCTGCCAACCTCTGCAAGTGTACTTTGCCACTCATATCTGTTGTCTCTATATCGTGTTTTTACAAAGAAAAAAGTTTTGCACTGTAAGCTAATAGCAGTTAGTTGTCTGCAAGCGTCTAGGTGTCAGGCCTTCAGCGTGTGCTCTGCCAACTTCTGCCAGTATACTTTGCCACTAATGTCTGGTGTCTCTATAGCGTGCCTTTACAAAGAAAAATAAGTTTTTCACTGTAAGCTAATAGCAGTTAGTTGTCTGCAAGTGTCTGGGTTTCAGGCCTTCAGCGTGTGCTCTGCCAACCTCTGCAAGTGTACTTTGCCACTCATATCTGGTGTCTCTATAGCGTGCCTTTACAAAGAAAAAAGTTTTTCACTGTACGCTTATAGCAGTCAGTGTCCTTAAAGCGGGTGTCAGGCCTTCAGCGTGTGCTCTGCCAACCTCTGCCAGTGTACTTTGCCACTCATATCTGGTGTCTCTATAGTGTGCCTTTACAAAGAAAACATTTTTTTCACTGTAAGCTAATAGCAGTTAGTTGTCTGCAAGTGTCTGGGTGTCAGGCCTTCAGCGTGTGCTCTGCAACCCTCTGCAAGTGTACTTTGCCAATCATATCTGGTGTCTCTATAGCGTGCCTTTACAAAGAAAAAAAGGTTTTCACTGTAATCTAATAGCAGTCAGTGTCCTTATCTGGTGTCTCTATAGCGTGCCTTTACAAAGAAAAAAGTTTTGCACTGTAAGGTAATAGCAGTCAGTGTCCTTAAAGCGGGTGTCAGGCCTTCAGCGTGTGCTCTGCCAACCTCTGCAAGTGTACTTTGCCACTCATATCTGGTGTCTCTATAGTGTGCCTTTACAAAGAAAAAAAAGTTTTTCACTGTAAGCTAATAGCAGTTAGTTGTCTGCAAGCGTCTGGGTGTCAGGCCTTCAGCGTGTGCTCTGCCAACCTCTGCAAGTGTACTTTGCCACTCATATCTGGTGTCTCTATAGCGTGCCTTTACAAAGAAAAAAAGTTTTTCACTGTAAGCTAATAGCAGTCAGTGTCCTTAAAGCGGGTGTCAGGCCTTCAGCATGTGCTCTGCCAACCACTGCCAGTGTACTTTGCCACTCATATCTGGTGTCTCTATAGTGTGCCTTTACAAAGAAAAAAAGTATTTCACTGTAAGCTAATAGCAGTTAGTTGTCTGCAAGCGTCTGGGTGTCAGGCCTTCAGCGTGTGCTCTGCCAACCTCTGCAAGTGTACTTTGCCACTCATATCTGGTGTCTCTATAGCGTGCCTTTACAAAGAAAAAAGTTTTTCACTGTACGCTTATAGCAGTCAGTGTCCTTAAAGCGGGTGTCAGGCCTTCAGCGTGTGCTCTGCCAACCTCTGCCAGTGTACTTTGCCACTCATATCTGGTGTCTCTATAGTGTGCCTTTACAAAGAAAACATTTTTTTCACTGTAAGCTAATAGCAGTTAGTTGTCTGCAAGTGTCTGGGTGTCAGGCCTTCAGCGTGTGCTCTGCAACCCTCTGCAAGTGTACTTTGCCAATCATATCTGGTGTCTCTATAGCGTGCCTTTACAAAGAAAAAAAGGTTTTCACTGTAATCTAATAGCAGTCAGTGTCCTTATCTGGTGTCTCTATAGCGTGCCTTTACAAAGAAAAAAGTTTTGCACTGTAAGCTAATAGCAGTCAGTGTCCTTAAAGCGGGTGTCAGGCCTTCAGCGTGTGCTCTGCCAACCTCTGCAAGTGTACTTTGCCACTCATATCTGGTGTCTCTATAGTGTGCCTTTACAAAGAAAAAAAAGTTTTTCACTGTAAGCTAATAGCAGTTAGTTGTCTGCAAGCGTCTGGGTGTCAGGCCTTCAGCGTGTGCTCTGCCAACCTCTGCAAGTGTACTTTGCCACTCATATCTGGTGTCTCTATAGCGTGCCTTTACAAAGAAAAAAAGTTTTTCACTGTAAGCTAATAGCAGTCAGTGTCCTTAAAGCGGGTGTCAGGCCTTCAGCGTGTGCTCTGCCAACCACTGCCAGTGTACTTTGCCACTCATATCTGGTGTCTCTATAGTGTGCCTTTACAAAGAAAAAAAGTATTTCACTGTAAGCTAATAGCAGTTAGTTGTCTGCAAGCGTCTGGGTGTCAGGCCTTCAGCGTGTGCTCTGCCAACCTCTGCAAGTGTACTTTGCCACTCATATCTGGTGTCTCTATAGCGTGCCTTTACAAAGAAAAAAAGTTTTTCACTGTAAGCTAATAGCAGTCAGTGTCCTTAAAGCGGGTGTCAGGCCTTCAGCGTGTGCTCTGCCAACCTGTGCAAGTGTACTTTGCCACTCATATCTAGTGTCTCTATAGCGTGTTTTTACAAAGAAAAAAAGTTTTGCACTGTAAGCTAATAGCAGTCAGTGTCCTTAAAGCGGGTGTCAGCCCTTCAGCGTGTGCTCTGCCAGCCTCTGCAAGTGTACTTTGCCACTCATATCTGTTGTCTCTATAGCGTGTTTTTACAAAGAAAAAAGTTTTGCACTGTACGCTTATAGCAGTCAGTGTCCTTAAAGCGGGTGTCAGGCCTTCAGCGTGTGCTCTGCCAACCTCTGCCAGTGTACTTTGCCACTCATATCTGGTGTCTCTATAGTGTGCCTTTACAAAGAAAAAATGTTTTTCTCTGTAAGCTAATAGCAGTTAGTTGTCTGCAAGTGTCTGGGTGTCAGGCCTTCAGCGTGTGCTCTGCAACACTCTGCCAGTGTACTTTGCCACTCATATCTGGTGTCTCTATAGTGTGCCTTTACAAAGAAAAAAAAGTTTTTCACTGTAAGCTAATAGCAATTAGTTGTCTGCAAGCGTCTGGGTGTCAGGCCTTCAGCGTGTGCTCTGCCAACCTCTGCAAGTGTACTTTGCCACTCATATCTGGTGTCTCTATAGCGTGCCTTTACAAAGTAAAAAAGTTTTTCACTGTAAGCTAATAGCAGTCAGTGTCCTTATCTGGTGTCTCTATAGCGTGCCTTTACAAAGAAAAAAAAGTTTTGCACTGTAAGCTAATAGCAGTCAGTGTCCTTAAAGCGGGTGTCAGGCCTTCAGCGTGTGCTCTGCCAACCTCTGCAAGTGTACTTTGCCACTCATATCTGGTGTCTCTATAGTGTGCCTTTACAAAGAAAAAAAAGTTTTTCACTGTAAGCTAATAGCAGTTAGATGTCTGCAAGCGTCTGGGTGTCAGGCCTTCAGCGTGTGCTCTGCCAACCTCTGCAAGTGTACTTTGCCACTCATATCTAGTGTCTCTATAGCGTGTTTTTACAAAGAAAAAACGTTTTTCACTGTAAGCTAATAGCAGTCAGTGTCCTTAAAGCGGGTGTCAGCCCTTCAGCGTGTGCTCTGCCACCCTCTGCAAGTGTACTTTGCCACTCATATCTGGTGTCTTTATAGTGTGCCTTTACAAAGAAAAAAAAGTTTTTCAGTGTAAGCTAATAGCAGTTAGTTGTCTGCAAGCGTCTGGGTGTCAGGCCTTCAGCGTGTGCTCTGCCAACCTCTGCAAGTGTACTTTGCCACTCATATCTGGTGTCTCTATAGCGTGCCTTTACAAAGAAAAAAGTTTTGCACTGTAAGCTAATAGCAGTCAGTGTCCTTAAAGCAAGTGTCAGGCCTTCAGCGTGTGCTCTGCCAACCTCTGCAAGTGTACTTTGCCACTCATATCTAGTGTCTCTATAGCGTATTTTTACATAGAAAAAAGTTTTGCACTGTAAGCTAATAGCAGTCAGTGTCCTTAAAGCGGGTGTCAGCCCTTCAGCGTGTGCTCTGCCAGCCTCTGCAAGTGTACTTTGCCACTCATATCTGTTGTCTCTATAGCGTGTTTTTACAAAGAAAAAAGTTTTGCACTGTAAGCTAATGGCAGTCAATGTCCTTAAAGCGGGTGTCATCCCTTCAGCGTGTGCTCTGCCAACCTCTGCAAGTGTACTTTGCCACTCATGTCTGGTGTCTCTATAGCGTGCCTTTACAAAGAAAAAAGTTTTTCACTGTAAGCTAATAGCAGTGAGTGTCCTTAGCAGTGAGTGCCAACCTCTGCCAGTGTCAGGCCTTCAGCGTGTTCTCTGCCAACCTCTGCCAGTGTACTTTGCCACTCATATCTGGTGTCTCTATAGTGTGCCTTTACAAAGAAAAAAAGTTTTTCACTGTAAGCTAATAGCAGTTAGTTGTCTGCAAGCGTCTGGGTGTCAGGCCTTCAGCGTGTGCTCTGCCAACCTCTGCAAGTGTACTTTGCCACTCATATCTGGTGTCTCTATAGCGTGCCTTTACAAAGTAAAAAAGTTTTTCACTGTAAGCTAATAGCAGTCAGTGTCCTTTTCTGGTGTCTCTATAGCGTGCCTTTACAAAGAAAAAAGTTTTGCACTGTAAGCTAATAGCAGTCAGTGTCCTTAAAGCGGGTGTCAGGCCTTCAGCGTGTGCTCTGCCAACCTCTGCAAGTGTACTTTGCCACTCATATCTGGTGTCTCTATAGTGTGCCTTTACAAAGAAAAAAAAGTTTTTCTCTGTAAGCTAATAGCAGTTAGTTGTCTGCAAGCATCTGGGTGTCAGGCCTTCAGCGTGTGCTCTGCCAACCTCTGCAAGTGTACTTTGCCACTCATATCTGGTGTCTCTATAGCGTGCATTTACAAAGAAAAAAAAGTTTTGCACTGTAAGCTAATAGCAGTCAGTGTCCTTAAAGCAAGTGTCAGGCCTTCAGCGTGTGCTCTGCCAACCTCTGCAAGTGTACTTTGCCACTCATATCTGGTGTCTCTATAGTGTGCCTTTACAAAGAAATAAAGTTTTTCACTGTAAGCTAATAGCAGTTAGTTGTCTGCAAGCGTCTGGGTGTCAGGCCTTCAGCGTGTGCTCTGCCAACCTCTGCAAGTGTACTTTGCCACTCATATCTGGTGTCTCTATAGCGTGCCTTTACAAAGAAAAAAAGTTTTGCACTGTAAGCTAATAGCAGTCAGTGTCCTTAAAGCAAGTGTCAGGCCTTCAGCGTGTGCTCTGCCAACCTCTGCAAGTGTACTTTGCCACTCATATCTGGTGTCTCTATTGTGTGCCTTTACAAAGAAAAAAAGTTTTTCACTGTAAGCTAATAGCAGTTAGTTGTCTGCAAGCGTCTGGGTGTCAGGCCTTCAGCGTGTGCTCTGCCAACCTCTGCAAGTGTACTTTGCCACTCATATCTAGTGTCTCTATAGCGTGTTTTTACAAAGAAAAAACGTTTTTCACTGTAAGCTAATAGAAGTCAGTGTCCTTAAAGCGGGTGTCAGCCCTTCAGCGTGTGCTCTGCCAACCTCTGCAAGTGTACTTTGCCACTCATATCTAGTGTCTCTATAGCGTGCCTTTACAAAGAAAAAAAAGTTTTGCACTGTAAGCTAATAGCAGTGAGTGTCCTTAAAGCGGGTGTCAGGCCTTCAGCGTGTGCTCTGCCAACCTCTGCCAGTGTACTTTGCCACTCATATCTGGTGTCTCTATAGTGTGCCTTTACAAAGAAAAAAAAGTTTTTCACTCTAAGCTAATAGCAGTTAGTTGTCTGCAAGCGTCTGGGTGTAAGGCCTTCAGCGTGTGCTCTGCCAACCTCTGCAAGTGTACTTTGCCACTCATATCTGGTGTCTCTATAGCGTGCCTTTACAAAGTAAAAAAGTTTTTCACTGTAAGCTAATAGCAGTCAGTGTCCTTATCTGGTGTCTCTATAGCGTGCCTTTACAAAGAAAAAAAAGTTTTGCACTGTAAGCTAATAGCAGTCAGTGTCCTTAAAGCGGGTGTCAGGCCTTCAGCGTGTGCACTGCCAACCTCTGCAAGTGTACTTTTCCACTCATATCTGGTGTCTCTATAGCGTGCCTTTACAAAGAAAAAAAGTTTTGCACTGTAAGCTAATAGCAGTCAGTGTCCTTAAAGCAAGTGTCAGGCCTTCAGCGTGTGCACTGCCAACCTCTGCAAGTGTACTTTTCCACTCATATCTGGTGTCTCTATAGTGTGCCTTTACAAAGAAAAAAACGTTTTTCACTGTAAGCTAATAGCAGTTAGATGTCTGCAAGCGTCTGGGTGTCAGGCCTTCAGCGTGTGCTCTGCCAACCTCTGCAAGTGTACTTTGCCACTCATATCTAGTGTCTCTATAGCGTGTTTTTACAAAGAAAAAACGTTTTTCACTGTAAGCTACCAGCAGTCAGTGTCCTTAAAGCGGGTGTCAGCCCTTCAGCGTGTGCTCTGCCAACCTCTGCAAGTGTACTTTGCCACTCATATCTGTTGTCTCTATAGCGTGTTTTTACAAAGAAAAAAGTTTTGCACTGTAAGCTAATAGCAGTCAGTGTCCTTATCTGGTGTCTCTATAGCGTGCCTTTACAAAGAAAAAAAAGTTTTGCACTGTAAGCTAATAGCAGTCAGTGTCCTTAAAGCGGGTGTCAGGCCTTCAGCGTGTGCTCTGCCAACCTCTGCAAGTGTACTTTGCCACTCATATCTGGTGTCTCTATAGTGTGCCTTTACAAAGAAAAAAAAGTTTTTCACTGTAAGCTAATAGCAGTTAGATGTCTGCAAGCGTCTGGGTGTCAGGCCTTCAGCGTGTGCTCTGCCAACCTCTGCAAGTGTACTTTGCCACTCATATCTAGTGTCTCTATAGCGTGTTTTTACAAAGAAAAAACGTTTTTCACTGTAAGCTAATAGCAGTCAGTGTCCTTAAAGCGGGTGTCAGCCCTTCAGCGTGTGCTCTGCCAACCTCTGCAAGTGTACTTTGCCACTCATATCTATTGTCTCTATAGCGTGTTTTTACAAAGAAAAAAGTTTTGCACTGTAAGCTAATAGCAGTGAGTGTCCTTAAAGCGGGTGTCAGGCCTTCAGCGTGTGCTCTGCCAACCTCTGCCAGTGTACTTTGCCACTCATATCTGGTGTCTCTATAGTGTGCCTTTACAAAGAAAAAAAAGTTTTTCACTGTAAGCTAATAGCAGTTAGTTGTCTGCAAGCGTCTGGGTGTAAGGCCTTCAGCGTGTGCTCTGCCAACCTCTGCAAGGGTACTTTGCCACTCATATCTGGTGTCTCTATAGCGTGCCTTTACAAAGTAAAAAAATTTTGCACTGTAAGCTAATAGCAGTCAGTGTCCTTATCTGGTGTCTCTATAGCGTGCCTTTACAAAGAAAAAAAAGTTTTGCACTGTAAGCTAATAGCAGTCAGTGTCCTTAAAGCGGGTGTCAGGCCTTCAGCGTGTGCTCTGCCAACCTCTGCAAGTGTACTTTTCCACTCATATCTGGTGTCTCTATAGCGTGCCTTTACAAAGAAAAAAAGTTTTTCACTGTAAGCTAATAGCAGTCAGTGTCCTTAAAGCGGGTGTCAGGCCTTCAGCGTGTGCTCTGCCAACCTCTGCAAGTGTACTTTGCCCCTCATATCTGGTGTCTCTATAGCGTGCCTTTACAAAGAAAAAAAGTTTTTCACTGTAAGCTAATAGCAGTCAGTGTCCTTAAAGCGGGTGTCAGGCCTTCAGCGTGTGCTCTGCCAACCTCTGCCAGTGTACTTTGCCACTCATATCTGGTGTCTCTATAGTGTGCCTTTACAAATAAATTTTTTTTTTCACTGCAAGCTAATAGCAGTTAGTTGTCTGCAAGTGTCTGGGTGTCAGGCCTTCAGCGTGTGCTCTGCAACCCTCTGCAAGTGTACTTTGCCACTCATATCTGGTGTCTCTATAGCGTGCCTTTACAAAGAAAAAAAGGTTTTCACCGTAAGCTAATAGCAGTCAGTGTCCTTATCTGGTGTCTCTATAGCGTGCCTTTACAAAGAAAAAAGTTTTGCACTGTAAGCTAATAGCAGTCAGTGTCCTTAAAGCGGGTGTCAGGCCTTCAGCGTGTGCTCTGCCAACCTCTGCAAGTGTACTTTGCCACTCATATCTGGTGTCTCTATAGTGTGCCTTTACAAAGAAAAAAAAGTTTTTCACTGTAAGCTAATAGCAGTTAGTTGTCTGCAAGCGTCTGGGTGTCAGGCCTTCAGCGTGTGCTCTGCCAACCTCTGCAAGTGTACTTTGCCACTCATATCTGGTGTCTCTATAGCGTGCCTTTACAAAGAAAAAAAGTTTTTCACTGTAAGCTAATAGCAGTCAGTGTCCTTAAAGCGGGTGTCAGGCCTTCAGCGTGTGCTCTGCCAACCTCTGCAAGTGTACTTTGCCACTCATATCTAGTGTCTCTATAGCGTGTTTTTACAAAGAAAAAAAGTTTTGCACTGTAAGCTAATAGCAGTCAGTGTCCTTAAAGCGGGTGTCAGCCCTTCAGCGTGTTCTCTGCCAACCTCTGCAAGTGTACTTTGCCACTCATATCTGTTGTCTCTATAGCGTGTTTTTACAACGAAAAAAGTTTTGCACTGTAAGCTAATAGCAGTCAATGTCCTTAAAGCGGGTGTCAGCCCTTCAGCGTGTGCTCTGCCAACCTCTGCAAGTGTACTTTGCCACTCATATCTGTTGTCTCTATAGCGTGTTTTTACAAAGAAAAAAAGTTTTGCACTGTAAGCTAATAGCAGTGAGTTGTCTGCAAGCGTCTAGGTGTCAGGCCTTCAGCGTGTGCTCTGCCAACCTCTGCAAGTGTACTTTGCCACTAATGTCTGGTGTCTCTATAGCGTGCCTTTACAAAGAAAAAAAAGTTTTTCACTGTAAGCTAATAGCAGTTAGTTGTCTGCAAGTGTCTGGGTTTCAGGCCTTCAGCGTGTGCTCTGCCAACCTCTGCAAGTGTACTTTGCCACTCATATCTGGTGTCTCTATAGCGTGCCTTTACAAAGAAAAAAAGTTTTTCACTGTACGCTTATAGCAGTCAGTGTCCTTAAAGCGGGTGTCAGGCCTTCAGCGTGTGCTCTGCCAACCTCTGCCAGTGTACTTTGCCACTCATATCTGGTGTCTCTATAGTGTGCCTTTACAAAGAAAAAAAGTTTTTCTCTGTAAGCTAATAGCAGTTAGTTGTCTGCAAGTGTCTGGGTGTCAGGCCTTCAGCGTGTGCTCTGCAACACTCTGCAAGTGTACTTTGCCACTCATATCTGGTGTCTCTATAGCGTGCCTTTACAAAGAAAAAAAGGTTTTCACTGTAAGCTAATAGCAGTCAGTGTCCTTATCTGGTGTATCTATAGCGTGCCTTTACAAAGAAAAATGTTTTGCACTGTAAGCTAATAGCAGTCAGTGTCCTTAAAGCGGGTGTCAGGCCTTCAGCGTGTGCTCTGCCAACCTCTGCAAGTGTACTTTGCCACTCATATCTGGTGTCTCTATAGTGTGCCTTTACAAAGAAAAAAAAGTTTTTCACTGTAAGCTAATAGCAGTTAGTTGTCTGCAAGCGTCTGGGTGTCAGGCCTTCAGCGTGTGCTCTGCCAACCTCTGCAAGTGTACTTTGCCACTCATATCTGGTGTCTCTATAGCGTGCCTTTACAAAGAAAAAAAGTTTTTCACTGTAAGCTAATAGCAGTCAGTGTCCTTAAAGCGGGTGTCAGGCCTTCAGCGTGTGCTCTGCCAACCACTGCCAGTGTACTTTGCCACTCATATCTGGTGTCTCTATAGTGTGCCTTTACAAAGAAAAAAGTATTTCACTGTAAGCTAATAGCAGTTAGTTGTCTGCAAGCGTCTGGGTGTCAGGCCTTCAGCGTGTGCTCTGCCAACCTCTGCAAGTGTACTTTGCCACTCATATCTGGTGTCTCTATAGCGTGCCTTTACAAAGAAAAAAAGTTTTGCACTGTAAGCTAATAGCAGTCAGTGTCCTTAAAGCGGGTGTCAGGCCTTCAGCGTGTGCTCTGCCAACCACTGCCAGTGTACTTTGCCACTCATTTCTGGTGTCTCTATAGTGTGCCTTTACAAAGAAAAAAAGTATTTCACTGTAAGCTAATAGCAGTTAGTTGTCTGCAAGCGTCTGGGTGTCAGGCCTTCAGCGTGTGCTCTGCCAACCTCTGCAAGTGTACTTTGCCACTCATATCTAGTGTCTCTATAGCGTGTTTTTACAAAGAAAAAAAGTTTTGCACTGTAAGCTAATAGCAGTCAGTGTCCTTAAAGCGGGTGTCAGCCCTTCAGCGTGTGCTCTGCCAACCTCTGCAAGTGTACTTTGCCACTCATATCTGTTGTCTCTATAGTGTGTTTTTACAAAGAAAAAAGTTTTGCACTGTAAGCTAATAGCAGTCAATGTCCTTAAAGCGGGTGTCAGCCCTTCAGCAAGTGCTCTGCCAACCTCTGCAAGTGTAGTTTGCCACTCATATCTAGTGTCTCTATAGCGTGTTTTTACAAAGAAAAAAAGTTTTGCACTTTAAGCTAATAGCAGTCAATGTCCTTAAAGCGGGTGTCAGCCCTTCAGCGTGTGCTCTGCCAACCTCTGCAAGTGTACTTTGCCACTCATATCTGTTGTCTCTATATCGTGTTTTTACAAAGAAAAAAGTTTTGCACTGTAAGCTAATAGCAGTTAGTTGTCTGCAAGCGTCTAGGTGTCAGGCCTTCAGCGTGTGCTCTGCCAACCTCTGCAAGTGTACTTTGCCACTCATATCTGGTGTCTCTATAGTGTGCCTTTACAAAGAAAAAAAGTTTTTCACTGTAAGCTAATAGCAGTTAGTTGTCTGCAAGCGTCTGGGTGTCAGGCCTTCAGCGTGTGCTCTGCCAACCTCTGCAAGTGTACTTTGCCACTCATATCTGGTGTCTCTATAGCGTGCCTTTACAAAGAAAAAAAGTTTTTCACTGTAAGCTAATAGCAGTCAGTGTCCTTAAAGCGGGTGTCAGGCCTTCAGCGTGTGCTCTGCCAACCACTGCCAGTGTACTTTGCCACTCATATCTGGTGTCTCTATAGTGTGCCTTTACAAAGAAAAAAGTATTTCACTGTAAGCTAATAGCAGTTAGTTGTCTGCAAGCGTCTGGGTGTCAGGCCTTCAGCGTGTGCTCTGCCAACCTCTGCAAGTGTACTTTGCCACTCATATCTGGTGTCTCTATAGCGTGCCTTTACAAAGAAAAAAAGTTTTGCACTGTAAGCTAATAGCAGTCAGTGTCCTTAAAGCGGGTGTCAGGCCTTCAGCGTGTGCTCTGCCAACCACTGCCAGTGTACTTTGCCACTCATTTCTGGTGTCTCTATAGTGTGCCTTTACAAAGAAAAAAAGTATTTCACTGTAAGCTAATAGCAGTTAGTTGTCTGCAAGCGTCTGGGTGTCAGGCCTTCAGCGTGTGCTCTGCCAACCTCTGCAAGTGTACTTTGCCACTCATATCTAGTGTCTCTATAGCGTGTTTTTACAAAGAAAAAAAGTTTTGCACTGTAAGCTAATAGCAGTCAGTGTCCTTAAAGCGGGTGTCAGCCCTTCAGCGTGTGCTCTGCCAACCTCTGCAAGTGTACTTTGCCACTCATATCTGTTGTCTCTATAGTGTGTTTTTACAAAGAAAAAAGTTTTGCACTGTAAGCTAATAGCAGTCAATGTCCTTAAAGCGGGTGTCAGCCCTTCAGCAAGTGCTCTGCCAACCTCTGCAAGTGTAGTTTGCCACTCATATCTAGTGTCTCTATAGCGTGTTTTTACAAAGAAAAAAAGTTTTGCACTTTAAGCTAATAGCAGTCAATGTCCTTAAAGCGGGTGTCAGCCCTTCAGCGTGTGCTCTGCCAACCTCTGCAAGTGTACTTTGCCACTCATATCTGTTGTCTCTATATCGTGTTTTTACAAAGAAAAAAGTTTTGCACTGTAAGCTAATAGCAGTTAGTTGTCTGCAAGCGTCTAGGTGTCAGGCCTTCAGCGTGTGCTCTGCCAACCTCTGCAAGTGTACTTTGCCACTCATATCTGGTGTCTCTATAGTGTGCCTTTACAAAGAAAAAAAGTTTTTCACTGTAAGCTAATAGCAGTTAGTTGTCTGCAAGCGTCTGGGTGTCAGGCCTTCAGCGTGTGCTCTGCCAACCTCTGCAAGTGTACTTTGCCACTCATATCTGGTGTCTCTATAGCGTGCCTTTACAAAGAAAAAAAGTTTTTCACTGTAAGCTAATAGCAGTCAGTGTCCTTAAAGCGGGTGTCAGGCCTTCAGCGTGTGCTCTGCCAACCACTGCCAGTGTACTTTGCCACTCATATCTGGTGTCTCTATAGTGTGCCTTTACAAAGAAAAAAGTATTTCACTGTAAGCTAATAGCAGTTAGTTGTCTGCAAGCGTCTGGGTGTCAGGCCTTCAGCGTGTGCTCTGCCAACCTCTGCAAGTGTACTTTGCCACTCATATCTGGTGTCTCTATAGCGTGCCTTTACAAAGAAAAAAAGTTTTGCACTGTAAGCTAATAGCAGTCAGTGTCCTTAAAGCGGGTGTCAGGCCTTCAGCGTGTGCTCTGCCAACCACTGCCAGTGTACTTTGCCACTCATTTCTGGTGTCTCTATAGTGTGCCTTTACAAAGAAAAAAAGTATTTCACTGTAAGCTAATAGCAGTTAGTTGTCTGCAAGCGTCTGGGTGTCAGGCCTTCAGCGTGTGCTCTGCCAACCTCTGCAAGTGTACTTTGCCACTCATATCTGTTGTCTCTATAGCGTGTTTTTACAAAGAAAAAAAGTTTTGCACTGTAAGCTAATAGCAGTGAGTTGTCTGCAAGCGTCTAGGTGTCAGGCCTTCAGCGTGTGCTCTGCCAACCTCTGCAAGTGTACTTTGCCACTAATGTCTGGTGTCTCTATAGCGTGCCTTTACAAAGAAAAAAAAGTTTTTCACTGTAAGCTAATAGCAGTTAGTTGTCTGCAAGTGTCTGGGTTTCAGGCCTTCAGCGTGTGCTCTGCCAACCTCTGCAAGTGTACTTTGCCACTCATATCTGGTGTCTCTATAGCGTGCCTTTACAAAGAAAAAAAGTTTTTCACTGTACGCTTATAGCAGTCAGTGTCCTTAAAGCGGGTGTCAGGCCTTCAGCGTGTGCTCTGCCAACCTCTGCCAGTGTACTTTGCCACTCATATCTGGTGTCTCTATAGTGTGCCTTTACAAAGAAAAAAAGTTTTTCTCTGTAAGCTAATAGCAGTTAGTTGTCTGCAAGTGTCTGGGTGTCAGGCCTTCAGCGTGTGCTCTGCAACACTCTGCAAGTGTACTTTGCCACTCATATCTGGTGTCTCTATAGCGTGCCTTTACAAAGAAAAAAAGGTTTTCACTGTAAGCTAATAGCAGTCAGTGTCCTTATCTGGTGTCTCTATAGCGTGCCTTTACAAAGAAAAATGTTTTGCACTGTAAGCTAATAGCAGTCAGTGTCCTTAAAGCGGGTGTCAGGCCTTCAGCGTGTGCTCTGCCAACCTCTGCAAGTGTACTTTGCCACTCATATCTGGTGTCTCTATAGTGTGCCTTTACAAAGAAAAAAAAGTTTTTCACTGTAAGCTAATAGCAGTTAGTTGTCTGCAAGCGTCTGGGTGTCAGGCCTTCAGCGTGTGCTCTGCCAACCTCTGCAAGTGTACTTTGCCACTCATATCTGGTGTCTCTATAGCGTGCCTTTACAAAGAAAAAAAGTTTTTCACTGTAAGCTAATAGCAGTCAGTGTCCTTAAAGCGGGTGTCAGGCCTTCAGCGTGTGCTCTGCCAACCACTGCCAGTGTACTTTGCCACTCATATCTGGTGTCTCTATAGTGTGCCTTTACAAAGAAAAAAGTATTTCACTGTAAGCTAATAGCAGTTAGTTGTCTGCAAGCGTCTGGGTGTCAGGCCTTCAGCGTGTGCTCTGCCAACCTCTGCAAGTGTACTTTGCCACTCATATCTGGTGTCTCTATAGCGTGCCTTTACAAAGAAAAAAAGTTTTGCACTGTAAGCTAATAGCAGTCAGTGTCCTTAAAGCGGGTGTCAGGCCTTCAGCGTGTGCTCTGCCAACCACTGCCAGTGTACTTTGCCACTCATTTCTGGTGTCTCTATAGTGTGCCTTTACAAAGAAAAAAAGTATTTCACTGTAAGCTAATAGCAGTTAGTTGTCTGCAAGCGTCTGGGTGTCAGGCCTTCAGCGTGTGCTCTGCCAACCTCTGCAAGTGTACTTTGCCACTCATATCTAGTGTCTCTATAGCGTGTTTTTACAAAGAAAAAAAGTTTTGCACTGTAAGCTAATAGCAGTCAGTGTCCTTAAAGCGGGTGTCAGCCCTTCAGCGTGTGCTCTGCCAACCTCTGCAAGTGTACTTTGCCACTCATATCTGTTGTCTCTATAGTGTGTTTTTACAAAGAAAAAAGTTTTGCACTGTAAGCTAATAGCAGTCAATGTCCTTAAAGCGGGTGTCAGCCCTTCAGCAAGTGCTCTGCCAACCTCTGCAAGTGTAGTTTGCCACTCATATCTAGTGTCTCTATAGCGTGTTTTTACAAAGAAAAAAAGTTTTGCACTTTAAGCTAATAGCAGTCAATGTCCTTAAAGCGGGTGTCAGCCCTTCAGCGTGTGCTCTGCCAACCTCTGCAAGTGTACTTTGCCACTCATATCTGTTGTCTCTATATCGTGTTTTTACAAAGAAAAAAGTTTTGCACTGTAAGCTAATAGCAGTTAGTTGTCTGCAAGCGTCTAGGTGTCAGGCCTTCAGCGTGTGCTCTGCCAACCTCTGCAAGTGTACTTTGCCACTCATATCTGGTGTCTCTATAGTGTGCCTTTACAAAGAAAAAAAGTTTTTCACTGTAAGCTAATAGCAGTTAGTTGTCTGCAAGCGTCTGGGTGTCAGGCCTTCAGCGTGTGCTCTGCCAACCTCTGCAAGTGTACTTTGCCACTCATATCTGGTGTCTCTATAGCGTGCCTTTACAAAGAAAAAAAGTTTTTCACTGTAAGCTAATAGCAGTCAGTGTCCTTAAAGCGGGTGTCAGGCCTTCAGCGTGTGCTCTGCCAACCACTGCCAGTGTACTTTGCCACTCATATCTGGTGTCTCTATAGTGTGCCTTTACAAAGAAAAAAGTATTTCACTGTAAGCTAATAGCAGTTAGTTGTCTGCAAGCGTCTGGGTGTCAGGCCTTCAGCGTGTGCTCTGCCAACCTCTGCAAGTGTACTTTGCCACTCATATCTGGTGTCTCTATAGCGTGCCTTTACAAAGAAAAAAAGTTTTGCACTGTAAGCTAATAGCAGTCAGTGTCCTTAAAGCGGGTGTCAGGCCTTCAGCGTGTGCTCTGCCAACCACTGCCAGTGTACTTTGCCACTCATTTCTGGTGTCTCTATAGTGTGCCTTTACAAAGAAAAAAAGTATTTCACTGTAAGCTAATAGCAGTTAGTTGTCTGCAAGCGTCTGGGTGTCAGGCCTTCAGCGTGTGCTCTGCCAACCTCTGCAAGTGTACTTTGCCACTCATATCTAGTGTCTCTATAGCGTGTTTTTACAAAGAAAAAAAGTTTTGCACTGTAAGCTAATAGCAGTCAGTGTCCTTAAAGCGGGTGTCAGCCCTTCAGCGTGTGCTCTGCCAACCTCTGCAAGTGTACTTTGCCACTCATATCTGTTGTCTCTATAGTGTGTTTTTACAAAGAAAAAAGTTTTGCACTGTAAGCTAATAGCAGTCAATGTCCTTAAAGCGGGTGTCAGCCCTTCAGCAAGTGCTCTGCCAACCTCTGCAAGTGTAGTTTGCCACTCATATCTAGTGTCTCTATAGCGTGTTTTTACAAAGAAAAAAAGTTTTGCACTTTAAGCTAATAGCAGTCAATGTCCTTAAAGCGGGTGTCAGCCCTTCAGCGTGTGCTCTGCCAACCTCTGCAAGTGTACTTTGCCACTCATATCTGTTGTCTCTATATCGTGTTTTTACAAAGAAAAAAGTTTTGCACTGTAAGCTAATAGCAGTTAGTTGTCTGCAAGCGTCTAGGTGTCAGGCCTTCAGCGTGTGCTCTGCCAACCTCTGCCAGTGTACTTTGCCACTAATGTCTGGTGTCTCTATAGTGTGCCTTTACAAAGAAAAATAAGTTTTTCACTGTAAGCTAATAGCAGTTAGTTGTCTGCAAGCGTCTGGGTGTCAGGCCTTCAGCGTGTGCTCTGCCAACCTCTGCAAGTGTACTTTGCCACTCATATCTGGTGTCTCTATAGCGTGCCTTTACAAAGAAAAAAAGTTTTTCACTGTACGCTTATAGCAGTGTGTGTCCTTAAAGCGAGTGTCAGGCCTTCAGCGTGTGCTCTGCCAACCTCTGCAAGTGTACTTTGCCACTCATATCTGGTGTCTCTATAGTGTGCCTTTACAAAGAAAAAAAGTTTTGCACTTTAAGCTAATAGCAGTCAATGTCCTTAAAGCGGGTGTCAGCCCTTCAGCAAGTGCTCTGCCAACCTCTGCAAGTGTAGTTTGCCACTCATATCTAGTGTCTCTATAGCGTGTTTTTACAAAGAAAAAAAGTTTTGCACTTTAAGCTAATAGCAGTCAATGTCCTTAAAGCTGGTGTCAGCCCTTCAGCGTGTGCTCTGCCAACCTCTGCAAGTGTACTTTGCCACTCATATCTGTTGTCTCTATATCGTGTTTTTACAAAGAAAAAAGTTTTGCACTGTAAGCTAATAGCAGTTAGTTGTCTGCAAGCGTCTAGGTGTCAGGCCTTCAGCGTGTGCTCTGCCAACCTCTGCCAGTGTACTTTGCCACTAATGTCTGGTGTCTCTATAGTGTGCCTTTACAAAGAAAAATAAGTTTTTCACTGTAAGCTAATAGCAGTTAGTTGTCTGCAAGCGTCTGGGTGTCAGGCCTTCAGCGTGTGCTCTGCCAACCTCTGCCAGTGTACTTTGCCACTCATATCTGGTGTCTCTATAGTGTGCCTTTACAAAGAAAAAAAAGTTTTTCACTGTAAGCTAATAGCAGTTAGTTGTCTGCAAGTGTCTGGGTTTCAGGCCTTCAGCGTGTGCTCTGCCAACCTCTGCAAGTGTACTTTGCCACTCATATCTGGTGTCTCTATAGTGTGCCTTTACAAAGAAAAAAACGTTTTTCACAGTAAGCTAATAGCAGTCAGTGTCCTTATCTGGTGTCTCTATAGCGTGCCTTTACAAAGAAAAAAGTTTTGCACTGTAAGCTAATAGCAGTCAGTGTCCTTAAAGCGGGTGTCAGGCCTTCAGCGTGTGCTCTGCCAACCTCTGCAAGTGTAGTTTGCCACTCATATCTAGTGTCTCTATAGCGTGTTTTTACAAAGAAAAAAAGTTTTGCACTGTAAGCTAATAGCAGTCAGTGTCCTTAAAGCGGGTGTCAGCCCTTCAGCGTGTGCTCTGCCAACCTCTGCAAGTGTACTTTGCCACTCATATCTGGTGTCTCTATAGCGTGCCTTTACAAACAAAAAAAGTTTTGCACTCTAAGCTAATAGCAGTCAGTGTCCTTAAAGCAAGTGTCAGGCCTTCAGCGTGTGCTCTGCCAACCTCTGCAAGTGTACTTTGCCACTCATATCTGGTGTCTCTATAGTGTGCCTTTACAAAGAAAAAAAAGTTTTTCACTGTAAGCTAATAGCAGTTAGTTGTCTGCAAGCGTCTGGGTGTCAGGCCTTCAGCGTGTGCTCTGCCAACCTCTGCAAGTGTACTTTGCCACTCATATCTGGTGTCTCTATAGCGTGCCTTTACAAAGAAAACAAGTTTTTCACTGTAAGCTAATAGCAGTCAGTGTCCTTAAAGCGGGTGTCAGGCCTTCAGCGTGTGCTCTGCCAACCACTGCCAGTGTACTTTGCCACTCATATCTGGTGTCTCTATAGTGTGCCTTTACAAAGAAAAAAGTATTTCACTGTAAGCTAATAGCAGTTAGTTGTCTGCAAGCGTCTGGGTGTCAGGCCTTCAGCGTGTGCTCTGCCAACCTCTGCAAGTGTACTTTGCCACTCATATCTGGTGTCTCTATAGCGTGCCTTTACAAAGAAAAAAAGTTTTGCACTGTAAGCTAATAGCAGTCAGTGTCCTTAAAGCGGGTGTCAGGCCTTCAGCGTGTGCTCTGCCAACCACTGCCAGTGTACTTTGCCACTCATTTCTGGTGTCTCTATAGTGTGCCTTTACAAAGAAAAAAAGTATTTCACTGTAAGCTAATAGCAGTTAGTTGTCTGCAAGCGTCTGGGTGTCAGGCCTTCAGCGTGTGCTCTGCCAACCTCTGCAAGTGTACTTTGCCACTCATATCTAGTGTCTCTATAGCGTGTTTTTACAAAGAAAAAAAGTTTTGCACTGTAAGCTAATAGCAGTCAGTGTCCTTAAAGCGGGTGTCAGCCCTTCAGCGTGTGCTCTGCCAACCTCTGCAAGTGTACTTTGCCACTCATATCTGTTGTCTCTATAGTGTGTTTTTACAAAGAAAAAAGTTTTGCACTGTAAGCTAATAGCAGTCAATGTCCTTAAAGCGGGTGTCAGCCCTTCAGCAAGTGCTCTGCCAACCTCTGCAAGTGTAGTTTGCCACTCATATCTAGTGTCTCTATAGCGTGTTTTTACAAAGAAAAAAAGTTTTGCACTTTAAGCTAATAGCAGTCAATGTCCTTAAAGCGGGTGTCAGCCCTTCAGCGTGTGCTCTGCCAACCTCTGCAAGTGTACTTTGCCACTCATATCTGTTGTCTCTATATCGTGTTTTTACAAAGAAAAAAGTTTTGCACTGTAAGCTAATAGCAGTTAGTTGTCTGCAAGCGTCTAGGTGTCAGGCCTTCAGCGTGTGCTCTGCCAACCTCTGCCAGTGTACTTTGCCACTAATGTCTGGTGTCTCTATAGTGTGCCTTTACAAAGAAAAATAAGTTTTTCACTGTAAGCTAATAGCAGTTAGTTGTCTGCAAGCGTCTGGGTGTCAGGCCTTCAGCGTGTGCTCTGCCAACCTCTGCAAGTGTACTTTGCCACTCATATCTGGTGTCTCTATAGCGTGCCTTTACAAAGAAAAAAAGTTTTTCACTGTACGCTTATAGCAGTGTGTGTCCTTAAAGCGAGTGTCAGGCCTTCAGCGTGTGCTCTGCCAACCTCTGCAAGTGTACTTTGCCACTCATATCTGGTGTCTCTATAGTGTGCCTTTACAAAGAAAAAAAGTTTTGCACTTTAAGCTAATAGCAGTCAATGTCCTTAAAGCGGGTGTCAGCCCTTCAGCAAGTGCTCTGCCAACCTCTGCAAGTGTAGTTTGCCACTCATATCTAGTGTCTCTATAGCGTGTTTTTACAAAGAAAAAAAGTTTTGCACTTTAAGCTAATAGCAGTCAATGTCCTTAAAGCTGGTGTCAGCCCTTCAGCGTGTGCTCTGCCAACCTCTGCAAGTGTACTTTGCCACTCATATCTGTTGTCTCTATATCGTGTTTTTACAAAGAAAAAAGTTTTGCACTGTAAGCTAATAGCAGTTAGTTGTCTGCAAGCGTCTAGGTGTCAGGCCTTCAGCGTGTGCTCTGCCAACCTCTGCCAGTGTACTTTGCCACTAATGTCTGGTGTCTCTATAGTGTGCCTTTACAAAGAAAAATAAGTTTTTCACTGTAAGCTAATAGCAGTTAGTTGTCTGCAAGCGTCTGGGTGTCAGGCCTTCAGCGTGTGCTCTGCCAACCTCTGCCAGTGTACTTTGCCACTCATATCTGGTGTCTCTATAGTGTGCCTTTACAAAGAAAAAAAAGTTTTTCACTGTAAGCTAATAGCAGTTAGTTGTCTGCAAGTGTCTGGGTTTCAGGCCTTCAGCGTGTGCTCTGCCAACCTCTGCAAGTGTACTTTGCCACTCATATCTGGTGTCTCTATAGTGTGCCTTTACAAAGAAAAAAACGTTTTTCACAGTAAGCTAATAGCAGTCAGTGTCCTTATCTGGTGTCTCTATAGCGTGCCTTTACAAAGAAAAAAGTTTTGCACTGTAAGCTAATAGCAGTCAGTGTCCTTAAAGCGGGTGTCAGGCCTTCAGCGTGTGCTCTGCCAACCTCTGCAAGTGTAGTTTGCCACTCATATCTAGTGTCTCTATAGCGTGTTTTTACAAAGAAAAAAAGTTTTGCACTGTAAGCTAATAGCAGTCAGTGTCCTTAAAGCGGGTGTCAGCCCTTCAGCGTGTGCTCTGCCAACCTCTGCAAGTGTACTTTGCCACTCATATCTGGTGTCTCTATAGCGTGCCTTTACAAACAAAAAAAGTTTTGCACTCTAAGCTAATAGCAGTCAGTGTCCTTAAAGCAAGTGTCAGGCCTTCAGCGTGTGCTCTGCCAACCTCTGCAAGTGTACTTTGCCACTCATATCTGGTGTCTCTATAGTGTGCCTTTACAAAGAAAAAAAAGTTTTTCACTGTAAGCTAATAGCAGTTAGTTGTCTGCAAGCGTCTGGGTGTCAGGCCTTCAGCGTGTGCTCTGCCAACCTCTGCAAGTGTACTTTGCCACTCATATCTGGTGTCTCTATAGCGTGCCTTTACAAAGAAAACAAGTTTTTCACTGTAAGCTAATAGCAGTCAGTGTCCTTAAAGCGGGTGTCAGGCCTTCAGCGTGTGCTCTGCCAACCACTGCCAGTGTACTTTGCCACTCATTTCTGGTGTCTCTATAGTGTGCCTTTACAAAGAAAAAAAGTATTTCACTGTAAGCTAATAGCAGTTAGTTGTCTGCAAGCGTCTGGGTGTCAGGCCTTCAGCGTGTGCTCTGCCAACCTCTGCAAGTGTACTTTGCACTCATATCTAGTGTCTCTATAGCGTGTTTTTACAAAGAAAAAAAGTTTTGCACTGTAAGCTAATAGCAGTCAGTGTCCTTAAAGCGGGTGTCAGCCCTTCAGCGTGTGCTCTGCCAACCTCTGCAAGTGTACTTTGCCACTCATATCTGTTGTCTCTATAGCGTGTTTTTACAAAGAAAAAAGTTTTTCACTGTAAACTAATAGCAGTGAGTGTCCTTAGCAGTGAGTGCCAACCTCTGCCAGTGTCAGGCCTTCAGCGTGTGCTCTGCCAACCTCTGCAAGTGTACTTTGCCACTCATATCTGGTGTCTCTATAGTGTGCCTTTACAAAGAAAAAAAAGTTTTTCACTGTAAGCTAATAGCAGTTAGTTGTCTGCAAGCGTCTGGGTGTCAGGCCTTCAGCGTGTGCTCTGCCAACCTCTGCAAGTGTACTTTGCCACTCATATCTGGTGTCTCTATAGTGTGCCTTTACAAAGAAAAAAAAGTTTTTCACTGTAAGCTAATAGCAGTTAGTTGTCTGCAAGCGTCTGGGTGTCAGGCCTTCAACGTGTGCTCTGCCAACCTCTGCAAGTGTACTTTGCCACTCATATCTGGTGTCTCTATAGCGTGCCTTTACAAAGAAAAAAAGTTTTTCACTGTAAGCTAATGGCAGTCAGTGTCCTTAAAGCGGGTGTCAGGCCTTCAGCGTGTGCTCTGCCAACCACTGCCAGTGTACTTTGCCACTCATATCTGGTGTCTGTATAGTGTGCCTTTACAAAGAAAAAAAGTATTTCACTGTAAGCTAATAGCAGTTAGTTGTCTGCAAGCGTCTGGGTGTCAGGCCTTCAGCGTGTGCTCTGCCAACCTCTGCAAGTGTACTTTGCCACTCATATCTGGTGTCTCTATAGCGTGCCTTTACAAAGTAAAAAAGTTTTTCACAGTAATCTAATAGCAGTCAGTGTCCTTATCTGGTGTCTCTATAGCGTGCCTTTACAAAGACAAAAAAGTTTTGCACTGTAAGCTAATAGCAGTCAGTGTCCTTAAAGCGGGTGTCAGGCCTTCAGCGTGTGCTCTGCCAACCTCTGCCAGTGTACTTTGCCACTCATATCTGGTGTCTCTATAGTGTGCCTTTACAAAGAAAAAAAAGTTTTTCACTGTAAGCTAATAGCAGTTAGTTGTCTGCAAGCGTCTGGGTGTCAGGCCTTCAGCGTGTGCTCTGCCAACCTCTGCAAGTGTACTTTGCCACTCATATCTGGTGTCTCTATAGCGTGCCTTTACAAAGAAAAAAAGTTTTTCACTGTAAGCTAATAGCAGTGAGTATCCTTAGCAGTGAGTGCCAACCTCTGCCAGTGTCAGGCCTTCAGCGTGTGCTCTGCCAACCTCTGCCAGTGTACTTTGCCACTCATATCTGGTGTCTCTATAGTGTGCCTTTACAAAGAAAAAATTTTTCACTGTCAGCTAATAGCAGTTAGTTGTCTGCAAGCGTCTGGTTGTCAGGCCTTCAGCGTGTGCTCTGCCAACCTCTGCAAGTGTACTTTGCCACTCATATCTGGTGTCTCTATAGCGTGCCTTTACAAAGTAAAAAAGTTTTTCACTGTAAGCTAATAGCAGTCAGTGTCCTTATCTGGTGTCTCTATAGCGTGCCTTTACAAAGACAAAAAAGTTTTGCAC
This sequence comes from Pelobates fuscus, assembly GCF_036172605.1. NCBI lineage: Eukaryota > Metazoa > Chordata > Amphibia > Anura > Pelobatidae > Pelobates > Pelobates fuscus. The sequence continues at coordinate 252,594,424 of NC_086320.1, forward strand.
TGTAAGCTAATAGCAGTCAGTGTCCTTAAAGCGGGTGTCTGGCCTTCAGCGTGTGCTCTGCCAACCTCTGCAAGTGTACTTTGCCACTCATATCTGGTGTCTCTATAGCGTGCCTTTACAAAGAAAAAAAGTTTTTCACTGTAAGCTAATAGCAGTGAGTATCCTTAGCAGTGAGTGCCAACCTCTGCCAGTGTCAGGCCTTCAGCGTGTGCTCTGCCAACCTCTGCAAGTGTACTTTGCCACTCATATCTGGTGTCTCTATAGTGTGCCTTTGCAAAGAAAAAAAAGTTTTTCACTGTAAGCTAATAGCAGTTAGTTGTCTGCAAGCGTCTGGGTGTCAGGCCTTCAGCGTGTGCTCTGCCAACCTCTGCAGGTGTACTTTGCCACTCATATCTGGTGTCTCTATAGCGTGCCTTTACAAAGAAAAAAGTTTTTCACTGTAAGCTAATAGCAGTTAGTTGTCTGCAAGCGTCTGGGTGTCAGGCCTTCAGCGTGTGCTCTGCCAACCACTGCCAGTGTACTTTGCCACTCATATCTGGTGTCTCTATAGTGTGCCTTTACAAAGAAAAAAAGTATTTCACTGTAAGCTAATAGCAGTTAGTTGTCTGCAAGCGTCTGGGTGTCAGGCCTTAAGCGTGTGCTCTGCCAACCTCTGCAAGTGTACTTTGCCACTCATATCTGGTGTCTCTATAGCGTGCCTTTACAAAGTAAAAAAGTTTTTCACAGTAAGCTAATAGCAGTCAGTGTCCTTATCTGGTGTCTCTATAGCGTGCCTTTACAAAGAAAAAAAAGTTTTGCACTGTAAGCTAATAGCAGTCAGTGTCCTTAAAGCGGGTGTCAGGCCTTCAGCGTGTGCTCTGCCAACCTCTGCAAGTGTACTTTGCCACTTATATCTGGTGTCTCTATAGCGTGCCTTTACAAAGAAAAAAAGTTTTGCACTGTAAGCTAATAGCAGTCAGTGTCCTTAAAGCAAGTGTCAGGCCTTCAGCGTGTGCTCTGCCAACCTCTGCAAGTGTACTTTGCCACTCATATCTGGTGTCTCTATAGTGTGCTTTTACAAAGAAAAAAAAGTTTTTCACTGTAAGCTAATAGCAGTTAGTTGTCTGCAAGCGTCTGGGTGTCAGGCCTTCAGCGTGTGCTCTGCCAACCTCTGCAAGTGTACTTTGCCACTCATATCTGGTGTCTCTATAGCGTGCCTTTACAAAGTAAAAAAGTTTTTCACTGTAAGCTAATAGCAGTCAGTGTCCTTAAAGCGGGTGTCAGGCCTTCAGCGTGTGCTCTGCCAACCTCTGCAAGTGTACTTTGCCACTCATATCTGGTGTCTCTATAGTGTGCCTTTACAAAGAAAAAAAAGTTTTTCACTGTAAGCTAATAGCAGTTAGTTGTCTGCAAGCGTCTGGGTGTCAGGCCTTCAGCGTGTGCTCTGCCAACCTCTGCAAGTGTACTTTGCCACTTATATCTGGTGTCTCTATAGCGTGCCTTTACAAAGAAAAAAAGTTTTGCACTGTAAGCTAATAGCAGTCAGTGTCCTTAAAGCAAGTGTCAGGCCTTCAGCGTGTGTTCTGCAAACCTCTGCAAGTGTACTTTGCCACTCATATCTGGTGTCTCTATAGTGTGCCTTTACAAAGAAAAAAAAGTTTTTCACTGTAAGCTAATAGCAGTTAGTTGTCTGCAAGCGTCTGGGTGTCAGGCCTTCAGCGTGTGCTCTGCCAACCTCTGCAAGTGTACTTTGCCACTCATATCTGGTGTCTCTATAGCGTGCCTTTACAAAGAAAAAAAGTTTTGCACTGTAAGCTAATAGCAGTCAGTGTCCTTAAAGCAAGTGTCAGGCCTTCAGCGTGTGCTCTGCCAACCTCTGCAAGTGTACTTTGCCACTCATATCTAGTGTCTCTATAGCGTGTTTTTACAAAGAAAAAAGTTTTTCACTGTAAGCTAATAGCAGTCAGTGTCCTTAAAGCGGGTGTCAGGCCTTCAGCGTGTGCTCTGCCAACCTCTGCAAGTGTACTTTGCCACTCATATCTGGTGTCTCTATAGCGTGCCTTTACAAAGAAAAAAAGTTTTTCACTGTAAGCTAATAGCAGTCAGTGTCCTTAAAGCGGGTGTCAGGCCTTCAGCGTGTGCTCTGCCAACCTCTTCAAGTGTACTTTGCCACTCATATCTAGTGTCTCTATAGCGTGTTTTTACAAAGAAAAAAAGTTTTGCACTGTAAGCTAATAGCAGTCAGTGTCCTTAAAGCGGGTGTCAGCCCTTCAGCGTGTGCTCTGCCAACCTCTGCAAGTGTACTTTGCCACTCATATCTGTTGTCTCTATAGCGTGTTTTTACAAAGAAAAAGGTTTTGCACTGTAAGCTAATAGCAGTCAATGTCCTTAAAGCGGGTGTCAGCCCTTCAGCGTGTGCTCTGCCAACCTCTGCAAGTGTACTTTGCCACTCATATCTGGTGTCTCTATAGCGTGCCTTTACAAAGAAAAAAAGTTTTTCACTGTAAGCTAATAGCAGTGAGAGTCCTTAGCAGTGAGTGCCAACCTCTGCCAGTGTCAGGCCTTCAGCGTGTGCTCTGCCAACCTCTGCCAGTGTACTTTGCCACTCATATCTGGTGTCTCTATAGTGTGCCTTTACAAAGAAAAAAAAGTATTTCACTGTAAGCTAATAGCAGTTAGTTCTCTGCAAGCGTCCGGGTGTGCTCTGCCAACCTCTGCAAGTGTACTTTGCCACTCATATCTGGTGTCTCTATAGCGTGCCTTTACAAAGAAAAAAGTTTTGCACTGTAAGCTAATAGCAGTCAGTGTCCTTAAAGCAAGTGTCAGGCCTTCAGCGTGTGCTCTGCCAACCTCTGCAAGTGTACTTTGCCACTCATATCTAGTGTCTCTATAGCGTGTTTTTACAAAGAAAAAAGTTTTGCACTGTAAGCTAATAGCAGTCAGTGTCCTTAAAGCGGGTGTCAGCCCTTCAGCGTGTGCTCTGCCAACCTCTGCAAGTGTACTTTGCCACTCATATCTGTTGTCTCTATAGCCTGTTTTTACAAAGAAAAAAGTTTTGCACTGTAAGCTAAAAGCAGTCAATGTCCTTAAAGCGGTTGTCAGCCCTTCAGGGTGTGCTCTGCCAACCTCTGTAAGTGTACTTTGCCACTCATATCTGGTGTCTCTATAGCGTGCCTTTACAAAGAAAAAAAGTTTTTCACTGTAAGCTAATAGCAGTGAGTGTCCTTAGCAGTGAGTGCCAACCTCTGCCAGTGTCAGGCCTTCAGCGTGTGCTCTGCCAACCTCTGCCAGTGTACTTTGCCACTCATATCTGGTGTCTCTATAGTGTGCCTTTACAAAGAAAAAAAAGTTTTTCACTGTAAGCTAATAGCAGTTAGTTGTCTGCAAGCGTCTGGGTGTCAGGCCTTCAGCGTGTGCTCTGCCAACCTCTGCAAGTGTACTTTGCCACTCATATCTGGTGTCTCTATAGTGTGCCTTTACAAAGAAAAAAAAGTTTTTCACTGTAAGCTAATAGCAGTTAGTTGTCTGCAAGCGTCTGGGTGTCAGGCCTTCAGCGTGTGCTCTGCCAACCACTGCCAGTGTACTTTGCCACTCATATCTGGTGTCTGTATAGTGTGCCTTTACAAAGAAAAAAAGTATTTCACTGTAAGCTAATAGCAGTTAGTTGTCTGCAAGCGTCTGGGTGTCAGGCCTTCAGCGTGTGCTCTGCCAACCTCTGCAAGTGTACTTTGCAACTCATATCTGGTGTCTCTATAGCGTGCCTTTACAAAGTAAAAAAGTTTTTCACAGTAATCTAATAGCAGTCAGTGTCCTTATCTGGTGTCTCTATAGCGTGCCTTTACAAAGACAAAAAAGTTTTGCACTGTAAGCTAATAGCAGTCAGTGTCCTTAAAGCGGGTGTCAGGCCTTCAGCGTGTGCTCTGCCAACCTCTGCCAGTGTACTTTGCCACTCATATCTGGTGTCTCTATAGTGTGCCTTTACAAAGAAAAAAAAGTTTTTCACTGTAAGCTAATAGCAGTTAGTTGTCTGCAAGCGTCTGGGTGTCAGGCCTTCAGCGTGTGCTCTGCCAACCTCTGCAAGTGTACTTTGCCACTCATATCTGGTGTCTCTATAGCGTGCCTTTACAAAGAAAAAAAGTTTTTCACTGTAAGCTAATAGCAGTGAGTATCCTTAGCAGTGAGTGCCAACCTCTGCCAGTGTCAGGCCTTCAGCGTGTGCTCTGCCAACCTCTGCCAGTGTACTTTGCCACTCATATCTGGTGTCTCTATAGTGTGCCTTTACAAAGAAAAAAAGTTTTTCACTGTCAGCTAATAGCAGTTAGTTGTCTGCAAGCGTCTGGTTGTCAGGCCTTCAGCGTGTGCTCTGTTAACCTCTGCAAGTGTACTTTGCCACTCATATCTGGTGTCTCTATAGCGTGCCTTTACAAAGTAAAAAAGTTTTTCACTGTAAGCTAATAGCAGTCAGTGTCCTGATCTGGTGTCTCTATAGCGTGCCTTTACAAAGACAAAAAAGTTTTGCACTGTAAGCTAATAGCAGTCAGTGTCCTTAAAGCGGGTGTCAGGCCTTCAGCGTGTGCTCTGCCAACCTCTGCAAGTGTACTTTGCCACTCATATCTGGTGTCTCTATAGCGTGCCTTTACAAAGAAAAAAAGTTTTTCACTGTAAGCTAATAGCAGTGAGTATCCTTAGCAGTGAGTGCCAACCTCTGCCAGTGTCAGGCCTTCAGCGTGTGCTCTGCCAACCTCTGCAAGTGTACTTTGCCACTCATATCTGGTGTCTCTATAGTGTGCCTTTACAAAGAAAAAAAAGTTTTTCACTGTAAGCTAATAGCAGTTAGTTGTCTGCAAGCGTCTGGGTGTCAGGCCTTCAGCGTGTGCTCTGCCAACCTCTGCAGGTGTACTTTGCCACTCATATCTGGTGTCTCTATAGCGTGCCTTTACAAAGAAAAAAGTTTTTCACTGTAAGCTAATAGCAGTTAGTTGTCTGCAAGCGTCTGGGTGTCAGGCCTTCAGCGTGTGCTCTGCCAACCACTGCCAGTGTACTTTGCCACTCATATCTGGTGTCTCTATAGTGTGCCTTTACAAAGAAAAAAAGTATTTCACTGTAAGCTAATAGCAGTTAGTTGTCTGCAAGCGTCTGGGTGTCAGGCCTTCAGCGTGTGCTCTGCCAACCTCTGCAAGTGTACTTTGCCACTCATATCTGGTGTCTCTATAGCGTGCCTTTACAAAGTAAAAAAGTTTTTCACAGTAAGCTAATAGCAGTCAGTGTCCTTATCTGGTGTCTCTATAGCGTGCCTTTACAAAGAAAAAAAAGTTTTGCACTGTAAGCTAATAGCAGTCAGTGTCCTTAAAGCGGGTGTCAGGCCTTCAGCGTGTGCTCTGCCAACCTCTGCAAGTGTACTTTGCCACTTATATCTGGTGTCTCTATAGCGTGCCTTTACAAAGAAAAAAAGTTTTGCACTGTAAGCTAATAGCAGTCAGTGTCCTTAAAGCAAGTGTCAGGCCTTCAGCGTGTGCTCTGCCAACCTCTGCAAGTGTACTTTGCCACTCATATCTGGTGTCTCTATAGTGTGCTTTTACAAAGAAAAAAAAGTTTTTCACTGTAAGCTAATAGCAGTTAGTTGTCTGCAAGCGTCTGGGTGTCAGGCCTTCAGCGTGTGCTCTGCCAACCTCTGCAAGTGTACTTTGCCACTCATATCTGGTGTCTCTATAGCGTGCCTTTACAAAGTAAAAAAGTTTTTCACAGTAAGCTAATAGCAGTCAGTGTCCTTATCTGGTGTCTCTATAGCGTGCCTTTACAAAGAAAAAAAGTTTTGCACTGTAAGCTAATAGCAGTCAGTGTCCTTAGCAGTGAGTGCCAACCTCTGCCAGTGTCAGGCCTTCAGCGTGTGCTCTGCCAACCTCTGCCAGTGTACTTTGCCACTCATATCTGGTGTCTCTATAGTGTGCCTTTACAAAGAAAAAAAAGTTTTTCACTGTAAGCTAATAGCAGTTAGTTGTCTGCAAGCGTCTGGGTGTCAGGCCTTCAGCGTGTGCTCTGCCAACCTCTGCAAGTGTACTTTGCCACTCATATCTGGTGTCTCTATAGTGTGCCTTTACAAAGAAAAAAAAGTTTTTCACTGTAAGCTAATAGCAGTTAGTTGTCTGCAAGCGTCTGGGTGTCAGGCCTTCAGCGTGTGCTCTGCCAACCACTGCCAGTGTACTTTGCCACTCATATCTGGTGTCTGTATAGTGTGCCTTTACAAAGAAAAAAAGTATTTCACTGTAAGCTAATAGCAGTTAGTTGTCTGCAAGCGTCTGGGTGTCAGGCCTTCAGCGTGTGCTCTGCCAACCTCTGCAAGTGTACTTTGCAACTCATATCTGGTGTCTCTATAGCGTGCCTTTACAAAGTAAAAAAGTTTTTCACAGTAATCTAATAGCAGTCAGTGTCCTTATCTGGTGTCTCTATAGCGTGCCTTTACAAAGACAAAAAAGTTTTGCACTGTAAGCTAATAGCAGTCAGTGTCCTTAAAGCGGGTGTCAGGCCTTCAGCGTGTGCTCTGCCAACCTCTGCCAGTGTACTTTGCCACTCATATCTGGTGTCTCTATAGTGTGCCTTTACAAAGAAAAAAAAGTTTTTCACTGTAAGCTAATAGCAGTTAGTTGTCTGCAATCGTCTGGGTGTCAGGCCTTCAGCGTGTGCTCTGCCAACCTCTGCAAGTGTACTTTGCCACTCATATCTGGTGTCTCTATAGCGTGCCTTTACAAAGAAAAAAAGTTTTTCACTGTAAGCTAATAGCAGTGAGTATCCTTAGCAGTGAGTGCCAACCTCTGCCAGTGTCAGGCCTTCAGCGTGTGCTCTGCCAACCTCTGCCAGTGTACTTTGCCACTCATATCTGGTGTCTCTATAGTGTGCCTTTACAAAGAAAAAAAGTTTTTCACTGTCAGCTAATAGCAGTTAGTTGTCTGCAAGCGTCTGGTTGTCAGGCCTTCAGCGTGTGCTCTGCCAACCTCTGCAAGTGTACTTTGCCACTCATATCTGGTGTCTCTATAGCGTGCCTTTACAAAGTAAAAAAGTTTTTCACTGTAAGCTAATAGCAGTCAGTGTCCTGATCTGGTGTCTCTATAGCGTGCCTTTACAAAGACAAAAAAGTTTTGCACTGTAAGCTAATAGCAGTCAGTGTCCTTAAAGCGGGTGTCAGGCCTTCAGCGTGTGCTCTGCCAACCTCTGCAAGTGTACTTTGCCACTCATATCTGGTGTCTCTATAGCGTGCCTTTACAAAGAAAAAAAGTTTTTCACTGTAAGCTAATAGCAGTGAGTATCCTTAGCAGTGAGTGCCAACCTCTGCCAGTGTCAGGCCTTCAGCGTGTGCTCTGCCAACCTCTGCAAGTGTACTTTGCCACTCATATCTGGTGTCTCTATAGTGTGCCTTTACAAAGAAAAAAAAGTTTTTCACTGTAAGCTAATAGCAGTTAGTTGTCTGCAAGCGTCTGGGTGTCAGGCCTTCAGCGTGTGCTCTGCCAACCTCTGCAGGTGTACTTTGCCACTCATATCTGGTGTCTCTATAGCGTGCCTTTACAAAGAAAAAAGTTTTTCACTGTAAGCTAATAGCAGTTAGTTGTCTGCAAGCGTCTGGGTGTCAGGCCTTCAGCGTGTGCTCTGCCAACCACTGCCAGTGTACTTTGCCACTCATATCTGGTGTCTCTATAGTGTGCCTTTACAAAGAAAAAAAGTATTTCACTGTAAGCTAATAGCAGTTAGTTGTCTGCAAGCGTCTGGGTGTCAGGCCTTCAGCGTGTGCTCTGCCAACCTCTGCAAGTGTACTTTGCCACTCATATCTGGTGTCTCTATAGCGTGCCTTTACAAAGTAAAAAAGTTTTTCACAGTAAGCTAATAGCAGTCAGTGTCCTTATCTGGTGTCTCTATAGCGTGCCTTTACAAAGAAAAAAAAGTTTTGCACTGTAAGCTAATAGCAGTCAGTGTCCTTAAAGCGGGTGTCAGGCCTTCAGCGTGTGCTCTGCCAACCTCTGCAAGTGTACTTTGCCACTTATATCTGGTGTCTCTATAGCGTGCCTTTACAAAGAAAAAAAGTTTTGCACTGTAAGCTAATAGCAGTCAGTGTCCTTAAAGCAAGTGTCAGGCCTTCAGCGTGTGCTCTGCCAACCTCTGCAAGTGTACTTTGCCACTCATATCTGGTGTCTCTATAGTGTGCTTTTACAAAGAAAAAAAAGTTTTTCACTGTAAGCTAATAGCAGTTAGTTGTCTGCAAGCGTCTGGGTGTCAGGCCTTCAGCGTGTGCTCTGCCAACCTCTGCAAGTGTACTTTGCCACTCATATCTGGTGTCTCTATAGCGTGCCTTTACAAAGTAAAAAAGTTTTTCACAGTAAGCTAATAGCAGTCAGTGTCCTTATCTGGTGTCTCTATAGCGTGCCTTTACAAAGAAAAAAAGTTTTGCACTGTAAGCTAATAGCAGTCAGTGTCCTTAAAGCGGGTGTCAGGCCTTCAGCGTGTGCTCTGCCAACCTCTGCAAGTGTACTTTGCCACTCATATCTGGTGTCTCTATAGTGTGCCTTTACAAAGAAAAAAAAGTTTTTCACTGTAAGCTAATAGCAGTTAGTTGTCTGCAAGCGTCTGGGTGTCAGGCCTTCAGCGTGTGCTCTGCCAACCTCTGCAAGTGTACTTTGCCACTTATATCTGGTGTCTCTATAGCGTGCCTTTACAAAGAAAAAAAGTTTTGCACTGTAAGCTAATAGCAGTCAGTGTCCTTAAAGCAAGTGTCAGGCCTTCAGCGTGTGTTCTGCCAACCTCTGCAAGTGTACTTTGCCACTCATATCTGGTGTCTCTATAGTGTGCCTTTACAAAGAAAAAAAAGTTTTTCACTGTAAGCTAATAGCAGTTAGTTGTCTGCAAGCGTCTGGGTGTCAGGCCTTCAGCGTGTGCTCTGCCAACCTCTGCAAGTGTACTTTGCCACTCATATCTGGTGTCTCTATAGCGTGCCTTTACAAAGAAAAAAAGTTTTGCACTGTAAGCTAATAGCAGTCAGTGTCCTTAAAGCAAGTGTCAGGCCTTCAGCGTGTGCTCTGCCAACCTCTGCAAGTGTACTTTGCCACTCATATCTAGTGTCTCTATAGCGTGTTTTTACAAAGAAAAAAAGTTTTGCACTGTAAGCTAATAGCAGTCAGTGTCCTTAAAGCGGGTGTCAGCCCTTCAGCGTGTGCTCTGCCAACCTCTGCAAGTGTACTTTGCCACTCATATCTGTTGTCTCTATAGCGTGTTTTTACAAAGAAAAAGGTTTTGCACTGTAAGCTAATAGCAGTCAATGTCCTTAAAGCGGGTGTCAGCCCTTCAGCGTGTGCTCTGCCAACCTCTGCAAGTGTACTTTGCCACTCATATCTGGTGTCTCTATAGCGTGCCTTTACAAAGAAAAAAAAGTTTTTCACTGTAAGCTAATAGCAGTGAGTGTCCTTAGCAGTGAGTGCCAACCTCTGCCAGTGTCAGGCCTTCAGCGTGTGCTCTGCCAACCTCTGCCAGTGTACTTTGCCACTCATATCTGGTGTCTCTATAGTGTGCCTTTACAAAGAAAAAAAAGTTTTTCACTGTAAGCTAATAGCAGTTAGTTGTCTGCAAGCGTCTGGGTGTCAGGCCTTCAGCGTGTTCTCTGCCATCCTCTGCAAGTGTACTTTGCCACTCATATCTGGTGTCTCTATAGCGTGCCTTTACAAAGTAAAAAAGTTTTTTAATGTAAGCTAATAGCAGTCAGTGTCCTTATCTGGTGTCTCTATAGCGTGCCTTTACAAAGAAAAAAAAGTTTTGCACTGTAAGCTAATAGCAGTCAGTGTCCTTAAAGCGGGTGTCAGGCCTTCAGCGTGTGCTCTGCCAACCTCTGCAAGTGTACTTTGCCACTCATATCTGGTGTCTCTATAGTGTGCCTTTACAAAGAAAAAAAAGTTTTGCACTGTAAGCTAATAGCAGTCAGTGTCCTTAAAGCGGGTGTCAGGCCTTCAGCGTGTGCTCTGCCAACCTCTGCAAGTGTACTTTGCCACTCATATCTAGTGTCTCTATAGTGTGCCTTTACAAAGAAAAAAAGTTTTGCACTGTAAGCTAATAGCAGTCAGTGTCCTTAAAGCAAGTGTCAGGCCTTCAGCGTGTGCTCTGCCAACCTCTGCAAGTGTACTTTGCCACTCATATCTAGTGTCTCTATAGCGTGTTTTTACAAAGAAAAAAGTTTTGCACTGTAAGCTAATAGCAGTCAGTGTCCTTAAAGCGGGTGTCAGCCCTTCATTGGTGCTCTGCCAACCTCTGCAAGTGTACTTTGCCACTCATATCTGTTGTCTCTATAGCGTGTTTTTACAAAGAAAAAAGTTTTGCACTGTAAGCTAATAGCAGTCAGTGTCCTTAAAGCAAGTGTCAGGCCTTCAGCGTGTGCTCTGCCAACCTCTGCAAGTGTACTTTGCCACTCATATCTAGTGTCTCTATAGCGTGTTTTTACAAAGAAAAAAAGTTTTTCACTGTAAGCTAATAGCAGTCAGTGTCCTTAAAGCGGGTGTCAGCCCTTCAGCGTGTGCTCTGCCAACCTCTGCAAGTGTACCTTGCCACTCATATCTGTTGTCTCTATAGCGTGTTTTTACAAAGAAAAAAGTTTTGCACTGTAAGCTAATAGCAGTCAATGTCCTTAAAGTCCTTAAAGCGGGTGTCAGCCCTTCAGCGTGTGCTCTGCCAACCTCTGCAAGTGTACTTTGCCACTCATATCTGGTGTCTCTATAGCGTGCCTTTACAAAGAAAAAAAGTTTTGCACTGTAAGCTAATAGCAGTCAGTGTCCTTAAAGCAAGTGTCAGGCCTTCAGCGTGTGCTCTGCCAACCTCTGCAAGTGTACTTTGCCACTCATATCTAGTGTCTCTATAGCGTGTTTTTACAAAGAAAAAAGTTTTGCACTGTAAGCTAATAGCAGTCAGTGTCCTTAAAGCGGGTGTCAGCCCTTCAGCGTGTGCTCCGCCAACCTCTGCAAGTGTACTTTGCCACTCATATCTGTTGTCTCTATAGCGTGTTTTTACAAAGAAAAAAGTTTTGCACTGTAAGCTAATAGCAGTCAATGTCCTTAAAGCGGGTGTCAGCCCTTCAGCGTGTGCTCTGCCAACCTCTGCAAGTGTACTTTGCCACTCATATCTGGTGTCTCTATAGCGTGCCTTTACAAAGAAAAAAAGTTTTTCACTGTAAGCTAATAGCAGTGAGTATCCTTAGCAGTGAGTGCCAACCTCTGCCAGTGTCAGGCCTTCAGCGTGTGCTCTGCCAACCTCTGCCAGTGTACTTTGCCACTCATATCTGGTGTCTCTATAGTGTGCCTTTACAAAGAAAAAAAAGTTTTTCACTGTCAGCTAATAGCAGTTAGTTGTCTGCAAGCGTCTGGGTGTCAGGCCTTCAGCGTATGCTCTGCCAACCTCTGCAAGTGTACTTTGCCACTCATATCTGGTGTCTCTATAGCGTGCCTTTACAAAGTAAAAAAGTTTTTCACTGCAAGCTAATAGCAGTCAGTGTCCTTATCTGGTGTCTCTATAGCGTGCCTTTACAAAGAAAAAAAGTTTTGCACTGTAAGCTAATAGCAGTCAGTGTCCTTAAAGCGGGTGTCAGGCCTACAGTGTGTACTCTGCCAACCTCTGCCAGTGTACTTTGCCACTCATATCTGGTGTCTCTATAGCGTGCCTTTACAAAGAAAAAAAGTTTTTTACTGTAAGCTAATAGCAGTCAGTGTCCTTAAAGCGGGTGTCAGCCCTTCAGCGTGTGCTCTGCCAGTGTACTTTGCCACTCATATCTGGTGTCTCTATAGTGTGCCTTTACAAAGAAAAAAAAGTTTTTCACTTTAAGCTAATAGCAGTTAGTTGTCTGCAAGCGTCTGGGTGTCAGGCCTTCAGCGTGTGCTCTGCCAACCTCTGCAAGTGTACTTTGCTACTCATATCTGGTGTCTCTATAGCGTGCCTTTACAAAGAAAAAAATAGTTTTGCACTGTAAGCTAATAGCAGTCAGTGTCCTTAAAGCGGGTGTCAGGCCTTCAGCGTGTGCTCTGCCAACCTCTGCAAGTGTACTTTACCACTCATATCTGGTGTCTCTATAGTGTGCCTTTACAAAGAAAAAAAAGTTTTTCACTGTAAGCTAATAGCAGTTAGTTGTCTGCAAGCGTCTGGGTGTCAGGCCTTCAGCGTGTGCTCTTCCAACCTCTGCAGGTGTACTTTGCCACTCATATCTGGTGTCTCTATAGCGTGCCTTTACAAAGAAAAAAAGTTTTTCACTGTAAGCTAATAGCAGTCAGTGTCCTTAAAGCAAGTGTCAGGCCTTCAGCGTGTGCTCTGCCAACCTCTGCAAGTATACTTTGCCACTCATATCTGGTGTCTCTATAGTGTGCCTTTACAAAGAAAAAAAAGTTTTTCACTGTAAGCTAATAGCAGTTAGTTGTCTGCAAGCGTTTGGGTGTCAAGCCTTCAGCGTGTGCTCTGCCAACCTCTGCAAGTGTACTTTGCCACTCATATCTGGTGTCTCTATAGCGTGCCTTTACAAAGAAAAAAAGTTTTTCACTGTAAGCTAATAGCAGTCAGTGTCCTTAAAGCGGGTGTCAGACCTTAAGCGTGTGCTCTGCCAACCACTGCCAGTGTACTTTGCCACTCATATCTGGTGTCTCTATAGTGTGCCTTTACAAAGAAAAAAAGTATTTCACTGTAAGCTAATAGCAGTGAGTTGTCTGCAAGCGTCTGGGTGTCAGGCCTTCAGCGTGTGCTCTGCCAACCTCTGCAAGTGTACTTTGCCACTCATATCTGGTGTCTCTATAGCGTGCCTTTACAAAGTAAAAAAGTTTTTCACAGTAAGCTAATAGCAGTCAGTGTCCTTTTTTGGTGTCTCTATAGCGTGCCTTTACAAAGAAAAAAAGTTTTTCACTGTAAGCTAATAGCAGTCAGTGTCCTTAAAGCGGGTGTCAGGCCTTCAGCGTGTGCTCTGCCAACCTCTGCAAGTGTACTTTGCCACTCATATCTAGTGTCTCTATAGCGTGTTTTTACAAAGAAAAAAAGTTTTGCACTGTAAGCTAATAGCAGTCAGTGTCCTTAAAGCGGGTGTCAGCCCTTCAGCGTGTGCTCTGCCAACCTCTGCAAGTGTACTTTGCCACTCATATCTGTTGTCTCTATTGCGTGTTTTTACAAAGAAAAAAGTTTTGCACTGTAAGCTAATAGCAGTCAATGTCCTTAAAGCGGGTGTCAGCCCTTCAGCGTGTGCTCTGCCAACCTCTGCAAGTGTACTTTGCCACTCATATCTAGTGTCTCTATAGCGTGTTATTACAATGAAAAAAAGTTTTGCACTGTAAGCTAATAGCAGTCAATGTCCTTAAAGCGGGTGTCAGCCCTTCAGCATGTGCTCTGCCAACCACTGCCAGTGTACTTTGCCACTCATATCTGGTGTCTCTATAGTGTGCCTTTACAAAGAAAAAAAGTATTTCACTGTAAGCTAATAGCAGTTAGTTGTCTGCAAGCGTCTGGGTGTCAGCCCCTCAGCGTGTGCTCTGCCAACCTCTGCAGGTGTACTTTGCCACTTATATCTGGTGTCTCTATAGCGTGCCTTTACAAAGAAAAAAAGTTTTGCACTGTAAGCTAATAGCAGTCAGTGTCCTTAAAGCAAGTGTCAGGCCTTCAGCGTGTGCTCTGCCAACCTCTGCAAGTGTACTTTGCCACTCATATCTGGTGTCTCTATAGTGTGCCTTTACAAAGAAAAAAAGTTTTTCACTGTAAGCTAATAGCAGTTAGTTGTCTGCAAGCGTCTGGGTGTCAGGCCTTCAGCGTGTGCTCTGCCAACCTCTGCAAGTGTACTTTGCCACTCATATCTGGTGTCTCTATAGCGTGCCTTTACAAAGAAAAAAAGTTTTTCACTGTAAGCTAATAGCAGTCAGTGTCCTTAAAGCGGGTGTCAGGCCTTCAGCGTGTGCTCTGCCAACCTCTGCAAGTGTACTTTGCCACTCATATCTAGTGTCTCTATAGCGTGTTTTTACAAAGAAAAAAAGTTTTGCACTGTAAGCTAATAGCAGTCAATGTACTTAAAGCGGGTGTCAGCCCTTCAGCGTGTGCTCTGCCAACCACTGCCAGTGTACTTTGCCACTCATATCTGGTGTCTCTATAGTGTGCCTTTACAAAGAAAAAAAGTATTTCACTGTAAGCTAATAGCAGTTAGTTGTCTGCAAGCGTCTGGGTGTCAGCCCTTCAGCGTGTGCTCTGCCAACCTCTGCAAGTGTACTTTGCCACTCATATCTGTTGTCTCTATAGCGTGTTTTTACAAAGAAAAAAGTTTTGCACTGTAAGCTAATAGCAGTCAATGTCCTTAAAGCGGGTGTCAGCCCTTCAGCGGGTGCTCTGCCAACCACTGCCAGTGTACTTTGCCACTCATATCTGGTGTCTCTATAGTGTGCCTTTACAAAGAAAAAAAAGTTTTTCACTGTAAGCTAATAGCAGTTAGTTGTCTGCAAGCGTCTGGGTGTCAGGCCTTCAGCGTGTGCTCTGCCAACCTCTGCAAGTGTACTTTGCCACTCATATCTGGTGTCTCTATAGCGTGCCTTTACAAAGAAAAAAAGTTTTGCACTGTAAGCTAATAGCAGTCAGTGTCCTTAAAGCAAGTGTCAGGCCTTCAGCGTGTGCTCTGCCAACCTCTGCAAGTGTACTTTGCCACTCATATCTGGTGTCTCTATAGTGTGCCTTTACAAAGAAAAAAAAGTTTTTCACTGTAAGCTAATAGCAGTTAGTTGTCTGCAAGCGTCTGGGTGTCAGGCCTTCAGCGTGTGCTCTGCCAACCTCTGCAAGTGTTCTTTGCCACTCTTATCTGGTGTCTCTATAGCGTGCCTTTACAAAGAAAAAAAGTTTTTCACTGTAAGCTAATAGCAGTCAGTGTCCTTAAAGCAAGTGTCAGGCCTTCAGCGTGTGCTCTGCCAACCTCTGCAAGTGTACTTTGCCACTCATATCTGGTGTCTCTATAGTGTGCCTTTACAAAGAAAAAAAAAGTTTTTCACTGTAAGCTAAGAGCAGTTAGTTGTCTGCAAGCGTCTGGGTGTCAGGCCTTCAGCGTGTGCTCTGCCAACCTCTGCAAGTGTACTTTGCCACTCATATCTGGTGTCTCTATAGCGTGCCTTTACAAAGAAAAAAAGTTTTTCACTGTAAGCTAATAGCAGTCAGTGTCCTTAAAGCAAGTGTCAGGCCTTCAGCGTGTGCTCTGCCAACCTCTGCAAGTGTACTTTGCCACTCATATCTGGTGTCTCTATAGTGTGCCTTTACAAAGAAAAAAAAAGTTTTTCACTGTAAGCTAAGAGCAGTTAGTTGTCTGCAAGCGTCTGGGTGTCAGGCCTTCAGCGTGTGCTCTGCCAACCTCTGCAAGTGTACTTTGCCACTCATATCTGGTGTCTCTATAGCGTGCCTTTACAAAGAAAAAAAGTTTTTCACTGTAAGCTAATAGCAGTCAGTGTCCTTAAAGCGGGTGTCAGGCCTTCAGCGTGTGCTCTGCCAACCACTGCCAGTGTACTTTGCCACTCATATCTGGTGTCTCTATAGTGTGCCTTTACAAAGAAAAAAAGTATTTCACTGTAAGCTAATAGCAGTTAGTTGTCTGCAAGCGTCTGGGTGTCAGGCCTTCAGCGTGTGCTCTGCCAACCTCTGCAAGTGTACTTTGCCACTCATATCTGGTGTTTCTATAGCGTGCCTTTACAAAGAAAAAAAGTTTTGCACTGTAAGCTAATAGCAGTCAGTGTCCTTAAAGCGGGTGTCAGGCCTTCAGCGTGTGCTCTGCCAACCTCTGCAAGTGTACTTTGCCACTCATATCTGGTGTCTCTATAGTGTGCCTTTACAAAGAAAAAAAGTTTTTCACTGTAAGCTAATAGCAGTTAGTTGTCTGCAAGCGTCTGGGTGTCAGGCCTTCAGCGTGTGCTGTGCCAACCTCTGCAAATGTACTTTGCCACTCATATCTGGTGTCTTTATAGCGTGCCTTTACAAAGAAAAAAAGTTTTTCACTGTAAGCTAATAGCAGTCAGTGTCATTATCTGGTGTCTCTATAGCGTGCCTTTACAGAGAAAAAAAAGTTTTTCACTGTAAGCTAATAGCAGTCAGTGTCCTTAAAGCGGGTGTCAGGCCTTCAGCGTGTGCTCTGCCAACCTCTGCAAGTGTACTTTGCCACTCATATCTGGTGTCTCTATAGCGTGCCTTTACAAAGAAAAAAAGTTTTTCACTGTAAGCTAATAGCAGTCAGTGTCCTTAAAGCGGGTGTCAGCCCTTCAGCGTGTGCTCTGCCAGTGTACTTTGCCACTCATATCTGGTGTCTCTATAGTGTGCCTTTACAAAGAAAAAAAAGTTTTTCACTGTAAGCTAATAGCAGTTAGTTGTCTGCAAGCGTCTGGGTGTCAGGCCTTCAGCGTGTGCTCTGCCAACCTCTGCAAGTGTACTTTGCCACTCATATCTGGTGTCTCTATAGCGTGCCTTTACAAAGAAAAAAAAAGTTTTTTCACTGTAAGCTAATAGCAGTCAGTGTCCTTAAAGCGGGTGTCAGGCCTTCAGCGTGTGCTCTGCCAACCTCTGCCAGTGTACTTTGCCACTCATATCTGGTGTCTCTATAGCGTGTTTTTACAAAGGAAAACAGTTTTGCACTGTAAGCTAATAGCAGTCAGTGTCCTTAAAGCGGGTGTCAGCCCTTCAGCGTGTGCTCTGCCAGTGTACTTTGCCACTCATATCTGGTGTCTCTATAGTGTGCCTTTACAAAGAAAAAAAAGTTTTTCACTGTAAGCTAATAGCAGTCAGTGTCCTTAAAGCGGGTGTCAGGCCTTCAGCGTGTGCTCTGCCAACCTCTGCAAGTGTACTTTGCCACTCATATCTGGTGTCTCTATAGCGTGCCTTTACAAAGAAAAAAAAGTTTTTTCACTGTAAGCTAATAGCAGTCAGTGTCTTTAAAGCGGGTGTCAGGCCTTCAGCGTGTGCTCTGCCAACCTCTGCAAGTGTACTTTGCCACTTATATCTGGCGTCTCTGTAGCATGCCTTTACAAAGAAAAAAAGTTTTTCACTGTAAGCTAATAGCAGTCAGTGTCCTTAAAGCGGATGTCAGGCCTACAGTGTGTACTCTGCCAACCTCTGCCAGTGTACTTTGCCACTCATATCTGGTGTCTCTATAGCGTGCCTTTACAAAGAACCTCTGCAAGTGTACTTTGCCACTCATATCTGGTGTCTCTATATCGTGCCTTTACAAAGAAAAAAATGCTTTTCACTGTAAGCTAATAGCAGTTAGTTGTCTGCAAGCGTCTGGGTGTCAGGCCTTCAGCGTGTGCTCTGCCAACCTCTGCAAGTGTACTTTGCCACTCATATCTGGTGTCTCTATAGTGTGCCTTTACAAAGAAAAAAAAGTTTTTCACTGTAAGCTAATAGCAGTTAGTTGTCTGCAAGCGTCTGGGTGTCAGGCCTTCAGCGTGTGCTCTGCCAACCTCTGCAAGTGTACTTTGCCACTCATATCTGGTGTCTCTATAGCGTGCCTTTACAAAGAAAAAAAAGTTTTTTCACTGTAAGCTAATAGCAGTCAATGTCCTTAAAGCGGGTGTCAGGCCTTCAGCGTGTGCTCTGCCAACCTCTGCCAGTGTACTTTGCCACTCATATCTGGTGTCTCTATAGTGTGCCTTTACAAAGAAAAAAAAGTTTTTCACTGTAAGCTAATAGCAGTTAGTTGTATGCAAGCGTCTGGGTGTCAGGCCTTCAGCGTGTGGCAAGCGTCTGGGTGTCAGGCCTTCAGCGTGTGCTCTGCCAACCTCTGCAAGTGTACTTTGCCACTCATATCTGGTGTCTCTATAGCGTGCCTTTTCAAATAAAAAAAAGTTTTTCACTGTAAGCTAATAGCAGTTAGTTGTATGCAAGCGTCTGGGTGTCAGGCCTTCAGCGTGTGCTCTGCCAACCTCTGCAAGTGTACTTTGCCACTTATATCTGGCGTCTCTGTAGCATGCCTTTACAAAGAAAAAAGTTTTTCACTGTAAGCTAATAGCAGTCAGTGTCATTAAAGCGGGTGTCAGGCCTTCAGCGTGTGCTCTGCCAACCTCTGCAAGTGTACTTTGCCACTCATATCTGGTGTCTCTATAGCGTGCCTTTACAAAGAACCTCTGCAAGTGTACTTTGCCACTCATATCTGGTGTCTCTATATCGTGCCTTTACAAAGAAAAAAATGCTTTTCACTGTAAGCTAATAGCAGTTAGTTGTCTGCAAGCGTCTGGGTGTCAGGCCTTCAGCGTGTGCTCTGCCAACCTCTGCAAGTGTACTTTGCCACTTATATCTGGCGTCTCTGTAGCATGCCTTCACAAAGAAAACATTTTTTTCACTGTAAGCTAATAGCAGTCAGTGTCCTTAAAGCGGGTGTCAGGTGTTCAGCGTGTGCTCTGCCAACCTCTGCAAGTGTACTTTGCCACTCATATCTGGTGTCTCTATAGTGTGCCTTTACAAAGAAAAAAAAGTTTTCACTGTAAGCTAATAGCAGTTAGTTGTCTGCAAGCGTCTGGGTATCAGGCCTTCAGCGTGTGCTCTGCCAACCTCTGCAAGTGTACTTTGCCACTCATATCTGGTGTCTCTATAGCGTGCCTTTACAAAGAAAAAAGTTTTGCACTGTAAGCTAATAGCAGTCAGTGTCCTTAAAGCGGGTGTCAGGCCTTGAGCGTGTGCTCTGCCAACCTCTGCAAGTGTACTTGTCCACTCATATCTGGTGTCTCTATTGCGTGCCTTTACAAAGAAAAAAAGTTTTTCACTGTAAGCTAATAGCAGTCAGTGTCCTTAAAGCGGGTGTCAGGCCTTCAGCATGTGCTCTGCCAACCTCTGCCAGTGTACTTTGCCACTCATATCTGGTGTCTCTATAGTGTGCCTTTACAAAGAAAAAAAGTTTTTCACTGTAAGCTAATAGTCAGTGTCCTTACCTGGTGTCTCTATAGCGTGCCTTTACAAAGAAAAAAAGTTTTGCACTGTAAGCTAATAGCAGTCAGTGTCCTTAAAGCGGGTGTCAGCCCTTCAGCGTGTGCTCTGCCAACCTCTGCAAGTGTACTTTGCCACTCATATCTGTTGTCTCTATTGCGTGTTTTTACAAAGAAAAAAGTTTTGCACTGTAAGCTAATAGCAGTCAATGTCCTTAAAGCGGGTGTCAGCCCTTCAGCGTGTGCTCTGCCAACCTCTGCAAGTGTACTTTGCCACTCATATCTAGTGTCTCTATAGCGTGTTATTACAATGAAAAAAAGTTTTGCACTGTAAGCTAATAGCAGTCAATGTCCTTAAAGCGGGTGTCAGCCCTTCAGCATGTGCTCTGCCAACCACTGCCAGTGTACTTTGCCACTCATATCTGGTGTCTCTATAGTGTGCCTTTACAAAGAAAAAAAGTATTTCACTGTAAGCTAATAGCAGTTAGTTGTCTGCAAGCGTCTGGGTGTCAGCCCCTCAGCGTGTGCTCTGCCAACCTCTGCAGGTGTACTTTGCCACTTATATCTGGTGTCTCTATAGCGTGCCTTTACAAAGAAAAAAAGTTTTGCACTGTAAGCTAATAGCAGTCAGTGTCCTTAAAGCAAGTGTCAGGCCTTCAGCGTGTGCTCTGCCAACCTCTGCAAGTGTACTTTGCCACTCATATCTGGTGTCTCTATAGTGTGCCTTTACAAAGAAAAAAAGTTTTTCACTGTAAGCTAATAGCAGTTAGTTGTCTGCAAGCGTCTGGGTGTCAGGCCTTCAGCGTGTGCTCTGCCAACCTCTGCAAGTGTACTTTGCCACTCATATCTGGTGTCTCTATAGCGTGCCTTTACAAAGAAAAAAAGTTTTTCACTGTAAGCTAATAGCAGTCAGTGTCCTTAAAGCGGGTGTCAGGCCTTCAGCGTGTGCTCTGCCAACCTCTGCAAGTGTACTTTGCCACTCATATCTAGTGTCTCTATAGCGTGTTTTTACAAAGAAAAAAAGTTTTGCACTGTAAGCTAATAGCAGTCAATGTACTTAAAGCGGGTGTCAGCCCTTCAGCGTGTGCTCTGCCAACCACTGCCAGTGTACTTTGCCACTCATATCTGGTGTCTCTATAGTGTGCCTTTACAAAGAAAAAAAGTATTTCACTGTAAGCTAATAGCAGTTAGTTGTCTGCAAGCGTCTGGGTGTCAGCCCTTCAGCGTGTGCTCTGCCAACCTCTGCAAGTGTACTTTGCCACTCATATCTGTTGTCTCTATAGCGTGTTTTTACAAAGAAAAAAGTTTTGCACTGTAAGCTAATAGCAGTCAATGTCCTTAAAGCGGGTGTCAGCCCTTCAGCGGGTGCTCTGCCAACCACTGCCAGTGTACTTTGCCACTCATATCTGGTGTCTCTATAGTGTGCCTTTACAAAGAAAAAAAAGTTTTTCACTGTAAGCTAATAGCAGTTAGTTGTCTGCAAGCGTCTGGGTGTCAGGCCTTCAGCGTGTGCTCTGCCAACCTCTGCAAGTGTACTTTGCCACTCATATCTGGTGTCTCTATAGCGTGCCTTTACAAAGAAAAAAAGTTTTGCACTGTAAGCTAATAGCAGTCAGTGTCCTTAAAGCAAGTGTCAGGCCTTCAGCGTGTGCTCTGCCAACCTCTGCAAGTGTACTTTGCCACTCATATCTGGTGTCTCTATAGTGTGCCTTTACAAAGAAAAAAAAGTTTTTCACTGTAAGCTAATAGCAGTTAGTTGTCTGCAAGCGTCTGGGTGTCAGGCCTTCAGCGTGTGCTCTGCCAACCTCTGCAAGTGTTCTTTGCCACTCTTATCTGGTGTCTCTATAGCGTGCCTTTACAAAGAAAAAAAGTTTTTCACTGTAAGCTAATAGCAGTCAGTGTCCTTAAAGCAAGTGTCAGGCCTTCAGCGTGTGCTCTGCCAACCTCTGCAAGTGTACTTTGCCACTCATATCTGGTGTCTCTATAGTGTGCCTTTACAAAGAAAAAAAAAGTTTTTCACTGTAAGCTAAGAGCAGTTAGTTGTCTGCAAGCGTCTGGGTGTCAGGCCTTCAGCGTGTGCTCTGCCAACCTCTGCAAGTGTACTTTGCCACTCATATCTGGTGTCTCTATAGCGTGCCTTTACAAAGAAAAAAAGTTTTTCACTGTAAGCTAATAGCAGTCAGTGTCCTTAAAGCAAGTGTCAGGCCTTCAGCGTGTGCTCTGCCAACCTCTGCAAGTGTACTTTGCCACTCATATCTGGTGTCTCTATAGTGTGCCTTTACAAAGAAAAAAAAAGTTTTTCACTGTAAGCTAAGAGCAGTTAGTTGTCTGCAAGCGTCTGGGTGTCAGGCCTTCAGCGTGTGCTCTGCCAACCTCTGCAAGTGTACTTTGCCACTCATATCTGGTGTCTCTATAGCGTGCCTTTACAAAGAAAAAAAGTTTTTCACTGTAAGCTAATAGCAGTCAGTGTCCTTAAAGCGGGTGTCAGGCCTTCAGCGTGTGCTCTGCCAACCACTGCCAGTGTACTTTGCCACTCATATCTGGTGTCTCTATAGTGTGCCTTTACAAAGAAAAAAAGTATTTCACTGTAAGCTAATAGCAGTTAGTTGTCTGCAAGCGTCTGGGTGTCAGGCCTTCAGCGTGTGCTCTGCCAACCTCTGCAAGTGTACTTTGCCACTCATATCTGGTGTTTCTATAGCGTGCCTTTACAAAGAAAAAAAGTTTTGCACTGTAAGCTAATAGCAGTCAGTGTCCTTAAAGCGGGTGTCAGGCCTTCAGCGTGTGCTCTGCCAACCTCTGCAAGTGTACTTTGCCACTCATATCTGGTGTCTCTATAGTGTGCCTTTACAAAGAAAAAAAGTTTTTCACTGTAAGCTAATAGCAGTTAGTTGTCTGCAAGCGTCTGGGTGTCAGGCCTTCAGCGTGTGCTGTGCCAACCTCTGCAAATGTACTTTGCCACTCATATCTGGTGTCTTTATAGCGTGCCTTTACAAAGAAAAAAAGTTTTTCACTGTAAGCTAATAGCAGTCAGTGTCATTATCTGGTGTCTCTATAGCGTGCCTTTACAGAGAAAAAAAAGTTTTTCACTGTAAGCTAATAGCAGTCAGTGTCCTTAAAGCGGGTGTCAGGCCTTCAGCGTGTGCTCTGCCAACCTCTGCAAGTGTACTTTGCCACTCATATCTGGTGTCTCTATAGCGTGCCTTTACAAAGAAAAAAAGTTTTTCACTGTAAGCTAATAGCAGTCAGTGTCCTTAAAGCGGGTGTCAGCCCTTCAGCGTGTGCTCTGCCAGTGTACTTTGCCACTCATATCTGGTGTCTCTATAGTGTGCCTTTACAAAGAAAAAAAAGTTTTTCACTGTAAGCTAATAGCAGTTAGTTGTCTGCAAGCGTCTGGGTGTCAGGCCTTCAGCGTGTGCTCTGCCAACCTCTGCAAGTGTACTTTGCCACTCATATCTGGTGTCTCTATAGCGTGCCTTTACAAAGAAAAAAAAAGTTTTTTCACTGTAAGCTAATAGCAGTCAGTGTCCTTAAAGCGGGTGTCAGGCCTTCAGCGTGTGCTCTGCCAACCTCTGCCAGTGTACTTTGCCACTCATATCTGGTGTCTCTATAGCGTGTTTTTACAAAGGAAAACAGTTTTGCACTGTAAGCTAATAGCAGTCAGTGTCCTTAAAGCGGGTGTCAGCCCTTCAGCGTGTGCTCTGCCAGTGTACTTTGCCACTCATATCTGGTGTCTCTATAGTGTGCCTTTACAAAGAAAAAAAAGTTTTTCACTGTAAGCTAATAGCAGTCAGTGTCCTTAAAGCGGGTGTCAGGCCTTCAGCGTGTGCTCTGCCAACCTCTGCAAGTGTACTTTGCCACTCATATCTGGTGTCTCTATAGCGTGCCTTTACAAAGAAAAAAAAGTTTTTTCACTGTAAGCTAATAGCAGTCAGTGTCTTTAAAGCGGGTGTCAGGCCTTCAGCGTGTGCTCTGCCAACCTCTGCAAGTGTACTTTGCCACTTATATCTGGCGTCTCTGTAGCATGCCTTTACAAAGAAAAAAAGTTTTTCACTGTAAGCTAATAGCAGTCAGTGTCCTTAAAGCGGATGTCAGGCCTACAGTGTGTACTCTGCCAACCTCTGCCAGTGTACTTTGCCACTCATATCTGGTGTCTCTATAGCGTGCCTTTACAAAGAACCTCTGCAAGTGTACTTTGCCACTCATATCTGGTGTCTCTATATCGTGCCTTTACAAAGAAAAAAATGCTTTTCACTGTAAGCTAATAGCAGTTAGTTGTCTGCAAGCGTCTGGGTGTCAGGCCTTCAGCGTGTGCTCTGCCAACCTCTGCAAGTGTACTTTGCCACTCATATCTGGTGTCTCTATAGTGTGCCTTTACAAAGAAAAAAAAGTTTTTCACTGTAAGCTAATAGCAGTTAGTTGTCTGCAAGCGTCTGGGTGTCAGGCCTTCAGCGTGTGCTCTGCCAACCTCTGCAAGTGTACTTTGCCACTCATATCTGGTGTCTCTATAGCGTGCCTTTACAAAGAAAAAAAAGTTTTTTCACTGTAAGCTAATAGCAGTCAATGTCCTTAAAGCGGGTGTCAGGCCTTCAGCGTGTGCTCTGCCAACCTCTGCCAGTGTACTTTGCCACTCATATCTGGTGTCTCTATAGTGTGCCTTTACAAAGAAAAAAAAGTTTTTCACTGTAAGCTAATAGCAGTTAGTTGTATGCAAGCGTCTGGGTGTCAGGCCTTCAGCGTGTGGCAAGCGTCTGGGTGTCAGGCCTTCAGCGTGTGCTCTGCCAACCTCTGCAAGTGTACTTTGCCACTCATATCTGGTGTCTCTATAGCGTGCCTTTTCAAATAAAAAAAAGTTTTTCACTGTAAGCTAATAGCAGTTAGTTGTATGCAAGCGTCTGGGTGTCAGGCCTTCAGCGTGTGCTCTGCCAACCTCTGCAAGTGTACTTTGCCACTTATATCTGGCGTCTCTGTAGCATGCCTTTACAAAGAAAAAAGTTTTTCACTGTAAGCTAATAGCAGTCAGTGTCATTAAAGCGGGTGTCAGGCCTTCAGCGTGTGCTCTGCCAACCTCTGCAAGTGTACTTTGCCACTCATATCTGGTGTCTCTATAGCGTGCCTTTACAAAGAACCTCTGCAAGTGTACTTTGCCACTCATATCTGGTGTCTCTATATCGTGCCTTTACAAAGAAAAAAATGCTTTTCACTGTAAGCTAATAGCAGTTAGTTGTCTGCAAGCGTCTGGGTGTCAGGCCTTCAGCGTGTGCTCTGCCAACCTCTGCAAGTGTACTTTGCCACTTATATCTGGCGTCTCTGTAGCATGCCTTCACAAAGAAAACATTTTTTTCACTGTAAGCTAATAGCAGTCAGTGTCCTTAAAGCGGGTGTCAGGTGTTCAGCGTGTGCTCTGCCAACCTCTGCAAGTGTACTTTGCCACTCATATCTGGTGTCTCTATAGTGTGCCTTTACAAAGAAAAAAAAGTTTTCACTGTAAGCTAATAGCAGTTAGTTGTCTGCAAGCGTCTGGGTATCAGGCCTTCAGCGTGTGCTCTGCCAACCTCTGCAAGTGTACTTTGCCACTCATATCTGGTGTCTCTATAGCGTGCCTTTACAAAGAAAAAAGTTTTGCACTGTAAGCTAATAGCAGTCAGTGTCCTTAAAGCGGGTGTCAGGCCTTGAGCGTGTGCTCTGCCAACCTCTGCAAGTGTACTTGTCCACTCATATCTGGTGTCTCTATTGCGTGCCTTTACAAAGAAAAAAAGTTTTTCACTGTAAGCTAATAGCAGTCAGTGTCCTTAAAGCGGGTGTCAGGCCTTCAGCATGTGCTCTGCCAACCTCTGCCAGTGTACTTTGCCACTCATATCTGGTGTCTCTATAGTGTGCCTTTACAAAGAAAAAAAGTTTTTCACTGTAAGCTAATAGCAGTCAGTGTCCTTAAAGCGGGTGTCAGGCCTTCAGCATGTGCTCTGCCAACCTCTCTAAGTGTACTTTGCCACTCATATCTCATGTCTCTATAGCGTGCCTTTACAAAGAAAAAAAGTGTTTCACTGTAAGCTAATAGCAGTCAGTGTCCTTAAAGCGGGTGTCAGGCCTTCAGCGTGTGCTCTGCCAACCTCTGCAAGTGTACTTTGCCACTCATATCTGGTGTCTCTATAGCGTGCCTATACAAAGAAAAAAAGTTTTTCACTGTAAGCTAATAGCAGTCAGTGTCCTTAAAGCGGGTGTCAGGTGTTCAGCGTGTGCTCTGCCAACCTCTGCAAGTGTACTTTGCCACTCATATCTGGTGTCTCTATAGTGTGCCTTTACAAAGAAAAAAAGTTTTGCACTGTAAGCTAATAGCAGTCAGTGTCCTTAAAGCGGGTGTCAGGCCTTCAGCATGTGCTCTGCCAACCTCTGCCAGTGTACTTTGCCACTCATATCTGGTGTCTCTATAGTGTGCCTTTACAAAGAAAAAAAAGTTTTTCACTGTAAGCTAATAGCAGTTAGTTGTATGCAAGCGTCTGGGTGTCAGGCCTTCAGCGTGTGGCAAGCGTCTGGGTGTCAGGCCTTCAGCGTGTGCTCTGCCAACCTCTGCAAGTGTACTTTGCCACTCATATCTGGTGTCTCTATAGTGTGCCTTTACAAAGAAAAAAAGTTTTTCACTGTAAGCTAATAGCAGTTAGTTGTATGCAAGCGTCTGGGTGTCAGGCCTTCAGCGTGTGGCAAGCGTCTGGGTGTCAGGCCTTCAGCGTGTGCTCTGCCAACCTCTGCAAGTGTACTTTGCCACTCATATCTGGTGTCTCTATAGCGTGCCTTTTCAAATAAAAAAAAGTTTTTCACTGTAAGCTAATAGCAGTTAGTTGTCTGCAAGCGTCTGGGTGTCAGGCCTTCAGCGTGTGCTCTGCCAACCTCTGCAAGTGTACTTTGCCACTTATATCTGGCGTCTCTGTAGCATGCCTTTACAAAGAAAAAAGTTTTTCACTGTAAGCTAATAGCAGTCAGTGTCATTAAAGCGGGTGTCAGGCCTTCAGCGTGTGCTCTGCCAACCTCTGCAAGTGTACTTTGCCACTCATATCTGGTGTCTCTATAGCGTGCCTTTACAAAGAACCTCTGCAAGTGTACTTTGCCACTCATATCTGGTGTCTCTATATCGTGCCTTTACAAAGAAAAAAATGCTTTTCACTGTAAGCTAATAGCAGTTAGTTGTCTGCAAGCGTCTGGGTGTCAGGCCTTCAGCGTGTGCTCTGCCAACCTCTGCAAGTGTACTTTGCCACTTATATCTGGCGTCTCTGTAGCATGCCTTCACAAAGAAAACATTTTTTTCACTGTAAGCTAATAGCAGTCAGTGTCCTTAAAGCGGGTGTCAGGTGTTCAGCGTGTGCTCTGCCAACCTCTGCAAGTGTACTTTGCCACTCATATCTGGTGTCTCTATAGTGTGCCTTTACAAAGAAAAAAAAGTTTTCACTGTAAGCTAATAGCAGTTAGTTGTCTGCAAGCGTCTGGGTATCAGGCCTTCAGCGTGTGCTCTGCCAACCTCTGCAAGTGTACTTTGCCACTCATATCTGGTGTCTCTATAGCGTGCCTTTACAAAGAAAAAAGTTTTTCACTGTAAGCTAATAGCAGTCAGTGTCATTAAAGCGGGTGTCAGGCCTTCAGCGTGTGCTCTGCCAACCTCTGCAAGTGTACTTTGCCACTCATATCTGGTGTCTCTATAGCGTGCCTTTACAAAGAACCTCTGCAAGTGTACTTTGCCACTCATATCTGGTGTCTCTATATCGTGCCTTTACAAAGAAAAAAATGCTTTTCACTGTAAGCTAATAGCAGTTAGTTGTCTGCAAGCGTCTGGGTGTCAGGCCTTCAGCGTGTGCTCTGCCAACCTCTGCAAGTGTACTTTGCCACTTATATCTGGCGTCTCTGTAGCATGCCTTCACAAAGAAAACATTTTTTTCACTGTAAGCTAATAGCAGTCAGTGTCCTTAAAGCGGGTGTCAGGTGTTCAGCGTGTGCTCTGCCAACCTCTGCAAGTGTACTTTGCCACTCATATCTGGTGTCTCTATAGTGTGCCTTTACAAAGAAAAAAAAGTTTTCACTGTAAGCTAATAGCAGTTAGTTGTCTGCAAGCGTCTGGGTATCAGGCCTTCAGCGTGTGCTCTGCCAACCTCTGCAAGTGTACTTTGCCACTCATATCTGGTGTCTCTATAGCGTGCCTTTACAAAGAAAAAAGTTTTGCACTGTAAGCTAATAGCAGTCAGTGTCCTTAAAGCGGGTGTCAGGCCTTGAGCGTGTGCTCTGCCAACCTCTGCAAGTGCACTTGTCCACTCATATCTGGTGTCTCTATTGCGTGCCTTTACAAAGAAAAAAAGTTTTTCACTGTAAGCTAATAGCAGTCAGTGTCCTTAAAGCGGGTGTCAGGCCTTCAGCATGTGCTCTGCCAACCTCTGCCAGTGTACTTTGCCACTCATATCTGGTGTCTCTATAGTGTGCCTTTACAAAGAAAAAAAAGTTTTTCACTGTAAGCTAATAGCAGTTAGTTGTATGCAAGCGTCTGGGTGTCAGGCCTTCAGCGTGTGCTCTGCCAACCTCTGCAAGTGTACTTTGCCACTCATATCTGGTGTCTCTATAGCGTGCCTTTTCAAATAAAAAAAGTTTTTCACTGTAAGCTAATAGCAGTCAGTGTCCTTAAAGCGGGTGTCAGGCCTTCAGCGTGTGCTCTGCCAACCTCTGCCAGTGTACTTTGCCACTCATATCTGGTGTCTCTATAGTGTGCCTTTACAAAGAAAAAAAAGTTTTTCACTGTAAGCTAATAGCAGTTAGTTGTCTGCAAGCGTCTGGGTGTCAGGCCTTCAGCGTGTGCTCTGCCAACCTCTGCAAGTGTACTTTGCCACTTATATCTGGCGTCTCTGTAGCGTGCCTTTACAAAGAACCTCTCCAAGTGTACTTTGCCACTCATATCTGGTGTCTCTATATCGTGCCTTTACAAAGAAAAAAGTTTTTCACTGTAAGCTAATAGCAGTCAGTGTCATTAAAGCGGGTGTCAGGCCTTCAGCGTGTGCTCTGCCAACCTCTGCAAGTGTACTTTGCCACTCATATCTGGTGTCTCTATAGCGTGCCTTTACAAAGAACCTCTCCAAGTGTACTTTGCCACTCATATCTGGTGTCTCTATATCGTGCCTTTACAAAGAAAAAAATGCTTTTCACTGTAAGCTAATAGCAGTTAGTTGTCTGCAAGCGTCTGGGTGTCAGGCCTTCAGCGTGTGCTCTGCCAACCTCTGCAAGTGTACTTTGCCACTTATATCTGGCGTCTCTGTAGCATGCCTTCACAAAGAAAAAAAGTTTTTCACTGTAAGCTAATAGCAGTCAGTGTCCTTAAAGCGGGTGTCAGGTGTTCAGCGTGTGCTCTGCCAACCTCTGCAAGTGTACTTTGCCACTCATATCTGGTGTCTCTATAGTGTGCCTTTACAAAGAAAAAAAAGTTTTCACTGTAAGCTAATAGCAGTTAGTTGTCTGCAAGCGTCTGGGTATCAGGCCTTCAGCGTGTGCTCTGCCAACCTCTGCAAGTGTACTTTGCCACTCATATCTGGTGTCTCTATAGCGTGCCTTTACAAAGAAAAAAGTTTTGCACTGTAAGCTAATAGCAGTCAGTGTCCTTAAAGCGGGTGTCAGGCCTTGAGCGTGTGCTCTGCCAACCTCTGCAAGTGTACTTGTCCACTCATATCTGGTGTCTCTATTGCGTGCCTTTACAAAGAAAAAAAGTTTTTCACTGTAAGCTAATAGCAGTCAGTGTCCTTAAAGCGGGTGTCAGGCCTTCAGCATGTGCTCTGCCAACCTCTCTAAGTGTACTTTGCCACTCATATCTCATGTCTCTATAGCGTGCCTTTACAAAGAAAAAAAGTGTTTCACTGTAAGCTAATAGCAGTCAGTGTCCTTAAAGCGGGTGTCAGGCCTTCAGCGTGTGCTCTGCCAACCTCTGCAAGTGTACTTTGCCACTCATATCTGGTGTCT
The DNA here is from genome assembly GCF_036172605.1 of Pelobates fuscus. NCBI lineage: Eukaryota > Metazoa > Chordata > Amphibia > Anura > Pelobatidae > Pelobates > Pelobates fuscus. The sequence goes on from NC_086320.1 coordinate 252,623,289, forward strand.
CTATAGCGTGCCTATACAAAGAAAAAAAGTTTTTCACTGTAAGCTAATAGCAGTCAGTGTCCTTAAAGCGGGTGTCAGGTGTTCAGCGTGTGCTCTGCCAACCTCTGCAAGTGTACTTTGCCACTCATATCTGGTGTCTCTATAGTGTGCCTTTACAAAGAAAAAAAGTTTTGCACTGTAAGCTAATAGCAGTCAGTGTCCTTAAAGCGGGTGTCAGGCCTTCAGCATGTGCTCTGCCAACCTCTGCCAGTGTACTTTGCCACTCATATCTGGTGTCTCTATAGTGTGCCTTTACAAAGAAAAAAAAGTTTTTCACTGTAAGCTAATAGCAGTCAGTGTCCTTCAAGTGGGTGTCAGGCCTTCAGCGTGTACTCTGCCAACCTCTCCAAGTGCACATTGCCACTCATATCTGGTGTCACTATAGCGTGCATTTAAAACCAAAAAACGTTTTTCACTGTTATAGATTGAATAGCAGTTACTTGTCTTCAAGCGGGTGTCCGGCCTACAGCGTGTACTCTGCCAACCTCTGCCAGTGCACATTGCCACTCATAGCTGGTCTCACAATAGCTTGCACGCATAGTACCACTAATCCAAAAAAAAATGACAGGCAGAGGCAGGCCACCCCGCAGGGGCCGTCATGGTCGTGGTGCTGTGATTCCCTTTTACCCTAGAATAATGCCCAATTTTCAGAGGCCACGTACCCTTGAAAAGTTCTGAGGACATAGTTGACTGGCTAACACAGGACACCCAATCTTCTACAGCTTCTGCTCGGGACCTTGATGCACCATGCTCCTCCAGCTTAGCTTCGGGCACCTATCAAGATACCACTCACCCGCCTGCCGCCACAACCAACACTAGCACCACAGCCGCTTCACTTTATCTGTCAGAGGAGTTATTTACACATCCGTTTGAAGAAATGAGTGATGCACAACCATTATTGCCAGAAGATGTAGATAACAGGGATATGTCTCAGTCAGGCAGCATTACACACATGGACGTACGGTGTGATGATGGTGATGTTGCACCCGCTGCTGCTTCCTTTGCTGAGTTGTCAGATACAAGTGAAGCGGTTGATGATGACGATGCGTTCATGGATGTCACGTGGGTGCCCGCTCAGAAGAAGAACAGGGCGAAAGTTCAGATGGGGAGACAGAGAGGAGGAGGAGACGAGTTGGAAGCAGGGGGAGGTCGTTGCAAGGCGCTAGTAGCACAGTCAGACAGCATGCATCGTCACCCGGGGTCAGCCCGACAGCACGCCAATCAACGCATGCTGTCTCCACCACCAGAATGCCGTCATTGCAGAGCTCAGCAGTGTGGCATTTTTTTTGTGTGTCTGCCTCTGACAACAGCGATGCCATTTGAAACCTGTGCCAAAAGAAACTGAGTCGTGGGAAGTCCAACACCCACCTAGGTACAACTGCTTTGCATAGGCACATGATCGCACATCACAAACGCCTATGGGTGTCAGGGTACCTGTGGTCTCTACCTCCGAAAGAGGTAGAGACTTAGCTGTTCCTCCATCCAGACGGTCTGATGGCTCCCTTCCCCGCGGTCTATCCGGTCATGCTAGGCCGGCCGCGAGGGAGTGACTGCCTTTTACAGCATCTAGGCAGGAAGTAGTCATCAGGACACTCCCCCGGAACAACCTGTCAGTCAATGGCTGCAGGACCAATCAGGACGCCTTGGAGGCGTGGTTACTGCTCTGAACAGGGTATTTAACAGAGCTTCTTTCATTAGCTCATTGCCCTGTCGTGGTTCTAGCTTGTTCTAGTCACTCAGTGCTTGTGTATTCTATTATCCCTTTTGGTTTTGACCCGGCTTGTTTACCTTACTCTGCTTATCTCTGTTACCCTTGATTCGGCTTGTCTCTCGCTTACCTGTCTTCTGTTACCCTCGACCTCGGCTTGTCTTTGACCATTCTATACTGTACTACTTACGTTAGTCCGGCCATTCTAAGGTCCGGTATACGTATCTGGCTACTGTTTGTACTCTGCGTGTTGGATCCCTGTCCCGATTCTGACATTACGACAGGGCCAATGGATCCTGCAAGTACAAACAGTCAGCTGGCTGCTCCTGATCCTAGGTTTGAAGCCATGGATCACAGAATGGATCAGATGGCGCTTGCGCTACAGGCTCAATTGTCTGGAAACTAATCAGGACTCGTCGGAGGCGTGTCTACTCTCCTGAGCCAGGGTATTTAACAGTGCTTCTTCCATTTGCTCATTGCCCTGTCGTGGTTCTAGCCTGTCTAGTCACCCAGCGCTCTTGTATTCCAGTTATCCTTTTGGTTCCGACCCGGCTTGTTTGTATTACTCTGCTTATCTCTGTTACCCTTTGACTCTGCTTGTTCCTCGCTTACCTGTCTTCTCGTTCCCTCGACCTCGGCTTGCCTTTGACCATTCTCGATATCTCCGTACGTTAGTCCGGCCATTCTAAGGTCCGGTATACGTACCTTTCTACTGTCTGTACTCTGCGTGTTGGATCCCTGTCCCGATTCTGACATTACGACAGGGCCAATGGATCCTGCAAGTACAAACAGTCAGCTGGCTGCTCCTGATCCTAGGTTTGAAGCCATGGATCACAGAATGGATCAGATGGCGCTTGCGCTACAGGCTCTATTAGCTTGTGCCAATAACCCACCAGAGGAGATACGTAATACCCCTGTTTCTCCTGTCTATTCAGGTCTAGAGGTAACCACAGTGGGTGCTTCTTCTCGCATTACCCCCCCAGTACGCTATGGTGGGGCTCCTGAGAAGTGTCGTGGTTTTTTAAACCAAATTAGTATCCACTTTGAATTGCAACCTCGCTCTTATCCTACAGATAGGGCAAAAGTAGGATTTATTATCACCCTACTCATTGAGAAAGCTCTGAGATGGGCCAACCCACTATGGGAGAACGATAACCCATTAGTTTATAACTATAACACATTTGTAGCTGCTTTTAGAAGAACATTTGACCCTCCAGGTAGAAAGGTTAATGCAGCCAGATTACTGTTGCGCCTGAGACAGGAGAACCGAACACTGGTGGATTATGCACTAGAGTTCAGGTCTCTGGCGGCAGAAATCAAGTGGAATGAGCAGGCGTATATGGATGTATTTTTGAATGGCCTATCTGATGTAATCCTTGATGAGGTTGCTACCAGAGAACTCCCTGAGAATTTAGAGGATTTAATTTCGTTCATCTCTCGTATAGATGAACGTCTAAGAGAGAGACAGAACACTCGAGAGAGGAACCAGAGACCTTCTTTTAGGTTAGCTCCTGCTTTTCCAAGTCCTGACTCCACGATATCTTTGCTTACTGAACCTATGCAGATAGGGTATACCCGCCTCTCTGAGGAGGAAAGACAGCACAGGAGAAGAGAGGGTTTGTGTATGTATTGTGGAGCCAAGGGTCATTTACTCTCGAACTGTTCTAACCGCCCGGGAAACGCTCGCACCTAAGTCCCTCTAGAGGACAGGCCTTGGGTGTTTCTATTTTGTCCTCTACTCCTAATTATAAGGATCACAGGCTTCTGCTACCAGTTTCCTTAACTTGGGGGAAGGAAGTAGTAAGGGCTATGGCATTGATAGATTCCGGTGCTGCTGAGAATTTTATCGACCAAGCCTTTGCTAGTAAGAACAATTTTCCATCCCAGCTAAGGGAGACACCTTTGGCCGTTGAGGCCATAGATGGTAGACCACTACTAGACCCTGTTATCTTTCGTGAGACCGTACCCATTGATTTAAATGTTGGTATCCTACACGTGGAGAATTTATCTCTTCTGCTCATCTCGTCTCCTTCCGTTCCCATAGTTCTGGGGTACCCATGGTTGAAAAAACATAACCCTATTATCGATTGGGAGTTAGGAGAGATACTCTCGTGGGGCCAGGGCTGCCAGGATCGGTGTTTGTGCAAGGTTTCTCCATTAGCTAATATTAACATACCGGAGAATCCTACTCAGTCCACAGAAAGACAAATACCAGACCTTTACCTAGACTTAAGGGCAGTGTTTGACAAGAAGAATGCCGATTCTTTGCCTCCACACAGGTCATTTGACTGTAAGATTAAGCTGCTACCCGGCACTATGCCTCCGAGGGGCCATGTAGATCCTTTGTCTGTTCAGGAAAACTCAATTCTAGAGGAGTATATTCGGGAGAATTTAGAAAAGGGATTCATCAGGAGGTCTTCTTCTCCGGCCGGGGCTGGGTTCTTTTTCATTAAGAAGAAGGATGGCACGCTGAGACCTTGTATCGATTACCGAGGCTTGAATAAAATAACTGTCAGAAATGCCTATCCTATCCCACTGATTACCGAGTTATTTGATCGTCTTAAGGGCTCCAAAATCTTCACCAAGTTAGATCTCAGAGGGGCTTACAATTTGGTGAGAATCCAGCAAGGTCACGAGTGGATGACGGCATTCAATACCCGGTATGGCCATTACGAATACACTGTTATGCCATTTGGACTATGCAATGCTCCTGCAGTATTTCAAGATTTGATTAATGAGGTACTTAGGGAGTTTCAGCATGATTGTGTTATTGTTTACCTGGACGACATACTAATACACTCTAAGGAGATTGAGACTCACCATAGACAGGTCAGAAAGGTATTACACAAGCTGCTGCAACATGGTCTATATTGCAAATTGGAAAAGTGCAGTTTTGATCAGTCTCAGGTAGACTTTCTTGGATACGTGATTTCTGGGGAGGGTTTTAAAATGGATCCTGGTAAACTCCAATCTATTTTAGACTGGCCCTTGCCCAAAGGACTCAAGGCTATCCAAAGGTTTATTGGTTTTTCCAACTACTATAGGCGCTTCATTAAAGGATACTCCTCTATCATTGCGCCTATTACCAATATGACCAAACAAGGGGCTGAAACTAAGTTCTGGTCTAAGGAAGCTCTTGGTGCTTTCAAGACTCTCAAGGAACTTTTTGCCTCGGCTCCCATTCTAGTCCATCCTGATACGACTCTGCCTTTCTTGCTCGAGGTCGATGCCTCTGAGACAGCAGTTGGGGCTGTTCTGTCTCAAAGGTTAGGGGTGGATAAACCGTTACACCCTTGTGGTTTTTTCTCTAAGAAATTTTCTGGGCCTGAGAGCAGATATGACATCGGGGAAAGGGAACTGTTAGCAGTCATTAAAGCCTTAAAGGAGTGGAGACATTTGTTGGAGGGGACCCTACACCCTATTACGATTTTGACGGACCACAAAAACTTGTCCTATATTGGGGAGGCTAGGCGCTTATCCTCTAGACAAGCTCGTTGGTCCTTATTCCTGACTCACTTCAATTATGTACTGACTTACAGACCTGGTTCTAAAAACTCTAAAGCCGATGCATTATCTCGCCAATATGAACCTTCTACTGTACCTGAACCAGTTCTTTCTTCTATAGTGCCGAAATGCAATATCATTGCTAATACGAATCTCAGGATTCATTCTCCAATACTGGCCGAGATCATTAAGTTGCAACATCTAGCACCTAAACAGACTCCTGCGGGCCGTCATTTCGTTCCTCCTGCTCTTCAACTGGAACTTTTACAGTGTTTACATAATAGCAAGATGGCGGGACATCCTGGTATTCGCAAAACTTACGCGTTGATCTCTAAGGACTTCTGGTGGCCTGCTTTACGGAGGGATATTGAGGAGTTCATCGCTGCATGTGAAGTTTGTACTAAAACCAAACAACCCCATACGCTTCCATGTGGATTCCTGCACCCCTTGGAGGTTCCAGAAAAACCATGGTCCTGTTTGGCCATGGACTTTATTGTCGATCTACCTATCTCTAAAAGACAGACTGTTATCCTCACCGTGGTTGACAGGTTTACTAAGATGGCACACTTCATTCCCCTGCCTAAACTCCCGTCTTCTCCCGAATTGGCAGAGATATTCGCTAAGGAGATTTTTCGCCTACATGGGATACCCTCTCAAATTGTATCGGACAGAGGCTCCCAATTTGTTTCCCGCTTTTGGAGGTCCTTCTGCTCTCAACTTGGTATTAAATTAAACTTCTCTTCTGCCTATCATCTTCAGTCTAACGGAGCTGCTGAACGTACCAACCAGAAAATCGAACAATATTTACGATGCTTTGTTTCTGAACACCAGGATGATTGGGTCGGTTTGATTCCTTGGGCGGAGTTTGCACACAACAATCTTGTTTGCGATTCTACTCATTCAAGCCCCTTCTTCATGAATTATGGTTTTCATCCGTCTATTCTTCCTTCGGATTCCCTTTCCCAGGGGGTGCCGTCGGTTGATGTTCATGTTGCCAATTTAAGGAAGTTGTGGGATCAAACTCGACAAATCCTTGTGCACAACTCTATGTTGGTCAAGAAACACGCTGATAAACGTAGAAGGGCGGCTCCGGTCTTTGTTCCAGGTGATAGGGTATGGCTGAGCACGAGGAACATCCGTTTAAAAGTGCCCTCCATGAAGTTCGCTCCTCGTTATATTGGACCCTACAGGGTGCTGACCCGTATCAATCCAGTTGCGTATCGTTTAGCTCTTCCTAATACCTTACGCATCCCGAACTCGTTTCACGTTTCATTGCTGAAACCACTCATATGTAACAGATTTTCCTCCACAATAGCCCCTCCTTGCCCCGTTCAGGTGGAGGGTCAGGAGGAGTATGAGGTTAACTCTATTATTGATTCTCGAATCTCCCGGGGGAGAGTACAATATCTGGTTGATTGGAAGGGATATGGTCCTGAGGAGAGGAGTTGGGTACCTCAGGAGGATGTTCATGCTCCCCGTCTCCGCAGGGCGTATCACTCTCGCTTCCCATCTCGTCCCGGTTCATTCCGCCCGGTGGGCGTATCTGAGAGGGGGGGTACTGTCAGGGTACCTGTGGTCTCTACCTCCGAAAGAGGTAGAGACTTAGCTGTTCCTCCATCCAGACGGTCTGATGGCTCCCTTCCCCGCGGTCTATCCGGTCATGCTAGGCCGGCCGCGAGGGAGTGACTGCCTTTTACAGCATCTAGGCAGGAAGTAGTCATCAGGACACTCCCCCGGAACAACCTGTCAGTCAATGGCTGCAGGACCAATCAGGACGCCTTGGAGGCGTGGTTACTGCTCTGAACAGGGTATTTAACAGAGCTTCTTTCATTAGCTCATTGCCCTGTCGTGGTTCTAGCTTGTTCTAGTCACTCAGTGCTTGTGTATTCTATTATCCCTTTTGGTTTTGACCCGGCTTGTTTACCTTACTCTGCTTATCTCTGTTACCCTTGATTCGGCTTGTCTCTCGCTTACCTGTCTTCTGTTACCCTCGACCTCGGCTTGTCTTTGACCATTCTATACTGTACTACTTACGTTAGTCCGGCCATTCTAAGGTCCGGTATACGTATCTGGCTACTGTTTGTACTCTGCGTGTTGGATCCCTGTCCCGATCCTGACAATGGGATCAACACATGAGTACAAGCAGCACACAAACTCAAAGCCGCCATCCTCCTCCTGGTCCAGCATCTTCAGCCATGTCAACCACTGCTGTCCTCCTTGCCCCCTCTCAACCATCCGCCACTCCGTCTCTCGCAGTTCCCGCTCATCTGCCCACAGTCAGGTGTCTGTCATGTACATGTTTGAGCGTAAGAAGCCAATGTCAGAAAGTCACCGCCTTGCCCAGCGTCTGACAGCTGGCTTGTCTGAACTATTAGCTCACCAGCTTTTACCATACAAGCTGGTGGAGTCTGAGGCATTCAAAAAATTTGTGGCTATTGGGATACCGCAGTGGAAGGTACCCGGCCGAAATTTCTTTTCACAAAAGGCAATCCCCAACCTGTACTCGATTGTGCAAAAGGAAGTAATGGCATGTCTGGCACACAGTGTTGGGGCAAGGGTCCATCTGACCACTGATACCTGATGACCACTGATGACCACTGATGCAAAGCATGGTCAGGGCAGGTATATCACCTACACTGCGCATTGGGTAAACCTGCTGACGGCTGCCAAGCATGGAATGCGTGGCTCTGCAGAGGAGTTAGTGACACCGCCACGACTTGCAGGCAGGCCTGCTGCCACCTCCTCTACTCCTCCTACTCCATCCTCTTCCATAACCTCCTCGGCTGAGTCCTCTTCTGCTGCTGCGTCTTGCTCCACATCAACGGCACCCCCCCAGCTCCCCAGGTACTATTCCACATCCCGGATACGGCAGTGTCACGCCGTCTTGGGTTTGACTTGCTTGAAAGCAGAGAGTCACACCGGACAAGCACTCCTGTCCGCCCTGAACGCACAGGTGGAAAAGTGTCTGACTCCGCAGCAACTGGATATCGGCAAAGTGGTTTGTGACAACGGAACAAATTTGTTGGCGGCATTGAAGTTGGGCAAGTTGACACATGTGCCGTGTAATCTGATCGTACAATGCTTTGTGCATAAGTACACAGGCTTACAGGACGTCCTGAAGCAGGCCAGGAAGGTGTGTGGCTATTTCAGGCGTTCCTACACGGCCATGGCGCACTTTTCAGATATCCAGTGGCGAAACAACATGCCAGTGAGGCGCTTGATTTGCGACAGCCCAACACGTTGGAATTCAACACTTCTAATGTTCGACCGCCTGCTCCAACAAGAAAAAGCCGTTAATGAATATTTGTATGACCGGGGTGCTAGGACAGCCTCTGGGGAGCTGGGCATTTTTTTGCAACGTTACTGGACGCTCATGCGCAATGCCTGTATGCTCATGCGTCCTTTTGAGGAGGTGACAAACCTAGTCAGTCGCACTGAAGGCACCATCAGCGACATCATACCATTTGTTTTCTTCCTGGACCGTGCCCTGCGAAGAGTGCTGGATCAGGCCGTAGATGAGCGTGAAGAGGAAGAGGAAGAGTTGTGGAAATAAGTGAATATATAAGTCACTATATATATATATAGTGAATATTCCCTATTCTGCTCTGTGTCAGTGTGTATCATGGTCCCTGAGGACAGGTGTCAATCCATATCTGCCAAGTGACCCTATGTAGGGGGAACAGTCCCTATTCTTCTCTGTGTCAGTGTGTATCAGGGTCCCTGAGGACAGGTGTCAATCCATATCTGCCAAGTGACCCTATGTAGGGGGAACAGTCCCTATTCTGCTCTGTGTCAGTGTGTATCAGGGTATCTGAGGACAGGTGTCAATCCATATGTCAAGGTGTCAATATGTCATATGTCAGGTGTCAATCCATATCCATTGTGATTTAGGAATGTTAGGTGATTTATGCCCTTTATGGATTAAAACCAGACTCTGCATCAACTGTGTAATTTTCCATGGGCGTTTTGCCATGGATCCCCCTCCGGCATGCCACAGTCCAGGTGTTAGTCCCCTTGAAACAACTTTTCCATCACTATTGTGGCCAGAAAGAGTCCCTGTGGGTTTTAAAATTCACCTGCCCATTGAAGTCTATGGCGGTTCGCCCAGTTCGCGAACGTTTGCGGAAGTTCGCGTCCGCTGTTCGCGAACCGAAAATTTTGTGTTCGCGACATCACTATTTATTACATGTGAGTTTACAGAGGAAGAGGTTCTATTTCAACTGTCAAAAGTAAAGACAAATAAGTCAATGGGACCTGATGGAATACTCCCAAAGTTATTAAAAGAGCTTAGTGGTGTACTAGCAAAACCATTAACAGATTTATTTAACCAATCATTATTAACAGGAGTAGTCCCAGAAGATTGGAAGCTAGCGAATGTTGTGCCCATTCACAAGAAAGGTAGTAGGGAGGAGTCGGGCAACTATAGGCCAGTAATCCTTACTTCAGTAGTGGGGAAAGTAATATTAAAGGATAGGATTGTTGAACATCTAAAAAGACACGGATTTCAAGATCAGAGACAACATGGGTTTACTTCAGGGAGATCATGCCAAACTAATCTTACTGATTTTTTTGATTAGGTAACTAAAATTATAGATCAGGGTGGTGCAGTAGACATTGCTTACCTAGATTTCAGTAAGGCTTTTGACACTGTTGCACATAGAAGGCTTATCAATAAACTGCAATCTTTAAGTTTGTATTCCAATATTGTTGAATGGGTAAGGCAGTGGCCGAGTGACAGGCAACAGAGAGCTGTAGTCAATGGAGTATATTCAAAGCATGGGCTTGTCACCAGTGGGGTACCTCAGGGATCTGTACTTGGACCCATTCTCTTTAATATTTTTATTAGTGATATTGCAGAAGGTCTTGATGGTAAGGTATGTCTTTTTAATACTAAGATATGTAACAGGGTTGATGTTCCAGGAGGGATAAACCAAATGGCAAATGATTTATATAAACTAGAAAAATGGTCAGAGTTGTGGCAACTGACATGTAATGTGGATAAGTGCAAGATAATGCATCTTTGACGTAAAAACCCAGAGTACAGAATATTTGATAGAGTCCTAACCTCAACATCTGAGGAAAGGGATTTAGGGGAGATTATTTCTGATGACTTTTAGGTAGGCAGATAATGTAATAGTGCAGCAGGAAATGCTAGCAGAATGCTTGGCTGTATAGGGAGAAGTATTAGCAGTAGAAAGAGGAAAGTGCTCATGCCATTATACAGAACACTGGTGAGACCTCACTTGGAGTATTGTATGCAGTACTGGAGATCGTATCTCCAGAAGGATATTGATACTTTAGAGAGAGTTCAGCGAAGGGCTTCTAAACTGGTTCATGGATTGCAGGATAAATGTACAAGGAAAGGTTAAAGGAACTTAACATGTATAGCTTGGAGGAAAGACGAGACAGGGGGATATGATAGAAAGAAACATTTAAATACATAAAGGGAATCAACACAGTAAAGGATGAGACTATATTTAAAAAAAGAAAAACTACCACAACAAGAGGATATAGTCTTAAATTAGAGGGACACAGGTTTAAAAATAATACCAAAAAGTATTACTTTACTGAGAGGGTAGTAGATGCATGGAATAGCCTTCCATCTGAAGTGGTAGAGATTAACACAGTAAAGGAGTTTAAGCATGCGTGGGATATGCATAAGGCTGTCCTAACTATAAGATAAGGCCAGGGACTAATGCAAGTATTTAGAACATTGGGCAGACTAGATGGGCTGAATGTCTGCACAGTCTGTTTCTACCTACCACGTTTCCTCCAATTAAACTGGACTTCCTCAGAGATAGAATATAAATGAACAAAAGTGAAAAACCATGCATGATCCCATCCCTCTCCAAGTCCCATTAAATAGTGAAGGTTCAAGGAAGTTAATTGAAGATTCCTCCAGGTGAGTTTGATTGTATGTTGATCTAATTAATTATGTGGATGGCAGATTCTTCCTGTAGGTTGTAGTGGTTCTTTCTACAGGTGATTTCAATTGTGGTTTAAATTTCCCATTTGGACGTCGAATATGATCTGCTTGCGTTCCACGGTAAACTTCTGGTTCTGGTCTATAGGTCCGGGTATCATTTGCGCACCATCTTCATGGTGATATGCGTTACACATACACTAAAGCTGTATATACAGCTAAGTGGCGGAACGATAGATCTTAAATGCTAGGGAAAAAAATATATATACAAATATTTGCCAGACTTTATGAACATAGACATCGAGATAAATCAATCTTTAAATGTCTCATATTGGGATATATCGATCTCTCATTGTAAACCACCGTGATAGGATGGTAGCTAAATTAAAAAAGTGGATCTAATAAATGTGAAGAAATAAATAATAAACTAAAAAAATATAAAAATATATACCTAAGGTGATCCTGAGCCAATTACTATCTAGCAGATTAACCCCTTAAGGACACATGACGTGTGTGACATGTCGTGATTCCCTTTTATTTCAGAAGTTTGGTCCTTAAGGGGTTAATTATATAAAAAAGATTACATGGTGTAATTACAACGGGTAATAAAAATGACATGATGGTCATGTGGGAAGGACAATATCTGTACATGAAAAATTAATATACAGTCAGGTCCATAAATATTGGGACATCGACACAATTCTAATCTCTTTGGCTCTATACACCACCACAATGGATTTGAAATGAAATGAACAATATGTGCTTTACCTGCAGACTTTCAGCTTTAATTTGAGGGTATTTACATCCAAATCAGGTGAACGGTGTAGGAATTACAACAGTTTGTATATGTGCTTCCCACTTTTTAAGGGACCAAAAGTAATGGGACAGATTAACAGTCATAAATCAAACTTTAAATAGTGCAGGCTAGCCACTCCAAATTAGGGATCACTCCCAATCCCAAAAAGATACAAAAAAAAAACCAAAAACAACTCAGAACTTCAAATCAATTTTAGCCCCCAGCGCTTTACCACGTATAAATACCCTGGAGAAAATAGAAACCTCAGGAAGTAATTTTCTCAAAGAAAAACCTAAAGGCTTTTTTAAATGTGGACAATGCAGTACGTGTAGGTTTCAGAAACAGAAAACAACAGAATTCATATGCACTGCCACAAAAGAGGTTTTCAAAATAAAGAACTTTATAAATTGCCAAACAAAAAATGTAATTTATTTATTAGAGTGCAAGTGTGGTATACAATACGTAGGTCGCACAATAAGAAAATTACACATCAGGATTCTGGAACACTTTAACGGGATAAAAAGAGGAAATGTAAAACACAGTGTACCTAGACACTGTATAAACTGTACTGATTTTAGTTTCCAAGATTTTAGATGTATAGGAATAGATACTATAACCTCACACTGGAGAGGGGGAGATATAGAAAAAGCGCTAGCCATGAAAGAAACTGAGTGGATATATAGACTTAAAACTACTTTTCCAAAAGGGTTAAATGTAGATCTGGATGTATTGTGTTGGAATCTCGGTAAAAATAAATTTAGTAGGCCGGGATTACCACGTGGTATGTGTACGTGCATATACTGATGTATCGGTCGATTGGTTGTACGTGGCAACGATACAATCGGTAGTGTACGGAGCATGTGCAGGAATACAGGATATACGAGTATTTCCCCTCCTCCATTGTGCTGGGCAAGCCATGTGGTCAAACAGGAAGTTAGTCTTTGTTCGGTTGATTGGGTAAGAGTACGTGTAGGTTGAACTGATTATGGGAGGAGCTACATGCCTATATAAGGGACCTACACTGTATGATCAGGGCTCAGACTTTGCTGTTTTTTGGTGACATTAGTCCCTCTGAGTCCCGGTCGGTGAATCGAATAAAGAATCTCTTCCTTCCTGAAGAAACCAGTGCCCATCTCTCTGTGCTTGGCTTCCATCAGTTTCTCCGGTATCAGTATTAGTTTTTATGGATTCGTTTTTATGGATTGATTATGGTTTTAATGACTGTAGTTTTATTTTTAAATTTCTATTCCCCATTTTCAGTTTTATTTCAAAGTGGGATTTTCAACAACTGCATCTATAACCCCTTATAATGTTTTTGAATTTTTATTTTTATTTTTAGACCTTGAAGATCTTCAAAAGAATCCGATGGTGCCCTTGCCATACCTCTTTAATAATAATAGAAAAAAATGATGGTTTTATATAATATAAGCTTTACTCTATATGTATGGATAAGATATATTAGATTAATATGTACTATTGTCTCTTTTCCCTCTGTAGATATGCCTGAATTTGTGTAACTTATTGTACTACTATTTGTATATTGTGATCTGTACCTTTAAGCGTTATTCAAATGGTACTGGGATTACAGATACATAATGTAACGGATTGAACACTCAGGATTTATATGGAAGGAACTATAACATGTGATTTTTTAGCCATTGATAACGAATACTGTAGTGTTGAATGAAACTATCCGATTAATGTAATTGCTTTGAGTGCTTCCACACTTGTCCGTAGGACCCGGTGGTCTAATACGGAAGTGTATCTCGGCACAGATTACCAATAAAGTTATTTGCGTTCCAAATGGATACACGCATGCGCGGCTATGTGTGTGGACACGCTAGCCGCAGTGTGCATGCGTGTAATGGAAAAAAAGCGCGATTTGAAGGATTTAAAAAGCCGGAAGCAGGGAAGCAAATATAGCTCTTGAAAAAGTCGGTGAGACGAAACGCGTCGAGCAGTTTGAAGCCTGCCAGCACCCCCACAGAACTATTGGACCACATTACAGAGTTGGAGTTCAGCCACTTACAGACGGACTACCATTGAATCTGGTAAACTGGATCCATGCTACAAAGGGGAACTTAGCCCAGAAAGGGGCTGACAAGCTTTTTTAGCACAATTTAGACATATGTCCCTATTGTGCCATTATATTTGTGAGTGTACTTTTTTACCTTTTTATCATTTGTATCTCTGTTATTAAATACTTCACTATATTTTACTGTTTTTATCTCTTTACATGACAACCTGCGCCCACTATTTGGTAAATATATTTACACGTGTGTGACTGTGGCGCCCCCGGTGGTATATGTTTTTTAAACTATTCTAATTGTTGGCTTATAAATCAAACTTTCACTTTTTAATACATGGTTGCAAATCCTTTGCAGTCAATTACAGCCTGAAGTCTGGAACGCACACACATCACCAGCCGCTGGGTTTTATCCCTGGTGATGCTCTGGCAGGCCTCTACTGCAACTGTCTTCAGTTCCTGCTTGTTCTTGGGGCATTTTCCCTTCAATTTTGTCTTCATCAAGTGAAATGCATGCTCAATCGGATTCAGGTCAGGTGATTGACTTGGCCATTGCATAACATTCCACTTCTTTCCCTTAAAAAACTCTTTGGTTGCTTTTGCAGTATGCTTCGGGTCATTGTCCATCTGCACTGTGAAGCGCCGTCCATTGAGTTCTGAAGCATTTGGCTGAATATGAGCAGATAATATTGCCCGAAACACTTCAGAATTCATCCTGCTGCTTTTGTCAGCAGTCACATCATCAATAAATACAAGAGAACCAGTTCCATTGGCAGCCATACATGCCCACGCCATGACACTACCACCACCATGCTTCACTGATGAGGTGGTATGCCTTGGATCATGAGCAATTCCTTTCCTTCTCCATACTCTTCTCTTATCATCACTCTGGTACAAGTTGATCTTGGTCTCATCTGTCCATAGGATGTTGTTCTAGAACTGTGAAGGCTTTTTAAAATGTTGTTTGGCAATCTCTAATCTGGCCTTCCTGTTTTTGAGGCTCACCAATGGTTTACATCTTGTGGTGAACCCTCTGTATTCACTCTGGTGAAGTCTTCTCTTGATTGTTGACTTTGACACATTCACCTACCTCCTGGAGAGTGTTCTTGATCTGGCCAACTGTTGTGAAGGGTGTTTTCTTCACCAGGGAAATAATTATTCGGTCATCCACCACAGTTGTTTTCCGTGGTCTTCCGGTGTTGCTGAGCTCACTGGTGCGTTCTTTCTTTTTAAGGATGTTCCAAACAGTTGATTTGGCCACACCTAATGTTTTTGCTATCTCTCTGATGGGTTTGTTTTTTCAGCCTAATGATGGCTTGCTTCACTGATAGTGACAGCTCTTTGGATCTCATATTGAGAGTTGACAGCAACAGATTCCAAATGCAAAGAGCACACTTTAAATGAACTCTGGACCTTTTATCTGCTCCTTGTAAATGGGATAATGAGGGAATAACACACACCTGGCCATGTAACAGCTGAGCAGCCAATTGTCCCATTATTTTTGGTCCCTTGAAAAGTGGGAGGCACATATACAAACTGTTGTAATTCCTACACCGTTCACCTGATTTGGATGTAAATACCCTCAAATTAAAGCTGAAAGTCTGCAGTTAAAGCACATCTTGTTTGTTTCATTTCAAATCCATTGTGGTTGTAGAATATTGCATATTCTATGTTTCTATTTATTATATATATATACATAAGTAACAGATGGTCTAAGCCACATGGCTTTCTTTGTGTCAGGGGCTTACCTGAGTTGGGAGTCTGTAGCACAGATATGTTGCTCACCCTTGCAGATAGCCACAGGCCGAGGTGGTCAGGTAAGAATTCACCTGGCCTGTGGGTCTGTGCACGGGGGCTGTGCAGGATGCAGTACCAATACGCAGGACAGGCAAGGACTGAACCAGCAGGAATATCGAGGGATAGCGGAGGTCAAAGGATGCCAGAGGTCAGGATAAACATAGTCAGAAGCCGGGGTCAATAATACGAAGCAGATGAAACAGGAACACTGGTACGAAACAGGATCACAGGTTCAAAGACTTGACACTGAGCACAGGGCGAGGCTGGGTTTAAATACCCTGCTGATGAATGATCAGGATCAGGTAAAACACAGCCAAGTCAAGGTGCAGCTCCCAGTGTAGTAGCCATGCCAGGATGAACAGGACCGGAATCAGTAGTCACTGTATAAAGCTGCTGTGGCTCAGAGGCAGCAAGCAGGACCAGGACTGAGAAGTCCTCTGTTGGGAACTCCAGGAGCGACCACGTCTGGCCGTCTGTCTAACTGGTGAGAACCGTGACAGTACCCCCCCCCCCCTTTAAAAACGACCTCCGGGTGTAAATAGGTTCTCTGTCAGCATAGTACACCTCTCCAGGGTCACTATCTGAATCCAGTGAGTCCCCATAGTCAAACTCCCCAGTATGGATTCCCTTTACAGCTTGGGAGTCCGCAGTACCAGCTTCTGGTACGGCTGGAGAATTGTCCAGGTCTTTTAGGTTCCGGGCACAGGTGGCAAGCACTTCCACAACTTCAGCAGGAGCAGTGTTCGTAGCTAACAATGCTTTTTCGAACAATTCAAGGTCTTCTGTACGGACGGTAGTGCCATTAGAAGCAATGGCACAATCCACAGGTAAATCCTTTTCGGGCGGGCAGGAAGTAGTGATGGTATCACAGGAAGTAACTTCGGGAGTAGATGCAGGTGGCTCTGGAGCAGGGGATGTAGTTTTTTCAGTGGAAGCCAAGCATGGGCAAGAACAACGGCTTCTATTTAGCTTTTTAGGCTGGTATGCGGTGTACACAGGGCGAAGGAAATTAGTACCCAGTCGGAGAGCTGGAGGTCTAGGAGGGTGAATAGGACAAAGCGTGATGAAATGCCCTTTTTCTCCACAATAGTAACATAGGCCATAGCTTCTCCTTCGGTCTCTTTCTTCAGGTGTCACTTTGCAGTGGACAAGTCCTAATGGCATAGGTTCCTCAGGGTCAAGTGGAACACAGGATACCTCTGGAGTTTTCCTGGGACCTGGAACATAAGAAGGCATCACTGGGGTGTAGTGGTGGTACTTGGTTTCTTGGTTACGTAGAATCTGAGATTTTTTTAGTACGTGGAGCTGACTTGGGCACAGTGGTCTTGCATTGTGAGTCAATAGCAGTAATAAAGGATTCCCAGCTGACAAGGACAGGACTCTTCGTCTGCAACATTTGGTGAGCCCAAACTTTGATGCGTCCAGAAAACAGGTTGATAGCCGCTCTGACCCTGATGAATTCTGTGGCATATGTTCGAGGCTTTAAAGAAAACAACACCTCGCAATCCATCTTGAAGCACTGAAAGGATGTGCGGCTACCATCAAAACGGTCGTGCATGATGACAAACGGTTCAGGATAAGCCGGTTCCGGGGCTGGACGTACTGCGCCTTTAAGAAAAAAAATGTCTTGCTGCAGCTCCGAAACAGTCTGGGCCAGGCTGGACACTTGCTAGGGCGAGGGTGAGCACATCTCTGCGGACTCCATATTGGTCAAGTCTTTTGTCAGGGGCTTACCTGAGTTGGGAGTCTGTAGCGCAGATATGTTGCTCACCCTTGCAGATAGCCACAGGCCGAGGTGGTCAGGTAAGAATTCACCTGGCCTGTGGGTCTGTTCACGGGGGCTGTGCAGGATGCAGTACCAATACGCAGGACAGGCAAGGACTGAACCAGCAGGAATGTCGAGGGATAGCCGAGGTCAAAGGATGCCAGAGGTCAGGATAAACATAGTCAGAAGCCGGGGTCAATAATACGAAGCAGATGAAACAGGAACACTAGTAAGAAACAGGCTCAAAGACTTGACACTGAGCACAGGGCGAGGCTGGGTTTAAATACCCTGCTGATGACTGATCAGGATCATGTGAAACACAGCCAAGTCAAGGTGCAGCCCCCAGTGTAGTAGCCATGCCAGGATGAACAGGACCGGAATCAGCAGTCACTGTATAAAGCTGCTGTGGCTCAGAGGCAGCAAGCAGGACCAGGACTGAGAAGTTCCCCGGTTCAAGTCCCCTGTTGGGAACTCCAGGAGCGACCACGTCTGGACGTCTCACCAGTTAGACACTGGTGAGAACCGTGACACTTTGTATGAGAACTGTGGAATGTAGATTTGGGGGTCTTGTCCTTATATGACTAGAGTTATAGTCTGACCTCAGTATGGGCACATATATATATAGTAACAGAGGGACACAAGGTCTTGCTTGTCGATCTCTCTGGCTCTCTCTTGATGTAAGGATTAGTGATGTACCGAACTGTTCGCCGGCGAATAGTTCCCAGCGAACATAGCATGTTCGCGTCTGCCACTGCGGCACGCTTGGCTGCATTATCTGCCATCCGATTTCCATTTACTACATCACCATCACCTTTCAGATGTGCTCGACAATGTATGATACCAACTTCTTTCGGTTCCCACATGGCTTCCAATAGTTGTAGTATCTCAACTGCGTACTTGATTTCTTTACCCTCTGAGTTCAGTAGTCCTCTTTCTTTATACAAAGCTCCATGGGCATGAGTGGTTAAAAACGCATACTTTGAGTCCGTATAGATGTTCACCCTCAATCCTTCAGCCAATTGTAACGCTCGTGTGAGTGCGATTAGTTCTGCCTTCTGTGCCGATGTTCCTTTTGACAATGGCCGAGCTTCTATCACCTTGTCTATGGTTGTCACTGTATAATACTGGACATCAGGGTTCTGGATGGGAAAATGACGAAGGTCCGAACACTTCATCCATCACCTCCAGGCAATCATGTTGACTCTCAGTAGGTTGTGGCAAAAGGGTAGCTGGATTCAAGGTATTGACAGTCTCAAGATGCACTCTTGGGTTTTCACATAACATAGCTTGATACTTAGTCATGCGGCTATTACTAAACCAATGATTGCCTTTATAGTCTAGCAACGTCTGTACTGCGTGCGGGACTCGCACGTAGAGTTCCTGACCCAGAGTGAGCTTATCAGCTTCGGCTACCAGCAGGGCGGCGGCAGCTACGGCTCTTAGACATGGTGGAAGACCACTGGCCACTGCATCCATTTGTTTGGACATATATGCAACAGGTCGTTGCCATGATCCCATGTGTTGTGTCAATACTCCCACAGCCATTCTTCTTTGCTCGTGTACAGCACGAGTCAATACTGTTGTGTCAATACTCCCACAGCCATTCTTCTTTGCTCGTGTACAGCAATGGCACAATCCACAGGTATGTAGAATGGACGTGTATGATCAGGTAGACCGAATGCTGGGGCGCTCATCAATGCCTTCTTAACATCTTCAAATGCCTTCTGCTGTTCGAAGTTCCACAGGAAGGGATCATGTACTGTACCATTTATAGCCGCATAAAGAGGTTTCGCCAATATCGCATAACTGGGAATTCATATCCTACAGAAACCTGCTGCCCCCAAGAATTCCCGCACTTGTTTTCTATTCTTGGGTATTGGTATTTGGCATACAGCTTCTTTTCTCTCTGGCCCCATTATCCTTTGACCTTCAGAGATATGAAATCCCAGATACTTGACAGTTGGCAGACACACCTGGGCTTTCTTCCTGGACACCTTGTATCCTGCCTTCCAAAGAATGTGCAGTAAATCATGTGTTGCTTGCTGACATATTTCTCTTGTAACTGCCGCTATCAACAAATCATCTACGTATTGTAATAATACACATTCTCCTGGGATGGACTTGAAATCCAGTAAGTCTTGACTTAAAGCTGATCCAAACAGGGTAGGTGAATTTTTCAACCCTTGGGGCAGTCTTGTCCAAGTCATCTGGCGTTTCGAGCCCGTTACAGCATTTTCCCATTGGAATGCAAAGATACACTGGCTTTCCGCAGCAATTCGTAGGCAAAAGAAGGCATCTTTGAGATCCAAAACGGTAAAATAAGTAGCCCCGCCCGGAATTAAAGCAAGCAGGTTATATGGATTGGGTACAACTGGATGTATACTTACTACCGCATCATTGACTGCTCTCAAGTCCTGCACAGGGCGATACTCATCTGTCCTGGGCTTTTGAACAGGCAACAATGGAGTGTTCCAAGGGGAAGTACAGAATTGTAGGATACCATACCTTATGAACTTATCCAAATAAGATTGTATGTTCTTCTTGGTCTTTTGTGGGATATGATATTGTCTTAAGCTCACTGGATAAACCCCAAGCTTTAGTTCAATACGAATAGGTGGAATATTACAAGCAAGTCCTGGTGGGTTATTCTCTGCCCATACTCCTGGTACATTAACCCCTTAAGGACACATGACATGTGTGACACGTCATGATCCCCTTTTATTCCAGAAGTTTGGTCCTTAAGGGGTTAAACAAGGATTCATCACTCTTAGGGTTTTGGCTGGTCAACACTGTATAAAGTCGCTACTCTTCTTCCTTTGGTACTGATATCGTCATTATACCTGAAGGTCCATTGAACTTCAAAGATGTTGTTCCGTTAGGCAGAAATGTTATCTGTGCTTGTAATTTCGACAACAAATCACGTCCCAGCAGTTGGACTGGACATTCAGGCATATAAAGGAACTGGTGTTTTACTACGTGGCCTCCCAATGTACAGAGTCGACTTTTAAGAACCGGTTTAGCGGCACTCCTTCCAGTTGCTCCTATTACGGTAATAGTTCTTCCTGAAGGAGGAGCGACTAGGTCAGTCACCACCGAATGTTCAGCACCAGTGTCAATCATGAAAGAACTCCTTTTTCCCCCTATTGCTACATCGACCATAGGCTCCGCTCGACCAAGGGGGATGGAGCCCGGTCGGTATCAATAGTCTTCTATGACAGTGTCAGCCAAACCCACAAAGTCCCTATCCTCTCTCTCTCGGGGTCTCTGCACTGCTGGGTAATATCTATCTCCACTAACACGTCCTCTATTATTCCCACTATTTCCTCCAGGACCTCCTCTACCTCTCGCTCTGCCTCTATAATTACTGCTATATCCTGCCCCAGGTCTGTCTCTCTCATATAGTTCCCTCCGTGGACACTCACTTCTCCAATGCCCTTCTTCCCTACAATACGCGCATGGGTTCCTACTCAAAGGCTCCCTATTCCACTTACTCTCGCCTTTCTCCGTTCCCCTATATACTTCCTTTTCCCTTCTATCTACGCCAGCGATAGCTACTGCTAGCATATCTGCCTTCCTACGCATCTTTCACTCTTCCTCCTTCTTCGTCTCTGTCTCCCTATTCATATAGACCTTATTTGCTATTTCCATTAGTTGGGTTATAGACATCCCTACAAACCCTTGTAACTTCTGTAGCTTGCGCTTTATATCTCCGTAGGCCTGGCTGACAAAGGCACAGTTAACCATCCGGGAATTCTCAGGAGCCTCTGGATTAAAGGGGGTATACAATCGGTATGCCTCCAATAATCGGTCATAAAAGGCACTGGGCGATTCATCACATTTCTGCAATACCTCAGCCGTCTTACACATATTAATCGCCTTTTTCAGTCCAGCTTTCATGATAGCAATAATAGCGTCTCTGTATGCTTTTAAATGGGCCATATCTGCTCCATTGACATTCCACTCCGGATCAGTATTTGGATAATGGACTGCGGCCCATGCTGCCGGGTTGGCCTGATTTTGTGTACGGGCCACTTCTTCCAGCGCTTTAATTGCCGCTTGGTTTATCCGTGTCCTTTCCTCGCTGTTAAACAATGTCATAAGCAATTGCTGGCAATCAGCCCAAGTGGGATTATGTGTCTGGACTATGGAGGTAAACAAATCCGTCATGGCTTGAGGCTTTTCGGTGTAAGAGGAGTTATGGGTCTTCCAATTAAAGAGATCGGTGGTTGTAAAAGGGACATAGACGAAGACTGGATCAGCATATTGTATCTGGCCGTCACCGTTAATGTGTGTCGGGCCAGGATTCAATCGAAGAGGCACCTGATAATGTCGGGGTTGTAGGGTACCAGTCATTTGGTTTATCGGTGTATGAGGAGTTATGGGTCTTCCAGTTAAATAGATCAGTAGTAGTGAAGGGAACATAGACGAATACAGGATCAGCGTGTTGGAACTGGCCTTCACCGTTAATGTGTGTCTGGCCAGGTGTCAGTCGGAGAGGCATTTGATAATGTCGGAGTTGGAAAGTACCGGTCAGTTGTCGAGTTAGTATGGGGCTTCGTTTAGAAACGTCAGTTAGGGGTTCCGGTCGAGGGGTAGTAAGACGAGGGGAAGGGGACGCTTTACTGAGGGGGAGATCAGTGAGTAAAATATTCCGGGCCGGGCTAGGAGGAGCCTGACCAGGAACTAGAAATGGCGCCAAATCTGGATAGGTGGAGTTAACAGAGGTAGGTACCAGAAGGGGAGGGTTTAAAACAAGAGGGCTGGGCTCTGAGCTAGAAGAGGAGGTAGGTGGGGACAATGGGGCAAAGGGAGTAGCGTTACCAACAGAACCTCCTCTTCCTCTTCCTGTGGAGGAGGAGTAAGGGGGCGGCATGGGGATCTCTGACTCAGGGGGCGTGTCCAAAATGGGCGTAATTACGGCCTTAGTGGACAAGCGAGTTCTGGCCACCATGAGGCGATATTGTCTCTCGTGGCATACCCGGATCCATTTTGGCAAGTCATTTACGGCCTGCTTCCAACAGTCAATATATGGAAACTGGCCGTAAAGTTCAGGCCTACCTGATACAGCCACGTGTACGCGCTGTACCAGATTAGGATCCAAACTGCCCCGTGGTGGCCATGCAGCCACCAAAGTAGGCCATTCCCTACTACATAAAGTAGATAGAAAGAAAGAGTGGGTGAGTGTAGTTGGACTAGCCAGCTCCCACACACTCCAAATGGGTTACTGGAGGTATATATGGGGCTTAACCCCAGATAATGTCAAGAAAAGAAAAAATTATTATGAAAGCTGAATATGGAGGACACTCATAAACAATGAGTGTAGACCAAATATGCCTTCAAATATATATACCTCAAAATAATGAAAGTCACATATAGAGGGAAAGGGGAGGAAAAAATTGGGGTAAACCTTTATTGAAAAAACAATAATAATTAAGGTTAAAACATGGCCGTAAAAAAATGGCCACAAAATACCAATACACACTAAGACCTAAAAGGTAGGTAACAGGAGTATCTTAGAACAGATTGTGGATGAGGAGCCGAAAGCTCTAAGGTACAAATTCTTGAAAAATATTCAAAGTGGAAGGGGTAGCCCCAGGGGGCAGGAGAGAGAAAAAAGAGGCAAACAATGTCAATAAAGACACTAAGAACCCCTAAAATCGAGGTATTAACACAAAAGGTGTGTGAATAACACTATATGCATGGGGGTGTATAAACTTATCCTGGGGAGTGCAAGGGCTATAGTTTCTGCCAAGGGCAAATGTGTGGGCAGTGGGGTACACAGGAGCGAGGGAAACGCACCAACAAGAGGAGACACAGCACAGCGTAGCTAGTGTCCACACCTCTCCCACATGACACAGTACCCATAAGACATACAAAACATAGGAACGTCTCAAAGCTTGCCCTAGGTTAGCTGTCTAACTCACATCAGTGAGTGTCAGAACTACCTGCTACTTCGAGGCAGCCTCAAATTGTCCCTAGCTCCCCAGACAATATACCATGCAAAATTGCATCAAACTCTCTCTCACCCCTTAGTAAATAAACCCCATAACGAAAAATTCCCAAAATACAGAGTGTTGGCCCATCCAGATAGGCAGCTTAGAAGTGTAAATAAAGTAAACTAAAATGTGCACTCAAAATTAAACTTGAAGAATTAGCGTCGGCTAGAATCATTCCCAGTTAAGAGTGTAGAGGCTAGGAGTGAGCATTGGCTCAAATTTAAACGCTCAACGCGCGTTTCGGCGTATCTGCACGCCTTTGTCAAGAGCTGAGGAGTCAGGGGGCTAGGTGCCGGTTTTAAAAGGGCACAGAAATGCTCCCATTGGCTGGAGACCGCCAATCACAATATAGGGGGCGTTCCCGTAGTGCCCCACGTGGGTTCCCTTTCGGGTGCCTGCCCAGTGGCGGAAAAACCGCCAATCAGAGTATGAGGGGCGTACCAGGGCTGCATCGCGTCAACCCTGTCCCCTCCTCCCTTTGATATCAGCCACTCCGGGCGGAAAGAGGGAGGGGCGGGGGAGGAGAGACGGATAGATCCGATTAGGTCCAAAGATTGGGTCCCAGTATTAAACATGCTCATATTAAATAGAACCGAACAAAAAACACATTAGGTACCTAGTTAGACCCGATGTAAATAGGGCCATAGGAGGAGTTTAGATGTATAGGTACTAATCCGAGAAAAAACGGACCATAAATGTACATAGCCGAAAAGATCCCAGACAATGCTAATCGAGCCAAGCCTCCGAAAATATATTTATTAACTCTTTGAAAGATTAAGTGTTTTCTGGGGAGGACGAAATGGCTCCATATAATGCCTTGTACTATCGATCTAATGCTATATAAATTAAAGTACCCCGATGTATAATGTGAGCAGTGTTTAGTATACTGTGGAGACCAAAAGGTTTTGATGAATATTCCTAGAGATTATACGAATGTATATCAAATTTATGCACATAAATCTCCAGACCCATAGAACTACGGATACATAGTGTTGTTCCCATATTTATTCTTGATTATACATGTGGCAAAAAAGTGATAGTGGTAGTCTAAAAGGACCAGTAAGAGATATATTGTATTGCCAAAGAGCAGATATGGGAAAAGGGAACCAAAGACAGTCCGGTCAAACATAGTCCCACTGATAGGTGTGAGAGAGGGAAAACCCCCCTCCTCCCCAAAAGAAAAAAATATAATGTGTACAACAGTTCATATGTAAGACACTAAAATTACGTTGACTTGGCTTGACGGATTTTCTATCAGAGAAAAATTATATCTGATAAGGGTGTTAGATAGAATGCACGAGAGGGAAAAAGGTGAAAAATTAGAAAATAATAAAATAAAAGGATGGGAATAGTAATGATAATAAACAATAAATATGGGTGGAGATAGATAAATGAGAATAGATAGAAGTATATCATTCAATGAAATAGTAATCCTAAAGGTAGGCATAACAGATCATACAGAGATAAGCTTATAAATTAATGAGGTTTCCAGAAGGTTATTGATGTACAGGCTTAGGTGAGGAACGCTGTCCTAGGGCTTATGTGATATGACACTGATGTATTCGGGGAAGGTGGTTCAAATGAATGGAGAAAAGGAGAAGCCCTCGTTGAGCCCCTTGGGGTTTAGGGTTTTCAATTTAAAGATCCACCTGCATTCCTTCTGGCGCAGGATCTTATCGAAGTCCCCACGTCTCTGTTCTCGCCTCACCAATTCTAGCCCACAGAAGCGTATGTCTTTAGATGACCCCCCATGTTTGTCTTTAAGATGTCTGGAGATTGGTGTCTCCATACGATTTTTTGTACATCTTGCATGTTCTTTCCCATGTTCTCCCCTTTGGATACATCGCTCTGTGGCTGGGGGACAGGACCGACCGTCCCTACCCCTTGGGCTGTAAGTACAGAGACTACGGTCCCATCTGCACAGTCGTGGGGCTTAACATCTCCCCTTGGTGGGTTAGGCTGCCGCTGGAGAGAGGGTGTAACAAGCTCCTCTCTCTGGACGGTAAACTGCCGCTGGGGAGAGGGGGTAGCAGGCTCCTCTCCCTGCCACTCTCTCTGCTGGTGGAAAGGGGGACCAGCTGTCTCCCCTTTCATTCTCTTGTCCGGCTGCTGGGGTGCGAGACTGACTGTCTCTGCTCCCGGCAGGACACACTGCCGCTGGGGAGGATGGACGACACCATCAGCTCCCTGGGGTACACACTGCCGCTGGGGAGGAAGGGCGACACCTTCTGCTCCCTGGGACAGACACTGCCGCTGGGGAGGATGGACGACACCATCAGCTCCCTGGGGCACACAATGCCGCTGGGGAGGGAGGACGCTGCTCTCCTCTCCCTTCGCTTCACACTGCCTTCTTGGCATATCACTTTGCTGCTGGGGGGCAGGAACAACAACCTCTGCCCCCTGTAACTCAGCCTGCCGCTGGGGAGGAAGGACTGCACCTTCGGCTCCCTGGGACACACACGGCTGCTGGGGAGGATGGACGACACCATCAGCTCCCTGGGGCACACAATGCCGCTGGGGAGGGAGGACGCTGCTCTCCTCTCCCTTCGCTTCACACTGCCTTCTTGGCATATCACTTTGCTGCTGGGGGGCAGGAACAACAACCTCTGCCCCCTGTAACTCAGCCTGCCGCTGGGGAGGAAGGACTGCACCTTCGGCTCCCTGGGACACACACGGCTGCTGGGGAGGATGGACGACACCATCAGCTCCCTGGGGCACACACGGCCGCTGGGGAGGGAGGACGCTGCTCTCCTCTCCCTTCACTTCACACTGCCTTCTTGGCATATCACTTTGCTGCTGGGGGGCAGGAACAACAACCTCTGCCCCCTGTAACTCAGCCTGCCGCTGGGGAGGAAGGACTGCACCTTCGGCTCCCTGGGACACACACGGCTGCTGGGGAGGATGGACGACACCATCATCTCCCTGGGGTACACCTTTGAGTCCCCGAAACGCACTCTGCCGCCGGATAGGGCGACCGATACCCTTGGCTGGATCTGCCATGAACCGCAGGTACTCATCTACATGTCCACTCACAAGCCGCACGCATTTCTCCGGGGGGTTGGGTCCGAAGAAAATCAGTCGTGATCTCAGCTCTTTGTCAAACTCCTCCTGCGTGTAGCTGGGTGCCATGCTTGCTCTGCTGCAGTTGGTTCCTTGTAGATAGGGGCGCTGTACGGGTACTGGCGTTGCCCTCACTTTGTAATCCAGGAATGGTGTTGTCTGTAGCTGTCCCTCTGGTTGTAGGAACGATCCCGCCGCTTGCCACCAATTGTAACGGACCGTTTCAGCATAAAAGGGGAAAAATGCGTTTAGGCGATAATCCCCTTTTCCATAGACCAGCAGCTACAATAAGCACCAACTTCCCGAACTCCCAAACTGCACGAATTCACCAACTCTCGAACAGCAGACACACGAACCCTGGAAGCAGCCGAACAGGAAAAGCAATATGGACAGCTTACACTCCTGGCAGTCGGCATACAGTCCCCTTCCCCCCAAGAAAGAGACACACTCCAGCTTCAGGGTTAAACAGCAACTCATTTACTCAGGGCTATCTGCCCAGTATTTATGCAGGTCTCCCACCTGGTGGACACTCCCCTAGGGGACCAAATGGAAGACTGTAACAAAGGACAGACATAAACCAATTACAGACACACAGCAGTAAACATTCCCACAATGCATCCTGGTTTCCTCTCTTCTGCCCTGGAGATAATTGTAGAGGTAATCCAATTACCTCCCAGGACAAAGACAAGACTCCATTACACATGTGGGGATCTAAATACAGTATTATGCTTTAAAATATATAAAGTCACTTTTATTCCACCCAACACAGACATGTTACATATCCCCAGATAGCTCAGGTCTGGGTGCACATTATTAAGTGACTGGCACCCAGACTACACGAATACAGTTTAATCGCCATGGAGCCAAAGTCTTTAATCACACAAATAGGCTCCATGGTATAGCTATCTGGGTTACTACAATTCCCATAGAAATACCGAATTCCAGTGTTCGGTTAACCTTGTACGATAGGACCCAGGCGACAGACGGCTCAGCGGTGTTCGTGCAATTAAGTGTCCGTTTATAGTTCCATAGAATCCTCGCCGAACACCGCTGGTCTTTCGCACGATTAAAATGGCCGCTACCTCGTGGTCGGCAAACGAACAAAGGCCACCCAGCGTTCATCAATTAAGCTGCGGTTAACCGCAGCTTCTGGGCGGTTAATTGACGGCACACTCCATCTCCTAGGTGGTCCCTCATACGGTAGTTTGTTCGGTAGCTGGAATCTACTGAACACCCCGGCTGAAAGGCACGAATATGCCTTTCTGCAGGTAAAATAAAGCTTTTTAAAGTCTGGTCCATAGTCCAAAGGAAGCAGGCGAGCAACCAGGCTTCTCCAGCTCATAGTGGCGAGGTTGGTTTCGCCACAGCCATGTTACTCTGTATATAGAGAGGAGCCATGTTTACACTATATATAGAGGGAACCATGTTACTCTGTATATAGAGAGGAGCCGTGTTTACACTGTATATAGAGGGAAGCCATGTTACACGGTATATAGAGAGGAGCCATGTTTACACTGTATATAGAGGGAGCCATGTTACTCTGTATATAGAGAGGAGCCGTGTTTAGACTGTATATAGAGGGGAGCCATGTTACTCTGTATATAGAGAGGAGCCATGTTTTCACTGTATATAGAGGGGAGCCATGTAACTCTGTATATAGAGGGGAGCCATGTTACACTGTATATAGAGGGAGCCATGTTACTCTGTATATAGAGGGAGCCATGTTTACACTGTATATAGAGGGGAGCCATGTTTACACGGTATATAGAGGGAAGCCATGTTACTCTGTATATAGAGGGAGCCATGTTTACACGGTATACAGAGGGAAGCCATGTTACTCTGTATATAGAGGGAGCCATGTTATTCTGTGTATAGAGGGAGCCATGTTTACATGGTATATAGATGGAAGCCATGTTACTCTGTATATAGAGAGGAGCCATGTTTACACTGTATATAGAGGGAACCATATTACTCTGTATATAGACAGGAACCGTGTTTACACTGTATATAGAGGGGAGCCATGTTACACGGTATATAGAGGGGAGCCATGTTACACGGTATATAGAGAGGAGCCATGTTTACACTGTATATAGAGGGAGCCATGTTGCTCTGTATATAGAGAGGAGCCGTGTTTAGACTGTATATAGAGGGGAGCCATGTTACTCTGTATATAGAGAGGAGCCATGTTTACACTGTATATAGAGGGGAGCCATGTTACTCTGTATATAGAGGGGAGTCATGTTACACTGTATATAGAGGGAGCCATGTTACTCTGTATATAGAGCGAGCCATGTTTACACTGTATATAGAGGGGAGCCATGTTTACACGATATATAGAGGGAAGCCATGTTACTCTGTATATAGAGGGAGCCATGTTTACACGGTATATAGAGGGAAGCCATGTTACTCTGTATATAGAGGGGAGCCATGTTACTCTGTATATAGAGAGGAGCCATGCTCACACTGTATATAGAGGGGAGCCATGTTACACTGTATATAGAGGGAGCCATGTTATTCTGTATATAGAGGGAGCCATGTTCACACTGTATATAGAGGGGAGCCATGTTTACACGGTATATAGAGGGAAGCCATGTTACTCTGTATATAGAGGGGAGCCATGTTACTCTGTATATAGAGAGGAGCCATGTTTACACTGTATATAGAGGGGAGCCATGTTGCACTGTATATAGAGGGAGCCATGTTATTCTGTATATAGAGGGAGCCATGTTTACACGGTATATAGAGGGAAGCCATGTTACTCTGTATATAGAGAGGAGCCATGTTTACACTGTATATAGAGGGAACCATGTTACTCTGTATATAGAGAGGAGCCGTGTTTACAATGTATATAGAGGGGAGCCATGTTACACAGTATATATAGAGGAGCCGTTTTTAGACTGTATATAGAGGGGAGCCATGTTAATCTGTGTTACGACACTCACTGCCAGGGGAACAAAGCTGCCGTTTAATGAATAATCCCTTTCTCCAGAAATGCAGTTTTACTCCAGCCGATCATCAAGCTGCCGAACGGAGCGTACGAACACGGCAACTCCCGATCAGCAATCCAGTCGAACTCCTTCCACAGCTAAAAATAACGAAAACGCTGTTCCAATAGTAATTCCCCTTCCCCACAAACGAGACAGAAGCTCCGTATTGAGGGTCAAACAAGATCTGGCTTAACTGTGGGCTACCCGCCCATATTTATGTGGGTCTCCCACTTGGTGGACACTCCCCTAGGGGACCAAATGGAAGACTGTAATTACAGTAGGACAAAAGTAAATTTCAGACATACAGTCACAGACTTCTCCCACAATGCTTTATGTTTCCCTCCCTCTGCCCTGGAGATAATTGGGAAGTAATGCAATTATCTCCTGGACAAAGGCACATCGCCATTTTAAACACAAAAGCAGAAAGTACATGAAAATGCATAACTTTACAATAACCGAACATTTCACATTCGTATCACATATCCCCAGATAGCCTGGATCTGAGTGCATATTATTGACAAATAGCGCTCAGATCCCATACGTATAGTTCAATCGCCATGGAGTCAAAGTTCGTACAGTTCTTCGGCATGCGATTGACTCCATGGGAAGGCTACCTGGGTTCAATACTTTTATATGCAGTAGGAACTCCCGAACAGCCGGTATTCGTACGTGTTCGTTGAGACAGCTAGGCGACCCGTTGGTTCAGCGGTGTTCGGCAGAAAGAGTGTCCGTTTTTAGTTCCATGAAATCAGAGCTAAACACCGCTGGGCTTTCGTGCGTTTTAAAATGGCCGCTGCCTCGTGGTCGACATACGAACGACGACCACCCTGAAATCGGTTTAATTGAGAAGTGTCTGCGGTTAACCACAACGTTCTAATTTGGATCAAGAGGTTAACCAGCAGCACACTTCTGTTCTGGGTGGCCATCTGTTCGGTAGCTTAGTTCGGTAAAAACAGTCATTCGTACGGTTGGCTATGGGAAATAGTCAGTATATGCACGTACAGCCAAATAGACGAATCCACCATAGCAGACAAACGGATGGTTTTGTCACACTCTGTATATAGAGAGGAGCCATGTTTACACTGTATAGAGAGGGGAGCAATGTTACTCTGTATATAGAGGGGAGCCATGTTACACTGTATATACAGGGAGTGCAGAATTATTAGGCAAATTAGTATTTTGACCACATCATCCTCTTTATGCATGTTGTCTTACTCCAAGCTGTATAGGCTCGAAAGCCTACTACCAATTAAGCATATTAGGTGATGTGCATCTCTGTAATGAGAAGGGGTGTGGTCTAATGACATCAACACCCTATATCAGGTGTGCATAATTATTAGGCAACTTCCTTTCCTTTGGCAAAATGGGTCAAAAGAAGGACTTGACAGGCTCAGAAAAGTCAAAAATAGTGTGATATCTTGCTGAGGGATGCAGCACTCTTAAAATTGCAAAGCTTCTGAAGCGTGATCATCGAACAATCAAGCGTTTCATTCAAAATAGTCAACAGGGTCGCAAGAAGCGTGTGGAAAAACCAAGGCGCAAAATAACTGCCCATGAACTGAGAAAAGTCAAGCGTGCAGCTGCCAAGATGCCACTTGCCACCAGTTTGGCCATATTTCAGAGCTGCAACATCACTGGAGTGCCCAAAAGCACAAGGTGTGCAATACTCAGAGACATGGCCAAGGTAAGAAAGGCTGAAAGACGACCACCACTGAACAAGACACACAAGCTGAAACGTCAAGACTGGGCCAAGAAATATCTCAAGACTGATTTTTCTAAGGTTTTATGGACTGATGAAATGAGAGTGAGTCTTGATGGGCCAGATGGATGGGCCCGTGGCTGGATTGGTAAAGGGCAGAGAGCTCCAGTCCGACTCAGACGCCAGCAAGGTGGAGGTGGAGTACTGGTTTGGGCTGGTATCATCAAAGATGAGCTTGTGGGGCCTTTTCGGGTTGAGGATGGAGTCAAGCTCAACTCCCAGTCCTACTGCCAGTTTCTGGAAGACACCTTCTTCAAGCAGTGGTACAGGAAGAAGTCTGCATCCTTCAAGAAAAACATGATTTTCATGCAGGACAATGCTCCATCACACGCGTCCAAGTACTCCAAAGCGTGGCTGGCAAGAAAGGGTATAAAAGAAGAAAATCTAATGACATGGCCTCCTTGTTCACCTGATCTGAACCCCTTTGAGAACCTGTGGTCCATCATCAAATGTGAGATTTACAAGGAGGGAAAACAGTACACCTCTCTGAACAGTGTCTGGGAGGCTGTGGTTGCTGCTGCACGCAATGTTGATGGCGAACAGATCAAAACACTGACAGAATCCATGGATGGCCTTGCAAAGAAAGGTGGCTATATTGGTCACTGATTTGTTTTTGTTTTGTTTTTGAATGTCAGAAATGTTATTTGTGAATGTTGAGATGTTATATTGGTTTCACTGGTAAAAATAAATAATTGAAATGGGTATATATTAGTTTTTTGTTAAGTTGCCTAACAATTATGCACAGTAATAGTCACCTGCACACACAGATATCCCCCTAAAATAGCTATAACTAAAAACAAACTAAAAACTACTTCCAAAACTATTCAGCTTTGATATTAACCCCTTAACGACCGAGGACGGTTCAGGACCGCCATCGGCATTTTTGCGTTGCCGACCGATGACGGTCCTGAACCGTCCTAACGGTCAGATGTACTTACCTGATCGCCGTCGTTCCCCCGGCGGCGATCGGCGGTGCTCCCGTTGTGGGGAGACTGCCTGCAGCCCAGACAGTCTCCCCATGGCAGATTAGGACCCTGTGGCCATGTGATCGCCCAACAGGGCGACCACATGGTCACAATAGGTGTCCATGTGTCTGCCTGCAGGGGGACTGTCTGTGCTGCTAGTGTAAAATAAAAAAAAAATTAAAGTTAAAGTTAATAAAAAAAATAATAATTATATATGTGTATATATATATATGATATATAGACATATATTATACCTATATAATATACGTCTATATATCATATATATAATGTCATGCTAAGTGTATTTTTATATTAATATGTACATATATTAATATAAAAATGCACTTATAATTAAATTACACATTTATATAATATATATAATAACTATATATATTGTATATATATTATTATAAAATACAAATAATAAGTAAATTAAATTAAAAAAAATAAAAATAATAATAATCTATATGCAATTTTATTCTAACTGTATTTTGATATTAAAATATATATATTTATATCAAAATACACTTAGAATGAAATTGTATATATATCTATGTATATATAAATAAATAAATATAATACGAAATATACATATGTCCATATACATTATTACATAAATAATTATATAAATATACACGTAGACTTCAAATATATAAATATGCATATATATTTAAATTCTACGTGCATATTTATGTAATATTTTTACATAATTAAGTAATTTTATTAATTGCAATTTGAGGGACCTGCCTGCCAACCCAGGCCGAAATTCCAGAAAATGTAATTTGCTAGCACTGTATTTTACCCTGTAACTTTCTATAACACCCTAAAACCTGTACATGGGGGGTACCGTTTTACTCGGGAGACTTCACTGAACACAAATATTAGTGATTCAAAACAGAAAAACCTATCACAGCGATGATATTGTCAGTGAAAGTGACTTTGTTTCGCATTTTTCACACACAAACAGCACTTTTACTGATGATATAATTGTTGTGATATGTTTTCCTGTTTTGAAACACTAATATTTGTGTTCAAGAAAGTCTCCCGAGTATAACAGTACCCCCCATGTACAGATTTTATAGCGTTTTTGAAAGTTACAGGGTCAAATATATGGGTCAAATATTTTTACATTGAAAATGGCCAGGTTGGTTACGTTGCCTTTGAGAGCGTATGGTAGCCCAGGAATGAGAATTACCCCCATGATGGCATACCATTTGCAAAAGAAGACAACAAAAGGTATTGCAAATGGAGTATGTCCAGTCTTTTTTAGTAGCCACCTAGTCACAAACACTGGCCAAAATTAGCGTTCAATTTAGTTTTTTTGTTTTTTCACACAGAAAACAAATATGAACGCTAACTTTGGCCAGTGTTTGCGACTAGGTGGCTACTAAAAAAGACTGGACATACCCTATATTGAATACCCTGGTTTGTCTACTTTAAAAAAAAAAATATGTACATGTGGGGTGTTATTCAGAGACTTTTGGCAGATAATAGTGTTACAATGTCACTATTGATAAATTTGAAAGAATATATGTTTTGAAATCGCAATATCCTACTTGTACCTATAACCCTATAACTTGCAAAAAAAAGCAAAAAAGCATGTAAACACTGGGTATTTTAAAACTCAGGACAATATTTTTAATCTATTTAGCATTTTTTTTTATTCGCTTTTGTAGATGAGTAAAATATTTTTCAAGTAAAAGTAAAAAAAACATGTATTTTTTTTAAATTTTTCATCAATTACATGAGATTATATAAATAATGGTATGTAAAGAAAGCCTTTTTTGTCCTGAAAAAAACAATATATAATTTGTATAGGAACAGTAAATGAGAGAGCGGAAAATTACAGCTAAACACAAACACCACAAAAGTGTAAAAAGAGGCCTGGTCGCAAATGTACAACATCGCAAAAACAGTCCAGTCCTTAAGGGGTTAATGA
Organism: Pelobates fuscus; assembly: GCF_036172605.1. Taxonomy (NCBI): domain Eukaryota; kingdom Metazoa; phylum Chordata; class Amphibia; order Anura; family Pelobatidae; genus Pelobates; species Pelobates fuscus. The sequence goes on from NC_086320.1 coordinate 252,657,553, forward strand.
GTTTTTTGGGTTCATTGAGAACATGGTTGTTGTTCAATAATAAAATTAATCCTCAAAAATACAACTTGCCTAATAATTCTGCACTCCCTGTAGAGGGAGCCATGTTACTCTGTATATAGAGGGAGCCATGTTTACACTGTATATAGAGGGGAGCCATGTTTACACGGTATATAGAGGGAAGCCATGTTACTCTGTATATAGAGGGAGCCATGTTTACACGGTATATAGAGAGGAGCCATGTTTACACTGTATATAGAGGGAGCCATGTTACTCTGTATATAGAGGGAGCCATGTTATTCTGTATATAGAGGGAGACATGTTTACACGGTATATAGAGGGAAGCCATGTTACTCTGTATATAGAGGGAGCCATGTTATTCTGTATATAGAGGGAGCCATGTTTACACGGTATATAGAGGGAAGCCATGTTACTCTGTATATAGAGAGGAGCCATGTTTACACTATATATAGAGGGAACCATGTTACTCTGTATATAGAGAGGAGCCGTGTTTACACTGTATATAGAGGGGAGCCATGTTACACGGTATATAGAGAGGAGCCATGTTTACACTGTATATAGAGGGAGCCATGCAGGGCCGGACTGGGGATACAAAGCAGGCCTGGGAAAAAAAATCTATGCCAGCCCCATAAGTCATTGCGCCATATATTGTTGCATGTAATATGTAAGGCTATGTCTTGCCACCCGAGATGATTGAGTAATTATATATACATACTTCTTTAGCCCCCTCCCGTGCCCTCTTTAGCCACCTCCCTTCCCTTGCCCTCTTTAGCCCCATCCCGTGCCCTCTTTAGCCCCCCTTCCGACTTGTACCCTCTTCAGCCCCTTTTGTGCTCATCTTTTGGCCCCTCTCCCCTTCCTGTGACCTCTTAGCCCCCTCCCCTCCTGTGCCCTTTGTTACCCCCCTCCTCTCCTGTGCCCTTTGTTACCCCCCTCCCCTTCCTGTGACCTCTTAGCCCCCTCCCCTCCTGTGCCCTTTGTTACTCCCCCTCCCCTTCCTGTGACCTCTTAGCCCCTCCCCTCCTGTGCCATTTGTTACCTTCCCTCCCCTTCCTGTGACCTCTTAGCCCCCTCCCCTCCTGTGCCCTTTGTTACCCCCCCTCCCCTCATGTGCCCTTTGTTACCCCCCCTCCCCTCCTGTGCCCTTAGTTACCCCCCCTCCCCTCCTGTGCCCTTTGTTACCCCCACCCTCCCTTCCTGTGCCCTTTGTTACCCCCACCCTCCCCTTCCTGTGCCCTTTGTTACCCCCCTCCTGTGCCCTTTGTTACCCCCACCCTCCCCTTCCTGTGCCCTTTGTTACCCCCTCCCCTCCTGTGCCCTTTGTTACCCCCACCCTCCCCTTCCTATGCCCTTTGTTACCCCCCTCCCCTCCTGTGCCCTTTGTTACCCCCACCCTCCCCTCCTGTGCCCTTTGTTACCCCCACCCTCCCCTCCTGTGCCCTTTGTTACCCCCACCCTCCCCTTCCTGTGCCCTTTGTTACCCCCCTCCTCTCCTGTGCCCTTTGTTACCCCCACCCTCCCCTTCCTGTGCCCTTTGTTACCCCCCCTCCCCTCCTGTGCCCTTTGTTACCCCCACCCTCCCCTTCCTGTGACCTTTGTTACTCCCACCCCCCCTCCCCTCCCCTCCCCTCCTGTGCTCACCTTCCAGCCCAGCCAGCCTTCCTGAAGCTCTTCTTGCGGCCGCAGGGGAAGCTCTTCTGGCGGCCGCTGGGGGAGCAGGCTGTTCTGTCTCTGCTCCCCCTCCCTCGCGCGCAGCTTAATGAGACCGGGGCCGGAATATGACGTCATATTCCGGCGCCGGTCTCTTTCTAGCACGCGAGGGAGGGGGAGCAGAGACAGAACAGCCTGCTCCCCCAGCGGCCGCCAGAAGAGCTTCCCCTGCGGCCGCAAGAAGAGCTTCCCCTGCGGCCGCCATCCAAGCTCTCCATGCGGCCGCAGGACATCCACATGTCTCCCCGGCCCCAGGTGCCGACGGCCCACCGGGAAATTTCCCGGTATCCCGGTGGGCCAGTCCGGCCCTGGAGCCATGTTACTCTGTATATAGAGAGGAGCCGTGTTTAGACTGTATATAGAGGGGAGCCATGTTACTCTGTATATAAAGAGGAGCCATGTTTACACTGTATATAGAGGGGAGTCATGTTACACTGTATATAGAGGGAGCCATGTTACTCTGTATATAGAGGGAGCCATGTTTACTCTGTATATAGAGGGAGCCATGTTACTATCTGAGGTGGCTAACTATGATTGGCCCTGGCATGTTTGTTAGTCTGGCCTGCATGGTTGTCTGGCATGAATAAAAGTAGCATGTTTCAACTATATTAGTAGTTAGACTAGTTTGCACTAAAACATGTGCAAATGGGGAGTTTGCGGTTGTGTAAATGGACTGTTTGCGGCTGTTTGCGGTGTGTTAAACGGGGAGTTTGGTCTGTCACTGTAAAGCGGGCATAACCCTTACACTACCTGATCGATACAACATCATACCTGATGTTTTAAAGCACGTTATTCCAAACAATTTAGGAATGTTAGGTGATTTATGCCCTTTATGGATTAAAACCAGACTCTGCATCAACTATGTAATTTTCCATGGTAGTTTTGCCATGGAACCTCCTCCGGCATGCCACAGTCCAGGTGTTAGTCCCCTTGAACCAACTTTTCCACCGCTTGCCACCAATGTAACGGATCGCCTGGCACCCCGACTGAGTACCTCCGTTAAAGGATGCTCCTAGCGTTTCCTGAGGACTCCAAGCACTCTGGCAGACACCACAATCACCGAATCAGAGAAGCATATGAATCCTCTCAAGCCTCTGAATGCTGTAGACAGTTGAATAGGAACCATACGAATAGGTTTGCACTCCTAGCAGTCAAACTGGAACAGCATACAATAAATCCTCCCCCAATAATGAGACGACACTTCACTTTGAGGGTTAAACAGGAACTGTGGACTGGCTCATCCAGCCTGGCTTTTATTTCCATCTCACACATATAGGCCACACCCAGGGGGAGGCATAAAATAACCAATCCGAGATATGGTACAACCCACACATCCCCTCCCCTTAGCCTGAGAGATAATCCACTTATTATACAGTTTAAAACATAACTTTTACACAATATCTATAACTTCAAAACCATACATCACATTCACATACAAATCACATATTCAGACTCAGCATACTTTAAACATAAACACTTCCAAAATTCAGGCAAATCCCTCCAGTGGATCAAAAGTTACACGGAAGTCCTTTTATGACCGACCGCAAGCACATTTTCTTGCCCAAAACAGTTCCATAGATTTGGGCTGTGCGGTCGGTCAATTCTAGTCCCATTCGAAGTGTGCCTGTACTTCGACTTTGGTCGAAGTGTCGAAGTGGAGTTGATGTTAAGGGTCGGCGGTGTTCGAAGTTAAAATGGCCGCCGCCACGTGGTCCTTTGTCCGATGCCGGCCACTTCGACGACTTCGACAACTTCGGTAACTTCGACAGCTTCGACAGCTTCGACTGTGTCCGAAGTGTCATATACAAAAGTACCAATCCTTCCCCAAAGTATTTAAAGAGCTAGGGACAGTATAATACAATCCACCTGTCCAAAAGTAGTTCTTTAAGGGTCAGTACATTATGGTAGAAGTCCATAAGCCCCAATTCAGTCCCTTAAAGGGCAATATCTCCCATGGACCATAATCACTGGGCAGGAGGCTAGCAACCAGGCTTCTCCAGTTCTCAGTGGCGAGGTTGGTTCCGCCACATTTCTCCCCTTTACCAAATAGACTAATAGGGTATCTGACCTCCTGCCGGTCAGTGCCCTGGTTAGTCCAGCAACCCACCCACAAAACAGAAACAGCAGTACAGCCCACCCACAATAACTGGTTACTACACCTGGGTAGAGTAGAAATTGGTCCATGTCCAGGTGCCTCACCATGGCTGTGTGGGGGACTGGTAGGCTGCCTTGGTGGGTTGCTAAGTGGGCAGAGACCAGCGGTACTCTGCCCGGATGCCAGCACTACCATTGGAGTAGTCGGGTTGAAGCCTGGTTGCTGGAGACCAACTGTCTCCCCTTTAGATACACCGCTCTGCTGCTGGAGACCGACTGTCTCCCCTTTGGCTAAACAGCCCTGTTGTGGGGGGCAGGACCGACCGTCCCTACCCCCTGTGCTGGAAGTGCAGAGACCACGGTCCCATCTGCACAGGTGTGGGGCTTACAGTCTCCCACTGGTACATTAAGCTGCCGCTGGGGAGATGTGGTAACCAGATCCTCTCCCATTAGAACACTCTGCCGCTGGGGAATGGAGACTGGGCTCTCTATTCCCTGTACATTAATAATCTGCTGCTGGGGAGAGGTGGTAACAATCTCCTCTCCCATACATACTTCCAGTTTCTGCGGAGGGAGACCGACTGTCTCTCCTCCCAGCACAGAGTCCTGCTGTTGGGGAAAGGGGGCTGGGCTCTCCATTCCCTGCTGGATACTCTGCCGCTGGGGAATGGAGACTGGGCTCCCAATTCCCAACAAATCACACTGCCGCTGGGGAGCGAGGATGGCCCCTTCAGCTCCCTGTAACTTGGGCACAGAGACCACGGTCCCATCTGCGCTGGTGTGGGGCTTACGGTCTCCCCTTGGTGGGTTAGGCTGCCGCTGGAGAGAGGGTGTAACAAGCTCCTCTCTCTGAACTGTAACCTGCCGCTGGGGAGAGGGGGTAGCAGGCTCATCTCCCTGACACTCTTTCTGCTGGTGGAGAGGGGGACCAGCTGTCTCTCCTTTCAATATTTTGTCCTGCTGCTGGGGTGCGAGACTGACGGTCTCTGCTCCCTGCAGGACACTCTGCCGCTGGGGAGGTCTTCTGCTCCCTGGGTTACACACTGCCGCTGGGGATCTGGGCCGACTGCCCAGCATCCCTGTAGGGCCGGTAGAGAGACCTCGATCCCATCTCCACCTGCCATCTGTGGGTCTCTCCAGGACCAGTCTATGAGGTCCCCTACTTCTGCAACTGGTAGTGAAGCAGGGGGTACCTCTGCCGCGTTTTCCCAGTTATAGGCTAGCAGGTCTGGGTCTGCCACCCAGTTTTCCCGGTCTGCGTCCCTGCTCTGCGGCTGGCAGGAATTTAATAGTTCTACATAGTCCATCTCCAGCTCTCGTTCCATGGCAGCGAAACGGCGAAGGTCTTCTCCCAGTCCAATAGATCTCGGGCCCTGTGTATCATCTCCCCTCGGTAATGCAAGATAGCCCAGTACCGTGACTCTGCTGGACTGCCGAAGTCGACGTCCTCCGCTAAGGCTTTCCACAACAGGCCAGGGCTAGCGTAGTTCTCCCCCTCTGGCTGGATGCCCTCTGCCCTCCACGTCTCTGGCTGGACAGTGCACCACCACAGTGCCCGTTATGAGGTGCCCAGGCTCAGTTCCCTTTCCACGAGGTACTCGAGTTGTCTCACCCGCTGCCCTCCAGGTTGGTCTCCCAGAAGCGGCATCCGCCAGGCCATTTGTTCCTCCAACCGGTATGCGACACCAGGAAGGCGCTGCTGCCGTTGATACTGGACTTCCTCCAGGGCATCATACCATAAGTCTCTCCGGGCATTATCTCTCCATTCCAATTCACTCTCTTCCTCAGGTGTGAGTGCCCAGGGGTCCACGAACCCCATTTTCCCAAATCTTTGTGTAGACAGGGACGCTGTATGCACACTAGCGTCCCCCTCAATTTGTAAATCCAAACGTACTGTGTCTCCGAGCTGCTTTACCTCGCACTAGGACGCCATCCCACCGCTTGCCACCAATGTAACGGATCGCCTGGCACCCCGACTGAGTACCTCCGTTAAAGGATGCTCCTAGCGTTTCCTGAGGACTCTGGCAGACACCGCAATCACCGAATCAGAGAAGCATATGAATCCTCTCAAGCCTCTGAATGCTGTAGACAGTTGAATAGGAACCATACGAATAGGTTTGCACTCCTAGCAGTCAAACTGGAACAGCATACAATAAATCCTCCCCCAATAATGAGACGACACTTCACTTTGAGGGTTAAACAGGAACTGTGGACTGGCTCATCCAGCCTGGCTTTTATTTCCATCTCACACATACAGGCCACACCCAGGGGGAGGCATAAAATAACCAATCCGAGATATGGTACAACCCACACATCCCCTCCCCTTAGCCTGAGAGATAATCCACTTATTATACAGTTTAAAACATAACTTTTACACAATATCTATAACTTCAAAACCATACATCACATTCACATACAAATCTAATATAACCTTACAGCTGATAGCTTTGCATATTACTTTACTGACAAGATTGAACAGCTAAGGAAACAATTCTCCCCTCCTTGCCGTTCTCTTTCTCAACCACACATAAATCATGCTTTCCCTACCCTTCAGACTTTCTCCCCAGCTACTGAACAAGAGGTGGCTGCACTTCTCCATTCCTCTCGCCCCACCACTTGCCCACTTGATCCTGTCCCATCTCACCTCATCAGATCTCTCTCCTTGTCTTGTGCCTATCCTAACACACATCTTTAACTGCTCTCTCTCTTCTGGCACTGTTCCTGCTGACCTTAAACATGCCACTGTAATACCTATCCTGAAAAAAACATCTCTTGACCCGTCCTCCCCCTCTAACTATCGTCCCATATCCCTGCTCCCTTACTCATCAAAGCTTTTGGAAAGACTTGTCTTTACCCGTGTGTCTCACTTCCTTAATTCCAACTCTCTCCTTGACCCTCTTCAGTCTGGCTTCCGCCCTCTCCACTCTAATGAGACCGCTCTTATCAAAGTGACTAATGACCTAATCTCCGCTAAATCCAAAGGTCACTACTCCATATTAATTCTCCTTGACCTCTCTGCTGCCTTTGACACAGTTGATCATGCTCTCCTCCTTCAAACTCTTCAATCACTCGGTCTCTGTGACTCTGTCCTCTCTTGGTTTTCCTCCTATCTCTCCCAACGCTCATTTAGTGTCTCCTTTTCCAAGGATACCTCCTCCCCTCGCCCTGTCTCGGTTGGAGTTCCCCAAGGCTCTGTCCTTGGTCCCTTTCTTTTTTTTTTTAATTCTTTATTTGTCAGGTCATGCACAAACTGGGTACAAAAGTGAGCACATTACTCATGGTAACATATACATAGGGAAACATATTCAATCGATTTTGCTTAGTCTCTGAGAAGGTCTAGGAAAGATGCCGGGTTAGCCATGCACATTTTACATATCTGTTACACATATACAGAGGGGCGGCCACACAGGGATGCCGGGATGGACACATGTTCATTGTAAGCTGTCTATTTACATTCAGTATGGTGGTTACAGAAAGCCTTCACAGTGGTTATATACAGGCATCATTGCTTTTGTGTACCAGAGCCACAGCCCCCATGCGCGGACATCCAGGCGGCCACACAGAGACACCAAAGATGGCCCTGCACAGCCGCCAAGACGGCCACACACAGCAGGCCACTCGTTCCCACCCCGACACCCGCTAGGGGCACCCCACACGACATGCACCTTCAGTTCTTCTGGTTGCTGTTGGTGGTGCTTTTGTCAGTACCTGGCCATTGTATTTCATCATTGCGTATTAGTGTCGTTCCCTATCCGTAGTTTGTACTTTAAGTACTAATGCCACGATCGAGAGTGCTTGAGTTTAGGCATGAGTTTTCCTTTATTTTAGTAGAGGTGAGATGCAGTATGAGGTAGTGAAAAATAAGGAGAGAGAAAGAAAGAGAGGTGGGGGGTGGGGAGAAGCTTAGGGGGGAGGAGCGGGACGGACTTACACTTTGCAGTTGGAGCCTGAGCTATTCGTACGTAAATGCGCGCAATGTTCTTGTATGTGTGTGCGAGTCGGTGTTATGTCGTCTAATGGTCGGTATAGTCTTCCCAGGGTTCCCTCTTTTTGATAAAGGAGGGGTACGTGTCTCTGAGTTGAGCTGTGAGTTTGTCCATGATATGTGCTTCTTTTATGTTACCAGTAACTCTGTCCATTGGGGGTAAGTCGGCGTGCAACCACGTCTGTGCCATGGCTCGTCTGGCAGCTAAGTTTATTTTATTGAATAGTTTTTGTTCCCTGTGTGTCAGAGCATCTAGTGGTTTTGCGATTAAGAATGCACCGGGGTCCGGTTGTATGTGTTTGTGTAGTACTTCTGTTTGTAGCTTGGCTATCTTGCTCCAGAAGGCGCTCGCTTTTGGGCAAGTCCACCACATGTGGAAGTATGTCCCCTTGTCCCCGCATCCCCTCCAACATGTGTCTGTGGTTGTTTTACCCATTCTGCAGAGTTTGACTGGGGTGGTGTACCACCTCATCAGGGTTTTGTAGCATTGTTCCTGGTGTAGGACGCAAATGGATGCCTTTGCTGCCGCCTCCCACACGTCCTGCCATTCCCCGCACTCAAGGGGTTGTTGTAGATCTGCCTCCCATTGTGCCACATATGTGGGTGTCTGTGTGTTTTTTGTTGGTGCGCTTAACTGGGTGTAGAGGAGGGTGATGAGGCCGTAACGTGGTCCCCCGGTTGTGCACATTGTTTCGTAGAAGGTAAATTTGGCCTGAGCTGCTGTGCGTATTTGCGGTTGTCCCGCAAAGTCACGCAGTTGCATATAACGAAAGAAGTCTTTCGTGGTTAGTGGGGCCAATGCTTTGAGGTCGTCAAATGTTTTGATGTGATTCCCCTGATATAGTTGGTGATAACGCTGTATGTCCGTATTTTCAATGTTGCGGAAATCCCTCGCCACTAGTCCTGGCGGGAATGCTTTATTACGGAGGTATGGGGTTAGTGGCGACACTTTGTGTGTTAGGGCATATTTATGTGCTGTTAAGTCCCAGATCCTGATTGAGTTCAGGATGGCCGGGCACCTCGTTCGAAGTTCTGGTCTGTCGGGTCGTGGCACCCAGATCCAGAACTGCGGGAGGTCGGAGCTCATGAGCAGGGTCTCTAAGTCGACCCATCTATGGGCATCTGGTGGTGAATGCCATTCGATGATTTGTGCAAGCTGTGCTGAAAGGTAGTAGAGGTAGAGGTTCGGGAGCCCCAGTCCCCCCTTGCTCTTTGGAGTATACAATGTCTGTCTGGCTATCCTGTGCCTCTTGTGCGCCCAGATAAAGTTGTCTATGGATGTTTGTAGTGTTTTGAGATCTCCCTTAGTTACTTTGACTGGTAGTGCTTGGAAAAGGAACAGGAGGCGAGGGAGAAGGTTCATCTTAACGCTATGGAGTCTCCCTATCCAAGAGATGGGTTTTTCGTGCCATTTATCAAGGTTTTTTATTAGGGTGGTCATGAGTCTCTGATGGTTTTCCGCGTAGAGGTCTTTGGGGTCGGCGGTTAGTTGTACACCTAGGTACTTGATTGGTCGGGGGCTGATGTGTAGGTTCGTGGCTCGTTGCAGCCAAGTCACTTCCGTCTCTGTCAACCCCAGTGGCATGCCCACTGACTTGTCCAGATTGATCTTATAGCCAGAGACCAGTCGGTACTCTTCCAGTAGGGTGATGAGGTTAGGTACTGAGCGTGTTGGGTCGGTGAGGGTGAGCAATATGTCATCTGCGTAAGCAGAGACCACGAAGTCTGTCTGCGCTATAGTCATGCCCGTTATGTGGGGGTGGGCTCTGATGCGTTGTAGTAGTGGTTCAAGGGCTATTATAAATAGAAGGGGCGAGAGGGGACAACCCTGGCGTGTTCCGTTCGTCAAAGTAAATGGGCGTGTTTCAGCGCCCTGGATAAGCGTTTGCGCTCTGGTGTTGGTGTACAGGGCCTTCACAGCCGTTATAAAAAGGTCTGGTAGTTGTAGCTTACGCAAGACCGCAAACATGTAGTGCCACTGGATTCTGTCGAACGCCTTCTCCGCATCCAGAGAGAGGATCAGAGAAGGCGTTCGAGTCCTCCCGGCCCACCACATGAGGTCAGTGGTACTTCTCGTGTTTTCATAGAGCTGTCTGGTGGGGACGAAGCCCACTTGATCAGCGTGTATGCATGTGGTAAGGAGGGGGTTTAATCTATTTGCAAGTACCTTGGCATAGACCTTCACGTCATAGTTTATGAGAGAGATGGGGCGATAGTTGGTGACTTGCGTGGCATCCCTCCCTGGCTTGGGGAGGAGTGTTATATTCGCGGTCGCCATGTCTGGGTTGGGGGCAGCCCCCCCAGTCCACTGTGTGTACATTTTCGTTAAGTAGGGTGTTAATTCGTCCTTGAAGGCCCTGTAGTAGGTGCCGTCAAAACCATCGGGGCCCGGGGCTTTGTTCCCCTTGAGCCCTGCGATTGCTCTTTCTACCTCTTCCGCCTCTATGGGCTCTCCCAGGGGTGCCACAAGGTCGGCCCCTATCTGTGGTAGCTGGGTTTCATCTAGGAAGGAGGACACCGTTGCTGCGTATGTTGCATTATCTCCTGCTAGTGTGGGGGAGTGGTTATACACGGACTCGAAATAGTTTGTGAATTCCTCATTTATCTCTTTAGGGGTTGTGAGGACCTGTCCATGTTTGTTTCTTATAGCTGTTATTAAGGTGTTGGCAGCTCTGGGTCTAAGGGCTCTCGCAAGGAGGGTGTCCATTTTGTTAGACTTTTCATAGAAAAGTCTTTTAGTCCTGAGGAGGTCTTTAGCAACGTCATCTGTCATGAGTTCTCTGAGGGATCTTCTTGTGTTTGTCAATTCGCTAGTCGTGGCCGGGGTGGCTGTTTGCTTGTGTTGTGCTTCTAGCTTGCGTAGTTGATTTTGCAGGTCTACTAACCTCTCGTGTTTTTTTTGTTTTTGTCGTGTCGCTATCTTTATAAGGAGACCCCGGATTACTGTTTTATGGGCCGCCCAGAGGGTGGTTGGGGATATATCAGGGGTGTCGTTGGTTTGGAAGTAGAGGTCTATTTCTTTGAGGAGGTCCTCTTTGATGTGTGGATCCCTGAGGAGGGAGGCGTTTAGTCTCCACTTCCAGGGGGTGTGGTTGCTTGGGGTTTTTAGAGTAAGAGCAATGTCTGCATGATCAGACCACGATATGGGGTTAATCTCGGTGGTCTTAAGCCAATGCATGCCGAGTTTGTTTGTAAGGAACAGGTCTATACGTGAGTAAGTGGTATGTGCCGCGGAAAAGAACGTGTAGTCCCGTTCTCCAGGGTGCTGGAGTCTCCATGGATCCAGCAGGCCTGTGCTCTGGATAAACTGGTGTAGGAGTTTATCTTGCGCTCCCCTGTTATGCGAACGGGGGAGGCGTGTGCCTCCACTACGGTCAGAAGCGGGACAGGGTGTGGCATTGAGGTCGCCTCCCAGGATGAGTATCCCCCTGGGGAGGTCCCTAATCAGGCTGGTTAGGTTCGTCCAGAACTGCGGGGTGGGGGTGTTTGGGGTGTATACATTTATTAGGTGATACGTATTAGCGTGCAGCGTGCCTGTGAGTACCACGTACCGGCCTTCAGTGTCAGTGTGTGTGCCCGTGATTTGAATGGGGCACCTTTTATGTATGAGGATCTCCACCCGTTTTTTTTATAAGGAGCTCTGGAGGTGTATGCTTTCGTGAAAATATGGTTTGTTAGCTGCGTTTTAGCTGAGCGCGGTATGTGGGATTCCTGTATGAATGCAATGTCTGTTTGTTGTCTGCGTAGCTCCCTGAGAAGTAACCTGCGTTTGTTAGGGGCGTTAAGTCCGTTAACGTTCAGTGAGGTCAGTTTGAGGTCCATTTTTTGTCAGTGTGCGTCGTAAAGGTGTACTGACTATGTGCCTTGTCGCTTACTGTAGGTCCGAGGCTCGTCCGTCTGCTTCCGTGTTATCTGTGTCCTTTCAGGTGTTGTAGCTCCTCCGAGGGGGAGAAGGTGGGGGGGGGGGGGGGGGGGGGGGGAGAGAGAGAGGAAAGCAAGAGAAGAAAAGAGAAGATGAGGAGAAGGGGTAGTAGACGATAGGTGGTCTGTTACCTTAGAGAAAGCAAAATACAATTTAGTATTGATCTGCGTGTTTACCGTTCACAGTTCTACAATACAACCCCCTAAGTGGTGGGTTGGTATAACAGTGTATAAATACGATACTGTAACAAAATAATAATATAACAATTCCGGGTCTTACCAGTCGCCAGGAGCTATGGGGGTGTGCATCCACCGCGCCGAGGGATTCGCCTCAGGCGGGGTGGAGGCTCAGCCGCCTAGCACCCTAACGAGGCTCCCATTTAGAACAAATACAACCTTAGATAGTAGGGTTCACATGCTGTAGTTGGTGGGCAGGGTAGGACTGGGGTAGGCATAGGGCCTGTCATTTTCCTTCTAGGGTTTTAGTATAGAGTTCGTAGGTGGTTGGTGCTTGTAGTTGTTTTTTTTTTTTTTTTTTTAAATATATCAATATACATTTTTACAATCATATGGTTATTTATTTATTCCTAGTTTTTCTTTTTTTGTGCGTGTGCTTGTGCTGGGTCTCCCATATCATGCCCGTAAGACATCGCTGTCCGATGGCTGCGGTTAGGCAGAGGTGACCAGGCTGCCCCCCGTAGGGCGGGCATCCAGGCCGCTCCCCGCTCTAGTTTGGCTAGCAGGCCTGCGGGCGTCCCCCTATGCTGGTGGCTTATTGCCACGTGTTTGGGTGGTCGGAGTTCCCACATCAACCCCTGTCCGCACAGTAGGTGGGCTGGTGCTTGTAAGAGTAGCCAGGGCCCCTGAGGCACAACTCGTCTCCCCCCCATCCCTCCCCCCCCCGCCCGTAGTAACATGGTGCAAATTACCCCCCCACTATCCTATGTCCCAAACATAATGAGCTATCTTAGGTGCAATAACAATATGCAGTATGGCAATGTAAAACTTATGGTTATCAGCTGAAGCTTGCGTGTTTTATGTCCTTCTTATCTGGAGTCCCTCGTGCTGGGGTGGTGTGAGCCGCCAGCTCCCCATGCTTCTGGTAGCAGGGTTAGTCCCTCCGTGTTGCTGGTGGGGATGTGGAGGTCCGCAGGAGCCGTGATGTCGACGCTCTTCAGAAAGGCATGAACGTCCATAGAGGGTAGGAGGACGGCAGGTTTCGCGCCATTAAATGCTATTATCTTGAATGGATATCCCCATGCGAACCGGATTCCCTTTGCTCTGAGGAGGTCTGTGATCGGTTTCCATTCTGCCTTCGCTGTAACGTTGCCAGCGCTACGTCCTGGTATAGCTGCAGCTCTACTTCGTTCCATTTATATATTTGTGTTCTGTTGCGTTTCAGTATGGCTTCTTTGGTTTGGAAATAGTGCCACTTTATAATCACATCTCTGGGCGGGCTGTTGTTGGGGCCCTTGGCCCGGAGGGCTCTGTGGACTCTGTCGATTAGCCAGTGTTGATCTGGTATGTCAGGCAGACCTTGGCGGAGGCAGTGTATAAGGGTAGTCTCCAGTTCAGCATCTGGTACAGACTCAGGTAGGCCGCGGACGCGCAAGTTATTTCTGCGCGCTCTGTTAGAGATATCTTCTATCTCGAGTTCCATGTCCGTGATTCGCTGTTTCATGGCGTTGGAGGCTGCTGTGGAGCCGTTGTGTGCTGTAACTATGCGAGCCATGCGTTGCTCTATGGCCGTGGTGCGGGCCCCAATGGCGGCGATTTCGGCCTTAACTTCCGCCGCCGTTCGTGCGATCTCTGCTGCTAAATACCCCTTTACCTCTGCCAGGGATTGGAGGATGGCAGCGTTGGAGGCTTCTGGGGGGGCATCCGACCACGCGGGTGGACTCTCGTCTCCTCTCTGAGATGCAGCCTGGTCTCTGTGTGCGCCACGTGCAGCGGGCCTCGGCGTGGTGAGCATGTCTGCTACTGATACTGCCTCTCTGCGGCCGTGCTTGCCGGTTTTGCGGCTGGACATCCGCGGGTACGGGGGTGCACCTCCTCGGGCTGAGTCAGGATCGGGATTTTAACGTGGTGAGTCGAGGTTTTCAGCGGGTTACAGGGCGGTATTGGGAGTCTCGGGTGCGGAGCTCCTTCTCTAGGCGGCCATCTCGTTCAGCGCTCAAACCACGCCCCCTTGGTCCCTTTCTATTTTCTCTTTATACTGCCTCTCTTGGAAAACTTATTGCCTCTTTTGGATTCAACTACCACCTGTACGCTGATGACACTCAGATATACCTCTCCTCACCGGACCTCTCCCCGGCCGTCCTGCAACGTGTCACTGCTTGCCTCTCTTCCATCTCTGACTGGATGTCGTCACGCTTTCTCAAACTTAACCTCTCTAAAACTGAACTCCTTGTCTTTCCTCCTCCTAATACTGATCCTCCTCTCTCACTCTCCCTTCAAGTCAGTGATATCCACATAACTCCATCCCTACAAGCGCGCTGTCTTGGCGTCATACTTGACTCTGGTCTCACCTTTGAGTCTCGCATCCAGTTTGTTGCCAAGTCCTGTAGGTTCCAACTCAAAAACATAGCCCGCATCCGCCCCTTTCTTACGCAAGATGCTACCAAGGAGCTTGTCCATGCTCTAGTAATTTCCCGCATGGATTACTGTAACCCTCTCCTGATTGGTCTCCCCAAAAGCCGTACTGCCCCGCTACAGTCTGTAATGAATGCTGCAGCTAGACTGATTTTCCTATCCAGTCGGTCCTCTCACACCTCGCCCCTCTGCCAGTCCTTACATTGGCTCCCTGTATCCTATAGGAGTCAATTCAAAGTGCTAACCCATACATTTAAAGCACTGAACAATTCCAGCCCCTCTTATATCTCTTCACTGATCCAGAGGTATGCCCCACCTCGTACCCTCCGCTCTGCCCGCGACCACCTCCTGACCGCTGCTCCTGACCAGATTAGCACTCACGTTATGCCCACAACAGTAAAAAGAGGTCTTCCCACTTTCTCATATATATGTTGGCATAATTGGGGGCGAATCTGGTTCCCATGGCAATACCTGTAATTTGAAGATAACTGTGGTGAAATCAACCTCACCACTGGGCATTGGAGAAGCCTGTTTGCCCGCCTCCTGCCTGCTGACTATGGCCCTTGGGAGATTTGGCCCTTTAAATACAGTATTTGGGCATATTGTATTTTATTATGCTGCTGCTGGCCCTTTAAGAACCATCTGGGGACATACTGTGGAGTTACTGGGTGGCCACCATTTCAGAGGCACATGGTGAGAACAATGGATGAAGCACATGGTGAGAACAATGGATGGTGGCCATTTTAACTCACAGACTCTGTTTGGACTTTTCTACACGGTGCCATCTCGACGGTATTTGGTGCACAAAGACATCGTGGGGAGAGAGGGGACACATTATACAGTGATTATTTTTTTTATATAGCCTGTAAATGTTCTGCGGAATCTGCATTAAACTGCATCTTCCAAACCACTGAACGGAGCTGGGTGAATTTTAGATATGTGGTTCACCCAGATCTCCCGGTTACGAGGATATACTTTTTTTTATGTAGTTATTGCATGTTTTGGGGTCCCTGTGATATGTTTTATAAAACTGTATTTCTCTGCCTGTGATAATTCGGGATTATTCTAACTTTTAGTGCCCGAATAATCTAAATTTTATTAAAGACAGGAGGCGAATATTTGCTTATCTTTCTTTACTGTAACTCCCAGCAGCAAAGAAACAGTTAACAATCAGTGTAAAAAAGTTTAACCAATCAGCATGCATCACAGTAATATAAACTGTCATCAGCAGGGCCGGACTGGGAAGAAAATTCGGCCTGGGCATTTTTTAATTACAGCGGCCCACTAAAAAGGGGGCGGGCCAGATAGGGTGTGTTTTGTCATCACCAATGACAAGCACGCCCCATCACAAAGTAAACATGTTGGTTCAATGCTCTTCCAGGGTAGACCATGCGCAGAGCTCTGCTGAAGAGCTCTGGCATGAGAAAATGACCCTGTATTTGTTCTGCACAGCGCAAGCAAATTCAATAACATGCTTGCACTGTGTTTGCTTGAAATTTGTCTCTGGTGTCTCAATAGTTGGGATACCAGGAGACAAAAATGCAAGCAAAAGCATATTGTGCAGTGTGTGTGAGGGTGCTGTGTGTGTGTGTAAGGGGTGTAGTGTGTGTGCAAAAGGGGTGCAGTGTGTGTGTGTGTGTAAGGGGTGTAGTGTGTGTGTAAGGGGTGTAGTTTGTGTGCAAGAGGGGTGCAGTGTGTGTGTGTGTGTGTGTAAGGGGTGTAGTGTGTGTGTGTAAGGGGTGTAGTTTGTGTCCAAGAGGGGTGCAGTGTGTGTGTGTGTGTATGGGGTGTAGTGTGTGTGCAAGAGGGTGCAGTGTGTGTGTGTGTGAGGTGTAGTGTGTGTGTGTGTGTGTGTGTGTGTTTGCGTGAGGGTGCTATGTGGGTAAGGGTGCTGTGTGTGTGTGTGCTGTGTGTGAGTGGGTGCTGTTTGCGTGAGGGTGCTATGTGCGTGTGAGGAAGCTGTGTGTGTCAGGGGTTCAGTGTGTGTGTGTGTGTGAGAGGGTGCTGTGAGTGTCAGGGGTGCAGTGTGTGTGAGTGAGGGTGCTGTGTGTGTCAGGGGTGCAGTGTGTGTGTGTGTGTGAGGGTGCTGTGAGTGTCAGGGGTGCAGTGTGTGTGAGTGAGGGTGCTGTGAGTGTCAGGGGTGCAGTGTGTGTGTGTGTATGTGTATGTGTGTGCTAGTGAGGGTGCTGTGAGTGTCAGGGGTGCAGTGTGTGTGTGTTGTGAGTGTCAGGGGTGCAGTGTGTGTGTGCTGTGCATGTCAGGGGTGCAGTGTGTGTGTGTGTGTGTGTGAGGGTGCTGTAAGTGTTAGGGGTGCAGTGTGTGTGTGTGACTGAGGGTGCTGTGAGTGTCAGGGGTGCAGTGTGTGTGTGAGTGAGGGTGCTGTGAGTGTTAGGGGTGCAGAGTGTGTGTGTGTGCTGTGAGTGTTAGGGGTGCAGTGTGTGTGAGTGTGAGTGCTGTGAGTGTTAGGGGTGCAGTGTGTGTGAGTGCTGTGAGTGTTAGAGGTGCAGTGTGTGTGAGTGTGTGTGCTGTGAGTGTTAGGGGTGTCTGTAAAGCTGAAAGATATTTGTACCTGTTTGCAGGGACTAGTTACACCCATGGCAAATGATACTTTGAGAGCCAAGAACTCTGTTGCAGACTGCAAAATGCCAATTCTGTACATTGTATGCTAGCAACAGTTACAACAATCTTCTCTGTTGCATGCATCACACCTGCAAGAGGAAGCTTTCTCACACCTCCCTCTTCCCTCCATTACCTTTTTATTTATTTTTTATTTTATAAATATAATTATATATTTCCTTCCTCACTTCACCGGCTCAGAGTGCACATGCTCTCTGAGCCGACAAAATGGTCCAACCACAGGCTTCCCTATGAGCGCGCAAGGCTATATCCCCCCTCCCTGCTTACCTTATGCCTGGGAGGGGGGAGCCTGCTGCTGGCTTCCATCCCTGGTGGTCTTAGTGGTGAGTGAACTCTAGCCTGTGAGGCTAGAGTTCACTCTCGCGAGACACGGAGCGTTGCCATGGCAACTGTCCGAATCTCGCGAGAGGAAGCCAGCGGAGCTGTAAGTAGGAGCTCCGCCGGGTCCTCTCCTGGCTCCCTCACTCTCTCCCCAGCCGGCGGCCGCAGGATACTGTATGTGGGCCGGTGAGGGAGATCTTTGATCTCCCCACCGGCCCGCCATGGACTACAGCGGGGCCAGCGCTCGGATAGTGCCGGCCCTGCAAAGACCGGCAGGGGAGATCCTGTGATCTCCCTGCCGGCCTCGGCCCCTGGCCACCGCGGCCCACCGGGCATTTGCCCCGTGTGCCCGATGGCCAGTCCGGGCCTGGTCATCAGGCTCCTCCCAATTCCTCTTTCTTGATGTAGCCGAACAGTCGTAGAGTCAACCATGTAAACGTAGAACCATTAGAACGATGAGTAGGTAACGGTGAAACAGTGCTCAACCCGCAGGGAAGACTTGGGCGATCTTCACACTAGGAGGAAAGAAAACATTGTTAAAGTATGGTCTCTTGGGCAAGAGAAAATCAAATTAAATTCCATGAAATTAAAGTCCAGTTTAAGTGCAAGCTTTAACATATAATAACTAACTGTATGGTGTCTTGGGTAAGTGAGAACCAAATTAAAAATGCAATGAAACTAACGTTCAATTTGAATGCAAACTTTAACATAATAATTAACTGACGAGTATAGGCCAGAAAAGAAGACAAGTCGAAAGGATGCTAGCCACCTAGTTAGAGATGGAGGTACTAAGAGATGCTTACCTAATAGGGTGGGTAAAGGTATTCCAGGGTGGGAAAATATTCGCCTCCTGTCTTTAATAAAATTTAGATTATTCGGGCACTAAAAGTTAGAATAATCCCGAATTTTATGGCAAGACAGGAGGCTTCATATTTGCTATTTTAACGCGTAGATAGCATGGACAAAGGAACGTGTGGAGAATGTCTAAAATAATAGGTACGGAAAGTGGATTCTCTTGACTAATCGGCGGAGGACAAAATCTCCGCCAGGGAACCTCCAGCCATGAACACAGAGGAGGCGGCCGCGCCTCTAACCGAGTGAGCCCAGAAAAACGCATTAATGCCAGCCAGAGCTAGTAGCCATTTAATCCACCGAGCAATAGTAGGGCTCGAGACTGGTTTGTGTGGTCGCACATAAGACACAAGGAGGGGCCCAGTAGGTGGTCTAATTGGTCTTGGTGCATCTAGTGATGTGAAAGTGGTCCCCCTTCCGGTTTCAAATCAAGGGCATGAAAGTCGAAAGCCCTGATGTTGGAGACGCTTCGGAAGGAGACCAAGCAAAGGAGGAGAGCTAATTTGGCTGATATTTATTGGTACATCCAAAAAATGCAATACATTCATACAATACAAACACACGGACTGCTGAATACAGTCACAGACTGCTGAATACATCGTTGTCTGGCCAAGCTTCTAAGAACGTGAGCATGAGAGCCACGTCCCAGAATTGATTATATTTGGGAGCCGGAGGTCTAGCGATGCGGATGCGGATCTACACACAGAAGGGTGTTTGCCTACTGAAGAGCTTTCAATAGGAATGTGCGCTGCAGAAAGAGCAGATCGAAACACGTTAATAGTCCGGTAGAATTTACCCTGATCGAACATAGATGACAGGAAATTGATAATATTAATTATAGATGTTGAAAAGGGATCAAAGTTCCTTTCCAAACACCAGCAAACTCCAATGACGCCATGTGGAGATGTAAGAGCGTTTGGTTCAAGGGGCCCATGAATCCCAAAGGAGTTCCCTGAGCAGGAGCCGAAAGGCCTGAGACATTCCAAGATCCCCTGAAATGGTCCAAGCCACTAGTCGGAGACGATCCTGGATTGCCAACAGGTGAAAGTTGCCTACCGGGTCCCTGAGGAGATCGCAGGAGGTGGGTAGAAGCAGGGGAAAATCCACTGACATTTCCAGGAGGTAAGGGTACCATGGTTGGGTGCACCATAGTGGGGTTACCAGAGTTATCTTGACACCTTGAGTTTTGAGGTACCGTAGTGTGCGTGGGATCATGGAGAATGGAGGGAACGCATATCCTCTGGATATCGGCCATGTCTGTAAGAAGGCATTGGCTGCAAGGCACGCTGGGTCAGGCAACCAGCTGAAAAAAGCGTCCGTCTGACAGTTGAGGCGAGACGCAAATGGGTCAAGGTTGAATGGTCCCCGCCAGACCTGGAGACGGTGAAATATTTGTGGATCCAGTTCAGTCTCGGGATGTCTCATGAGGTGGAGCATCATTATCCGAATGTTCTGCATAGTATTCATCTACCACCTGAAGATTATAATTAGAAGTTGAACCCTCAAGTGGGTCAAAATCATGTTGGGAGACAACTGCCCTGGGTTTAGAAAGGGAAACTATCGGGGGTTTGGCAGGCGCCTTGCCCCCGATAGGCACCGGCGGTAGCGAGGAACGCTTGCACTTGCGAGGAACTTCATCCCGGTCTGAACCATGAGACTCCTCAGAGTCTGACAGCTGGGTAATAGTCGCTGTAGGGGCTGGAACTGTCTGCTCGCGGAAAGCCGCTAAAGCTTTGGGTATAGAGTCGGCAATTGCATTGTATAGCCATGCTTTAAGTTTGGCAGAGACTGCTGGATCTGGTAAATCCGACATAATGTCAAAAACAGTGGGGTCACCACTAAAATGTATATATATATTTATTTATTTATTATTTTTGTTTGTTTGTTTGTTTTTAGTTTTTTTGAA
The DNA here is from genome assembly GCF_036172605.1 of Pelobates fuscus. Lineage (NCBI taxonomy): Eukaryota > Metazoa > Chordata > Amphibia > Anura > Pelobatidae > Pelobates > Pelobates fuscus. Next base: position 252,677,589 of record NC_086320.1, read on the forward strand.
ATATGCAGACAACTATTTACAAAGAGGCGGTGGACTTTAAACAGGATTTGTACAATACATAAAGAATTAACCTGTTAGACAAGTGGGGTTCATCCACAGTATGTCAGTGGGGTTCACCCAGAGAAAAAAAGGACAATATAACGTCCAACATTAATAACAGGTATGTACCTGTGTAATCATATAGGGGGTTACCCTTTATAGAGGCAAAATGGGGTCACCCTTAAATAGAGGCTAGAGGGGGTCACCCTCAGAATATAGGCTAGAGGGGGTCACCCTCAAAGTAATACAAGGGTTTAAGGCACTTAGTTTTTGTGTTTTGGGAATCTGAAACAGAAAAATTTATATTTTGAGTTGTGGGTTTGTATACCTTTAAATAAATAACGGTCTGGGGCTTTAAGAAGAAAAACATTTACTTACCTAACGGCTGGATCGCAACCACAGATCAGGAGCTGAAGGCAAACGAAACTGCCGCACAGAGACCGTCCACAAGATGGCGCCCGGGCAAAAAGCCCGGGAAAAAGCAAGAGAGATGGCCGCGGCACAGAGGAAAGGGCGGGACGCGTCACCATGGAGACGCTGAGGGGAAGGCAGACGAGCACAGTAACAGAGCGGCTGAACTGACCGGCAAAATGCCGGGAGCTGCGGCGAAACTGTCAGTGATCTGATTAAACTGACAGAGCACAATCTAAGAAGGCTGTTATATTTAGGAAGTAATATAAAGCTGTGGGCTGACTGGAATGTCAGCCCACTAAGTGTACTAAAACGGAAAACCCTTCACATTTTTAATAAATATTAAATAAATAATAATAATAAATTAAATGATTATTGACAGCTAAAATAGCAAGATTATTAAAAAGATAATAGTCAGTTTAAAAGAGCTATTAATAGGGATATAATTAGAATAGACTCACCTGGGAGGCTAAGCAGCAAAGAAAGAGGAATTGGGAGGAGCCTGATGACAGTTTATATTACTGTGATGCATGCTGATTGGTTAAACTTTTTTACACTGATTGTTAACTGTTTCTTTGCTGCTGGGAGTTACAGTAAAGAAAGATAAGCAAATATGAAGCCTCCTGTCTTGCCATAAAATTATATTACCCATTCTGTTCCGTAATCATATCACAGGCAGAGGGGAGGATTTTGTGTGGGAGTGTCTGTGTTTATTGTACGGATTGATTGGTTGTATTTCAAAACCCTGTGGGCAGTACTATGTTTGTGGATTGTGAATAAAAGAGGCTGTATGTGCCAGTACAGTCAGTTCTGCTTGACCTCAAAACGAAGTGTCGTCTCGTTATTGGGGGAATTGGATTGTATGCTGATTGCCAGGAGTGTAAGCTGATTGTATGCTTTTCCTGTTTAGCTGTTTACAGCATTCATATGCTTGAGAGCATTCGTATGCTTCTCCAGTTCGGTGGTTGTGGTGTCTGTTGCAGTGCTTGGAGACCTCAGGAAGCACTAGGAGCATCCTTCAACGGAGGGTACTCGGTCGGTGTACGGGGAGCTCCGTTACATTGGTGGCAGCAGTGGGATGGCGTCCTAGTGCGAAGAGAAGCAGCTCAGAGACACTGGTAACGTTTGGAGTACCAAATTGAGGGCAACGCTAGTATCCGTACAGCGCCCTGGCTACAGCAGGATGGAATTGGCTAGTTGTCGGACAGCGTTCCATGATGAGGAGGAGGAGGCGACCGCGGACTACAGGGATGCAGACAGAAAGGAACTGTGGTATGATGCACTGGAAGATGCCCAGTGGTGGCGAGGTAAGAGTCTCCACAGTGATGAGCAGCTGCTACAGAAGCGTGTTGCGAAGCGGATGTATCTATTGGGAGAGCAGCCCCTGGATGAGTGGGTGACAAGACTAGAGACCCTGGTATGGCGAGAGATCTGGCTAGACAACGCATACCAGGCCCTCTGGTGGCATACCAGCAGCATACCGCATGCTGCTGGATTTTACCTCCTGGACGGCCGAGCATGACTTACCAGAGGGGGATGATTATGATGGCCTGGGTTTATTATGGGATGCCTTGGAGGACGACATTGATCTTGGCAGCATGGAGGGGTCTAGGTTTTGGGACATCTATGACTACCGGATGGGCATGTATGTCTGGGCTCTCCCCAGCAGCAGCGTAGCCCACCAAGGGGAGACACTAAGCCCCCCACCAGTGCAGATGGGACCGTGGTCTCTGCGCCCAAGCTACTGGGAGTGGAGAGCAGTGTCCTCCCTCCCCAGTGGCAGAGTGTCCTACAAGGAGCAGAGACAGTTGGTCTCTCACCCCAGCGACAGGACAACTTATGAAAAGGGGAGACAGTGGGTTTCCCTCTTCAACAGCAGAGAGAGTGTCAGGGAGAGGAGCCTGTTACCCCCTCTCCCCAGCAGCTGAAAGTGTGTAAGGGAGAGGAGTTTTTACCCCCTCTCCCCAGCGGCAGCGTAGCCCATCAAGGGGAGACACTAAGCCCAACACCAACGCAGATGGGACCGCGGTCTCTGCGCCCAAGCTACTGGGAGTGGAGAGGGGGTAAAAACTCCCTCCCCAGCGGCAGAGTGTCCTACAAGGAGCAGAGACAGTTGGTCTCTCACCCCAGCAACAGGACAACTTATGGAAAGGGGAGACAGTCGGTCTCCCTCTTCAACAGCAGAGAGAGTGTCAGGGAGGGGAGCCTGTTAACCCTTCTTCCCAGAGGCAGTGTCCTATACTGGCTTCCCCTCCAGCAGCAGCCCCAGGGACGGAGTGAGGAGCCTACTACGCCGTTCCCTCACCTGGGCTCCAACCAGGCTACTCCCATGGTACCGCTGGTCTCTGCCCACTCAGCAACCCACCAATCCAGAGTGCTAGTACCCCCCAGAGCCGAGGTGGAGCTCCTGGACCTGGACAAGCGATCCACTACTCCAGGTGTAGTAACCAATTTTTGTGGGTGGGCTACACTACTGACTATGTTTTGTGGGTGCAGGAGGCCAGATACCTTGTTAGTCTTTTTGGGAAAGGGGAGAAATGTGGCGAAACCAACCTTGCCACTGGACATTGGAGAAGCCTGTTTGCCCGCCTCCTGCCTTCTGACTATGGCCCTTGGGAGATTTTGCCCTTTAAATACAGTATTTGGGCATATTTTATTTTATTATGCTCTGCTGGCCCTTTAAGAACCATTTGGGGACATACTGTGGAGTAACTGGGTGGCCACCATTTCATGTATCAGAGGCACATGGTGAGAACAATGGATGGCGGCCATTTTAACTCACAGACACTGTTTGGACTTTTCTACACGGTGCCATCTCGCCGGTATTTGGTGCAAAAAGACATCGTGCAGTAGTTTTAAACTATACAACAGGGGACTCATTATACAGTAATTATTTTTTATATAGCCTGTATATGTTCTGCGGAATCTGCATTAAACTGTATCTTCCAAACCACTGAACGGATCGGGGTGAATTCTGGATATGTGGTTCACCCAGATCCCCCGGTTTCGGATATACTTTTTATGGGGTTATTGCATGTTTTAGGGTCCCTGTGATATGCTTTATAAAACTGTATTTAGCTGCCTGTGATAATTATATTACCCATTGTGTTCAGTAATCATATCACAGGCAGAGGGGAGGATTTTGTGTGGGAGTGTCTGTGTGTATTGTATGGATTGATTGGTTGTATTTCAAAACCCTGTGGGCAGTACTATGTTTGTGGATTGTGAATAAAAGAGGCTGTATGTGTCAGTACAGTCAGTTCTGCTTGACCTCAAAACGAAGTGTCGTCTCGTTATTGGGGGAATTGGAATGCATGCTGATTGCCAGGCGTGTAAGCTGATTGTATGCTTTTCCTGTTCAGCTGTTTACAGCATTCATATGCTTAAGAGCATTTGTATGCTTCTCTGGTTCGGTGGTTGTGGTGTCTGTTGCAGTGCTTGGAGTCCTCAGGAAGCACTAGGAGCATCCTTCAACGGAGGGTACTCGGTCGGAGTACGGGGAGCTCCGTTACAATAACATTTTCCTTAAAAAAAAAATAGTTATGTTCCAATATAAATTGGATAGCTGATAAAAAATTCTTAAGTGTTTGGGGAAGTTCTGTATCTTGACTAATAAAAAAATTAACTGCCTTAATGCCTAAATGATGATGAATGACTGTATAGAGTGATGTGACGTAGAATGTGACCCAGATGTACTCATCCCTCCATTCAATATTGTCCAGTTCCTGCAACATAGCCTTAGTATCTTTTTTTTTTTGAAGGCTTGAGTCTATAAAGGCTGATAGGTTAGCTGAATTCTTAATAATGGGATGACTATTAAACAGAAATTTGAGGGGTTTTTTGAGAAATAACTTTGTCCTTTAATGCTTTAGATAACATATTTTACTTGTGCATTGAATGGTCCTGTGGGGTCATTTTGAAGTACAATGTAAGTGTCTGTTTTTCCTAAAATGTTTAAGGCTTCCTGGTGGTAATAGTGGGTAGTCATAATTACAACCCCCTCCCTTTGTCTGCCTCTTTTATTACAATGTCCTCTCTATTGGTCAGGTCTTTGAGGCATATAAACTCATCTTTTGTGAGATTATATTGTTTATTTAGTTTTTTGTTTATTTTGTTAAATTCCTCATTAACCATTTCCTCAAATGTTTCTAGATATGGGCCCCTACTAAGTACCGATAGAAGTTAGATTTAGGCTTAAAACATTCAAAGTTTTTTTTGTTCTTTTTTGGGGCTCATCAGAATCCCCAAGTACATTCGTTAGTGTGAGTGAATTAGGGTTCATGATAAAATGTCTCTGAACTGTAGATCTTATAAATTTTTTTAGATCAATAAATAAAGCAAAGTTGTCCGCTTTTTGAGCTGGGGTAAATTTTTATCCTTGTTCTTATACTTGGATTTATATGTCTGTAAGGGATGTATGTGTCAAATTAAATAAACCCTTATTTCATTCATTTAGTGATAGGATCTCTCCCTCCTGTGGTGATTGATCGTTTCCTCCTCTACCCTGAGCCTCTTCAAATGAGACTCTATTTGTAGTTGGGAGAAGCGGTTGAAATGTTCCCACTGGGTTTTCCTGGGTAAAAAATAATTAGTAATTCTTTGATCTTTTTGTAAAGGCTCTTGTCAAAAAAAAATCCTATTATCATTAGGGGAAATATTTTCCTGAAGTGGTGTTTTATTCCTGGTTGCCTCAGCATAAGATCCTTGGTTGGCGGTATTAACAGGTCTATCTCTTTTATAGTGTGGGTCACGTCTTTTATGATTGTCTTCTTTTTTAGGTGATCTAAGGATTCTCTGTGATCTCTCATTAGAGCCCTGAGATATGGGATGAGGTGACCTGAATGTTCTTTGTGATCTATCATCAGGAGTAGATCTATGGTAATTCCTACTAAAAACCTATTATAGGACTTATGGGCTCCCCACACTAGAAGGAGTTTCCTTGCTGCCTGGAACAAGTCGACTAGCTGGTGTGTGGAGAAAGACTCCGTTCCCTTTAATGCACGTCTTCCAATCATACTGAACTTTCTATCTCTACTATACATTTCGAGACGTTCATATTGTTCCATTAACATTACACGTTCGGCTATTCCAGCTAGGTTTACCAGTGGGTCAGGACTCTCTTATCAGTCGACTGCTTCGGGGTAATTGGTTATTTATACTTTACGGATCTTAAACTTTCATCGTACTTCTCATCTTTCTTTTGCTTTGCTTTATTGTTAAAAATGCAAAATAGGAAGGCTACTGTCATGTGGTAAAATTGTAGATTTAATAATTTTAGTAATTACAGGAGGCAAATATTTTCCTTCCCCAATTCCCACCCTTTTTAACTCTGTGGCTGCATGGCTTATCTTTTTCATATGTTATTCTTTTTATAATGGCTGTGCTATTAATGGAACTTACTATCTCATTTTCTTTGCTATAGATTATTTTAATATTCTGCACGATGTTAGGATGTTGCCAGATAAATGTTTAAGTTTATGTTAATAAGATACAATTACTCTTGCCTTTCACTTATTTTTGTTCTTTTCAGTGTAAAAAACCTTTGGCATCTGGTCCAATTTGGCTGTTCCTCCTGCCTCAACTTCACTCTGTTGGAAGGGTCAACTGACTTGGTTCTATTTTTTTAATTTATTTGTTTTTGTTCCTAGTTGTTTAACTGTTACCTCTCACATCAAATAAAGAGTAGGAATCAAGGCTACAAGGCTTTATATAATGCAATGTTCTTTTTTATGATTGATTTGAACTTTGATTGACCTTTGCTGCTGGATTTTACAGTAAAGAAAATTATGCAAAATATTTGCCTCCAGTCATTACTAAAATAAGTTTATAGGTACACTACATTAGCATAATCTGTATGTAATTACTATAACCAAACAGTTAAAGCCAAGTCGAATTTAAGACATGTGGGTATAAATAATTTCCTTCTCATAATTTAGCAATTATCAATTAGTTTAGTTGGAAAATGTACTTATTTCCCTGTATAAAAGATATCATTGTCAATAGGCATGTGCATGGGGAAAATTTTCGGTTTGGTTCGGCATTCCGAAATTCGGGACTTTCGCAATTCGGAACTTCGGCACTTCAGAACTTCGGAAATTCTGCAACTTCTGCACTTCGGAAATTCTGCAACTTCTGCACTCCGGAACTTTGGCATTTCGGAACTTCAGGACTTCTCTTGCAGCTGCTTAGTAGATAACTCCCTAATTCCCACGGAATTAGGGAGTTATCTACCAAAAGGCTGAAAGACCTCTTTTCAGCCAAATGTACTAATACTAAGTAAAAATTACTTAATATTAGTAAATTTTGCCCCTACTCGCTATACCGCGAGTAGGGGCATGTCTAGTAAAAAGTGAGCCTGTGGCTGCTCACTGTTAAAAAAAAAAAAAAAAAAAAAAAGGGTCCCCCCTCCCTAAAGTAAATTAAAGTAAAACGCTGTGTAATTTGACTTATAACTCTCTGATTGGTGGATTAAGTAACCATTCAGAGAGTTATGAGTCAAATTACACAGCGTGGGAAAATTCCAAAGAACTTTCCCATGCTGTGTAAAATGACACAGAGCACTCTGATTGGTGGATTTCAAACCAACCAATCAGAGTGCTGTGACAGGTAAATGTAGAGACTTACCCATCAGTCTCTTCATTTACCTGTCAGAGCACTCTGATTGGATGGCTTAAACCCACCAATCAGAGTGCTCTGAGCCTAATTGAAGGGTGGGGCAAGGCTTTATAAGCCTTCCCCCACCCTGCAGAGCTCAGTCTGCACGGAGCCCTCCAAGGGTAAAGATCTATTATTTTTTTTGCGTTCGTTTTTTTAGAAGAAAGAAAACATCGAATGGTAAGTTTTAATTTTTTTTTACAGGTACTTAGTTAAAGGTCCCCCCTCATTATTTTTAGGGTGAGGGGGGTAGGTAGGGGGATACTTTTTTTGGGGGGTGAGGGGGTGACTAGGGGTTTGGGGACCCCTAGTCAGGTGGGACAATTTTTTTAGGGCCCCCACCCACCGCTCGGGGGGGGAGTAGGACAATAGGTCCCCCCCTATTGGTATTTAGGGCCCCCACCTGCCGCTCAATGATGGGGGCCAGGGGGGAGGACATTAGGTCCCCCCTTATTAGTATTTAGGGCCCCACAGCTCAGGGGTGGGGGCCAGGGGGGGAGGACATTAGGTCCCCCCTTATTAGTATTTAGGGCCCCACAGCTCAGGGGTGGGGGCCAGGGGGGGAGGACATTAGGTCCCCCCCTTATTATAATTTAGGGCCCCCACCCACCGCTCAGGGGTGGGGGCCAGGGGGAGGACATTAGGTTCCCCCCCATTATTTTACATTAGGGCCCCCACTCGTCGCTCAGGCTGCTCACTGTTTAATAGACATGCCCCTACTCGCGGTATAACGAGTAGGGGCATAATTTACTAATACTAAGTAATCTTTACATAGTATTAGTAAATTTGGCTGAAAGACCAATTTAGGTCTTTCAGCCTTTTAGTAGATAGCTCCCTAATACCGTGGGAATTAGGGAGTTATCTACTTATTCATTCATGTCATTACATTGACCGGCCAAGTAACTTACATTTTATATTAATGTGTGTTACTTGATTGTTGTAAGTGTTGCAAATGCTTACAGCTGAATCCTGGCTATGTTTGTATACTTTTTATTTAAAATTGTAGACAATGTAACATTCTTCTTTCACTGGGTTAGTACTTAGGCAATACTGTGCTTCGGAACTTCAGCACTTTGAAACTTCGGCACTTCGGAATTTCAGTAATTTCGGAACTTCGGGATCTCGGCAATTCAGACATTCGGAAGTACCCGAATGTCCGAATTGCCCGAAATTCGTCCGAATTCATATTCGGACCGAAACGAATTGCACGTGTCTAATTAAAATCGTAATGCATCTAGCCCTTGAGATTTTCGAATAAAAAAACTGAAATGTCCATTATAAATGTAAAGCTTTAAATATGACTATAATATAAAGTATGATGTACAATTGTCAGTTTTGAGCTTAAATATGTATAATGGAAATTATGCATTATAATGAAATTCATGAAATATACTTACTGTGAACATGTTGTGGTGTATCACCAACACACATATAAAAGCGCTCATATAAACAAGTATGATTTTTTAGCATTTCTATCATATTAACTTAATTGCTTTCTATAATATGTTTTTGGTCTTGAGTTAAGAAGACAAGTTGAAATATAATAAATAAATACAAGTTTAAATGAGATGTTTTTAAAAATGAAAAGAAGAATAGAGCACATATATTTAATACATTTGTTTGGTGTTTGGACATAAGTTCATGCTTATTATTTTTTATTAGAGGCTGTGCATACCTCCCAAGTGCTCCTAATTAGACCCCAAATACCTCCGTCCCTCTTTTGTATCCTAATATCCCTATTTTTTGGAGCTCCATATTGATGGTGTGTCCACAGCAATAGTACTCACAGTAAGGTGTCTTTAAAGTACAATAAATGTGTTTAGGAATCAGTCAGTGTAAATGAGATATATTGTTCTTGTTCTAAATTACAATTTAGTAACATAAATCGTTATTAGCAAGCCACCTACAATTTCTCAGAACAGCCCTGCCCATGGACATACTCACAGCTGTAAAATTAAAGTGTCCCTTTCTGTCCATTTACAAATGTTGGGAGGTATGCTATGAATTATTTTTTTCGTTGCAGTACAGTTACAGTATAGTTACAGTACTTAACAATGTGTGACCGTTTATTTTGAGCACAGAAGCTAAATATGAATAAGGATGAACAGATTCCTACAAAGTCAATACAAAGGTGCTCCAAAAGTTTTCCAAGATTTCGAAAAACACTATGATGCTCCAAAATGGAACACCATTTGACAACAATAAAAAAGCATGCCTTATTAAAGAAAGGGGGAAAAAAAAACCCAAAACAAGTCATTTTGGCTATTGTAGCCAGTAAGAAAGTCTGATTCTTTATTACAGATGTATGGTGCAGCTAGAAAGATGGTCAATTTTGCAGTTCAAGGTACATTATTTGTGCTTTTTAAATTCATGCTAATAGTGGATTTGGCATTTGATGAATATATTTTTGTGGTGTGGTCAAATAACGTTTAACCCATGTTAAAACGATGTTCGCCTCGGGTTATGTGTGAAGAAAACTCATATCTGTCTTGACTCTGGTAGCCGCACATGTTGCACTCAAATGGATCACGGAAGCCATGGCAGCCCATGTGGATGGTATACATCACATGATCCAAAAACAAGACTCTGCAATGCTCGCACTTGTGAACCTTTATTGATTCACCACTGCCACTAATCACTTTGAAAGCATCTTGTGAATTTTCACTGGCTGCTCTAATCATATCATATGGTCTATGTTCTTTTAAAGAATGACCATTTCTTGGATGTGGAGTCATATGGTTGGTCAAGTAGATAAGCCCTCCTCGATCTTCGTTGTTGCTTTCAGTATCTGTTGAGTCTTGGCAGCTGTTGCTTGGTGACACTTCCCTTTCAGAAGGGATAGATTTAACTTGAGAAAGCAGCAAAAGATTCTCCACCGCACTCTCATGAGCAGCCTGATTTTGATGGGAGAATATATCTCCTTGGGGTTTATGCATTCCATATACAGTGCTAATTGCAGGAACGCCATCCGGACCAACTGGTGGAGTCTGCACTAAAGGACGGAGTGATTCTGCCCCCAGATAAGTAATGGCATTATTGATTGCTTGGTCTATGACATGAGTTTGCATCATGTCACTTTCTTTATCGTAGCTAGCATTAGCCTCATATGGGAGATCCGACAATCGTTTTTCACCTAGAGAGAGAAAATTTACAAATTAAAGACAAATATGTTTAATGACACATCTAATTTATTTAATGTTGTCTTACATTTATAGAAATAATGCTCTTTGATTTATCTTTGGGTTTGATTAGAGGGAATGTGTTTCTATTAATTGGAAACTATTACATGTGAAGTTTTGGCACAACCCAATTGCTAACTAGTTAACCATTATTTGTGCATTTTAAAAATATTTTTAAAATATTTTTAAACTGTAAATTAACTCTGAACTTTTGAAATTAATTTACATTAATTAGCTTGACTATTCTGGCATAGCTATAATATATAATTCAAATGTATTTATCCCCACAGTTCCAAACATGTGAGTGCCTTGAGAATGCATGCCTTTGTAAAAAGCATATCTCAGCAGATGCCACAAGTGTGCCCCATGCATATAGCTTTAAACCAGTAAGGTCCAATTGACGGTCACCTCAGTAGTAATGCATATATTTTGTAATATCAAGTTACTCCATTATTTAAGGAGAACTATCATTTTAAAACTTTGTTTTAATATAATAACCCTTTCATTAAGTTTTGAAAATAAATATATTCTTTGTTAAATTAAGTATACGTAAAAATAAATAAATAGAAAAACCCATCCCTACCTTTAATTTGTGACAGGATTCTCAGCCACACACATACATCTTGGGCCAGACAGTGTTCTAAAACTTCTAAAAAGTCTCTATGGTCTTCTCTGCTTCACTCCCTGCACAGTGCAATTACATTATTAAACAAACTGTCAAATTCAAACACTCTCTGGCCCAAGTTGCATGTATATGGCTGATAATCCTGTCATATACTAAAGGTAAGGATGGGTTATACTAATTTTTCTTTACATATACTTAATTTAACAAATAATATATTTTCTATCGAAACTTGATGAATGTATTATTATAGTAAAAAATTGTGTTGATATGACAGTTCCCTTTGAATAACGAAATGTCCATTGGAGTTTTCTCTTAAATCTTGCAAAATACTAACAATAACTTTGAGTTACTGCCTTTCACAATTTTACTTTATTACTTACTGTTATTCACTAAACTTTAATTTACCAACAGAGTAGTAATTATGTTATAATATAAAAAAAATCCATCTTAGCAATTTGCTAAATTCAATATTTCTTTGCTTATACTCCAGTTGTGTTCTATTTGCACCATCATCCAATAGTTGGGTTTCTTGCTATACCAAGTCTCACTATGAAGTGCACTAAATAACAAACATAGGCCTTGATTAATTTAGAGACCATCACATTTAAGTAATTTCACAATTAGTTAAATTAAATTACTGCCATTTACATTGAAATTATCGACTTCAGGGATTCATTTCCATTTGGTTGTTAGCCACTACCTGCCACTCACTATGTCCCCATGGGTGGGGTAGGTGGGTGGAACACAATCTAGTTATCCACCAATATTTTTCAGCCCCCCATCTGTGGACATGCCAAGTCCACGGGTGGTGGCCTGTGCCAGGTTCCCCTGTAAAGTATTAGTGTTTTTTTGTTTTTTTTTTTACAATGAGCTGCAGCCACTGGCTTCTCACTGTTCAGTACAAATGTCCCATGTAAAGCATATCTACCCCCAAAGGCCTTTTTCTTTTCTTTTTGTCATTACTAACAGGGCTAGACATTTTAAAAGGCTGATACATGTGCTTTTGAGGCACATTTATCAGTGGTTTTATTTCAAGCTACCGGGATTGGCGGTTTGCATTGTGTCTGGATTTAAACCCAGCTGAAATTCGATAACAAAAATCAATTAAATACAGTCGACTATTGTAACGGCTACCCAGGTAGTGAGAGGGTAACAGCCGTTGGAGACATCCTTTTTCCCGGCAAGCTGCTGTATAGTAATGAAGTTGCTTATTCCCATCCACAAAATCCAAGAGGAGAGTCAGGTTCAGCTGTTAAAAGCAAGGTAATAATGCAGTAAATCCCCTTCCAAGAACGAGACGAGGCTACGTTTTGAAGGGTCAAGAAGAACTATCTACCGAATGGCAGCACGGTCGATGGTTCCAGTACGAATTTACGGTCTTATGGAGGTCTCAGTGGTGTTCGCGTACTTGAGGGTCCAATTTTGGTTCCAGACACTCGACGGCAAATCATCGCTGTTCGTGAACTAAGATGGCCGCGAACACGTGTAAAAGTCCCGAAATGGCGGCCACCTAGGAACTGAAACAAAGAGTTTGTGCGTTTCATACGGATGGTAAGTGCTGATCTGAGAGGTAAAATACACATAATTAAATAGCAGGGTGGTCCGGTGTTCGGTAGTTTGGGTTTGTTTTTTTACATACTGAGTCTGTGCTGTACAGGTTGTATAAATAGACGAATGTTGTTAAAAAGTCCCGAACTGGGATAAAAATAATCCACATGAACCAGGTAAGCACATTCCACTGTGGTTATGGTCTCTGTTATTGTACATGTACCTGGTTAGTTGTTAAAGGGCCGGTTTAGCAATAAGTATTCCCAGGCAAAGGTAAGGTTCTGTTACACTGCTCCCCTTTTGTGGAACACTCCGGCAGACCCGGATTGATCCTTTTCGGGTCAACTTGGGGCTGTCCGGCCGGCTATCAGGGTAGAAGTTCTGTTTGCCTGGACAGTCCATCCGCGTTCCCATTGAACTTGCCAGGGCGGTATTGGATGGAGAAATTGTATGGTTGTAGCGCTAAGCTCCATCTCAGCAAGCGTCCATTATCTCCAGTCACTCTGTTCAACCGTACCAGGGGATTATGATCTGTAATAAGGGTAATATCCTGACCATACAGATATGGTGTAAGTTTCTTTAAAGCCCAGACCAGGGCTAAACACTCCTTCTCCACTGCCGCGTAGCTCACTTCCCTGGTTAACAATTTTCTACTCAGGTATGCAACACGGTGTTCCCCTCCATCTTTCCCGATCTGGCTTAAAAATGCCCCCAGTCTGTACATGGACGCATCTGTATGGACGACAAATCTTTTGTTAGGGACGGGGGCAGATAAAACAGGTGCGTTGATCAGGGCTTTCTTTAAAGCTTGAAAGGCTGTTTCACAGGCGGGAGACCACAGGACTATTCTAGGCAGGTTCTTTTTAGTTAGGTCTGTCAGGGGTTTAGCGATGGCGCTATAGTCATGGACAAATTTCCTGTAGTACCCGGCTGTCCCTAAGAACGCCAATACTTGAGTCTTGGTGTGGGGTGTGGGCCAGTTGGCCACAGCCTCAACCTTAGCTGGTTCTGGTCGCTGTTTCCCACACCCTACCCTGTGTCCCAAGTACTGGACTTCGGCCATACCGAAGTGACACTTTTCTGGCTTCATAGCGATCTATAGCGAAACTGCTGCCCGAATCTGATCCAGTACGGCCTCTACATGCCTCAGGTGTTCTCCCCAAGTTTCGCTATAGATCGCAATGTCATCCAGGTACGCGCAAGCGAAGTCCTGGAAGCCATCAAGGAGTCTATCCACCAAGCGCTGAAATGTCGCTGGGGCGTTCTTCATCCCGAATGGCATGACCTTGAATTGGTACAGGCCAAAAGGGGTGACGAACGCCGACTTGGGAATAGCTTCCTTGGCAAGGGGAATCTGCCAGTATCCCTTGCACAGATCAATGGTGGTCAGATATCGCCCCCTGGCAATGCGATCTAATAGTTTGTCTACTCTGGGCATTGGGTAGGCATCCGTTACTGTACGGTCATTGAGGCATCTATAGTCCACACAGAACCTGGTAGAGCCGTACTTTTTGGGCACTAGTACCACTGGGGAGGCCCAGGGGCTGTCGGACGGCTCTATGACTCCTAGTCTCAACATCTCCTGTATTTCCTTTCTAATTTCCTCCTTCACTGCCTCAGGGATTCTGTAGGGGGTCTGTCTAAGAGGGTTTTGTCCTGGGGTCTCTACGTAGTGGGTCGCTAGCGGGGTGTATCCTGGTTCCTGGGAAAACGTTAATCCTTTTTCAGTTAATAACTGTCTGAGCTGACCCTTTTCTGCTGGGTTTAAGCGCTCCTCTAGTTGCACCGTACTGAGCAAGCTATTGGGTTCTGTGCGTGCTAACAGATCTGGGATAGGTAGGCTATCGGGGTCCTCAGTAGCAGGAATACATATAGCTGCAATATCCTCTGGCCTCTCTTGATATTCTTTCAACAGATTAACATGGAAGGATTTCTGAATCCTTTCATCCTTGCTGCTGGCAATCACATAGGTAGTGTCGCAGACTCGCGCTACTACCTTGTAAGGGCCCTGCCAGGAGGTCTGGAGTTTAATCTCTTTAACGGGTCTTAGCACCAGAACCTTCTGTCCCACCTGGACTGTTCTTTGCCGGGCTCCCCGATCGTACCAACGTTTCTGTCGACCCTGGGCCGCATGGAGATGGTCTCGTGCCATCCGAGCTAAATGCTCCATGCAGTTCTCCAGAACATATGGCACAATGGGGACTGTAGCGGAGTGCAATATTAGAATCCACGATCTCTGCTGGTATAACAGGTAAATCCACAGTCAGCGCTGAAAAGTAAGGCAATATCCCCAATCCTCCCAATAACCGGACGAAACACAGTCTGGGAGTCAACTAACTGCTTTATTCAGAACTTCCAGTATTTATGCAAGTCCCCATGCAAGGGGTTTCCTTACTGACAAAGCAGGGGTGATACAGTAAGGGACTACATGGGGGACTTAACATTTGGTACATTTCTCCCATCAGGCACCGCTGCACGAGAGAGATACTCCCACTGAAATATACTGTTAAGTGGATTATCTCCTCGTGCAGCAGAACCAACATTTTACTTTAAAATCCATAACTTGAACAATATTCGTTTGTTTGGCACGAACAACCGTTCGGTAGATAGCTGGGGTCTGCGGGTACGTTTCGTGGAAATACCGCTCAGATCCCACCTAAACTAACCGAACGCCATACGAAATACACTTATCTATTTAATTCGTATAAACAGTACCGAACGTCAATGGGTCTCCTAATAGATGGAGACTGGAGCTCCCGAACCGCCTGGAAGTACAGCAGTGTTCGTGCCGTCGAGTAGCTGTTTTTGGTTCCATGCACTCGACGACCAAACACCGCTGGGGGAGACAAAGGATTCAAGATGGCCGACCGCCGCGTGGTCGGTAGCCGAACGACGGCCACCTAAGGATCCACTTAATTACCGATTGCAATGGGATGTCCGGAGGAGTACCCACAGATCACTTCTCAAGTTCAGTCTGTCTGGATAACCCATCGGCGTTACCGTTTTGCTTCCCTGGCCGGTAATGAATAGTAAAGTCAAAGGGCTGCAGCGCCAAACTCCAGCGCAGCAGCCTGGTGTTGTCCCCGGCCACACGGTTCAGCCACACCAACGGGTTGTGATCTGTGAGTAGGGAAAAAGGTTGTCCATACAAATACGGCTGTAACTTTTTGAGGGCCCACACCACGGCCAGGCATTCTTTCTCAATGGCGGCGTAGCTTACTTCACGGGGCAACAACCTTTGGCTCAAGTAAGCTACGGGATGTTCTCCACCATCTGCTCCCACTTGGCTCAGCACTGCTCCCAATCCAAACATTGAAGCGTCTGTGTGAACAAGAAATCTTTTAGTTGGATGAGGAGCGGCAAGTACAGGAGCATTAGTTAAAGCAGTCTTTAGTTGTTGAAATGCCTGTTCACACTCTGGGGCCCAGACAACCTGTCGAGGAAGGTTCTTGCGGGTCAAGTCAGTCAGGAGTTTGGCCAGGGCACTGTAATTGGGCACGAATTTTCTATAATACCCTGCAGTACCTAGAAAAGCTAGCACTTGGGTTTTTGTCCTTGGGGTGGGCCATTTGGCTACGGCTTCGATTTTGGCTGGTTCGGGTTTCTGTTGCCCACACCCCACCCGGTGGCCCAAGTACTGCACTTCTGCCATCCCTATATGACACTTGCTGGGTTTCAGCGTTAACCCTGCCTCTCCAATACGATCTAGAATGGCCCCTATATGTTGTAGGTGCTCTTCCCAGGTCTGGCTAAATATGGGTATGTCGTCTAAGTACGCACATGCATAACCTTGGAAACCGTCCAGTAGCTGATCTACCATCCGTGGCGTTTTTCATCCCGAATGGCATGAGCCGGAATTGGTACAGGCCAAATGGGGTGACAAAGGCCGACTTGGGGATGGCATCTTCGGCTAGTGGAATTTGCCAGTATCCCTTACACAAATCTATAGTAGTGAGATACTGGCCATGTGCCATCTTATCTAACAGCTTGTCTATCCGGGGCATCGGGTAGGCATCCGACACCGTTTTGTCATTTAGCCTCCGGTAGTCGACACAGAAACGTGTCGTGCCGTCCTTCTTAGGTACCAGCACTACCGGCGATGCCCAGGGGCTATCGGAAGGCTCGATAACCCCTAGCTACAACATTTCACTTGTCGCATAGGTAGCTGTCCCGGGGTTTCGACTTGGTGGGTGGCTAGCGGAGTGTACCCAGGCTCTTGTACCTGAGCACGCTCCTGAGGGCTTAGCCGCTCCCCCAGCTGAACCCCCCGGGATGGCTCTATCTGTTCTTCTGGCTCTAATAGGTCAGGTAGGGGCAGATTCTCCTGATCCTCCGAGGCTGAGGCGCATATCGCCGCCACGTCCTCTATCCTCTCATGGTAGGGTTTGAGCATGTTCACCTGGAGCATGCGTCTCTTCCCTACCCCTGAGCAGGGGCCAATCACATAGGTGGTGTCACATCTCTGTTCCACCACCTGGTATGGGCCTTGCCAGATGGCCTGCAGCTTGTCTGTGCGGACAGGTTTTAAAATCAAAACCTTCTGTCCCACTTGAAAGCTGCAGTCTCTGGCTCCCCTATCGTACCAGCGGCGCTGGCGTTGTTGGGCCGCCTGGAGGTTGGTGCGCACAGCCTGAGTCAGCGCCTCCAGACCATCCCTGAATTCCAGTACGTAGGATACAATAGGGGTTCCGTCTGGGCTACTCTCTCCCTCCCAATGCTCTCTAATTAGGTCTAGTGGCCCCCTCACCCTTCTCCCAAACAGTAATTCAAAAGGGGAAAAACCCTGTCGACTCTTGGGGCACCTCTCTATATGCGAAGAGCAGATGGGGTAGAAAACGCTCCCAGTCTTTATGAGCCTCTCCAAACGTAAGGAGCATCTGCTTCAGCTACCATTAAACCTTTCGCATAGACCATTGGACTGGGGGTGGTACGCAGAATTTACTATTGGCTTAATGCCACATATCTTCCACAGTTGCTGGGTGACCTCGGCGGTGAACAGGGTGCCCCTATCGGATATGATTTCTTGGGGTAACCCCACCCTGGAAAATATTTTCATTAAGGCCTCTGCTACAGTTTCAGCATGAATATTGGTGAGGGCTATTGCCTCTGGGTACCGGGTGGCATAGTCCACTACAGTTAAAATATATATTTTCCCAGAGGGACTGGGCTTGGGTTAGGGCCCCACTATGTCTACGGCCACCCTCCTGAAAGGTTCTTCAATAATAGGGAGGGGACATAATTTGGCTTTGTGGCGGTCACCTCGCTTGCCCACCCGCTGGCAAATGTCACAGGAGGTGCAGTACTGTCTCACATCCTTAGAGATCCCTGGCCAGAAAAATGCATGGGTTAACCTGTATCGGGTACGGGTCATCCCTAGATGCCCAGACAAGGGGATGACGTGAGCAATCCTAAGCAGTTCTTGCCTATACTTCTGGGGAACCACTAACTGTTTAGTTGTCACTGTGACCGACCCTCCCACTCCTCTTTCAGCAATGCGGTAAAGTAGCCCTTTCTCCCAGGTGTACCACTCCCCCTCTAACCCAGCCTGGTCGGTGTGTACCCTGTCCCTGTATACCTGTAGCGTGGGGTCTAACTTCACCTCGGCCTCAAATTTAGTTGGGGTATCCCAGGACATACGTGTCGTGTGGGGGTCATGGTCTCTTACCTGAGCCTCAGAGTGTGTTGGTGGAACCGTGGTGCAAGCCTGTTGCCGTGTGGTCACTAGATGGGCTTCCTGGTATGGAGCCTGTGGTATAAAAGCAGAGGTCACCTGGCCCAAGTCATTCCCCAGCACAACATCTGCTGGTTAATTTTGCATGAGGCCCACTTCTACGGTCCCCTCTCCCACACCCCAATCCAAATGTACTTTGGCAGTGGGTAGTCGGTACACTGCTCCCCCTGCCACTCGTACTGCCACTGATCCGCCAGTGTGTGCCGAGTCAGGAACCAAATGGGGTGCTATCAGGGTTAAAGTAGCTCCTGAATCTCGAAGCCCCTGGACTTCTTTCCCCTCCAAGGTCACTAGCTGGCGATGATGCTGCCGGTTATCGGTGGCTCGTACTGACATCACCTCATGCAAGATTCCCAGGGGTTCTTCCGCTTGAACGCTCAACATCTCTTGAGCGGCTGGCTCAAGTTGATAATGATGGACAGCAGCCCTTGGTGCCGGGTTCGGTCGGCCTTGGTTCCAGGCGGGTCTGCCCCGGTTTTGGGTGCACTCACGTGCCATATGTCCCCACTGTTTGCAGGTGTGGCATTGGATGTTGGCACGTCCGTTATACCTGGAGGGTGGTGGTAAATTCCCTTGGGACGGACGAAAACGGGAGGCTGTGTGAGCGGTGGGTGGTAGAGTACTGGGTGGCCCCGTGGGTCAAGGGTAACTTTTGGTTAGGGGACCATGATGCCTTCTCGCATCAAAATGCTGGTCTGCTAATCGGGCCGCTTCTGTTAGGGTGAGAGGTTTCCTGTCTCGCACCCATTCTTGTGCCTCTGGAGACAAACCGTTGAAGAATTGCTCCAACAGCATTAACTGTTGCAATTCTTCCATAGTAGTGACTTGGCTGGCTTGTATCCACCCTTGTGAGGCTTGGTCCAGCTTGTGTGCCCATTCAGCATGTGAATCTTTTTCTGGCTTGCGCAGGCTTCTAAACTTGCGCCGGTATGCCTCTGGCGTAATGGCATATCTCTCCAATATTGCCCGTTTCACTTTGTCATAATCCTTGCTGTCCTCACTGGGTACAGCGCGGTATGCTTCTGCTGCCCGACCTGCCAGCTTGCCCAACAGTAATGGGACCCATACTGTCCATTCCAAGTCATGCAAATCACACAGTCTCTCAAAATCCTGTAAATACCCATCAATCTCATCCTTCTCCTTGCAAAACATTTTAAAGGCATGATAGGGAATTTGGGGTTTTACCTGGTTGTAGAGTGAACCAGTAATGGATTCTGCTCGACACAGTGCATGCTGCGGACTGTGTGCCATCACGTACTCCTGCACATTCGCCATCACCATGTGCAGCATGGCATCTGATATAGGCTGTGGTAAAAATTCCAGCCTGGTCCTCATTTCTCTCTGGTAGAGGGTCTCTTCCATGGCTGCTGGGGGTGTAGCACTGCGGGCTCTGTCTCCCTCCATCAGCTCGGCAATTAGTACAGCTTTGGGTTTGTTGCTCGCTACCTTACCCCTGGCTTCTAGCAGTTCCTTTAATGTCTGCCGCTTTAATGTAGAATAATCCGTCTCCATTCACTTCTGTAGTCGGTTCTTTTGCTGTATTCTACTTGCCATTCCCTTTTCTTATTCGGCAGTTTAAATTGCACGAACTGCGCTTTTTCGGCTGTAAGGTTGGATCCCGTCGCTTGCCACCAATTGTAGCGGAGTGCAATATTATAATTCACGATCTCCGCTGGTAGTACAGGTAAATCCATAGTCAGCGCTGAAAAGTAAGGCAATATCCCCAATCCTCCCAATAACCGGACGAAACACAGTCTGGGAGTCAACTAGCAGCTTTATTCAGAACTTCCAGTATTTATGCAAGTCCCCATGCAAGGGGTTTCCTTACTGACAAAGCAGGGGTGATACAGTAAGGGACTACATGGGGGACTTAACATTTGGTACATTTCTCCCATCAGGCACCGCTGCACGAGAGGGATACTCCCACTGAAATATACTGGATTATCCCCTCGTGCAGCAGAACCGTCATTTCACATTTAAATCTATAACTTTAACAATATTCATCTTATTTGCACGAACAGACGTTCGGTAGATAGCTGGGGTCTGAGGGTACATTTCGTGTGAATACCGCTCAGATCCCAGCTAAACTAACCGAACGCCGCACGAAATACATTCATCTATTTAGTTCGTTTCAAAAGTACCGAACACCGAGGGGTCCCACAATAGGAGAAGACCGGAGCTCCCGAACAGCCTGGAAGTACAGAGGTGTTCGTGTCGTCGAGTAGCCGTTTTTAGTTCAATGCACTCGACGACCAAACACCGCTGGGGGAGACAAAGGATCCAAGATGGCCGACCGCTGTGTGGTCGGTAGTCGAACGACGGCCACCTAAGAACCCACTTAATTACCGATTGCAATAATGTTGCAATCGGGTAATTGGTGCCACACGCCTCTAAGTGTGTGGGCTTGTGTTTGGTACCTAATTAGTTTCACGAACAGCCGGTACAGTTGCTGTTCGTGAAACGACCATGTAAAGGCTAGCGGCTTTTGGCTGCTAGCATACGAATACCATAGGAATACATGCAACCATACATTTCAAGGCAGAATACAAAGTACATTCAAATAAAATATATCAGCAGTGTGTAGGACAACCTTTAGGGATCTAGTTCCATAGTCTGAAGTGGCTAGGTTTGCCACACGTAGCCTGCAACGAAAACTGTATACTTTACTGGCTTGCCCAGCGATGCTATATGACCTGCTATGTATACAATTGTATCGATGTTTAATGCTTATTATATGTCAACAATAAAAACCTTGAATAAAAAAATAAATTAAATAAACTGAGAATAAAAACAAAAGCAAAACCTATAGTATAAAGTCTTGGAGAAAATAGGTACCCAAGATGCGTTTTGTCAATTCAGGCTTCTTCAATTGGTAAAGTGCATGATAGGAAATGTCCATGCGGAAGTTCTTAAACCCCTTAAGGACACATGACATGTGTGACATGTCATGATTCCCTTTTATTCCAGAAGTTTGGTCCTTAAGGGGTTAAATAGCTTGTCAGTCCAAATTTCCGGCACTTTCGGGTCGTTGCATTCCAGCTGTCTCTTGGTGCCTCCGATGATGTATTTCCTCCCTCTTACGTCCTCTTGATGTCAAGTCTTAGCGTCTTCCTCTCAGTGGAACTCAGGTTGCGTTCCAATGCTTCTGGACGTCATCTATTGACTTTGGCTTCGTATTGACTATATATATTTTTATTTTTTTTAAGAAGTGACAAAGTTTAAAGTCCTGATTTTCATTAAGCAGGTATAAAAATGATGAAGTTAATTTCTTCAATGCCTATTTTTGTATTAAAATAGCCTCCCCTCCATTCTTTTTTCACTTGTTTTATTGCACAGAAAAATTTTGGGGGGGGATTCTGACCATGATGAGTTTTAAAATGATGAGATGTATGTGTTTCTAAACCCTTTTTAATATTTCTTATGTGTTCAGCAATACTAGTGTCCAGGCATCTTGTGGTCCCACCAATATAAATTAAGTTGCAGGGGCATCTTAATACATATATTATATTTTAGAGAAACATGTTAGTTGGTCCCTAATCTTATACGTTTTATTTATATGTTCTTCTAAATTTATAATGTGTCTTTTTTTACTACAAGTCTCTATACAAGGAAGGCATGTACCACAACCACAGAGTCCTATACTTTGTTGTAAAAAGTTTTTAGAACTTGTTATTCTAAAACTGCTCTGGACCAATGTATTTTTTTTTTAATTCTTGCAACCTCTATCTACTAAATGCAGTTGTGAGAATAATATATTTTTTAAAACAGGATTGTCTCTTAAAATAGGCCAAAATTGATGAACTAGCTTACAAACTTTTTTGTGCCGACCATTAAAATTACAAATAAAAGGTAGGTTATTTATTTTTCCAAGTTTATTTTTATCTTCTTTGTGTTTGTACATTAATAATTTCCTTGAGATAGTTCTAACTTCTTCCATACTTGTGTTAAGTTCTGTCTTATCATACCCATGCTCTAAAAATTTGTTTTTAATCCTAGATGCTTGTTATATAGTCTTGATCTTGTGTGCAATTTCTCCTAATTCTTAAAAACTAACTTTTAGGGGCATTGGCTAGCCTCAGGGTATAATGGCAGCTGTTTTTTTTTTCTATATAGCTATTAGCATAAACTGTTTTTTTTTTTTAAATCCTAAAACATAAATTTCTTTGCAACTTTGTGTGGAAGTTAAAATTAGAAGGTATTCTTTTAATTTACTATGTATTTTTGGATTTAAAGATGTTTTACAACTAAAAGGGACGGCAATGGGCAAAAGGTTCGCACCTAGCTACGCCAATTTGTTCATGGCGTTTTGGGAGGAAGAATTTATTTACCATAGCACCTTTTTTGCGAACTTGGTCTCATATATTACTGTTACAAAGATGATGTCTTCTTTATTTGGAGAGGAGATACATCTAGCCTCCAGGTGGTCTTACAACATCTTAACAATAACGATTTGGGCATAATTTTAACTTGAGTTGAAACCGACTAAATGATAAATTGGTTGAGGTTTTTTTTTGTGCTGTCCTTAGTTTCTTCATAAACTTTGTTGAAAAAAAAATCAATAATATAATATAATATAAATAAATATAATATTAGTATTTACTCAGTATTATTGTTTGTGAAGCAGTTTAAAGAAATAGTAACATTGGTAGGGTCTGCAATTGATCTGCACTATTGGTTTCTCTTATGTTTCCATTTTTCTAGAACCTACATAAACTTTAATATTTACCTCAATATACTTCATTCAAATATATGTATGGGAGGCGGTGCCGGGCCGCCGAGCTGAGCGGCAGCCATCCATGCCAGCTCCGGCTCTGAGATGCTTAAACACACCAAAATAAAGCACCAAAAGCCCACCTGCAGGGGAGAGGCACAGGAGCAAAATGCAGGGACACCTGCTAAGCCACCGCCGCAGCAACCCGCACAACCGGAGCAAGATGAGCCCATGAGGCCTACACGCACACGGCAACGGCAGGAGCCACGAGACCAGATGGCTGAGGGAGAGAGGGGGAACCAGACCCGGCCCCGCTCCCCCCCCCTTGGGCCGGTAGGGGTGATCCTGGAGGCAGAAGGCCCGCACATTGGGGAGCCCTTTCCCACGTGGAGCCAAGATGGCTGCTATACGCGCACACTACTAGAAGTCATGCGGGGTCACCCTGGCCCTCCGGGAAGACAGATTCCACAGATGGACCCCTCCGGGCAGCAGAATGGTCGGCGTGGAGCCGGCTCTAACCCCTGGATTTGGTGGTGGTCCGGGGAGGCGTGCCCCCAACTCTGTGAGCCCTGTGGAGCCGTGGTGAGCTGGACCCCCGGCAGACCGGTGGCCGGGGAGGCGAACACCGGCGACATGCATGTGACTGGAGAGGGGTGAGGCATAATGGGGCTGGAGCTTCAACGGGGAACTGCAAATGTTGGGGAGGTGCAGGGGACAAGGGGTCCGGCGTCTTTTCAGGGGTGGGAGTCTGCCGGACTGCTGATGTCCTTGAGTGCCCACAGCACTACAGAACTCACGGCCGACCGGCCAGAGCAGGCCTGGAGTGGAACACTGAAGGGGTTGGTCACACCGGGGGAGCTGGAGGGACCCTGCACTGAATAACCAGCTTGGCAAAAATATGCACCCCGGGCACAAGCCTGCAAGAGGCCACGGCAAAGAGGAGCCCGCACAGCTATACCAGAGGGGGCCATTAACCCCACGCTGGACAATGCTTCCCACCAGGCACAACAAAGCCACATCCAGTGGAGAGACTCACCAGTTATCGTTCCACAGAACTAGATCGGGATACACTCTATTGATCTAGTAATTGGACACTACACCAATCATCAGCTACTTAAAGAAGGGACCTTTTTTTTTTCTTATTAATTTATTTTTTTTTTTTTTTCTACTGTCTCCTGTATTTTGAATATTTCATTTTAATTGCTTCATATTACTCAGACAGGAAAACAAAAGTATCTGCCAAGTTAAACTATACTTGTAGCATACTCTGCATATGTGGATGCTCTTTAATGCTGCTGTATTTAAAGATTGACCGCCTAGACCTGTACTTAAGGACCAGGGGCCTTACCCAGCAAAAAAAAAAAAAAAAAAAAAAATTAGCCTTAATTTAGCAGTTCAGTCAGACACACTGTTTCATTGTTATTTAGTTAAGTAATTTATGCTTCGTCCAAAAAATGACCATGCTATTTACATTACAGAGCACCCTAGGGCAAATGCATAATGCCGTATATTACTGTTGACTTGATAGCCAGACGCATGTAATATATAATGTATGTTAGCATGCTTACATTTTACCTTAGAAATGACGATACTCACTGAGTTATACTTAATAGTACATGCAGACCCCATCAGACACAACAAGAAGCCGAAAACTCCTAACACGCAATACACGCTGAGACCTGCTGAGCGCAACAACTACACGACAAGGTCCAAACACATATTATATGTTAATGCACAGCAGCCTTAAAACAAAAATGCTACTTATGATAAAAGTTGGAAATGTTTTTGTATTTTTGGTTAATGCTTAATGTCTGCATCTATATAGCAAGCTGATTAATTTGCCTCTGCACGGGCCAAAATTTGCATCTACTAACCAGCAAACACACAGCACTTGCACACACCAATTAACACAAAACACTTACTTAACGGTCTATATGCCTTTGATGGATTTAATTTTGCAAAGTCTATGTACACCTAATATACATCATTGCTCAATAACTTCGACTAATATTTAAATTTTTCCGCTATAACGTTTATATGTTTTGATATACACGCCTCTGCGTAGGCGTCCACTTGCTTTTGTTTACATGTTTCGATATACACGCCTTTGCATAGGCGATTATCTGCTTCAACAATACTAAGTTTGACATCCGCATCTACAGTGTGATGACAATAAAAATATTTAAAACAAATATATGTATGTATGTTATATACTATTTAGAATTGTGCTCCACCCCAAATTTGAGTTAGTGTTTACTGTGTTTAAGGTGTGGGTTAAGGGGATCCCCCACAGGAGTGTTTTGCGCACGGATTACCATTACCACTGTGGATACCTGGTATTTTTATATATATATTTAGAGATAAATTAGAAAATGACCATTTAGAACAGGGGTCCTCAACCCAGTCCTCAAGGACCCCCTACCAGCCCAGGATTTAGGGATTACCTGGGTGTGTCTAAGGTGTTTAGAAAAAGAAAAAAAAACACCTTAGTTTACTCTCAGTAAACTGAGAGTGTTTACCTGGTAACAACAGGGCTAGCTTGTACGTATGCAGGGCCGGACTGGGGATACAAAGCAGCCCTGGATAAAAAATGTATGCCAGCCCCTTAAGTCACTGCACCATATATTGTCGCGTGTAACATGTAAGGCTATGTCTTGCCATGACAGATGATTGAGTAATATATATATGCATGTCCCTACAGGCTTTTCAACGTAAACACTGACTTTTCAGAGAAAAGGCAGTGTTTACATTGCTTCAAAGTGACACCGCTAGTGACAGTCACTCAGACGGTCACTAGAGGTGCTTCCAGTGCACCTACATTCAGGGTCTCCACACTCTGTAGGTGCTGAACGTTCCCCATAGAGATACATTGATTCAATGCATCTCTATGAGGAGAGGCTGATTGGTGTAACATTTTGCAGCCAATCCAATGGCAAAGCGTTGGATTGGCTGAGATCACCAAGCTTGATGATCTCAGCCATAGAGGCAGGGGAGACCAGCTCGATGCGTGGGGGAAAAAAAAGGTGAGCAAAAACACTATTTTTAAACACACATATACACTATGACAGACACAGAAACACACATATACCATGGCAGATACACACACCATGACAGACCATGACACAGACAGACCATGACACAGACAGACCATGACACAGACAGACCCACACAGACAGACAGACACACATATACCATGACACACACACCATGACACAGACAGACACACACCCCATGACAGATACACACACACCATGACACAGACAAACACACCATGATGGACAGACACACCATGACACAGGCATACACACACACACCATGACAGACAGACAAACACACACACACCATGACACAGACAGACAGACACACACACACACACACACCATGACAGACAGACAGACACACACCATACAGACAGACACCATGACACAGACAGACACACACACCATGACACAGACACACACACCATGACACAGACACACCATGACACAGACAGACACACACACACACACACACACACACCATGACACAGACACACACACCATGACACAGACAGACAGACACGCACACCATGACACAGACAGACAGACACACACCATGACACAGACAGACACACACACCATGACGGACAGACACACCATGACAAAGACAGACAGACACACACCATGACAGACAGACACACACACACCATACAGACACACACACACACACACACCATACAGACACACACCATGACAGACATACAGACACACACACACACACCATGACAGACAGACACACACACACACACACCATACAGACACCATGACACAGACAGACACACATATACCATGACACACACCAAGCTTGATGATCTCAGCCATAGAGGCAGGGCCAGTCGAGGGGAGACCAGCTCGATGCGTGGGGAAAAAAAAGGTGAGCAAAAACACTATTTTTAAACACACATATACACTACGACAGACACAGAAACACACATATACCATGGCAGATACACACACCATGACAGACCATGACACAGACAGACCATGACACAGACAGACCCACACACACACACACACCATGACACAGACAGACCCACACAGACAGACACACCCACATATACCATGACACACACACACACCATGACACAGACAGACACACACCCCATGACAGAGACACACACACCATGACACAGACACACACACCATGACGGACAGACACACCATGACACAGACATACACACACACGCCATGACAGACAGACAGACAAACACACACACACCATGACACAGACAGACACACACACCAAGACAGACATACACACACACACACACCATACAGACAGACACCATGACACAGACAGACACACACACCATGACACAGACAGACAGACACACACACACACACCATGACACAGACAGACCCACACAGACAGACACACACACCATGACACAGACACACACACCATGACGGACAGACACACCATGACACAGACAGACAGACACACACCATGACAGACAGACATACACACACCATGACAGACAGACACACACACACACACACACACACACACACACACACCATGACAGACAGACAGACACACATGCACCATACAGACATACACCATGACACAGACAGACATACACACCATGACAGACAGACAGACACACACACACCATGACACAGACACACACACACCATGACAGACACACACCATGACACAGACAGACACACACCATGACAGAGACAGACACACACACACACACACACACCATGACAGACAGACACACACACACACACACACCATACAGGCAGACACCATGACACAGACAGACACACACACACACCATGACAGACACACACACACACACACACCATACAGACACCATGACACAGACAGACACACATATACCATGACACGCACCCCATGACACATACACACACACAATGACGGACAGACACACCATGACACAGACACACACCATGACAGACAGACACACCATGACACAGACACACACCATGACAGACAGACACACCATGACACAGACATACACACACACACCATGACAGGCAGACACCCAATGACACAGACATACACACACACACACACACACACACACCATGACAGACACACACACCATGAAAGACAGACACACACACACCATGACAGAGACACACACACACCATGACAGACAGACACCATGACACAGACAGACAGACACACCATGACACAGACAGACAGACACACACACACACACCATGACACAGACAGACACCATGGCCCAGACAGACACACACACACCATGACCGCGTCGGGTTACACGGAGGGATCCCCAGTCACCGCACTTCGGCACATCACAGTGCACTACACAATATGCACTAAGGGAACCCCTCCTCTCACCATTTCGGCTATGACTATCACTTTTTGTTAATCACTCATTACTCTCATGATTTTTTCTGGAGTCCAACCTCATTAGACAGTACTACAGCATTAATTTTAGCAACTCAGTTTAGAACACCCACGAAGGTGTTTATTAGCAGAAGTGAGGGAATAGTAATAGAACAGTGACAGGTTGTTGCTACATTAGATTTTATTTTATAACCTTATATCCTGATTTTGCTGCTCTTCTTGTCACCAGACATCTTCTCCCTCTACACTATCTCTCTATCTTTCTACACCAGTATTTGCTAAACATCCGTATGACTCTATACTATGTTCAGACTGCTGTTTTACAGCCTAACTGATTGATTTTACAGAGATCTTTAAGGGAATATGCTGTTTAGGGTATTCTCAGCCTAAGCTTCCCTGGTATAAGCCCTAATAAGGAAGGCTCTTACTATATACCAAGGATAGAGATTTAAAGGCTACTATAGACAACAGAGTTAATCTGTTGATACATAGGTGCTAGTGTATCCCCTTATCTTGTAATAGGCTAATAAAGTTTAAATGTTTTGTTGATATAGGGATACTTTTCAAGGCACTGTATCAATAGTATAAAGTATTGCTCTGTATGAACCTTCTTTCTACCCTATCTTTTTCTGTCTATTGGATTCCAGATCCTAAGATTCATTAGGCTTAATATTAATGCTGTACTTATAAACTTACCAGCTTGCTTAGTAGTTGCCCTCTCACAGGGGCACAACCTTAGCATTGTGCGTATTTTTTTTCATTATCTTTAAAATAAAGGGTTCATGCCCATATCTGGTGGAGCTGGTACCACCTATTCTGACCCATTTCCCTAGCCATAGATCTAACGTTGTCGTTGATCTAGGACTAAGGGGAATTTTCCTGTTTTCTATAATAAGTAAGTTACCAAACCTAACTTTTAAACCACTGGAGGGAATTGTATGATTTTTTAGTATGTTTGTGTGGGGAAACCGACCTCGCCACGTGTCCTTGGAGGGGGCTGCTTGCCCGCCTCTTGCCTTTAGACTATGGCCCCTGTTCTTTTCCCCTGCAGAAAGGCTGGTTTGTGCCTTCCTGCGGACTGTTAAAGCCATGCTACCACAGATAGCTATGCCATGGAGCCCAGTCGTATACTGAAAGACTGTATAAAAGACTTTGGCTCCATGGCGATTGAACTGTATGTATGTGATCTGAGCGCCATCCGGTAATAATGTGCGCTCAGATCTAAGCTATCTGGGGATAGGTAGAATGTCTGTATTTTATGTAATAAATGTAACCTTGTGTATTTTATTGTATTTTTATGTCTTTTATTGTCCTTTGTCTGCCATGTGGCTAATGGAGTTTTGCCTCTGTCCTTGGAGATAATTGGATTACTTCTCAATTATCTCCAGGATAGAAGACTCTGTGGAACTGGTTTTGGGCAGAAAAGCCATGCTTCATTTGGTCACAAAGGACTTTGAAACAATGGACCAATTTGGATGATTTTGACATATGTTTGTATTTGGAGTATGCTGCTTATGAAAATGTATGTTTTAGGGTTGTGACATGTATATTTTAGAAGTTATAAATATTGTGTAAAAACTGTATTCCTCTGCCTGTAATAATGAGAATACCCATTGTGTTCAGTAATCATATCACAGGCAGAGGGGAGGATTTTGTGTGGGAGTGTGTGTGTATTGTACGGATTGATTGGTTGTTCTGTAATACCCTGCGGGCTGTACTGTGGTTGTGGATTGGGAATAAAAGAGACTGTATGTGCCAGGACAGTCAGATTCTGCTTGACCCTCAAATCGAAGTGTCGTCTCGTATTTGGGGGAATTGGATTGTATGCTGATTGCCAGGAATGTAAGCGGATTGTATGCTTTTCCTGTTCGGCTGTTTCCAGGATTCGTGTCGTTTCCAGTTCAGGAGATTGGTGCTTGCAGTAGCTGCTTGTCTATCTGGAAGGGGAATATCGCCTAAACGGTTTTTAACCTTGGGTGAGCGAAACGGTCCGTTACAATTGGTGGCAAGCGGCGGGATCATTTCCACAGCCCAGAAGGACAGCTACAGGGCAACACCATTCCTTGGATTGCAAATTGAGGGCAACGCTAGTACCCGTACAGCGCCCCTATGTACAAAGGAACAAACTTCAGCAGAGCAAGCATGGCACCCAGCTACACTCAGGAGCAGTTTGACAAAGAGGTTACCTCGCGGCTGGCTCTCGTTGAATTCGACCCCTCGGAGGAATTCGTGCAGTTTGTGAGGAGCCGGGTAGATGTGTACCTGCAATTCCTAGCAGATTTGGCCAGGGGGGAGAGACCCCAGCGGCCGTGTGTGTCACAGGGAGCCAAAGGTGCCGTCCTTCCTCCCCAGCGGCAGTGTGCACCCCAGGGAGCTGATGGTGCCGTCTTTCCTCCCCAGCGGCAGTGTGAGTCCCAGGGAGCCTAAGGTGTCGTCCTTCCTCCCCAGCAGCAGTGTGTATCCCAGGGAGCTTAAGGTGCCGTCCTTCCTCCCCAGCGGCAGTATGTATCCCAGGGAGCTGAAGGTGTCGTCCTTCCTCCCCAGCGGCAGTGTGTATCCCAGGGAGCTGAAGGTGCCGTCCTTCCACCCAGCGGCAGTGTGAGCCCCAGGGAGCCAAAGGTGTCGTCCTTCCTCCCCAGCGGCAGTGTGTATCCCAGGAAGCCGAAGGTGCCGTCCTTCCTCCCCAGCGGCAGAGTGTCCTGCAGGGAGCAGAGACCGTCGGTCTTGCACCCCAGCCACGGAACAAAATATTGAAAGGGCAGACAGTTGGTCCCCCCTCCACCAGCAGAGAGTGTGTCAGGGAGAGGAACCTGCGTCCCCCTCTCCCCAGCGGCGGAAAGTGTTGCAGGGAGAGGAGTCGGTTACCCTTTCTCCCCAGCGGCAGCCTAACCCACCAAGGGGAGAGGTTAAGCCCCAGAACTGTGCAGATGGGACCGTAGTCTCTGCACTTACAGCACAAGGGGTAGGGACGGTCGGTCCTGCTTCCCAGCCACAGAGCGGTGTATCCAGAGGGGAGACAATCGTTCTCCCCCTCCCACAACCAGGCTCCAACCAGGCTACTTCCGTAGTAGCGCTGGCACCAGGGCAGAGTACCGCTGGTCTCTGCCCACTCAGCAACCCACCAAGGCAGACTACCAGTTTCCCGTACAACCGTGGTGAGGCACCTGGACATGGACAAGTTCCCACGTTATCCAGGTGGAGTAACCATTTACTGTGGGTGGGCTATACTGCTGTTTGTGCTTTGTGGGTGGGTTGCTGGACTAACCAGGGCACTGACCGGCAGGAGGTCAGATACCCTGTTAGTCTGGGGGTAAAGGGAAGAAGTGTGGCGAAATCGACCTCGCCACGTGTCCTTGGAGGGGGGCTGCTTGCCCACCTCTTGCCTTTAGACTATGGCCCCTGTTCTTTTTCCCTGCAGAAAGGCTGGTTTGTGCCTTCCTGCGGACTGTTAAAGCCTGTGACGAGAGGCGGCGGCCATTTGAAAAGTCCCGTACGGCCAGCGGTGTTTGGCACTTAAACTATGGAACTAAAAACGGACACTTATTTGCACAAACACCGCTGAGCCGTCCGCTGCCTGGTTCCTGTTCGTACAGTTTAACGAATACATGTCTATTCGGTATGTTATTTTATGTGAATGTGTTAACCCAGTTAGCTATGCCATGGAGCCCAATTGTGTAGTTAAAGACTTTGGCTCCATGGCAATTGAACTGTGTGAATAGGATCTGAGCGCTATTCGGTCGTTTTGTGCGCTCAGATCCCAGCTATCTGGGGATATGTGAAATGTCTGTTTTATGTAGACAAGGTGACTTTATGTATTTTAAAGTGTTTTACTGTCTTTGTGTCCCCACGTGTATAATGGAGTCTTACCTCTGTCCTGGGAGATAATTGAATTACTTCTCAATTATCTCCAGGATAGAGGGAGGGAATTAGGATGCATTGTGGGGATGTTTTACTGCTGTGTGTCTGTAATTGGTGTATGTCTGTCCCTTGTCACAGTCTTCCATCTGGTCCCCTAGGGGAGTGTCCACCAGGTGGGAGACTTGCATAAATACTTGGTGGGTAGCCCTGAATAAACCAAACCACTGCTTGACCCTCAACACGGAGCCTTGTCTTGGGGGGATTTACTGTATGCTGTTAGAGACTGATTGCCAGGAGTGTAAGCCGCTTGGGAGCTTTTCCTGTTCGTCTGCTAGCAGCTATTCGTGAGGTTCCGGTTCGGGAGTTTGGAGTGCTACCTTATTCCCTTGTATGCAGTTCGGGAGTTTGGTGCATTCCCTTGTATCCAGTTCGGGAGTTTGGTGTTCTACAGTAGCTGCCTTTATAACTGAAAGGGGATTATCGCCGAAACGGATTTTAACCCCTTGTCTGCTGAAACGGTCCGTTACAAAGCCATGTTACCTCAGATAGCTATGCCATGGAGCCCAGCCGTATACTGAAAGACTGTATGAAAGACTTTGGCTCCATGGCGATTGAACTGTAGGTATGTGATCTGAGCGCCATCCGGTAATAATGTGCGCTCAGATCTAAGCTATCTGGGGATAGGTAGAATGTCTGTATTTTATGTAATAAATGTAACCTTGTGTATTTTATTGTATTTTTATGTATTTTATTGTCCTTTGTCTGCCATGTGGCTAATGGAGTTTTGCCTCTGTCCTTGGAGATACTTGGATTACTTCTCAATTATCTCCAGGATAGAAGACTCTGTGGAACTGGTTTTGGGCAGAAAAGCCATGCTTCATTTGGTCACAAACTTCGATCTATCTTTTGAAACAATGGACCAATTTGGATGATTTTGACATATGTTTGTATTTGGAGTATGCTGCTTATGAAAATGTATGTTTTAGGGTTGTGACATGTATATTTTAGAAGTTATAAATATTGTGTAAAAACTGTATTCCTCTGCCTGTAATAATGAGAATACCCATTGTGTTCAGTAATCATATCACAGGCAGAGGGGAGGATTTTGTGTGGGAGTGTCTGTGTGTATTGTACGGATTGATTGGTTGTTCTGTAATACCCTGTGGGCTGTACTGTGGTTGTGGATTGGGAATAAAAGAGACTGTATGTGCCAGGACAGTCAGATTCTGCTTGACCCTCAAATCGAAGTGTCGTCTCGTATTTGGGGGAATTGGATTGTATGCTGATTGCCAGGAGTGTAAGCGGATCTTATGCTTTTCTTGTTCGGCTGTTTCCAGGATTCGTGTAGTTTGCAGTTCAGGAGATTGGTGCTTGCAGTAGCTGCTTGTCTATCTGGAAGGGGAATATCGCCTAAACGGTTTTTAACCTTGGGTGAGTGAAACGGTCCGTTACAGATCGTATTTGGAGTATGCTGATTCAGAATATGTAAGTTATGTGAATGTGATGTATACTTTTAAAGTTATGAATATTGTGTAAAACTGTGTGTAAAGGATCCTATTAGCTCTGTAGTACCGACCCTTGCAGCTTCTCCCGAATTCCCAGCAGAATAATAACGAAGTAGTGATTATAGCTCCCAATTCCCCCAAACATGAGTCGAGACTTCATGAAGGGGTAAAACGATCTGATTTATTGATGGCCAAACTCAGCCCTTTTATGATGGTCTCCCAGCAAGGAAACTCCCACAGGGGACCTTGTGGAAAACTGTGACAAAATATACAGAATCAGTTTACAGTACAATTATTAAACACACCCACAGTAACAGTGCAACCCCTCCTCTCTATCCTGGAGATAATTAACGTAAGTGGTTGGATAGAACCTAATTATCTCCAGGTAGAGAAAAACATGTCCTTTTTACATTTTGATAAAACTATATTAAAATCTATAACTCATATTTCGCCGAACGTAGTCTCCATGTTCCACATACCCCAGATGGCTTGGATCTGAGCGCACAATATAGACGAATAGCGCTCAGATCCCACGAACATAGTTCTCAATATCGTCGAGTACAGTTTTTAGTTCACCGGTTGTTCGGGCAATTGAATCCGAAAAGTATTCCATAACTGCAGCTACCTGGGGTCGGTCTATCTCGTATAGTAGGAACGTCCCAAACGTTAAAGTGTTCGAGAGTTATTAACCGAATGGACGGGAACTTGGTACAGGTCAGCGGTGTGCGGCTGAATAAGTGTCCGAAAACAGTTCCAGAGGATCGACGATCATCTACCGCTGAACGTTCAACGATTTTAAAACGGCGACCGCCACGTGTTCGGCAAACGAACGCGGACCACCAAGCCTTTCATCAATTACCTTGCGGTTAACCGCAAGGTCTGGGTGGTAAATGAGCTGCACACGACCTTGGTGGGAGGTCGGGTGTTTCGGGAGTTTGTTCGGTTCTTTTACAACTACATGAAATAGCCATACACACAAATATTTAGACGAAATTCTGTTTCTCTGAGTCTGTCCAAACAGGGATTTTGTACACACTGTGTATTTTCCTGCCTGTGATAATTATGTTAGCCAATTGTGTTCAGTAATTATATCACAGGCAGAGGGGAGGATGTTGCTGTAATGACTGGGAGTGTCTGACTGTATTGTATTGTGTTTGATTGGCTGTTCCACAAAACCCTGGGGGTGGTTACCTTGTGTAAAAACCTGCATAAAAGAAAGCCCTTGGGTGCTGATTAAAGAGATCATCTTGTACATTCATGAAGTTTCGGCTCATGTTTGGGGGATTGGAGAACTACACTCTGGGGATCACTATAATCACTATATTCCCCAGGGCTTGTTCCTACTCTCTGGAATTCGGAGAGGTCGACCTACTGGATACTGGACCCTGGTCTAGGGTCCAGAGTGGGTGGAGACGACGAGACCCCAACCAAGCTGAGGCGGTTTGTGGGGTCTGCAGTGGTTATGGTGTCAGGTGGAGTGCTTGGAGACCTCGGAAAGCACTAGGAGCATCCATCAGCGGAAGGTACCCAGTCGGGGTGCCAGCAGTTCCGTTACAGAAATGATCCTTAATGAATGGGCAAAACCTGAGAAAAAAAAATCACTCTCAAAAACAAGAACCCTAGAATATATCCCTTTGCTTTCAAAGATTGCAAGACTGGGACTCTGATTGATGCTGCAGTAATAAAAATTGCCAAATACACCACTCTTCCCATTGACTCCATGGCTTATTTAAGAGAACCAATGGAGAAAAGACTGGTTGCTAACCTCATAAAAGCGTATTTGTCCCTTGGCTCAGCCTTACACCCAGACATTGCTCTCACCACTTTAGAGCAATTAAAGTTTGGATAGGAACCTAGAAGAAGATATCAAAAGGGGAGGACACCCCATCACCAAAAGCACCTTAAAAGACACTTGTCGCTAGAGTGCAACTTTAAATTATCTTGGACTGATTTATATGCACTTACTTTCTATATATATGCTCTATCTATAGACATAGAAACATAGAATGTGACGGCAGATAAGAACCATTTGGCCCATCTAGTCTGCCCAGTTTTCTAAATACTTTCATTAGTCCCTGGCCTTATCTTATAGTTAGGATAGCCTTATGCTTATTCCACGCATGCTTAAACTCCTTTACTGTGTTAACCTCTACCACTTCAGCTGAAAGGCTATTCCATGCATCCACTACCCTCTCAGTAAAGTAATACTTCCTGATATTATTTTTAAACCTTTGTCCCTCTAATTTAAGACTATGTCCTCTTGTTGTGGTAGATTTTCTTCTTTTAAATATAGTCTCCTCCTTTACTGTGTTGATTCCCTTTATGTATTTAAATGTTTCTATCATATCCCCCCTGTCTCGTCTTTCCTCCAAGCTATACATGTTAAGATCCTTTAACCTTTCCTGGTAAGTTTTATCCTGCAATCCATGAAGAAGTTTAGTAGCCCTTCTTTGAACTCTCTCTAAGGTATCAATATCCTTCTGAAGATATGGTCTCCAGTACTGTGTACAGTACTCCAAGTGAGGTCTCACCAGTGTTCTGTACAATGGCATGAGCACTTCCCTCTTTCTACTGCTAATACCTCTCCCTATTAGTGATGTACCAAACTGTTCGCTGGCGAATAGTTCCCGGCGAACATAGCGTGTTCGCGTTCGCCACGGCGGGCGAACACATGCGCGGTTCGATACGCCCCCTATTCGTCATCATTGAGGAACCTTTGACCCTGTGCCTCACGGTCAGCAGACACATTCCAGCAAATTAGCAGCAGACCCTCCCTTCCAGACCCTCCCACCTCCTGTACAGCATCCATTTTAGATTCATTCTGAAGCTGCATTCTTAGATAGAGGAGGGAAAGTGTTGCTGCTGCTCATTAGATAGGGAAATTGATAGCTAGGCTAGGGTATTCAGTGTCCTCTACAGTCCTGAAGGACTCATCTGATCTCTGCTGTAAGAACAGCACCCCAAAAAGCCCTTTCTAGGGCTAGAACATCAGTCTGCTTTTTTTTCCTGTGTAATCTAATTGCAGTTGCCTGCCTGACAGCTTCTGTGTCAGGCTCACAGTGGATACTGTGCCCACTTGCCCAGTGCCACCACTCATATCTGGTGTCACAATAGCTTAAGCTTGACATTTAAAAAGAAAAACATTTTTTTCACTGTAATAGATTAGATAGCAGTTAGTTGTCTGCCAGCTTCTGTGTCAGGCTCACAGTGGATACTGTGCCCACTTGCCCAGTGCCACCACTCATATCTGGTGTCACAATAGCTTAAGCTTGACATTTAAAAAGAAAAAAAAATCACTGTAATAGATTGAATAGCAGTTAGTTGTCTGCCAGCTTCTGTGTCAGGCTCACAGTGGAGACTGTGCCCACTTGCCCAGTGCCACCACTCATATCTGGTGTCACAATAGCTTAAGCTTGACATTTAAAAACAAAAAAAAATGTTTTCACTGTAATAGATTGAATAGCAGTTAGTTGTCTGCAAGCGTCTGGGTGTCAGGCTTTCAGCGTGTACTCTGCCAACCTCTGCCAGTGTACTTTGCCACTCATATCTGGTGTCTCTATTGCGTGCCTTTAAAAAGAAAAAACAATTTTCACTGTAAGCTAATAGCAGTTAGTTGTCTGCAAGCGTCTGGGTGTCAGGCCTTCAGCGTGTACTCTGCAAACCTCTGCAAGTGCACTTTGCCACTCATATCTGCTGTGACTATAGCGTGCCTTTAAAAAGAAAAAAGTTTTTCACTGTACGCTAATAGCAGCCAGTGTCCTTCAAGCTGGTGTGTCAGGCCTTTAGCGTGTACTGTGCCAACCTCTGCCAGTCCACTTTGCCACTCATATCTGGTGTGACAATAGCGTGCCTTTAAAAACAAAAAACTTTTTTCACTGTTATAGATTGAATAGCAGTTAGTTGTCTGCCAGCTTCTGTGTCAGGCTCACAGTGGATACTGTGCCCACTTGCCCAGTGCCACCACTCATATCTGGTGTCACAATAGCTTAAGCTTGACATTTAAAAAGGAAAAAAAAATTTCACTGTAATAGATTGAATAGCAGTTAGTTGTCTGCCAGCTTCTGTGTCAGGCTCACAGTGTATACTGTGCCTACTTGCCCAGTGACACCACTCATATCTGGTGTCACAATAGCTTAAGCTTGACATTTAAAAATATATATTTTTTTAACGTTAATAGATTGAATAGCAGTTAGTTGTCTAGCAGCTTCTGTGTCAGGCTCACAGTGGATACTGTGCCCACTTGCCCAGTGCCACCACTCATATCTGGTGTCACAATAGCTTAAGCTTGACATTTAAAAAGAAAAAAAATCACTGTAATAGATTGAATAGCAGTTAGTTGTCTGCCAGCTTCTGTGTCAGGCTCACAGTGGATACTGTGCCCACTTGCCCAGTGCCACCACTCATATCTGGTGTCACAATAGCTTAAGCTTGACATTTAAAAAGAAAAAAAAATCACTGTAATAGATTGAATAGCAGTTAGTTGTCTGCAAGCGTCTGGGTGTCAGGCCTTCAGCGTGTACTCTGACAACCTCTGCCAGTCCACTTTGCCACTCATATCTGGTGTGACAATAGCGTGCCTTTAAAAACAAAAACTTTTTTCACTGTTATAGATTGAATAGCAGTTAGTTGTCTGCCAGCTTCTGTAAGCTACTAGCAGTCAGTGTCCTTCGATCGAGTGTCAGGCCTTCAGCGTGTACTCTGACAACCTCTGCCAGTCCACTTTGCCACTCATATCTGGTGTGACAATAGCGTGCCTTTAACAACAAAAACTTTTTTCACTGTTATAGATTGAATAGCAGTTAGTTGTCTGCCAGCTTCTGTGTCAGGCTCACAGTGAATACTGTGCCCACTTGCCCAGTGCCACCACTCATATCTGGTGTCACAATAGCTTAAGCTTGACATTTAAAAGCTGTCCTTCAAGCTGTGTCCTTCAAGCTGGTGTGTCAGGCCTTCAGTGTGTACTCTGCCAACCTCTGCAAGTGCACTTTCCCACTCATATCTGGTCTCACAGTAGCTTGCACGCATAGTAGCACTAATCCAAAAAAAAATGACAGGCAGAGGCAGGCCACCCCGCAGGGGCCATCGTGGCCGTGGTGCTGTGATTCCCTTTGGCCCTAGAATAATGCCCAGTTTTCAGAGGCCACGTACCCTGAACTTAAAAAGTTCTGAGGACATAGTTGATTGGCTAACACAGGACACCCAATCTTCTACAGCTTCCGCTCGGAACCTTGACGCACCATCCTCCTCCAGCTTAGCTTCGGGCACCTCTCAAGATACCACTCACCCGCCTGCTGCCACCACCAACACTAGCACCACAGCCGCTTCACTTGGTATGTCAGAGGAGTTATTCACACATCCGTTTGAAGAAATGAGTGATGCGCAACCATTATTGCCAGAGGATGTAGATAACAGGGATATGTCTCAGGCAGGCAGCATTACACACATGAACGTACGGTGTGATGATGATGATGATGATGATGTACCCGCTGCTGCTTCCTTTGCTCAGTTGTCAGATACAAGTGAAGCGGTTGATGATGACGATGCGTCCATGGATGTCATGTGGGTGCCCGCTGGGCAAGAAGAAGAACAGGACGAAAGTTCAGATGGGGAGACAGAGAGGAGGAGGAGGAGACGAGTTGGAAGCAGGGGGAGGTCGTTGCAAGGAGCTGGCACAGTCAGACAGTATGCATCGGCACCCGGGGTCAGCCAGACAGCACGCCAATCAACGCATGCTGTGTTCACCACCAGAATGCCGTCATTGCAGAGCTCAGCAGTTTGGCATTTTTTTTGTGTGTCTGCCTCTGACAACAGCGATGACATTTGCAACCTGTTCCAAAAGAAACTGAGTCGTTGGAAGTCCAACACCCACCTAGGTACAACTGCTTTGCGTAGGCACATGATCGCACATCACAAACGCCTATGGGATCAACACATGAGTACAAGCAGCACACAAACTCAAAGCCGCCATCCTCCTCCTGGTCCAGCATCTTCAGCCACGTCAACCACTGCTGTCCTCCTTGTCCCCTCTCAACCATCCGCCACTCCGTCTCTTGCCTTGAGCAGTTCCCGCTCATCTGCCCACAGTCAGGTGTCTGTCAAGGACATGTTTGAGCTATTTGTTGGCGGCATTGAAGTTGGGCAAGTTGACATATGTGCCGTGCATGGCACATGTGTGTAATCTGATCGTACAACGCTTTGTGCATAAGTACACATGCTTACAGGACGTTCTGAAGCAGGACAGGAAGGTGTGTGGCCATTTCAGGCGTTCCTACACGGCCATGGCGCACTTTGCAGATATCTAGTGGCGAAACAACATGCCAGTGAGGCGCTTGATTTGCGACAGCCCGACACGTTGGAATTCAACACTCCTAATGTTCGACCGCCTGCTCCAACAAGAAAAAGCTGTTAATGAATATTTGTATGACCGGGGTGCTAGGACAGCCTCTGGGGAGCTGGGAATTCTTTTGCCATGTTACTGGGCGCTCATGCGTCCTTTTGAGGAGGTGACAAACCTAGTCAGTCGCACCGAAGGCACCATCAGCGACATCATACCATTTGTTTTCTTCCTGGAGTGTGCCCTGCGAAGAGTGCTGGATCAGGCCGTAGATGAGTGTGAAGAGGAAGAGGAAGAGTTGTGGTCACCATCACCACCAGAAACAGCCTTATCAGCATCGCTTGCTGGACCTGCGGCAACGTTGGAAGAGGATTGTGAGGAAGAGGAGTCCTTTGAGGAGGAGGAGGAAGACCAACCACAACAGGCATCCCAGGGTGCTCGTTGTCACCTATCTGGTACCCGTGGTGTTGTACGTGGCTGGAGGGAAGAACATACCTTCATTGACATCACTGAGGAGGAGGAACGGGAAATGAGTAGCTCGGCATCCAACCTTGTGCAAATGGGGTTTTTCATGCTGTCGTGCCTGTTGAGGGACCCTCGTATAAAAAGGCTGAATGAGAACGACCTGTATTGGGTGTCCACGCTACTAGACCCCCGGTATAAGCAGAAAGTGGCGGAAATGTTACCCAATTACAAGTCGGAAAGGATGCAGCATTTGCAAAATAAATTAAAAAGTATGCTTTACACAGCGTATAAGGGTGATGTCACAGCACAACGGGAATCTAACAGGGGAAGAGGTGAAAGTCATCCTCCTCCTCCCACGACCACGCCAGCAAGGACAGGATGCTTTAAAGACGTGTTGTTGATGGAGGACATGCGGAGCTTTTTAAGTCCTACGCATCGCCACAGCCCTTCGGGATCCACCCTCAGAGAACGACTCGACCGACAGGTAGCAGACTACCTCGCCTTAACTGCAGATATCGACACTCTGAGGAGCGATGAACCCCTTGACTACTGGGTGTGCAGGCTTGACCTGTGGCCCCGCTTCAAGTGTCCTGTCAGAAAGGACCTTCAGTGCGGCAGGAGGTATTGTCACTGAGAAGAGAAGCCTAGGTCAAAAAAGTCTACATTACCTCACCTTTATTAAGATGAATGAGGGATGGATCCTGAAGGGACTGACACTGGGCGATACATTCGACTAAAAAAGGCCTGATGAGATGAGCTGCCTTGGGCTAAAAATGGTCCACACGCGGCTGTATTTTAGCTCTGAATGCCGGTTGACTTGCGTGACTTATCCGCCACCAACTAGGGTTCAAGCCGCAATGTTTTAGGGCACTTTCTGCCTGGGAAACAAACATCAATTTTTATGGCCGCTGCTACAGCAGCGGCTGCAACAATACCTAATTTTTCAGGCATGTGTACATGCCTAATTTTTCGGCCCTCTGGTGCTGCACTGTGGCTTCAAAAACCAAAAAAAAAAGGCACATAACAGGGATTAAACTGATAGGAATAGTACTACTTAACACACCACTCCTATCTGGTGGCACATTAGATTGCACGCGCAGTTCCCCAAATTTGAAGTAGGAGGACCGACCAAGCATCTTTTTCCATCTCCCGCTTCCTAAAATCGATGCCATATACACGTCCCCTGATAGGGCGCCAGCTCGTTATTCTCTTGGGCGCCAGCTCGTTATTCTCTTTGTCACTTCACTAGGGACACTTTACTGCACTATGGGCACTTAGACCCACTCTTTGTCTTGCACACTGTTATTCCTAGCCAGCATCTGTGAGGGGAAATCAGGCAGTCATCTAAACGTTTAGATTGAGCTTTAGCTTAGAACACCCTTGAAGGTGTTTAAGGAGAAGAGGGGTAGTTTAGAGGATTCTTCTTAGACCTCTCTGGGTCTTTATAGCCCTTCTACCTATCCAGCATTTCTGGAAACTAGCTAAGAGAAAGGGTGTCTGTGTGTCTGTGATACATTTAACTTTATATCACCTTATTGACAATGTATCACTCCGGTCTCCATACTCTCTGCCTATACCCATCTATTTAGAGGGAATTTCCTTGCCCCTGCCAATATTATATAATAGGTAATAGTATTACCATTATTACACAATTAGGTCTCTGAGGACAGGTGTCAATCCATATCTGCCAAGTGACCCTATGTAGGGGGAACAGTCTCTATTCTGCTCTGTCAGTGTGTATCATGGTCTCTGAGGACAGGTGTCAATCCATATCTGCCAAGTGACCCTATGTAGGGGGAACAGCCTCTATTCTGCTCTGTGTCAGTGTGTATCAGGGTCCCTGAGGACAGGTGTCAATCCATATCTGCCAAGTGACCCTATGTAGGGGGAACCGTCTCTAGTCTGCTCTGTGTCAGTGTGTATCATGGTCTCTGAGGACAGGTGTCAATCCATATCTGCCAAGTGACCCTATGTAGGGGGAACAGCCTCTATTCTGCTCTGTGTCAGTGTGTATCAGGGTCCCTGAGGACAGGTGTCAATCCATATCTGCCAAGTGAC
The DNA here is from genome assembly GCF_036172605.1 of Pelobates fuscus. NCBI lineage: Eukaryota > Metazoa > Chordata > Amphibia > Anura > Pelobatidae > Pelobates > Pelobates fuscus. Next base: position 252,720,092 of record NC_086320.1, read on the forward strand.
CCTATGTAGGGGGAACCGTCTCTAGTCTGCTCTGTGTCAGTGTGTATCATGGTCTCTGAGGACAGGTGTCAATCCATATCTGCCAAGTGACCCTATGTAGGGGGAACAGTCCCTATTCTGCTCTGTGTCAGTGTGTATCATGGTCTCTGAGGACAGGTGTCAATCAATATCTGCCAAGTGACCCTATGTAGGGGGAACAGTCTCTATTCTGCTTTGTGTCAGTGTGTATCATGGTCTCTGAGGATAGGTGTCAATCCATATCTGCCAAGTGACCCTATGTAGGAGGAACAGTCCCTATTCTGCTCTGTGTCAGTGTGTATCAGGGATCCTTAGGATAGGTGTCAATCCATATCTGCCAAGTGACCCTATGTAGGAGGAACATTCCCTATTCTGCTCTGTGTCAGTGTGTATCAGGGTCTTTGAGGACAGGTGTCAATCCATATGTCAAGGTGTCAATATGTCATATGTCAGGTGTCAATTCATATCCATTGTGATTTAGGAATGTTAGGTGATTTACGCCCTTAATGGATTAAAATCAGACTCTGCATTAACTGTGTAATTTTCCATGGGAGTTTTGCCATGGATCCCCTCCGGCATGCCACAGTCCAGGTGTTAGTCCCCTTGAAACAACTTTTCCATTACCTTTGTGGCCAGAAAGAGTCCCTGTGGGTTTTAAAATTCGCCTGCCCATTGAAGTCAATGGCGGTTTGCCGGTTTGCGAATGTTTGCGGAAGTTCCCGTTCGCGAACAGAAAATTTCGTGTTCGCGACATCACTACTCCCTATACAACCAAGCATTCTGCTAGCATTTCCTGCTGCTCTATTACATTGTCTGCCTACCTTTAAGTCATCAGAAATAATCACCCCTAAGTCCCTTTCCTCAGATGTTGAGGTTAGGACTCTATAAAATATTCTGTACGTGTAAGTGTTATCTTGCACTTATCCACATTAAATGTCAGTTGCCACAACTCTGACCATTTTTCTAGTTTACCTAAATCATTTGCCATTTGGCTTATCCCTCCTGGAACATCAACCCTGTTACATATCTTAGTATCATCCTCAAAAAGACACACCTTACCATCAAGACCTTCTGCAATATCACTAATAAAAATATTAAAGAGAATGGGTCCAAGTACAGATCCCTGAGGTACCCCACTGGTGACAAGCCCAAGCTTTGAATATACTCCATTGACTACAATCCTCTGTTGCCTGTCACTCAGTCACTGCCTTACCCATTCAACAATATTGGAATCTAAACTCAAGGATTGCAGTTTATTGATATGCCTTCTATGTGCAACAGTGTCAAAAGCCTTACTGAAATCTAGGTAAGCAATGTCTACTGCACCACCCTGATCTATAATTTTAGTTAGCCAATCAAAAAAATCAATAAGATTAGTTTGGCATGATCTCCCTGAAGTAAACCCTTGTTGTCTCTGATCTTGAAATCCATGTGTTTTTAGATGTTCAACAATCCTATCCTTTAACATGGTTTCCATCACTTTCCCCACTACTGAAGTAAGACTTACTGGCCTATAGTTGCCCGACTCCTCCCTATTACCTTTCTTGTGAACGGGCACAACATTCGCTAACTTCCAATCTTCTGGGACTACTCCTGTTAACAATGATTGGTTAAATAAATCTGTTAATGGTTTTGCTAGTACACCACTAAGCTCTTTTAATAGCTTTGGGTGTATTCCATCAGGTCCCATTGACTTATTTGTCTTTACTTTTGACAGTTGAAATAGAACCTCTTCCTCTGTAAACTCACGTGTAATAAATGACTCATTTATCCTTTTCCTTAATAGAGGTCCCTTTCCTTAATTTTCATCTGCAAAATTCCGAACAAAAATATTCATTGAGGCAGTCAGCTAGACCTTTATCCTCGAAAAATACAAGATACACCTAGAAAAAATAAAAGCAGAGAACATACATAGTGTAATACCATTTAGTAGAGTGATCTCTGCTATAAGAATTGCACTCACAAGATAGAAGTATGTATCACGCCCATCAAGGTATCTTAGAAATTCCTGTAGAGGGGTTCTTATTGGTCAAACGTATATGCAAAAGAAAAACTGAACATAGTATAGGACTGTATAATATAGTAAAAATGCAATTTATTGGAAGCACTTACAAAAAGTGAGAAATTAAAACGCCCATCAGATATCCTTATCCCTCCTTCCATTCTTATAATTATGGAAAAAAAAGGGGATGTTCAAAGTTTATAATAGAAAAAGAGAAGGATCCTGATGCACAAGATCCTTCTCTTTTTCTATTATAAACTTTGAACATCCCCCTTTTTTTCCATAATTCTAAGTATCACTTCTTTTGGTGCTGGTGTAATTGTATATCTAGTTGTTCATATAGTTATAGCCTTTGTTTATCCATTTGTTTCTAAGTATGTGTCTCCTTTCTTCCTTATGTGACCTTTCCTGCTGTGTGCCGATTGGTGGAGCGCATGTGCGTTCCAGCCGCTGTGTCATGACGTATTGAGAGGGAGACGAACCTTCCAGTTTGTTGGAACGCATATGCGTTCCACGGGTGTCCGGCGGAAGTCCTTATATGGACATGAACTTTCAAGTATACAGAACAGGTGACTCCAAACGCCGGGATTGGCTGATGCAAGCCGAAAACGCCGAGAGGGACATTTAAAAGAAGCCAGAACATATGGGACTTTTATTGTATTTTATCTGACTTGATTGTTAGATGTGTTTGTTAGCTTTTTACTAAATTGCTCCTGAGGAAGTCTATTGTCATAGACGAAACGCGTAGAGCCAGAGCTATTTACTATTTTTATATTACTGCCTGTTATTCCTGTGACCCACTGTTCCTATTTCACCATCTGGAAGGAGGGATAAGGATATCTGATGGGCGTTTTAATTTCTCACTTTTTGCTTCCAATAAATTGCATTTTTATTATATTATACAGTCCTATACTATGTTCAGTTTTTCTTTTGCATATACGTCTGACCAATAAGGAACCCCTCTACAGGAATTTCTAAGATACCTTGATGGGCTTGATACATAATTCTATCTTGTGAGTGCAATTCTTATAGCAGGGATCACTCTACTAAATGGTGATACACTATGTATGCTTTTATTTTTTCTAGGTGTATGTTGTATTTTTTGGCTTTTTGTGAGGATTTGAGGAATCCTTTGTTACACTCTAGAATATAAGGGAAGTCAATTTCCTTTTTTTAATTATATATTGCTGCACTTGGGTGGTCTATTGTGATACATATATATATATATATATATATATATATATATATATATATATATAGACCTTTATCCTCATCTACATACCTTCCTTCTTTTGTTTTTAATCTAACTATTCCTTGTTTTACTTTTCTTTTCTCATTTATGTATCTAAAAAATGTTTTGTCCCCCTTTTTTACTGACTGTGCTATTTTCTCTTCTGTGTGTGATTTGGAAGCTCTTATAACTTGCTAAGCCTCTTTCTGACTAATTTTATAGGTCATTCTGTCTTCCTCACTCTGGGTTTTTTTATAATTACTAAATGCTAACTTTTTGTTTTTTACTATTTTGGCCACATCTGCAGAGTACCACAGTGGTTTCTTGGATTTTTTGCTTTTACTGACAAGCCTAATGCAATTTTCTGTTACCTTCCGTAGTGCAACTTTTAAATAATCCCATTTCTCTTGGACTCCATTTAAATTGCTCCAGTCTGATAATAACTCCTTTACACATATTCTAATTTTAGAAAAGTCTGTTTTTCTAAAGTCTAAAACTTTTGTTTTTGTGTGGTGTGACTCAGTCACTGTTCTTATATTAAACCACACTGACTGATGATCACTGGATCCTAAACTTTCACCTACAGTAATATCTGATACCAAATCTCCATATACTTGTTTTTATTTCCTATAGTCTACACTGATACATTTTGGCGCAGCCTTGCACTACTGTTGTTGTTGTTTTCTACTCTTATGCTAAAGGGTTAGAGGGTTACCCTCTTCCAGGCCGCTGCCTACCTATTCCTTATTATTATTATTAGCGCTGACCTCTTTTAACTTTTCACATTTTAGACTTTCAGTAGACTTCAGCTCTGAAGCATCTTTGGATATAGCTAAGATGATTGCCAAATGCAGTGAATTATCCATTTCAGCCAGAAGGGCTCTGTGGTTACATTCTTGTGGAGCTGATTATTCTTCAAAATCCTCCCTTTGTTCTCTTACTTTCCAGGGTGATATCCTCTTGATGAATGTGATGGACCGCCTGACACTCCGACCAGGTACCTCCGTCAATCGCTGCTTCCCAGTACTTGCGAGCACCATAAGAACTGTACTGGAACACCATAACCACTGTAAACCCCACAAACCGCCTCAGCTTGGTTGGGGTCTCACCATCCTCCACCCACCCTGGACCCAAGAATCCAGCTTCAAGTCCAGAGAGGGTACCAGGAACAGCTCTTATAAAAGCTAGTGATTATACTCAGGGGAGTTTCTGGGTGATCAACATATCCAAAAATCACCCAGATCAGTTCAGGGGTTCAGAAGTCTATTCGCAGTTTTCGTCCATGCGAACAAGATGGCCGCCACCTCGTGGTCGTCCATAGGAATTGCGGACACCCAAACGAACACTGCAGTGGAAATTGCAACAATGTATCAGTTAAACTTAACAAGCTCCACGGTTGTCTCCGGTTTGTGCGGCTGTTAGGTAAACGATCCATATAGTCCCAATTGCACCAACAGAGCCTGTTATAAGTCCAAGAGGCACAATTGGTGTTTTCAAATAGAGTTTAACACAGGGACCATAGTCACAGGGTAGGAGGCTAGCAAACAGGCCCCTCCAAAAACCAGTGGCGAGGTTACTTTCATCACATCTCTCCCCTCTCAAGGGGAGACTAACCATTTACCTGACCTCCTGTCGGTCAGCACCTGAGTTAATTGAGTAGCCCACCCATAAGCAAATACTGGACCCAGTGACTTCTGTAGCCCACCTCTGTCCTGTATGTCCCCAGCGATCAAGTGGGCATCTGGTACTCCTGGTCTCCCTTGTACTTCCAGGCATGGAGTTGTAGGTACTTGGTGGGCAGAGGCCAAATTGCCTTCTGCTGGGGGGACTGGTACGTATTCCTGCCCTGTAACAAGGAAGTAAGTAGGGCAGAGGCCGGCTGTCTCTTCTCCCTTTAACACATACTGACGCTGGGGAGTCAGACCGACTGTCTTGACTCCCGGTAATGCTGCCTGGTGCTGAACTGCTTGCTGCTGCTGGGATGAGGGGCCGACAATCTCCTCTGCCTGTGACGCAGTCTGGTGCTGGGTAGTGGGGCCGACTATCTCGACCACCACCGCTGATTGCTTCTTCTGGGCTGAGGGACCAACAATCTCCTCTCCCTGTGACGCTGCCTGGTGCTGGGTAGTGAGACCGTCTATCTCCACTCCCAGTGCTGCTTGCTGCTGCTGGGATGAGGGACTGACAATCTCCTCTCTCGATAACACTGCCTGCCGCTGGGGAGAGAGCCTGGTTGTCCCCCCCCTCTCTGTATGGTACACTGCCACTGGGGAGTAGAACCGACTGTCCCTACTCTTGGTAATGCCGCCTGGCGCTGAACTCTTAGGTTCTGGTACTCCTGCTCCAGTTCCCATTCTATAGCGACCAGACGGGTGATATCTGGTCCCAGGCCTGCAGTACTGGTAAGCACCAGCTCGTCCATATGGAATTCCCGACTGTCCCAATATCTAGACTCCTCCGGGCTGCCGAATTAACTGTCCTCCTCCATAGCATCCCATAGTAGACCAGGGCCATCATAGTCATAACCCTCTGGACCATCACTCTCATCCATCCAGGGGCACCTCTGCACTGAGTACAATCGTACCGCCCAGTATGCCTCATCCAGCCACAGTTCCTTCCTGATCAGCCGCTGGAATTCTATGATCCCATCTTCCCAGGGCAGAGACTTCAGTAAAGGCAACCTCAGCACTTTTTGCATCTGTCTGCGCATATCGGAACTGGGAAGGCTTTCTCCTCCTTGAGCTTGAGACTTCTCCAGTGCCTTGTGCCAGAACTCTCGTCGCACCACATCTTTCCATACCAGTTCATCCTCGGCTGAAACAGGGCCATACTCCTGTGCCAGTGCGCATTGTAGTCTCCACTGAAACCCCTCCTTGTGTGGGGATGCTACCCGGGGCTAGCTCGCAACCAGGGGCACTGCACGAATGCTAGCGTTGCCCTCAATTATAAATCCATACGATACCGGTGTCTTTTCCTCACTTGGAAGCCGTCCCACCGCTGCCACGAATGTGACGGACCACCTGGCATCTTGACCAGGTACCTCCATCAATCGCTGCTTCCTAGTACTTGCAAGCACCATAAGCACTGTACAGGAACACCATAAGCACTGTAAACCCCACAAACCGTCGCAGCTTGGTTGGGGTCTCGCCTTCCTCCACCCACCCTGGACCCAAGACCAGGATCCAGCTTCCAGTGGGTAGACCTCTCCTTGTCCAGAGAGCGTAGCAGGAACAGCTCTTATAAGAGCTAGTGATTATACTCAGAGGATTATGTGATATATCAATCCCCAGATTGTATGTAGTTCTCCAATCCCCCAAACATGAGCCAAGACTTCATGAAGGGGTAATGAATCTCAATTTAATGGGAGCCACAGTTGGCCTTTTATGACAATCTCCATGCAAGGGGTACACCCACATGGACCTTGCTAGGGACTCCAACACAAAAACACAGACCAATAAGAACAGTGATTAAATGTCCGACACTCCCACAACAAACATACAATCTCTCCTCCCTGCTTGGGAGATAATTGGATCAGTAACTGTACTAATTCTAATCCAATTATCTCACAGAAAAAAAAACACCCCAAAAGTACTAAAAATACATAAAACCCCATAAATGTTAGATCCCCTGATAGCCCTGATCTGGGTGACCAACATATCCAAAAATCACCCAGATCAGTTCAGGGGTTCAGACATTTTATGGAAGTCATAGTTTTTACCGACTGCAGGCATGGTCCCATAGCCGAAAATAGTTCCATAGAATCGCAGCTAAGTGCCGCTGGAGGACGGACCGGGAACTGCAAGGATTTCATGCTGAAAATACTTCCAGGGCATTCGCGGCTAAGTCCCCCTGAAGTCTATTCGCAGTTTTCGTCCATGCGAACAAGATGGCCGCCACCTCGTGGTCGTCCATAGTAATGTCAGACACCTAGACGAACACTTAGACCACAGAGGTGGAAATTGCAACAATGTATCAATTAAGCTTACCAAACTCCAGGGTGGTCTCCGGTGCGTGCGGCTGTTCGTTAAATGTTCCATATAGTCCCAATTGCATATACAGGGCCTTTTCTAAGTCCAAGAGGCACAATTGTTTTTTTCAAATAGGGTATAACACAGGGGCCATAGTCACAGGATAGGAGGCTGGCAAACAGGCTCCTCCAAAAAACAGTGGCGAGGTTACTTTCGTCACAATGAAGCTATCCAAAAAGCAGCAGATAGCAAAAAATATTTTTTCCTCAAGGGAAGAGAACCCCATACTCAACCTCATGGAGAAACAAGAGGTGTCGTGACAGGTCATTTTGAGAGAATAGATCTTAGTGACCGGGGAAAGAATATAGAAGAAATGCATTTTGGAGAAACTACTAGCCTCCTTCAACATCTGCTAAACCCAATAAAGGAAGGGAATCTCGAGTCCCTTCCAAAAACTTCTGAAGGTTTACAGGCCCATGCAGATTGCATTGGAGGAAGACTCCATCAATTCCACTCTGTCTGGGCTGAAAATATTACAGACACTTGGGTTATGTCTATCCTCAAGCATTGCTACAGAATAGAATTCTAATCTTTTCCTCCAAACAGCTCATTCAAAAAGTCAAGAAAGCCTCCAGGAGAAAAAGGAGTCATAGAAGAGGTTTCTTCTTCAGAGAGATTCAAAGGAATCTACTCAACAGTATTTTTGGCCCCAAAACCCAACGAGAAATTGAGATTATTAATAGACCTAAAAAAAAAAAAAAATCCCAAAACACCTATCCTTCAAGATTGACTATATATCCACTATTATTCCCAGGGGATGGGAGGGGATTGGCAAGCTTCAATAGATCTGATGGATGCATATTACCATCTACCCTCTTCATCACAAGTTTCTCTGATTCCACATTATAGAGAAACACTTTTAGTTTAAAGAC